>NC_132840.1:58810501-60196751 GCF_048164855.1 Canis lupus baileyi
GGCCAGGTGCAAGGGAGGGAGGCATGCAGCAGGCGGCTTGCTCAGGGCGGCTCGGCTCGCCTGTGTGCACACGCACTCGCTACCTCTTTTTTAATAGTCTTTTTTAAATTGGGGTGTAACCACTGTATAACGTTATGTTAGTTTTTTTGTACATCATAGTGGTTCAGTGTTTGTATGTAGTGCAGAGTCATCCCTACAATATGTTTAGTAAATGCCTCTCACACAATTATACAAGTTTTTTTCTTGTGATAAGGACTTCTAAGATGCACTCTTAGCAACCTTCAGATACGTAATATGGTATTATTAAGTGGGTTCCCACGTTATAGCCCTGGGACTTCTGTGTTCTGCAACTGGACGTTTGTGCCTTTGACCCCCTTCAGCCATTTCAACTCCCAACCCCCACCCCACCTCTAGAAACCATTAATCTGTTTTCTGTATCTACAAGTTATGGTTTTTTGTTTATGTTTTAGATTCTGTAAGTGAGATCATATGGTATATGTCTTTTTCTGACTTACTGTAACACCCTCAAGTTCCATCCATTTTGTTACAATGGCAAGGTTTCATTCTTTTTGATGGCTGGGTAATATTCCGTTGTGTACCTTCTGTTCGTTCATCAGTCAGTGTACGCTTGGGCTGCTTCAGTGTCTTGGCTTTACTTGTAAATCATGCTGCAGCGAACACAGGGTGCAGACAGCTTTTCAGAGCAGTGTTTGTCCAGTGATGCAGGATCTGTACAAGCCTGGAGCCCTCCCAAGGGATGGGTGCCTGTGTGTCTGTGAGGGTCTTCACCGCGCTGTGCAACGTGCAGTATGTGTTAGGGAAGGTGGTGTCCCAGACTCGGGAGAGGGCTCCCTCTCCTTTGTGGAGAACTAACTCTCGGGAGGCCAGAAGCCGGTCTAGATTATCAGAGTTGAGGTGCTGGTTGTGCTGGTTCATAGGGTTTGTGTGATAGTAAAGGCATTTTAAAGCTTTCTTACAATGTGTGCAATAAACGTACTTCTTTATGTATTAAAAAAAAAGTGTTTTTCCTTTGGATAAATACCCAGTAGTGGAATTACTGGATCATATGGTATTTTTAGTCTAATATTTTGAGGAGCCTCCACACTGTTCTCCAGAGTGGCTGCACCAGCTTGCACTCCCACCAGCAGTGCACAAGGCTCCCCTTCTCCACATCCTTGCCAACATGTTGTTTTCTATGTTGTTGATTTTAGCCATCCTGACAAGTGTGAGGGGATACCTCAAGGTGGTTTTGATCTGCACTTCCCTGATGCCAAGTAGTATTGAACATCTTTTCATGTGCCTGTTGGCCATCTTGATGTCTCCTTTGGAGAAACATCTATGCAGTTCTTCTGCCTGTTGTAAAATTTTTTTTTTTTTAATTTGCTATTGAGTGGTACTGAGTTCTGTGTGCACTTTGGATATCAGTTGCTTATCCTATGTAGGATTTGCAGATATTTTCATTGGTTCAGTAGGTTGTGCCTTTTCACTTTGTTGACGACTTCAATTTCCTTTTCTGTGCAGAAGTTTTTTAGTTTCTGGCCTGACTTGTTTATTTTTGCTTTTGGAGTCAGATCGAAAAATCAGCACCAAGACTGATTTTACCACTGATTTCTTTCTTTTGATGGCTGGGTAATGTTCCGTCATGTACATTCCGTCCGTTCATCAGTCAGCGGACGCTTGGGCTGCTTCCGTGTCTTGGTTTTACTTGTAAATCATGCTGCAGCAAGCACAGGGTGCAGACAGCTTTTCAGAGCACTGTTTGTCAAGGAGCTTACCACCTCCTCATTCTCAAAGCTACCCAGAGAGGTGTAGGGAAGGTTTTACCTCTTACAAAGGAGAGAATGTAAGCTCAGGAACAACTTTCCCCCAAGATAATGGGGTAGTCAGGAGTGTGGCTGGGATTTTAGCCTTTTCTGTTTGGCTCCGAAGGCTGCCTTTTCCAGTACCACAGAGTGCCACCCGCCATGGAGCAGTCTGAGCAAGGAAGCAGAGACTGGGAAGTCTATGTGCTTTCCCTAGAAAGGTGTGGTTGAAATTTGGGGGAGGGAGAGGTGGAGAGGAGGGGCGGGTAGGGACCAAATTATGCATGTGACACTTCACACCAAGAACCGCAAGCAGCCTTTATCTGTTGGGTGGAGAAGCCAAGCAGGTGAGCCCGGGGCATATCTATTCCCCGACCCTGGATGCTGTGGTTGCTGCTGTGTCCCACCAGCCCCAGCACCTGGTGCATGAGTAGCCAGTGGGCACTTGACCCTTGGGTGGTGTCCTGCCTTCTTTTTCTTCTTTTTTTAAAATTAAATAATCTGTATGCCCAAAGTGGGGCTTGAGCTCACAGCCCTAAATGAGCTCTACCAGCTGCACCAGCTGGGTGCCCATGTCCCATTTTTGTTTTTGAAAGATACTTTTTTGAAAACCTTCGTGCCTTATTACATGTTAGAGCTGAGAGAGTTTTGACCTCTGTGGTGGGGTGTGAGGGTGTGGGGCAGGGTCACGTGTGAAGAGCCCAAGGGGAACCAGTTCCTGGGAGTGGGCTGGAGAGCGATTGGTGGGGGATCTGGTGGGTGTGGGGACTGGCCAGGGAGGCAGAGGTGGGCCTCAGAGTCCGGCCATGTGTCCATCGATCAGAGAGACTCGGGAGGTGAGAAAGTCATGGGCCCCTTCACCAGGGTTGCACCACTGCCTCTGTAAGGCCTGACCTCACAGCTGATGCTGGAGCCTGTTCACGTTGGAAGAATGTTTTTGCCCAAACCTCTTCCCGTCTCCCGGCTAAGCTCCTCTGGGTTAGCTATGACTCCCAGTGCACACAGTACTTGCAGCCGATGTCCTCCTGGACCCGTGGGTGCTTTCACTGGGCGCCCGGAGCTCTGGACAGGCTGGGACTTGGAAGTCGGGGTCTGCAGCAGAGCTGAGCAGGGCCTTGGTCTCCCAGAGGCAGAGTGCTGCATGGGGGAGAGGCCAGGGTGGCCTCAGGCTGCAGGGTGGGCATGGTGGGCTGTGGTTGCAGCCCGGAACCCTGTCACAAAAGGAACATGTGGACAGGTATTGTCAAAGGGTCCTTCCTGCTTTTGATTCTATAATTTTTTGTGTTTATTTCTTTCTTTTAAAAATTAATGTAGGAGGGAAACCTGGCTGGCTTAGTAGGTGGTACAGGTGATGCTTGATCTCACTGTCGTGAGTTCAAGCCCCATGTTTGGCATGGAAGTTACTTAAAGATAAAATCTTAACAATAACAACAAAAAATAGTGTAAAAATAGTACATGCTTATTGTGGGAAAACATGAAGCATGTGAGGATAGGAAGCAGGTCTTGTCTCCCTTTTGCCCCCCATTTCTCTGAGTTTGGTGTCTCTGCTTTTACAAACCCTCATGGTGTGTGTGCACGCATCCTCCCTCCCTTCCCCCGTCTCTCTCTCACTGCAGATAGGGTCGTACTGTCTTCTAACTGGCCCTTTTTGACTAGAATATCCTAGACCTCTTTTCATGTTATGTCCCAAATCTTTATTGTCTTATTGACTATTCATTATATCATTTGAATGTACTGTAATTTTCCTGACTGAATCCTTTCTGTGACATGGTTTTGCTCCCATAAGCAGTGCACGTCCTTATGTAGAACAGCGGACATCCCTGCAGTCCTGCATGGTTAGATCAGCAAGTCCGAAGTAGAGTTTCTGTGTCCTAAGGAATGGCTTTCTCATACCCTGAGAGTTGCCTAGGATGCATCCTGCTGGCTTATGCCTGCTGGGGAGTGGGTGTGAAGCCCCCGTGCTCCCAGCTTTGCCGGCCAGGCCTTCCGCGGGTGTCAGGAGACAGGTGGGCTTGGTCCCCGTCAGGGGGACCTTCGCTGGCTGTGGTGTAGAGACTGTTCATGTAATCAGCTTCAACAGCTTCTTGCAGGAGCCAAAGTGAACGAATTAACCAAGCATCGCCAAACCGCCCTCCATCTCGCCGCCCAGCAGGACCTGCCCACCATCTGCTCTGTCCTCCTGGAGAATGCAGTGGACTTTGCTGCTCTGGATGAGAATGGAAATAATGGTAGTTGCCAGTCATTCCCCTGTGCCCCATGCTCAGTGCCCCGAGCGGTCCCCCTGGTCTGGAGGTGGAGGTGCCCCCGTGCCCCGTGTGCTACCCTCCAGGGAGGCTGTTTTATAGCAGCAGAGTTGGGACAGCGAGGCTCTGGGCTGCGAGGCTCATCCCTGGGCAGCTTCCCATTGGCATGGTAACCCTGGGCCCCTAACGTGGTTTCCCACAAAACCATTTAGTCTTGCCTCTGGGCTGTGGTGGAAGCAGATAGCACAGTCTTAGGAGGCTGCAGGAGTGACTCTGGCATGGGGTGGTGGAGCCTGGAGGGGCTGTGAGTGGGCATGGGTACTCTGGTGTGTCCCCTGTAGAGGGGGTTTTCTGCATGGCACCCGGGCGCTCACGGTAAAAGGTTTGCTCTCCAGCTCTTCATCTTGCTGTCATGCATGGTCGGCTCAGCAACATCAGGGTCCTCCTGACTGAGTGCACCGTGGACGCTGAGGCCTTCAACCTGCGGTGAGTGTGTGGGCTCCTGGGAGGAGGCCTGGGCTCCCCACCCTGCCTGCCCCTCCCAGCTGGCAGTCACTGTCCTGCTGGAGCCTCAGTGCACTGTAGAACTGGCCCTTGGGGCACTTGACCAACATTGGTACCTTGGAAGTTTCTTTTCGAAAAATATTTTGTAGAAAAACTTTCATGACCTCCTGTGTGTCCTTAAATTTATCCGGTGTCACAGAGTTCAGAAAATGACATCTTTTGTGTACGATGACCATGGCTCATCTGTACCCAACTTTCCCATCTTGCTTTATCAGAGGCCAGTCGCCGCTGCACATCCTTGGACAGTATGGCAAAGAGAACGCGGCCACCATCTTCGAGCTGTTCCTGGAGTGCATGCCTGAGTACCCTCTGGACAAACCGGATGCAGAAGGAAACACAGGTATGTTGGGAGGCTCCTGCTTCGTGGAAGAATGGGAGCCCAGGCACACGTGCCATTCCCGAAGGACCCTCTGCCTGGTGTGTTTGGGCTGGGCTCCTGGAGCATCTGTCACTGATGCCCGCTGGGGTAGGCAGTGTCTGACATGGGCACATGCACGTCTGCAGTGTCTGCAGCCCCAGAGCATCCTCGTGTCCAGACAGCCTGCCCGCCTGCTGTCATTGTCCCCATCTGCCCCTTGTGCCACGGTGTGCTCACCCTCCCTGGGCCCCCCCATGCTGCTCTCGCTGCTGCAGTCCCTGCTCATTTGTGTAGCTGTCACCACGTTTTTGACGTAGTCTTGTATTTATATTCTCGTGGAAAACCCGCTACCCCACGTATGTTAAGTAGCACAGGGAGAGTGTCCCCATTTTCCAAATAGGGAAACAGCTGGAACCCAGATCCTCCTTGCCGAGCCTCACTTCTGCCATGTTCCCATTCACCCTCCATCCCACCACACTGACATCGTTGGCCTTCAGCAGAAGTGTCACCAAGGGGTGTCCCAAACCTTAGCATGGGACCAAATATTTTCTCATCAGCTCTTGGCCTCTGTCCTATGAGGCCGGCGGTGATGGGCCTGAGGCTGAGGGACCCACACACCCCGCAGCCGGTGCCACTGTCCAGGACCCGGGAAATGGGCAGGCAGGCACTTCATGTCTGGGCTCCCAGTGACATAGGCCTGGTTCCCAGGACTGGCTCGGTCCTGTTCTGGGTGGTGATGTGGGTCATTGTAGCCTCTCTGGGCTTCTCCCGTTGGATTGTACCGTGTAGAGAATTAGGTGAAAATGTCAATGAAGGGTGTGGGGCAGGTGCGTGACGGGGCTGGGTGGGGCCATGGCAGCAGTGGGCAGCTGAGACCACATGTCCCTTGGTGGGGCTTTGCTTACTTGTCCGGAGCTGCATGCCTGGCGGGCTCCAGGGCAGCTCTGTGACCAGACAAGGCTGCATCCCCTAGAGGCCTCCCCAGGGTGTCTGTGGGGACTGCGCTCTGTGCCCTGCCACTAGGCTGGGCCAGACTAGAAGGAGCCCGGCCTGTGGGTCTGTTTTCCAGTGCTGCTATTGGCCTACATGAAAGGGAACGCCAACTTGTGCCGCGCCGTCGTCCGCGCTGGGGCTCGCCTCGGGGTCAACAATAACCAAGGAGTCAACATTTTCAACTACCAGGTGGCCACCAAGCAGCTTCTGTTTAGATTGTTAGGTGAGTGGCCCTTTCCTGCCCCTGCAGGGTGGACGCAGACCCTGTTCTGGTGACCTCTGAACCCAAATGCCGTGTGGATCTCCGTGAGGGTCCCAGCAGTCCTGCGCTCCCCGACCCCATCCTGTGGGCAGGACTCCCTTGCATGGCCCCGGCAGCTTCTCTACATACCCCTTGTCCCCTCGCTGACACGGGCCACCGCCTCCTCCAGCCCCCACTCACCCCTGCCCTGCCTCTTTGCGGTGAGGGGCAGAGGCTTGAGCTCACCGACTGCCAGGAACCCTGGGAGCTGCCACCCTGCTGAAGGTGCCAGGCGCTGACTCCTCATGCTGTGCCTTCCCTGTGAGCTCTGGTCGCAGCTTCCACAGCTCACACCAGGCCTTGCCCCCTCACTCTGCCTCTCCTGCCACCTCCTCTGGTGCCCGCGCCACCACCACCCAGCCAGCTTTGCCCACTCCGTACAGCCACCAGGGCTCACAGATCTGCCCCTCCTTCGCTGGCTTGCCCACTGTGCCCCCCCCCCCCCCCCCCCCCCGCCCATGCCACGCTGTCTCACCACCTGGGGCCTGGCCCCTTCTGCCCCAGGCCACCTGCAAGTGCTGCCCCAGGGCACTCCCCCGACCATCCAGAGCGCCTTACTCCTTCACCCCTGGGTCACTGAGAAGCCATCCCTCCATTGGCTCCATGGCTCTGACAGGGGTGGGTCCTTGCAGATATGCTGTCCAAGGAGCCTCCGTGGTGCGACGGGTCTACCTGCTACGAGTGCGCCGCCAAGTTTGGAGTCACAACTCGCAAACATCACTGGTAAGCCTGCGAGGTTGTGGCCACGGGGCAACAGCTCTTCTGCCCATGTCCCCGCTTCTGCCTTACACCCTGACGCCAGGAAGCCAGGCCCTGAGCAGGGATGGGGGCGCTGGGGGGGTGCACCTGGAGAAGGGCAGGAGTAGGGTGGGGGAGTGGGCGGGAGAACCTGTTCTCTGGCTGCGGCTGAGCCGCCCTTGACCTTAAAGAGGCTCGTCCGCCAGCATGTATGGTCCCCATGGGCTAGGGCCGTGTTTGCATGGACTCCCTAGGGTGTGTGGTGCTGGTGGGGGGTGGGCACCACCAGCCACGCTTCTCTGGCCCCTTCCTCACGCCCCCTGCTTATTTCCACAGCCGCCACTGTGGACGCCTCCTGTGCCATAAATGCTCAACCAAGGAGATTCCTATCATAAAGTTTGATCTCAACAAGCCTGTGCGCGTCTGCAACATTTGCTTTGATGTCCTGACTCTGGGGGGTGTCTCCTAGGGAGACCCCAGGCCATACCCGCTCACCTCCCTGGCAGCTGCTCTGCTCACCAGCCTGACCACCCAGAGCAGGGCCTGGCCTTCTGGTCTTCCTGCAGAACAGACTGCACAATGAAGGACCCAGCTGTCATCGACCCCATTTCGAGGATTCTGTTGGGTTGTCCATGTGTCCGTGATCGAGGTCACTGGATGACGCCGAGGACCAGGCCGAGTGGCCCCAGTGGCACCTGTCACAGGAATTGTACCCCATTCTGTTTGGAACATACGAAGACACTCGGAAAACCATTCCCTCCCAGTAGCTTAGTGTCCATGTGGAGCACCCCTGCACCTCCTGCATGGACAGTGGGCTGGCAGGGCCCCCACAGGGTAAGAGCTGCCGTCACTCTAGGGTAAGTGGCTCTGGACTTGCGTGCACAGTGTTTTCATAAACAATACAGGATCCTCTTACCCGAAGTCTTTTTTTTAAACCTAAGCTGATATTTTTAGTGAGTTATCCCTTTAAAAACGGTGAAATCTTTCTAAACAGGGTTCAAAGATGAGAGCTGAAAAATCGTGGCCTTAACAACCGAAAGCTTTACCAGTACTCACGCTCTTGGGTGTTGGGAGCGTGGTCTCGTTCTCTCGTCTGGTCGTGTCCTGTCCGCTGAGGCCTTGGTCACGAGGTGTGCTGGCCGGGATGCACTTTGATCGCGCTGCACTTTTTATGTAGCCGCGTTGTGGGTGATTACAATTTACAAATCCATGTTCAGAAATAGCCTTGCACATCCACGCATTAGGGACTAACGATCAGCGCTGATCCGACCTTAGTGCACACAGAGTCTGTGGGAAACCGTCCTGCAGGCGTCCCTGTGACCAAGAGGGTGACCTGGGCCCCACAGCGGGGATGGCGTCGCCCGGCCTCAGGCTGGCAGGTGCAGGTCCCCCCAGTCGTGCGCAGCCTGCCTGGAACACGCAGGCTCATGGCGGAATGTGGCTGCAGAGCTTCCTGGGCCTTCGTCACTGCTACTGCGTATGCTCACCCTGTGGCACCAAACCTCTTCCGAAGGTTTGGCCAGTTTTTTACAAGTGTACATTACAGAGAAACTCGTACCACTGCTTTAAGGAAAGAACTCTGAGACGAGCATTTGCGTTGACGTGTGTTCTCAGAGCCTAACAAAGTCAACCATGCAAACCTTTAACAACCACTACATTCATTGTTTTGCATTAATCGGTGTGGGTATCTGTCAAGGGACTCAATATTTTTGTGCAACAGCCTGTTTTTAGGTTTTTTTTTTTCTGGGTAGCGGTGTGTCCCCTCTGTTGCCGTAGATTTATAATCCTGCTGCTTAAATGTGTGTAAGATGAGCTGATAAACCAGAGTGCTACTTTTTAATATTTCTGTGATCTATGAGATATATATGCTTTCTATGTTAATATGAACTTGTGCACAGTGTTTAAAAGAAAAATTAGAACTGTTCCCGTCCCCTAAATCTGTGATATGTTTCTATAGAATTTTTATAGAGAAATGACCAGTCTTGGCGGTTGCCCAGGCAAGGCCTCTGGTGCCGAGCAGGGCCACAGGGAGGTAGTCGGGCTCTTCTTCAGTTGGAAAGGACAGTCATTATGTTCCAGATGAGGTTCAAGGCAGCCAGTACTTTTGTACTTGCTCTTGTCACGTTTGTGGTGGAGAGCAGAGGATGGCGGGTCAGTCGGGGACGAGGCTGATTGTGCTGTCCACCTTGCCGTTACCGTTGTTAAGTAACAGTCATGCCTCCCTGCCCTTCACGTCTATGGTCCTGCTTCTGATAGTCGAGTCCAGCTTCTGTTTCCTCAGAGTCCAGGCGGCTGTGGAGCCGAGTAGCCGCGGGGCGGGGAGCGCCTTATGTGAGTTCTGTGCCAGCGTCAGGTGTGTCTGCATACGTGCATGCAGCAGGTTCTGTGGCCATCGCCGTGGCCCCCATCACTGCCCTGCTGGGACCTGACACTAGAGAACTGCCGCTGTTCTTGAGACAGGTGAATCGTAGCTTGAGTCCAAGGAGCAGAATCTCAGTTTGATTCAAAGTTGCCAGTTGTGAGTCCAGTGGGAAGAATGCCGCTGACGCCAAGTCTGTGCTCACTGCCTCCTGCTCATCGCCAGGCTGACTGCACAGCGCGCTCCTGTGGCCTCTTCCACGCACCCGTGCATGTCAGGTGGCTGACCACCCCTGCTTCGATCCTCTAATGCGGGAATTCCCACCCAACTTAAGTGCCTACACTAGGACTTTTTAGTTCTGATTTTTAGTGCTGTCTCGTTGAGCAATGTGTCAGACGGAGCGTTGCACGGGGCGTTTGCTGCCTGTGCGCCGCCCATCCAGCCGCCACGTGGTCCAGGCCAGACTGGACCGCATAGCTTGCTTGCCACCCACTCTCCAGAGTGGGGTCCCCGTGCCACTTACCGTCTACCTCAGCCCCAGGTCACTGTGGCCGCCCCCGCGTGGAGCCCTCTGCCCCCCGCCTATCCCACTGACCTTATCCTGAGCTGACCTTGTCTGCGGGCTGAAGTGCAGGGAGGCCTGGAGGACCATGCAGTGCTTAGACCTCCGGGCACCCTGACCCCTGGACAGGAGCGCGCACAGCCGAGTGTGATGCGGTCACGACAGCTGCTGAAGGAGCTCCTGACACGAGCGTCTGTCTGGAACTGGGATGGCTGCCTCAGGACAAGCCCCGGCCCTAACCTGAGGCACCCCAGCGGTGGAGAGGAGGCGCAGGAAGCCACAGGCTCAGTGTAGTTTAATGCGGGAACTCAGGAGGAGCCAGTGAGTAGCGCTTGATGGGATACAAACAACACTGAAGCCCAGGGAGCCGGCAGAGATGCCTTAAGGACTCTTCGGAGGAACCATCCCCGCCTGCGCAGTTCCCTTTGTGGCTAAGTGACATGCTCACCTGTCACACATGACAGCATTGCTTTTCTGTAGTGACGAGTCTCCAGGTGGCCCCTGGACATCAAAACACATCCTGTTTTGGCTGAGGTGTGCCGCTGGCTGTCCCCGTGACAGCTTTGTGAGTGGGGGAGGGCGGTGGTGAGGCAGGACTTGGAGGCCACAACTAGGACTACCCCTGGGCCCGCAGGATGGGCAGCGGCCTCGTGGGTGGGCCCAGGACATGGGGAGTCCATGTCTGGAATGTATTTCTCCATTTTCTGTAACAACTCCTTATGATACAATGAGGTAACATTGTGCACTTAAAGTGGAAACTTTAATAAGACCTTTGTAGTTACTTTTTAACGCAGAAGCACCAAGACACATTAAAAACAGATTTTTAACTCCTGACATGTGAGTCCCTTTCTGTAATCGCCCGCCCTCCGTTTGAATTCCCGAAGGCTTCACCTGCCAGTATATGCTGTGCCTGTAACGCCCGCTCACTGTGACCTCCTCTCAGGAAAGACGGGGTGTGTGCAATACATAGCGAGGCCCCTCCAATGAGGGCTGACGGGAGCCAGGTCTGCGGTCATGGGGGGGGCATCCTTGAGGGGACTCTGGATTTCTGGATGCAGCCGCACCCCGTGCGTGGGGTCCTTCACAACAGCTGTCCAAGAGCCAAACAAGCAGGGGTGTGGCTGCGGTCCGGGGGGCTCCCTCTGGCTGCAGGCTCTCCACACTGGGGTGGGGGTGGGCTGCAGCTTGTTCGGGTGCCCCTTTTGGATGCTGTTGAGGCGGCCACGCCCAACACTGGTTCTATCTCAGCAAATCCTATGTCCGTCCTGGGGGGCCTCCCCGGCTCTGTCAGCTCCTCTTGCCAAGGTATGAGGCAGGTGTTGACGAGGAAGTGCGTGCCCAGGGGACGCTTGGCCGGGAGACAGCAGGGTGTCCTTCCTGTTTTCAGTCTGGGCAGAGCCTGACGTCTGCACCTGGCCCCACACCGTCCCCTCTGTGACCTGTGGGTCGGCCTCGCCTGTACTGCCCTCCTTCCACCGTTCCCCATGTGACCACAGAGGGATACCTGGGGCTCCTATCTACCCCTGGCATGGCGTGTAGAGCCGGGGAGGGGCGCAGGGGAGCCGGATGGGGAGGAGCCTGGTACCCAAGGCTCAGCCCTGCCGCCGAGGCCTGGGCTCCTCACCTGCCAGCTAAGAGCCAAGTCCACGCACTTGCCCCCGGTTGGGGAGCCCTTGGCCCCTGCTCAGGGAGAGGTGCCCGGGATTTCTGGGTTGGTGCAGGCAGGGACAGCCTGGAGGAGGCCCTGGGGGCAGGCATGGGGGCAGCAGGGAGGGGGCTGGACGGCTCCAGCAGCTGGGGGGCAAAAGCATTCACACTGGTGCATGGACACGAGACGTCACAGATCCCGTGACCTGGTCATCCTGGGTGACCGTGCACAGCAGCGTGCAGGGCTTGGTGGCGGTGGTGGGGGGGTTGGGACAAGCGAGACATCTCTAAAGTGGCTGTGGGAATGGGTGGGGAAAACTGGGGGCCTGAGGTGGGGTGGGTGAGGAGCCCTGGCCGTGGGGACCTCGCAGGGAGACGTGCAACGTGCAGTCCAGGTGCCCAGGAGGTGCTCCAGGGGACAGGTGTGGGGGCACAGGGAACTAGGCTGAGGGGGGAGAGAGCGAGAAAGTGTGTTTGTGTGTAGTGCTCCGGGAGTTTTCATCGGGGGGGGGGGCCCTCTGGACACACCCCCGCAGAGGTGTTGCAGCACCAGAACCACCGCTTCATCAGACACAGACACTCCCGCACTTCATTCTGCGTGTTTGCAAACGAAACAGCCTCGCTTCCAACTGCTGCTTTGTTCAGAGGCATCTACACTGGCTGCCTCCGTAAGCAGAAGCTTCCATGTTTTACCATCTGCGCTCATGGTACGGGCCTGGGTCCGGCTCAGGCAGGACTCAGTTGTCAGGAAGGTGCTGGATGTCAGGGTTGCAAGCGTTCAGAACCTGGAGGGGGGACCCGGACGCGGTTAACTTAGGTCGACGTGTCTGCCTCAGTCTGAGCTGAAAGGGGATGGGTTTGCTGGTGCCTCCAGGGCCTCCACCGGCCTGGGAGGTATGGGGGGGCGGGCTGGCCCACCACCTGCCTGTGGGAAAGACGTGGTTGGAGCCCAAGCCTGATACCCGGGAGTCAGTCCCATGGGTCTACAGGGTCAGACATGAGCGGGTCCGGGTACAGGGGCACCAACAGGACTAGGGGCTCAGGCTGGGCTCTCTGGGAGGGATCACCCCCAGGACACCGGCTCACAGCGGGAAGGAGCATGCGACGGCCAGGGGTGGGCAGCCTGCATACTCCCCCAGGCCAGGGTTGTCCAGGTCCCCACGATTTGCGTGTGCAGTGAGGCCCGGCGCCTGGTCACTCGGAGGTCCAGTTGTTCTTACGCACACACAGTGCGGCTCCTTGGCACCTGGCCTGTACAGCTTCCTGGGAACACCGACCCAATCTCTGCTCACGCCTCCGCTGGGGACAGAGGAGAGGGCTTCTTACCAACGGGAACTGAGTCGGGGGAAGGCCGCGGGGAGGCCGCCTGGCTTCCCCAGGCTCCGGTCTGCAGCATTGCTTCCCTGATCCTTCCAGCCCCCCCGCGAGGGTGGAGCCCGCCACCCACTCCCTGGGCTCCCCGTGAGCTCCACAGGAGTGCTGCCCAGCTGGGTCTTCATCTTAGGGTTGGAGGCCCTAAGGTGCGGGCGCTCAAGCGAGGCAGTGGTCACCCGTGAGGCCCCGGCACAGAGCACAGCTGCAGGCGGTCCTGCCCCTCGTCAGGGCCCGTCCTCGCTGTCCCTGAGCTCCAGAGGCGGAGGATGGGTCTCCCTCCTAACACTGCCAGAGCAACCTCTGTCCCCAGGCAGAGGGGCCTCCCAGCGAGGGGGCAGGGTGTCCACGTCCTTCCTCCCACCGAGGGGCGGGGCATCCGCGTCAGTCCTCCCACCCAGGGGAAGGACTGTCCTGTCCCTCCTCCCACCGAGGGGCAGAGTGCCTGTAGACCGGTGCCCATGGGTGTCCCCTGCCTGTCGGAGCAGCTCTGCCCCCCAGATACCAGCACAGCTGCAGGGGTGGGAACCTTTGCCCCCCTTCCGTCCACACCCAGGCCCTCTCTGATCTCAGGCCCCATTGGGGTCGGGGAAGCTGTGAAGCCAGAGTGGGCAGCATCATGGGCCGGGTCCTGGCTCCTGGGGCCCCTCCTTCTGAAGACCTGGTCACCCTGGAGAAGCCCCGTCTCTTCCTGCCCCATGCCCAGAATTGAGGTGGAGGAGACATGGACACAGAGGTGGACGGCTTTGAGCCCTGGCTCTCTCCTCGCACGAGATCCACCTCAAAGAGAGCGACGGGGACACAGAGGAAGGTGGATCACCCCTGTTTCGCGCTCAGGAAGGAGTCTTCCTGTTCTCGGGGGAGCTGGGTCTGGGTGGGTGTGGGGGCCCAGCATCCCCCAAGCACCCTAGGATCATCCCTGGGCGTCCACCCAACTGGGTTCACCTCTCTTGGTTTCTATGGGAAAGGCTCCTGGGACCAGCCGGTTCTTCCCAGGAGCCTCAAGCGTGTGGACCTCTGAGCCGGCGTCGCAGGGTGTCCTGCCACATCTCATCCCCAGGCCAGGCCTCCCGGGAGTTCAAGCAGACACCACCCACCAGATCCGGCCCGGGACTTGAACCCGGGGCTACCAGAGCACGCAGCTGCCCCAACTGTGACCCGGGACGAGGGGAGCCTGTTTACCTCTCCGTGGAGCACCAGAGCCGGCTGCCCCTGCCCGAGCTCCACTCCGCGTTGCACGGGGGGAACTTTTGCTTCTCCTGCAGCGCCCGCTGGCCTGCCTCTGCGCCCCGGGCCATCACGGCTTCCACCCGGGTCAGGGTTGGGGTCGGGAGGCCGTCCTCTCCATAGAACCTTCCTATCACCCTGCCTGTGGTGACAGGAGAGCCGTCAGGGTCCCGGGGCAGGGGACTTACAGACCTCTGTGGTGAGGTCCAGGTTCCCAGGGTGCCGCCCCCGGGTACACCTGAAGACTCCTGAGGCAGCCGCCCAGCTCTGGCTGTGGAGGCCTCCAGTGTGGAGCCCACGGGCCTTCCCAAAGAGCAGAGCTGCCCCATGCGCCCGAGGCACCAGGAATGTTCCATGAACGTACCAAGAACTGGCGTATCTGGTAACGTTTCTGTGGTTCAATTCTTCCCCAAGTTAAATGATTTTGTCTTGTATAACTACAAGGAAGTAACTTATGGAGCATTTACTCAAGGTCAGGCACTACAGGTGCACTTGACCCACATCCTGCAAGTCCTCAGGGCGCCCAAGGGGAGAGACGGGGAGGGGAATAGTTGGGGGCCTCTGGGACCAGAGCTCGCTCCTCCCACCGCTGTCTTCTTGCTCCATCCTTCCGTGCAGGGACTGACGACAAACTTTTAATTCTTCTAGCACTGCCAGCAAGCGGTCCCGGAGTGGCATGTCCTCCAGGGGCTGGGCGACAGGAGCCAGCAGCCATGCAACCATGAGCCTGAGCCCTGCCTGGACACCAGGGACAGTTGAGTCCCGTGTGTTCAGGACTTGGGCCCTCCAGACTTTCCAATTCTGTTTGTGTCACTTTTGTGATGGGGATTAGGAGCCACCACTTCCGTTACACACAACATATGCTTCCCTGTGTGTGTGTATCACCCAACAGCAAATGTCGCCAGTCCCGTCTCTGAAGACACCACGGTTCTGCCCATCTTTTCTATTTTCTGCCACTCCAGCCCTAACCCAACTCGGGCCTGCGGCTGCGGCCTCCCAACAACCTAGCCTCCCTACTATTCTTTCTGCACAAAGCAGCTGAGCGACTTTTGGAAGACACAAGCCACCGGGTATCACCTCCGCGCCTGCTCTAACCTCCCGCAGCCTCTGAAAGCTTATGGATAAAAGACTTCCTGTCAAGGCCTCCAAGACTCACCATCTGACCGCTTTGCTTCTTCGCATCCTTCCGCAGCATTCCTTCCTTCCTATCTGCCACCCGTGTCCCACGCTGATACCATCCCCTCAGCCCAACTGGCTTACCTATTGTCCTCTCCAGGCCACCCCAGCACTTGCCCTGTGGTGACACCCACCCCCATCTATGTGCACACATGCCCCACAGCATGTGGTCAGTTTATTGCTGATGGTCTTTCTGCCCCACCGGTGAGGCCCTGGCACCCAGAACAGCTGAGGACAGAGCATCTGTTTTACATGCTCATTAGACTAAATGAAGGGATCAGGCTGCTAGTCCCAGGCCTGCGGCCTCTGAGCCAGTCTTGCAGAACACTTCCTCCTACGTGTCTCCGTGTGCGTTGTGACAAGCCTGTCGTGTGGGCTCTGCACATGAGACCCAGAGAGAGGGCAGGAGTAGGAGACAACAGAGAACGCAGGTCCCCACCAGCACAAAGAGAAGGCCTCTCATTCACTGGAGCCTTGGCCATTGGCTGCTGAGATGGCTTCCCGTCTTCACTTCTGTGTGTACCTGTAATAAGCCTTCCTCCCCAGTGTGGCCCTTCTGGTGCCCAACAAGCCCAGAAAGTGACACAGCCCAGCCCCTGGAGAATGAGCTTGCAGAGGGCAGGAATTGCACCTGATGCATCCCCGCTCGTGTCCCCCATCACCACCAGAGCTGTGACTTACCCGTCGTGGGAATTCAAGTACATGCGACTATAAAATCTGTCTGCAGTGTTGCTGACTATAGGCCTCTGCAACCCTGATGTGCACACACCAACACTGTCCAACCAAGGCTGGCTCACGCGTCCCCGCAGACACCTCAGTGTGTTCCCCAGTGGTCAGGAGGATGTGTGTGCTCTGGCACCCCCTGCCCACTCTCAGGGCTCCATTCTTATTCTTTCATGTAAGGATTTCTTTTCCTTATTAATCTGGTAATATTTCAACCAACACCCTGCAGAGACCCCTTGGCCGCTCCAGTCGCAGACACGATTGTGTTGTCAGGAATGACCCCGGACAGACCAGATGAAAACCAAGGAGGGGTTGCACAGGCTGGAAGTACAGGAGCCAAGGTGTGCATTGGGCGCTGGACACAGAGAGAGCTTCAGATGTTATGAAAAAAGCCCTGGTCAATTGGATGTGAGGGGAGCAAAGGGGTTCATACGCATGCCAAGGTTCCCAGAGAAGGCAACCCAAGTGGTCAAGATGGAGCCGACAGTCGGGGGCATTAGGGGCAGAGAGAGAACGCTTCCAAGTGAGACCTGTTCCGGGGGTGAGAGGCACCAGTGTTCCCCAGGAAGCCAGCCATGTCCAGGAGACAGCACAGGCCCCAACCACCCCGATTCTGTGTTTACAGAGCACTTCAGCGTTTAGAGTCTAACATTTCCTTAGGACACCATTAGCGTCTTTCTGTGTAAAAGGTGATTCCCTCCTGTGTCACCAGGAAGTACCAAGTGCCGTGCCCTGCACAACCCACTTTTCCACATGTCTGATTCACGGACTTCCCCCTGGGAGATGGCTCCCTCAGGATGGATGCCAACTACTGTTTGTCTCCTTAAAGGGCCCCCCCCCACACACCTCAGCCTCAAGCCCACCTGATTGGGTGTGGAAGCCCAACACCTGGGCAATCTTCTCCCAAGATGAAGAGTGAGGGAGACAAGGCCCAGCCCGAGCGTGACGGAAACACTCCATGGGTACTTTACAGATTTTTAACACTGAGTCCAATCCCCAAAGAACTCTAACCCTTTAAAAAACCTGCAAGACAACCGAATGGAATCTATGGAAGAGACCTGTGGAATACCTACCAACCAATTCATAATTCTTCTCATAGAATGAAAGCCAATTCTGAAGTGTCAGCACCTCCGAAAATGACAAATCAGACACATCGTCCACCAGGCCTGCTTCAGAGTAGTCCCCAGTCACAAATGCCCGGGACGCATCTCGGCCTGCAGGAGACAGAGGTCCAAGGAGATTAACTTGTGCCCCTCCGGCGCTGCACTGACTCAAGAACCTGTGGTCTGACAAACATCTGGAAACCCCTTCCCCCATCTCCTGACACATGCTCCTGGACCTGGGACACAGGGTGTGGCATTCTGTGCCCTGTAGCTCCCCGACACCATGTTCCTGGCCTTCCCCCCTCCGTTGCCAGTTTATTTTCCACCAGCCCTCAGGCACTATTCGTGCCCACCCCCTCTGCTCTATCTGCACCCTCAACCCAAACTCCAGACCCGTATATCCAGTTGTCGACTCAACATCACTTAGATGTTTTACAAATATCACAAGGTCAAAAGGTCCACAGGACACAAATCAGCACCCCTGCCCTAGGACACCTGCATCTAACCTAGTACTTCCTAGCTCACCAAGTAGCAACCAGCTGCTCAACCAAGTCCTCCCATTTCCTCCTCCGTCTTCCCATCTGTCTGCCTTTCTCCATCTGCCACAAAGCAGGCCCAGGCTGCCATTGTCTCTCATCCTAACCACTACAGTAAACCCCCAGCAGCTCTACCTAAATTCTTTCCATAAAACATAGACTGGTATTTTAAACATTAATTGATGTCATTCTCTTGCTTAAAAATCTTCAGTGCCTTCCCTTTGTGCTAGAATACTGTCCAGATTTCCTTAACATGCTTCTCAGGGCCCTACAGAGTGGCCACCAACTTCACCTTGTCCCTCTGCTCCTTCGCTCTCCTCCCCAACGAGCTTAGGACCTCTGGTAACACAAGTATGCCTTTAACACTCGTCACAAAAATAGTTCACTAATTGTTGACATAAGACCTACTTCACGTCTATCTTTTTTACTAGTTTGCAAGTTTTATCAGGGCAGAGAACACACCAAACCCAGTATTGGTTCCCCAGTATCTGGTCGTGCCTAATCTTTTAGTGATGACCAGTATTGGCTGAATGAACCCCATGGATTTACGGTCAATTTTCAGTGAGTCATGTTTCAATAATTCAAAGGGGGAAAGAATAGTCTTTTCAACAAATGGTGCTTGGACAAGTGGATAGCAACACGCAAAGCAATGAAAATGGACCCCTACCTCACATATAAAATTAACTCAAAAAAGATCAATGACATGAGTGTATGAACTCAAACTGTATAAGTCTTAAAAGAAAACATAGGTGTAAACGTTCATGCCCTTGGATTAGGTGATGGTTTCTTAGGACACCCAAAGCACAAGGTAAAATGAAAAAATAAACTGGACTTGATCAAATTTTAAAAATTTTGTGCATTAAAGCACACTATTAAGAAAATGAAGACAACCTATGGCATGGGGGGAAAATTTGCGAATCATGGATCTGATGAGAGTCTAGTATCCAGAGTATACAAAGAACTCTCACAACTCAATAATAAAAAGACAACTCAATTAAAAAAAGGGACAAAGGATTTGAGCAGGCATTTCTTCACAGAAGATATACAAATGATCAACGAGCACAGGAGAAGATGCTCAACATCAGTAGTTATTAGGGATATGCAAAAAATCAAACCTGCTAAAATGACTATGATGAAAAAGACCAGTTTGGCAAGAATCTGGAGAAACTGGAACTCTTCGTTGATGGTGGAGTACAGCCACTTTATTTGTTTAAAGACTGTATTTATTTATTCATGAGAGACAGACAGAGGCAGAGACACAGGCAGAGGGAGAGGCAGGCTCCCTGCGGGGAGCCCATTGTGGGACTTGATCCTGGGACCTGGGGGTCACACTGTGAGCCAAAGGCAGACACTCAACCACGAGCCACCCAGGCATCCCCAGGGGTGCACCCACTTTAGAAAATAATCTGGCAGCTTCTCAAAAAGCAAAACACAAGAGTAACTACATGACTCAGCAATCTCATGCTCAGACATTCACCCTAGGGAACAGAAAACATATGTCCAAACAAAAACATGCATGTGTGTGTTCATAGTGTTTTCGGAACAGGCAAAATACGGAAACACAGACATCCGACAAATAATGATTAAATACACAAAATCTAGTATACACACTCAACGGAATACTACTACTCCACAAAGAGGAACATGGTACTGATACGTGAAGATAGAGTCTGGATGAACTTTGAAAACACTGTGCTAAGTAAAAGAAACCAGGCACAAAAGGCCAGCCACATGCATGATTCCGCTTCCAGGAAAAGTCCAAATAGGCAAATCCTCAGGCGAAAGTGAACAGTGGCTGCCACCGGCTGGAGATGGAGGGACTGGGGAGTGACAGGACTCCTAACAGATGTGGGGTTTCTTTTGGGGGTGATAAAAATGCCTGGAGTTAGCCAGTGGTGATGCTTGCGGGCTTTCTGAATGTTAAAAACTACTGAACTGTATGCTTTAAAAAGGTCAGGATTTTATACCACGTGATTATACCTTAATTGACAATACTACTGATATTGAATGAGTGCTCGTCTCTGCTTCCCCTGCTAGGCTGTGTGCGTGGGGGTGCGCAGCCCCTGGCTCAAGGCCGCTGCAGAGCAGTGGTCAGTGACTGGACGCTCAATCAACAGCAGGCACAGAGGAACTCAGCTGAAGCCAGAGCCCAACAACAACGACCCAGAGACTTTATGTCAGAGGCTTTATGTCGAAGCGTGTGTATCCTGCCGCGGCAGCCACAGCAGGGAGCGGCGGGCTGGGCACCCAGGCTGCCCTCGCCTGGCAGGTGAAGGAACCCTGACTGCGGTCCCAGCTCGGCTTCTGCATCGCCAAGTGCTCCGGGCAGGTTCCTTCCCTTGCTGGGCTGACTGAGGAGCTCGGCAACTACCGCCCCCACTCCCCCCGTCAATCCTCCCGCTTCTGCAGCCCTCCCTAAAGACAAGGAGGGGAGGGGACTCGTGTTGAGGTACCAGGGGCAGCTTCCCAATGCTACGGCCGTGGCAAATAGAAAACGCCTCTTTCCTCTCGCCGTCGGCTTGTTCCTCTTTCCCCTGGGGCTGGTGAGCCCATCTCTGAGGGGGAGGGTCCTGGCCCGAAGCCGGTCGGCCCATCCCCCCAGCTGTAGGGCGGCCGCCGCGGACCAGGGACCCCGCCACACGCGCTCCGCCGGGGGGCGTGGAAAGGACACACCTGGCGGGTGACCGGGCCTGCTTCTCGGGCCCACGTCGCGGGGGACGGCCGTCGTCCTGAGGGCGGGGGACGGCCGCCCACCAGCCGGGGCCTGCGGGAGAAGGGCCGAGGGACGCACGGACGAGCGGGGGCGTGAGTGAGTGAAAGAGCGCGCGCGCGGACGGACGGACAGACGGACGCCTCGCCAGTACCTGCGAAGCCGCTATAGTGGGCCCCGGGCTCGTAGTGCCTCCGGCCGGGGGACACATCGTACACGCGGCCAAGCAACGCCAAGTAGAGACCCGGGGCCCCGGGGCCGCCGCGGTAGCGGGCCAGCTCCTCGGGCACGAACAGGCGAAGCCCAGCGCGGTCGCTCCACCAGCCCAGCCACCGTGCCGCCGCCGCCGCCGCCGCCGCCGCCAGGCCCAGCAGGAGTCCGCGGCCGCCGAGCCGCCGCATTCAGCCCACAGGCGGCCGCCCCGCCACCCACGGCCAAGAAGGCGGTGGCGCACGCGTGACGTCACCGGCGCGACGCCCTCTCGCCCCCGCCCCCGTCACCACGGGGACAGCGGAGGACTGAAGGGAAAAAGGCTTGCGAGAGACCCCTCCCTGGCTTCGCCGTTTTTCAGCGTAGCTGGCGAACGTGGAGCGATACTGCCAGTGTCAGCGGCGAAGGCTCCGCCGCGCCGGCGCCCGCCCCCCACAAAGATGGCGGCAAAGGAGGCTGCGGGATGACGTAGACGGCGGGACCTTCTGGGAAATCGAGGCTTCCATCCTCTCCGGAAGCCGTCCTCCGCTTGCTGTCTCACAGCTTTCGCTTGGGTCCGCTTGACGGCGTCTTTGCGACGGCAGTTCTCGCTTGACGGCGAGGAAGCCGGAAGCCGCCGCCGCCGTCGTACCCTCCCCGTCCCGCCCGCCGGGCGCCGCCGGAGGTTGACAGGTCGAGGCGGGGAGGCGGCGGCGGCACAGCCGGACGCCCGACACGGAGACCCCATGGGGAACGCTCCGAGTCACAGCAGTGAAGACGAAGCGGGTGCCGCCGGGGGAGAGGGCTGGGGCCCGCACCAGGACTGGGCTGCGGACGCGAGCGCCATCCCCGGCTCGGGCCCCGCGGCCCCAGCGCTGCCCCCCGCCGCCGCGCTGCTGGAGCCGGCCCGACTGCGAGAGGCGGCGGCGGCGCTGCGGCCCGCGCCGCCTTGCGAGTCTCTGGTGTCCCGGCACCACGGCGCGCTGTTGCGCTGGCTGGAGGAGCGGCTGGGCCGCGGCGAAGAGGCCGTCACCCTGGAGCAGTTCCGCGAGCTGCTGGAGGCTCGCGGCGCCGGCTGCTCGGGCGAGCAGTTCGAGGAGGTCAGGCCGGGCTGGCGGGGGCGGGGCGAGGGCTGCAGACCGGCTCGCAGGTCCGGGAGGCGGAGGGCAGCGCAGAGCGCTCCTGGGACCGTATGGAAAGCCCGGCCTCGGCCGCCCTTGGTTGGAGGACCTTGGCAGGCTCTGCTGTGTTCGCATCCTGCTGGAGTACCGGCGTCTGTGCTGCTGCCTGACGCCAGGTCGGCGGCGGCCCGCAGGCCTAGGGATGGGGGGGTGGGGGTGGGGTGGTGGCAGCGAAAGCCATCCTGTTTCACCGACTGGAGGGATTTTATGGATGCCCTTCTGGATCCAGTGTGGGCGCCTGACAGATGTGGCGGGAGATGGCACGTCCCGGAAGAGCTTCCATTCTAGCAGCCATTCTCATCACACAAACATTATCTTTTCCAAATACACATTTGTTTTCAGTTAGTTGAAGGCCCATGTTTTAGACTCGTGGAAATCTGCGTGTAACCTGGGACTGATAGGCATATGTCAGGTTTCCTGCCAGTACTTGCACTTATACAGCTTTTGGCATAGTCCCCAACATCATATTATTGAATCATGAACAGCAAGTTGATACCTCAACAACATATATTTTTTTCTTTTTCTCAGAAGGGTTGTTAGGAATTGTACGTTTCACTTTACAGTTAAATAGAGGCCTGATCCAGGGTTCCCGATGGCTCGTTGGCAACCTAAGACCTAGTACTCAGATCTTTTTGATTTATTTGTCTTAATGTCCCACTGCCTGCTTCTTGGGACCCTATTTCTTTAACTCCACAGAGTTATAATAAAAAAGATACTTCGTTTTTGAAAATGAGTAAGCCATGTAGAATCCTCACTGTCAGTGAAGGATGAGTATATAAAGCAGTAAACTGACAGATGCTTGTAATGCCATTAAAAAGTGATGTCCACTTCACAACCAGAGAAGGCTTTTAAAATTTCTTAAGAATGTTTCCCTGTATGTGGTCAGAATTCAGATAATATGGTTTGTATGTTTCTTACATTTTCCTTAAAAAAATACCTGTAAGACATCCCAGTTCTTGAAAATGTGGTTGTACGACACAGTGAAGGGTCTCCATATATATTTTTTCTTAATTCCAAGAGTCCACATAATACTTTAGTCTTTAGGTCTAGGTGTATTAAGAGAAAATGAAGTGGTTCCAGAAAGAGCTATGTCGATCCGTTGAAGGAGTTGGGACATTTCAAAATTGTCCAGAAGGGAATGGAGAGAAACAGTATTTAACTTGAGAGTGTCTGACAGGAAAAGAGCTACAGGCAGAGTTGATGGAGTCCTATAATGTAAGGCCAAGAAGTCCTTAAGGTGTGGCCCAGAAATCACTCAAGGGCTGTGATATTGTTCATTGAGCAAATATTTGTTGGACATATACTGAGTGCCAGGCACTTGGATGACAGTAAACAAAGTAGATACTTGCTCTTAAAGAGTGTGTAGCACTGAAGGAGACTCAAGTGAACTCAGCGGTTATAGATGTATTACCTTAAGGAAAGTGTAAGGAAAAATATGCCAATATCTAACCTCACCTAGGAAGTCAAGTAACATTTCAGCTCAAAGAGGGATAACACATAAGGAGCAGAAGAGTTAGCAGTGTTTCAGGGAGAAGGAATCACATGCACAAGTCGGAGTTCAGAGAGTGGAGAATCTGTAAAAACAGTGTGTTGTGTTAGGGTTAGGCAAAACTGCTTCAAGGGACAGAGAGGCCAGTGCATCAGTGGTTTAAATAGTAAACAAGCTTCTTAGGGAAAAGTCCAGGTGGGTGATCTAGGTTGACATGGCAGTTTCAGTCATTGGGGACCTGGCTCCATCCATCTTGTGCTGTCATCCTCCACAGACACCTTCTACCTAGTGACCCAGATGATTTCTTCAGCTTTCACTTTGTGCATTACAACAGTAGGAAAGGGCAAAGGGAAGGAAAGGGCCAGGCTCACCTCCCATTGGCTCAAGCCCAGGGACATGGTGACACTTAGCTGCAAGGGGGGCTAGGAAAGATTTTTATTCCACGGCCATGTATTTAGCTGAAAAATCAGGATATGATTACTGAGAAAGAGGAGAATAGATACCGGGTTACAGTTAGTGTGAAACACATGGCTAGGTCCCCGAATGCAGAAGGAGGAGAGCAAGCTAGAGAAGTCGGCAGGAATCAGGTCATGAGGAGTCCTTTGCAGCCTCTGTTATGTAGGAGTCTGAAAACTGGAGTTTTAAGCAAGGTACAAATGCTCTGGCTACCTTATGGGGAACTGGTGGTAGGAGGCTACAGTGGATCCAAGCAGATCGGTTAGGAAGCAATTATGACAGTTCAGGTAAGACACTAGGTGGCTTGTGCTGCGGTGGTCGCAGCCAAAATGGCATGAATAGTTGTGAGAGCTATTTAGGATGTAGAATAAGCAGTCCTTGAGACTAACATGTGAGTAGAGGATTAGAAGCAGAAAGGGATGAAGGATGACTCCAGCATTACTGTCTTAAGCAATTGGAAAGATGACAGGGCTGTTTATTGAGAACAGAAACCCTTTCAGGAAGTGATGATCTGGAGAGGGAAGATGAATTTGGTTTGGCCATGCTGAGCCTAAGGTGTCCATGGGGCAGCTAAGTGAAGGGATCTCTCAGACTGTCGGGTGTATGGGCCTGTAGAATCCTAGGAGAGAAGACTGCTTGAGATAACAGTGGTCTGTTTGTTCATTGGGGTTTCCTGAGAAATATCCACATTGTTTCTTCCTACTACGATGTGTGTGTGTGTGCGTGCATGTGCACACATGCTCTGTGAGAACTTAAATCCCTTGCAGGGTGTTTGTAGACTGTTGAGCATAGTCATTCAGGTCATTCAGCCACTGTAACTGAGGAAATATGTGGGGAGAAAAACCTGAGTGGTTGTACCTTCCTGGTATCACAAGATCACAGTGGTCACACATGTGGCAAAAATAAATATTTAGGAACTGTAAGAGCAGCAGTAAGAACTGGTGACTTGTAAAATGTTTCAAGTTTGTGTTTTATTTTTGCAAAAATCCCAGGGCCATCTAGAGCTGTGCCATAGGGTGTGAAGTATCCATGCACCAAACTCATGGATACACACATGGAAGTCTTCTTTCACATCTGTATAACTATCTCCCCTCACTCTCTAGGGTGTGTTCAAATACTGAGTGTCTAGTGATTTAGGCCGATGGGTGACGCCAGCCACCACACCGAGGATGACACTGAAGACCCTGTAAGGTTTAGGGACTCAACTTCAGTAAGATGGGGAAGTGAGTTCTGGTGTTAACACTGCAGTGTGTCTTCTGACTCCCAAGTTCTGGACCCTTCCTGGTTTAAGGACCTGGTTGGTTCTTTGGGATTATTTCTCTTTAGTCTCATCTTTTTTTTTTTTAGTTTTAATTCTTTAATTTTCCCCTACATACTAAGGGAGGCCTGGCAAGAATAATTCAAATTTGAGAAAAAGCATCATGTATTTTTCTTGAAGCCTTTCACCTTTATTGGATTTGGTGCGGGGACAGTTGGTGCTCGGTGTCGTGCTAAAATCTGGTGACTTGCCCTTCCTACTTGTTTAGCACTGGTTAGTTGAAGAGAGCAGGCCTGTCTCTATGTCACGCTTAGCTAGGGTTTAAACAGCTGATGGGGATAAGCGCATAGTGGTTGTCCTGTCCATAAGCATGGAGTCATTATACAGTGAAGTGGCCAAGAAGATAAAAATTAGCCCAGTATGTGTCTCCGTGCTCTAAGGTAAGTCTGTCCTTTGATATGAGTAAGTAGACACTTTTGTGGTCTTAGTTAATTTTACATGTAAGCTTGTGAAGATGTATCATGATTCTTCAAGTTTAAGGGTTTTTGTGAAGTGATAATAAAATGTCTTTATAGTAGCCACTAAAATGATGAGTTAATTCCCTTCCTTCATTTGATGAGACGTAGTACAGTAAAGCAGGTTACTTACCGTTATCATCAAAACGCTAAATGGTTCTGGGCTTCGTGTTCTTGCCCTTGCGCTCCAGCTGTGCATTTCCGTCTGTCCACCCAGGTGTCTTGCCTTCACATTCCCGTGACCTTAGTTGCTTGAGATGGTATCCTAAAGAAGTTGCTGGAATCGTAATATTGATCAAAGTCTGAAGATTTATTATTTTATAGTGTGGTATACCTTTTCTTGTGGTAGGTGTGGTCCATGCGGATGGACTCTGATTTGGTCCTAGGGAGCGATATCTAATTGACTTTTATGCAGAAGAGGAATAGATTTAAATCCCTTTTTGATATCAGAGATTAGAGATTCCGTGTTTGTGCTCATAGTACAACATGCTTCTAGAAAATTATGTAGAATCTCAGGCAGGAAAAGGTGCTGAACAGAGGATGATGGAGATGGCTTTCAGGAGAGAATTGGAGAGGAACAGGTCTTACTTTATTAATTTGCCATACTAGCTCTGGGTCTTGCTTCGTGAAATTCATGGGGTTTGTAAAGCCTGATGGCAGGACATTATTATGTATTTGCTTACTGTTTGGGCACAGTTGTGGCTCACAGCCAGTGCTCACTAAGGTTCTTCCCCACAGGGCCTCTCAGGTTGAGTTAGCAGATTGATTATGGTGTTGGCCTCCTTCTCCAGCTTTGTACTTGATATTCAGTCTGTAACCTTGTCATATAGTAAGGTATTTTTTGATGTTTGAGGAAATAGTTAAAAATAGTTTAGAGAAAACTTTAAAAAGGTTCTTGGTCAGTGTGTGGTTTAGAGGAAATTTAGAGAAAAATAAGATTTGTCTTTATGTCAAAAGTATTAATTAGCTAGTTTAGAATAGCTCTGAGCCCAAGAACTATGCAAATAGAATTCTGCATATGTGTTTTCTACTCTTTGAAGACAGAGTATGAGAGACTCGTGTCTGTGCTGGAAAGACCAAGCAGGCCACCAGCATCACTTGCCCTCTACTTGGAGCCTGCAGAGACTCCCTATGTATTCCTCAGAATGGGCTAGAGCCCGCAGGCTGGCCTGTCTCCCTGCCTGACCTCATCGACCTCCACTCCTCTGCTCAAGCCCTGCTCCCTAGCCAGTGGGACACCTGCCTGGTCCCACACGTGGACCTTGTTTCTCTCAGCTTTTCAGCGTTGCCCACCTTAGCACCATCGCTTGGGCAGGACCACACCTTTCTTGTGACATGATTCAGGTGTCTTCTGTATAATTCTGTTTCAGCCCCACACTTGAGGTTCTTGTTTCCTGTTCTGTACCCATTATTTGGCATTTAGAGTGCACTGTCTGCTCTTGTTCTGCAGGTAGGCTTTGAGGCCCCCACCCACCTGCCTGCACTGGCCCAGCACAAAGAAGCATTCAGTAAGTGATGGCCGTTAGTGGTGATGAGACAGCATAGGAGAGAAAGATGCTGGGAGAATTGGAGGTTATTTTGACCCTGTGTGCTTTGCTATGTCGGGGATGATGGTACTGGCTTCTGGAGATGAAGAGCTGTAGAGGAAAGGCCACAGCTCCGTTTTACATTTCCTTGATTTCCTGAACACTACTTCATCATGTACTGTCTTACTGTAGAAGCTTCAGTGGCTCCCCATTGCTTTTAGAATCAAATGTTAGACTAACCTTTAAGTCTTCATACCTTTCCATTCTTACCTCCTGGTGCTTTTTAGCCAGCCAAGCCCATGCACAGTTTCTCATACGCATGGGGATTTTGTCCTTGGCTTCCTTACCCCCCTGTGGCTCTTTGCTCCATCCTAACCCCTCTTCACTTTCAGGGACCACAGAGGAGCATTTCATAGTAGCGTGGAATTTGGGAAAAGCTTCACCAGACCAAGGCTTGAGAGATTAGAAGAATTGCCAGGTGAAGGAAAGAAGGGATACAGCTGAAAGGTGTAGCATGGGGGCGCCTTGATGGCTCAGTTGGTTGAGCATCCAACTCTTGATTTTGACTCAGGTCATGATTGCAGCAGGGTCGTGAGATTATGCCCTGTGTGGGGCTCCGTGCTCCATGTGCAGCCTGCTTGGGACTCTTTACCTCTGCCTCACCTCCCCCCCTGCATGCACACACGTGTGTGTTCTCTCTCGCTCGCTCACTCTCTCTAAGAAAAAGATACAGCATGTGCAAGTTGGGGTGAAAGAGTGTCACAGTTTGAGAATGGTACTCCTTTGTCAGTCTAGAGTCTGAATTGGAGGGACCTTAGTAACCATTGCATGCAATCTGTCCCTGCCCCTTGCCCCAAAAAGGAGTCCCTCTTGTAATATCCTGGACAGCTGTGTAGTGAGTCTGTTAATGGTATCTGTGAGCTTGTTGTTTTGTAAGTCTCCCTGTTCCACTGTTCTTCTTTAGCCTGAGCTTAAGACCTGGGCCCTGGGGTCAAACTGCATGTGGGAAAATCATGGTTCCACCATCCTCAAGCCATGTGATTAACTCACACAACCCCTCTGTGTGTCTCCCTGTCTCCTAAAAGATGAGCATGATAGTGGTGTCTACCTTGTATAGTTAGCATGAGGAGTAAATGAATTAGTTCATGTTGAGCATTTAGAGCAGTACCTGGCACACCCTATTCTCTCTGTTTGAGCTCTGCACTAGGATGGTTTATGTCATCTTCTGTGTCACAGCCCTTTCAGTACTTCACGTAGACATAAATGCAACACAGTCTCACAAACAAGTAAACTGAGGCGTTAAGTGGAGAGATGAGTCTCTCAGCCAGCAAGTGGCAGAACTGGGACCAGATCCAGATCTCATATGCATCTTGTTTCTCCCAGGTTGAACCAGTGTACAGCCTTCGTGTGAAGCCTGATGTGTGTGTTCTGCTGGTTTGTGCCCCTGTTCTGGCGTGTGATGATTTTGGTACATTCTCGTGTGTACCATGGTCTTGATCTCACTGGTGACTAAGGAGGTTAAGCAGGAATGGTCTGAGTGCTGTCATGTATTGCCCTTGGGCTGGAGCAAATGGGTGGAAGTCTGGAGTCAGCCAGTCCACTTCTCTGCCTCTTGTCTGCAGGGTGGACCATAACAGCCTCTAATGAGATTATAGTAACAGTTCTTTGCAAGTTTACTAGGTACATTCTTGTTCGCGAGACCTTTGGATCTTCACAACAAGCCAGGAGAGGGGGTTTGTGCAGGAAGAGGGGTTGAGACTTAAGGGCCCAGGGTCTTGTTCCAGGCTTCACAGGGAAGTGGTGAATCTGGCACCATCCTTGAATCCAGACTTCCCGTCAGCCTGACTGGGTGACACTTTTTCTCTCCCATGCTGCACGGCAGAGGGCCTGCACTCACTCGAAGAGTTAGGGCGTGGATGGCAGAGCACATGAGTGGGTGAGGTAGGAAGAAGCCTGAATCAGGAGAGGAGGAGGAAGATACAGTAGGCCATGTTACTGTCTGCATGGAAATGGACGTTAGCTCCATGGACATAGGGGGCATTGCTCTATTTTTAGAGAGGAAGATCGACTTCCTTCATTTTGCACAGTTAGAGCCAGACCCACTGTATTCAGTTGGGTTTAGGGCCCCACATTCCAGGCTGTAGAGTTTTAAACTGTTGGGGATCTATTTAGTGAGTGTTAACTTGCATGTAAAACATGAAGCAGAATAGAGTGGAATAGAAAATATCAGGATATATTGTATCTGATGAAAGAAAGTATTATTTCTTGAAACTTTTATATCAGCATTACACAGGCATCATGGAAATGTGTGTTTTTTTTTTTTTAAGATTTTATTCATTCATGATAGAGAGAGAGAGGGGGAGAGAAAGAGAGAGGCAGAGACACAGGCAGAGGGAGAAGCAGGCTCCGTGCAGGGAGCCCAACGCGGGACTTGATTCCGGGTCTCCAGGATCACGCCCTGGGCCAAAGGCAGGTGCCAAACTGCTGAGCCACCCAGGGATTCCCTGGAAATGTATTTCTTATAGTGGCTCAGCCAGTGAGACTTGAGAGGCACTGCTCTGAGGTTGTGTCTGGAGGGTCCCAGAGAGGGCAGCCAGCATGGGAATGAGACTAGAGCCATTGCCATTAGAGATCTGGTTGAGGGAGACCAGGGCCTGGTGATCACTGGTGTCAGTGATTGGGGGGCTGTCTTGGGGCAGAGGGGTCTGGATGTGTTCTGAATGGCCCACAGTGATGACATTAGGGAGGTACATTGCCATTCATCATACAGAGAAGAGAGTTGTTGCTGTCAGAACTGGCCAGAAGACATGAGCTTCCCATCACTACAGTGTCACAGAGACACTGCAGAAGGGGTTCAAAGCTACGGGAAGGCACGTATGTTAAGAGACTGGTAGGTCCATTCCAGTTTCAAGGTTTATGTAGATATGAAAAAATCAGCCTTCTCCACCCTTGATATTCTCCAGTGGGCCTGTGGTGCTGTTACTGTGCGAAGGAGCTCCTCAGCCTGATGGGCCAGGCTTTCTATCCTGATGTCTGTCTCTCCATTGACTGTTCTGCCCCCGCGCCCGCCACGCTGAGCCAGTAGGCGTCCATGTGGTCTTTCACACACTCGTGTCTATACCTGCGTTCTGGCCCTTCCTGAGGATGGCTGTCCCATCTTCCTTTGCCCATGAATTCCTGGTTATTCATTAAAGCTTAGCATGAGGGTTGTTTTGTCAGGCCCGGGTTCGCTGAACGTCCGTCCCAGTCCCTTTGGGCTTCTGGCATCTGGAGTTTGTTAGCTCGAAGCATGCTGGCACGTAGTGCAGGATCCCGCATCATACCAGGATTCAAATCCAAGCACCGTTATTTACTGGTATGAATCTTGTGACCTTGAACAAAATACTTGACCTCTCTGCACCTCACTAGTAAAAGGGCAGTAGTACCCTCCTTTAGGGTTGCTGTGGAAGCTAGGAGTCGGTCAAGTGAGGTCCTTGAGCTCTGCCTGGAGCTTAGTAAATACTCAGAAAACGTTAGGTACTGTAGTTGTTTATGCTGTAGTTCTGTTGTTATAATTATGATGTATCACATTGGTGCTGTTTGTTTACAGATCTGTCTTCTCCCAGGCGGTGAGGATTTGGGAGGGTAAGGACCATGCCCTGTTTATTTTATTTTATTTTTTTAAAGATTTTATTTATTCATTAGACACACACACACACACACACACACACACACACAAAAGCAGGCTCCATGCAGGGAGCCCAACGTGGGACTCAATCCCAGGTCTCCAGGATCAGGCCCTGGGCTGAAGGCGGCGCTAAACCACTGAGCTACCCGGGCTACCCCGCCCTGTTTATTTTAATACGCGCAGAGCCAAGCTTGGGTTCAGGTATATAGTGGCTGCTTATTAGAGAGTGTTGAGTGAGTGAGTGCACGAGCAAACTGGATTCCATGAAGTCCTATGAAACAAACTATGTGTTAAGTGTTACTGTAAAAATCTGTACATTTCTTTAAGGACAATTTCCAAGTGTTGGGAAGTTACATATTTATTTAGTGAAGCTGTTAGCAATGCTGATTTTTTTTTTCCACCTAAAATGTCTTTGTTTTTGTTTGTTGGAAAATTCTTTTTATTGTATTCATTAACTATTGACAAATGAACAGAATCTTTTTTAAAGTAATTTTTAATATAATTTTTACTTCATAAAGATTTTACCAATTTATTTGAGAGAGTATGAGTGGGAGGAGGGGCAGAGGGAGAAGCAGACTCCCTCTCCCTAAGACTCCCCCACTTAGGGAGCCTAAGGGCCTCAATTCCAGGACCCTGAGATCATGACCCAAGGCAAAGTCAGATGCCCAACCGACTCTGCCCCCCAGGCACCCCCTAAATTAAATTAAATTTTTTTGAGAGAGACAATATGAGTGTGGTGAGGGGAGGGAAGGAGCAGAGGTAGAAGGAGAGAGAGATTCTCCAGCAGACTCCATGGTGAGCACAAAGCCCAGTGTGAGGCTTAGTCTAAAAACACTGAGATCATGACCTGAGCCAAAATCAAGAGTTGGGTGCTTAACCCAGTGAGCCACCCAGGTGCCCTTGGAATCTTTTTATAATAGCAGAAACGTCACTATTTTTATAGCCTTGTTTCTATGGAATTTTTATCAGCAGTCAATGCAGGAGTTGGGAAGCAGAGAGCTCTGAAAACTCGGGAAGCAAGTAGGAAGTTTGCAGGAGTTTTGGTGGACACAGGACTTGAGGGCCACCTTGAGGTTTAGAGAAACTGAGTCTCAGGTGTAAGGCTAGTTCTGTGGGAACATGGGCAGGAGGTGCTGTTAGAGAATGAGGAGCTTGGAGACAGATTCTGTGCCGGGGGTCTCCAGATCGCTCGGAGCCCTGGGGCTTCTCGGAGCACACAGAGGAGTTGTGAAGAGCTTATTAGCTCTGGAGCCTTGGATTCCAGTCCTAGCTGTGTGACTTCAAACAAGTTACCTGAGCCCTCCGTGCTTCTAGAAAATGGGGAGGTCGGTAGGAAGTACTACTGCTGTGAGGAAGGATAAATGGTATTTTGCGCAGGGCTCGAATATTAGTTCAGAGCTTCCCACACCATGTGTCATCCCAGCTCAGTGGGCGACAGCTGCCCCCCTCCCCTCAGACCTGGGGCTGTACATACATCACTTACTGAGCTGGCCTGTGGACAAATGGGGGAAGGGGCTGTTTTCTCGTCCTGTGGTACTCACGCCTTGAGACAGACAGACGGGCAGACAGAGGCTCTGCTTCCCTTCTGTCTCCTCCCACTGCTTCCACTTTTTTTTTTTAAGATTTTATTTTATTTATTTATGAGAGACATGGAGAGAGAGAGACAGAGACAGAGACACAGGCAGAGGGAGAAGCAGGCTCCATGCAGGGAGCCCGATGTGGGACTTTGTCCCGGATCCCGGGATCACGTCCTGAGCCAAAGGCAGATGCTCAACCGCCGAGCCACCCAGGCATCCCTGCCTCCACTTTTATATGAAGCTTGTGCTTAAGATTTCTTCATCTTTAAGATTCCCCTTCGTTATTACAAAAGCAATGTGCAGATTGACATGTTAAGCACTGTTAAACAGGTGTTTCTTCTTTCAAGTCTTATTTTGTCTACATTCATATAATATTTTCACGTTTCTGTGCCTGAGATGTTTTGTACTAATGTGGGAACTGCATATTTGCTTTGTTTAAAACTGACATGAGGGGCACCTGGGTGGCTCAGTTGGTTGGGTATCAGACTCTTGGGTTTTGGCTTGGATAGTGGGATTGAGCCTTGCATTGGGCTCCCTGCGCCATGGGGAGTCTCCTTGGGATGCTCCCTCTCTCTTCCTCTTGTTGCCCTCTCTCCCTCTCTCAAATAAAATAAATAAACTTCTTTTTTAGGAGATTTTACATATTTGAGAGAGAGAGAGAGAGATTGAGAGAGCACCAGCAGGGGGAGGGGCAGAGGAAGAAGCATACTCCCCAATGAGCAGGGAGCCCGATGCAGGACTTGATCCCAGGACCCTGAGATCAACCTGAGCCAAAGGTAAATGCTTCACAGACTGAGCCACCCAGGCCCCCCTAAAATAAATAGATCTTAAAAAACCAGCACAAAGCTACGTGAGACCAGCCTCTCTGCAAAAGGTACCCTTTTGCAGCCTACTTTTCTCAGTCCGTGGTCCTCCCCTTTCTGTCGGTTCCCTTCTGTGTCATCTAATACCCAGTCCATGTTCATATTTTTCCAGTTGTCCCAGAAATCTTTTATGGTTGATGTATTCACTGTGTGAAATGTTTACTTAGAGAGGAGGAAGTATTAGGCTACTTACAAAAGTTGTAAAGCTACCCATCCAGTATATCCCATGCTTGAAGTGGACACTCAGAATTGTTTATTTTCATATATTTGTTTCTCACATGGTACCAAGCCCACGAGGCTGCTGGTGCTAAAGGCCCTGGTCATCTGCAGTCCCACCCAGGGTCGTGCTCTACAGGAGCCCTCACTGATCACCTCCTGCAGCCGGCTCATTCATGGTGTACCTGCGTGTCACCAGACAGCGTGCTTACCTTACTCTTAGTTTTCAGCTTTAGACTTTATCCATGCTGTTCCCACTGCAGAAAGAGTCCATTGTGGTCTGACACCTTCTTGTCCTTTCCACATCCATACGTGTCCTGTACTGGCAGATTTGTGTCACAGTTGTTTAGACCCCCCTGGTGCGTATGTTCTTGTGGGGATGTACACAGCTGAGCCGTGCAGTACTCCAGGACTGCGTTCCCTTTCTATGCATCTTTTTATTTTTTCTGAGGTTAACGATGGAATTGGTACTTTTCTTGTGCTTAATTTTCTGGTCTTCTAGCATTAGTTTAACCCCAGACTCTGTGCCACTTGCCTGAATCTCTTCTAACACATGCACTGTGTTCAGGCACACAGTCCCTCACTCGTCTCCTCAAGAGCCTCTGATCCACTGCCCTCTGCGCTTGGGAGTTCTTGAGGTGTGCTGTGCACATGCTGCCTTGGAATCTGCAGCCATGGGGGATGCATTTTCTTTCTTGCTTTGACCAAATTCTTCCCCTTTCTTGGCCTGTTCTCTATCCCGATGACTGCACCCTCTAGGAGCTTTCTGATTAAGAGAACACTAACTGGTTCATAGAGCCCTGTGTATATGAGAATGCCTCTCCGCCTCTGTTGCAGTTGGTGGTGTTGTGAGTGTGTATTAACCTCCGAGTTAGAGAGAGTCCCCATGAATGTGGGAGGCCCGCTGCTATTCCAGCTCCTGTGTAGCTGCCGAACAGGCCCTGCCTCCTGACCTCCGACATGGACACTATCTTCTTCCTGGGAGGAGAAACCTCTCTTGCCCTCTCTTGCCTCTAGCTGTGATGAAATCTCATTATGATGGGCTTTTGTCCACCGTGGATGGTATTCAGCATCTTCAGTTTCAAGGCTCACATCCTTCATTATCTTGGATCCTAAGAATTGTCATTTCTCTCCCTCCCTTTTCTGTTTCCTTCTCTGGAGCTCACCGTGTCTGGATCTCAGGCTCCTGGACTGGTGGTCTTCTGGATGTTTTCCTCTTGTGTCCATCAGTGTGTCTTTTTGCTCTACTATCTGGGCACTTTAGTCAATTTACCTTCCAACCTTTTGAGATTTATCTTCCCAGATCTGTTGAGATTTTCATTTTGCTGTGATATTTTTAACTTTCAAGAGCTTATAAAAGCATCTGAAGAGATTGTTTTTAGGCCCCTGGTTTTTCATGACATCTCAGGGTCCTTTTTTATTAGGTGGCAGTGCTGCCGACTCCTCTACTCCAAATGTACTAAAACACTAGGTCATACACTTTAAAAGGGTGAATTTTATGGTATGTGAATTACACTTCAGTAAGGCCGGTATTAAAAATGTCTTTTAAAGTATTTCTCTGAAGATATTAACAATAATCTTTTTTGACATTTTCTTCTCCTTTCCTTGCTTTTTCTGTTTCACATGAAGCCTTTCCTTAAATGTCCAGTGGTCCTGGGCTAGCCACTCATACTAAAGACTGGGGGACTCAAGAGGTGGATGCTCTTGTGCCTCTGCTTGGTGATGGCTGAGCCTCCCTGAAAGGTGAACTTGTTGGTCCCTTTGATGGGGAGCCCTCCAGTACTAGTGTCTCCAGGCCTGTCCTTGTGGCTTGTCTGGTTCCCCAGAGGAGACCTCTCCTATCTCCTGCCTGGAGGGTGAGACTGGCTGCTAGCATTCTAGGAGCCCTAGCAGAAGGATGAGTCTCATAAACCTTTACCCTGTAAGCACTCGTGCTTGGTACTTATCGTCCAGAGACTCTACCACCCTCTCAAGGGAGTCAACCCCTCAGGCTTCTGATTAGAGAGAGATCTGGGGGTTGTCTATATTTGTTTATTTTAATGGAAATTTTTAAATATAAGAAAATAGAGAGACGCCTGGGTGGCTCAGCAGTTGAGCGTCTGCCTTAGCTCAGGGCGTGATCCTGGGGTCTCGGGATTGAGTCCCACATCAGGCTCCCTGCAGGGAGCCTGCTTCTCCCTCTGCTTGTGTCTCTGCCTATCTCTCTGTATCTTTTATGAATAAATAAATAAAATCTTAAAAAAAATAAACATAAGAAAGTAAAGATAAGCATAGAATGTTCTTGTTTGCCATTTTCCAACAGCCACCAACTCAAGGCCAATTTTATTTCATCTAAACCCCACCTGTTTTCTCCTCCAAATTATTTTGAAGCAAATCTTTTCCATCCAGAAGTATTTTATTTCATTTATAAATGTTTCCTTAAATATCTTTAATAGATAAGAACTCTTTTAAAAAAATACACAATCCCGCTACTACCCTTTCCCTTCAAAACAAGAACACAAACCCCAGTGATTCCTAAAGATCATCATTACAGCCAATTTTAACTGCTTTTTAAAATAGGCCGCTCACTGATTATGTCCCCTCTCCATGGCACCTGTGGCTGCCACGTCCTGTGAAAGCTGTTGGGGTCCTGCACTCAGAGCAGCCTGTGTCTTTGCTGTGCCCAGTGCCAGCCCAGTGTCCCACTCTCTTGTGGGTGAGTGACCTGCACTGTTCCTCCATCTGTTCTCCAACTTTCAAACTATTGTTGCTGTTGCGTGATACAATGTTGTCTTTGTCTTGGCTCTTAGAAAAAGATCCCTTCCTAATACTGTCTTAGGGGGACTTGAGGAAGTAGAGGTATATGCATTGGTTTGCACACTCTTTGTGGCTGCTTGTCCAGCTTCCTTCTCGTGACAGCCCATCGCAGGCACCTGCTCCTCACCCTGAATGCCTGCACCCCAGGATCCGTTCTCACAGGCAGGGTCTTCTTGCCACCACCATCTCTTTCCTCTGATCCCTTCCATTTCATTTCCTTTAGGTGTGGAGCTTCCAGACTGGGTCTAATCAGAAAAGAACAGGCTGATCAATTCTCTCTCCTTCTGAACATTGTTCTTTGAGCGGTGTAGCCTTGGATCCTATTAATTTTTCGATAATCTTGTCAGGTTAAGGAAGGGCAAATAGAATGCTGCGTCTTTCCGTTGCCTGAACTCTGCCCCCCATCCTGTGTTCATGCCCATGGTTTTTGGAGCCGAGTGTAGGAATTTGCTCTGTTCCTATTCAACATCGTGTTTGGAGGTCTGTGGTGGAAATAGGGTCGGTCCTGAAACCTCAGTGGGACCTCCCCATATTCCATGAGGGAGAGAAATAAGGAAAAGACAGCAGTATGTATGTATGTATGTATGTATGTATGTATGTATTTATTTATTTATTTATTTATTTATTTATTATTTATTCATGAGAGACACAGACTGAGAGAGAGAGGCAGAGACATAGGCCGAGGGAGAAGCAGGCTCCCTGTGGGGAGGCCAATGCCAGACCCAATCCCAAATCCCAGGATCACAACCTGAGCTGAAGGCAGGTGCCCAACCACTGAGCCACCCAGGTGTCCCAAGGCAGGAGTTTTAATGAAGAGTGAGGATTACTTAAAAAAGAAGGTGGGAGACTCCTGAGGTACTTCATGGTGGGGGATGTCTGTGAGTGATTGGATCAGCAGGGAGAAAGAAGCCACTGATCGGGGAGGGATTGCGATCCAGGGAGATCAGGCTGTTGCCAGGCAAGGAAAGTCTCCTGAATGTGGGAGGGGCTGGTGCCAGGGACACAAGAGAGGGTAGCAGTGCAGGTTAGACAGGAGACAGGGCACTTTGTGCTCTGATGTGCTTTCACTGTATTGGGCTCTCTTCAGATGTGTCCTCATCCAGACAGCATCGGGGGCTGATAATATTTGTTCCGTCTTTCAGATCAAGGAACTTGGGCTTTGGGAGGTAACAGAATGTGTGGGAAGTCACAGAGCCTGTTAGTGACAGAGCAGGCTTCAAACTGAATCCCATACTATACCCAGTTCCCCAGACTGCCCGATACCTGCAGGGAGCAAGTTCAATTATAAAGGTTAGTGGAAAGAGCTCTGTGAATACCCAGTTCGGTCTTGTGTCCAAGGTGGGTTTGAAAGGAAAAGCCCCAGGAACCTGAGGTGCTACTTTAAGTCAAGTCTCTGGTGGTAGCTTTATGTATGACACTTTGTAACTGGCTGGAAAATGTTGCCCTGGTTGCTTTCTGTAATTATTTGGAGAAGGAGATTAATCTCTGGAAAGGGAGGTTATAACACTGTGTGTCTCTGTAGTGACACTTATATATATTCTCTGTAGAGTGCAGTGACTTACTGTCCTGAGCTTGTTTATTCTCTGAGTGATGTAAATGGACTCCTTCCCCAACCACCACCAGGGCACTGGCAGCATCAAAGTATCTGGATTTGGAACAGACGTGATTTTATTATATCACTTATGTTGTAGGCCTTTGCCCAGTTTGATGCTGAGGGCGATGGTACTGTTGATGCTGAGAACATGCTGGAGACCCTGAAGAATTCCAGTGGAGCCAATCTCCAGGGGGAGCTGAGCCACATCATCAGACAGCTGCAGGCCTGTTCTCTTGTCCCAGGTAAGGCTCTCATCTGAGTGTCGAGGACCACAGAGTGCTCTCATAGGGCCGACGTGAATGCTGCTATCCCACAGGTGAGGCGAGGCCAGCAGGAAATAGATGTGCTTCTCCACGAGTCTCCATAAAGCACACAAACTGAGTCATTGTTCCAGGTAGTCACCTTCTTGTGTTCCCAGTAGAGTGACGCTTGAACAGCTCTGCCTTCCTCAGTGGACCTCTTAATTTCACCCTCTCAGGAAGCTGGTCCTGGCCTGAACCGTATGTTCTCTCAGCATCCTGCATTTGTCTTTTGCCTCATGTCACCACTGTCATTAATTATCCTCTTCTCTGTGTTTGTCTTTAGTCTTAACACTGTGAACTCCATGAGGGTAGTGAGCTTTTATTTCTGCTGTGTCCTCACATTTAACACATTTTTGGTATGTGGTAGACATCCAGTGGGTTTTTTGTTTATTAGAAAGCTATCACTCTGAAATTTAAGTCATAATAAAAGTAATATAAAATTAAGTAATACTTCTTTTACATGGTACCTATGAAAAAACTTTGTGTTTATGTAATGGTTTCTTCTGGGGACTCAGAAGACAGAATCGAAATTAAATTACTCTCTTTTTTTTCCAGTGAGAAAACAGTTGAGTTTTTGAAAGGAAAAACTTTGCATATCATCCTTTTAGCCTCAGCTTATCTCAGAACTTTTCCTACTCCGCAGTTGGTGTTGTAATGCTTAGCGCAGAGCCTGGCAAAGCAGCAGTGGAGGCAGGTAGACTTGCTAGATGCATAAATGTACGTGTTTGGCCTTGACCGCTGTGGCTTGCTGCGGAGGCCATGCTGAGCTAGGGAAGGATGACGTTTGTATATTAATGAAGAATGCAGATTTCCATCCTTCCTCAAAATGTCTTTAATTATGTAATCTTTATAGAGCATTGTAGGTGGTCCATACATGTGAACTTTTTTCCTACTCTCATGGCAGTTAAAATTATGCTTTGAATTATGTTAGCTAAATTACATCTTGGCATTTATGTATTACTCCCACTTTTGTGTTACCAGCACATGGGTAGCTTCTGGAGCTTTATGTGGACACTTCAGACTCATGTTTGGAAGGAGAGGAAGCAGGGAGACCAGGGGACCCACCTGAGAGAATACTTACTGCACGGCTGCTCTGGGTGGCTGGGGGAGGTGAGTTAGGTTAGAAGAACTCGGGGTTTGGATCCCGAATGGTTGTATACCAGAGTTGTGACTAGGACCATCTAGTCAACATTTTCTTTCATCACTCAGCTTAAAGAAATTGCTTTATCATGGTCTTAGCTTGAACCTTGGTGAGCTGGGCTGGCCTGTCTCCTGGGATTGTTTCCTTGTCCCTCTTCCTAAGCAAGATCAGAGCTTGTCCCTTTCTTATATCATCGCTCTGGTGCGTAGTGTTTGCCAGACTTGCTGCTCGCGTCAGCCTATAAAGAAATGTTTCCGTTAGAAAAGTCTGTGCTTCCACCTGGGTCCTGAGCACATGGGTGTGCCATCAGCAGTGTCATCACCTCACTGCTGCCGTGGGGTCTGCCATGGAGGAAAACTTATACACGGATGGCAACAGGTGGCACGCATTTTTGAGTCCTGGGGAATCGAACTTGTGTCTCCAGGGTTTGTCTGGGGGGTGTCATCAGGATGGGGTGATGGGGTGCTTCCAGCGCACAGTTCTCCTCATCCTTGTGTTCTATCTTAAAAATCAATGTGAAAGGATGCCTGGGTGGCTCAGCGGTTGAGTGCCTGCCTTCGGCCCAGGGCCTGATCCTGGAGTCCTGAGATTGAGTCCCACATCAGGCTCCCTGCGTGGAGCCTGCTTCTCCCTCTGCCTGTGTCTCTGCTTCTCTCTGTGTGTCTCTTGTGAATAAATAAATAAAAATCTTTTTTTTTTTTAAATAAAAATCTTAAAAAAAAAAATCAATGTGAAATTTTAGTCTTGGATATAACCTGTTTGTTTTACACTTAAAATAATTTCTCCTGAGGCTTCTGGAGTCTTGCTTGAGGTGCTGCTTACATGGGTTGTTCATTTTGTGAAAGTTCATTGAGCCATACACTTATAATGTAGGCACTTTTTGTTATGTCTGATATGATCATTAGAAGTTCTAGCAACAGAAAAGAAATTCCCCCCAAATCTGCAAGTATATCTAAGCCCCAGGAGAAGCTGCTGGGTTTATCCTCTTCTCCCTTCACATGGGGTTACAGGCACTATGGTTCCTGTATATACATGGTAGGTTATGATGGACTGTGAAAGGGTTTTAGCCCAGGGTAGACATCCTGTGTTTTGTGTCTCCATAAGATTACTCATGTTAATGCCAGACAAAGGGGAGCCAGGAGGGCCACTCAGGATGTCGGGGGCAGTCAGTATGAACAGGTGATGTTGAGGCCAGAGAGACACACAGAACCGGCTGACTCCACAGAGCCATGCTGGAGGGGAAGGTGGGATAGTGGAGGAGCACTTGAGGGCAGAGCCTTATCTGCTATGCATTGCCACCAGGAATCCTGGGCAAGGCAGTGGCTGCGTTATCATAATCACATCTTACATAGTGTAGTGTAAAAACTCTCTAATGCGATAAACTGTATCCTAGTCGACATGCTATATGCAAAGCTTGTTTAAAAACTTCTAGTTGAGGGACACCCGGATGGCTCAGTGGGTGAGCATCTGCCTTTGGCTCACTTCTTGACCCCAGGGATCGAGTCCCACATCGGGCTTCCCGGAGGGAGCCTGCTTTTCTCTCTGCCTATGTCTCTGTCTCTCATGAATAAATGAAATCTTTAAAAACAAAAACAAAAAAACCCTTCTAGTCAGTATTTCAGAGCTTATACATTTTAAAGCTTGGATTGAAATAATTTATTGTAAGTCTTCTAAAATTCTATGAAATTAAAATTTTTACAGATTTTATTTTGAAGTAATCTCACCAGGCCAATGTGGGGCTCAAACCCACAGCCCTGAGATCAAGAGCCTCACGTTCCATGACTAAGCCAGCCGCCACAAAATTAATTTTTAAATTGAGATTACCACTGGTTCATTTCATTTCATTTCTTTTCTTTTTTTTAAAGTAGGCTCCATGCCCAGCCTGGAGCCCAGTGTGGGGCTTGAACTCATGACCCTGAAGTCAAGACCTGAGCTGAGATTGCTAAGAGTTGGACACTTAACTGACTGAGTCACCCAGGTGCCCCCGCCACTGGTTCATTTCTTAAAACTTGTTTAGATTTTTACATGATGAAAGCTGAGAATATCAATGAAGATTCTTAATGGTTGCTTTTAATTCAGCCAATTCTGATAGGCCACTAGGCAGAGAGTGTGGGAATACTATTGTGGTGGGTTCCTAAAAACACCAAATATGGGTTTTGTCTGCCCAGGTTTCATAGACATATTCTCAGAGTCCAAGGAGGGTCTGGGTGTGCACGCATCCTTGATCCTGCGTTTCCTGCACCGCAATCGGCTCTCCGGCATGGCCATCCCCTGCCCCATGCTGGACCACTGCAGTAACATGTGCTCCATGAGGGCTTCTGTTCTGAAGGAGTCTTTGGACCAGCTGGTACAGAGAGAAAAGGGTAAGTGTAAGTGTGTGCTGGGGGCTCCTGCACATGTTCTGTCATTGTTTCTTCCAAATGCAGTATAAATGAGGTCTTCTCCCTGCCTTCCTTTCTGAAAACTGGAACAGTAACCAGTTTGTAGCTTAAGAATGTGATCTGCTTACTTGTTTTCGTCTCTCCCCCTGCCCCCCTCCCCCCTTCACATTTTGCTCAGATGTGACTTCAGGGAGGTCTTCCTCATTACCCTACCTCTCATTACCCTACCTCATTACCCTATCTAATTAACGCCCCTACCCCACCATTTCTCATCTTCTGGTCACTATCACCTTTGTAGGCTTCATGGTCTCAGTGGCACTTATTATTTGAAGTTGTGACATTATTATTTCTTTGCATTTTGTCTGCCTTGTTCATGTTATTATCCTTAGCACCCAGAACTGTACATGCCACGTAGAAGGTACTCTGTAAGTGGTAGTAGAATCAATGAGGAAAGCCACTACACTCAGTCTGGACTCACTCAGAAGTTGATAGTGTGGATAGACAGGTCCATGGAACATAATAGAGTCCAGAAACAGACCCGTGGAATACAGGACCAGATATAGTCAGCTTTGCAAATGGATGGAAAGGCAAATTAGTCAACGAGTGGAATTAGAGTAACTGGCCAGCCTTTGGAGAAAAAAATAAAACAGATTCTTTACCTCAGTTCCATTCACTGAAACCAATTTCAGGTGGATTAAAATGTTCAACGGCAAAGAAACTGTAAAGTACCAGAAGAGAGTAGTCCTAGTGCACAACTCTTGATGGGAGACCTTGGTAAGCAAGACTTAGAGAGCCGGAAACTACAGGAGACTAAGACTTGATGCAACTGAAAGTACAGCAGAAAATATCATAAGCAGAGTCAAAAGCTGAATGATATTCTAGGGAACAAAAATACATTTTGTAACATGTTGCAACAGCCTGGATTTTTTACTAACTCTGATCTTGGACACTTACTTAACTCTCTGTGCCTTCGTTTCCTCATCTCTGAACTGAATTAGTACCTAGAAAAAATATGGAAAAGTGCCTGGCTCACAGTAAACATCCCCTGTATGTACATGTGTATATGCGTCCTATAGCATACAAACTGGTAAGAAAGCTTGTGACCCAGCAGAATGTAGATGAGGATAGGACTGAACTGCTCTCAGAAACACAAAAGGTTTATAAAATCTCACACGTAATTAAAGAAATATAAATTTAAACTGAAAGATACCATTTTCTTCCCTGTTGTGGTTTTGCAAATACATCATTAAGTATTTTACCACAGAGGTCCTGGAGCAACCCTTGGCCAATGTCTGCTTTATATGGGTTCTTGGGAAGGCGATTTTTAAGGAATACTTATTTTTCCAGGGCCAAAATACCAAGCATATTTATGTTAGATATTTTAAATGATCCTTTTTTTCCCCTTTGTGAAAGAGATGTCATGTGATAGAATTTGATTTTCCCTGTAGAAAGTCCTGGAGATCTAACCAGAAGCCCAGAGATGGATAAACTCAAGTCAGTAGCAAAGTGCTACGCTTACATAGAAACATCCTCCAACCCTGCAGACATCGACAAGATGACAAATGGAGAAACATCATCATACTGGCAATCAGATGGCAGTGCTCGCTCACACTGGATTCGGTGGGTGGTGTAACACCAGTTGAGAGTCCAAGAAAATTACCCTCTTGCTTTCTCTTGTCTCATTAATGCATTAAATTATTTTCTAAATTTTAGAATACTTTCTACTTAACTGCTTGATTTTTTTCTTATTGTGACTATTTGTGAAAATGCATTAAGAATAAAGTAAAGGAAAAAAAAATAAAGGGAGAGACGCCTGGATGGCTCAACAGTCTGAGCACTGCCGGACCGGTGGTTGAGCATCTGCCTTTGGCTCAGGGCGTGACCCAGGGTCCGGGATGGAGTCCCACATCAGGCTCCTTGTGGGGAGTCTGCTTCTCCCTCTGCCTGTGTCTCTGCCTCTCTCTCTCTCTCTCTGTGTGTCTCTTATGAATAAATAAATAAAATCTTAAAAAAAAAAAACAAGAATAAAGGGAATTATATGAAATCATGCTACCTGGTTCATGTATTCATAAACATGGATAATTCCTCTACTTGGTATTTTAAGGTAGAAAATAGTGTTTGACTAGTATTTTATAATACTGATTTCAAATCTTTTTCACTACTTTTTCAGAAAAATTAATATCACAAGGGGCAAATACTTTTCTTATCTCAGATGTGATTTTACCTTTTAAGATCCTTTCCATGCTTTTAAAAAATCTGTATGCAGCTGTCTTGGCCAGTTTGGCAGATGAGTAGGGAATGGGATGACCAGGAACCCTGGGGTAGAATTGATGGCAGTAAACTGGTATTTATAGAAGTTTTGAAGCTGCCATCTAAATTGTCACCTGTCTCTTCGGAGAATGGGCTAATTTCGGTTGGTGAAAATAGAAATAATTATCTTGTTTTCTCATAGAGAGTATATATGACCTTTGGCCATCTAATTTATAGATGAGGGAATATATTCAGTTCTCGAGGTTTAGAATTTACTTTTTGCCAGGTAAAGTGATTTTTTTAGGATGTTCATATTGTACTTGCTTGCCTGTACTGATAGCTTAAAAGGGAATGTGAGGTTAATCTTGAATGGAAAGAAATTTTACAGACATGACATAAGCAGAAGCTCATAAGGACTTTGAAACTCATAACATTTCAGGTTGGTTGTTTTTAGGATCATGGAGATGGGACCTGTGAATGTGGCCCATGACAACCTGTATAAACATTTGTAGTCTGTGCTCCCTATGTTTTCCAGCTTAAAGATGAAGCCAGATGTTGTGCTTAGGCACTTGTCCATTGCTGTGGCTGCCACTGACCAGAGCTACATGCCGCAGCAGGTGACGGTCGCCGTGGGCAGAAGTGCCAGCGATCTTCAGGATGTCCGCGATGTGCACATTCCCAGCAATGTCACTGGCTATGTGACACTTCTGGAGAACGCCAACATTAGTCAGCTGTGTGAGTCAGCCCAGATGCTTGTCCTTCTATTAAGGGGACTGGATGGCAGGTGGTGGGGAGGAGGTTGATCAGTGGGAAGACCTCTAAAGTGGAGAAACCGTCAGATTTCCTTGGGAGGTTGATTTGCTTCTCGTGATGCACATGGGAGTAGCCATTATTTCACTTTTATGGTGTTGTAGAGGGTTATAGAAGCCTTTTTTAGTTAAAAGTATTTTATTCTTGTTTCCTTATTAAAAAAATATGGATTAACAGAAATTATTCAAAATCTCATTACCTAGGGATTGTCACTGTGAATATGTTAGTATGGATCCTTCCAGAACCTTTCTTATGTGTGTGTGGTTTACACACATGCACATGTTTTAGGATAAAACATAGGGTTAAGTACATGAATTTACAAGAATGGTGATATTCTTTCTGTGCTGTCGTTTAATTTTTTTAGCACATTGTCAGACCATGTGTTCTTGCACACCTTTATTTAGTGATGTAAGAATTTGTCTTTATTTTAACCAGCCCTTTATTCTGGGACATTCAGTTTGTTTCCATTTTTATACAATTATAACTTTGCTTCACACCTGGCATTTTGGAAATAATCACAATTCTGTGATTTCTTTCCAGGCTTTTTGCATTCAGGGAGCCGGGATGCTTCATGTTTTGTCTCATTTCTCCTAAGCTTTCCTGGGCCAAAAGAAGTGTTCTTACTTTGCTCAGAGGAACTGAGGCCTAGGGAGGTAGAGTCTTTGTGTCTCATCCCTGGGCAAAGCAGTAGTTAAACTCCTGGAGTAGACGCTTGCTGTCTCACACTGTGCTGCTCCCTTCTCTCAGTTGTGTGCTTTTGAACTTGTCACCTCCTCCTCTCCAACCCAAATAAGAAATTGTGACAGCTCTTAAAAGTGAGTCATGCCTGTGTCATCTATTTGGACTTGATTATTAAAAATAAATTCTCACAACTGCTGTGAGCCAGCTATTGTTTAAATCAAAATTTCAGAACACTATCAAAAATTCTAGACATTTTCTTCCTGTGTATTTAATTGGGATTTAAAAAGTGATCTTTGTGTTAATTTTCAAGATGCATCAATTCCTAAGAAACTTTGTGATGGAAAGGTTTAAGCCACCCTTACACTTACATGTTATTCTTAGGACTCCTAATTTTGGTGATGCTTATCTGACAAACTTATATGCTAGCTCCATTGTACACATTATTTATTTCTTGCTTCAAAGTATATTTCAGAATTTTCTTTTCAAAATGTGAATTACTATTTTGCTTTTAGTTGGGAGCCTAGCCTTTGCTGAACTGAAGAAGTTAATCCAACACTGAATTTGTCGTTTGCGCTTGACAGATGTCCAGATTAACATAAAACGTTGTCTTAGCGATGGATGTGACACTAGAATTCATGGTCTGAGGGCTGTTGGCTTTCAGAGAGTTAAGAAGTCTGGGGTCTCCGTGTCAGATGCTTCTGCAATCTGGTACTGGTCTCTGCTGACCTCTCTGGTGACGGCGTCCATGGAGACCAACCCTGCCTTCGTCCAGACAGTGCTGCACAACACGCAGTAAGTCCCCCTCTGCGCCTGACCCTGAGACTCTGTGGCTTAGCCCTGGGCACCTGGGTGTGTCTTGTCTGCTTTCAGCTCCCGTTTTGGGATGGGGGTCACAGGCGCCGTTCTGTTCCTCACCCATGGGGCAGGTTGCTCACATTCATGGAGCACTTTGTATCAGATACAGCACCTTCAGATGCTGTGCATTATTTACCTACTCACATTGTGAAACATGTAAAACTTACTCCTGTGTCACCGATGAGGGTCCTGTGACGCTCCCCAAGGCGTGTCACCGGGCAGGGTTGCACCCCTGGGAATCACGCCTTGGAACTCAAGGTTGAGTGAGAATCTTTTCACTAATGAGGGAGATCTTCTCAAAGATACTAAACAATTTATTTTTAAATGTAGAGAGCACTTTTGAAAATAAAAATTAAGAAAGTAAAAGTAAGTTAAAATGAAGTAAAAAATTAAAACTTCATTAAATTTAAATTTAAAAAAATTAAACATTAAAAATCTAAAGAAACCCCCCAAAACCTTTTAGGGCAAAAAGCCACAGTGGTAACAGCCAAGACAAAAAGTAGTGACATGTAACCTTAAAAGCAAGGAAGTACTCGTGTTATATTTAAGTTCAGTCCCTGAGAGAGAGATTGCTGATAGGGTTCCCTGGATGTCCTGTGAGAATGTTTGTGGTTGCTGTTAAGTGAACCTTTTCCTGTGGGCAGGCCACATATGGAGACCCATATTTGTCCATACTCCTCTGTCATGCTTCCTGTTTAAAATTGTTTTAAAAACATCGATTAGAAACTTGGAGAAATATTGCCAGTACAGTACAAACAGCTTTTATTTCCTTCTGAGCCACTTGAGAATGGTCTGCAAACCTGGTGCCCAGTCGTCCCTGAGTATACAAGTGTGTGTTTCCTGCCAGCAGGGAATGTTCTCTGCCCCTGTCTAGCTCAGGAAGTTCATGGGATGCACAGTGCTGTCATCTAGGCCTCAGGTCCCCTTTGGGTCTCTCACATTGTCCCAGGAATGACCTGTGTAGCAAAAGGACCCAGGCCACACTTTGTGTTTCGTTGTCATGTCTCCTTAGTCTCCTTCCGTGTGGACCAGTTCCTCAGTCTTTCCTCTATGTTAAGACTTTGAGGTTAATGAAAATTATTTCTAGGAGTGTTGTTCAGTTTTGGTTTATCTGATGTTTCATAATGATTAAATTTAGGTTTTATGTCATTAGCAGGAGTATCACAGAAAGAGGATGTGTTCTCATTGCATGTCCCGTCAGGTGACCCACAACGTTAGAGTGTCCTCTGCTAGTTCTGCTCATATTAACTTTGACTCCTTGAAGGAAGTGGAGTCTGCCAGATTTTTCCATTGTAAAGGGATTTTTTTTTGTCTTGGTATAGTAAGTATTTTGTGAGGATGTGCTTTGAGACTGTAAATGTCCCATTCTTCCTCAAACTTTATATGGGTGTGGACTCATGGTTTCCTGTGGGTTACATCACAGTGTTGATGTCTAGAGTGGCCCAGATTTGGCCAGTGGGAACCCCATTAGCCTGGTTCACGTGTCCTTTTGACATGTCCTCAGCAGCTTGGAACGCTTCCTTACTTTCTAGAACAATAGAGTATCGCAGGCCTGTCTTGAATGCTCCCTGTGTTAGTCCCGGAATCAACCATTGTTTCTGAGGAGTCATTATCCCTTTTAGTGGAGAATGATATTTAGGAATGAAACACATGGAGCTCATTGCAGGTGGGGTATTGCATATCTCAGGCCCTCTCAGTGGACCCCATGAGGAAGTACGTGTTGTACATACGTAATATGCACATGTGTGTAATATGCACATTGTGTACGTTACATACATTTACAGCCATATTCATTTCTGTGTCTTTGGTGCTGGAGTTTGCAGCGATACTCGGTCCTGATCCAGCACCAGTGTTCATTCTAGTTTTCTCTCTGTAATTGCACCTCCCTTCTCTGATGATGAGAAAACTGCTGCCCACCCCCCTTACCACATTTACTTATTTAATTAGTCCTAATCAACGTAAGCAGTGTTCCATCTCCCATGCCCTCACCTGGACACTCTCCTCACCCGACTCCTGCTCCAGCACCATTGGCAGGGCTTCTGCAGGGCTGTCCTTGTGCACATGCTCTGCTGAATCCCCTGGATCCCCTGGCCTGGCACCAGGCCGCTCTTCTGGGTTTGCAGTGGCCCTGGTGGGCCATCCCGTGTGCAGATCCTCTCTCACGGTGCTCAGCACCCCATCAGGGGCCACCATGCTGCCATGCCCTCCCACCCAAACACACAAGTGCCTGCCTTATGGACTGAGCTTTCAGGAAGGGGAAGAAGGAGAGCTCTCTACCTTATTTTTGTGAAGATAGGTTGTTGAGGAATGGATATATATAAAGTTTGTATATCTAAACAGTTGTAATTGTTAATCTGCAATTATGTTTTTACTCCTCATGTTTAAGTATCGGTGATCTAAAGCTACTGTAGAATTTTTTGAAAAATTTTCAGTGAGGAAAAATAAAAAAATTATGAAACAAAATTGTTTACTTGTCTTAGTAGAAATAGATCTGGTCAATCACTGCATGCTCATGTGCAGTGCTGAACTCGCAGAGCAGCTGCATTTGGTGTGGCTGCTGTCCTGCATGGCTCCTTGTAGGGCAAGGGAAGAATGAGAGCAGAGGGAGGCTGACACAGTATTGGCTTTATCTTAGTGTCTCTGTCTTGAAATAGAAATAAATTGTTCGAGGGATTCTCATTATTGTTACCATATAATTGACTGTCAGTTGTAGAACTTTGAGTTATTTTTTGTATGCCTTTAAGTTGTTCACAGTGGACTCACTCACCCAGCACACTTGCTGGCATAAAGGAGGACCCTGTGATTTTTGGTTGCATAAATCTGTTTGATGGCTGCTAGTCTGGAGGAGGTAAAACTTCAGAAAGATTAACGTAAGAGGAGACGAAAGAAGAGAAACACTGAAGCAGACATTAAAGCAGAAAGGTGGGCAGCCCCGGTGGCCCAGCAGTTTAGCGCCGCCTTCAGCCTGGGGTGTGATCCTGGAGACCCAGGATCGAGTTCCACATCAGGCTTCCTGCATGGAGCCTGCTTCTCCCTCTGTCTGTGTCTCTGTCTCTCTGTCTCTTTCTCTCTCTCTGTGTTGTGAATAAATAAATAAAATCTTAAAAAAAAAAAAAAAGGCAGAAAGGCCAAGAAACACAGGCAAGAATAGAAACTGTGACAGGTGCTCATATGTTTAGGGGGAAAGAAAATTCCTGGCATGTCTTTAGATGCTATCGATCTTACAATCTTATGTATAAATAATCTTCTTACTGGGCCACAACCTGCTCTGCCCCTGCGGGGTCACATATCTGAAGAACTTTGGGGTTTTCTGTAGAGTTTGTGTGTCTTTGCCCACCCTACATGAAATGAGGACTTGTTCCCAAAGAGTGGGATGAGTCTTCGTGGAGGGAAATGGAACTCTTAAAAGAAAGAATAAATAAGAAAGAAGGAAGCTCCATGAAGTTACTTGGCACCATGACTCCTAGGGGAAAAGCTGGCTTGATGTTGTGTGCCAAGTTCTCTGTGGGAACGCTTTGTGAGGGATTAATCCCAACAGGTGCCTAACAATTTGGTTTTCATCAAATATTATGAAATTACCTTTTTGCCTGGATTTGTTCTGATTTTCCATCTCACAATTGCAGGAAGGCACTACAGCACATGCCTCCACTTTCCCTCTCACCAGGATCTACAGATGTCTCAACTTTCCTGTCTCCCAACGTTCTAGAAGAGGTGGACAGCTTCCTCATAAGGATAACTAGGTAAAGTCCAGGTAGATGGGATGAGGCTTATAAGGGTAGATGGTCTGTATGCTTGTTAAGTCTTTTTTTTATTTTTTTTATTTTTTAGTGCTTTAAATATCAATGCTAAAAATGGCTCATTTTTAGTGACTGAAGAGAAAGTGAAATCATAGTTTAGCCCTCTAAGCTCCATGATCTAGCGACACCACCTGATCTCAGGGGGTGGGGATGGAGGTGGGGGTGCCTCTGATGCAGCCAGAACAGGTGTCTCAGAGTCCCCAGAGCAGAGGCTCTCCACCTGCTTGGAGCCCCAGCCCATGGCCTCACCCGGCACCTGCTGCCTCTGCGTAGGTGCTCACACCGCTCATCTGTGGGCCCAGGCAAGGCTCCTTAGTGGCTTGACAGGCAGTGCTTGCTGTCCTCTGTCCTGTTTCCACCTGGCCCTGAGGAAACTGTGTCAGAGTGCCGACAGTTTGAAAAGTTGCAGTGTAACGGGTTTAAAAAGACAGGCATGTGTTGGAGCACACCTGAGGTAAGTTGTTGGTACTTGGGGGAATGAGCTCTTGACGTCTGGCTAGTAGTCTGGCTAGTAATCGTTCTTTGTAGCAGAGGCTTTTTATGTTGCAGCTTTTTTTTTTTTTAATTTATTTTATTTATTTATGATAGTCACATAGAGAGAGAGAGAGAGAGGCAGAGACATAGACAGAGGGAGAAGCAGGCTCCATGCACCGGCAGCCTGACGTGGGATTCGATCCCGGGTCTCCAGGATCACGCCCTGGGCCAAAGGCAGGCGCCAAACCGCTGCGCCACCCAGGGATCCCTGTAGCAGCTTTTTTATTGTGGTTTATTTGTTGTTTGGTTGATACAGTCTGACTTGTTAAAATTGATATTGTTAGTATTATTTAATAGTTATAGAGTAAGGGCACAGAGGTAAGGATTGAATTTCCTTGTCCTATGGGTTGATTTAGTTTTTCTTTAGGTTATCTTGTGGATTTTGAGAAAGTATGTCTGATGAACACAGAGAAAGCATGTCTTATGTGATTTTACTGATGCTGGTCAGTGATGTGGGATTTGGGCTGCTTGGATTTTCTCATGATTTTAAGAAGTGAAAAGTTTTTTGCTCTTTGTTTATAGCTGCTGTTCAACTCCAGAGGTGGAGCTGACTCTTCTGGCCTTTGCACTAGCAAGAGGAAGTGTTGCCAAAGTGCTGAGCTGTCTGTGTACCATTGCTGACCACCTGGACACACGCTATGATGCCTCGTCCCTCATCTCCTCCATGGCATCAGTCAGGCAGACCCTGCTCCTTAAATACGGTAAACGAGTAAGGCGTGCTGGACCAGCTGCAAACCCATCACTAACCTGGCATCCTCTTATATCCTCCATGATTCCGGGATGACATAGCCTCTCCTACATGGGGAGGGCAAGAAGAAGAGGGTATGGGCTCATTGATGGCAGCATCAGAAGAGGGCCTGAGTGTCCCCGGGGTTGTACTCTTGGGATTTACTGGCCTGATCACTTAGGCTTAGTGGCCGTTTGATCACAGCCATCCTGGAGGAGGTGCAGGTGTGTCTCTGTGTAGACCAAGAGGTTTGGGAAGCTGGAGTACCTTCCATCTCAGGGAGGGAGGGATCCTGGTCTTAGACTTGCACCCCTCTGCCATCCCTCTGAGAGCTGCCTGCCTGCCACCGCTTTGCCCACCAGGGCTCAGCAAAGAGTCCACCTTAGTGCTTTCCTGTTGACCAGGATGGGCCTTCCTAACCTTTCTCAGTGAATGTGGGAGGAACAGTTTATTCACTGTCTCGGCCTCTAGTGCTAAAGATTCTGTCCACAAAGTCCAGTATCGGATCCCATCCTGTTCAGTTAGAGCGGCAGACAGTGCTGTCGCTGCCATGATATTTGTACCTTTGCCTTAGTACAACTTAATAATTTATTTTATGTTTAATAATTACGGTCATACTGTTGATGTCTGGTAAATCCAATTTTCCCCCTAAATTTGAAGAGGTCATTTTATTGTGGGGTTAAGGGGCCTGTAGCAAGCACAGCTGGATGGCAAGGGTATGTAGTGTTTGGAAAATACTCTCCAGGAAAGTTATCGATTCAGATGAGCAGTTACTTGGGCTGGGAGCACTGGATAGGGGAGTGATGCATGCAGGAATGTTTGTTATTGGCAGTGTCCTAGTTCTGGATTGGGTTCTAGGTTAATGGGTATTCATCATAGTCTTAACACAAAAGGGAAAGGAAGAAAAGCTTTCAGGTCATCGTAGCAAATGGTACTTTTAAAAATTCTTAAAACTTTCAAAATTTGCCTGCAGGTATATTAAAGGAACAACACCCAAGACCCTAAGATATTATTTATATATTTAAATGCAATTATAATAAAATTAATTATTGTCTCCAAAACACCATTTTAGGAATCCCTCTCCCAAACTGTGAATCTGTGGTATGAATCTGTATCTTATGATGTGCTTTGTTTCAGAATAGTAGTTATTCTAGAGACCTCTTCTTGGAATTACATAGGGATGTAGAGCTCTGCGTGGTCTGTTTGAGGAAGGCATGGAAAAACGGTGCCAGCTTTTGTCTAGTATAGCTTCTCTGTTTTAGCTGTTACATGAGTGCATTTGCAGTCAGCAGTGTGGGGGCCACCTGTGCTCCACTTCCACTGGCATGCCTGCTAGCTTTTATTTTTTTTACAAACTAGCACCACCTTCAACCTCTCGTTTCAACCTCTATTTTCTTCGATCAGGTAAACCTCTTCAGCTGACCCTTCAGGCCTGTGATGTTAAAGGGAAAGAAGAGAAATCAGGGCCCGAAAACCTCCTTGTCGAGCCGTGGACAAGAGATGGTGAGTGGTGGGTCTGTCCATGTTTGGTGAGCAGGAGAGGCCGCAGTGTGTCCTCTGGCTGTGGGGACCGTGGGCTGGGCCTTGGGCTGCTCAAGACATGTAGGCTGCGCACCAGGTTGGCCTTCATGAGGCAGTGGTTCTATAACCATCTGTGCCTTCTGTAGGGCAGCCGGGTATCCCGCTTGGTGTCAGTCACTTGTAATGGCTTGCATATACTTGAGCCCTCCGTTTTTGAAAAGCGAGGACTCTTCCTTTTGGAATCTAAAAAGTCACCATTTTTAAAAATTGATTGTTTTTAAAGATTTTATTTTTTTTATTCATGAGAGGCACAGAGAGAGGGGCAGAGACACAGGCAGAGGGAGAAGCAGGCTCCCTGTGGGGAGCCCAGTGAGGGACTTGATCCCAGGACCTCAGGGTCATGCCCTGAGCTGAAGGCAGACGCTCAACTGCTGAGCCCCCCAGACATCCCAAAGTCACCATTTTTAAATTCAGATGATTTTTATATTGTGTTGTCCTAAAGCATTAAAAACCTCAGCAGGTCCGAAGCATATTGCTGAAAAGATAGTTAAGGGGAAGGGTCTATCTCAGTATGGCTCACCTGGATCTGGAATGTCTGGAAGAAAGCCTCCGTCCTCACTTGGTACCAACACAGAGCTGCGGAGGCTCTCTCTCACGTGGTGTGGGCCCTTTGCCTTGTCCCAGGGTGTCGGTGAGGCTCTCCTCATCCGTCTTGTTGGCCAACTGGCTCACTTCCTGCGTGAGCCCCCGTAGAGTCAGTGGATTGTTGGGAACATGGCTAATTCAGCCCAGGAAGGGGAATGTGCTGGCAGCCATCAAACACTGGCACGAATTGCCCTCCTGCTTTGAATTTGCTTTCTCCTGAGCCTTCCTCATGGCCACCTGCATTCTTGGCGGTCACCTCTCCTCTGTCCTGTCCCCTGTGTGCTTCTGCTAAGGCACCTCCTCTCCCTGGTGGACTTTACAGGCCACAGACCCTTGCTGCGGTCCTCTCTGTGCTGCGCAGCCTCTGCAAGGACATTTCCTTCACTTGCTAAGGGCCACACAGGCTGCTCACTCTCCCACCACCACAGTGGGCTCTTGTCCTCCCTCCCCGACCCAGGACAGGCAAGACCACTCTGCCAAAGGCTCTGCATTTTTCTTCACTCTCTGGAGAGTCAGGAGTTTTGTCTCCAGAGCATAGAAGACAGAACCTTCTCATAACCTATAGGTGGATTTGTCTTGTACTCTCATCATTATCCACTGAAAAGTCTCTGTTTTATTTTATCTTTTTATTTTACTTTTATTACTATTTTTTTTCTTTTTTTAAAAGATTTTATTTACTTATTCATGAAAGACACAGAGAGAGAAAGGCAGAGATATAGGCAGAGGGAGAAGCAGGCTCCAGGCAGGGAGCCCGATGTGGGACTTGACCCTGAGACCATGGATCACACCCTGAGCCAGGGGCAGGTGCTCAACCACTGAGCCACCCAGGCGTCCCTTTTATTACCATTTCAAATCATGTCCCATCTATTCTTCTTTTATTTAAGACTTTTCTTTAGAGCAGTTTTAGTTTATAGCAAAATTGGAGGAAGGCACATAGCATTCCTGTATAACCCCTTCCCCCATGCACCGCCTCCCCCATGAGGAGCGTCACTCCAGAGGGAGGCATTTTCTTACTGAGGATGGGCTTATGTCAACATGTTATAATCACTCAAAGTCCATAGGTAACCTTAGGATCCACTTTTCTTTCTTTTTCTTTTTATTCTTTTTTTTAAGATTTATTTATTTATGTATTTGAGAGAGAGGATGTCAGGTGGAGGGGCAGAGAGGGAGAAGCCAACTCTGCACTGAGCAGAGAGCCTGACTCAGGGCTTGATCTCACAACCCTGAGATCACGACTTGAGCCAAATCCAAGGTCGATGCCCAAATGATTGTGCCCACCAGGCACCCCCTTTAGGGTCCACTCTTGATGTTGTATGTTCTGGGAGGTTAAACAAATGTATAGTGACATGTAGCCATCATTATAATACCACACAGTATTTTCAGCATCTTAAAAAACGGTATATGGATTTATAACACTAGTCAAAGTCCAAAAGGACTGCACGTTTTTTTGTAGAATGAGAGTTGAGTACTGTGTTACTCTCCCTGTGACTCTTCTGCCCACCACCCCTCCCTCCTTTCCACTTCCCTCCTGTGGATGGATCTTGTAAAATAGTTGTAGTTGGTGGGCTGGTAATTTTGGTTATGTTTCTTACAAGTACACAGGTGGGATGTGTGTGAGCCTTGGTTTCCCCTGGTCGCTCACTCCATGCCATCACGGTCTGTGTCTTGTAACTCTAGGTTTGGGTCTCTGTTGCTTACTACAGAAAGTGAGTCTGGGGAGATAGGTCAGGTAGGGGAAGGTCCTTGCGGCCAGAACAGCTGAGTCTTGAGTGATTTCTTTCTTCCTTTATGGGGAAAGAGGCTCTTTTCCCTGGTACACTTTAGGCTTCCCAAATACACAAAGTGCCACTCTGGACAAGTGCCTTTTGCCGCCCAGAGTGCCAGAACCCCCACACTGACCCTCCGAACGGCCTACTTTCCTGTCCCGTATTCTAAAGGACTACCAGGTGTTACCGACGGAACGAAGGGGTAGATTTGTGAAATATTTTAAATCTGTGATTTGTTATTTATTTACTGTCATTTTAAGAAAAGAAATTGGGTGAGTAGGGGAATGGTATCAAAACAGAGGGAGCTGTCTCAGGGATTGAGCATCTGCCTTCAGCTCAGGGCGTGATCTCGGGGTCCTGGGATTGAGTCCCACATTAGGCTCCCCACAGGGAACCTGCTTCTCCCTCTGCCTGTGTTCTCTGCCTCTCTCTGTGTCTCCCATGAATAAATAATAAAGTCTTTTAAAAAAACGGAGCCGTAGGACATCACATGAGCTGTTTGTTTTTTTTTTTTTGTTCTGTTTTTTTTTACCAAGGAAAAGAAGAACAAAGTTTTATTTATTCACCTTTTAGGCTTTACTGATGTATTTGTTTTAGGCTTTGGAAGAAACCTTTCGATGTGTGTTTGGTGGCAATGTCATTTAAAAAGTGTCTGATTCTTTCAATGTAGTTACCGCTTCAGCTCCTTTGAGACAGATGGCCAGTGCGGGTGGTCAGTTAATGGAGGCTTTGAACACACAGCAGAGCAGCTCACAGATTAGGGTTACTGGAAGTGAGTTGTGTGGGTTTCTTACTGTGTGGCTTCCTCACTTACCACGTAGTTACTGTTCCACAGAACTAGGTCCTGCCCTAGCTGCTTCTCTCTCTGAATGAGACTGTGCTCCTTTGGGTTTAACTTTCTTAGTTTTGGTGACACTTTTGCATATTGTCTCATGGCGATTCAACTTCAAACATTTTTGTCTATTGAATTTAGTGTAATGAAGGAAGCAGCATGAGGTGGGTTTAATCTTTGGGTCTTGAGCAGGCAGAGTGGTTGACGGTGAGTTCATGGTTCCTGATTGAGTGGTTGGTGCTGATGTGGGCATGTGTGTGCATTTTATCATTTACAGATGTTTGAAAGAGAAAGACAGCCTTGGGTCTGGTAACAGACCTTTTTGTGGATTATTAAAGGATAATAGCAACAAAAGAGGTAAACCATGACTCATACAAATCTAAAGTGGATGGTTACACTGTTTATCTCATTAATGAGTGAGAGACCAGGGAGGTGTTATGCACAGTTCAAAGGAGATTTCGTAAAACACGTACAGACAGTAAGAATGCCACAGGGACCTGCAAGTAGGTGCAGCATTGATCAGTCTTCATGAAGCAGCAGCAGGTACCTTTCCACAGAACATCGTCTTTATTTCTGCAGACAGAACCGTCAGCACAACTGTCTTTATTCTACGGTTTATGGAGTTGAGTAGCTCACAAACCATGAACGGTGGAGGGAGTGCAAAGAGTGTGCTCAACAGAACCCCTGGCCAGCGTTTCTGCCTGTGTCAAAGTCTTGCACAGTCTTTCCTTGCCAGAGTGTTCCTGAAGTTCCGTCATCCCTGCGTTGTCCTCTAGACCCACGTGCCTTTAACCTGGTCAAGCATCAGGCAGGTTTAGGAATGGCATGGAAAGACGACTGGTGGTCCTATCTTTTGCGTGTTTGAATTCAAGTCACAATCTGTATAAAGTTGATATCTCTTTATTGCTACCTCAGAGCAGGGCTGCCAGTGTGGTTGGGAAGCTTGTGTGCTGAGGAGGCCGTGCCTGGCCACACAGGCTGTTAGGTGGGGTTGGCAGTGAGCTCGCACCTATATAGAGGGGAGCTCTCTTCCTGAGTTTTATGAAAATACCAGGTAGACTAGTTTTACCCCCCACCCACTACCCCCCGGTGTGTATTCTCCCGTTAGTTCTTAGGGTCATGACAAGCGAGTCAGTCGTCCTCACTTCAGTGTCTTCCTTTTGCAGGGTTTCTTACAGAGACGGGAAAGACCAGAGCAAGTACCATTTTTTCTGCAGGAACTGAATCTTCCTTCCAAGTTACACAGATCAGGATTATGGTAATTCTCACGCTATCCTTTTTAAGCAATGTTACTGCTATTTTTAAACATAGAGTCACGTTTCCAAGTCCCTGTCACTGGATTTTCACCTCTCACTGAGTGATTATCCCGTGCCAGGACTGTAGCGGAGCACCGGGCACAGAGATGAGTAGATTTTTGTCTGGGAATGTGTGAGTATGAGGATTGAGAAAGATAAGGGCTCTCTTCTTAGGAAGCAGCTTTTTAATTTTTTCCAGGACTTAATGTATTCAAAATATCATTTTTAGTTTCCCTTTAAGCCATTTGAATTTAACCATGTTATTTGGAAACAAACAGCCACAGGATTTTTGTACCTTCCATGTATTTGAGCTAGATCTCTGTTTCTAGGTTCGACGTGGTGGCATCGGTGCCCAATGTGGGTTGGTGTTTGCCTATAACTCATCTTCTGAAAAATTTCATGCCGAAGAACACTTCAAAAGGTTTGAAAAATATGACAAGTGGAAGCTTCAGGAATTCAGGCAATTTGTAAAGAGCAGGTAAGGAACAGAATAAAAATCTTTGTAGTTAATAAGGCCATATGTGTTTTCTTATTGGCAAAATATGCTTTCGTGTCTTTGTGGAAGAGCTGCTCCTGGATATCCCCAGTGGTCATGAACATTCATTGCTTTCTAGCAGTATCTGTGAAAACATGTTGTAATTTGCTTGTAGATTCTTAACTTGGTCCCTTCTATAACCAGGCATATGCATCTCCAGAATGGCTGGGTACTGATGCGTGCCTACACTGTCATGAGTGTTACCTAGTCACTGGGAAGCTTACTGATACTCCAACCATCCCCCTCCTAATCATGCTTTTATTGGAGATACTTTTAATCACCGACTCTGCCCTGAGCCTGATGCTGGGTGCAAAAGAGATGCAGTGAACACGTCGGCACAGTCCCTGCTCTGTGTTGCTCACTGTCAGCTCACAGTGTCAGCACTGGGCAGGAGGGGTGGGGGCTCTGGGAGGAAAGACCCTGGAGGGAGTGTTGTTTGTAGAAAGAGCTACAAAGGACGACGTACCGTGGAACCGCCACAGGAAGAAGTGAAAGGAGAGATCCTGAGCAAAGAGCAGAGCAGACTTGAGAACTCGGGTGAAGTACGGTGAGCTCAGGGACTTGCAAATATCAGAAGTGTACTGTGAGGTGGAGAGTGGCGGGACAGGAGCTAGAGGGCCAGAAGGCAGCCTGGGTCAAGGCTTGGGCTTGATCCTCTAAGCAAGGATAGGGGGCTAGCATGGGGGGAAGAATAAGGAGACCAGATGTGTGCCTTACCAGTACTGTTCTGGGTCACACTGCATGTAGTGTGTGGCCAGGGGAGAGCCAGCATGGAAGCTGGATGGAGTAGGAGGGGGCAGCCAGAGGCAGGGGTCACCTCACCAGAGCAGCACTGTCAGTGATGGGGAGGTGGTGGCCCAGTGAGAGACCACCAGAAGGTGACTGAGTGTAGAGCAGAGGAGTAAGGATGCCGCAGGCACCGGGAGAGCCAGGGACTTAGGACTAGGCAGGTGAGGCCACTGGGAGTGTTCTTCTCTACAGAAAATGACTTGGGAAAACAGTCTTTGGGGAAGCTGATGAGCTCTGTGTTGGTTCTGTTGAACTTGAGGTCTCAGCAGACTTTGAGGTACTTGGCAGCTCATTGGACATGTGCGTTGGAGCTGGGAAGAGGTATGAAAGGTACCAACAGGAGAGACATTTAAAGGATGATTTAAGTGAGTTAGATGATTCTGGAAGAGTATGTGGCCTGGGAGAGAAGAGAGACCCTATAGCTCAGCATGCTGACAGGCAGCAGGGAGGCCCCTGTGTGTCATCGCAAAGCCAAGGGCAGTGATGCTAAAGGAAGAGAGTGGGCAGCAGTATCACATGCTACCCAGGCTCAGGTGGATAAAGTCTGCAAGTGGACCTGCCCAGTTCAGCCCAGAGGTCATTGGTGAGCCTCGGGCAGCCTTGCCCCCCTCATTCCTAGCAGTGAGTTAACAGAGCTGAGCCCTAGACTTGTCTTGGGTGATGGGGTGCTAAACTACCAGAGGCCCTTAACTGTCATCCAGAACTGTGTTGCCAAGCTTGGGTGTGTGTACGCGTCCCCAAGGACTGTGTTCAACATGGATCCTGATTGGTAGTTCTGGGTGGAGACTCTGGTAAGAAGCTCTTGGGTGATGGCGTTCCCCACCCGTGGACCACACTTTGAATAGCATGGATCTAGAACAACTCTCTCTGTCTGCTGGACTTGGTTTGGTGGCATTCCTGACAGATGGTTGCTCAGCCTCTGGAATCCCCTTCCTGCTGGAGAACTCACTGCCCTTCAGCGGTTACATTATGTTCAGTTGATCACTACTGTTAATTCTAGGCCTCTAACTGAACTTGAACAAGTCCCCTTCCTCCTAAAATCTTCCTCCCCACCATATATGTATATGATTTTTCAAAAGGTACCCCCCCTTTTTTTGATGATGATAACTAGAAATTACACTTGTTTTTAAGCAGCTCTGTCCTATTCTTGGAACATATTAAAATAAGTTTTTTTTTCCCTAAACCTGCTGTTAAATAAGATCTTTCACCCCTTATGTAGGTCTTTCTTTTACCCTAGATGTAGGCCTATTCACTACTCCCTTGCTGATTTTAGCTTCTGGCTCCAGCCTGCACTGCTCTGAAATCTTAGTCTGGTTGGCCTGCATGGTATCAATCTCTCTCCAGTTTGCAGATCAAAATGTTAATGTACATGTACCTATCTTCTTCCTTTTTCTTTTCTTTTCTGTTCTTCTGGCCAGATGTGGGTAAGTCAGCTTGCCCCTGTGCCCACTGGCAATGTGCATACTTAGGAGGGTGAAGTTCTCTTTTCTGCCCTCTGCCTGCTGTGTGGTGTAGTGAACAAGGATGCTTCTCTGTGCATTCTGACTCTAGCCAGCTGTCTCTCTCTCTCTGAAAGAGTTTCTTAATGGCTGCCACAGAGCAAATTTAAAAATCTTCCAATGTGATATTGATGAAATGGTTTTGGGTTAGAACAGAATACTACCTGTGCTATTGGTTTTTAGGATTAATTATGTCATGAAATTTTTATGGTAAGAGGAGAACATTTTTTTCTCCCTGCTACAGAACCTACTCAGGACCTTAATCTTTACCTCTTCTTGCCATTCATGCCCGTGTTAGCTCGTCCTCACAGAACACACACGTGTAGCTAGCTTGCTAGCTATATTACAGGCTAAGTACTGGAAAGTTTTAGAGATGTGACTTGAAAAGACTGCCTTTTTCTCCTTTGGTTACTTAATTCCTGAAAAGGGAGTACAATTCAAATGTCTGGTTTGTAAACAGAAGTGGCTGGAGTTGTGCTCCCTTTAGCTTCCCTGGAAGGACCTTTTAAGGAACAGGAAAAAAATTGGAGGCTGACAGTTTCCTTTTTTGGAGTTATAGGATCTGAACGCTCCCTGGCTTTTACCCTCCAGTTGTTGCAAGTGTACCGAACCTCAGGCTCATTGTCCATATAGTAGCCAGACCTAGGGAAAGAAAACGACAGAACCTGCCTCTCCTTTGGATACTTCTAGAAGCACACAGTGGTTGTTGCATTGTTCCTTCCTCCTGAGTTGCTCATCTCCGATACCTTGGTTTCGTGTCTCATTCTTCAAATATGCCAGCTATCTAGAGAAACAGACTTCCTCTTTAGTTCCTAGATTATATTTGGCACTGGTGCTGGTTCCCATGTCATGGATAAGGAGGCTGAGGGATGGGGAGGGGATCACCACCAACTACTTCACACACTTAGAGGCACCAGGTGCCACAACCCGTCCCTGGTTGTTAACTGTAGGCCACACATACAGTTCAGTGCCACTCAGATGCTGCTTTATTTGTTAAACCCTTGAGAAGTATAGAAATAGGAAAATGTTTTGTGATTACCATTGTGTTTACAGGGTTGGTTGCTCAGCTGATGACCTTGGCGAGGATGACCCTATTGGCTGGTTTGAGCTAGAAGAAGAATGGGATGAAGCAGATGTCAAGTTGCAGCAGTGCAGAGTTGCCAAAGTAAGCATTAGTGAGTTTTGGCCTTCACTCATTTGCCCACTCCCTGCTTTTATTTCTGTCCGTGTTTATGGAGTGGTTAGCATGTGCCAGCCCCGTGCCAGCCCCAGAGCCCTAGAGCCAAATTGGCCATGACTGTGCCCCTCACGGGGACACAGATGGATGAGACGCCACATACAGGGATGTACGGGGCTGTCACGGCCCAGAGGAGGAGAGTCTTACTGCACCCAGAGCTTACTAGGGGAGGCTTCCTGGGAAAGGTGGTGTGCTCCCAAGTGTTGAAAGTCGATGAAGTCCCCACCCACAGCCAGGCTGAGAGTGTGGGGTAGGGTGTCTGCAGCTGGGAAGCAGAAAGCACACTGGCCTAAGCGCACGAGAGATTGTCTCCATGGTTGTGAAAGGAGCAGTGATTATCCGGCTACTTCATTTTTTTAACCCTTAGTGTAAATCTTAGAAGCTTCAGTATAAGAGAAATAAGAACTATCTTTAGGGCTCATATGTAGTAGGTGTTCAGTAAATATTTATACCTTCGAGTAGTGGAGTCTGAATGGCTCTTGACAAAGGAGCTTCTACTGCAAGACGCAGAGAGTTTGCACGGAAGTCGGGCTTTAAAATGGTTTTGGCTTTGAGCGGACAAGTCTGTGTCCTGGGCTATGGTTGTATTACTGTATTGTTGTATTGTATATTAGTTGGGGGCTTCCTTAGGGCATTTGTCGACTGTTTTTACCACATACCTGGTTTCTGTTTCAAAATGACTGGGCCACAGAGCAGATGTATGTCTCTGATTCATCCTGTCTTACCCTATGCCGCGAAGAGGGAGTAATGCTGTTTTTCCTGTTGTGATCTTTCCCAAAGCCTGACATGATTCAGCACGACTTTTTTTTTCTGTTTGTTGAGATGTTGGGTTTCTGTTTTGTGCCCCCTGCTAGGGAGAGTGGAACCTAATTATTAAAGTCCTCAGGGGACCTTCCCAGAGGGCGTTTATCTCTCTTCCATTCGTATTCCAGCTTCTGAGTCCTCCTTAAATCTCTCTGTCCTCCCTAGTATTTGATGGTGAAGTTCCTCTGCACCCGTCAGGAGTCGGCAGAGCGCTTGGGAGTGCAAGGTCTCAGCATCAGCGGGTATGTCCGGCCAATGCGAGTGGAAGCGGAGCAGCACATTGTCTGTGCCCACTGCAGAAAGGATGGGGAGGAGAGTGTCTGCGGGACCACGCTACTCCTCAGGACGCTTCAGTTCACTCAGCAGCTTGCCCATGACCTGGTAGTGTTTCCTCAGTTATTTATTTTTTTCCTCAGTTATTGAACCTTGTTCTTTGGGGAAAACTAATGGTGGCATTGAGGGAATAAACAGCCACCGGTGAAAGCTGGCCTTTTGAAGCATGCGGTGTGAACGTCGTGCTGCTGTGATGATGTTGGAAGAGCAGGGGAGTGAGGTGCTGGCCACCAAGGGGGTCAGTGAATCAAGGACCAATGAAGGCATATGGTGTCCCTGGGAGGCTTCCTACAATAGACTACAGACAACCGTAGAGACCCCAGCTGTGATTGTCAGAGGTAGACTAGGGACACAAAGCAAGTTTATTTTTTTATTTTTATTTTTTTTTTAATTTTTATTTATTTATGATAGAGAGAGGCAGAGACACAGGCAGAGGGAGAAGCAGGCTCCATGCCCCGGGAGCCCGATGTGGGATTCGATCCCGGGTCTCCAGGATCGCGCCCTGGGCCAAAGGCAGGCGCCAAACCGCTGCGCCACCCAGGGATCCCACAAAGCAAGTTTATGGGATTCCTGTCTCCTTTAAGTACTAGGAGAATTATTTCTGAAATGCAGGTGAATGGTTTGTTCAATAAAGGTACCAAAATGTCAGGATTTAAAACCAGTTGTTTCTGATGCTGACTTGTAGAGTCACTCATGAAAACACAGTGATCAATTGCTCCAGGGAAGCTTCTTGCCATTGTCACCGTGAAGAACACGACTTAACCTCTGGCACTCGTCAGGGTGTGTTTGGGGGCTGTGACTCAGTTTACCTTTGGTGTGCTTGGTCGGTTATTCAAGTTCTCCGGTGGCAGCAGAACACATAAATGAGCTAGTGGTGGGGATGTTTGGAGCTGCGGGTACGCTGGAGCAGGACTCATGCAGCCAGGGGTCAGAGTGCATGCTGTGTAATCTCACTGGCACTCTGGGTATGGTGGTCAGGGAGCCTTCCTGGGTATGTGTGTGTGTGCATACATTTACACATGTGTTCTTACATATATGTGTGCGCGTGCGTGCGCGCGTGCACACACACACACACAGGTCTTGTGGAAAGTTTCACACCAGGAGTAGTTGTTCAGGTGCTCCTGAGTTGGGAAGCGTTAGTACTGGCTAATGGGAATTCTGCATGTGTGGCGCTGCCTCACCCGGTCACATCGAGGAGTAGATGAGCCATTACAATATTTCTCTGAGTGCATTTTTCATTGTATTTTTTCTGTTTTTTCTAATTTTTTAGGTGCAGCAGAAGGAAAGTGGCTTAAAATATAAATCTTTTCTGGACTTCGCGGGTCTTGATTTGCAGATCTTCTGGAATTTTTATAGTAAATTAAAGCAAAAGTAGGTCAGAATTTGTTATAAGGTGATAATCATATAAACAAAAGTGAAAATACTGTTTTACATTCTACATAGGTAGTTTTTTCTTCCAAGATTTTTAGACTTCTCACTAGTTTATATTGTTTTCATTTGAAAGAATTGGTTATTATTAAAGGTAACAGCTCACGTTTCTGTAATGTACTTTGGGCAGTGTTTCTGCAAACATTTTGTCATCTGATTCCCATCACAACCTGGTGGGGAAAGCAGGTCAGGGATTGTGATAGTACCCTCATTTTATAGATGAGGACATAGGGTCAGAAATGCGTGTCTCTGCCCCACTGTGGACAGAGGCCGTCAGGTCTGTGTGTTCAGACTCTACCTACCAAGATGTCCTTTTTTGCATCCTGCCTCTCTTCCTCTTGTTGGCATTGTTTGTACGGTGCTGACATGTGGAGGAGAGCCCTCTTAGCTGCTGGCTTGGGAGGGTAAAAGCAGCCTGCCTCTTTGCCCTCTGATACCCTTTGTCTTTGTAGCCCGAGGGAAGAATGCATCTGTGCCCAGACCCTGCTTCTGCGGCTCCTGCAGAGCTGCTTGTCAGTGCTGCAGAGAGACGGGCCAGCCACCCCCGAGGAGGCCAAGGCTCCCCGGCAGAGCCCTGGAGGGGCGGGGGCTGCCAAGGAACTCCACGCACACTTATGCGACGGTAGGGACTGGGCTTCTTGAATGAGACTGTGTGCTGGCAGCCTTCCAGGCCTCTTGCTGTGAGAACAGAGGTCCTGTGATCACACAGACCCAGGAGAGGGATCCCTGGTTTGGGAAATGAGTGTTTTTTTGAATCTTGTTGTGAGTTGTCCGAGAATTCACTCGTTAATGACTCTATCTCCTGGGTTCTGACACACGGGTGTGTCACCCAGAGAGTATTGACTGTTGTGAAGACACTGGGCTGGGTGGAGGGCAGAGGGTAAGGATGAGCAGGGATCACACACCTGGCCACGTGACAGCACTTTCAGGGCTGTGCTGGGTCATGTCTCAAAGGGACAGGGAAATAATGAGAGGAAACCTGGCACGTGTGGTCGCTGTGTTAGTTGAGTGTGGTTTCCTGATACCACCTTGCCGTGCAGAGGTACCATTCTCTGCACGACAGGGAGTAGGGAGTTTGTGGGCAACTTAAAGCACGTGTGTGTGTTGAAAGTGAGTAGATGGGAAATATTAAAGCTGAGTCCATTATTCATTTTCCTCAGTGGTGGATAGGGTGGACGGAGACTCTGTGCCCATGGAAACATTAAAACAAGAAGTCAGGAACACCCTTCTCAGTGGGGCTGCCGTCTTTTTTCCTGATCGACAGAGCCGGAGAAGCCATCTCTTCACCATGATGGTAACCATTTGCATCACAAGTCTGGGGGATGACATGTATTAGTCATCTTCATTTTCTCTAAGTATCTCCTCAGTTTCAGTTTTCCAGTGTGTATGTAATACTCACTATGTGTGGAGCAGTGTGGGACACAGACCCCTGAGGACCTAGTACCGCCCTGCAGGAGGGGACGGCAGGTCAGAGCCTGTGCTCCCACAGCGGGGTGCAGTCTCCACCCTTTTAGTGATTTGCCTGCAACAAGCATTCTTTTTAACATTTTCATCTTTTATTGTGGGGAAATCTAAAATACAAAACTAGAGTAAATACAATACCTCCTGCCCTATGTGTACCCATCACTTAGATTGTAAACTTGGGCTAATCTTGTTCATCTGTGATCTGGGTCTTCCACGCTCTCCCTGCCCTTCCCCCAATATTATTTCAGAGTCCATCCCTGACCTTTTCATAAATATTTCAGATTATATCTGTCATGAAATGCAGCCCTTGCAGACACCGTCTCCTCATCACTCAGACATTAGTAGTGGCGGTAAAATATGCTTTCAGTATTTATAAGCATTATGTTACCAAGTGGATTAGCCTGAACAAAGATCCAGGGTTTTCATTCGGAAGGCAGTATTTCTGTGTGAAAAATGAGTGGGATACATGGAAAAAGATAATTAATGATAATGTAAGACAAGGAGAATTTTCTCTGCGGTTGGGCTCTGTGCTCAGCCTGGAGTCTGGTTGTGCCTCTCCCTGCCCTCCCCCTCCATGCATTTGGGTACGTGTGTTCTCTGTTTCTCTTTATCTCTCAAATTATTTAAAAAAATAAAATAAAAATAAAAACTTAAAAATTTCTCTCACTAAACCACACTGAAAACTTCTAGGTCAGGGAGATTCAGAGTTCCCGGCGTTCCAGTGATGGTGCAACACAGGGAAACATAAAGAGTAGCAAGGAAGCAGAATTACAGGCCAGTCTTACTTGTAAACATAGTTAGAAAAAACTAACAAAATATTAGTAAACCACTTCAGTAAAATACAAAGTCCTGACAGAGTTGAATTTACCCTAGGAACACAAGGGTGGTTTAAGGTTAAAAATTAGTAAATGAAGTCAGAGGAAGAAGTTATGTCAGTAAATAAAACATTTAAATAAGATTAAATTCTGTGGGTGATTAGAACTGTAAAACCATTAGCAAACCCAAAACAGAAAGAAAGGGACTCCCTCAACCGGTAGAGGACATGAACCCCAGACCTTTAATAAATTATATACTGGGTGAGTGGGCCACTAGAAGCATCTCTTTCAAAATGAGGAAGCAGACAGGATTTTTACTGGCCGCTGCTTCTCCATGATGTCATATTAGAGGGTCTGGCCAGTGCGGTAGGACAAGGAAAAGAAATTTTTAAAAAAACAGATGGTAGGAGAAAGCACAAGTGGGGAGGAGAGGGAGAAGCAGACTCCCCACTGAGCAGGGAGCCTGACGTGGGACTTGATCCCGGTTCTCTAGGACCAGACCCTGGGCTGAAGGCGGCACTAAACTGCTGAGCCACCAGGGCTGCCCAGGACCCTGAGATCATGAACCTGAGTTGAAAGCAGGCTCAACCAACTGGGCTACCCAGGCGCCTCAAGGAAGAGAAATTTTAAACATACCAGTTGGAAATGATAAAAGAAATAATTCTTTATAGGTGATACAGTTATAGATTATTTTTTATTGTCTGTAGACAAGCCAGCAGTTGAATTACTGGTAAGAGTTTGATGAAGAAAACTAGATACAGCATTTTTAAAAAGCATTTCTAAAAAAAAAAGAAAAATCATTTCTAAATGCAACAGCTAATTAACAAGTGTAATAAAGTGATCTGTGGGATGTGTAGAAAGAAATAAAGGAGGGATCAATAGCATAAAATGTGGCCTCTGGTGCCCGAGGCCTACAGCCCAGCTGGGGACACCTGCCACAAGGAAAAAAACGCAGATGTGTTCCACTTTTTTTTTTTTTTAAGATTTTATTTATTCATGAGAGACACACACAGAGAGAGAGAGACAGGCAGAGACACAGGCAGAGGGAGAAGCAGACTCCTCACTGAGCAGGGAGCCCAACGTGGGACTCGATCCCAGGTCTCCAGGGCTGAAGGCAGCACTAAACTGCTGAGCCACCAGGGCTGCCCAAGTTGCATTCCACTTTTAGAGGAGAATCATGATGGGGCAAGTGATTGCAGGTGGTTCCTGAGAGGAGGAAGGATCTTGGGGGGTTTTCAGTGCTCTGCAGGGTTTGTACATCAGCCTGGAGGATCAGTTTTCACATGGAGCCATGACGTTGGACAGCATCAGTGGCCTGCCCGTGCCCTGGACTATGGGTGGGACTCCATCGGACTTGTTTACCAGGCTGCTGAGCTATGATAGGTTTGGCTAGCATGTGTTCCACACAGAAAAGGAATGGACATATAGCCTCTCATGTGACGCTTCTGTTAGTGGAGAAGCCCTGTCACTTTCCCTGGCCTCTCCCTGCTGATGGCAGTGGTCAGGGTCCTCCCGATTCATGCTGATGACTGAACAGCTATGCAGATGGGCCCCGGGGCTCAGGTCTCTGGAAATCCACCACCTTACCTAACAGTTCATGTTCAGTGCATTCATGGAATTCAGAAAGTGCCCTCTAGTAGCCCAGTAGCCTTGTCAGAATGTGATTCCTGTTAACTGTCCTCACAGGCTGCTCTGGCTTGTGGAGGGAAAGCTTTGATCTATTTAAAAACCAAGAGAAAACTCACAAGAAACACCTCTGCCCTTTCCTCTTGCGACACCATACCCAGTGACGGAAAGCACACATCTTAGCGTTGGCATCAAGATTTCCAGCAGGAAAGCTTGGAAATGTTAGCTTTGGCAGTGAACAGAAGTCAACCTGATGCCTTGTTTAGACGGGTGCTCCCACCGAGCACCAGGCTGCTCTTAGCTAGCGCCATGAAGCATGTGCCCACTCCAGCTTTCCTCTCACTTGGGAACAGTGGCCAGTGCGTGCTGCCCCACTCTCTGGAGTGTTGTGGAGCAGATCCCCTGATCATGCTCTTCCTTGTTTTCTAGAAGAATGTCACCGAGCAGGAACACAAGCAGTCCCAGCAGCTCACTTTCCAGTCACTATGCACCTATTTTAGGTAAGTTCATCGTTGTTTTAGGTTGTGTAATAGCTCAGATCTTTGCAGAGTTTTCTTTAGCTGTCCCTCCTGTTTGCTCAGCCAGGTTTCTAGAGTGAGCTACCACCAGTCACAGCGATGACTAGAACTAAAATAATCTTGTCAGGAGTTTAATTCAAGTCCCAGTCCTCATGAGACCGTTTGGAATAGAACTCGCTGAGGATCTCTGAGCACTTCAGATTCTAAGTGATGTCTGAAGACACAAACTGAAGCCAGAGGAGTTGCAGTCCTCTACCCAGGTCTGAAAACCCAGATGCACAGAAGGGTAGTCGAGCAAAGGAAGGAAAGGGGCTGACTTGGAGATTTGTACGAGCTCTGGCTAGCAAAGCAGCCAATGGGCATGTAGGCTGTGGTACCGCAGGAATAGGTTCTTGAAGAAGGAGGGAACTAATTGCCCAGGCTACTGTCTGCACCTCTGCCTGTAGCTGGTGCAAGAGCAGACTGGAGGGCCATGTGAGGGCTGTTGAAGGGTCTTGGACTTGTGGGTCGAGGGCCGAGAGAGAGCTGCGGAGCTCTTGTGGAGGGCGTTTGGAGACAGAGGAGGTTCAGCCTGGGTTGTCATGTTAGCCAGCATGACGTCTTGCTGGCAGTCAAGGTTCATCAGATTGACTTCTCAGAATCTCCTCCTAGGACTTGAGGGTTTACGGGCTTTGCTTATTAGGGACATGGGGACAGAGGGTGGCATAGACCCTGCTGGGATGTGGCCTTTTCCTGACCCAGACCCCTCACCTTCCTGAGAACTGGCACTGAAATCCTGCTCTAGGTTCTTTTTTGGAATAAAAAATAACTTTTTTTGAGGTAAAAGTGTGAAAACGCCTCCCTGAACAAGGTGTCCTGACAGATGTGTGTACTTGCAGTGACAAGGATCCAGGTGGTCTTCTGCTCTTGCCTGAGAAAGGTGACCTGGCTGACATGAACAGCAGCGAAGTTCTGGCCGTCATGAGCACCCTCCTGTCCGTTGCTGCTCGAGAGGTAACTGGGGGCAGCTCTGCTTCCGTCCTTCCTCCTTCACCTCGTGGTCTGGTGATCAGTCACAGTGTGGATGTAGCTTTGTCCCCACAGCCGTGACGGATGATGCTCCTCAGCCCACCGCGGCTCCTCTCCCGCTCTGGTGGCGAGTGAGGCACGCTGGCCTGTTCTGTGGTCACCAGTGAGCAGTAGATGTGTGGACGCTCGTGGAGACTTCTGTGCGGAAGACGAGGGGGTCTGTGGTATGGCTACGGAGCCCGACGTTTGGGCGTGTGTCTGTGGTATGAGTTCTGAGGAAAGTGTAAGATTGCTTAGTAAATCCTCAGGTAAATCAAGTCTGGAGAGATGGTGTCTTTTCTTCTGTGGTAATGAGATTTCCAAATTGTTACTTTATTCTTTTTAACATGAAGGATTGTTTCTCAAGATGTAGTCCATGTGTCATCTGGATCCAAATCAGCTGGTGTATTTGGACAGAAATTTGGGTTTCAAGGGCCCGGCCCGGGCTCCTGGTGTAGAACTTCTGGAGATGGGATTAGGGGTCTGTGTTCTAGCGCACATGCCCGGGACTCTGACAGGACAGGACCCCCGTGGCCAGGGGATGTGTGACATGGGGACAGACGACACCCTTGAGGCTTTGGATGACAGAACTTTTCCTGTGGCTGAACTTTATTTGAGTCTTGGTCTTGGTTTTAGTGCTTTCCTGCTTTCAGGTGCCACCAGAGACACAGTTTCATTCATTCTGGCTACTTTGCTCTTGGAGAGACATCTTTGAGTGCACCAGCGTGTCGTTTGCCAGGGTCACCCTACAGGCTGGCCACTTCATATGGCTTTCAGTCCAGGGTGGTCTCTGTCCCACCGTAACACCCGCGTCCTTTAGGGTGCCGTGCTGCATCAGCTTCACTTGTGCGGAGTGCTCTATGGCTGCTGTCACTCAGGGCTCTAGTGACTTTGCATCCAGTCTTGTCTCCATACTGTTCCATCTCTATCTTCTTTGAAACTCTGTGTCCCATTAGCCCCATCTGTATTTAGGCCACCTCCCGTACTTGCACGTGTGCATAAGGCCAGTGACAAGACGGGGAGAGCCGGGTGTTTGCAGAGGAGGATGACTGTGGGCCAACTTGAGATAGGCTGACTTGGCGGCTCTGGGGGCCTCCAGGTGGCGGGAGCTCTGGGTGCTCAAGAGTGGACTCAGTGCTACGCGTCTGGCAGCTACTGACCACCGGCTAAGATTCGAAGCCACAGCTGGGGCCCCTCCTCACCTGTGGGCATCCGAGGACCATCTCACTGGAAAGGCAGGAGGGCAGCAAGGCTTCCTGGGAGCCGCAAGTCTCAGGAAAAAGGAGTTTCGGGAAGCACAGTGATGGGAGAGCCACTGATCTCATGGTCAGGTACTGAGGTTGTGTGCTCTGGGTGGGAGCGGTGGCCTTGGGGAACCGGGTCAGCAAGCGGCAGCAGGGGGGTGGCCAGGAGGGAAGGGCTAATGCACAGCAGCCGCAGGTGTCTTGGTGGGATGGAGCTCATGTACAGGAGAGTAGGACCTACAGACGGTGCAGGGAACCACCTGGCTAGCTACATGCCTGCCTGCAGCTCACCCTCCTTCCTCCCGGCAGCAGCCACCCCTCCAATTTATCTGGACCTGTTCTCTCGAGTGTTTCCTGCATTGCAGGCTGATTTTGCCTGGTGTCAGGTCCACGGGGTCACAGGGTACACAGTCTTTGGGGACGTGCTGTTTGCACTCCACGGTGCTTTTTGAGGCTTGTCCGTGCTGACCTGTCGCTGGCACTCAGGGCTCCCTACACCTGCCATGGCGAACCTGGTTTACTTTGGAGGGGTAATTAGATTGTTTCCAGGCGGGGGCGGTTAAGCGGAAATTGTGGTAGGAACGTATTCCGTGGTTCTTTTGTGTAAGAATTTCCCACCGAGGTCAGGTGGCTCTGGAGAGAGCTTCAGGAGAGAGAAGCTGATAGTGGGAGAGTCACGGAGGATGTGGAAGGACTTTAAAGGTGGGGTGGTTGCGGCTGGAGCCAGAGAGAAAGGGGGCTTGCAGGTGGAAGAGGGAGGAGGTAACTGTGGGACGAGCCCCCAAGGGGTGGAAGAGGAGGACGCAGGCAGCGCAGGCCATCTGGGAGGCCTCCAGGGCATGGGGGGTGACAGGGCTCCTGCACGCCCTCTCCATCCCTTCTTCTCATCCCCGCTCCCTTGGATGGCTGTGGGTCAGGAGCCCGTGCCTGCATCCTGTGAAGGCCTTGCTGTAAATGCTCTCTCTCTGTCTCCTTCTTCGTAGTGTGAGCTCCTGCTGCTTACCAGGGCCCAGGGACAGCCCGGCTCCGTGCTCTTCTCCCTGTTCTGGGCCGTCCAGGGCAGCCTGCTCTCCTGGTGCTACCTGCAGCTGAAGAGCACCGACGCGGGAGCCCGGGGTCTCGCCGCCCACCTCATTGACCAGTGTGAGTGTCAGCACCTGGCGTCATGAACCCACCAGCACAGAGAGGTGTATGGGCGTGGCTTTCTCCTTTAATGCCTCGTGCATGCGGTGCACATGGGGTTTGCTTTTCTGTGTCTCTGGGATGTTTTTTCTTCCTAAAATGGGAAGCTGTACATGTGTTTTTGCCCAGAGTGTTCTGCTGACTGTGATCAGCCTAGGAGTTTCATCATGAGGTCGGGTCACTTCACAGCCCGAGGGGATGCAGCACGTGGAGGGGAATGCCACACTCTTCACTAGAGCCTGTCATCCCAGCTCTATCGACTTATCCAAAAAAAGAAAGTCTTTTTTTTTAAAATCTAAGGTAGGGCAGCCCAGGTGGCTTAGCGGTTTAGTGCTGCCTTCAGCCCAGGGTGTAATCCTGGAGACCCGGGATCGAGTCCCATGTCGGGCTCCCTGCATGGAGCCTGCTTATCTTCTCTGCCTGTGTCTCTGCTTTTCTGTCTCTTTTTCTGTATCTTTTATGAATAAAGAAATAAAATCTTTAAAAAAATAAAAAAATAAAATCTAAAGTATAGGTGAGCACTGCTTTGGTCTTTTCAGAGCCGGAAAATCCTCATACTCATGTCCGGTAAAGCCACAGAAAGTTCTGTGACCTTTCTCAGGTTCTGAGAGCTGCACAGGTGGGAAATCCCATCACATTTAGTCTCAGTAGTGTGACACCGGCTGATGGCGCCGAGCCCTGGTTCCTGTGGCTCGGCCTGTGGGCTGCCCGCTGAACACGGGCCCCTGTGAGCACAGGGAGCCCCCAGCCTGGCCACCGGGCCGCTCAGCCGACAGCTTCACCTACACAAGGGCTGTGCTCTCTGCCTCATCCCAAAGTAGCAAAGACCAAGAGATTTGCACTCCTTTCCTCCCAGAGGAAAACCGATCTGTGACCCTTCGTGGTCCCAAGGTCTTTCTCACATGGTCCTTGGTCTGGGACCCTCTCCAGTTTTGTCCTCGAGGATGACCAAGCCAGTGGTGTTTTTCACCACCTATCATGTTAATTACTGTCTTTATGTCTTGATAGATGTGGGACAGTTTGTGGCAAGCACGAGAGTGATTCTGGAATCCCTTTTGTCACAGTATAGTGGACAAACCATTGTAGAGAAACTGTGTAATTCAGTGTTTTCGATGGCAGCTCGTCAACTGGTAAGATGCGGCGACAGCCTTTGTGCGGGAGGAGAAGTGGTGACCTCTGGCCCCAGGCAGAGCCTGAGGCAGATGCTGAGTGCCTTGTCAATCTCCCCCCAGGTGATCTTCCTGCTGGACTTTTGCACTTTAGACATTTCACACTGTGCACTCCTGAGAGAGTTCAGTACACTGACAGAACTGTTAAAGCAGCTCTGCGCGGACCCCACAGGAGCGCCAGACAAGGTAACCCGGGTGTCTGAGTGACCTGTACAGCGCAGTGCAGACCCAGAGAGGTTGGCTTGGGAGCCCCCGAGTTCTAGCAGGGGTTTGCTGGCACCGGGCAGCGACAGCCCGAGCTGACCGGCGTGGTCAGCGTTAGGATGGAAGCCATGTGGAGGTCTGTCTTCTCTTACGGTGCATGAATGTGTGTGAAACCATGTAGCGAATGACCAGATTGAAGTCCAGAAAAGAGAACATATGGCGAAAGACAAACTAAAAGGATCCAGGGTACAGAGATTCTTTGCTATCTTTGAGTCTCAGACAACTGTGTGGGAATAGAAAGGGCATAAGCTGTAAAGCCTGTTGTTGTAAAGATATAAGAGCAAGGACTCAAAGTGGACAGGGGAAATGATGGGGTCAGATTTGCCAGGGTCCAAAATTCAGTGTTTTTTCCACTGAAATTTGGAAATTCATGACTGTGGTGATTTAAAGAAATAGCTCAGTCATGGCCAGAACCAGGAGCTCACTCTGGGGATCCTGTCGTGTGCTGCGGAGCCCAGTGTCCCTTGCCAAGGGTTCAGTGTGCATTGAGCTGTGTATGCAGACGGAGCAGTGGGGCGGCTGCTAGCCCGTGTGACCGTCTGCGTCCCATGTCTGGGCTGCCTGTCCATAGTGCTGATGCAAGCACGGTTTTCTCTGTGGCCCACACAGAGTGACGGGAGCTTGCCTTCTTGACTCATTTGTGTGTGTAGCTCGATGAAGACACTTGGCAGCAGGAGTGTCCTGTGGTATTACACACCTGGACCAAGGAGTCTGCCCACAACTATGAGAACAATTGCCATGAGGTGTCTGTCTTCATCAGCCCTGGGGCAACCTACTTTGAGGTAGAATTTGATGAGCGCTGTGAGACTGAGAAGAGGTAAGACTCACGTGTTCTCTCCCTGAGCCACAGTGGGTGAAAGCGAGAGGAGGACAGTGACAGACATTATGCCTCCCCAGGTACGATTATTTGGAGTTCACTGACGCTAGAGGCGGGAAAACACGCTATGACACCAAAGTTGGCACTGAGAAGTGGCCCAGGGTGAGTGGTGCGCCCAGCACCAGTGATGCCTGCCCCTCTGCACTGGCTCTCCTCGCCGTTGGTCCCCGGGGGTGGGGCATGGTCCACGAGGGAACCATTTCTGTCGCACTTTGGTAAAAGGAAGAGCTGATGTCGGTTCGTACAGGACTGCCGGCCACTTGTCTCGTAGATACAGTTACTTATCTCCATTCCCTTGATGTGTCATCTCGCTGCTCGGGCACTCTGGGGCCAACTTGAATGGTCACTGCAGAGACCAGATGGCCCCAGGGGTCTAATGACTTCCTGTCTGGTTGTTTACAGGAACATTGACCAATCCCTGGTTTGTGTTGCAGTGCCCAGTGTGAATGGGAGAGTAGTGGCCCTTAGTGTGGAAGGGCCGGGCCCAGGGGGCCCCCAGTATGTGGGGGGGCCAGCAGTGCCCACTTGAGGCCTGCCAGGTCTCCAGGACACGGAGCCAAGTGCCACTCCCTGCTGTTGGTGCACTCTCCCATTGGTGATCTTGGCGGGGAGCAGCAGGGGGACACAAGCCCTGTTCCTGGATGAGCGGGAGTGGACAGGTGGGTGTCCACAGGTGACAGAACTGCCACAACTGCTGCTTCACGCGGTGCCATCGTGGACTGTTTCAGCTGCTCCTTCGTCCATCCCTCCTTCTCTCAGCAGGGTGGGCAAGCTGAGACAGTGCGGCTGGAAGGCAGACCGGGTGTAAACATAGAATGATTGAATCTTGAAGGATGTGCTTGCTGCTGCGGGTGCGCCTCTCCGGTGCGTTCCACTTCATGGCTTTTGTGCTTGTCTCTAGAAAGTGATCTTCAAGGCTGGCCCCCGGCTGCAGTTCCTCTTTCACTCTGACAGCAGTAACAATGAGTGGGGTTACAAATTCACCGTCACCGCCTATGGCCTGCCCGATGTGGCCGTGTCCTGGGCCCTGGATTTACAGCTGCTCGTTTGCCGGCTGATGGGACGCCTCGCTGCCCAGTGCATGGCGCTCAAGTCTGCGCACCGTGAGTCTCAGGCGCGTTGGCTCCACACAAGGGCAGGGTGGAGGCGTGTACAGGGCGCCCTTGCAGGCCCTGTGCACCAGACCCTGCACTGCGTCTGCTCAGCGCTGTTGCCCTGAAGCGTCTTGACGCACACTTGGGCACGTACCCCTGAGGGTGCTTAGGCTCCCCTGTCTGGAGCGCAGCCTGGGCAGGGGCTGGTTTTTAGCAGCACGGTCATCTCTTTTTGTTAGTGACATTTAGAAGGCAGAAATAGAATAAACCGTATATCCTTTAATCACATGAATACTTATGTTAAATACGGAAACGTGGATTTTGTCTTTTTTGGGTTTTTTTTGGATTTTGTCTTAAAGTGATTTTTTTCAACTTAGTTATTAAGTACATCCAAGAAGCAAGAACTATAGAATGAAACTTTCTAGTATGTTTTATTTCATTTCTGGAGATTTTTTGTCTGTAAAAGGAAAATACAGAAATTGCATAATGGAGAAAGATCAAGGAGAAGAGCCATTCCTGGTGCTAACACTTAACATTTTCACATATTCCCATATAGTCTTTGCTATCTAGTCATAAACACGTGTGGGTGGGTGTTTAATTCTTCTTCTTCTTTTTTTTTTTTTGAACAAATGTAAGTTTATGAATTGCAAAAACTTCTCCATCATTGAGCACGTGTGCCCAGCCTGCAGTTACTCCCTGGTGGTGGCCCTCACATCCCTTCATCTACCTGACCGGGATTGCAGGGGTGCCTGTGACAGGCTGTCCCACAGTAGGGCCGCGCTTCCGGGCACCCTCTTGGTGGGGGTGCGTTTGGGGTGCATGTCCATGAAGCAGCACAGCTAGCTCTGTGCTGGCAGGTGGGGGTGGATACCCTGCACGTCTGCAGGATGCCCACATAGTCGAGACCTTCTTTTGGTTGGCCCACCAACCTTAGTGTCCCAGGGAAAGCATGGGGCTCTCACCAGCCGCCTTCTCTTTCCAGAGTTTGGAGGCGACATGGCAGTGGCTCCAGCAAAAATGGCGTTGGTCCTGAACTCTCCGCTGTGGAAACCTGTTTTCAGGCATCAGTTGAGTCCAGAGTTGGGATTAGCAGTGAGCTGGCCCACGCACCTGCACCAGGATAGTAAGGAGGTATTTATGTCTTTCTCCTTGGAGCGCAGTCTGTTTGCTGATGGCTCCTGCTCCCAGTGACGAACCCTTGTGTTTGCGTCATCTTCACCCCCCTCAGCTGTTGGTGCTCTGATGGCACATGCCATCCCTTGTTCATGTGGTATCCGCATCACATGTGGCACGTGCCGGTTGGCAGTGGTGTTCAGACCCAGCGAGCAGTAAGTGCTCAGGAAATCTGGCTAGGTCGCTGGATGGGTCCAGTGAGTGTGTTCCCAGCACCTGCTGAGTTAACGGTTCATGCTGCACCTTCTGTTCCCCATGGAACAGCAGCACCCTGCCTGGGCTGGACAGGTCTGCCTATGGTCTCTGTTCCGTACCCCCTGTCTCCGTCTCTGCCCTGCACTCTGATCTGGCTCCTTCCCTTGGCCATGTCACTCGGGCAGCCAAGAATCAGGGGCTCTTCCATGGGCTCTGTTATGTTTGGCTCCCTCACACCCTGCCTTGCTCTGGCTCCCTGTGGCCCGCTGTCTTCTCCAGCTGCACCCTGGCCTCCTTGCTGGGCCTCATCCCCTTCCTCCCTGGAAAGTAGGCTTTCCTCGGGCTCTCTCCCCTGTCCCACAGCTGCCGACACTTTATCCTGTCCCCTCTCTTGTGCTGTTACACCTGTGTAGAACCTCCCTGCACCTCTGTCTGGAGCCCCGGTGCTTCTTGGGCTCCACTCCCGTGCCTCTGTCCTCCCATTAGGTAGTCTGTGTCAGGAGTGGCAAGCCAGGACGTGTCCCTTCCCTGGCCACTCGCTGCTGTCACTGTGCATCCTGTGTTCCTTGGTGCTGAACCATGGCTCCCCATCTTGTTCTCATTTCTCCTGCCCAGTTGGCCGCCACTCCATGGACTTTCCCAGGGTGCATCCAGCTCCTCCCGTCTCCCCTGACTGCATCTTCCTCCAGGCCCTCTTCCTGCACTTGCAGTGTGCAAGGTTACCTTGGGACCTACTAGGGGTTTTTAACCACCGAATACCTTGTTAACCTGCCGCCAAGCACCATTCATGGCTCCCGTTGCCCACAGGGTGAAGTCTGGGCTCCTCAGGGTGGTGGCTGAGCTCTGTCCAGTGTCTTCGCCTTACCTCTCTGCCTCTAGTTCCCACCACTCCCCAGCTACACCTCAGGCTGGGTCAGCATCTCCACCAAATCCTAATTTCTGCTCACGATTTTGTTCCTCAGTGGGCAGAGCTGCTCAGTGTTCAGGGTCCAGCCCAAAGCCCACACCCTCCAGGAGGCTTCTCTTTACCACCAGAGCCTGTCAGGAGCTCTCTCCCACCAGCTCCCAGCACGGGCCGATGCCTCCTGGCACTTGGCCCTCGGGTACCTTCTGTTCCGCAGTGGCGCTATTGTTCATGCTCTTAGGTGCTTTACTTAGGTTTGCCTTGTCTTTAAACCCACGTATCTGTCTGGTTACTGTCCTTCTGCTTAGGCTTAGTCGGTGTCCCATGAGCTTTGTTGTTAGAATGACTGTGTTAAACGTATGTGTTGTTTTTTTCCAGGTCAAGAACATCCCCGATGATCCCTGCCACCACTTTCTTCTTGAGTTTGCACAGTCAGACCCTGCCCAGAACTTCTGTGGGCCATTTTCAGAACTTTTCAAAGGATTCATACAGGCATGTAGAAAACAGGCCCCAAAGACAGATATAGTTGCTGGTTCCACTATTGATCAAGCTGTGAACGCCACCTTTGCTGCTCTGGTGTGTCGTACTCCAGGCTTATATGAGAAGCTGCAAAAATATGGTAACTTATACTACAGGGAATATTTCTGATCTGAAGGCCAGTTGCTAAGTTTTAAGAAAGCCTATCTTTTGTGAACATTTTAAAACAAACATTTCTACAACTGTAGACCTCATCTGGTTAAGTCCTACTCTGCCAGTCAGAAGATTCGTGACTAGTTTATAGTTAGTGGATCGTCCTCTATGGCAAGTAGCCTTGAGTTTCCTAACCAGGTCACTTCTTTCTCCAAAATTCATGTGGAAAACTGCCCAGAAGTTTAACAGAAGGAGACTGTAACTTGGGTTATAGTCTCAGGCAAAAACTAGAAGTTGTGCAGCTTCAGGTTGATCAAACGAGCTCTCTGCACCTTCGTACCTATGTCTGTAAACTTGGGAGTTGGAAGCTCTACCCTTCTCACAGATGCCGGTTAAACTCTGAGTTGTTTAGGTGATTCAGTATGCTGATAGCCAAGGAAGGAAACATCTTCACTCTTAGCTTTAAAGCCTTGTAGCTTTTATAGGCTTCCTGGTTGGTAGCCAGCTCCCCACCATTTCTGTTCCTCCCATCCCCCCCAGAGAGATGCTTCTGCTACTCACGTGCGCGCGCGCGCGCGTGTGTGTGTGTGTGTGTGTCGCCAGCAGGCTGCAGGAACCACAGGAGGGATGGCCTCTCTCTCTTCATCATCTCTCATGGGGAAACATTATAGACCCTACTTAGGGATGAGATAGGGCTTTTCCCAAGCACTTTGGCGGGGTGTGTGTTCTTTCCATGATGCAGATGTGAGGAGCAGATGGTAATTATTACAGTGACGACCATTGCTGCCCTGTGCCACTGAGGTCTTTAGGTCTCACATTGCAGAGTTTATTTCCTGATTTCTAAAACATCTCCATTAATCCTGCTTCCCAAGCTTTACTATTTCCTTGAAGAAGCTGCTCAGATAAAACCTATATTGAGGCATGAGTGGTTTATGAAAACAAGTGTTCTATGGAAGAGTGTGTCTCTGCCAGGGAGTGGAGGATCTGCCAGGTTTTTTGTTTTGTTTTGTTTTTTGACCTGCCAGGTTTTTAAAGAAATCCAATATATGTTTTCATGATCAAATTATAGCAAGAGACCTGTGCAGTCTTTGTTGTTTACCTGTGGGAACTCTCAGGAGATAGATGAAAACCTTGTGAGTTAAAGCTGAGAAAGTTTCTGGCTGGTGGCGAGCTCCCAGCTTCTTTTCAGATTATGTTCCTGTATCACATCCCTAATTTCAGGGGCGAAACTCACAGTCTGATGTGGAAACTAGAAACACTTGGCTGAATACAGGTTGTTTCCAGAATAACCTGCCACTGGGGCTTTGGAAGCACAGCTGGTCTGCGTGTTCCAGGGCTGTTTGTGAGTCCTGCCGGGCGGAGCTGCTTGAGCTTCTCAGTGCTATGTTTGAGTGCCTGGGGTGCAGCCCCGCACCTCACACCTGCACAGAAAGCAGCCCTCGCACTGTGCCTTGGGTCTGCAGAGAGCTTCACGCTTTTCTGGTGTATCATCCTCTGGTTTTTACAAGCCAAGTAAGGAGTGGGCCTCAGAGGTCTTTCTATTAAACAGACAACTTTGTTATTTTTCTGATCATGAAAAAATTACCCATTCATGTAGAAACTTATAAAGTATAGGAAAGCTTAATATAATTATCAGTTATAATCTGACCATTTGAAGGGTGCATCTGTTAACATTTTTCTGTGTATCTACCTGGCCTTTTTACCTGGGCATATTTGTGTGGTATATATAGCTGTATATGCATCGTAGATGTGTGTGTATATACATATACATATATTTACACACACACATCATGTTTTTAATATGTATGTTCTTTTTAAATAGGTAACTTTGTGTTTATATGGTTTCAAAAACAGTCTTTTTTACTTTATACTATGAACTTTCTTCATGTCAGTAATTATTTTTTACCTGCACATAATCTGTTTTACTTTTAATATTTTTCACTTTCATATTTTTACTTTAAATATTTTACTCCATTTAATAGTATGTCCATTTCAGATGTTCACTTGAAAAGAGTTAGTTTGCAGTGACACAAAGAACCTGTGCCAGGTACTTGTGACTTAATTGATCCCCCCCCCCGCCCCCCCCCAAGCCTCGTACCACCCGTGGTGTATGAGCCTCAGGGGAAAGACTATTTCTCTGTGTTGGGAGATTTAGAAGCTACTTTGTGTGTAGGTTGCACTACTGAACCGAATTAACTGAGTATGATCTCATCGTCTCTCCTTTCCCCAGTAAACAGTGGAGGCAACACAGCCCTGAGCGAGGACTTTGCACAGGTGTATTGCTTGGCAGATGGGATCCGAGTATGGATGGTAAGATGTGCTTTGCGATTTTTATGTTTTTTGAGTTGTCCCACCATGGTTTCATGCAGTTAAGGTAAGTAGCTCTCTTCTCAAGAATATAACTTTAGGAATTTTTTTTAACTAAAGTTCAGTGACATGAAAAGCTCTAAAATAACTTAGGATGCTTGAAATCGTGGTATGAGTGCTGAGAATGTTCAGAGAAAACAGGGCGCATGCCTGGAGCCCCCTAACACCCGTTAGCAACCCCAAGGCCACTCTGCGGGACCTCTTCAATCGGGAGGGAAAATTTTGCTGTAGGTACTGGGCAGGCGCTGATGGCTTTAGGCGGGTGTGAGGCTGGTCTCCAAGGAGAGGCCTTCCTACATTGTAGAAATGTAGTTCTGTAGCGTTGCTTATGGCAGCCATGCCATGGAGGAACATGTCCATGAGTAGGATGAGCAGAGAAACAGTAAGTTGTGTTACTGTGCAATACGACTCTACCATGTGAGGTGATTTGTATGATGCTGTCCTGTAGTGAGAGTGAAAGAGGTGAAGTGTGTGTGTCAGCTCACACAAGATGAGCAGAAGCCAGTCTTAGAGGAACCCATGAATACGTTTTATCTTGTGTGAAGTTTACACACAGCCCAAATCTGTGTCATGTTAGGTATATAAGTAGGTAGTAAAAGTGTACAAAGTCATGGAAATGATGAACATCAAACTCAGGAGAATCATTTTTTTTCTTGAGCGTGGAGAAGAATCCCTACGTATTTTCATTATGGTCCCGGTATTCACAATCATCTTGAGTGCTGTGTAGGAATGGGGAGGAGTCATGAAGTAATGGAGAGGATGGGCAATGAACTTGAGAGCAGGAGACCAGCTGCAGTTCTTAGATGAGCACAGCGGCTGCTCCTGGGTGTAGGATGGTCAGATTCTGTGGCTGGAGTGAGTCGTGCACGGTGGTGTGTCCCAAGACCCTTCCCATATTCCCGGTTTGGTGACTTGTCCCATTTGGTGGAAGCGTTGACCAGACTGGGGAAATGGCCTTTGATCTGGGAGTAGAGTGGGGTGAATTTGTTCTGGGGCCACACAGGTGATCTGAGACACCAGGCTGGAGAAGTCAGTGAACCTGGAAGAATCTAACTGGCTGGTGCTTCACAGAAATGTCAAAACAGAGGTACAGGTAGCTTCAGATCACTGGCAGTGGGGTTTCTTAATGTATGAGTTTACCCAGGAACCAGAGAGGCTTGACCAGGGACCACAATGATGAGAACGTAGTTGGTGCTCAGTATGTACAGGATAGGTAGGTGGAGACCGAGATGGACAGAGTCTCCCGAGAGAAACTAAAAGGTGTTGTCAGAATGGTAAAAGGAGGGTCAGGGCAGTGTTGATGAGACACTAAGGTAATAGTAGCAGTTTAAGAAAAAGAGATTCTGATAAAGCAGAAGAATTTGGCAGTTGACGAGGCACAGCATAGATTGTGCCTCTGCTTTAGGGTAGGACAGACTGCTGATGGCTAAATGCGATGCCAGCCTTCTCTCTCAGACCTTGGCCTCCCAGACGTCACACATGGCTTGTGCTTGGGCTATGAGCACTGTGGCGCACAGCATGACCATCACCTGTGCTGCTACCAGGAGCACTGCTCACTGCCCGGCAGGCCCAGCCTCACTTACACAGGTCCCCTCACACAGGGTAGAATGGAGATCAGATTGTGGTCCAGTGTGTACCAACCTGGGTGGGGAACCCCAGTCAGTCCCTGCACTGCTCTAGAGCTCCTCTGCTCTGTCTGTACCAGGTCGGCTTTAGATAAGGGCCCCTCCAGCCCCAGTGTTCTACTTTTTTTTTTTAAGATTTTATTTATTTATTTATTTGAGAGAGTGGGAGAGTATGAGCAGGGTGAGGAAGCAAACTCCCTGCTGAGCCCGGAGCCTGATGGGGTACTTAATCTCACGACCCTGAGATCATGACCGGAGTTGAAATCAAGAGTTGATCGCATAACCGACTAAGCCTCCCAGATGCCCCATGATTTTTTAAGTAATAGGATCTGGGGTACCCCCACCCCCCGCCTCCGACAATGCATAGTTGAAAAGAAGACTGCTTCAAAGCCTGGATTCCTTCTAGGAAAAACCACACAGCTCCACCCCATGTCCTCAGCAGCGGGATAGTAATTGTACAGTTTTCTGTGCTTTGAAGTCCTTGTGTGGCTGCTCATGCAGTCCGCCCTCCACAGTGTAATCGTGTGGCTCCAACTTTGCCCCCCAGCTGGAGATGAAGCAGAAGTCATTGATGAACCTGGGGAATGAGGCAGAAGAAAAGCATGGCCCAGAAGCTGCCGAGGCAAACCCTGAGAGCCTGGGTGAGTGTGCTGAGCCTTCTGTTACATGTCCTGGGAAACCGGAGGCCTGTCTTGGGGGTGATTTTAGTTGAAGGTGTGTTGACCTATGGAAAGTACTGCAGGAGCTAGATGTGGTTTCTACGGATGGGTCACAAATAGAAAATGCCAGAGAGTCACTGTTTTCTAACATGATCCAGACAGAGCACTTGTCTCACAAGTGAGAGGCATCAAGTGCTTTTGACCTACATCTTATTGTGTTTTTGTTTTTTATATTTTAAAAATTGTTTTTAAAGGGAAGCCCCAGTGGCTTAGCAGTTTAGCGCTGCCTTTGGCTCGGGGCATGATCCTAGAGACCTGGGATCGAGTCCCACGTCAGGCTCCCTGCATGGAGCCTGCTTCTCCCTCTGCCTGTGTCTCTGCCTCTCTTTCTCTCTGTGTCTTTCATGAATAAATAAATAAAATCTTTAAAAAAAACTAAAATAAAAAAATAAAAAGATTTTATTTGACAGAGAAAGTGCTCAACCACAAGCAGGGGGAGTGGCAGGCAGAAGGAGAGGGAGAAGCAGGCTCCCTGCTCAGCAGGCAGCCCAATGAGGGACTTGATCCCAGGACCCTGGGATGATGACCTGAGCCAAAGGCAGACGCTTCACCGACTGAACCACCCAGGAACCCCTCTTGTTACGTTTTTAAAGTGTGCTCTCACTGAATATTCAGTGAGATTAAGGAATTACGGTTAATGTCTTAGTGATATCATAGTTCTGTTAGAAACTATTACTATTTTAGAAAAATGCTAAAGTTTTTAGATGAAAGTATGGTGCCTGCAATCTGCATGGCAATAAACCAGGGAGAGGGTGGCTGGTGAAAGGAGACAGGGTGAGGTGTGCATGATGGGTCCTTATAGTCTTTTCTCTCTGTATGTTAGAAAATGTCCACAACAGAGGCACCTGGGTAGCTCAGTCAGTTGAGCAGCCAACTCTTGATTTTAGCTCAGGTCGTGATCCCAGGGTCATAGGACCAAACCCTGTGTTGGGCTCGCTGCTCAGCAGGAAGTCTGGAGATTCTCATACCACCCCCCACCCCCCACTCCTCCCCTCACTCACGTATACTCTCTCCTTCCTTTTCTCTCAAATAAATAAATAAAATATTTTTTTAAAAAAGGGAAGAAAACAGAGCTGGGAAAGTTTTGATTTGTATATGACATAGAAGTTTGTTTTCCTCAGAAGATGCATATGCCACTTTTTTAATGGAAGTATTTCTTGTCCTAAATTGTAGAGTTTTGGGACATCTGGGCAGCTCAGTGGTTGAGCATCTGCCTTCGGCTCAGGGCATGATCCCCAGGTCCTGGGATCAAGTCCCGCATCAGGCTCCCCGCAGGGAGCCTGCTTCTCCCTCTGTCTGGGTCTCTGCCTCTCTCTGTGTCTCTCATGGATAAATAAATAATAAGGTCTTAAAAAAAAAAAGTAAGTTGAATTTTGACTTTTTTCCATGCTTTCTTTGCTTTCTGCATTTAGCAAAAGAGTGTATTCAGAAGAGTCTTCTGTTACTACGATTTTTGCCCATGGGAGTAAGTTCAAAAGAAAGCTGTGACAAGCTGGTGGCTGCAGTAGAAACAGATCACCTGCAGCCCTGCGACAGGTGCCCAAGGACGAGCTCTGTGGTGGAGGAGCATTTCCAGGCCTCGGAGTCTCCCATGGACACAGGCACCCTTGCCGCAAGCAGTGGGGGTCCTAGCTCAGATGTGCCGCTGAAGCTGCTGCCCAGCGGTGGCCCCCCTGCCACTGAGGTGTCCTTTGCCACTGCTGAAGAGCCCTCTTCACCTTCCGCTCCTGCCCGGCGGCCTCCCTTCACCCGAGGGCGACTTCGACTGCTCTCCTTCCGGTCAGTGGAGGAGGCCAGACCCGTGCCCACCGTGAAGGAGAAATACCCCGTGCTGAAGGATGTCCTGGACTTCATTAAGGACCAGTCCCTCTCTCATGAGAGGTGAGCCGGGCAGTGCCCTCCCCTCCCTGGGCCAGTCAGGGGCTTCACGTTCATGCTGAGGGAGGGGTCAGGATTTGTTTTAGAACCTTCAAGATGAAGTTGGGTGATTCTTTCTTGTAAAGAAGTATTTTTTCACTGAAGGTTTGTACCTTATACTGTACGTAAATTGTATCTCAGTAAGGTACTACTAGGATAAAAAAAAAATTTTGTTTTGGAGGATGCCATTTACAAATGTGTCTTATTTTAATCCTGGGATAAATTTAGGATTTGAGATTTTCTGACAAAATATCTGTCAGCGGGCTTGCATCTCCAGAAGTATTGCATGTTTTAATTTCCTGCCTTAAGAATTAAAACTTTGTCTCTGTGGGGCAGTAAAAATATCACAGTTCTTTTTTAACTAATGAATTAGTTTGGGCTGTTGATATGAGCTGTCCCTGTTGCTGCTGAGCGCTGAACGTAACAGACGGGTGCTGGACCGCCCTCCCAGGAGCAGCTCCGCGTTTCCGTGCTGCAATCGTGGGTTCTCTCGGAGGCCCTGACTGTCTTCTGTCTTCAGTGTCGTAAAGGTTCTTGCCTTGAGGAAAGCTCAAGCTCAGAGCATCCTGGAGGTCCTGAGGATCATTCAGTACTGCACGGAGTCTCTGGGACGGCCTCATTGCTTCCACCCGCCGTGTATACTTTTCCTGATGGAGCTTCTCACCTGCCAGAAAGAGTTTACCAAGTAAGGATCAATTACAGATCTGCCAGGAAAACAGGGCTCATTTCAGAGAAATCCTGACGATTGTCTTTAATTAGTGACTATTATTTCCACATAGGATACAAATTTATGTTTTTGGCCAATTCTTTCATCCTAAGGAGAAATGGGTTCTATCCTTTTAGTAAATAAATACCAGAAATCTGTTTATTTCTCCTGGTGAGTTTTTCAGCTTTATTTTACCAGACAGCAAGGATTGTGTTCCCTGGGTGCCCACACTTCTGAAAGCCGTGAGCTATGTAGAATTTTCTTTTACAGTAAGGACATTAATCTGAGTACCTCACAAGATTGTTCTAATAGCAACTCTATTTCCTGAGCATTGACTGCCCGGCACTGTTCTAGGTGATGCAGGTGCAGCGGTGGACAAGGCAGACGAAATTCTTTTTCTAAGGGGCTTGTTCTGTTGAGGAGAGACAGATGGTCAAAGAAATCCATCCATCCATATAATGTGCCCATCCCAGACATGTGGTGACTTAGTCTGGGTGGTCAGGGAGCAGGCTGGGAAGTCCCCCTGTGAACAAAGAGATGAATGACCAATGAGCTTAGAGGGTAGAGCACTGGAGGCAGAAGGAACCGTGCCCCCAAGGTGGGGGCTTGTCCCCAGGAAGTGAACTAAAGCCAGTGTGCCTGTGTGAGGGGGGACAGCAGGAGACCAGCTCAGGAAATGAGTTGGGGCTCAGATGATGTAAGTCTTTGTAGGACAGGATTTTAGGTGTTTGGATTTTGTCCTGAGTTGTAGATGGGAGATCCCTGGGGAATCCTAAGCTCACAAGGAACACGCTGCATTTTACGTTTATGAAAGATGTTTCTGGCTACTCTGGGAAAGTGTGGATGGAAGCACACAGTCGGGAAATGGCTCAGCCGGCCAGGCAGGAGGTGGGGGGGCTCTGGACCCTGTAATAGTCCTGGAGATGGAGAGAAACAGGGGCACGCAGGATCTGCTTTGGAGGTAGAGTTGCCAGGATGCACGAAGGGTTGGGCATAGAGTGGAGATGGAAGGAACCGGGACAAAGGAGCAGCTGGGTCTTGGCTGCAGTGGTTGTTGGATGGTGATGCATCTTACTGAGGGCAAGAGAATGGAAGGAACAGCTTGGCGTGTTAAGTTTGAGCTGCTTCTTTCACATCCAAATCAAGGTTCCAGAGGACAGAGTTAAGGGTCTGAGGTTCTGGAGAGAAGCCAGGGTAGGGATAGAGTTTGCACACTGTCTGCGTGTAGCTGGTCTTTGCAGCCACGAGACTGGATGATCAGGACAGAGCACAGAGGTGGCCAGGAATGGGCCCAGGACTGAGCTGAGGGACACTTCTGTGTGCAGAGCTCAGGCAGAGGAAGAGGCCATCAAGAGCCAAAACCAGGGGCTGGAGGTGGGGCCAAGGCCAAGACAAGGACATGCCAGCGTATCAAATGCTGATGTAGGAGCTTGTGCCAGATAAGGACACACTGGGTTTGTCTGCGGTCCTCTGGGAGCCACAGGGCCGAGCGCCCAGCTGGACTGGCTTGAGTGGAAGATGGGTTGGGGGGGGGTGGAGGGGCAAACAACCACTTCAAGGACTCTGGCCTTAGGTGGAAGCAGAGGGAAAGGCAGAATTGCAGGGGCGCCGCTGAGGGTTTTTGAGAGGTGTTAGCACGTGTCCACACGCTGGTGGGAAAGTCCCAGACTCACTGAGTGCAGGAAGAGGACACGGCTGGTTGCAGACGCAGAGGGTCAGTGTGGACAGGGCCAGGGCGACCATCTGGTGGCAGGAGCGGTGCGGCGCACGGAGAAGCAGGCCGGTTGGTGGGTTCAATGGCGCAGAGATGGGGCCTGTGTGGTCCTTCTGTTTTTTAAAAATAAAATAACATAGTCGTCAGTTAAAAAGGAAGGGTTGGGAAAAGTAGTGGCGGTTTATGGAGAGGCAGGAAGGCTGCCAACAGGGATGCACAGCGGGAAAGCCAGCCCATGGGCCTGGCAGTTTGAGTGCTGCCCTGCGCCCCGTGGTGTATAGCGGTGCCCGTCAGCCTCTCGGCCTCCTCCAGCAGCATGACGTTGCATACAACGGCAGGGTTTCTCAGGCCAGCCTTGGAGGGAAGAAGCAGTGGGGAGTGGGCACCTGTTAGGGCCAGGAGACCTCCACTGGCTACACTCAAGTTGGGATTTCAGAAGTCCTGCCATCACTGTGGGGACAAGGTCAAGGATGGGACAGCCTTTGGAATGGAGGAGGTCCCTGGAGGTAACCATGGATGTCTAAGTCTCCCGGGTGCCAAGGTCACAGGTGAGGGGAGAGTGGCAGGCCTGAGGGGCCTGGCTGAGTGAGCCAACGGGGTGGGTGGGCGTAGAGTAACAGGAATCCTTGCCTTCCCATACTACTGGTGGCCTCGAGCTATCACTCCCTGAAGTTTGGTCCTTGTGCTCCTGCCTCTGCGCCGCATGGTCAGCTCGCTGCTGCTCGGTCTGGCTTCACGTAAGGAGTAATGATCGTCAGCTCAGTGACGGCCCCGGAGTGATCGGTGCTTCCCTCTGCTTCCAGTTATTTCGCACACATGGAGGGCTGTGGTGCACGTCTGCGCAAAGAGATTCGAGACACTTACTACCAGTTTGTTCTGTTTTTGGTTAAAGCAGTTAAAGAATTTAGCAGCATGAACGACAGGTATGGTATAACTTTATCATTTCTACAGAAAACATCATTTCTATTCTTGCTGACTTTAAAAGAAATACACGTTCGGTGTTGAAAATGTGGAAAATACAAAGTAAAAAAGACACCCCCTGGTGTTACCGTCTAGAGCCAGTTGGTCGCTTGGAGGCACTGGTACATTTGTTCGAGCCTTTCCCATGTGCTGTGTTGTTTTTCAAGGGGCCAGCCCTTGGTTTCCGTGAGAATGTGTGGCCTGACCTGTGTAGTTGCTCATGTTTCAGTGCAGTTTTAAGACAGGAATGTGAAGCCATCCCCCAGTCTCGTCCCTCATCAATCTGCACTGAATGAATGACCTGTGCTCGTTTGGGGCTGGCTCCTTGTCAGGATGTGATTCTTCCTCCCCGGCCTTGTCCAAAGGGTACCCTGAGACAGGCGTGGCTGGGCGGAAGCCTCACAGCGCACTTGCAGGACCCTTGCCAAACTGTCCTTTGAAGGGGGCTTGTGTGGGATGCGGGAATTTGAAAGGACGGCTGGCCCCTGTGCTCTCTGCTCACAGACACCCCAGGTTCTGACTGGCGTCCTGTGATGGGCAGCCTGGGTAATGCCCTGTTTCATGGGTCCCCTAGGTCGCTGCTGCCTGCCTTGTCCTGTGTGCAGACAGCCCTGCTCCACCTTCTGGATATGGGCTGGGAACCCGGCGATCTCGCTTTCTTTGTGGACATTGGGTTACCACACCTCCTCATGAAACTGTCACAAGAGAATATAAGCGTCCACGACAGCGTGATCAGGTAAGAAGCCAGAACTGCAGCCTGCAGTTCCTGAGGCAGAGGGCTCAGAGTGTAGCTGCTGGCGTGATACTCCCCGGAGCATGTCCTGGCTCTGCTGACACCGAGTTGGGTAGCCCTGGGCCACTCGTTTGACCCCGCTGTGCCTCAGTTCCCTCTCCTTACACCTGGAGGTGATGGTGGAGGGTAGATGGCGATGCTTCTCAGTTGACAGCAGTGTCAGCTGCATGGAAGGGTCTGGAAGCTGGTGGAGGTGGGTCAAGAGGACCTGGACCCTCTGTGGTTTTGGAGCTTATTGAATTGGAGAATCTTTTTATTTTTTGATTACATGCATGTGGGATTTTATCCTTTGTAACCTCTTGCACATCGTAAGGACTTAGGATGTGAGAAACAACAGTACGCGGATTTTCTTTCCTTCCCACTCTTTGTGTCTCTCCACCCTGCCTGAGTCTACTTCCCATCAGCCACTCGTGTACATAGAAGTGAGAACAGAACAGGAGAAGGACAGCATGGGGAGGGGAAGTTAGTGAGTCAGCCTTGGTACAGGCTCCACTTTCTCAGACATTCTGGGAAGAGGAGCCAGAACTACCCTGATTCCTTGTCCCAGAGACTGGCATCGCCCTCTGTGAGTGGACGTAGCTGGGGTGGCATATGAGCCCACGGGTGTGCCCAGAGTCCTGCCCACCCCCTGCGCCCTGGTCCCCCAGCACCCAGCTGGAGTGTGAGCAGGCCTGACCGCAGTCTGTTCACACACCAGAATCAGCAATGTGTCTGTTGGTAAATGGTTTGCATTTGTGGTTCAGCAGATCCTTTTATATTTGAGGTTCTGGTTGCTAAAACAAACTAGAAACCGAAATTACAGAAATTCATGACTTTGCATCTAAAAGGAGCCTGTGAGATTACCTGTATGAAACTCCTTGTTTGCAATGAGGAGCCCTGAACCAGGGCTGAGTGCCATGTGAGGGCCAGGCAGCTGATAGGAGCGCCATTCCCTGGGGTGCCTGCCTCTCTCCTGCTGATCCACCAGAGCCACTTGGGCTGCAGCGCCAGCACATGGTAGCTTCACCACATGAGGCTGGCAGGGTCTGAGTCCTCATTCAGGGTCGTCTGCTCCGGAAAGGGCATTTCCCTTACTGCCCTGGGCCGTCAGCAGCCTGGACATCAGGGGGCTTTTAAAAACCAGAGGTGCGTGCCTTTCGCTCGGAAGTCTGAAAATGCTCCGTCATTAGACCTGTGGGACAGTGTGCCACCCAGCACCTGTGGGTTATTGGGAGAGGCATCCTGTTTACTGCTTGTGTCCTTTCAGCCAGTGCAGTGAAGAAGATGAGCTCGCGGATGCCAAGCAGAATTCAGAATGGATGGATGAGTGTCAGGATGGCATGTTTGAGGCCTGGTATGAAAAAATAGCCCAGGAAGATCCAGAGAAGCAGAGGAAAGTAAGACCTCTTCACCAGAGTTTTCTGAAGTGATTGGCTGGGAGTTTGGAGAGGAGACTGCCCAGGGGAATGTCAGCAGACCATGTCCCAGAGGGCTCCCAGTGTTAGTTCACACCCTCAGGAGATGCTGTCACTGACTCTGCTCTGTGGCCTGGGGGTGAGAGGGGTTCCCAACCCTGGATTGACCAGATCCTAGGGAGACGACTCTGCTCTGTGGCCTGGGAGGGGAGGGAGGGGGTCCCTGAACCCTGGATTGAGTGGATCCTAGGGAGACAACTCTGCTCTGTGGCCTGGGGTTGACCACATTCAGAGCACAGCTCCTTCCGATAGAACTGGACTCAGAGCGTGGGCTTGTGCAGCCTGAGCATGACATAAAGTACCAGCTTATTAATTTACAATGAGAGAGAGGATTGCCCAAGGGTCTGGGTTCTTGCGTCCTCGGGTAGCATGCTCCCTTCCTGCGGGCGTAGGAGCGGGAGCCAGATCTTCATCACGGGCTGACTGCCGGGCGCAGAAGCAGCCATGTGCACTCGGAATTGGAATTCTGTTGTTCTGATGTGCACCAACCTGCCGCATCTATCTTCATGTGAGATGTTGGTGTGTCAGAATATGTGATACCAAGTGGCTCCTGCCTCAGAGTCCTTCGTGTTTGTGGTGGTGCATGCCTGCTGTGTGCCATTACGGGGCTCACGTAGCACCTTTCTGGGGCTTGCATGGGGCACGCTGATGTGGCCTCTGTGACTTAGTGACTAATGTCCCATCACTCTGGGCTGTAAAGAGAAATTGTACCGAGGCCTATGGCCACTCTCCAGTACAAACAGCTTGCTTGCTCTCCGAACACTGCTCTGTCCCACCCAGTCCCCAAGCCAGAAGTCTGGATGCTCTTGACCTCACCTTTCTTGACCCTGCGTCTGGTCCGTGCCCGAGGTGCCACACCATTTGGGCCTGCCCCCTGCACCGCTGTGTCTCCCCTGGCGCCGTGCGGCCCCTGCCCCGTCACAGGGTACTCTGACAGCTGCTCCCGTGACCGGTCTCCGGGGCTGTGGCCTGGACTCCTTCAGTCCATCCTCCACTCAGCAGAGGAACTTTGAGAACACTCCAAGTGATCATGTACCACACCTGTCTCTTGGTCTCCTGCATTCTGCAGCCCGGTGCTGAGAGGCGGCCAGTCTTTGGAACTGCTATCTGGCCTCTTGATGCTTCCTGTAGAACTCAAATTTTGTTTGGCATGCCTGCCACCTGCCTCCCCGCAGCAGATACCTGTCTATCTCTCGGGTCTCAACCAGGTCTTGCCCCATGACCTTTCCTGACAGTCTCTGGTGCCCTCTGCAGGGTTTCCTTGGCCCCTGACTTCATACATCAGAGCTGTTGTCACCCTGTGCGGTCCTCAAAGGGATTCCCCAGTAGACTCCAGGCTCCTCCCTCTCCTCACCCTCGCCCCTGGCTGCGTGGTGGATCTTAAGTACCTGTTGGAGGACGGCTTGATTGATGAGTCTTGGCCCCATCGGAAAGTCTGTGGGCTAATTGTGTGTATCTCTCCCTACAGATGCACATGTTCATTGCTCGCTACTGCGACCTGCTAAACGTGGACATCTCCTGTGATGGCTGTGATGAGATTGCCCCCTGGCACCGCTACCGGTGTCTGCAGTGCAGTGACATGGATCTCTGCAAAACTTGCTTCCTAGGTATGTGCCACCCCCGAGCCAGTCATTGCTCTATTTTCTGTGACCTTATCATTTGTGTAACACCTCTTGTGCGAGATAGAAATACTGCTGGTGGTATAACCTGACCCATGGGCAGATAGGAGCCTTATCTCCCTGAGTGAACGAGAAGCTCCATAGCTATTACCTGAGGTGCTTCTGTCTTCCCTCCTGCTGGGTGTAGGTACTCGGTGAACACACAGCACCACTGAATGTACATTCAGCTAAGTTTCCGGAACAGTTTTTCTCTCTGAATCATGCAGGGTTTACAAGTAGATATACACACGAAAGCAGCTCTCAGAAATTCTTGACTATACCTGATGTACAGCAAATTGACAGTCTGAGCAGCCGTGTGCCTAGCCCCATTGTGCAAGCTACCGCCCTGTCCTGGGAGCACTTACAGTCTTAGCAGGGGCCTGGATGTCCTCGCACAGTGTACGTCCCAGGACAAGGGTGTGCATGCTGGGGTACAGGTGGGGGGTACAGAGTTCAGGCCACACAAGTTCAGAAGTAGCCACAATCCCTGTTGCAGGGACGGCTCGGGAGGCAGCGGGAGGTACAATGTGACTCGGTCTCTGAAGAAAGTCAGAGCTGTGTGATGTGAAGACACAGCGTGAGTCCAGGCCCAGGAGTGAGCATCTGTGGTGTGTCAGTGTCTTTCCGGCTGAGTGATGGGCTGAGACGGGGGCTCCCAGACCTGGACCCTGGGGCAGTGGGGTGTTGACATCAGCAGACTTCTGCTGGAGGAAGGTGCTCTGGCCTTATGGGAGTGTCCTTTAGGGAGGCAGTCACAGCAGCGACAAGGGACTTAGTGCCTGGACCAGGTCCTCGGCAGTAGGAGCAGAAGTGGGTTAGCTGCCCGGAGTGGTGAGCAGGATGTGGTGGAGCTTGCTTGGACCACACAGGACATGGACAGTTTCTCACTCACTGGGTTTGAGGTTGTGGAGTCTGTGGTTCTGGAATGAAAAAGTGAGAGCAAAAACCTGGTCACTCCTCAGTGCTTGTTAACAGGAATACACAGCAGACACTTCGTATTTGTCAGAGGAGGGGTCACACAGGAGACGGCTCACGGTGGGTACACAGGTATTCTCTGTCAGGTGGTGGTCATGATGGGAACTGGTGGGGCTGTGTGGGGCTGTTAGGAGTCTATCCCTGGTACATGGCTGAGAAGTTCCGTCCTGGGAGCCCTGGGCAGGACAGCCCGGATCCAGAACATGCCTGTGGCCCCTCACATCCTGAGCAGGAACTTGGCAGAGTCCTGCTTCTGGATAGTTAGTGTTTGGAAACTAGCACTTCTGGAAGCCCTTAGCCCGATGACCTCATGCTGATGTTCTTTCCTCAGGTGGGGTGAAGCCCGAGGGCCATGGAGATGATCATGAGATGGTCAGCATGGAGTTTACCTGTGACCACTGCCAGGGTTTGATCATCGGCCGGAGGATGAACTGCAACGTGTGTGATGACTTCGATCTTTGCTACGGGTGCTACGCGGCAAAGAGATACTCTTACGGGTATGCCTGCGATGACCTCTGGCCACAGAGTGCCTTCTTTGTGTACTCCTTCGCCTTTTTTTTTTTCCTCAGTGATAAAAACCTTTTTACTATAACAGATTTAAAACACACCCACAAGTAAAGATGCTTGTACTCTGAATCCCCTACGCAGATTCCACAGCTAGGCAGAGCTTGCTGTATGTGCTTAGCCTATTCCTTTTTTCCTTTATTACAGTATTTTAAAGCAATTCACAGACATTAGATCATTTCCTTCATATGCATTCCATTCCATATCCATCTCTGAAAATTATGAGTGTTTTCTCACATTACCAAAATGATATTATCACATTCTAAGCATTTCACAGTGAGGGCTCCTTGGCTCCTGCTCTCCATTGTTTTGCCTGGGTAGGGAAGGGGGCATGAGATCCTGAAGTGGCTTGTACAGTGTTTGTGTTGCTTCGTTGTTCTAGGCAAAGGGTATTTAAACTTCAGTTACCACAGCCTTAGAGGTCACAGTGCCCAGTGCTGACCCTGAGCGCTGCCTTCTTTTCGAGCCCTTACAAAGGCTTGTACGCCATGAGCATGTCTTGCCTTTGCAGCCACTTGCCCACCCACGGCGTCACAGCCCACCCGATGGTGACCATCCGGATCAGCGACCGGCAGAGGCTTATCCAGCCGTACATCCACAACTACGCCTGGCTGCTCTTTGCTGCCCTGGCTCTCTACAGCGCCCACCTGGCCAGTGCAGAGGACGTGGATGGTGAGAAGCTGAATCCCCAGGACCGTGGCAGTGCCAGCCTGCTGCGGAGCCAGTGCATGCAGCTTGTCGGGGACTGTCTGATGAAGGCTCACCAGGGAAAAGGTAATTGTTCCTCGTGCATAGGACCAGGACAACTCTCAGCTGCTTGGGTGGGAAGAGCCTTTGCAGAAGTGGAATTCTGTGCTTGGTGAGAGGCAGCCCGACCCACTTTCTACCCCAGGCAAGGGAGAAAGCAGTTCCGAGTTCACATGCTTCTGAGTTCAGTCCACATTCCTATGTGCATTTGAGAAAAATGACATTAAAAATGCATTTAATTTCTCTAAAATATTCATGTGAAGATGTAAAAAAAAGTAGTAATTAAGACTCTTAATGTCTGTGGATGAAACATTTGGTGTTTGAGCCTGCTTGGCTTAGCTTTGCCAAAGGAGTATTGTTTTGACCCAGGTGTGCAGATCTCCACGTAACTGCATTCTGGATGAGGGCCGTTTGTAGTTATAGTTGCTTGATTAGTAAAATACCTGGCTGACTTTGACTTTACTGAGGGGCATTGAGGAGAACCTAATGTGCGTGTTCCACTTCTGAGGTGTTGGGAGTTCGAGGTTCCCTGTTCTGGTGTGAGGTAGGGACACCTGGTTGGGCAGCACGTGCACAGTGCTTCAGAGCTTGTCAGTGGGAGTGTAGACATCTGATTGTGTGGGGCTACTGTGCATTGTCATGTTAATGACTTCTGTGAAGGCAGTCCTGTCTTGTTTTGGTCTTCTGCTGTTAATCAAGTCTAGGCATGCCTCCTCAGGCTTTAGGTGCTTGATGTCAGGAGCCAATTAGATGTGGATAGCCAGGGAGGTTGGTGTTGGTGCGCTTCGATTTGGTTTGTGGGGAACCCAGCCATCTTTCTCCATGCAGTGTAGAATGATGTATGGCATTTGCAGGAAATGACCTCACTGTAAAACTTCTAACCATTCCCTCATTTGCTCCCCATGCAGGTCTGAAAGCTCTAGCTCTCCTTGGTATATTGCCAGATGGTGAACCTAGTCCAGAAAGTCGGGCCCCACCCGTCACTGTGCCCACCCACACGGCAGAGGAGGAGAGAGCTGTCTGGGGCCCTGAGGACCTGCCACATACAGGCCTTTCTATGTGCTACAGTGTACGTCACAGTGTATTACTACACAGAAATCTCAGGCCGAAACGAGGAGCCACTTAGGGGTGGGGGCAGAGCAGAGAGGTTGAGGCACAGACTCTTGACCCAGACCCTGGGTTCCAGCCACTGCTCTTCCAGGTCCTGGGCACATTACCACAATCTGCTTCACTTTCCTGTCTGCGAAATGGGGTGAGAATAGTAGTACCCATCCCATAGGGTTATTCTGAGGATTTACACATATCACATCGCCAGCTAATGTGTGTACAATGCTTAAAACAGTGTCTGTAGTAAATTCCATGTCAGTGCTACCTGTTACCTGCCTTCTGGTGGGAGTATAAGGAAGGAAGACTATGCATCTAAGGAGGTGAGTTCCTGGCCCATGGTGAACACCTCATATGTGAAGCTGTTAGTATTTTAGAGAGAGATAGGGTACGTGCGTGGCTGTGGGGCAGAGGGAGAGGGAGACAGGATCTCAGACTCCATACCCACACTTCATCTCCCGACTCTGAGATCATGACCTGAGCAGAAACCAAGAACCAGATGCTTAACCAGCTGAGCCGCCCAGCGGCCCTTGAAGCTATTTTTATAGTGAGCCAGTAGACCAGTAATACTAAGCGCTCTGCTTTCTGAATGGATATAGTGGTTTGCGTGTTCCTGTGTGAGTAGAAGGAAAGCCTTTTGGATCCAGGTGGAGCCTGTGATCGCAATCCTAAGGTTCGTTTTGTGGAAGAGCACAGCATATGTTCTGCAATGCTGCCTCTGAAACTTGAGCTGGTGCTGTGAGTCCCCCTGACTTTACCTGAGGAGCAGCTGGTGTTTCCTGGTTCAGGGATCCCCCGTTTGGTGGGATTTGATCCCATTGTCCTTTAGAGGAACACAGAAACGATGATGGCTGGTGAAAACCATCCCCTTCATTCGGCAGAGAGACAGCATAAGACAGGCGGTCTGAGCTTCAGAGTGGTCAATACTTTTGACCACAAAACAGCTTCTCCAGGCAGCATTTTAACCACCCAGAGATGGTGATGAGGCAGAGAGGACGTTGTCAGTAGCAACAGTCTTCACTTCTGAGCCTGGAAATAGTTGTGTCTTCCTTTGAGCCTCTAGCATCTTAACACATGCCACCCATGAGCACTCCGCTCCCTGTGTTTCCTCTTGTCCATTAATCTGTCAGAATGACCTGGATGGATTTCTTTTTATTCCATAGATTAAAATCGATGACTGTTCGGGGCACTTGGCTGGCTCAGTCCTTAAAGTGTGCAACTCTTAATCTCAGGGTTGTAAGTTCAGCCCCACGTTGGGCAGAAAGCTTACTTAAAACCAAAATCTTTAAAATCTATTTTTCATTACATATTTTGATGCTGAAATTGTCCCATGTTTAGTGAGTGAGTGGAAGCTCCTTCCAACTGGCCTCTGAGTCTGTCCATGCCCTTGTCTTTGAGTGCTTCCTTAATTTTTGTTGCAGAAAGATGTTTCAGGCTCATCCACAGAGGCTTTCCCTAGTTCAAGGAAAAAGGTCTCAGGAAATGCAAGCCAAGAGCTGTCCTCTTGCCAGTCTGAGCGGCTCACTGCCCGACTCTTGAACCCAGGAAACCCTCCCACTCCAGTGAGAGCCCCTGTAACAAGGCTCCTTGTTACTTCCTTGCTAAAGTAGAATTCCCAGAGGTATAGACCAGCTCTGTGTGGTAGAAGGAACTCCAAAGATAATGTCTTTGTTTTTTTCTTCTTCCCAAGGGAAGAACCTTCCATACATGGCTTCTCAAAGCTCAGTAGAACGTATTAGAGGTTTATAGTGGAGTCATTGCTTGTGAGACTGCAGCTGGCACAGGGGCATATGGGAGATGTTTGGGGGATGGAGTGCAGTGATTACTGTCTTAATTAGAGCATAGATTTGTCATCAGGAATGAGGGACATTTTCTTATGGAATTCAAAAGTAATTCAGTCTCTAAAGACTGGCTAATGATTTTAAAAATTGTATGACAGCATTAATGAACAAACTCCTTTACATTTTGTTTTCAGGGAAAGGAAGATGGTCCTAAGGAAGTCAGACCTTTAGATAGCAGGCAGAGAAGTAAGGCAGATGAAGAAGGTGCATCCTTAATGAATGGTCCTTCATGCCAGACTCCAATCTCAGACACACCTGCAGATGGTAGCACCCCTGCAAGGCTTCCAGGTAAAGGCTCTGTGATCGTTACCTTCATCTCTTCTATCTTAAATGCTCACAGACCTATCCCTGAGTGATGTATTGCACTGGCTAGTGACCAGGGGCTCCTGGTTTCTCAGTTTTGCATCGGTGGTACTGATAACACTTTGAAAGTCCACTTCCCTTCACTTTGTCTGCTTTCCTCCCTTGTGATTCCCGAATTTACTGTGTCTTCTGTGTGCCAAGCAGTCTGCTAGAGTGTGGGGGGTACAGCAGAGAAAACAGGCAGGCAGACACACACACACACACATATAGCTCCTGCTCTCATGGAGCTTGCAGTCTGGGAAGGTGGAGACTAAGGTCACTGTAATCTGAGTAGGAATGCGACTCTGTCCAGGAGAGAGTGATGAGTGGGTGCTGGCACCTACTGGTGTTTAACTGGAATAGACAGTATCCACAGGAAGCCTCGTAAAGGTTGGGCTGTGAGGAACTTTAGCTGTGCTACCCTCCCCTGTGGGGAAGGGGTTTCTGGGCAACAGGAGCAAAAACCCCAGAGTGGGAAGCCCCCAGGCTAATACACGGGGAGTCCCATGGACAGGTGCATGGAGCTGGAGCCCTGGAGGGATAGTGTCGCTCCACTGTGGGGGCCTGAGCTGCCTGCCTGGGGACGGCTGCGGCAAACTCAGAGCTGCATTTCAAGGTCAATGGAGGTGCCATGGGTTGAAGAGCCTCCTCTTGGGGCAACCACGGCAGCAGCATCTGTTCACCTGCCTGCTTCCTGACGGAGGCAGAGGTGAGCTCCTGGCATCCTGCCCCATCTGTGGGGTGTGCTCATCTGTGCAGTGCACGTAATTCCACCTTCCAGATAACAGGCCAGCTCTCCTGGTCAGTCCTGGTCCACATGTGGTTCACTCCTTCCTCAGGTGCTCACCGGGCACCTGCTGTGCTCCAGGTCCAGCTCTGGGTGCTTGTGGTGAGCATACACCTCAGGGGAGACAGACAGATAACCCATATCAGTGGTTTGATGCGTTACAGGTGAAAGTGGCCTGAGCCCCAGAGAGCAGACTTGGGGGCGCTCTGCGTTTTCGTGGGGTGGTCAGGGAAGGCCTCCTGGAGCAGGACGGTCTCTGTGGTCTAGCAGCATGTTTGTTTGCCTATTTGTACGTGTTCACAACCTGGCAAAATCTGAACATTTGATGTTTTATAACTCAGATGCTGAGAATACAGTCATGTTGTCTCAGGAGTCCATCGAGGAAAAGGCGGTTACTCCAAGTCCTGAGCAGGTGTTTGCTGAGTGCTCCCAGAAGAGGATTTTAGGATTACTAGCAGCCATGTTACCTCCCTTAAAGTTGGTAAGAGACAAATGGTATTTTCCTCTCTGGAAGAGGGGTGGTGGTATATGTGGAAAAATACATTTTTTTGGAAAGCCGTGTACTGAAACCACCTGTTAAGAACCATCTGTGTGTCCCTGAGAGCTGTATAGTTAGATGTAGTGTCACAGGATGATGCCGGAGAATGTTCACACGTGATCGTATGCAGCTGTTGGTGAAGACACCGCATAGTCCCTTCGGCAGCTGGCCAGCTATGAATAAGATGTGAACAGGCTCAGGGTTCATTTGTGATTAACGTGGATTCCATGGTAAACAGGCATCTCTCCCTCTCTCGGCAGGACCCCACAGTCCCCGTGATAGACCTGGAGCACGTCCTCCCACTCATGTTTCAGGTTGTCATCTCAAACGTAGGCCACCTGAATGAGACCTACCACCTCACGCTGGGTCTTCTCGGCCAGCTCATCACCCGCCTCTTACCAGCGGAGGTAGATGCTGCGGTGGTGAAAGTCCTCTCCGCCAAGCATACCTTGTTTGCAACAGGGGACAGTTCTGTGGTGCCAGATGGCTGGAAGACCACCCACCTGCTCTTTAGCCTGGGAGCCGTGTGTCTGGACAGGTAGCCCCCCACACTCCGCCCTTTAGGTCCATGATTTGGCTGTGGATTGAATCCAATGTGCTGGTGTCTAGGCATCTCTGGTGAGATTAGGATGAGATTTAGTAGAAAAGGTGTCAACTGACGTTAAAATTGTACTTAAAACTCACATCTGGGCGCTATCTGCTGGTTAAACTTTCTGATGGTATATATTCTGGTGGGTTTTTTTCCTGGCAGCAAGAAGTACAGGCTTTGGGGTTCAAGAAAATAGGTCTATCTTTGTTATAAAGCAACATAATCACAATATCAAATATGGAAAATAAAAATGGAGGAAAAAATCACCCAGCTGCACCATCTTTTTTTCTTTTTTTTTCTTTTCTTTTCTTTTCTTTTCTTTTCTTTTCTTTTCTTTTCTTTCTTTTTTCTTTTTTTTTTTTTTTATGATTTTATTATTTGAGAGAGCAAGAGTGTTCGAATAGGGAGTAGGGTGGCAAAGTGACATCAGATGTCCCACTGAGCACAGAGCCTGTCCTAGGGCTTGATCCCATGATCCCAAGATCATAACCTGAGCCAAAATCAAGAGTCAGATGTTCAGCCCACCAGGCATCCGCCAGGCATCCCCCACAAGTGCCATCTTAATGCACCTGGTGCTGTGTTAATATATTTCCTCCTTAGGTTTTATCTGTGTGTAAACGTGATTGTGCACAAGTGCACGTGGGTGTGTGACTTTTTACAGATTTTTTTAAAAAAATCTAACCGTATACTGAGTGTATAGGTGACAGAGGCTTTGTTCTGAAGTTCTTGAACCATTGGGTGAGTGGCTGTTGGGCACGCTGTGAGTGGAGTTTTGAGCCGTGCCCTGCCACCTAACGGAGTGCTTGCCTTCCAGCCGGGTGGGCTTGGACTGGGCATGCTCCATGGCAGAGATCCTGCGGTCCCTCAACAGTGCCCCACTGTGGCGTGACGTCATCGCCGCCTTCACAGACCACTGTATCAGGCAGCTGCCTTTCCAGCTGAAGCACACCAACATCTTCACCCTGCTCGTGCTGGTCGGCTTCCCACAGGTATAGCACTGCAAGGCCCAGCGTACCTTCCTGTCCTTGTTGCATACAGCAGGCTCTCTATAGCATATATTTTTGGGAGTTTCTTTCCTTCAGTTACATGATTTGCATTTACGGTATTGGTATACTTTCAGGATTATGGGATGGTTTGTTCAACTGCATTTTTAACATTTTAGCTATTTGACTCATTTTATTAGCCAGTACTTTGAATAATAGGTAACTAATCTATTAAATTACAGAGAACTTCTGAGTATGGTTGTTTCTCACTTGGCATTCATCTTGATCTCATTTTAGTCCTCATGTCTCACAATTGGTTGGAACAGAGAGGGCTGTGAAAACATGGCTTCATCCTGTGGGCATGTAAACCACATCTGTATGGGGGGGTGGGGTGCTGGACTCAGGAGAGCCCATCCTGGAGCCCTTGTAGAAGCTGTGGCACAAACAGAGGATGGGCTTGTGTCCCGTGTCCCGTTATGGGTCGGTCCCTGTGTCTGCTGCCTTCTGAGTTGCCTTCTTGGTCTCTGTCACATTCTAGGTCCTCTGCGTGGGGACCCGCTGTGTGTATGTGGATCATGCCAATGAGCCACATAATGTCATCATCTTGAAGCACTTCACGGAGAAGAACAGGGCTGTGATCGTTGATGTCAAAACCCGGAAAAGGAAAACAGGTCCCAAGCCTAATTATTTTTTCTTAGAAGGGAGCTGTCAAATGACTGCATACCCTGAAGTCAGTGAAGATACTGTGGTTCTTGCTTAAGTTATAACTCCCTGAGCTGCTTTTTCCTCATCTGTGAAGTGATGTGGTTAAATGAGGGTAGATTGGAAAGGTCTTGCCATGCCATCATTTTGTACACACAGCTTTGGGGTTCTGGTTTAGGGTCTGAACGTCTAATACTGTCATTGGCTGATGATTTGTTTTCTAGGGTAATTTAAGCATATCGTGGAATCAGAAGCTACATGAATGTAAAATAACTGAATAATTGTGTTGACGTTTGTATCCCTTTCCATTTTGCTTGATCAGTAGAACAGTGAAAATATAAGACCTTTGACTTAATTTGCCGAACATGAAACACCTTGGAGTATGTCAGTATATGTGTGTAGTTTTGCTTCTGAAACATTCAGCTTCAGCATTAGCATTGTCTGTGCTACTTTTGTGTGTGGTGTGAGATAAAGACCAGGGTTCTTGTTCTTTTCCTTTTCCTTTTTCTTTTTTGCATATTAACTTCCAGTTGTTTCAGGACCACTTGTTGAACAAACTAGTTCTCCACTGAATTATCCTGGCATCTCTGTTGGAGATTAGTTGACCGCCATGGGTGTGTGTCTATTTAGGGTTCTGTTACACACCATTATCTCAAATACTGCATTCTCTCAACTGTTGTATATTTATACTAAATCTTTTTTTTTTTTTTTTAAGATTTTATTTATTTATTCACGACAGACACACAGAGGCAGAGATACAGGCAAGGGGAGAAGCAGGCTACCTGAGGGGAACCCAATGCGGGACTTGATCTCAGGACCCCAGGATTACAACTTGAGCTGAAGGCAGATGCCTAACCGACTCAGCCCCCCGGGCACCTGAGTTTATTGTTTAATTTACAAATATTTGGGGGATATTCCAGATATCTTTGTATTACTGATTTCAAGTTTAATTCCCTTGGGGTCAAAGAACATACTTTGAATTATTTTAGTCCTGTTACAATTATTGAAACTTGTTTTATGGTCCAGAATTTGATCTGTTTTGAGTAAGGTTCCATATGCACTTGAAGAGATTCATATGGCAGCCGGGGTGGCTCAGCGGTTTAGCACCGCCTGCAGCCCAGGGTGTGATCCTGGAGACCCGGGATAGAGTCCCACGTCGGGCTCCCTGCATGGATCCTGCTTCTCCCTCTGCCTGTGTCTCTGCCTCTCTCTCTCTCTCTCTCTCTGTGTCTCTCATGAATAAATAAAAAATCCTTAATAAAAAAAAAAGATTCATATATTGGGTTGTTGGCTGTAGATGTCATTCAGGTCAAATCAGTGGATAGTGTTAAGTCTTCCATGCTCTTACTGGTTTTCTGTCTGTCCTAATGATTACTGAGAGAGGAGTGTTGAGGACTCTAACCATAACTGTTTCTAAACTCAGTACAAAATATATCCTTTTTATGTCTGATAATATTCCTTGGCTGAAATTGACTTTACTATTTATGTAGCTTCTCTAGCGTTTGTTTTATTACTGACATTCATGTGGTGTGTATGCTCACTGTGACCTATCTGTGTCTGTCTGTCTGTCTATCTATCTATCTATTTAAAAGGTTTTATTTATTTATCCATGAGAGACACACAGAGAGAGAGGGAGAAGCAGGCTCCATGCAGGGAGCCCAACGCAGGACTCGATCTCGGGTCTCCGGGATCATGCCCTGAAGGTGGTGCTAAACCGCTGAGCCACCCAGGCTGCCCTGTCTTTCCATTTAAAGTGGATTTCTTGGGCACGCTCCTGCGTGTGCCTCAGGGCATAGTGAGTGAGCTCTGCTGAGTGGAGTTTTGAGCCGTGCCCTGCCACCTGATGGAGCGCTTGCCTTCCAGCCGGGTGGGCTGGGACTACCTTCAAATAATATTCTACCTCTTAACATGTAGTGAGGAAGCATGGATTTTGTATTTCTAACCCCCATTCCTTGGTGCTCTAATTGTCACACATTTTACTTCTATACATTATAAACCTCAGAATAAAACATTATTTTTCTTTAAAAAAAGTCAGATGTTTTGGAGCACCTGGGTGGCACAGTTAGTAAAACATCCAGTCTTGGTTTCAGCTCAGGTAGTGGGATTGAGCCCCACACTGGGATGAGTCTGCTTAAGATTCTCTCTCTCTCCATCTTCCTCTGTGCCCTGCCCCCAGCTTGTTCACATGCACACACATTTTCTCTCAAGTAAATAAATATATCTTTTAGAAAAAGAGTTCTCATTTAAATGAATAAAAAAAATAAAAGGTACTTTAAGAAAGATTTTAAAATGAAAAAACAGTATATTTTATATTTACTTACTGACATATTTATCATTTCTGGTACATTTCATTCCTTTGGGTAAACTCAGGTATCTACCTGGTATCATTCTTCAAGCTGAAAAACCTCCCTTAACATTTCTTGTATCACAGGTCTGCTGCTACAGAGCTTTTGTTTTGATTTGTCCTACCAAATATTTATATTTATTTTGATTTTATCTTCAAAAGATAATTTTGTTGCATATGAAATTCTAGGCCAAGAGTTTTTCTTTGAATACTTAAAAGGTTTTGATCCATTTACTTATGGCATACCTAGTTTCTACCACAAGGTTTGCTCTCATTCTCTATTACTCTTCAAATGTGTCTCTTTTCCTTTGGCTACTTTAAAGATTTTTTTTCTTAGTCATTGTTTTTTAGCATTTTAATTAGGATATACCTGGACGTGATTTTATTTGTTTCTTCTTGGGGGCTTATTGATCTGTAGATTTACAGTTTCTATTAAATTCAGAAAATTTTGAGCTATTATGTCTTCAAAATAGTTTTTTTTTTTTTTTTAAGATTTTATATATTTATTACTGAGAGACACAGAAAGAGAGGCAGAGACACAGGCAGAGGGAGAAGCAGGCTCCCTCTGGGGAGCCCGGTGTGGGACTCCATCCAGGGAATCTGGGATCAGGCCCTGAGCCAAAGGCAGAAGCTCAACCGCTGAGCCACCCAGGCGTCCCTGTCTTCAAATAGTTTTGTCCTCCCTCTCCCCCTCAAAGAAACATCTACTCTCACGGGGGGAGAGACAATAGTCCCAGCTCTGTGAGCTCCAAGAATCGTTCATCCTACTGCTTTCCTAGAACTAGGTGGTTTCTTGCCACATGTTTGTGCGGGTCATACTCAGCCAAGAGGAAGCTTCTGTGGCTTTGCACAGAGGTCTCCCAAACCCTCTCTGTATCTGTGCATCTCCCTTCTTTGTGATCATCTGCCCCATAAATTCTTGCTGCCTTGACTTCCCTGAAAGCTCACCTCTTTATCATCAGTTCACTGAGACCTATAGGACTCTGCTTAGCTTTCTGGTCCCTGTTCTAGAGCCTGGAAATTGTCTCCTGAAAGCCAGGTGGTGGGAGAGCTGCTCTGGTTTATGTCTCTTCTATCAGGGATCATAGTCCTGTACTACTTTTTGCCTCATGTCTGCAAACCATTGTTTCTTATATATTTTTTAATGCTCTGTTTGTTTAGGATAGGAGAGTCCATCCAGTCTGTCTTAGTTTTGTTTGGAAGTAGAAGTTCCACCTCCATGCTCTATTAAGAAGTCCCTTTAACACTTGGAGACAGCCTGTTTGTGCACAATAGGCATGTAAATTGTCTCTCTTGGTGGCCCAGTGCCATTTCTTTGCTCACCTGCAAGCCAGCCAGGGTAATTTGTATTTTGGGACCTGCAGTTCTTGCTTTGGTAAGGCACGTTACTGGGGAAGAGCCTTAGCTGCAGGAAGCATTCACTGTACTTTCATGCCTTTCTCTTCCTGCCTGACATCATCCTCCAGTGAAGGACTACCAGCTGGTCCAGAAAGGACAGGAATGCAGCAGCTCTCAGGCCCAGCTGAGCCAGTACTCCCGGCACTTTGCCTTTATCGCCAGTCACCTTCTACAGACCAGTATGGACAGCCAATGTCCTGAGGCAGTAGAAGCAACATGGGTCCTGTCTCTGGCCCTGAAAGGACTGTATAAAACACTAAAGGTAATGGTGACTTTCCAGTTGCTAGTGAATTGCTGTGATTTAGTGTCTGTGGGGCATTTACTGCAAGGAAGTGCCATCTAATTTTGGTGGGTGGTTAGCCAAAGAATCATGATTATTTTTGGGAATGCTTGGGGTCTTGCACAAGGATAATTTTAGGGAAGAAACATAATTTTCCCAGTATCAGTTCTTTATATTTTTTTAGTACTGTTTCATGGAACCAAGTATTTGCCTGATGGGCATGGCACCATGGCAGATGGGCAGAAACCGGAGAGAATAGTTTCCCACTTCCCTTGGGGCCATCATAGGGCAAGGAGAAGAGAACCAGGGGACCAGCCTCCCGTGGAACCCGTAGCCATAGGCTTGGTGGTTGGGGTGGAAGGAGCAGATATGTCAGGAGCCAGGGGTGGGGGGTAGCTGGTGTCAGACAAGAAGCCCCTGCTTGTGGGAACGTGGGTCTTCTGGTACCTGAGGGGCCTGACAAAGGAAGGGATCACCTTTAGGAGGATCTTCCCCTCAGAAGTTGCCGTGAGAGAAGAGTTTCATTTTAACAGCCTGTGGGTCCCTGGACTTGGGCAGAACTGCCCAGGAGGCCACAGAAGGGCTTGGCAACACAAAGTCAGCATGGATGGGGTCTGGCTCTGGCCCAGCTCTGAGCACGTGTTGAGGGCTCTGAGGCTCTGCAGCTGCTATTTGTTGCCTACACGGCATTTATCACAACCTGCTTTGTTTTAGTTAGTTTGTTTAAGATCTTATTTATTAGAGAGAGGGAGAGGCAGAGGGAGAAGCAGACTCCCCACTGAGCAGGGAGCCCAATGCGGGTCTCGATCCCAGGACCGTGAGATCATGACCTGAGCTGAAGGCAGATGCTCAACCGATTGAGCCACCCAGGCACCCCTTGTTTTAGTTGTTTGATTATGGTAGGAAAGAGAAAATAAATGCCCTGAGGGCACAAACTATTTCTTTGAATCTGTTTTGATACATATTTGTTGAGCAACAAGAGCCAAGTGGAGCTGTGTGGCACTGACCTCAAGAGAAGGTGGGCTGACAGTCTAACCTGCCAGGGACACAGCACGGGCCCTGCAAGGTGGTGACACGTGAAGTGGTGGATGAGGAATCTGGGCAGAGCGACATGTGCAGGGAGAGCGGTTGTCAGCAGCAGGAGGATACCCCCAGGCCTTCAGGACAGAGAGCAGGGGAGCAGGCAGGGGGTCTGCAGCACCCCATCTGCCATGAGTCAGAATTTAGGCTTTGGTCCAAAGAACACAGGGAAGCCTTTGGGAAGGCAGAGCCCGGAGGGGGCCGCTGGTGCAGGACGTGGCTCAAGCCCAGGGTATCCTCGGCTTGCTGACGGGGACGTACCGAGCAGATGGACTCAGGTGAGGGCTGAGGCTCGCCGTTTCATCCTCCTGCCAACTCTGGGATTTCTGCATGCCTTGACCTGGGCCACTCAATGGGACTGGGCTCCTCCCATCTGGCTCGTGCTACTTCCCTTGAGGCAGCGGCAGGTGTGTCCCTTGTGTTTGGCAGGCTCACAGTTTTGAAGAGACCCACACCACCTTCCTTCAGACGGATTTGCTGAAGCTGCTGGTGAAAAAGTGCAGCAAAGGGACTGGTTTCAGTAAAACGTGGCTCCTCCGGGATCTGGAGGTAAGCAGTGGGTGTGGGTCCTGCTGCTGCACTGCCTGCTGCTGGCGGGTAGGTCCCTGTGTGGACTGAGTAGGGGGGTGGCCATGGCCAGCACTGCCCTGTGCATGCCATGCTGTGCAGTCCCAGAGCCGAGCCTAGATTTGTGTCCCCTCTTGGAAACAGGGATTCCGACCCCTGCCCTCCCTGTCGGGGGAGAATGAATCTGATGTTTGTTTAGAGAGCACCGGAGGGAAAAAAAAAAAAAAAAAGAGAGCACCGGAGGGGAAGTATGTTACGGAAGCGCACGGCCACTCATGGCGCTACAGTGATGAAATGTGTCCTTGAATTATCATTTCCCTTTGTCCCTAACTCTGAATTTGTCCTTGGTCATGTTTATTTTATGAAGGATTTAAGTCAATAATTTTTACCTTCTCACAGTTCCTCCTGGGCCTCAGATTTTTCTCTGTGGCATTACTGAGGTTCTGTGTGGTTCTGTGCACTGCGGGGCAGCCGCAGGTCCAAGAATGGCTGCTGTGCGGGCAGAGGTCCACCAGCCACGCTCCATCACACACAGGCTGAGTGCCAAGAGCCTGCACTCTGGCGCCACGAGAAGGTTTGCTTAGGTCTCAGGAAACTGCTGAAGTGTTATAATGCAAAACCTGGAGAGCATCAGAGGAAACATTTTAAAACGAAATTTTTTTATGACTCAAGTAATAGAACTACAGTGCAGAAAATTTGAAATCTGGAAAAGAAAGGAAAATTTCAAATTCTGCCCCACAAACACAGCCTTTGTTAATATTTTATGTATTGCCTTATTCTGGTTGTTTCCATCTGCGTCCCTGTCACACGCATAGACTCAGGTTAAACAGTGCATGGCATTGAGACGCAGTGAGCGCGTGTGGTGGCCACTTCCCTGAATCACCAGGGTAATGGCTGCAAGTGATACATGAAGGTGGATTTCAGCTTCATCGACCATAGCACGTTTTACGTAATTCCTAAAAGGTGAGTTACTGGCTAGGTCAGAGGCAGGAGACATTGTCATAGTTCCTTATATTTCATTAACAAAGTGCGTTCTAAAAGTGAGCCCAATTGACGTTGTCAGCAGCAAAGTTAGTAAACGATCCTTCGTGGTTTCAGTAGGTATTTTTTTGATTTCAGGTAAATTGAACATGTTTTGTTTTGTTTTGTTTTATTAATTTTACATTGTCTTGGGAATTGCTGTATCTTTTACAAAGTTAGGGCAAATATTTTGTACCATCTGAGGGTTAGAGATCTGCATGACCTCCTCACTCATGGCACCACCACACCCCTGCCCTACCCGTTTCCCATCTGCAGATCCTGTCCATCATGCTGTACTCCTCCAAGAAGGAGAGCCATACCTCGGCTGAGCACACAGCCCTGGAGCGAGATGAGAGAGGAGACCAAGAGGAGGAGGTGGATGGCACAGTCAGCAGCCCTGGTGAGCCAGACCAAAAGAAGCTAGACCCTCTGGAGAGCCTGGACGAGCCTACCAGAATATGTTTCTTGGTGAGTTCTGGGGCTGAGGTGTGGACGGAGAGGGGACTCCGAGGGATGGATTCTTTGCTCCCTTTGTGTGAAAATGCCTCAGTCTGATGTGCTGAGAGGTCACTTCCTGAAGACTCAGTCTGAATTTTGCAGAATTGATCCAGAAGAAAGAAGCTCTTGCAACAGTAGTTTTTGGGCTTTATGGGTCTAAAAGCTTTAAATATCTGTCCCATGAAATAAGCACATGCAGTTTTGCTCATACTTTGCAGCCCTTCCAGGCATGGCGTCCCCTCGTGGCTTCTGAATTGCATTTTCTTATTTATGTTCCCTGGGGATACGCTCTTCCCTGCACATTCAGTGACTGCCGGGAGAGTCAGAGAGTGTGGGGTGGCGATGGGAAAAGCAAGTATAGTTACTCAGAAACCAGAAGGAAGCACCTCTTTGGACTCAGGTGCCAGTTGTCAAAGTTCAGTACGTGGCAATTGCGAAGCAGCGAGCAGTGGGCCCATTGCGGTGGGTGGCAGCTGTTGCACGTGATGGCCTCGTATTTCCATGCTTTACGTTTTCCTGTGAATTTCTAGTAGCAGAGCAGATCCTACAGTCCAAGTTTTAGAGCTTATAATTTTATTTGCTTTAAGTGACCACATGATACTCAGTAATTATAGCCCGTGGTAACTTTGGAAAACCGTTTTATCCGTTTTGAGTTCAGAGGATAAGGATGCCCTGAAGCAGTTTTTTGTTTTTTTTTTTAAAGATTTTTTATTTATCCATGAGAGACACAGAGAGAGAGAGAGAGAGAGAGAGAGGCAGAGACACAGGCAGAGGGAGAGGCAGGCCCCATGCAGGGAGCCCGATGTGGGACTCGATCCCGGGACTCCAGGATCATGCCCTGGGCCGAAGACAGGTGCCAAACCGCTGAGCCACCCAGGTGTCCCACCTGAAGCAGTTTTAAATCATCTCTTGTGCTTCCTCCCATGGCCTTCAGATGGCGCACGATGCGCTCAATGCTCCTCTGCACATCCTCCGGGCCATCTACGAGCTGCAGATGAAAAGGACGGATTCTTTCTTCCTGGAGGTTCAGAAGAGGTGAGGGAGCCGCGGTGCAGCTGACACAGGGATGGAAGGACACAGAGGGCAGGGCCGTGATGGCTTCCTGCCAGCAAGCTCTGGGCCACATCCCCTGCGAGGCCAACACGTGGAACTGGTTCATGGCTTCATGAAGTGCCGTGGAAGCCCATCCCGCCGTGTTGGCTGCGTCCTCTCTGTGCTATGCTGTGTGTCCCTCCTGGGTGCAGGCTGATGCCAGGCTCCCTGCATTGTTGCCCCGGGCAGGGTGCTGTGTGTTTACCCCTGCACGGTGTTTCCGTGGGTTTTCCCTAAGGCTTATTGTAAAGTTAGTAATGCTGCCTTTCTCTTGGTCAGGAAGCTTGGAACTGCTGCTTGGGCTCTGCTCCCAAATGTGTGTGGAACTTTACCTGTCTGCAACAATTTCCCCCTCTGTCCTGTCACATCCTACTTTTGACTTCTTATTCTTACATTCAATTCCAATTTAGTTTTTCTTTTGTTTTATTTTATATTTCTATTTTCTTGTATTTCTTAAATGTTGCCTCAAGTCCCCTACAAAATGAGACAGGGTCCAGTCTAAGCTGCTGTAACTAAGCAACCCACAGATATGGGGTCCGGGAAGATAGAACTGGTTTTCCCTCTCGTGGCATCCAGGGTGGGTAGGCGGATGTGCCCCGTGCAGTGGTCCTGTGCCCCAGGGGTGTTGCTCTCCTGTGCGTCATCACATGGCTCACGTATACCCACCTGCATTCCAGCCCAGAGGAAGGAGGGCAGGTAGAAGGGTGCACCCCCCACCCAGCTGCTTGAGGGTAGGCTCCTCTTGTGGCAAGAACCTACTGGCATTACCCTGGGTAGTTGAAGAGGGGCTGAGGACCCTGTCACAGCTGGGCGGTTGTGTGTCTTGCTAAAAGTTCTGGGGACTTTGTTTCCAAGATAAGGGAGCATGGATCCTGAGGGATGGTTCATGTCTCCTGCCAGCAAGATGTATAAGGACGTCTGCATGTGAGAGGCAGTGAGTGCCTGAATCTAGATGGCAGAACGTGGGGACAGTGCTGTGATTGCAGAATACCAGGAGAGCAGCTCTGACTGCTGCGGCCTGAACTCCTGGTGTCCTGTGTGTATGAACCCAGCCCTGTGCCCTTCTCTCCAGGTTTTTTTTTTTTTTTTTTTTTAAACTTTTATTACCTTCAATAAGTTTTATTTTTTTCTATCAAATTATCCACTTCAATTCTCCACATTTTTTCCTTGAATATATTTCACATATAGATTCTACATTTTCCCTAGCACCAAGCCATATAAAATTTTTCTAAGAAAACATTTTAGCAAAGCAGACTTTTTTTTTTTTTTTTTTTTTTTTTTTTTTTATTGGTGTTCAGTTTACTAACGTACAGAATAATACCCAGTGCCCGTCACCCATTCACTCCCACCCCCCGCCCCCTTCTCTCCAGGTTTGATGGGGATGAACTCACCACAGATGAGAGGATTCGCACCCTGGCTCAGAGATGGCAGCCCAGTAGGGGCCTGAGACTGGAGGAACAGAGCACCAAAGCCGTGGATACAGACATGATCATCTTACCGTGTTTGGTACGTTGCCTCTGCCTTTGGTGTCTGCCCCTGCCTTGCCTGGTGGTGAGGGTGCAGGCCATGGTAACGGGGGTCTTTGGGTTTGCAGTCCCGGCCTGCCCGCTGTGACCAGGCCATGGCCGAATCCAACCCCGTGACCCAGAAGCTGATCTCCAGCACTGAGAGTGAATTGCAGCATAGCTACGCCAAACAGCGGCGCAGCAAGAGCACCGCCCTCCTGCACAAGGAGCTGAATGGCAAGAGCAAGCGGGCCATCCGGGAGTACCTGTTCCGCGTGAACGAAGCAACAGCTGTCCTGTATGCCCGCCATGTGCTGGCATCCTTGCTCGCCGAGTGGCCGGGGCACGTACCAGTGAGCGAGGACACCCTGGACCTCAGCGGCCCTGCCCACATGACCTACATCTTGGACATGTTCATGCAGCTGGAGGAGAAGCACCAGTGGGAGAAGGTGATTGTGAAGCAGGCTGGGCTAGGCCCTTGCCCTCTCCGCTCACCCTCTGCCCCCACTCCCCACACTTGAACAGGTCCCCCTGGTGAGGACCCTCCTGGAGGAAGGTGACCTGTGTGGCTGTGTGACAGCTGTGGTGCAGCAGATGCGGGGTCGGGGGCAGGGGGCTCATGGCTGGGCTCTTGCAAGTCCTGGCCCAGAGCTGAGTTCACAGCCTGATGCAGACTAGGTGTGTGGAGAGAACCTTCCATCGCGGTCCCATGGAGCCTGGCTTTGCACCCTTCCTAGCCCATCTCTTGTCATACCATGCCAAGCCCAGGCCACGGGGTGAGTTATGGCTGAGGGCCTATTCCCATGGTCCAGGAAGCCACCAGGGCCGTCTGCCCCAGGGCACTTTCACCTGTTGTACTGTAAGCTGTCAGAGGCCCCCAGCCTCTGGAAGGCAAGTGTGGTCCGTAGTCTAACCCCACACTCCAGGTCTCAGCATCTAGGCCTCTGGTTCTGGTCTCGTTCTTAACGTCAAATCTTCAGTGTCGTCTTTGAGAGCAGTCCCAGGGCTAGCGAGGCTTCCTGGGGTGAACACCCAGAGGGGCCACGTAGAACCACATGGCCTGGTCTGGACAGGGGACTCCGTGGGCACCACCTCCAGCTGAGCTGGGAAGTTTTGTCAGCACCTTCCCAGCTTCTGAGCACAGAAAACCTGTATCACATCACTGCCACCCCATCATCCCCCTCGTCGTGGCATCCGCACATGCCACACGCCCTCCCCCTGTCTCACACGGGCTCAAGCATGGCCTATGGGAAGGTTCCTCAGGAAGTGAGCGTTCCTTGTCTTCCCTGACTTGCCCATCTCAGAACCCAGAGACTCAGTGTCTCAGTCTCTGAGCGGAGATCGCAGTCCCTGGGGTCCTGGCAGCAGCGTCTCTCATTGGAGGTGCCGGAGAGCAGCATGGCCTCCCCCCGGAGTCCCCACTTCCACATGCTGCAGCATGTGTGCCCTTGGACTGTGATTATTTCTCCGTGCATCCCCGTGCTTGGCTCAGGACTCTTACAGACCCGGGACCCCTTCTGAGCGGCCCTGTTGGTTCCCTCAGAGATCCCACAGAGTGTTTCCAGGAGGCACGGAGTGTCCTGGTCCCCAGTGAGGGGCAACTGAGGGAGCTGGCCCAGGGGTGGGGCCAGGGCCCAGGGTGAAGCCAGCCCCTCTGGATGGGCCTTGGGTTGAAATGGACGCCTCTTCCTTCCTGCCTCCTGTCCCCCAGATCCTGCGGAAGGTGCTTCAGGGCTGCCGAGGGAGCATGCTGGGGACCATGGCTCTGGCCGCCTGCCAGTTCATGGAGGAGCCGGGGATGGAGGTGCAAGTGAGAGAGTCAAAGCACCCGTATAACAACAACACCAGCTTTGAGGTATGGCCTGCACACGTGGCTGGCAGGCCCGACCGTGAGGGTCGCCAGGGATTCATCATCGTCCACAGTGGCCGTTCCCCTTGGGCAGCCCTGGCCGAGAAGGGGCTCCCATAGTGTGAGCTGCAGTCTGCCTCCCCAGCCCGGTCTTCCGACCCTGTTTTCATAGGAAACAAGGGCCTCTGGGCCTGGGGGAGGTCACTTTTCCTGCAGCAGTGTCCTTGCAGGGAACCCTTGGCACCTTCAACAGGGAGACTGAGTGTGGGCCTGGGAACCTGGCTGGCTGCACCTCGGGGTCCCTTGCCCTCCGTCTCATGGCCAGTGCATTCCCCGTCCCCCTTCACTTACAGTTACAGGATGCGGCCGGAGACAGGCCGTCAGGATTGACAGTGTTCTTGTGTCCCCTCCCCAGGATAAAGTCCACATCCCTGGTGCAATCTACCTCTCGATCAAATTTGACTCGCAGTGTAGCACAGAGGAGGGCTGTGACGAGCTAGCCATGTCCAGCAGTAGCGACTTCCAGCAGGATCGACACACTTTCAGTGGGTCTCAGCAGAAATGGAAGGATTTTGAGCTTCCAGGTAGTAAAGGAGCACTCGGTCTTCTGGGCTCTTAGTATCAGTACCAAGGAGAGGGGTGTTGTGGGGGGTCACACAGGGTCAGCCCTTTTCATCAGGAGCACGTCACTTGCATTCCCTGTTGCTGCAGTGTCCTGAGCTGTTTCTGTTTCTTTGTGACCCAGGGGATACTCTATACTACCGCTTCACCTCTGACATGAGCAACACGGAGTGGGGTTACAAGTTCACTGTGACAGCTGGACACCTGGGCCGATTCCAGACAGGTGTGTGCTCTGTTCTCTCCTTTGTGTGGCCTTCGCGCCAGGGACCCTCCATGTGTGCAGGTGCTGCAATGTCCCTGGTCTTAGTGTCACAGCAGGTGCTTTCCTCCGAGACTTGCACACATGTCCTGCACTCATAAACATAAATGGATACAAGAGCCACCTGTTCCCGGGGTCCTACAGACATGCTTTTTCTCTTAGAATTCGCAGGGCACAGGGATCCCTGGGTGGCTCAGTGGTTTAGCCGCCTGCCTTTGGCCCAGGGCGCAATCCTGGAGTCCTGGGATCAAGTCCCACGTCGGGCTTCTGGCATGGAGCCTGCTTCTCCCTCTGCCTGTGTCTCTGCCTCTCTCTCTCTTTCTCTCTGTGTGTCTATCATGAATAAATAAATAAAATCTTTAAAAAAAAAAAAAAAGAAAAAGAATTTGCAGGGCATTTTGCAAAAAGGGAAAACTGAAAATGGTGTTCCTGTGTTGCTTTTATAAAAGGCATAATTTTAGGCTAAATTTAAATGATCATGGTTTTATTATATTTTTATATTTATTAAAACTTAAGCAGCTAATATTTTAAAAATAACTGTGTTTTGTGGGTGTGGGCCAGGCTTCGAGATTTTGAAGCAGATGTTGTCAGAAGAAAGAGTTGTGCCACACCTCCCACTGGCCAAAATTTGGGAGTGGCTGGTGGGGGTGGCTTGTCGCCAGACTGGTCATCAGCGATTGAAAGCCATCCACCTGCTTCTGAGGATTGTGCAATGCTGCACCCACAGGTGAGCCGATGTGCATGGGTCCTTTGCGGGGAATTTGCACCGTAAGCCCCTCCTCCCACACCGGGACTTGCATTTCTCTCTCAGTGGAGTCTGATGAAAAGACATTTCTAATTTTAATATCTTGCAGTTCATCAGTCTTTTCTCTTACATCGTAGTGCTTTTGTTGTGTTGTGCTTAGGAAATTTTTGCCGTTTTCCATCTTGGGGTCATGAAGATATTTCCTGAGTTCTTGAAGCGTAATTGCTTTTTCTTTCACATCCCTGCCCCTCCCCATCTGTTCCTCACCCCAGCCCCTCCTCCTCTCCTCGCCCCCAGCCCCTACCAACCACCCGTGTCTATGGGTTTGTTTATCTGGTTGGTTCTGGTTTCCACATATATGTGAGGTCACAGGGTTTGTCTTTCTCTGGTTTATTCCACTGGGCACAATGCCCTCATGGTCCATCGGTATCACAAATGGCAGGGTCTCCTACACTCAGATGTTCACAGTAGCCGATGTGTGGAAACAGACGGAGTGCCCATCGGTGCAAGAGTGGAGAACACAAATGTGGTGCATGTACATACCCACGGAAGGAGAGTTACTTGTGCTCCCATGGGCACAGCGAGATCTCGGGGTTTTGATTTGCATATCCTTGATGAGACATGTACAGCATCTGTCTTTCCGTGAGTCTGTTGGTCATCTACATGTCTTCTGTGACAAGATGTCTGCTCAGGTCCTGTGTGGCCATTTTCCAATTAGGTTATTTGGGTTCTTTTGAAATTGAGTTGTACAAATTCCTTGTATATTTTGGATATTAACCCCTCGCCTGGTTTGTGGTTTATGTAGCTCCTCCATTCCATAGGCTGCCTTTTCATGTGTCGCTGGTCTCCTTTGCTGGGCAGCTTTTTTGTTTGATATGGTCCCACTTTTTTATTACTGCTTTCGGTGTCAAATTCAGAAAATCATTGCCAAGACCAACATCAAGGAGCTTACTCCTTATGTTTTCTTGTAGGTGTTGTACAGCTGGAGTCCTCACATTCAACTCTTTAGTCTGCTTTGAGTTGGTTTTGTGTGTGGTGTAAGAGACGGGGCCAGCCTCGTGCTTGTGCATGTGGCCGTCCCATGTTTCCAACACATTTGTTGACGAGACTGTCCTTTCCCCATTGCACATTTTTGGCACTTTTGTCAAATATTAATTGTATATGCTTGGGTTATTTCTTAGCTCTCTGTCCTGTACATCAGTCTTTATGCCTGTTTTTATTCCAATACCATCCTATTCTCATTACTATTGCTCTGTATTATGGTTTAAGATCGGTAAGTGCAATGCCTCCAGCTTCGTTCTTTTTCAATTTTGATTTGTTTATTCAAGGTCTTCTGTAGTTTGATATGAATTTAGGATTGTTTTTCCTATTTTTGTGGAAGTGCCATTGAGATTTTGATAGGGACTGCATGGAATCTGTACATTGCTTTGGGTAGCATGAACATTTTAACAGTATTCCTGGGGTCCTGGAACACAAATTGTCCCCTACACTTATTTGTGTCTTCAGTTTCTTTCATCAATGTTTACAGTGTTCATTGTACAGATTGTTTACCATCTGTGTTAAAATTTATTTCTAAGTATTTTATTCTTTTTTATCTTACTGTAAGTTGGTTTGTTTCCTTGCTTTCTCTTTCTGATGGCTCGTTAGTGTATAGAAATGCAACTGATGTTCTGTATTGATTTTTTTGTCCTGTAACTTTACTGAGTTTAGTAGTTTTAACAGTGTTTCTGTGGCATCTTTGGTGTTTTCTGTATAGAATGTCGTCTGCAAACAGACAGTTGCACATCTTCTTTCCAATGTAGATACCTTTTGTTTCTCTTTCTGGCTCGATTGCTCTGGTTAGAGCCTCTGGGACTTTGTATTGTTCCTAATGCATGTGTTGTTGTCTGTGCATGACATACGCACACACCTCTTCACCTGATGGGATTTTGTTTGATTCTTGAGAAGACTGAGTCCCCTGCTCCACAGCCATTATGTGTCAGCTCCTCTGCAGGCCTCCACTGCTCGGGTCTGATGATGTTCCACAGGTTTCTGTGGAGAGGCCCACACAACATTCCGTGAGAGTTATTTCTAGGTAGTTAATGGTTTTGATGCCATTGCAGTTAGTGTTTTAGAATTCTTTTTCTTTTTTTTTTAGAATTCTTATTTTTGTTTTTGCTATATATAATTTTGTGTATTTCCTTTGTGTGCAATGACCATGCTCTGTTTGTTGACTCTAAGAGGGTTTGTATAGAATGTTCAGAGCACAATCCTGTTGTCTCAGACCCCACAAATCATAACGGGTTTTAGGTTTTCCTCTTGGTCCTTGGAAACCTTTTTTTTTTTTTTTTTTTTTTTTGGCCTGTTTGCACCAGCTAGGGTCTCCCATAGAGTGTTGTGTAGATGTGGGTATTAAAGACATTGTTCTTCATTGCAGACAGCGGTGTTGGCAGCTGTGCCACATGCGTTGTCCACACTCGCATCCTGGCCTGTCAGAGGTCAGTCTTTCTCTCTAGCATTTCTTTTCTTAATAGAGAATGTGAGCATTTCTTTTCTTAATAGAGAATGTGGGGTGAGGTGGGGAGCAGAGGAGAGAGAGTGTTAAGCAGATGCCCAGCACAGAGTCCAATGTGTGTGTGTGGGGGGGGGGGGCCTTGACTTCACGACCTCAAGATCATGAACTGAGCCGAAATCAAGAGTCAGATGCTTAAATGACTGGGCCCCCCCAGGCGCTCTCCCCCCAGCATTTTTAAGACACACAGACACAGGGTGCCAGTCAGTGGAGTGATGTCTGAGTAACAGGTCGTCTTTAGGGATAGGATGGGGCCATAAGCAAGTCAGGAGGCGCTGTCTGTGTGTGTGCAGGCTGGCAGGGGGAGGGAGAGAGCCAGCGGGGTGGCTGTTGGTGCTGCCATGTCCTGCAGTGAGAACTGTCTGGTTGAGTGATGGATTGGAAACTGTCATCAGGCGCTGGGCCCTTCCTGGCTGCATTGTAGGTGCACTCCTGCTACATGCAGACCTTCCTCAGCCCCTGAGGTGGGCGGATAGACAGACGGACGGACGGATGGAAGCGGGGTGGGCTGCACAGTTGCATCGACCTTGCTCCCTGAGCACTTTCCTACAGCTGTTGAGCTGTCCCTTTGCATCAGGCCAGGTTTTCCCATTGCTCTGCTTTTGGAAGACTGGCTTCTCCAGGAGGAAGGGATTGGCTCCGAGAGTAGGTGTACAAAAGGTCACACACCACAGAAAAGGCAAAATTTAAGGTGATATATGCGTAAAGTCATGTAGCGAGGCCCAGGGTATTATTTGCATCATAACTTTTCTTCTCTGAAGGGTGTTGAAGTGGAATTAAAAGCACGTTCTGAGCCGAACGTGTCAGCGAGTCTCAGCAGAGACCCAGGGAATGGTGAAGGGCTCTGGCCCAGGCAACCTCTTTAGCACATTTCTTGAGTTTGTGAGCCTAAGATTGTGATAACGGTTGTCACTGCCATGTGAATGTCTTGTGGTCTGATTGTTGAGGCAGTGAGCATTGCAGAAAGTCTAGGAAATCGACTGGGACAAGCGCGGAGAATGTATTGGGTGGATTGCATTTATCACGGTCACAGCACTGTGTGTACAGCTGGGTTTTCATTTTTTAGTGTTATTTTGTATGTGTAGTTTTATGTGTTGCTTTTTTCCCCATTAACATTATTCTCAGGATTTTCCCACCATCAGTGGAAGCTCTTCACAGCAACCGTTGAGATGGTTTCTGTGCCTACTGCAGGGTCCCTGCTTCCTGGAGCCCCCGTGGGGGTTCTGCTCCTTTCCTCTCTGCTGCTAGTGAATATTTTTAGCCATTTTGGGGGAAGGTCATGACTTTACTAGATGTGGGGGGAGCCCATCCCTGGCGTCTGTCTCACGTCTGGCCCCGCTCCCCACAGCGACCTCTGTGACCTTGCGCTGCTAAAGCCCCTGTGGCAGCTCTTCACTCACATGGAGTATAGCCTGTTCGAGGATGTGACCTCACCCGGCATCCTCCTCCCCCTGCACCGTGCCCTCACTGAGCTCTTCTTCGTCACCGAGAACCGCGCCCAGGTGAGGGTTCCGCGGGTGCCACCTCCGCCACCCGGCTGGGCAGGTGTCGCCTGCAGCCCCAGATCCCCACTCTGCCCGACCCCCAGGAACGCTGCCTGCTTGGTCAGGCCTAAAGCCCATGGGGGAAGAACTGCCTTGGCTCAGTCCTTACCAGGAGTGTGTTCTAGAAAATGAAATGAGGGGCTCTCCTGGTTCTCCCTCCCCGATCATAGGCGGCTCACTAAATGTGAGACACGAGAGGCCTTTCAGAGTTCTCTGGCTTACCCCCCGGTGTCCACATGAGGAAGGAGCCCCTACCTGGTCCTCCCGTGCGTGAGTCAGGGCAGAGTCCCCAGAACCAGGCCTCGGGCTCCTCTTGGTCCAGCCCCTTCTGCAGCCCTCGAGTGAGGTGCCTGGCATCACCAGGCGAGACTGTGTGCTTTTGGGTTGGTGTCCCCTGGGTGCTGCTCGCTGCCTCTGCCCCTGTGCCCCTCCCCAGGAGCTCGGCTTGCTGCAGGAGTATCTGCTGGCCTTGACCACGGACGACCACCTTCTCCGCTGCGCGGCACAGGTACTGTCTCTCCGCCAGAGCTGGCCACCCCATCACCACATCCCCCGGGGTCTGCATGGGGCTCTGTCCCCACCCGGTTGCCTCCTGGTGTCCGAGAGCACTTGGCCCATTTATCAGCATTGTTCATGTGGGGTCGTGGCTTGGAGGATGCTAGCAAGGATTGGTGTCTTTGAAACCGAAACAACCAGTGCCTTAAATTAACAGCGTGCTGAGGTTCCCTCAGGGTTCGGGGTCAGGTTCCCCTCTCTGCTGAATTACTGAGCATCCTAAAAAGCTTTTGCTTATGTGTGTTTTACGTATTGATCACATGCCGCTAGACATTAAACTAGACTTTAAGTTTAGAAATTAAAACTGAAACATTCATTAGTTCATTGTAAGAAATAGTGTACTCATTCCATGTTAATAGTAACATTCTGTGAGAAAACAGCTATATTTTTCAAAATAAAATCGTTCCTGAGGAGGGTAGTGGTTGTTCCATCCGTCCTGGCAGAAGGCCTCCAACTGGTGCCTTGCCGTTGTCCCGGCATGCACAGGCCTCTGGGAATGTCCCCACATGCTTGAGAGCGTGCAGGTGGCAAGGGCAGAATCAGGTCTCAGCATCGCTGTGACGGTTGCCACCACACAGACACCCCTTGACTGTCAGAGAGCCTGTGGTCCCACTCTCCTGGGCACCTGTGGGGACACTGAGGCTCCAACAGGAGTTTGCCCAGGGTCACGCGGGAGCAGACCCATCTGGGGGAGGCTCTGGGTGCCTGCTTGGAAGCAGGAATCCGCATCAACTAGGAGGTCCTGAGCCCCGTGGGCAGAGGAAGGTCTCCCTCCTCCCCACAGTGCCCCCGACCCCTCGTTTCAGGGCTCAGGATGCGCAGCCAGAGTTTGAGGTTCAACCATATGGCACGGGGAGCCTGTGCCACACAAGCCTGTGGGCCCCTCCCACCCACCTGGCCCCTGGCTGGCCTCCGGCCCTCACTCTAACCCCCAGCCTGTCCGCGGTGCTGGACGTGCTCTGCCTGTCTCCCTGCCGCCCTCTGCTCCTGCCGTGCTGGGCTGGTCCTTCAGGCCCACTGAGGCCCCAGCGTTGCCCTCCCCCCTCGGAGCAGTGATAATATTTCCACCCTATGTTCACAGAGAGAGAATTTGTCTCTGTCTCTGGGCTGCTGCTCTGGGTGAGGGGAACCACTTGGGGCTCGTGTTTGCCTTGCTCCCCAGACATGAGTGCTCCGCTGAGGGTCCTGTCCAGGCCACACCTCATGAGTGAGCAGACACGTGGTTCTTGACGTTGGCAGTGACCCTTTGTCCCTCCACAGGCCCTGCAGAATGTCGCTGCTATCAGCCTGGCCATCAACTACCCAAACAAGGCAACCCGCCTCTGGAACGTTGAGTGTTAGCCCTGGAACGGTGCACATGCAAGTAGCTGCTCAGCCCCAGGACTTGAGAGCAGACATCTGAACTCCTTCAGGAAGAGGCTGTGGCGTCCGTGCCCGGCTTCCCCTCAGTTCCCACTTGCACTCCACCTCCAAGAATGCACCGCATCATGAGCTAGCCTCCTGCATACGGCACAGCGCGTGAGGACGGCCAGCCAGCCAGAGCCCTTGAGAAAGGAGACCAACCTTCGCCAGAGTTGGTTCCAGTGGAAGCCACAGCCCAGAAGGATCTGAAAGAAGCCTGTGTGGATGGGGTTGTACATCCATGAGCTGGAGCTGCTGGCCCTGCCCTCACGTCAGCACAGTCTGCCCAGAGCTGCCTTCTCGCCAGGACCCCAGTGGCCCCTGCTTGGCCTGGGAGCTCTTCTGCGCTTTCTTGAGACTGGGCGTCCAGACCAAAGCTGCTGCGAGCTTGTCCTGGCCTCCCCCTGGTCCCCAAGCATGCACCTGGCTGTCGCGCAATGTCCTCGGTGAGATCGAGAACCCGTGGACAGGCCAGCAGGCCGCCCACGTGCATTGCTCACACACCGGCTCCCAGCATGCCTGCATTTAGCTGTTTTAACATATTTCAATTTCCACCTGATGTTTTTAGAACAACTGTACAACTGCCTTGCGAGGCCTCAAGGGGTGCCCAAAGGAATGGTCATTCAGAGGACACACTGTTCATGTGAAAGCTTCTATACGTAAAGACTTGAAGTGTTATCCGATGAGAACTTATTTTAGAAGTGAAAAAAAACAAAAAACACACAAAAAATATATGATTTTATTTCTTCTCCATGGTCATAGTCACACACCGCATCGCCTCTGGGAGCGCTTGCTTGATTGGCTGTGACGAGGCAGTAACTGCATTAGTTCTAGTGAATGCTGTTTCCCGTTCTCCTAATGATCGCAGAATGATGACTCTCTTTCCAAAGCCGTGTTTTGGGGAGCAAGGTGGGCCATGGCCGCGCCTTAGTGGCACTTGGCGTGGATAGCACCTGAGCCAGCAGCCAGTGCAGGATGGCGTCTGGGCCCCGGGGAAGGCCTCTTGTAGCCAGGGCCACGCTGAGCAGGTTAGCACCACCGTGGCCCCCAAAACTCCCTTTGCAGGGTCTGGGTGGGAAGGCTTCCCTGCAGAAGTGCTTTCTGGGTCAGGAGTCTGAGGGGCGGTCCCCTAGCCCTGGAGTTTGGCTCCCAGCCCACCTGTCCTGTGAGGGGCCCAGGGGAGGAGCAGAGGGCAGGCCCTGAAATGCTGTGCAGAGGCCCGAGGCCTGGGCCTGTGGTGTTGGGTGCTTTCACCCTGCTGTACCCCTGGGGAAACCCCATGTCCTCTGGGGGCCCCGGCTCCAACACAGGGGGCCTGGGAGACAAGACAGTACATTCCCCACCTGGCCTCCTGCCGTCCGCGCTCATGACCAGGCTGGCTGACTGAGCCAGGACAGGCGGGCGGCAGGGTCACAGCTCTTGGGGCGTCACTACCGCCTTTGCCCACTGTCTTCCCATCAGGAGGCTGAATTACAGAGAGGCCGGCCTCCGCAGAGCTGCTCTCTGCTCTCACCCCTGTCCTTCTGGCCACTCTGGCCCCACTTTGCTCAGAGCCCCCCAGCATCCACTTTGCTCAGCTGCTGCTCTACCCTGCACCCCGCCCCCACCTCTGCTCCCCGCATCCGCGGGCCCACAGTGTCTAGAGCAGTGGACGCCAAGACTGGTCGAGGCCAAGCCGCCAGGTAGGAGACAGCGGTGTCGTGGAAACATGTGCCTGATAAAGCGATTCTGACCCCAATCCTGTATATTGTAACATGGACACTGCTCCCAGTGGGAGGGGTGACTTATTTTCATCATCGTTTTTAATTTGTTTTCTTACGGGTTTACGATTTTGAATTTTTCTTATTTGTTTGAAAGAAAGAATTTTGATTATATCAAGCTGAGCACGTTCAGCCTGTAAAAAAGATGTTAAGTTGTGGGTAAAATATACAAATGAAGAGAAATATATTGTACAAATTCTATATATAAAAATACAACTGCGTGTGTGTTTTTTCCCCCTCCTTTCCTGTCCTGTTCCTCTGCCTCTATGAGGACCCTGCTTGGAGCATCTGCAAGGCCCAGAAGGATGGAATTGCTGGAATCTCTGGGCCTCGGGGTAGGCGGGACCAGAAGGGTCTTAGCTCCAGGCGGCAGCTACTCTACAAGGCTGAGCCAGGACTGGTGCCGCACGGCAGTCAAAGTCCATGCTCACCTCCGCGTCATGCCTGCACAGCGGCTGCTTGGAGGTTTGCACCCACGCTGGTGTCCTGGTGTCCGCGGGTCAGCCCCTCCAGCCAGACACGCCTCCCCCCCCCAGTGCCTCGCACAGCTCTCAGGGCTGCGGTGCTCCTGCCTCTCAGTGCGGGACTAACATCTGCCTGTCTTTGGGTCTTGGCTTCCTCATCCTTCTGGCTGGCCATCTGACCATCAAGACACCTTGCCTCCAGCTGGGAGCATCCAACACATCACCCCGGAGCCCGGGACAGCTTTCCAGGGACTGGGGGCAGCGGCTGAGACCCAGACTCCACCCTCACCATCTCTCAGGCCAGGATGAGTCTCCGTGGCATCCCTCTGCACGCTTCTTACTCACCGAGTCCCTCTGCCCTGAGTACTCGGACCAGAGGCCATCTGAGCCATGCGCTGTGGGGGACGGAGAGCAGAGAACAGGGAGCAGGAGGACTCAGGGAGCATGAAGACATGGAGAGCGGGAGGACTCGGGGAGTGGGAACATCGAGAGCAGGAGCACACGGGAGCGAGAGGACTCGGGGAGTGGGAGGACTAGAGAGCAGGAGGACACGGAGGATACGGGGAGCGGGAGTGAGAGGACTCGAGGAGGGGGACACGGAGAGGGAGGATACAGGGAGCGGGAGCACAGAGCAGGAGGACACGGAGAGCGGGAGGACTTGGGGAGCGGAGGACGTGTTCCCCGCCCGGCCCCCCTCAGGTCTAAGTAGGGACTCATATGTGCTGGACCAGCGTTGGGGTGGGGGGAGGCAGCTCGCGTGACTCTACACTTGAAATCCTCCAGAACAGGGGATCCCTGGGTGGCTCAGGGGTTTAGCGCCTGCCTTTGGCCCAGGGCGCAATCTTCGAGTCCCAGGATCAAGTCCCCCATAGGGCTCCTGGCATGGAGCCTGCTTCTCCCTCTGCCTGTCTCTCTCTCTCTCTCTCCTCTATCGTAAATAAATAAATCTTTAAAAAAAAAATCCTCCAGAACAAAACCTAGGAATTCGGTAGCAAGTTGTGTTATCTTTGTTATTTTCCTGAGCATAAAGCCCAAGGTTTCTACCATCTCAGAGTATCCAGAGCAAGTGGTCTCAAGAAGCTAACTCCTCAACCACGGTTTAGATTGTGTTTGTCATTAGTCATCAGCAAAACCAGTTCCCAGGATATTTTTCAAAGAAGCCATTTCAGGTCAGCCTTGTCCATGCTGCCGGGCGCTCCAAGGCTTGATCATCCATGGGACCGGAGTGGTCCCGCCTAGCAGTGGGGGGATTCACACTCCACACCTGGCACTTGGTCAGCTTCTAAGGTCTTTCCTGAGGAAAAGCATTTGTATTACCTGATTACCTTGCCTGAACTTGAGCAACTGCAGCAAAGACTCATCCGGTTCCTGTTAAAGGATAGATAATATCCAGGACCCATCAAACATCTGGAATATTGTAAATAACACTTTTGAATAAATGAAAGAAAACATTCCAGGTCAAGTTATTTCTGTTTAGAACTTATGTTGCTTTTGAATTATTCCAGTGTTTGAAGAACACCCTCAGTACTAGTATTTCAACAGCACCATCTTTTGAAAACGTCTGGATCATGGGATCAATAAAAAATAAATTTGAGGGCAGCCCTGGTGGCTCAGCGGTTCAGCCCAGGATGTGATCCTGGAGACCCAGGATCAAGTCCCACATCAGGTTCCCTGCATGGAGCCTGCTTCTCCCTCTGCCTGTGTCTCTGCCTCTCTTTCAGGGTCTCTCATGAATAAATAAAATCTTTAAAAAAAAAAAAAAAAGAAACTTGAAAAATCAAGATTAAATGTATCAAGTAGTCTGAATATAAAGAGACAAAAAAAAATCAGTTTACAATGTTTCTATCCCACACAAAAAGGATTTGTCTAATCTGATGAGGCTGCCTCTCAACCTATTTCCCTATGTTTTCTTAATCGTTCTGTTTTTCTTTCATAGAAATATTACCATAATCTTAGTTTAATAACAGTTATTATCATTAAAATACAATTCTTTTTTAGAGTCACTGGGGTAGGTGCTGTGACAATTAAAAAAAAAAGGTTCTTAAGTGGGTCCTGGTCCCAGGGGTACATTAAAAGTAACCATAGGCAAGAATTTAAATCAGTTTTGAAGAATTTCCCAAGGAAAATAATTTTTTGGTAAATCTTGCCTCTTCAAAATGATTCTGAGCACAGCTATTTCCATCTCCAATCTCTGGATATGACAATAATAGGTTAACATTAGGTTTAAAAAAAAATCCAGACCGGGAATCTTCATTTACCATGGAATATGTAAGGAATTTTTGTGGGCAGGACGTTTATGAGAGCTGCCAGCAGTTCAGCGCATCATGACTTGCATAGACAAAAAACACCATTCAAAATGCAGACAATGCCTTGAAACAGATTGCTGGAAATTATTGGCCAAAAAGATCTACTCCCCCCTATTTCTAAATATAACTTTATATTCGGTCTATTATTTATGGGATGACACCTTTTGTCTGGATTGTTTCTTTTCAAATGTAGTTGTGAAGACTAAGACCTGTCTTGGATATTGCATAGTATACACCAATAGTCCCAATCCTGATGTGGGAACTGTCTCTTTGACCCCATGAGAATAAGCTATGGAGTTTATTAAAATCCAGATTTCTAGGCTGCACCCCAGAGATTGTGATTCAGCCTCCCATGGGATTCTGATGAGCATGCCCATTTTTGGACTACTGGTCTACACTTTATACTCTACTAGGGACTGGGAGGCAGGCCAAGGTGAAACTCTGCCACTATAACTGGCCTTGTGGAATCTGAGTCATACAAGTCCAGAGTGTAGCTGATGAACATGTCATCTAGATATGGAGGCAGCTGAGAAGGTGCCAAGAAACTTCTCCAGAGCTCTTTGGTCAAGATGAGTGGCTGCTCCTCTGAGGAGACAGAGGGAATGCATCGCTCCTCAAGCTACAGCAATAGAGTCACCCACTCCAGCTCTTATACCTTGGATACACAGCTTCTCAGGAAGTCACTTTTCTGTAGCTCATGTAATGCTTGTGTCAGCTGATGGGGAAGAAATATTACATATTCCAGGAAGCATGAAATTGCAATGGGGAAGCCTGGAGCTTCGTAATAAATACAAGCAGAAGAAGATAACGACCTCCAAAATGGTTTTTTTTTAAAAGACTATCTTATTAAACTTGTGCTCATGATTTGTCTGACTTGTTTTGGTATATTTTATCATCTACATTCAACAGGAAAAAAAAAAACAACATGATTTTAAGAAAGTTAAGCCATTTTCCCTCCTTTTCACCTCCCTTAGAGAAAAGATCAAAGACTCCTCAGCCTATAATGACATTTTAAGAATGTGGAATGATCATCTCCAATCTTTTGCTACACACCCAATAAAAAAGAAGTGCCCAATCTCTTTATTTTTTCGTATATTTTTTTATTGGAGTTCGATTTGCCAACATATAGCATAACACCCAGTGCTCATCCCATCAAGTGCCGTCCTCAGTGCCCGTCACCCAGTCACCCCCACCCCTCCGCCCTCCTCCCCTTCCACCACCCCTTGTTCTTTTCCCAGAGTTAGGGGTTTCTCATGTTCTGTCACGCTCACTGATATTTCCCACTCATTTTCTCTCCTTTCCCCTTTATTCCCTTTCACTACTTTTTATATTCCCCATATGAATGAAACTATGTGATGATTGTCCTTCTCCGATTGACTTAAAGAAGTGCCTCATCTCAAGGAATTTACAATATAGGTAAGAAAAAGTATATCTCAAATATTGAATTTATATGACACCCAGGATCAGAAGATTTTAGAGCTGGGTCTTTGTATCTGAATATTACTATCCTATATGCAGTAAAAGACTAAAATGTGGAGTTTGTGCTGGACATCACTCACTCTCTTCCTGTGATTAAGTAGCACACGTTGAGGGGATCCCTGGGTGGCTCAGCGGTTTGGCGCCTGCCTTTGGCCCAGGGTGCAATCCTGGAGTCCCGGGATCAAGTCTCACGTCCGGCTCCCGGCATGGAGCCTGCTTCTCCCTCCTCCTCCTCCTCCTCCTCCTCTCTCTCTCTCTCTCTCTGTGTCTATCATAAATAAATAAATAAATAAATAAATAAATAAATAAATAAATAAATCTTTAAATTAAAAAAAAAAAGCACAAAGCGTGCTCCCTTTACTGAAACCCTCTGTCTCAGTTGTGTCTATACTAGCCAAAGATTGCACAACACTGCCTCTTCACCTGTAATGTGACTTTTTTGGTTTCCTCCCTTTGGCAGGCCCCAATTTTTTTTTTTGAAGCTATTAACCAGAGATGGAGTCTCCCATAAGCTGCTCCTCACCAACATTTGCTCTACTATTTGCATTTCCTGACTTGGACTGAAAGGTAGAAATGGTTGTGCATATGGCATCAAGATGTCCCACATTTTGGATCTGAGCCCCAAGGGTCTTAAGACTTACCGTCCCACTCTTTCTGAAACTAGTGCCCAGCAGCTTTCCAGTCTCTCCCTATTCCCCTTTACCATCCTTGTCCCCTGCCCTGGTTTGGGCCTGTCATTGGAATTCTTCCTGTGTGGTCATCAACACTTCCTCCTTTTTTCACAACAAGCAAAAAATACATGTGTAAGTAGTATGGGTGACTTCCCCCGCCTTTGGGAATGCCAAGGAAATGAATATGAAATACCTGGAGAATCACTACATGCTGAAACTCTCAGATCTGAAAGTTCAGGCAAGAAAGCATCAAGACAGGCTGGAATAACTGGGCAAGGAGTCCTGGAAATGGGTGGTAGGGGTGGGAAGGCAGCATTCTAAGCAAATACACAGCACACACCTCCCCAGAGAGGCCTCTGCTTTAGGGTGTCTTGCTCCCACTCAGGGGAACGAGGAGATTCCTGGCACCCGAGGCTCCCATGTATCCTGCCTTTTAGGACCAGACTTCCTTAACCATTAAAGTTTAACTGTCCCACGTACCTTCTCTGAAGACTATCATAAGCTAGGGTTAATTTATTTGGCTTTTAAGAAAAGATGTCAATGCTTAAATAAGACATGGGTTTTAGAGCATTTTACAGTGAAGAAAGGTAAGCACATATCCCAAAAATGTTAGGGAGAAGAACCAAAGGTCCCAAAGCAACACCTAAGTCAAAATCTCTTGACATTTATGTTTTATCTTTAAAGTGAATAAAAAATGTACTTGCTCTGTTTCTCTTCTCACAGATGGATTTGCTCCCCCTTTCATTCTGGTCTTGGCTCAAATACCACCTTCTCAGAGGGGCTTCTCATGGGCCTCTCTGAATACGATGGCCCCCTTAGCCCTCACGGTTCTCTTTTTAGCCAGCATTCCTTCCTACCATTGATCCAGTTATTATGTCCCACCTGTCTGCAAGCTCCCAGGTAGGACTAGAGCTGTCTATACATTTGCACAAAGTAGTTACTCACTAAATATTTATTAATTGAACGAGTTATACTCTGTGATATGATATGTATGGCTTTCTTTTTAATTAAAAATATCAATGTTGGGGGACACCTGGATGGCTTAGTGGTTTAGTGTCTGCCTTCAGCTTAGGGCGTGACCCCGGCATCCTGGGATTGAGTCCTGCATCGCAGGCTCCCCGCAGGGAGCCTGCTTCTCCCTCTGCCTGTGTCTCTGCCTCTCTCTGTGTCTCTCATGAATGAACAAATAAAATCTTTAAAAGGTATATCAATGATGTATCAGTGAATTTTTTACCTTTTTCAGAAAATATTTTGAGAAATCCATTGCTCTATAAATACACATCTGTCAATGCTGTGGCTTTGTTATGTCTTGTGTCATCCTACCTGAGCCGCCAGGAGTGCTCATGACCCATGTATGGAGCCCAGCTTCAAAGCTTAGGGGTGAGTTCTGTGGAGGTTCTAGGGGGCACTAGGAGTGCTTGTCCTACTGGACACCACCATGTCGTCTGGGGCTAGAAGCAAAGTGAGCACCCAAGTCTTTCACTCTGCTTTTTCTGTCTTCCTTCCACCCTCTGTCAGCATGGGGGTTTCCCACCAACCATATCTTTGCAGACAAACTCTGAGATGGACTATGGCTTGGGACTCCATTGACATTATAAAGTCTCGTTATAACCAGTGTAAGAGGTTTCTGTGACACTGACATGGCCTTTGTGTCCAGAATATATCACACAAAGAGTCACATGAGAAACTGTCAGTCCAGAAAAGTTAAGTGGTTGACTGTGGCTCTGGTGAAAGCCACTCTGGGGGATCACACTGGAGGTGATATTCGATCTTGGTCTGGCTCTGTCACTGATTTCCATTACGACTTAGGTGAGTCAATCTGAACTTCAGGCTCATCATTTAAAAAATTAGGAAATGTTCATTTTTAGAAATGAATAAATTTCTTGAATTTATTCATTCAAGAACGATGTGATGAACTCCTATGAAGTTCTAGGCAGTCTCCAAGATGGATTCTCTCTCAGGAATTCTGACTCTCATCCGCCCCTCTCATAGTGAGTTCCCATTTGACACAGTGGCTGTTGCAAGGACATTCCCTAGGGAAACATTGGACTAGCAAGTGTCTTCAGGGTGAGTCTACACGCCATTTGATGAGGGGCCATGAGCAATTCTGAACCAAACCCCAAGATTTTGGCTAATTTGCCTAGTGCTATCTTATTTGCACAAAAATAGCCGTGCCTGGATTAGGCCTTCACTGCATTAGCTGCAGGATGGCCACTTAGCGAGGACCTTGCCAGGATCCTCTGAGGGTGTTCCGAGCCCCCAGTCAGGTCATGCAATGCAACCAGAGGTTGTAAATCAGGATGGATGATGCAAAGCATAGTTTCACCGAGAAGATGACAAAAACATTTAAATGACAGAGTAGTATGTAATTAAACATACATGTACACTATGTAAGTGAAGGGAGACGTAAACGATGGGGCCAAACAGAGGAATGGGGGTTCCGAGGTGCAGGCTGGAGGAATCAGGGGCGGTGGTGCCTAATGGAGGAAGGACCAAGAGACTCACTGCTGGTCACGACACGCAGCATCAGGGTTCCAGCTCTCCGGCCCCCGGGGCGTTCTGGCCACAAAGGACCTTCAGACGGCACACTGGCCTGAGCGCAGCCTCTGGGGATGCGCTCTTCCTTCCTGGGTGTGGCTTTTCTCAGCTTCTGGAAGCTGTGGATTCTTCTTTTGTTTTCCTCTGAACTGCACTGTTGTGTTTGGGCTCAATGGTGTTAGTTGACACTTACTCTTTCTAAAACAAATGGAATATAAATCATACTTGTTACCTATTCAACAATGACTGTTTTTCCCGGGCCCCTGCATCTTCATCTGCTCACCCCAGGACCAACTCTGAGAATTTTAGAAAACATTATACTTTTAACAGTTTCAAAGAATTAATTTGGTTCTTAAAAAATTCAACAAAGTCACACTTTTAATAATCTGTAAGAGGCACCCAGGTGCCTCCATGAGCCATATTCGACATCAGAGAATACCTTAACTAGATATTCAGGTTAGGACCAGGGTCAAGTTGCATACATTAATCACGTACAGCTTTCTGTATGTCAAACATACCTCCATAAAGTGTTTTAAAAATATAATATACGGGATGCCTAGGAGGCTCAGCCATTGGGCATCTGCCTTCGGCTCAGGTCATGAACCTGGGGTTTGGGATTGAGTCCCGCATCGGGTCCTGCATGGAGGCTGCTTCTCCCTCTGCCTGTGTCTCTGCCTCTCTCTCTCTGTGTATCTCTCTTCAATAAATAAATAAAATCTTTAAAATAAAAATAAATAAAAACTTAAAATAGGAGGGAATATAGTCACTCAAAGCACTGAGCACCTTACCTGTCACAGTAAATATGTAAATAAACATAAATCTTGTTTAACCCCTGCTGAGGACTGGGAGCTGGTCTTACAGGTACTTGGCGAGTAGCCTCGATGGCCTACTGCCCATCAGCCCCTGACAACTACACCCAGCTAGCTGCCCATCTCCCTCCGGCACCCATACCCAGCTCAGCTGGCCATCAGCCCCCTGCATCCACACCCAGCTCAGCTGGCCATCAGCCCCCTGCATCCACACCCAGCTAGCTGCCCATCTCCCTCTGGCATCCACACCCAGATCAGCTGCCCATCTCCACCCGGCGCCCACACCCAGCTCAGCACCTCCTCTGCTATGCTCAAGGACACCCCAGGCAGAGGGGCCTGGTCTAGGTGAAGACTAGCCGCAGCTTGGTCTGACAGGTAGAGAAGGTGGCTTCACAGACACATGACATTTTATATTGGTTACTTGCTGTGTGCCTCCACTTTCTGTCACCCTGGCCCTTAACCTTTAGCTCCTGTGAGAACCAGAGTGGCAGATTCCTGTTGACATTGCAGAGTGTGTGGATCTGTGATTCCTTTGTTCTGTGTCCTTGGGTCTGGAGATAAAGGTGGGACAAGTCATCTTACTGTAAAGGCAACAAAAATAAATATCCAGTGTGCTCTTCCCTTGGTACCTCAGACTTGAAAGGTACGCAAACTACACACCTCATGTTATACACAAAGCTTCAGGGACTCATTGAAGTTCGTAAAGCGAAATCTGTTGTGCCCAAGATCGTGAATCCAAGAAACCACTGAGGAGCCGACACCAGTGCAAACACACGAGGGTTTATTTACAAGCTCGAGCCTGGGTCCAAGTTTACCGACACTGCGGAGCAGGGACTTGGACCCCGAGGTGGGTTTTAGCTTAGTTTTAAGGGCTGGTCTCGGGGACCTCCAGAAGGGCTGGAGCAATTCCTCAAGTTCTTTTTTTTTTTTTTTTTAATAAAATAATCTTTTATTGGTGTTCAATTTACCAACATACAGAATAACACCCAGTGCTCATCCCGTCAAGTGTCCCCCTCAGTGCCCGTCACCCATTCACCCCCACCCCCCGCCCTCCTCCCCTTCCACCACCCCTAGTTCGTTTCCCAGAGTTAGGAGTTTTCCATGTTCTGTCTCCCTTTCTGATATTTCCTACCCATTTCTTCTCCCTTCCCTTCTATTCCCTTTCACTATTATTTATATTCCCCAAATGAATGAGAACACATAATGTTTGTCCTTCTCCGATTGACTTACTTCACTCAGCTAATACCCTCCAGTTCCATCCATGTCGAAGCAAATGGTGGGTATTTGTCGTTTCTAATGGTGAGGAATATTCCATTGTATACATAGACCACAGCTTCTTTATCCATTCATCTTTCGATGGACACCGAGGCTCCTTCCACAGTTTGGCTATTGTAATTCCTCAAGTTCTGTTTACATTTTGATATGGGCCTTCAAGGGCATTGAGCTCTGTTCTCATTCTATTAGGGGCTTCCTGCCCTTGGCTTGGGCTCAGTTTTTATTCTAATATGGGGCTTTCTAGGACGTTAAGCTGTAAACTTTTGTTTTCTTCCTGTAACTGAAGTAAGGTAAAGTTCAGCTCTTATTCACAGGGGCCTGGGATGGCTGGACGTGTGCTAACGCTGAACTTAAGGTGGAATGGCCTTAATTTTCTCGGCCTCCACAAAATCGTACTGGAAGAAATCTCATTACTGAACCTCTACCTTGCAGAGGACAGTTGGTGTAAAATTCCCTAAGAAAATTTGTTTTTGGGATCCCTGGGTGGCGCAGTGGTTTAGCGCCTGCCTTTGGCCCAGGGCGCGATCCTGGAGACCCGGGATCGAATCCCACGTCAGGCTCCCGGTGCATGGAGCCTGCTTCTCCCTCTGCCTGTGTCTCTGCCTCTCTCTCTCTCTGTGACTATCATAAATAAATAAAAATTAAAAAAAAAAAAAGAAAATTTGTTTTTAAGAGAGTGTAAATGTAAATGTAAGGTACCTGTTCTGGGTGGAATCCTGTACTTCTCAGTGGAGGTGAGATGAGCAGATCGCTCAGATTCCAGCTGCATTTCCATCACTACCATCAGGGGGTGTGCATCACCAGAGGCCTGGCCAGCTGGAAGGGACTTATAGGCTATCAATGCAAGGATAGTGGGCCTCCCTGGTGGCCTGGGTCTGCCAACGCCTGAGGTGGGTGAGGCAGAGAATAGGGGTGGTGGGGAGGTTGGTGACACAGTTTTGCCCAGAGCTGTCATGGTAGATAGTGGCACACAGGGAACAGAGGGCCAGAGCAGACCTGGGTGATCCGGAGGTGCTGGTTGAATGTCTTGGGCAGGACTGCAGTTGCTTTTACCTGGTGCCTGTTAACTGTTCAGAGTCAACTTCCCCCCACCGACCCTAGCCCTGTCATTTTCTGTTCTGGCCAATGCCTGGTCACAGTGACACATGTGGCTGTTGTGCCCAAGATCGCAAATCCGAGAAACCACCAAGGAGCCGACACGGATGCAAACACACGAGGGTTTATTTACAAGCTCGAGCTTGGGTCCAAGTGCACCCGACACAGCGGAGCAGGGACTTGGACCCCGAGGTGGGTTTCAGCTTAGTTTTATGGGCTGGTCTCCGGGACCTCCAGAAGGGCTGGAGCAATTCCTCAAGTTCTGTCTACATTTTGATATGGGGCCTTCAAGGGCATTGAGCTCTGTTCTTATTCTAATAGGGGCTTCCTGCCACTGGCTTGGGCTCTGTTTTTATTCTAATATGGGGCTTTCTAGGACGTTAAGCTGCAAGCTATTTTCTTCCTGTAACTGAAGTAAGGTAAAGTTCAGCTCTTATTCACAGGGGCCTGGGATGGCTGGACGTGTGCTAACGCTGAACTTAAAGTGGAATGGCCTTAATTTTCTCGGCCTCCACAGTGGCCACACAAGGACACAGCTGTGGTCATCCTTCTGGGGCATTCCCAGTCCCCTTACCCCCCTGGTCTGGCCAACGCTGCACACCCCCAGGCCTTCTGATCATCTCCTGTAGTAGCACTTGGCACACCATGCTGTCATTTGTTGTCTCTCGGTCTGTCCTTTCTGCTAGGAGAGATTTCTCCCACAGCTGCCTGGCTGGATGACAGGTAGATGAATGGATTCTGGACCTTTTGTCCTGGAATTGCAGGCATCCATCAAAACCCTGATGGGCAGGGTGAGTCTCTGCCCCTCTGTGTGCCACCAGCCTCGGTGGAGCATGGCGCCCAGCACCAGAGATTTGGGAGTCCTCCCAGATGAAGTTTGTTCTATGAAGGTGGATTCCTTCTGATGTCATAACCATACAACGTGGCCGCTACTGTGGGACAGGAAGCATGCTACTGTGTTGTATTCTACTTGCACACTGTGGCTAACAAAGAGTAAACATGTGTTTGCACTCACACGTTCACACTTAGACCTCCATTTCTGAGCATCACCACCATGCAAACTTCAGTGAATTCCCTTTGAGTTGCAGACATGTAGACAGGTCACTAAAAGTATAAATAGAGGAGGATGGATATGGGGTTCTGGCTAAAACGATGGAAGTCCTTGCTCTGAGGGTAAAGAAATTAGATTTTACCCAGAAGGCGCTATGTTGTACTCAAAGGAGTGGCATGATAATATTATCTTTTAGGACAGGGATCTGCACAGACTTTCTGTAAAGTCTTTCTGTTACGTGTTGCAATCCACGTGGTCTCTCTGACAGTGACAGCAGCCACAGATCGTATGTAACTAATGCGTGTGGCTCTGTTCCAACTGCACTTTATTTACCTGAAACAGAGGGAGGTTACATTTGGCCCAGGGGTGGTAGTTTCCCACACCCCAGCTTTGCAACACAATGGACGATGGGTGAGAGGGCTTTTATTTTAAAATGGCAGAGTGAGTGTGCACCGGGATCTATCCTGCCTGACCCCGGCCCTTAAACTTGAAGGAAAAAGGGATGATAGAGATATTGGCCAACAATTAAGGCCTTAGGAATTTATCTATATGCCTCGAGCTTCCCATGAGATGTTCGTCTGTGGTTGAATTACAGGTATTGTTTTGCTGATTATGTGCCCACTGACTGGCAGGCATATCTGATGGGTTATATGCCACACAGATGGTCATCTTGTTTGGGACAAGACCCAGAGGACATTTATGGTTCTCGTGAGTTAGGGAGAGGACCTAGCATGTGTGGGTTTCAGGACGAGTTTGATTCAGCCCTCAGCAATGTTATCGAGCACCTCATTTCCAGGACCCTCTGTGGCACTGGCCTGACCTAGGCCATTTCTGCAGTGATGGAAAGGCTCCTGGCCTCAGAGGTCCTCCCCAGGGTTTGTTCTGCAGGCAGAGACCTGAGGTTCCTGCCACCTTGTTGGCTGGGACCAGGTCAAATGCCCGTGGAAGAGCAATCCCTGGAGCCAGGGAGTGGGGCTGTGGAGACTGGCACAGGTGGTTAGGTCCTCTGTTCATAGTGACTTTCCCACACGTCATGGTGGCAACGTCTTCTGTGAAACATTTGTTGATAAAACGAATGTTAATTTCTGGCAGTGAGTGGGTCCAAGGTACTGGCTTAGTACCTAGCGCCTCAGTCCTGGCACCTCGGCATTACTGTACTACCGGAGACAATGGCCGAGAATGAGCAAAGCTGATGGAAGCTGGTCTGGACTGTACACCATAAGGGTGTGTGTGGGGAGTGGGGCGGAGGGGGCAGGCGGTATGGGAATTGGGGATAATAGCCCGGGCCAACCTGTGTCTCCCATTTGCCTAGGTTCAAGAAGGTCACCGCCAATAATATTGCAGGTGAAGAATATGCCTTCTGCATGGAGTCTGGCAAGACTTGCAAATATTTTCTATTTGGTACCGAAGTCTGAGAGAGTGACACCCTCCATCTGCTAGGATAGACGCGAGAGGATGAGTGCTCTCAAGAACGTGTCTGGCTTTCGCAGGGCTCACTTTGAGCCTGCACGTAGACTGATGAGGACAATTAAAGATACTGTTCTAAGGATGGAGAATAGGAAGAATGTGGTGTGCCTGTAATCTGGGGAAGGGGACAAATCTGGAGTCCACTGTGGAGTTCTTCGTGAGACTGGTGGTGATCTGCAGCCTGTGGCTGATGAGATGCTTGTCCTTTGTATTAAGTTGTGAGTGTGGTTTCTGTGACTTTGTCCTAATGCCTGGAATTTCCAAGGAGTGGGATTTTTATGTCACTGTAATAGTTGGTGTCCCGGGAGTGGGCAAGTCCCGTTCTGCTGCTGAGAAGAGTGTCTCCAGCTGCTGGAGTGTGTATTACAAGCCTATTGGTTAGTGGTGGGGTGGTTACAGTGGTCAGGAGGCTATTGTGATTGATGATTTTTACGGAGATTCCATATGATGAGATATTAGATCTTATGGCTAGATATCCTCATTAAGTGCTCATAAAGAGTGATTCTTCTGATTTTAATAGTAGATATATTTTTATTACTTCTAGTAACCCTCCTTGTACTTGGTATTCCAATGATCAGTGCATTACTATGTTGCCTGCATTTTATCCTTGTATTGATTAGGATTTGAGAATGGAAAGTGTTGGTAATGCCCCCACAAATTGTATACTGGCACATCAAAAAATTATTAATAAAATTTTATTTTTGACAACAAAATAGGAATTATGTTCCTGTGATTCTCAGTTTAAACCAGGGCCCATAGTTCTTCCTAGGGAGCATTATCAGATTCTATTGGGAACTTGGTCTTTGTTATTGTGGAAGAATCAGGAGTCAACAAATTATTTGTCGCCTGTTTCATTTTCCATGAATATTTCCACAATATTTGGTTTCACACTTCTGTTGTGAAATCATCCTAAATTTAGCACCAGCTCACCCTTCTCTGCAAGGGGTATTTTGAGCCAAGAAAAAATCAGCTTCTGGGTCACTGGAAGACTCTGGGATGAGAATGTTGTCAGAAGTAGTTACTGTGACCCTAAATTCTGAATCAGCTCTTGACACCCAGACTAGATTTCAGATAGAAATTTTGTGTCCATGATGACAACTGAAGAAAATGTGTAATCCTTCACCCTAACCCCTAAATTTAACCTTAAAACCTAACTTACCCTTAAGCCCCAAACTGGAACCCCAAACCCAAACCTTAAATTGAACCCTAAGCCAGAGTTCTGAACCTGAGCCCTGAACCAAACCCTGAACCATGAACCCAAACTCTGAACCAGAACTCTGAGTCATGAGCCCTGAACCCCAACCCCTGTCAAAACCCAAACCTCAAATGTGACCCAGAACTTTATCCTCTAAGCCCTCCTAAATCCTAAACCCTAAATTATAAGCCTAAAGCCCTAAACCCTAACTGTAATCAGTCCCCTCCCCCCTACCTAATCCCTCCCCCTGATTTTAAACCCAAACCTTGATCTAGAACCCTGACCCAAACCTGAAACTGAACCCAAACCCAAACCCTTAACCACAATTTGTTTATGCATTCCCTATTGATGGACATTTGTATAGTTTCTACTTTTGATTTTGTAGATGGTGTCAGGGTTGGGGGTCTGGGTTAGGATTTTGGACTGGGATCAGGACCAGGCTTGAGATAAAGTTCAGGTCAGAGTGTGGGTCTGTGTCAGAGTCAGGATCAGGGTCATGGTTATTTTTGGTGCCAAGGTTTGGGTCAAGGACTGTTGTCATTCCACATTGTTTCTGATTAATTGTTCCTTAGCTATTTCTGGAGAAGTTGGGGGATATTGGGCTCCATTCAGCTTGAAGTTCCAAAATTAAATGAATTCAACTGGAACCAGGGAGGGAGCAGGTGCTTCCATTGAACGGTGAGCTCACCTTGTCCAGCACTGCCTCCATCACCTGCAGAGGGGGCAGGACCCCAGCTCCCCTCCAGAGCTGGGCATGAGCAGCTCCTGTGACAGGAGCCCTGCCTCCTCAGGAAGTGCTGTGGAGACTTCAGAAGGATGTAGGGCAGTGTCCATGATGACAAGAGCCCCATCTCCTTAGGACCAAATTGGGAGAACATGGGTCTGCATCCACACTGACAAAGCCTGGCATCTTCAAGACTCACTGTGAAGGCTTCTAGAGGACATGGGGAGGTGTCCTCATGGACAGGAGCACAGCCTCCTCAGGACATGCTGTAGAGGACAAGGGTCCACATCCACGACAACAGAAGCCCTGCATTCTCAGAATCCACTGTGGAGGATGTGGTCTGTGGGTCTGTGTCCACACTGACAGGAGCCCGGCTTCCTCAGGACCTGCTGTGGAGACTTCAAAAGGATGTGGGGCAGTGTCCACACTGACAGGAACCTGGCCTCTTTAGGCCCCAGTATGTGTCCATCCTGATAGGTCCTGGCCTCCTTAAGACTCACTATGGAGACTTCAGGAGGGGCATGGGATGGTATCTTCACTAACAAGAGCCCTGTCTCTTCAGGACAGGCCATGGGGGCTATGGAGACATGGGTTTGTGTGTCCACACAAACAGGAGCCTGGACTCCTCAGGACTCTCTGTGGGGGTTTGTGGAGGACATGGGGTAGTGTCCTTACTGATAAGAGTCCGCCTCCTCAGACCTGCTATGGAGGACGTGGATCTGCATCCACACGGACAGAAGCCCTAAGTCCTCAGGAGGGGGGTCTGTGGAGGATGAGGGTCTGCATCCATGCCAACAGGAGCCCAGCTTCTTCAGGACCCACTGTGGAGGGTTCAGAAGAATGTGAGTCCGTGTCTACACTGATAGGAGCCTGGCCTCCTCAGGATCCAATTTGGAGCATATGGGTCTACGTCCATACTTACAGGAGCCTCTCCTCCTCAGGACTTTCTATAGTGACTTCTGGGAGATATAGGGTGGTATCCCCACTGCCAGGAGCCCTGTCTCTTCTGGACCAGCCTTGGGGGATTCCAGGGACATGGGTCTGTGTCCACACCAACAAGAGCCTCCCTCCTCAGGACTACAGTGGAGGATGTGTGTCTATATCCACGCTGACAGGAGCCCGGCCTCTCAGAACTTGCTGTGGAAGATGTGGGTCCCCAACCACATAGGCAAGAGCCCCAGCCTCCTCAGGACCTGTGGTGAAAGAGGTGGGTCCATGTCTACACAGGCAGGAGCCCCAGCCTCTTTAAGAGCTGCTGTGGAGGACCTGGGTCCATATCCATGCTGACAGGAGCCCAATACCCTTAGGAACTGCTATGGGGACTTCTAGAGGACATGGGGCAGTGCCATCACTAACAGGAGCTGTGTCTACACTGATAGGAGCCCAGCATCCTCAAGATCCACTGTGGGGGAATGTAGAGGACATGGGGCAGTGTCTTCACTGACAAGAGCCCAGCCTTCTCAGGACCTTCTGTGGAGGATGAATCTGTGTGCCCACATCAAAAGGTGCCCTGGCCTCCTCAGGACCCACTGTGGAGACTTCAGAAGGAGGTGGGGTGTTGTTTATACTGACAGGAACCTGTCCTCCTCAGGATCTGTTGTGGAGGCTTCTAGAGGACATGGGACAGTGTCTTACCTGACAGGAGCCTGCTCTCCTCAGGACCTTCTGTGGACAATGTGGGTCCTCATCCCCACCAATAGGATCCCTGGTCTCCTTAGGACCCACTCTGGGGGCTTCTAAAGGACATGGAGTGGTGCCCTCACTGACAGGAGCTTGGTCTCCTCAGGACCTGCTGAGGAGGACATGGGTCTGTGTCTATACAGGCAGGAGCCTCTGCCTCCTCAGGACCCACTCTGGAGGATGAGAGTCTGGTCCTAAACATCAGGAGCCCCTGCCTCCTCAGGATCTGTTGTGGAAGACGAAGGCCTACATCCCCGTCAACAGGAGTCTTGGCCTCTTCAGGACCCACTGTGGAGAATGTGGGTCCACATCCATGCCTACAGGAGCATGGCTCCTCAGGACCCACTGTGGAGGCTTCTAGAGCACATGGGGTATTGTCCTTCCTGAGAGAAGTCTGGTCTCCTCATGACCTGCTGCGGGGGTTTCCAGAGGATGTTGTGTTTGTGCATGCTGACAGGAACCCGGCCTCCTCAGAACTCACTGTGGAGAAGGTGGGTCTGTGTCCACACTGACAGGAGCCAGAGCCTCCACAGGACCCTCTGTGGAGGTCATGGGCCCACATCCACACCAACAAGAGCACCCCCCACCCTGGCCTCCTCAGGACCCACTGTGGAGAACATGGTTCTGCATCCTCACCAAAAGGAAGCCTGACCTCCTCAGGACCCACTAGGAAGATGCGGGCTAGTGTACTTGCTGACAAGAGTCCTGGCCTCTTCAGATTGTGGAGGACATGGGTCTGTGTCCATGCCAATAGGACCCCTGGGTCCTCTGGATCCATGTGGAAGAGGGGAGTCTGTGTCCATGAGGACAGGAGCTCAGCTTCCTCAGGAACCATGTAGTGGGTTGTAGAAAAAGGGGCAGTGTCCTCACTGATGAGAGCCCAGCCTCCTCAGACTTGCTGTGGAGGACGTGAGTCCTCATCCACATTGAAAGGTGCCCTAGCCTCCTCAGGACTCACTGTGGAGACTGCAGAAGGAGGTGTGGTGGTGTCCTACCTGACAGAATCTTGGCCTCCTAGGACTCTTTGTGGAGGATAAGGGTCAGTTACCATGACCACAGGCACCCAGCCTCTTCAGGACCCACTGTGGAGGACCCTTGTCCACATTGACAGGAGCTTGCCTCCTCAGGACCCGCTATGGAGGAGATGAGTCTGCAGACACACTGACAGGAGCTCGGCCTCCTTAGCACCTTCTGTGGAAGACATGTGTCCATGTCTGCTCTGAGGGGAAGCCGGGCATCTCAGGACCCACTATGGAGGATGTGGGTCCATATGCACGCCAACATAATTCATGCCTTCTCAGGACCCACTGTGGATGATGTAGGCCCATGTCCACACTGACAGGAGCCATGACATCTCAGGATCCACTGTGGAGGATGTGGGTTGGTGTCCACTGCTGACAGGAGCCTGGCCTCTACAGGATCCACCGTGGAGAAGGTGAGGCTGTGTCCATGCCCACAGGAGCCCCGCTTCTTCAGGACCTGCAGTGGAGACTTCAGAAGGACCTGTGCCAGTGGCCTGCATTTATGTGGACAGGAGCCTGTCCTCTTCAGGACCCTCTATGGAGGAGCTGAGGCCATGTTCCTGCTGACTGGAGCTGGACTTCCTCAGGACCTGATGTGGAGACTTCAGAGGGACATGGGGCAGTGTCCATGTCTTGACAGGATTCGGCCTCCTCAGGACACACAGTGGAGACTTCTGGAAGACAGGCAGTGGTATCCTCAGTGACAGGACCCCTGTGTCTTCTGGACTGGCCATGGTGGCTTCCAGAGATGAGGGTCTGTATCAATACCAACAGGAGCCCAGCCTCCTCAGGATCCATCATGGGGGCTTCTGGAGACAAGAGTATTGTCTTCACTGACAAGAGCCCAGCCTCCTCAGATGTGCTGTGAAGACTTCAGAAGGTGGTGAGGTGGTGTCTACATTGATGGGAGCCTGTCCTCCTGAGGATCTGCTGTGGAAGCTCTAGAGGACTTGGGGGGTGTCCTACCTGACAGTAGCCGGGCCTCCTAGGGCTCTCTGTGGAGCCTCCTCAGCTCTTGCTGTTGAGAACATGGGCCTGTGTCCACACTGACAGGACCCCCACCTCACCAGAACCTGCTTTGGAGGAGGTCAGGCCACATCCCTACTGCAGGAGTCTGGCCTCCACACCCACTGTGGAGGAGGTGAGGACATGTCCATGCCAATAGAACCCCTGTCTCCTCAGGACCTGGTTAGGGGGAGGTGAGACCGTGTCCTTACCGACAGGAGCCAGGCCTCCTCAGGACCTGCTGTGGAGACTTCGGCAGGACATGTGGCAGTGTCCACACACAGGATCCTGGCCTCCTCAGGGCACACAGTGGAGACTTCTAGAGGGCATGTGGTTTTATCCTCACTGACAGGAGCCCTGTCTCTTCTGGATAGGCCATGGTGGTTTCCAGAGACAAGGGTGTCCGTGTCCACACTGACAGGAGCTGGGCCACCTCAGGACCTGATGTGGAGACTTCAGCAGGATGTGTAGCAGTGTCCACACTGACAGGATCCTGGACTCCTCAGAACAGGCACTGGAAGCTTCTGGAGGACTTGGGGTGGTATCCTCATGGACAGGAGCCTTGTGTCTATCTGACTGGCCATGGTGGGCTCCAGAGATGAGGGTCTGTCTCCACACTGGCAAGACCACAGCCTCCTCAGACTTGCTATGGAGACTTCAGAGGGAGGTGGGGTGGTGTCTACATTGAGAGGAACCTGGCTTCTCAGGACCCTGTGGAGGAGGTGAGGCCACATCCATGCTGACAGGAGTCTGGCCTCTGCACCCGCTGTGGAGGAGGTGAGGACATGTCCACGTGGACAGGACTCCTGTCTCCTCAGGACCTACTGAGGGGGAGGTGAGGCCATGTCCTCACTTACAGGAGCCGGGACCCCTCAGGACTTGCTGTGGAGACTTCTAGAGGACAAGGGGTAGTATCCTTACTGATAGGAGCCCTGTCTCTTCTGGGTGGATCATGGTGGTTTTCAGAGACAAGGGTCTGTCCACACCAACAGGAGCCTGGCCTCCTCAGACCTGCTGTGGAGACTTCAGAAGGAGATGAGGTGGTGTCTACATTGATAGGAGCCTGTCCTCCTGAGCACCTGCAGAGGAGGCTTCTAGAGGACTTGGGGGGGGGGGTGTCCTACCTGACAGGAGCCTGGCCTCCTAGGACTCTCTGTGGAGTCTCCTCAGCTCCTGTTGTGGAGATCATGAGCCTGTGTCCACACCGACAAAAGTCCAGCCTCCTCAGATCTGCTGTGGAGACTTTAGTAGGAGGTGAGGTAGTGTCTACATTGAGAGGAGCCTGGCTCTTCAGGACTCGCTGTAGAGGAGGTGAGGCCACATCCACACTGACAGGAGTCCGGCCTCCGCACCCATTGTGGAAGAGGTGAGGACATATCCATGCCGACAGGATTCCCATCTCCTCAGACCCGCTGAGGGTAAGGTGAGGCCGCATCCTCCCAGACAAGAGCCAGGCCTCCTCAGGACCTACTGTGGAGGCTTCAGAAGGACGTGTGACAGTGTCCACACTGACAGGATCTTGGCCTCCTCAGAACACGCAATGGATACTTATAGAGGACATGGGGTGGTATCCTCACTGACAGGAGCCCTGTCTCTTCTGGGCAGGCCATGGTGGCTTCCAGAGACAAGGGTCTGTCCACACCGACAGGATCCTGGCCTCCTCAGGATCCACCATGGGGACTTTTAAAGGACATGGGGTGGTGTCATCACTGACAAGAGCCCAGCCTCCTCAGGCTTACTGTGGAGGCTTCTAGAGGACTTGTGGTTTGTCCTACCTGCTAGGAGCCTGGCCTCCTCGGACTTTCTGTGGAGCCTCATCTCCTGCTGTGGAGGACATGGCCTGTGTCCACACCAAGGAGCCTGGTTCCTTAGGACCTGCTGTGGAGGAGGCGAGGCCACATACATGCCCACTGTGGAGGAGGTGAGACCACGACTATGCCGACCAGATCCCTGACTTCTCAGGACTTTTTGAGCAGGAGGTGAGGCCGCGTACTTACCTATAGGATCTAGGCCTCCTCAGGACCTGCTGTAGACGCTTCAGCAGGACGTGTAGCAGTGTCCACGCTGATAGGATCCTGGCCTCCTCAGGACAGGCAGTGGAGACTTCTGGAGAACATGGGGTGGCATCCTCACTGACAGGATCTCTGTGTCTTCCTGACTGGCCATGGTGGCTTCTGAAGATGAGGGTCTCTCTCCACACCGACAAGAGCCCAGCCTTATCATACCTGCTATGGAGACCTCAGAAGGAGGTGGGGTGGTGTCTACATTGAGAGGAGCCTGGCTCCTCAGGTCCTGCTGTGGAAGAGGCGAGGCCACATCCAGGCTGACAGGAGCCCAGCCTCTGCATCCACTGTTGAGGTGAGAACACGTCCATGCCGACAGGACCCCTGTCTCCTCAGAACCCATTAAGGGAGAAGTGAGGCCATGTTCTCACCGACAGGAGCCAGGCCTCTTCAGAACCTGCTGTGTAGGCTTCAGAAGGATGTGGGGCAGTGTCCACACTGACAGAATCCTGGCCTCCTCAGGGAACACAGTGGAGACTTCTAGAGGACATGCAGTGGTATTCTCACTGACAGGAGCCCTGTGTCTTCTGGACTGGCCATGGTGACTTCTGAGGAGGGTCCATGGCCACACCAACAGGAGCCTGGCCTCCTCAGGGTCCACCATGGAGGTTTTCGGAAGACATTGCTTGTGTCCTCACTGACAAGAGCCCAGCCTCCTCAGACCTGCTGTGGAGAATTCAGAAGGAGGAGGGGTGGTGTTTACATTGAGAGGAGCCCAGCTCCTCAGACCCCTCTGTAGAGGAAGTGAGGACACATTCACACTGACAGACCCTCCACCTCCTCACAGTACCCACTGTGGAGGAGGTGAGGCTGGGTCCCCACTTACAGGAGCCGGCCCTCATCAGGACCTGCCTGTGGAGGCTTCAGAAGGACATGTGGCTGTGTCCACACTGACAGGATCCTGGCCTCCTCAGAACATGCAGTGGATACTTGTAGAGGACGTGGAGTGGTATCCTTACTGACAGGAGCCTTGTTTCTTCTGGACAAGGCATTGGTGCTTCTGAGGAGGGTCTGTGTCCACACCGACAAGAGCCTGGCCTCCTCAGGGTCCACTTTATGAGGTTTGCAGGTGACATGGGGCGGTGTCCTCACTGACAAGAGCCTAGTCTCCTAAGACCTGCTGTGGAGACTTCAGAAGGAAGTGGGGTGGTGTTCACATTTACAGGAGCCTGTCCTCCTGAGAACCTGCTGTGGAGGCTCTAGAGGAGTTGGGGGATGTCCTACCTGACAGGAGCGTGGCCTCCTAGGGCTTTCTGTGGAGCCTCCTCAGCTCTTGCCGTTGAGAACATGGGCCTGTGTCCATACTGACAAGAGCCCACCCTCTTCAGACCTTCTGTGGAGACTTCAGAAGGAGGTGGGGTAGTGTCTACATTGATAGGAGCCTGGCTTCCTGAGGACCTGCTGTGGAGGCTTCTAGAGGACTTGCAGGGTGTCCTAACTGACAGGATCCTGGCCTCCTCGGACTCTCTGTGGAGCCTCCTCAGAACCAGCTGTGGAGGATGTGGGTCTGTGTCCACGCAGACATGATCTTGCCTCCTCAGGACCCACTGTGGAGAAGGTAATGCCATGTACCTGCCGACAGCCTGGCCTCCACAGGAATGGTTGTGGAGCACATGGGTCCACATCCACACTGACAGTGACCACACCTCCTCAGGACCTGCAGTGGAGAACGTGGGTCTGCATCCATGCAGACGTCAGACCGGCCTCCATACCTGCTGTGGAGGAGGTGATGCCATGTCCATGGCGACAGGACCCAGCCTTCTCAGGACCCGCTGTGGAGGACGTGGGTCTGCATACACGCGAAGAGGAGCCCCCTCAGGACCCACCGTGGGAGGAGCAGGTGAGGAGAAGCTGCCTGAGCAGGGGCTGTTGGGGGCTTCGTGCTCACACGACCCCGTGGAGGAAGGTGTGCTGCGTCGACGCTGGGGTCCATGACTGCATGTCTGGTGACGTGGTGTCCTGCGTGGGGTTGTGCATGGGGCTGCGCATGGGGCTGCGGGGTCTCCCCTTTCTGGGCTGAGGATCCACTGAGCAGGTCTGTGTGTCCCTGTTTATGCGTCACATGGATTCTTTCATGCAGCTCCTCAGGCAGTCTGCAATCATGGAGCTCTTGCCGCCTCCACCCTGTGGGGTTCTTCTCGAGTCCACACCAGCTTTGGGGTTGTTGGTTCTGTATGTGGAAACTCCGCTGAGAGTTTGGAAGGAATGCACTGGGTAGACAGCTCCGGGGAGAGTGGGTATTTTCACAGCATCGGTTCTTCCAGTCGTTGAGCACAGAGGATCTTCCATGTCTGTGCGTCTCCCTGGATTTATATCATCAGTGTCTGCAGGTTTGAGAGGACAGGCCTGTCACCTGCTTGCTTGAAGTTACTCGGAGGTACTTTGTTCTTCTGGATGCAGTTGTAAATGAGACTGTTCTCCAAGTTTCTCTCTCTGATGGCTCATGATCAGTGTGTGGAAATGCAATTGATTTCTGTGTATCGATTTCATATCTTATGAGTTTACTGAATTTATTATTTCTGTTAACCTTACAAATAACATTATCAGTTATTTTACCAGCAAAAAAGTGGGTTTGTTCAGGAATAGTGGAGACTTGCAATCCAGGACAAGCATGCTCCGGCAAAGCCACAGGCAGGTGCAACAAACAAAGGACAGGGACATTATTTCATGGGGAAGGAGGAAGTTGGGCTGTTGTTTTGAAGGAACGTCCCCTGGAGAAAAGCAGGTTTGGTGATGGAGGTTCCTCACTAGCCAGGCTGCAGGGGGGCAGGATCTTGTAGGAGATCCCCTGTTGGGGTCTGTCCCTGGGGCATCTCTCCTGTGGGCGGGTCCTCATGTTGGAGCCTGTACTTGACACCAGGTGCTGGGCTCCCCCTTCCAACCTCCCCTCCTAGACTCCTCAGTGCACTTACTGAGGGTTCCCTTCATTCATTGTCACACTTCTGACCATGTTTTGGTGGAGTTTTGTAGAAAATTCGAATTCCAAATCCCCCTGCCTCTGCACCCCAGACACAGGGACCTCCGTTGTAAGCCTCCCACATGCCTCTGGCTCACATGCGGCCTCCCGGGGGGTGAGTGGCCTTTCCACTGTGGGTGAGCTGGGCCTGGGTAGGGCTTGGCCCCTGTCACAGAGCTGGATGTCCTCTCTGGTTCTCTGGTGAGGTGCTGATGTGGGTGGAGGAGTCACTTACTCTGCGGAAATTTCAGACCTGCAGTAAACCTGTCCCAGCAGCACAAACACCCTGTATCCCAATCCTCAGATTCCCCAGCCATCAGCTCTTTACCTCATCTGCCCCTGCACAAGGAAAAATTCAGCGTGTTTCAGCCAAACCAAGGACCCTCTCCCAAGGACGCACCACATAACCCTGTGCGAGGAAATATCACAGATGACACATTCTACCTGAAGTACTTTTCAACTGTGTCTACCTGCTCACTATCTAAAGTGTCTGACCATTCTGATCCAATTTTCTAATGTAGTTAGGGTGTGGTTTAGGACATAGGAGTTAGAGGATAGGATTACAGTATAGGGCAGGTTTGGTGAGAGTTAGAGTGAAGGTCAGGCTCATGATTCGTGTACAGGGGGACACTGAAATGGAGCTTGCTCAGGGGGTTAGAGTTTAGAATAGAGGTTACTGGTATGGGTAGGGTTACTGTTTAGGATTAGGATTACAGGTTATAGTTATGAGTTATGGTTATGGTAAGGGTTAGGGTTAAGGTTTAGGGTTTGGGTATAGGGGTTAGGGTTAGGGTTGGGGTTAGGGATTAGGGTTTAGGGTTAGGGTTTAGGGTCTAGGGTTAGGGTTAGGCTTAGGGGGTAGGGGCTGGGGGTTAGGGTTTAGGGTTAGGGTTAGGAGTTAGGGGTTTGGGGTTTAGAGTTAGGGTTGGGGTTAGGGGTTAGGGTTAGGGTTAGAGTTAGAAGCTTGCTCCACTCTGGGTGTTGCGGTGCCCGAGAAAGCGCTGTATTGATCTCAGAGACGAAGCCTTTTGGGCCTGTAGCTTGCCACATGCCACTGACTCACGGGACATACAAGCTAGCTACACAGGAGTGGAGGGTTCATGAAAATGCTATGCAGTGAACTGTGAGCACCCAGCATTCCTGGAGAGCAGCTTTGCACTACCCTCTCACCTACCGATCTTAGTACTGCCCTTGGAAATCAAAAGCACACATGGTGGCTCCCGGGAAATGTGGCTTACTGCACTCCGAGAAGCAAGCATTCCTTGCAGACAGCTTCTTTATTTAATAAATTAATTTTTTATTGGTGTTCAATTTACCAACATACAGAATAACACCCAGTGCTCATCCCGTCAAGTGTCCCCCTCAGTGCCCGTCACCCACTCACCCCCACCCCCCACCCTCCTCCCCTTCCATCACCTCTAGTTCATTTCCCAGGGTTAGGAGTCTTTATGTTCTGTCTCCCTTTCTGATATTTCCCACACATTTATTCTCCCTTCCCTTATATTCCCTTTCACTATTATTTATATTCCCCAAATGAATGAGAACATACACTGTCCTTCTCCGATTGACTTACTTCACTCAGCATAATACCTTCCAGTTCCATCCACGTTGAAGCAAATGGTGGGTATTTGTCGTTTCTAATGGCTGAGGAATATTCCATTGTATACATAGACCACATCTTCTTTATCCATTCATCTTTCGATGGACACCGAGGCTCATTCCACAGTTTGGCTATTGTGGACATTGCTGCTAGAAACATCGGGGGGCAGGTGTCCCGGCGTTTCATTGCATCTGCATCTTTGGGGTAAATCCCCAGCAGTGCAATTGCTGGGTCATAGGGCAGGTCTATTTTTAACTCTTTGAGGAACCTCCACACAGTTTTCCAGAGTGGCTGCACCAGTTCACATTCCCACCAACAGTGCAAGAGGGTTCCCTTTTCTCCAGATCCTCTCCAACATTTGTGGTTTCCTGCCTTGTTAATTTTCCCCATTCTCACTGGTGTGAGGTGGTATCTCATTGCGGTTTTGATTTGTATTTCCCTGATGGCAAGTGATGCAGAGCATTTTCTCATGTGCGTGTTGGCCATGTCTATGTCTTCCTCTGTGAGATTTCTCTTCATGTCTTATGCCCATTTCATGATTGGATTGTTTGTTTCTTTGGTGTTGAGTTTAAGAAGTTCTTTATAGATCTTGGAAACTAGCCCTTTATCTGATACATCATTTGCAAATATCTTCTCTCATTCTGTAGACTCATTCAAAACTGAGTTTTGTTGACTGTATCCTTTACTGTGCAAAAGCTTCTTATCTTGATGAAGTCCCAATAGTTCATTTTTGCTTTTGTTTCTTTAGCCTTCGTGGATGTATCTTGCAAGAAGCTACTGTGGCCAAGTTCAAAAAGGGTGTTGTCTGTGTTCTCCTCTAGGATTTTGATGGAATCCTGTCTCACATTTAGATCTTTCATCCATTTTGAGTTTATCTTTGTGTCTGGTGCAAGAGAGTGGTCTAGTTTCATTCTTCTGCATGTGGATGTCCAATTTTCCCAGCACCATTTATTGAAGAGACTGTCTTTCTTCCAGTGGATAGTCTTTCCTCCTTTATCGAATATTAGTTGACCATAAAGTTCAGGGTCCACTTCTGGGTTCTCTATTCTGTTCCATTGATCCATGTGTCTGTTTTTGTGCCAGCACCACACTGTCTTGATGACTACAGCTTTGTAATACAACCTGAAATCTGGCATTGTGATGCCCCCAGCTATGGTTTTCTTTTTTAAAATTCCCCTGGCTATTCGGGGTCTTTTCTGATTCCACACAAATCTGAAAATAATTTGTTCCAACTCTCTGAAGAAAGTCCATGGTATTTTGACAGGGATTGCATTAAATGTGTAAATTGCCCTGGGTAACATTGACATTTTCACAATATTAATTCTGCCAATCCATGAGCATGGAATATTTTTCCATCTCTTTGTGTCTTCCTCAATTTCTTTCAGAAGTGTTCTATAGTTTTTAGGAAATAGATCCTTTACCTCTTTGGTTAGGTTTATTCCTAGGTATCTTATGCTTTTGGGTGCAATTGTAAATGGGATTGACTCCTTAATTTCTCTTTCTTCAGTCTCATTGTTAGTGTATAGAAATGCCACTGGCTTCTGGGCATTGATTTTGTATCCTGCCACGCTGCCAAATTGCTGTATGAGTTCTAGCAATCTTGGGGTGGAGACTTTTGGGTTTTCTATGTAGAGTATCATGTCATCGGCGAAGAGGGAGAGTTTGACTTCTTCTTTGCCAATTTGAATGCCTTTAATGTTGCAGACAGCTTCTGACAAGCCTCTAGCATAAGGGAGTTAGAAGCTAAGTCCACAGTAGATGTGGAGTCGCAAGGGACAGGCCCTGTGCTCCACTCTCAGAAAGAAGCATTCCTTGAATGCAGCTTTCAACTAGCCATTCACCTATGCTAGTTGGTAGCTAACTCTACTCTAGGTGAGGTGATGCCATGAAAAGGCCTTCCCTTCCCTTCCTGTAACCCCGGTCGGGGTTGGCTGCACCATCCAGTCCCCTCCAGGGACTGTGGTCAGTGTAGGCCGCACCATCCCCTCCTCTCCTGGTTCCCCAGTTGGGATCATCTGTGAAGTCCCCTGCTTTCCCAAGAACCTGGTCGGGGTCGGGCGCAATTTCCCCTCCTCCCCTGGGACCCCAGTCGGTGTCAGCCACGACATCTACTCCTCTCGGAGACCCTGGTTAAGGTCAGACGTGACATCCCGTCCCCTCCTGGGACCCTGGTCAGGGTTGGTCACGATGTCCCCTCATCATCGGGGATTCCAGACAGGGTCGGATGTGAAATCCCTTCCTCTCTGGGGATCCCGGGTGGGGTCGGCCGCGATGTCCCCTCCTCTCCAGAGACCATGGTAAGGTTGGCGGCGATGTGCCCTCCTTTCTGGGGACCATGTGCGAGGTCATCCACGAAATCCCATCCCCTCCTGGGTCCTCAGTTGGGGTTGGCCATGACGTCCCATCCCCTTCCCATACCCCAGTCGGGGTAGGATGTGACATCCCCTCCTCTCCGGGGACCCTGGGCTTGGTTGCCCATGACATCCCCTCCTTTCCTGGGACCCCAGTCAGGGTCAGCTGTGATGTCCCCTCCTCTCTGGGGACCCTAGGTGGATTTGGCGGCTACGTGCCCTTCTCTCTGGGGACTACATGCAGGGTCGGCCATGATGTCCCATCTCCTCCCAGGTTCACAGTTGGGGTCATCCGCATTGTCCCAATCCCACCCAGGACCATGGTCAGTTTGGCCGCCATGTCCTAACCCCAACTGGGACCCCGGTTATCGTCTGCCATGATGTCACACCCCACCTCTGGGACACAGATCAGGGTCACCTGCAACCTCTCCTCCTCTCTGGGGACCTGGGGTGGGGTCGGCCGCGATGTTCTGTCCCTTCCTTGGTCCCCAATTGGAGCCAGCCACAACATCCTGTCCTGGGACCCTGGGCAGGGTTGGTGGTGATGTCCTCTCCTCTCTGGGGACCATGTGCGGGGTCAGACAAGATGTTCCATCCACTCCTGGGATCCCCAGTCATGGTCGGCCACGACATCCCTACCTCTCTGGTGACCCCAGGTAGGATCTGCTGTGATGTCCCCTCCTGTCTGGGGACTACATGTGGGATAGGCTGTGACGTCCCGTTCCCTCCCAGCCCTTGGTTTGGGTTGGCTGCAATGTCCCGTCCCCTCCTGGGTCCCCAGTTGGGTTTGGATGCAACGTCTCAATCTAACCCAGGACTGCGAGCCGGATTGGGACCCCTTCAGGGTTGGCTGTGACATCCCCTCCTCTCTGGGGACACCAGGTAGGATCTGCCATGATGTTTCCTCCTCTTTGGGGACCTTGTGCAGGTTCAGCCATGATGTCCCATTCCCCCCGGGTCCCCATTTAGGTTCAACGGCAATGTTCCCCTCTTCTCTGGGGACACCATGTGGGGTCTGCCACAACGTCCCCTCCTCTCTGGGGACCTCGGGCAGAGTCGGCCACGACATCCCCTCCTCTCTGGGGACCATATGCAGGTTCACTGCAACATCCTATCCTCTCCTGGGTCCCCAGTCATGGTCAGAAATGCTGTTCCCTCCTCTCGGGGGACCATGGGTGGTGTCAGCCACAACGTCCTGTCCCCTCTTGGGTCCCCAGTCAGGGTCAGCCGTGATGTTCCGTCCCCTCCCGGGGCCCGGGTCGAGATTGGACATGATATCTGGTCCCCTCCCGAGTAACCAGTCGGGTCAAATGTGATGTCCCGTCCTCTCCCATGACTATAGATCGGGTTGGCCATGATGTCATGACCCCTCCCAGGTCCCTGGTTGAGGTCTGCTGCAACATCCTCTCCTATCTGGGGACACCAGGTGGGGTCTGTGGTGAAATCTTCTCTCCGGGGACCCTGGATGGATTCTGCGGCAATGTGCCCTTCTCTCCAGGAGTCGGCCATGATATCACCTCCCCCCCAGGTCCCCAGCCAGGGTCAGATGTGATGTCCCCTCCTCTCCGGGGACCCCAGCTGGGTTCAGTGGTGATGTGCTCTTCTCTCTAGGGACCACGTGTGGGGACAGCCTCAACATCTATCCCCTCCTGGGGCCCTGGTTGGGTTTGCATATGCCATCCCCTCCTCTTGGGGGGACCATGGGCAGTGTCAGCCGCGACGTCCTCCTGGGTCTCCAGTTGGGGTTGGACACACTGTCTCCTACCCTCTTGAGAACATGTGTGGAGTCAGCCACGATGTCCCATTCCCTCCCTGGTTCCCAGTTGGGATCGGATACGATGTGCCCTCCTCTCTTGGGACCCTGGTCACTGTCAGATGCAACGTCCTGTCCCCTCCCAGGTCACTGTCAGATGCAACGTCCTGTCCCCTCCCAGGTCACTGGTCAGGGTAGGCTGTGATGTGACATCAACTCCTAGGACCCAGTTGGGCTCTGCTGCCAGGTCCCCTCCTCTCTGGGGACCAGAGACTGTGGGACACCAGGTGGGGTCTGCTGCGATGTGTCCTCCTCTCCGGGGATCCTGGGCAGGTTGTGCAAGATGTGCCCTTCTCTCCGGGAACCATGTACAGGGTCGGTCACTCTGTCCTGAACTCCCCCTTGTTCTCCATTGGGTTTGGCCATGATGTCACCTCCTCTCCAGGGACCCCAGGTGGATTTGGCCACGACGTCCTGTCGCCTCCCGGGATACTGGTCATGGTCGGCCACGACATCTCTGTATCCTCCTGGGTCACTGGTCGGTGTCAGCCGAGATGTCGCATCCCCTCTCGGGTCCCCGCTTGGGGTCGGCTGCGACCTCCCCTCCTCTCCAGGGACACTGGTTAGGGTCGGCCACAAAGTCCTCTCCTCTTGGGGAACCATGGAGGTTGTTGGCCGCAGCATCCTGTCCCCTCCTTGGGCTCCAGTCGGAGTCAGATTTGAAGTCCCATCCCCTCCTGGGACCCTGGTTGGGGTCAGCTGCAATGTCATGACCTCTCCCAGGTCCCCTGCAGGGTTGGCTGCAATATCCCCTCCTCTCTGGGACCCCAGGTGGGGACGGCCGCAATGTTGCCTCCTCTCTGGGGACCACGTCTGGGGTCACCTGTGATGTCCCACCCCTTCCCTGGTCCCCTGTTGGGGTCGGCCATGACATGCCATCCTCTCCTGGGACCCCTTTTGGGGTCAGCCACAAAGTCATGACCGATCCCATGTCCCCGATCAGGGCAGGCTGTGACGTCATGTCCCCCATCTGGACTCAGGTCGGGGTCGGCCATGAGGTCCCGACCCCACCTGGACCCCAGTCCGGGTTGGCCTGGACATCCCCTCCTCTCTGTTGACCCCAGGTGGGATCGGCCATGATGTTCCCTCTTCCCGGGGAGCCACTTGTGAGGTGGGCTGCGACATCACATCTGTTCCTGGTCCCTGGTTGGTGTTAGACGTGACAGCCCATCCCCTCCTGTGTCCCCGATCGGGGTCGGATGCAACGTTTCTTCCCACACCCCGGGACTCCGATCTGGGTCTGCCGTGATGTACCCTCCTCTCCAGGGACACCAGACGGGTCTGCTACTACGTCTCCTCCTCTCTGGGGACCCTGGGTGGGTTCTGCGGGGATGTGCCCTTCTCTGGGAACCACGTGTGGGGTCGGCCGTGACATTGCCTCTTCTCCGGGGACCACGAGTGGGATCAGCCATGACATCCCCTCCTTTCATGGACCACATGCAGGTTCACCGCGATGTCCCATCCCCTCCTGGGTCCCTAGTCAGGGTCAGTGTCGTTGTCATGACCCTTCCCAGGTCCCCGGTCAGTGATTTCCTGTTCTCTCATGTGTCACTGGTCGGGGTCGGACACAACGTCCCGTCCACCCCCGGGTCCTCATTCTAGGTCATATGTGAAGTCCTGTCCCCTTGCAGGTCCCCGGTCGGAGTCAGACATGAGGACCCGACCCCAACTGGGACCCCGTCAGAGTTGGCTGCGGCGTCACTCCACTCGGGGGACCACAGATGCTGTCAGATGTGACATCCCACCCCTACCAGGTTACCGGTCAGGGTCGCCCACATTGTCCTGTCTCCTCCTGGGTCCCCAGTCGGGGTCAGCCGTGACGTCCCGTCTGCTCCTGGGACCTGGGTCCGGGTCAGCTGTGATGTCCCCTCCTTTCCGGGGATCCCGGGCAGAGTTGGCCTGTACATCCCCTCCTCTCCGGGAAACACATGCGGGATCAGCCGCGATGTCCCATCCCCTCCCGGAACACTGGTTGGGATCGAACGTGACCTCCCATCCCCTCCTGGGGCACCGATCAGGGTTGGCCATGACATCATGTCCCCCACAGGACCCAAGTCGGGGTCGGCTGTGACATCCTGGTCTCACCCAGGACCCCTGTCAGGGTTGGCCACAACGTCGCCTGCTCTCCGTCGAACCTAGGTAGGGTTAGCTGTGACATCCCCTCCTCTCCGGGGACCATGTGTGGGGTTGGCCACGACATCTCGTCCAGCCCCAGTACCCGGTTGGGGTCAGATGCGACTACCCGTCCCCTCCTGGGTCCCCAGTCAGTGTCAGCTGTGACATCCTGACCCCACCTGGTACCCTGGTCAAAGTCAGCCGTGACGTACCCACCACACCTGGGACCACATCCAGGTACAGCCATGATGTCCCCTCCTCTCCGTGGGCCACATGTGGGGTGGGCAACGATGTTCTCTCCTCTCCTGGTCCCTGGTTGGGGTTGGACACAACCTCCCATCCACTCACGGGACCCTGGTCAGTGTCAGCCGCAACGTCACAACCCATTCCGAGTCCCCAGTCGGGGTTGGCCATGATGTCCTTTCCTCTCTGGGTACCCCTGGTAGGTTCGGCATGATGTCCTCTCATCTCCAGGGACCATGTGAGGGGTCGGCATGATGTTGCGTCCCCGCCCACCGAGTACCAGGATGTCACCGGACCCCATGTGTGGGGTTGGCTGGGATGCCCCCTCCTCTCTGGGGACCATGTTGGGGAGGTGTCTGCGATGTCCTGTCTCCTCCCTGGTCCCTGGCTGGGGTTGGACATGACCTCCCATCCCCTCCTGGGATCCTGGTTGGGGTCAGCCATGATGTTCCCTCCCCTCCCGCGTGCCCGGTCAGGGTCAGATGTGATGTCCCGTCTTCTCCTGGGACTTCAGTGGGGATCAGCCACAATGTAATGTCCCCCCGTGGGATCGATCCCACCCGGGACCCCGGTCAGGTTCGGCAGTGATGTCCCTCCTCTCGGCTGACCACGGACAGTGTTGGCCATGACATCCCATCCCCTCCCGCGGCCCCAGTCAGGATTGGATGTGACATCTTGTCCCTCCCAGGTCACTCTTCAGGGTCAACCATGTCACCCCGTCCCCTCCTGCATCATCTGTCCGGGTCAGACACGATGTCCCATCCCCTCCCAGGACCCCAGTCGGGGTCAGCTATGACATCCTATCCTCTCTGGGGACACCGGGAGGGGTCAGCCGCGATGTCCCCTCATCTCTGGGGGCCACATGCAGGGTCAGCCGAGATGTCCTGTCCCCTCTCAGGTCCCCAGTCTGGGTCGGACGTGATGTCCCATCCCCTCCTGTGACCCTGGTCGTGGTTGGCTGCAACATCCAGTCCCTTTCCGTGATACGGGACAGGGTCGACCACAACATCACGATCCATCCTGGGTTCCCAGTCGGGGGTCAGCCATGACATACCTTCTTCCCTGGGCACCCTGGGCAGGGTCGACCACAATGTCCCAACCCCTCTGGGGACCCTGGGGAGGGTCAGGCACGAGGTTCTGTCCCCTTCTGGGACCCTGATCTGGGTCAGCCAGGATGTCCCGTCCATTCCCAGGACCCCTGGTGGGGTCGGCCACGATGACTCGACCCCTCACAGGACCTTAGTCAAGGTCGGCCACAATGTGCCTTCCCCTCCTGGGTCCCCAGTCAGTGTCAGATGTGACGTCACTTCCCCTCCCGGGACCCTGGTGGTGGTTGGCCACGACATCCCCTCCTCTCCAGGGACCCTGGTCGAGGTTGGCTGCGACGTATGGTTCCCTCCTGGGAACCTGGTGGGGTCAGCTACGATGTCCCAACACCTCCCTGGGCACTGGTCGGGGTTGGCCTCATCGTCCCCTCTTCCCTGGGGACCTGGGTTGGGTCAGACATGATGTACTATGTCCTCCTGGGACCCTGGTCAGGGTCAGCTATGTCTTCCCCTTCTCTCTGGGACCTGCGATTGGGGTCAGACACAATGTTCTGTCCCCTCCTGGGACCCTGGTCACAGTTGGCTGTGACATCCCGACCCTCTGGGGATCACGGCTGGTGTTGGATGCGACGTCTCTTCACCTCCAGGAACCCTGGAAGGGGTCAGCCATGACACCCCAAACCCACCAGAGACCCCTGTCTGGGTCAGCCGCAACATCCCATCCCATCCCCTCCCAGGACCCCAGTCGGAGTTGCAGTGATGTCCCCTCCACCCCAGGACCCCAGGCACAGTCGGCCACGACCTTCCTACCCATCCTGGGACCTGGCTTGGTGTCGGCTGTGCCATCCCGACACCTCTGGGGACCCTGGGCAGGTCGACCGCAATGTCCTGTCCCCTCCCAGGACCCTGGTCTGGGTCGCCTGGGGACATACTGTCCCCTCCTGGGACCCTGACTGGGTTCGGTTGGGACATACCGTCCCCTCCTGGGACCCAGGTCAGGGTAGGCTGTGACGTCCCATCCCCTCCTGGGACCCAGGTCGGGGTCATTCACAACATCCCGTCCCCTCCTGGGATCTTGGTCAGGTTTGGCCACGAAGTACCCTCCTCCAGAGGGATCCCGGGTGGGGACGGCCACGACTATCCCCTCCCAGGACCCCCGTTTTCATCGGCTGTGATTTCCTCTCCTCCCGGGGGACCCAAGGTGGGGTTGGCCCTGACAACCCGTCCCCTATCGGGACCCTGGTTGAAGTCTGATGCGATGTCCCCACAACTTACAGGACCCAGGTCTGGGTCGGCCGCAATGAAACGAACCGTCCCCTACCAGGACCTCAGTCGAGGTCAGCCGCGAAGTCTGGTCCCCTTCCTGGCCCCGGGGTGGTGTCGGCCGCGACGTTCCTTCCTTCTCAGGGACCCCAGGCGGTGATAGCCACGACCTTCCTACCACTCCCGGGACCCCGGTTGGGTTCGGCTCTGACGTCCTGCAGAGTGCGAAAGGCCGCAATTCCCGTGAGCCACCACATTTGCTTTTGATTTGGGTTCTAAGGCTGCTAAGTGAGAGGGTAGTGCAAAGCTGCTCCCCAGGAACGCTGGGTGCTCACCGTTCGAGTACATAGCATTTCCACGGGCCCTCCACTCCTGTACAGCTAGCTTGTACCGCCTGTGGGTGAGTGGCAGGTGGCAAGCTGCTGGCCCCGAAGGCTTGCATCTCCCAGTTCAATAAAGCACCTTCCATGGAACCTCCATGGATCAAGGAATGCTGCTTTCTGAGAGTGGAGCACTGGGACTATCCCTCACAGCTCCACAACTACTGTGGACTTAGCTTCTAACTCCCTTATGTTAGAGGCTGCCAGAAGCTACCTGGAAGGAATGCTTGTTCTCATAGTAGGCTGCATTTCCCGAGAGCCTCCACACGTGCTTTTGATCTAGGTTCTAAGAATGGTAGGTGACAAGGTAGTGCAAAGCTGCTCTCCAGGAACACAATGTAGTAGGCTGCATTTCCGGAAAGGGACAGTCCCTCTGCTGAACTCTCAGAAAGAAGCATTCCTTTTTTTTTTTTTTTTTTAATTTTTTTTCTTTATTTATGATAGTCACACACAGAGAGAGAGAGAGAGAGAGGCAGAGACACAGGCAGAGGGAGAAGCAGGCTCCATGCACCGGGAGCCCGACGTGGGATTCGATCCCGGGTCTCCAAGATCGCGCCCTGGGCCAAAGGCAGGCGCTAAACCGCTGCGCCACCCAGGGATCCCAGAAAGAAGCATTCCTTGATCCCAGTTTTCAACTAGCATCTCTCCTATGGGAATTAGAAGCTAGTTCCACACTAAGTGAAGGGGTGCTTGGGAAAGACGCTGTACTGAACGCAGAGACAAAGCATTCTGGGCCTGCAGCTTGCCACTAGCCTCTTACCCACGGGAGGTACAAGCTAGCTGCAGAGGAGTGGAGGGCCCATGGAAATGCTATGTACTGAACTGTGAACAATCAGCGTTCCTGGAGAGCAGCTTTGCACTACCCTCTCACCTACTGGCCTTATTAGCTGGATCAAAAGCATGTGTAGAGGCTGGCCAGAAATGCAGCCTACTGCACTCTGAGAAACAAGCATTCCTTGCAGGCAGCTTCTGACAAGCCTTTAACATAAGAGAGTTAGGATCTATGTCAACAGTTGGTGTGGAGGCCAGTGGAAATGCACTGTACATAACTCCAAGAAACAAGGGTTCCTTGAATGCAGCTGTCAACTTGCCTCTAAGAAAAAGAAGCCTGGGGATGCCTGGGTGGTTCAACCGTTGGGCGGCTAATTTCAGCTAAGCTTGTGATCCTTGGACGTGGGATCGAGTCCTGCATCTGGCTCCCATGAAAAGCCTGCTTCTCTCTCTGCCTACGTCTATGCCTCTTTCTCTCTCTCTCTCTCTCTGGCTCTCATAAATAAAAAAATAAATCTTAAAAAATGTATAAAAAACCCTGAGAAAATAAAAAGAAGCCTAACTCTATCTTGACAGTAGAAGGCGCAGGAGCACTAGAAGTGATCTGTACTTAAGTCTGAGAAAGTAGTGTTTTCTGAATGGAGCTTTCTTTTTTAAAAAAATTTTTTTATTGGAGTTCAGTTTGCCAACATATAGCATGAGCACCCAGTGCTCATCCCGTCAAGTGCCCTCCTCAGTGCCCATCATCCAGTCACCCCCCCCCCCCGCCCACCTCCCCTTCTACCACCCCTTGTTCATTTCTCAGTTAGGAGTCTCTCATGTTTTGTCTCCCTCACTGATATTTTCACTCATTTTCTCTCCTTTCCCTTTATTCCCTTTCACTACTTTTTATATTCCCCAAATGAATGAGACCATAAAATGTTTGTCCTTTTCCTATTGACTTATTTCACTCAGCATAATAGCTTCCAGGTCCATCCACATCGCAAATGGTGGGTATTTGTCGTTTCTAATGGCTGAGGAATACTCTGAATGGAGCTTTCAACTAGGTTCTCTCATAAGGGAGCTAAGAAGTATCTTACCAGGAGGCACAATGGAAAGGCCCTGTCTTAACTCTGAGAATGGGTCCTTCCTTATATGCGATTTCCACTAGCCTCTCACATACTCGTTACATACCTATCTGAAGAGTAGGTATGGGGACGCAAAGGAAATGCACCGTGCTTAACTCTCAGATACAAACATTCCTTGAATGCAGCTTTCAACTAGCCTCTGACACAGGGTTCTCTCACGAATGCCCTTACTTATGGGGAGGAACCGATGCTTGGTCCCCTTGGAGAGATACTCTGGTCTTTGGTTAGTGTATTTCTGCAGCTTTTTTTTTTAAATAATAAATTTATTTTTTATTGGTGTTCAATTTGCCAACTTACAGAATAACACCCAGTGCTCATCCCATCAAGTGCCCCTCTCAGAGCCCATCATCATTCACCCCCACCCCCCGCCCTCCTCCCCTTCCACCACCCCTTATTCATTACCCAGAGTTAGGAGTCTTTATGTTCTGTCTCCCTTTCTGATATTTCCCACACATTTCTGGGGGTGACTGGGTGATGGCATTGAGGTGGGCACTTGACCGGATGAGCACTGGCTGTTATTCTGTATTGACAAATTGAACAGCAATAAACAATAAATTTATTAAAAAACAAAACAAAAGATGAATGGATAAAGAAGATGTGGTATATATACAATAGAATATTCCTCAGCCATTAGAAACGACAAATACCCACCATTTGCTTCGACGTGGATGGAACTGAAGGGTATTATGCTGAGTGAAGTAAGTCAATCGGAAAAGGACAAACATTATATAGTCTCATTCATTTGGGGAATATAAAAATTAGTGAAAGGTAATAAAGGGAAAGGAGAGAAAATGTCAGTGAGGGTGACAAAACATGAGACACACCTAACTCTGGAAAAGAAACAAGGAGTAGTTGTAGGGGAGGTGGGCAGGTGGTGGGATGACCACTGGGTGTTATGCTACATGTTGGCAAATTGAATTCCAATAAAAAATTTTAAAAAGAAAAAAAAAAACAGGAGAGAGGCTAAGTGAAAGCTGGCTACAAGTCATACTTCTTTCTGAGAGATGAGAAATGGTTTGTCCTGAGGCACCACACTGCCTGTGGACATATCTTCTAACTCCTTATCTGTGTGAGAGGCAAGTGGCAAGCTGCAGACCAGGAAGGATTGTGTTTCTGAGTTGAATACTCCGCTTTCCATGGAACCTCCTCACCTACATAGGGCTAGCTTCTCACTCCCATAGGAGAGAGGCCAGTTGAAAGCTGGCTAACAAGGCAACTTATTTCTGAGAGATGATCAAAAGGCTTGTTCCTCGAAGCTCCACACTGCCTATGGACTTCGCTCCTATTTTCCTTATGTTAGATGGTTGTCAGAAGCTGTGTGAGAGGAAAATGACAAGCTGCAGGCCAGGAGGCTTGTGTCTCTGAATTTAATATGGTGCTTTCCATGGAAGTTCCTCGCCTAGAGTGGAGCTAATTTAAAACTCTGTTAAAAGAGAGTGTAGTTGAAAGCTGGCTTCAAGGCATACTTATTTCTGAGAGTTGAGCAAAGGGCATGTCCCTCACAGCTCCACACTGCCTGTGGACCTAGCTTCCAACTCCCTTATGTTATGTGCTTGTCAGAAGCTGTGTGAGAGGCCCGTGGCAATATGCAGGCCAGGAAGGCTTGTGTCTCTGGGCACAAAACAGCGGTTTTCATGCAAACTCCTCACCTAGAGCAGCTATATTCTAATTCCTATAGGAGTGAGACTAGTTCAAAGATGGCTTCAAGGTGTACTTATCTTAGATTTGAGCAAAGGGCCTGTCCATCACTGCTCCAGACAGTCTGTGTACATATCTTCTAACTCCCATATGTTAGAATTTGTGTGAGCAGCAAGTTGTATGCTGCACGCCAGAAAGGCTTGTGTCTCTGAGTTCAACACAGCACTTTCCATGGAATCTTGTCACCTAGAGTAGAGCTAGCTTCTAACTTCCATAATATAGGGGGTAGTTGTATGCTGGCTACAACACATACTTATTTCTGAAATTGAGCCATCAGCCTGTCCCTCAAGACTACACACTGCCTTATGGACTTAGCTTCTAACTCCCCATGTCGATGCTTGTCAGAAGCTGTTTGAGAGGCAAGTGGCAAGCTGCAGACCAGGAAGGCTTTGTGTCTGCAATTTCAATTCAGGGCTTTCCATGGTTCCTCCTCACCTGGAGTGGATCTAGTTTCCAATCCTCATAGGGGAGAAGCTAATTGAAAGCTGGCTACAAGGCATACTTCTTTCTGGGAGTTAAGAGATGGTCTATCCCTTGAGGCTCCACTCTGTGGACTTAGCTTATATTTCCCTTATGTTAGTTACTTGTCAGAAGCAGTATGAGGGGCAAGTGGCAAGGTGCAGACCAGCCTGGATTGTGTTTCTGCATTTAATACAGCACTTTCCTTGGATTCTCCTCAGCTGGAGTGGACTAGATTCTCACTCCCATAGGAGAGAGGCTATTTGAAAGTTGGCTAGAAGGCATACTTATTTCTGAAAGAGGAGCAAGGGACTTGTTCCTCGAGACTCCACACTGCCTATGGACTTAGTGTCTAACTCCCTTATGTTAGATGCTTGTCAGAGGCTGTCTGAGAGGCACGTGGCAAGCTGCAGGCCAGAAACGCTGGGTCTCCGAGTTCAACACAGTGCTTTCCATGGAACCTCCTCACCTGGAATGGATCTAGCTTCTAACTCCCATAGAAAAGAGGCTAATTGAAAGCCGGCTACACATTAGAAACGACAAATACCCACCATTTGCTTCAACGTGGATGGAACTGGAGGGCATTATGCTGAGTGAAGTAAGTCAGTCGGAAGGACAAACATTATATGTTCTCATTCATTTGGGGAATATAAATAATAGTGAAAGGGAATAGAAGGGAAGGGAGAAGAAATGGGTAGGAAATATCAGAAAGGGAGACAGAACATAAAGACTCCTAACTCTGGGAAACGAACTAGGGGTGGTGGAAGGGGAGGAGGGCGGGGGGTGGGGGTGAATGGGTGACGGGCACTGAGGGGGGCACTTGACGGGATGAGCACTGGGTGTTATTCTGTATGTTGGCAAATTGAACACCAATAAAAAATTTATTATTAAAAAAATAAAAACAGGAAAAAAAGAAAGCTGGCTACAAGGCTTATTTATTTCTGATAGTTGAGCAAAAGGCCTTCCCTCAATGACCCACTGTGAGTAGAATTAGCTTCTAACACCCACATGTTAGATGGTTGTCAGAAGGACTGTGAGAGGTAAGTGGCAAGCTGCAGACAAAGAAGCCTTGTGTCTTTGAGTTGAATAAAACATTTTCTATGGAACCTCCTCAACAAGAGTGGAACTAGCTTCTCAGTCCTATAAGAGAAAGGCTAATTGGAACCTGGCTACAAGCATACTTCTTTATGAGAGCTGAGCAAAAGGCCTGTCCCTCGAAGCTTCACACTGCCTGTGGAATTATCTTCTAACTCTCTATGTTAGATGCTTTTCAGAAGCTGTGTGTGTGTGGGCGGGGGGGGGGGGGGCGGGGAATAAGCAAGTTGTAGGCCAGGAAGGCTTGTATATCTGAGTTTAATACAGCTTTTCCATGGAACCTCCTCACCTAAAATGGTCCTAGCTGCTAACACCCATAGGAGCGAGGCTAATTGAAAACTGGATACAAGGGGTACTTATTTCTGAAGGTTAAGCAAAAGGACTATCCTTTGAAGCTCCACACTGCCTGTGGACTTAGCGTCTAACCCCCTTATGTTAGATGATTGTCCGTAGCTGTGTGAGGGGCAAGTGACAGGGTGCAGACCAAGAATGCTTGTGTCTCTGGGTACAATTAGGGCTTTCCATGGAACCTCCTCACCTAGAGTTGAGCTAGTTTCTAACTCCCATAGGAGAGAGACTAAATGAAAGCTGGCTACAAGGCCTACTTATTTCTGAGAGTTGAGCAAAAGACCTGTCCCTCGAAGCTCCAAAATGCCTGTGGACTCAGCTTCAAACTCCTTATATTAGATGCTTGTCAGAAGGTGTGTGAGGAAAAAAAAAAAAAAAAAAAGGTGTGTGAGGGGCAAGAAGCTAGTTGCAGGCCAGGAAGGATTGTATATCTGAGTTTAATACAGCTTTTCCGTGGAACCTCCTCACCTAAATGGGCCTAGCTGCTAACTCCCATAGGAGCAAGGCTAACTGAAAACTGGATAGAAGGTGTACTTTTTTCTGAGAAAGCAGCAGAAGGCATGTCCCTCAAGGCTCCACATTGCCTGTGGACTTAGCTAATAACACTTTTGTGTTACATGCTTGACATAAGTTGTGTGAGAAGCACGTGGCAAGCTACAGACAAGGAAGGCTTTTGTCTCCGTGTACAATACAGTGCTTTCTATGGAAGCAGCTCACCTAGATTGGAAGTAGCTTCTAATTTGCATAGGAGAGAGGTTCCATATTTGGAACCTGGCTACAAGGCATACTTATTTCTGAGAGTTGAGCAAAAGGCCTGTCCCTCGAAGCTCCACACTGTCAGTGGACCTAGCTTCTAACATCCTCTCTTAGATGATTGTCAGAAGCTGTGTGAGGGAGAAGTGGCAAGCTGCAGACCAGGAAGGCTTGTGTCTCTGAGTTGAATATACCACCTTCCATTGAACCTCCTCAACTAGAGTGGAGCTAGAGTCTAACTTCCATAGGAAAGAGATTCATTGAAAGCTGGCTACAAGGCATACTTTCAGGGGCTTGAGCAAAAGACCTGTCCCTTGAGGCTCCACACTGCCTGTGGACTTAATTTCTAACTCCTTATTTTAGATGCTTGTCAGAAGCTCTGTGAGGGGTAAGTGGCAAGCTGTGGACCAGGAAGGCTTGTGAGTTGAATACAGCATTTTCCATGGAACAACATCCTCAACTAGAGTGGAGCTAGCTTCTCACTCCATAGGAGAGGGGCTAATTGAAAGCTGGCTACAAAGAATACTTATTTCTAAGAGTTGAGCAAAAGATCTGTCTGTCGAGGCTCCACACTGCCTGTGGACTTAGCTTCTAACTCCCTTATGCTTGATGATTGTCAGAAGCTGTGTGAGGGGCAAGTGCCAATGTGCAGACCAGGAAAGCTTGTGTCTCTGAGTTGAATATAGTGAATTCCATGAAACCTCCTCACCTAGAGAGCAGCTAGCTTCTAACTCCCATAGGAGAGATGCTAGCTGGAACCTGGCTACAAGGCATACTTTTTTCTGAGACTTTAGCAAAAGGCCTGTCCCTCGAAGCTCCACAGTGCCTGTGGAGTGACTTAGCTTCCAACACCCTATGTTTGATGCTTCTCAGAAGCTGTGTGAGGGGAAGTGGCAAGCTGCAGACCAGGAAGTCTTGTGTCTCCACATTCAATTCAGTGCTTTCCTTGAAACCTCCTCACCTAGATCGGAGCTAGCTTCTCACTCCCATAGTAGAGAGGCTAGTTGAAAGCTGACAACAAGGGAATCCCTGGGTGGCTCAGCGGTTTAGCGCCTGCCTTTGGCCCAGGGTGCAATCCTGGAGTTCCAGGATCGAGTCCCGCATGGAGCTCCCAGCATGGACCCTGCTTCTCCCTCTGCCTGTGTCTCTGCCTCTCTCTTTCTATCTATCATGAACAAATAAATAAATCTTAAAAAAAGAAAGCTGACAACAAGACATACTGATTTCTGAGAGTTGAGCAAAAGACCTGTCCCTCAAACCTACACACTGCCTGTGGACTTAGCTTCTAACTCCCTTATGTTAGATGCTTGTCAGAAGCTTTGTGAGAGGCTACTGGCAAGCTGCAGGCCAGGAGGCTTGTGTCTCCAAATTTAATACAGTGCTTTCCATGTAACCTTCTCACCAGATTGGAGCTAGCTTCTAAATCCCATAAAAGATAGTGTAGCTGAAAGTGGCTTCAAGGGATGCTTATTTCTGATTTTTGAGCAAATGGCCTGTCCCTCACAGCTTCACATTTTCTGTTTATTTAGCTCTAACTCCCATATGTTAGCCTCTAGACAGAAGCTGTGTGAGAGGCAAGTTGCAAGCTGCAGGGTAGGAAATCTCGTCTCTGAGTTCAATATAGCACTTTCCATGCAAACTCCTCACCTGGAGGAGAGCTAACTTCTAAATCCTCTAGGAGTGAGGCTAGTTGAAAGATGGTTTCAAGCAGAATTTTTTTGTGAGAGTTGAGCTAAGGTCCTGTCTTTATGGGCTCCACAGTGCCCGTGTATGTAGTTTCTAACTCCCATATTTTTGGTGCTTGTCAGAATCTCTGTGGGAGTCAGGGGTAAGCTATAGTCCAAAAAGGCTTGTGTCTCTGAGTACAACACAGTGCTTTCCATAGAATATCCTCACCTAGAGTGCAGTTAGTTTCTAACTTCCATATAAGAGAGGGGTGTTGTAAGCTGTCTACAATGGATACTTATTTCTGAGAGTTGAGAAAACAGCCTGTCCCTTGAGGTTCCATACTCTCTGTGACTTAGCTTCTAACTCCTTATGTTAGGTGCTCGTTAGAAGCTGTGTGAAGGGTAAGTGGCAAGCTGCACACCAGGAAGGCTGGGGTTTCTGATTTGAATAGTGCACTTTGCATGGAACCTCCTCAACTAGAGTGGAACAGCTTCTCACTCCTTTAGGAGAATGGCTAATTGAAAGCTGGCTACTAGGCATATTTTTTCTGAGAGTTGAGCAAAAGGCCAGTCACTCGAAGCTCCACACTGCCTGTGCACTTAGCTTCTAACTCTTTATGTTGATACTTGTCAGAATTTGTGTAAGGGGTGATTGGCATGCTGCAGACCAAGAAAGCTTCTGTCTCCAGGTACAATACAGTGCTTTCCATGGAATCTCCTTACCTACTTTGGAAATTCTTCAAATTTTCATATGTCAGACACTAGTTGGAACGTGGCTACAAAGCATACTTATTTCTGAGAGTTGAGCAAAAGGCCTATCCCTTGAGGCTTCACCCTGCCTGTGGAAATGGCATCTAATTCCCTTATGATAGATGCTTGTCAGGAGCCGTGTGGGGGCAAGTGGCAGGCTGAAGACCAGGAAGGCTGTGTTCCACATTCTTTTTCTTCTTTTCCTTTTTTTTTCTTTCCTTTTAATTTTTTATTGGTGTTCAATGTGCTAACATATAGAATAAAACCGAGTGTTCATCACATCAAGTGCCCCTCTCAGTGCCCATCACCCAGTCACCCCCATCTGCTACTCACCTCCCTTTCTACCACCCCTTATTCATTACCAAGAGTTAGGAGTCTCTCATTTTCTGTCTCCCTTTCTGATATTTCCCACTCATTTTTTTCTCCTTTTCCCTTCATTCCCTTTTCACGATTTTTTATATTTCCCAAATGAAGGAGACCACATAATGTTTGTCCTTCTCCGATTGACTTATTTCACTCAGCATAATACCCTCCAGTTCCATCCATGTCGAAGCAAATTTGTCATTTCTAACGGCTGAGCAATATTCCATTGTATACATAGACCACAACTTCTTTATCCATTTATCTCTCGATGGACACTGAGGCTCCTTCCACAGCTTAGCCATTGTGGACATTGCTGCTAGAAACATCGGGGTGCAGGTGTCCCGGTGTTTCATTGCATCTGTATCTTTGGGGTAAATCCCCAGCAGTGCAATTACTGGGTCGTAGGGCAGGTCTATTTTTAACACTTTCAGGAACCTCCACACAATTTTCCAGAGTGGCTGCACCAGTTCACATTCCCACCAACAGTGTAAGAGGGTTCCCTTTTCTCCGCATCCTCTCCAACATTTGTGGTTTCCTGCCTTGTTAATGTTCCCCATTCTCACTGGTGTGAGGTGATATCTCATTGTGGTTTTGATTTGTATTTCCCTGATGGCAAGTGATGCAGAGCATTTTCTCATGTGCGTGTTGGCCATGTCTATGTCTTCCTCTGTGAGATTTCTGTCCATGTCTTTTGCCCATTTCATGATTGGGTTGTTTGTTTCTTTGGTGTTGAGTTTAAGAAGTTCTTTATAGATCTTGGAACCGATACCTTTATCTGATAAGTCATTTGCAAATATCTTCTCCCCATTCTGTAGGTTGTCTTTTAGTTTTGTTGACTGTATCCTTTGTTGTGCAAAAGCTTCTCATCTTGATGAAGTCCCAATAGTTCATTTTTGCTTGTTTCTTTTGCCTTCGTGGATGTATCTTGCAAGAAGTTACTGTGGCCGAGTTCAAAAAGGGTGTTGCCTGTGTTCTCCTCTAGGATTTTGATGGAATCTTGTCTCACATTTAGATCTTTCATCCATTTTGAGTTGATCTTTGTGTCTGGTGCAAGAGAGTGGTCTAGTTTCATTCTTCTGCATGTGGATGTCCAATTTTCCCAGCACCATTTATTGAAGAGACTGTTTTTCTTCCAGTGGATAGTCTTTCCTCCTTTATTGAATATTAGTTGACCATAAAGTTCAGGGTCCACTTCTGGGTTCTCTATTCTGTTCCATTGATCTATGTGTCTGTTTCTGTGCCAGTACCACACTGTCTTGATGACCACAGCTTTGTAGTACAACCTGAAATCTGGCATTGTGATGCCCCCAGCTATGGTTTTCTTTTTTAAAATTCCCCTGGCTATTCGGAGTCTTTTCTGATTCCACACAAATCTTAAGATAATTTGTTACAACTCTCCAAAGAAAGTCCATGGTATTTTGATAAGGATTGCATTAAACGTGTAAATTGCCCTTGGTAACATTGACATTTTCATAATATTAATTCTTCCAATCCAAGAGCATGGATTTTTTTCCATCTCTTTGTGTCTTCCTCAATTTCTTTCAGAAGTGTTCTGTAGTTTTTAGGAAATAGATCCTTCACCTCTTTGGTTAGGTTTATTCCTAGGTATCCTATGCTTTTGGGTGCAATTGTAAATGGGATTGACTCCTTAATTTCTCTTTCTTCAGTCTCATTGTTAGTGTATAGAAATGCCATTGATTTCTGAGCATTGATTTTGTATCCTGCCATGCTACCAAATTGATGTATGAGTTCTAGCAATCTTGGGGTGGAGGCTTTTGGGTTTTCTTTTTTTTTAATATATATAATAAATTTATTTTTTATTGGTGTTCAATTTGACAACATACAGAATAACACCCAGTGCTCATCCCGTCAAGTGCCCCCTTCAGTGCCCAGCACCCATTCACCCCCACCGCCCACCCTCCTCCCCTTCCATCACCCCTAGTTCATTTCCCAGAGTTAGGAGTCTTTATGTTCTGTCTCCCTTTCTGATATTTCCCACACATTTCTTCTCCCTTCCCTTTTATTGCCTTTCACTATTATTTATATCCCCAAATGAATGAGAACATACACTGTCCTTCTCCGATTGACTTACTTCACTCAGCATAATACCCTCCAGTTCCATCCACGTTGAAGCAAATGGTGGGTATTTGTCGTTTCTAATGGCTGAGGAATATTCCATTGTATACATAAACCACATCATCTTTATCCATTCATCTTTCGATGGACACTGAGGCTCCTTCCACAGTTTGGCTATTGTGGACATTGCTGCTAGAAACATCGGGGTGCAGGTGTCCCGGCGTTTCACTGCATCTGTATCTTTGGGGTAAATCCCCAGCAGTGCAATTGCTGGGTCGTAGGGCAGGTCTATTTTTAACACTTTCAGGAACCTCCACACAATTTTCCAGAGTGGCTGCACCAGTTCACATTCCCACCACCAGTGTAAGAGGGTTCCCTTTTCTCCGCATCCTCTCCAACATTTGTGGTTTCCTGCCTTGTTAATGTTCCCCATTCTCACTGGTGTGAGGTGGTATCTCATTGTGGTTTTGATTTGTATTTCCCTGATGGCAAGTGATGCAGAGCATTTTCTCATGTGCGTGTTGGCCATGTCTATGTCTTCCTCTGTGAGATTTCTGTTCATGTCTTTTGCCCAGTTCATGATTGGGTTGTTTGTTTCTTTGGTGTTGAGTTTAAGAAGTTCTTTATAGATCTTGGAACCGATACCTTTATCTGATAAGTCATTTGCAAATATCTTCTCCCATTCTGTAGGTTGTCTTTTAGTTTTGTTGACTGTATCCTTTGTTGTGCAAAAGCTTCTCATCTTGATGAAGTCCCAATAGTTCATTTTTGCTTTTGTTTCTTTTGCCTTCGTGGATGTATCTTGCAAGAAGTTACTGTGGCCGAGTTCAAAAAGGGTGTTGCCTGTGTTCTCCTCTAGGATTTTGATGGAATCTTGTCTCACATTTAGATCTTTCATCCATTTTGAGTTGATCTTTGTGTCTGGTGCAAGAGAGTGGTCTAGTTTCATTCTTCTGCATGTGGATGTCCAATTTTCCCAGCACCATTTATTGAAGAGACTGTTTTTCTTCCAGTGGATAGTCTTTCCTCCTTTATTGAATATTAGTTGACCATAAAGTTCAGGGTCCACTTCTGGGTTCTCTATTCTGTTCCATTGATCTATGTGTCTGTTTCTGTGCCAGTACCACACTGTCTTGATGACCACAGCTTCGTAGTACAACCTGAAATCTGGCATTGTGATGCCCTACTATGGTTTTCGTTTTTAAAATTCCCTTGGCAATTCAGGGTCTTTTCTGATTCCACACAAAACTTAAGATTATTTATTCCAAGTCTGTGAAGAAAGTCCATGGTATTTTGAAAGGGATTTCATTGAACCTGTAAAAGGCCCTGGGTAGCATAGACATTTTCATAATATTTATTCTTCCAATACATGAGCATGGAAAGTTTTTCCATCTCTTTGACTCTTCCTCAATTTCTTTCAGAAGGGTTCTGTAGTTTTTAGGGTATTTCTCTTTCTTCACACTCATTGTCAGTGTAGAGAAATGCCACTGATTTCTGGGCATTGATTTTTGTATCCTGCCACATTGCTGAATTGCTGGATGAGTTCTAGCAATCTTGGGGTGGATTCTTTGGGTTTTCAAAGTACAGTATCTTGTCATCTGCGAAAAGGGAGAGTTTGACTCCTTTTCCAATTTGAATGCCTTTTGGCTAGGACTTATGATAATGTGTTGAATAGCAGTGGTGAGAGTGGACATCCCTGTCGTGTTCCTGATCTTAGGGGAAAGGCTCTCCCATTTTCCCCATTGACAATGATGTTTGCTGTGGGCTTTTCAGAGATGGCTTTACAGATATTGAGGAATGTTCCCTGTGCATAACTCTGAAGAGTACTGATCAGGAATGGATGCTGTACTTTGTCAAATGCTTTCCTGCATCTATTGAGAGGATCCTATGGTTCTTGTTTTTTCTCTTGTTGATGTGATCACCTTGATTATTTTACAAGTGTTCAAACCCCTTGCATCCAAGGTATAAATCCTAGTTGAAACCCGGCCCCGCTGCTCGTGAAGCCTGCACCTTCAGGGCACCAGCGTCTGCCTGGCAAGCTGCCCATCGCTGCCCACCACCTCTTGCGCTGTGATCTGTGCATGGAATGAGGGGACCTGAACCCTGGCCCCAGGGAGGAGGGCCCGGACCTGGATAGAGGTGGCTGTGGGGCTGGCAGATGCTGAGCGTGGCTCGTGCCGGCCTTCCTTGTCTTTCCCACTGCCTAACTAACTCCAGTAGGGGAAGAATAAGATCAGAGATGCACAAACAGTGGGGAGTTGTAGAGGACACAGGGAGTCATTTGACTTGGGCACACAGGGAAAGTTTCTCCAGGCATGTGTCAGCTGCAGATGGAAGGGAAGTGCGTTGAGACCAAGGGAACAGCAAGGGTAAAGTTGTGGAGGCAGGCCCATGCAATGTATGAATTTCTAAAACTCAAACAAATGATAAGGTAACACATAGCCATTGTCAATGTTTTAAAGTTAGTAAAAGAAAACGTAGGTCTTCCCCACCTCAGCCCCCAGCCCTCTTCCTCTGGAAGATTTAATGCAAGCAGCTCCCAGTGAACCTGCCTCCTGGTGCAAGCATGCCTCTGTGTAGTCCCACCAACAGGATGTGACAGGAATGGTGGTTCCAGTTTTGGATTTAGGCCAAAAGGAGGCCTAGCATCTTTCATTTTGGTGCTCTGGGAGCAGCCAGCTGCTGTGTAAGCGGTGTGGTGACAGTGCTGGGAAGACTGCATGGGGAGGAAAAAAGTACAGAATGATGAACCGAGGCCCCGAGGACTATACTGGATGACTTAGGCTCCAGCCAGCCAGCAGCCACCTGGGCCATCCCGGCCAAGGTGTGACACATGAGAGTTAAAGCCGTGAACCCTCCAGCCAGCAGCCAGCACTGGAGCACAGACAAGTCGCCCAGATTTCTGTCTCACAGGATTGTGAGCAAACCAAATGGTGGTTGCTTTAAGCCACTAAGTTTTGGGGTGTGTAATTACATGACAATATTCAGAGCACCCCGGGCCCTAGGCTGCCCTGTTGTCAGTTTCTCATGGACCTTCTGTAACCTCCTCAAACAAACACATGAGTGAATTCCTGCAACTCCACGCAATTATCTGGGGGTTTGCATACCACACATCCTGGATTGCACTTGGTTTCTCTTTCTCTCTCTTTTATTCATTTTTATTTTTAAAGACTTTATTTCTTTTTTTATAATAAATTTATTTTTTATTGGTGTTCAATTTGCCAACATACAGAACAACACCCAGTGCTCATCCCATCAAGTGCCCCCTTCAGCGCCCGTCACCAATTCACCCTCACCCCCCGCCCCCTCCCCCCCACCACCCCCATTTCGTTTCCCAGAGTTAGGAGTCTTCATGTTCTGTCTCCCTTTCTGACATTTCCCACACACCTCTTCTCCCTTCCCTTACATTCCCCTTCACTATTATTTATATTCCCCAAATGAATGAGAACATATAATGTTTGTCCTTCTCTGATTGACTTATTTCACCCACCATTTGCTTCAACGTGGATGGAACTGGAAGGTATTATGCTGAGTGACTTTATTTATTTCTTCATGAGAGACACACAGAGAGAGGGAGAGACACAGGCGGAGGGAGAAGCAGGCTCCCTGTGAGGGGAGCCCAATGCAGGACTTGATCCCAGGACCCTGAGTCACGCCCTGAGCTGAAGGCAGAGCTCAACCACTGAGCCACCCAGGCATCCAAAGAATTTATTTATTTGTGAGAACGAGAGAGAGATAGTGAGGAAAAACATGAGGGTGTCATTCTCCCTGTCTCTGGGTGTCTCCCTCCCTGTTTTCCCCTCCTTGTCTCGGTCTCTCCCTCCCTGTCTCTGTCTTTCCCTGTATCTCAGTCTCTCCCACCCTATCTCTGGATCTCTCCCTCCCTGTCTCTTGGTCTCTGCCTCTCTGTCTCTCAGTCTTTCCCTCCCTGTCTCTCAGTCTCCCCGCTTCCCCAATGGCTGCTGCTCACCCTGGGTCCTCCGGGGAAGCCACTTCGGAACACTCTGACGGTCTGAGGAAGGGACCAGCGTCTGGGATGACCAACTGTCCCAGGGCGGGCCCTTCCAGAGCACTCGTCGCGGTGCCCACCCATGGGCCCTGGGCCAGGACCCCCGCGCAGACAGAAGCGGCCCCAGGCCTCATTTGCAGCCCACTGGGCCCCGCGCCCTGCTTGGAGGACCCCCGGCCCGGGCCGCAGACGCCGGTGGTGGAGGCAGGACGCCCTCTCCCTCCTGACCGGGCACCCAGCACAGACAGGGCCTGGTGCCCCCTGAGGTCCCCAGGGGGATGCCACGGCCTTGGGGCAGCACTGCCGCATGGCTGAGGCCTCCCAGGTCGCCCCACCAGGCTGGGAGTGGGACTTAGGCCCAGGGTGCTGCCACCTGCCGCCTGGAGGGGGACGCGGAGCGTGTGCCCCAAACAGAGCAGGGCCTGTGCACCCAGCTCACCTCCAGCTTCACTGCACGCCTGAAGTCACAGAGCCCAGGCCTGGAGCCCGGCCTCTGCTCCGTGCCCTCCCCGTGCTGTAAAGACCCTAGGATACAGCCATAAGGAAGGTGTTAATGGTACATGTTATTAGAGGAAACCTCAGGTATTTTTTACAATTGCTGCCACAAAATTAAAATTCTTTTCATCTTCTATAGATTGAAAGCCATAGGGACAATTTTTCTTCTTTTGCTTTTCAAGTAAAAAGGGATAAAAACTGAAGTGCAATCAAACTCTTCTTTGTATCAGTTTGAACTATTTTAAGCAGAAAATTCTTTAGTTGTGTTTAATGGTTTTTAATCAATAAAATGCAACAATGATACATCAGCTGATTTCACAATGAATCTGTCCTGTATAATTTTTGATGGTAAGAAGGATATACTCAAATAATGATGTCTTCAGTATCAAAAGACTTCACATCCTTTTCTTATAATTGCTGCCCAAACATATACAGAAATCATCATCAAAGATTTGACTCTGTATAGAAGAAAGACCTTTTGAGACAAATTTAAAATTTAGGAACAATGAAAAAACTGACCAACTCTCAAAAGTTACCGTGTCAAAATTACTGAAAAACATTTCTATAATTTATAAACATTAGCTCATGTCTGTTAATAAAATTTAATCTTGAAAAAGAAACTTCACAGCATTTAAATATTTCAACATACTCCCATGTACACTAGTGATTTGTTTGAAAATATTCAAACACAGGGATGCCCAGGTGGCTCAGTAGTTTGGCGCCTGCCTTTGGCCCAGGGTGTGATCCTGGAGACATGGGATTTAGTCCCACGTTGGCCTCCCTGCATGGAGTCTGCTTTTCTCTCTCTGCCTCTCTCTCTGCCTGTGTCTTTGCCTCTCTCGCTGTCTCTCTCATTAATGAATAAATAAAATCTTAAAAAAAGAAAATATTCAAACAGAACCAAGTAACATTTAATTTTTAATGCCTTAAAACCAGAATATGTAATATTTCTTCCGTGGCATCCCATGTGGCAAACTTGACAAACTGTGCAATGTTAGCAGCCATTAATTACACTTAAACTTATTTAAAATACTGTCACATAAACATTGAACCTAAATAATTGAATGAGGAAAAAAATCCATTTAAAAAGGTTTATTCCATAAGTTAAGTTTACCACAGCTTATAATAACCTCAGAAAGGATGCTGAATCTAAATCTGGGATACAGGTTTTTAAGGGTGGGTGAAAAGACAAGTTAGTTGAAACTCAGAAAATTACTTGTTAGATGTTGGGTTCACATATATGTGCATGTGAGTGTGTTGGTTTTATGGGATGTCTACCCAATGACATAACTAGAGCCTTAACTCTTGGCCTTGCCTAGCACATGCTGAAATGCTAAAAGATGGAAGATCCTGTGTTAGTATGACATAGGAAATGAGCTAAGGAAAAATAGTTATTGCAGAAAAAAGAAGAGATTACTAAGGAGCAAATTCCTTGAGATGGGATGGGAGCCAGAAAACATGTGGAAGGATTAGACTTTGATAAGAAAGGAAGCATTCCCTCAGTTGATGAGGAAAGGGAAAGATAAACAACAGAATGGATGCAAGTAAGTTTGTAAATCTGGTGGTGGAAAGTAAGGAAGTAAGCATCTGATAGCTCCTGTTTTCTCAACCAAGTATAAGCTAAGGTGATGAAAGATTGGAGTGAGCACCTGGGAAGAGTAGAAGGTATAAGAGGAGAGAAAAAAATGTTTCTCCTGGAAACAGGGACAGTAATCTTACCAGCAATAAAAACACTGGGGTGGTAGGTTACAATGAGGGGTCATCTGACTGTGGGATCACGAATTGTAAAGCCGACTTGCCCTGTTGTGTGTATCTGGCAAAGTTCAACATCTAGGTGCAGACTTGGGGCTGTAGGCATCCCGGTTCAGACAGGTGGTGGAGAGAGAGAGAGGTGCTAGGTCATCACAGTGATGGGCCATGGAGCCTAATGAGGAGAAGAAATGTGAACAAAGGAAAAGGCAGATGGAAATGGAGAAGTCAATGGATTTTATGTCATGATAAATGTAAAATATGGTGGAAGTGTCATAGAAGATGAGTTGGGGTTAGTGTGTGTAATATTTTGAAGGTGATACAAGTTTTGGTGATGTGTATACAAAATGGGAGAGGATGACAGTACTGGAGTGGAAGTAAAGGTCATTCTTTGGCCATAGGAAGCCAAGGAAGCGAGGAGCCAGGGCATTCGGCGGGTCATCCATGTAGATATTGAAGCTGTCAAGAAAGATGATGAGGACCGAGGATAGGGGGAAGACACACGAGGGAAAGAGACCAGCTTTGCTAATGACAGCAAACAGTGGAGGAGAGAGTAATGCCAACAGCCGCCATGAGTCTCAGGGAGGGGACAGTGATGGTCTGGAGTGGCCTTAGTCCCCTTGTACATAGGAACTCAAGGTCAGCTCAAGGTTCCAGTGACAGACAGAAAATGGAGTGAGCCTGCAAGAGGCTTAAGATGGAGGGAGAGTTTTGCTTATACAGGATGGGGGTTCTAGAGAGCTCCGTGCTTCCTCCACAAGTAATACATTAGTTTTATATCATTAATAATGTTTTCACTAATTAAAATGAAATAAATTCTCAAAGAAAAAATTTTAAATATACAAAAGTATAAAAAACATACTAAAAATCATGGAGAGGAGAGTGCGTGTGGGAGAGGACATGCGCAGGGCACTGCACAAGAGAAACATTTCTCCAAAGCCATCGAGTGGAGAAAGCGAAAGGGGTTGATTATAGAAAGTTCTTGGAAGCAGTGGAGCTCAGAGTCTGGAGTCTCAGAACTCCACGCTGTCTCCATGAGTGGAGCCTGGCCAGCTCTGAAGTGCTCCTGGTGGAGTGGGGGCAGAGGTCCAGCAGCAGACAGCATGTCTGAGGATCCCCTTGGGGCCCACTGCAGTGCATCTGGGAGAGGTGGCACTGCCGCTCAGGGACTAAACAGGCAGCAGACAGCACTGAACTGCCCCACGCATTACCATAGGAACAGAGGCAGCTGCTGAGGGCAGCTAACCTGGACACTGTTTTTTTCGCTGTGCTTCACCATAAACTCCAAGCCCCAGTGTGTTCGCATGACTGCCCTTTAGGGACATAGTGGCACAGGCCACAATGGGCCAGACCCTCCCCCAGAGGATTAGTGTGGCTCCATGCCACACTGGGTCCCTAATATTTGGAGTTTTGAAACCCAGCCTGCATGCATGAGATAAAATAGGAGCACTGAGCCACAGACAAGGGGAAGCCAGGAATCTGAGGGAAGCCTGGGGCCAATGAGGTGACATGGTTCCCTCTTCTATGATGGCTTCCTGAATAGCTGTGGGTGTGAACACTGAACGCATGATGCCATTTTTTTTTCTGCTCCTAGTCAACACTGAGGACTTCAGGCAGCAGTATAGAGAACATAGTGGGAGCTTGAGAAACTTACACCAATCCCCATCCCCTTATGCTCTACAGGTGCTTTCTTATGAGGGCAAGTGTACCTGAGACCCAGAATGGCAGCTGGGCCTCTCCCCGCCAGACAACCAGCACCCACTCCCCACACCTAAGTCTATAGACCATGGAGTGATAGAACACCAGCTCTAAAGGATACTGGATCTAGCCTTTCTACCAAGATGACCACAGCACACCTAGGTAAAACTCACCACACACTGGATAAGGGCCTCACTGTGGAAACACTGCACAGGTGACCTGAGGGAAAGAGCTGCCAAAACACAGCAGCAGAGTACACAGCGTCCTCCAGACACTTCCTGAAGCCCAGGCCCTGCCTGGTCAGCATACAACCTCTCCTTAATACAGTCATCACCCCCATGACAAGGAAACATAAAGGCTTTCCTAACACCTAGAAGACAGAGACTTGGGCAAAATGCCAAGAGGGAAGACTTCATCTCAAAAGAAAGAACAAAAAAAGGTCATAGCCAGGGATCTGTTCCAACAGATATAAATAATATGCCTGACCCAGAATTTAAAACAGCATCTAAGGATACTCTATGGGCTTAAGAAAAGCATAGAGACACCAGAAAGTCCCTTACCACAGAGATAAAAGATCTAAATATTTGTCAGTCTGAAAAAAAAAATCCTGTAATCGAGATGCAAAATCCACCAGATACAATGAGCACAATGATAGAAGAAGCAGAAGAATGAATAAGTGATTTAAAAAATTAAATTATGGGGAATAATGAAGCTGAAAAGTCAAAGGAAAGAAAAAAATCACAAATATAGACTTAAAGAACTGGTGACCTCATAAAGAATAATAACAGGCAGAGCATAGGTGTCCCAGGGAAATGGGGCAGACAGCTTACCCTAGGAAGTTATACTGAAGACCTACCTAATCTGCTGAAGGAAAGTGACATCCAAATCCAGGGGGCACAGAGATCTCTGGCCAGAATCAACAAAAGCAGGCCAACACCAAGGCATATCAAAGTAGAATTTGCAAAATATAGAGATGAGGAAAACATCCTGAGAGCAGCAATGGAAAAGAAATCCCTAAATTAAATTACTGGGTCACAAATCAGGTCTTAACCAATACCAAAAGATTGGGTATTATAGTAGAAGAGAAATAAGGTTAGCAGCAGATTTCTCCACAGAAACCTAATAGATCAGAAGGGAGAAGCATGATATACTCAACGTGCTGAATGGGAGTAATATGCAGCCAAAGATCCTTTTCCAGCAAGGCTGTCATTCAGAATAGAAGGGGAGAAAAAGAGTTTCCCAGACAGACAAAACAATAGGAGTTCATGACCACTACATTACCCCTGCAAGAAATATTAAAGGGAACTTTTCAAGAGGGAAAGATGGATAGATCACAAGCCACAAAGACTACAAAGGAGGAGAGAAAATCTACAGGAACAGCAACCTCACAAGTAACACAATGGCACTAAATTCATATCTATCAACACTCATTCTGAAGGGAAACAGACTAACTGCTCCCACCAACAGACATAGGATATCAGAGTGGATAAAAAACAAGACTCAACTCTATGCTGCCTACAAGAAACTCATTTTAGACTTAAAGACACTTAGAGATTCAAAGTGAGTGGATGGAGAACCATGTACCATGCAAATGGACATTAAGAGAAAGTCAGCAGCCACACTTATATCAGACAAACTAGATTTTAAACTAAAGACTGTAAAAAGAGATGAAAAGGGGCACTATAATATAATAAAGGGATCTATCCAACAAGAACATCTAACAGTTGTACATATTTATGCCCCCCAAACTAGAGCACCCAAACCTAAAAAATCAACTAATACTTAGTCACTGAAATAAAACAATATTAGGAGACTTTAACACCCCAATTAGAGCAACAGGCAGATCATCTACCTGAAAATCAACAAGGAAAAAATTGTTTAAATAACAAACTGGACCAGGTGGTCTTAACAGATATATTCAGAACATTGTGTCTGAAAGCACCAGAATACACGTTCATCTTGAACGCACATGGAATATTCTCCAGAATTGATCACACATCGGGTCGCATATTGGGCCACAACAAATACAAAAAGACTGAGATCATATAATGCATAATGTCTCACCACAATGCTATGAAAACTAAAGTCAATCACAAGGAAAAAGTTGGAAAAACCACAAATGCATGGAGGTTAAAGAATACCATACTATAGATGGACACCGAGGCTCCTTCCACAGTTTGGCTATTGTGGACATTGCTGTCCACCGAAAGATGAATGGATAAAGAAGATGTGGTTTATGTATACAATGGAATATTCCTCAGCCATTAGAAATGACAAATACCCACTGGGTGATGTATGGAAGTGGTGAATCGCTATACTGTATACCTAAAATTAATTTTACACTGTATGTTAACTAACTGGACTTTTAATAAAAACTTTTAAAAATCAAAAAAAAAAAAAAAGAAATGACAAATACCCACCATTTGCTTCGACATGGATGGAACTGGAGGGTATTATGCTGAGTGAAATAAGTCAATCAGAGAAGGACAAACATTATATGTTCTCATTCATTTGGGGAATATAAATAATAGTGAAAGGGAATAGAAGGGAAGGGAGAAGAAATGGGTAGGAAATATCAGAAAGGGAGACAGAACATAAAGACTCCTAACTGGGAAACGAACTAGGGGTGGTGGAAGGGGAGGAGGGCAGGGGGTGGGGGTGAATGGGTGATGGGCACTGAGGGGGGCACCTGATGGGATGAGCACTGGGTGTTATTATGTATGTTGGCAAATTGAACACCAATAAAAAATAAATTTATCATTAAAAAAATAAATGTTAATTATGAAGTATACTAAAAAAATAAAAATAAAACTAATGAAAAATTAAAAAAGAGAATACCATACTAAAGAATAAAAGGGTTAATAAGAAAATTAAAAGTGAAATAAAAAATACATGGAAGCAAATGAAAATGAAAACAGGACAGTATCAAACTTTTGCTGACCTTGGAGGAAAAGTTCTACTTGTCTATAAGTGGTCCTAAGAGGAAAGTATACTGCAATACAGGCCTACCTCAAGATGCAAGAAGAGGTGCAAATACACAACCTAGCCTTACCACTAAGGAAGCTAGGAAAGGAACAGTAATTAATGCCTAAAGGCATAAGAAGGAGAGAAATAATCATGATTGAGCAAAAATAAATGATAAAGAAACAAAAACAGCAGTATACCACTGGAAAAAAGGTCTATTCAATAGTTAGCTTAGTCTAAGACCCCCAGATGACTCCGGGATTGAGCATCCACCTTCGGCCCAGGGCCTGATCCTGGGATCCGGGATCGAGTCCCCCATCGGGCTCCCTGCATGGAGCCTGCTTCTCCTTCTGCCTATGTCTCTGCCTCTCTCACTCTCTGTCACTCTCATGAATAAAGAAATAAAAATCTTTAAATAAAAACAAACAAAACAAAATAATTCTCTTAGGCCTTTGCTGGAAGGTGCTGCTTGTTGCTCAACTTCTGTTCCATGGAATCCGTGAGGCACGATCATACTTACATTCGAGGCTTGCAGCTTTCTTTGTGTCACCAATCTGCTCCTGCTTCTTTATCCCTCTTTCTGCTTTTTGGTTTGATGAATTATTTTTCATGGTTCTATTTTAATTACTCCATTTTCTCCATTCAAGATTCAGCTGTATTTCTTTTTTTTAATTTAATGATCTTCAATGATGTTACTTCTCCTCTGCTAACTCCCTAGTTCTGCATATGTGTCTACATTTATATCCGTTTCTTTGTTTCTCTGTCAGTGTGCATGGATACAGAACATGATATCAGTTCAGTTGGTGGTCAAGCTGGAGATTCAGTGCCTACTGTCTACTTACAGTTCTGTGACTGACAGCAGGTTTCCTAGAGCCCAGGTCAGGGCGACTCACTGGGTGTCCACAGCTCACCCAGTGGAAACCAGGGAATGGCCCTTATCACATGACAGGCAGGGTTTCAGGATAAGGACAGCCTCACACCTTCGAGGCCAAGACTCTGACACCTTCAGTAGTGTTTGCCTTATATTCAGGAGCTTAGGATTGTGGGCAGCTATTGCCCATCCCTGCCCCAGTGGGACTGTCATCTTCTGGGCCTCCAGAATGAGAGTACTGGTGCCCACGTGTTTGCACACAGGACCTTGTGGGCCTGGATGCATGTACACACCAAGGAAGAACATGTGGTTGGAGGTATTTCCTGCATGTGACACCTGCCTCTAATGTCATAGATATGATGCCACAGTGGCCTGGGGATGTCTGGAGGAAGCACTCACTAGGAAAATCCCTATCCCACAGGCAAGATGCAGACCATCCCCAACAGGCACAATGGCTTCTCCAAGGTCAAAACCAGGGAAGAATGGAAAGTTGTATCAGAACCCAGGTGTGTTTCCAGGCTGGGGCCCTGCTGCACACAGTCCTTCCCTGGGGCCTGTGGAGAGGGGTGTGGTTGTGTCACTGTGTGCACAGGCCATTGCCTGCAGGGAGGGGGAACTGTCAGCAGCCCCGAGCGCTGCTCCTGAAGCTTCCTCCAGGAGTGGACTCAGGTAGGGGGTCCCAGGCAGTGAGGTCACTTCCTTGACAGCAGAGCCCAACAGAACTTGGAACCCCTGTAACCAGGCACCCGCATTCTAGTGCAGTCCCACCTCAGGCTCACTTGGCTGGAGACATCCGCTACTGGAAGATGTTCTCTTGCTGCTTGCCCACCTCTGGGGACTCTGGCTTCCAGGAACCCCAGGGATGCCACTTGTTCAAATGCTGTAGGCTTTGGCTCCACTATAAAAGCCAACGCCTCAGGGCGTTTATCAGGAGGTGCCATAAGGTAATAGCAGAGCAAGCCAGGCCAGCCCACCTGTGCCAGCCATCCTGGGCAGCCCCATCCCCTCCTCTTCAGGTTCAGGGAAACAGGGATGTGTGGGCAGGTCGCATCCAGGCTGGAGGACATTGCAGGGCAGCAGGTTCCCCAGTGATCCCTTCAGGGTCACCCTGATGTCATGGTGGGCAGGGTGGAAAGAAGATTCCTGAGGTGCCTCTTTTTTATTTTTTTTCCCTGAGGTGCCTCTTACCCGACCTAGAGTTAGCCCAAGGCTCTGCAGCTGCATCCCTTTTCTCTCCTTGGGGGAGGTGTGTGCTGACTGTGCTGTGGTGTGTCTGGAATGGAGTCAGCTGGGTGTGCGGCCCAGCCGAGGCAGCCAGACCAGGTGCTGAGACCTCCTGCCTGGCTGCTGGGCACTGTCTTTACAGAGCTCCACACAGGACTGGGGGCGGGAGCGGGAGGAAGAGGTTGTCTGCCCCAAAGTGTCAAGGAACTAGGAATTGCCCTGCACAGCTAACAGAGGCCAGCGCAGGCTCAAGGTGAGTGCAGGGGCTGGGGCCACCCGACACCCAGGGCCCCGATGCGGCACGAAGGGCCCCGGGTCCCAGAAGCCATCCTTCTACTCCCCTAGACTCCTGCTCCCACATGAGTCTGGATTCCCCTTCTCCCCAAACTTGCCCCCATGGCCCTGCCCCTGCCTGGGCCAGATGCAGAGTCCCTGTGCACAGATTTGTGGGAATATCAGAATAGAGCCTTCAGGGGATGCCTGGTCGCCCTGTGGTTTAGCACCTGCCTTCTGCCCAGGCCCTGATCCTGGAGTCCCGGGATTGAGTCCCGCCTCAGCTCTCTGCATGGGGGCTGCTTCTACCTCTGTCTGTGTGTCTGCCTCTGTCTCTCATGAATAAATAATAAAAACATTTAAAAAAGAGATACCATGTCTCATCACACGGGGTCTCCAGTAGTTTGCACTGTGCTATGCTTTCTCCTAACCGGTGCTCCCAGGAGACCTCATTGGCCTGAGGTCCGTCCCCACCTTCTTTAAGGCTTGAGCATGGTCCTGGTGAGTTGGGAGACTTTTTCCCAAAGGGACACGGGGCTCACTGTACTATGTCTATTGCTCTGCAGTTAGGTTTTGAAGGAGCGCATCCCTGCCCCCCGCCTTGCGGGGTCAGGCACAGGGGCCTCATGTGCTGCACAACATGTCAGAAGGCCAGTTGGTTCCCACAGCCACTGAGCCCTTCACTGATGCAGGATTCGATGCGATTCCCTTCTGTTGCCAAATCACAGGGCGGCACTGAACATCCTGCAGCCCTCACACCCTGAGCCTCACACCCAAGGAAAGGTCTCCGTGTTGGCACCTCGAGAGGGACGTATGGTCAAATTCAATGGGTGAAGCCATTAATGCAGGGAGGTGCTGTCAAAACTCAGCTGACAATCGGACCTGGGATACCAACCTCTCCCACTTGAGGTCCTTGTATTGATCCAAATTTTTTTTGAACATTTATCCTCTAAGATTATTTCTTTATTGGATAGTTTGTGTTATTTAAGAGACAGGCAGAGAGCAGGGAGTAGGAGAGAGAGACACACAGGCTCCTGAAGCCGACTCTGCCCCAAGCACAGAGCCTGCCGGGGGCGGGATCTCAGGATGCTGAGGCCATGACCTGAGCCACAACCAAGAGTCAGATGCTAAGTGAATGAGCTGCAGGCGTCAAGCCCCGTGTTCCTGCTGTGGGGACTCCTGCCCCCCGCCCCCGCAGCCACTGAGCGCTCGGGCTTTGGTCTGCGCTCCAACTCCCAGGGCTCCTGGCAGCTACAGTGCAGGCTGCACGTCCCCTCTGTCCCACCTCAGGGTGAAAGGGTCTCAGCCGTGAAGTGGAATCTGATCTCCCCAATGAAGCCCAGCTGGACAGAGCTGCTGGAGCACGAAGTACAACTGCTTCCCGCCTTGCTGCGCAGGGACATCATCTCTATTTTCAGTTTCTGAGAAAACTATAATGGATTTGCCAGCACCGAAGAGGTGCTGGACCTGCTGTTTACCAAGTGAGCCCCCTGACCCTCCACAGCCCAGTGGGATGGGTCACCTCTTGGTTGGGAGTCTGGGGAATGTTTCTGAGCTTCCCGGCCCCTTGGGCTGCTCCTCCGACTGGAATAGAGTCACACAGGGCCTAGTGGGGTCCTCTAGGGAAGCCCCCAGGGCCTGGCCTGTGCCAGGTCGGCTAGAGGGGCTATGCTTGTGCTCATCAGCCGTCGTTCTCTCCCCATGATGAAGCCTGTGCCTCCTCCCCCACAATCACCAGGGTCTTGAGCTGGCCTGTTTTCCCATTGAAAGGGAGGTTTGAGAGTCCATGGGGGTCTGTGTCATGGGGCAACCAGACTGGGGGAATCTGGGGATGCCGGGGTGCCCCAGGCCCACTCGGATATTGGCCATGGGCCTGGCTGGAGCCCTTTCATTCCTCAAGCATTCAGGAAGCCCCAGCAGGTGCAGGCACTTCTCTGGGAGCTGCCCGTGGCCCCAAGCACAGAGCTGACGGCCTCCCAGGGCTCCGGACTAGTCAGGGGTCAGAGGGTGACAGTCCCCATGATGAGAGGTCGCGTCCACAGGACAATTCATGTGATGCCCCCCACCCTCCTCTAGATATAGATGCATTGTAGCTGCCTATGGTGACAACGACGCTGTCCTGCAGTGGTGGAAAATGTGAATGAGCTCTGGCTCCTGCAGGAGGGCCTTCCCTCTCCAGGAGGGCAGCGAGGGGGCTGTGGGTCAGAGGGGTTGCTGGACCCTCACCCCACACATCTGCAATTCCTGTGACAGGGTAAACGTCTAAGGGCCCTTCAGGAAAAGAGCAAAGGAGAGCCGTGGATGGAGTGAGGGCTTTGTGGGAGACCACTGGGACCCATAAGGGAGACCTTCTCCATGCCTGCTCCCTCCCAACCCTCTGTCTACCACACCTGGGGCCCAGAGAAGAGGGTGTGGGGAGCATCACACTCACCAATCTGGTGGCACCTGGACCTGGGTGCACAGCAGATGCTCAGGAGGGCCAGTGAGGGCTCACGGACCAGACAGCCATCACCCCATGGGAGATGGCAGATTAGAGTCAGTGGAAAGACACCCCCTGAGGCCCCTCGTGAGTGAGGCAGTGCAGAGCAACAGGAGGAAAGGTGGTGGTACCAGGCGGCTCCTGGCAAGGCCTGGCAAGACACAGAACCCAAGCCCTCCTCACTTGGATATTCCCAGAGTGACAGTGTGTGCAGTGAGGACAATGACAGGCCTGAGCCCCCTCCCTGGACACCTGCAGGTGGATTCAAGGGGCAAGTGGGCAGGGGGCCAGGCTGAGGAGGGAGTCCCACTTCCCCAGGAAAGACAGTGATAGTCACACTGCTGGTCATGGGCTCCCATGCACAGAAGCTTCATGCCAGTCCCTCCTCAGTGAGCAGGCCTGTGGCAGGCAGGACTGCCAGGTGGCAGGTGGACAAAGAGCAGGACTGGCTTCTGACAGACCCGAGCAGGAGGCCGGGGGCCCTGGTTCCTGCATGGCTTCCCCGGGACACCTGTGTGTGAGGGAGCCCTGTCTTCTGACGCCTGTGCCCACCTGTCCCTCCCCAGGGCCATCTCCTGTATCCTGGACATTTGGTTGGACTACAATCGGGAGGATTTTCGTCAGCTCCCAGAATTTCCCTCCCTGACAAAGCTGCTGGAATTCATGAGGCAGCGTATGCCAGGCTCAGACCTGGAACACCGTGCCTGGCATTACCTCAAACAATTCAGACGCCTCCATGCAGCAGAGCCAGAGGCTGGGGGTGAGGAGGACTGGGGGCGGCCAAGATGGGGACAGGGTGAGCCCCACAGATCAAGCCTCCATGCAGCTGGGCCGGGAGCAGTGGGTAGGCTCATATCCCCATTCCCATGGGCTGCAGTCTGGGGAGACCTCCCAGGGCTCTTGCACTCACACACGTTGAGCAGAGGGAAGAGTGTCCTTGATTTGTGAGGGACGTGGAAAGTCCATCCTGGTGATGATACTTTGTCTTCTTGGAGCTACAGCTTCGGCCCGAGAACAACACCCTGAACCACCTCAAGAGCCCGCCCCAGCTGCAACTGTGGGGCCTGCTACACCTTTAGGGCCTGAGGTGATCGAGCCCATCCTGGCTGCTGGAGCTGAGGGCTTGGCCCGAACTGAGATACTGGCTGCTGAGTCGAAGCCCCTGCACATAGTGGTCACTGGTCTAGTTCACTGCTCCACCCTGGAGAAGCCACCTGCACCCTCGGCCACCCTGCAGGAGTAGGCGGCCCCAGTGCCTACAATCGGTGTCTCCAAAGTGCCAGAGCCACCACCTGCCTCCGGAGCAACTGGCTTTGACCTCTGAGCAACACCGTGAACGACCTCAAGAGTCCGCCCCAGCTCCTACCGCGGGGCTTGTGATGGCTGTAGCCCAATGGAGGCTTGCCCTCCTCTGTCGTTTCACTGTTTATACTTTGAGTTTTTCTTTAACCTGTATAATGGCTTATGAGTTTTATTTGTAATGAAGGATAAGTTAAAGGTGAAAGATTTATACGATCTGAAGAGAAACCAGACAAAAACAGACACATAGATCAATGGAACAGAATAGAGAATCCAGAAGTGGACCCTCAACTTTATGATCAACTAATTTTCGATAAAGGAGGAAAGACTATCCACTGGAAGAAAGACAGTCTCTTCAATAAATGGTGCTGGGAATATTGGACATCCACATGCAGAAGAATGAAACTAGACCACTCTCTCACCATACACAAAGATAAACTCAAAATGGATGAAAGATCTAAATTTGAGGCAAGATTCCATCCAAATCCTAGAGAACACAGGCAACACCCTTTTTGAACTTGGCCACAGTAGCTTCTTGCAAGATACATCCACGAAGGCTAAAGAAACAAAAGCAAAAATGAACTATTGGGACTTCATCAAGATAAGAAGCTTTTGCACAGCAAAGGATACAGTCAACAAAACTCAAAGACAGAGTTTTGAATGAGTCTACAGAATGAGAGAAGATATTTGCAAATGATGTATCAGACCTAGTTTCCAAGATCTATAAAGAAATTCTTAAACTCAACACCAAAGAAACAAACAATCCAATCATGAAATGGGCAAAAGACATGAAGAGAAATCTCACAGAGGGAGACACAGACATGGCAACAAGCACATGAGAAAATGCTCCGCATCACTTGCCATCAGGGAAATACAAATCAAAACCACAATGAGATACCACCTCACCCCAGTGAGAATGGGGAACATTAACAAGGCAGGAAACCACAAATGTTGGAGAGGATGCGGAGAAAAGGGAACCCTCTTGCACTGTTGGTGGGAATGTGAACTGGTACAGCCACTCTGGAAAACCGTGTGGAGGTTTGTCAAAGGAAGGTAAAAATAGACCTGCCCTATGACGCATCAATTGCACTGCTGGGGATTTACCCCAAAGATACAGATGCAGTGAAACACCGGAACACCTGCACCCCAATGTTTATAGCAGCAATGTCCACAGTTGCCAAACTGTGGAAGGAGCCTCGGTGTCCATCGGATGAATGGATAAAGAAGCTGTGGTCTATGTATACAATGGAATATTCCTCAGCCATTAGAAACGACAAATACCCATTATTTGCTTCGACGTGGATGGAACTGGAGGGTATTATGCTGAGTGAAATAACTCAATTGGAGAAGTCAAACCTTATATGGTCTCATTCATTTGGGGAATATAAAAGATGGTGAAAGGGAATAAAGGGGAAAGGAGAAAAATGAGAGGGAAATATCAGAAAGGGAGACAGAACATGAGAGACTCCTTACTCTGGGAAATGAATTAGGGGTGGTAGAAACAGAGGTGGGCGGGAAGTGGGGGGGAATGGGAGATGGGCTCTGAGGGCGGCACTTGCTGGGATGAGCACTGGCGGTTACTCGATATGTTGGCAAATTGAACACCAATAAAAAATAAATTAAAAAAAAATGAAGCTGCAGCTGTAGTGCCAGCTCGGTGGCAATTCCTTGCAGGCTAGGACAAGGTTCTCCAGACGGCTATATATGTTCCAAATCCGCCTCTAATATATGATGCTGTTTCTCCCATAGCTCACATTCACAGGTGCAGGAATCAAGGATTGGAACAGGGAGGGGTACTGCTCACTATATCCCTTCAAGTTCTACTTGCAAAGTGTTTAATTTGTGTTTTCACGATTTTAAACTCCGCTGGCCTAGAGGTCTCATTTTCAAAGAGAGGCACAAAAACAATCCCACTGATCTGGCAATTCAAACTGCTGCCTGGCCACTTTGAGCTCTTCATGCCTCTGAGTCAATAGGCAAGGAAGGAAGTTACCACCTGGCTGGGTGATTAATCTCAAATACCTCAAAGAAATTGGTTGAACTCCACAATGAAGGTTAGGAAGAGCATGTGTGAAAATCATAGGATCACTTAAGACATCTTTCATTATTAACTTCATATTTTCATTTTCATTTCCTTCCATGTATTTTTAAATTTATACTTTAATTTCCCTGTTCACCCATTCATTATGAACAGGAGGATATTCTTTAACCCCCACGTGATTCTGGATTTTCCAATTTTTTTCTTGTGCTTGATCTTAAGTTTCATGGCATTGTGGTTGGAAACTATGCATGGTACAGTCTTCATCTTTTTGTACTTGTTAAGGTCTGATTTGTGACCTGGTATGTGATCTATTCTGGAGAATGTTTCATATGCACATAAAAAGATTGTGTCTTCTGCCGTTTTAGGATGAAATGTTCTGAATATATTTGTTAACTACAAAAAAAGAGAAAAGAATAGAAACGACAAAGACCTACTACTTGCTTCGATGTGGATGGAACCGGAGGGTATAATGCTGAGGGAAAATAGTCAATCGGAGAAGAGCAATCATTATATGGTCTCATTCATTTGGGTTAATAAAAAAATAGTGAAAGGAAATAAAGGGAAACGGAGAGAAAATGAGTGAAAATATCAGTTGACGATGACAGAATATGAGAGACTCCTAACTCTGGGAAATGAACAAGGGGTACTGGAAAGGGAGTTGCTTGGCTGGTTGGGTGACTGGATGACATGGGCTGAGGGGGGCACTCGATGGGATGAGCCATGGGTGATACGCTATATGTTGGCAAATTGAACTCTTCTCATTTAGGACCCTGAATATATCCTGCCAACCCTTTCTGGCCATCCAGGTCCCTGTGCAAAGGTCTGCTCTTTACCTACTACTTCTCCCCATAAAGTTTAGGGATCCCTTCTATCTTGCTGCTTTGAGGATCTTCTCTTTATCTTCGGAATTTGGAAGTTTCACCATGAAACATCAGGGTGTTGAATGGTTTTCGTTGATTATAGGGGGGGATCCATCTATCTCCAGGATATGCATGCCTGATTCCTTCCCCAAGTTAGGGAAGTTCTCAGCTATGATTTCTTCAAATACACTTTCTGGTCCTCTGTTCCTTTTGGCACCCTCTGGAACCCCCTTTAAACATAGATTTTTCCTTCGGAGGTTATCATTTATTTCCCTTAACCTTTCCTAATGGTCTTTTGATTTTCTCTATTTCCTCTGCTTCCTTCCTTCCCATCAACCTGTCTTCTATGTCACTTACTTGTTCTTCTACCTCATTAACCTCATCGTTAGGACCTCCGGTTTGGAATGCATCTCATTCAATTGATTTTTAATTTTGGCCTGATTAGATCTATATTCTGCAGTCATGAAGTCTCTTGCATCCTTTATGCTTTTTTCTAGAGCCACCAGTAGCTTTATAATAGTGCTTCTGAATTGGCTTTCTGACACTGAATGTAATCCAATTTCTGTAATTCTGTGGGAGACAGGACTATTTCTGATTTTTTCTTCCTTCAAGTAACTATGCTCAGTGCAGAGTGGCTAAAACAAGTTGTACTTGAAAAAGGAAGGAAAAAAATAAAAAAACATTTCCAAATTAAAAAAAAAAATAACAAGGAGGGGTATCCTCTGATTCTATATACTGTAAGTCCCTTGACTTCCCCTGGAGTTTTCCAGCACTGTTGGTCAAGAACTTGCTCTTCTAGTTTCCTTCCAGGTGATCTTCTGGGGGAGGGGCCTTCTTTTCATATTGTCAGGTGTGTGCCCCGGGGGTGCTACCCCGCTCCCTGTCAGGGGCTCGGCTCAGTGGGAGTTGTTTATCGTGTGAGACCCACACTCCCTGGCAGCCCGGCTCTGTCCCATGTGCAATGTGACTTAGGGGGGGAACAACAACACTGGCAGCGGGCAGCTCTTAACCCCTGGAGTCAGCTCAAGCAGTAACTACTGCATATCCCAGTCCACCAGAGACTAAATCCTACGGATGTGGGGGGCACTGACCTGCACAGTTTGGGGGTGCCGGGGACCGGAGTGTCCTCACTGTCCTGTGTCCTCCTGGCACCCGCATGTCCCAAGGGGATTGTGAGATCCTGGGCTGTGCCCCCGGCGCCCTGGGGTCCGGGGCCTGCGCCACTGGAATCACTCTCCCAGGGCCAAGCATCCCCCTCCTCTCCATGCACCTGCTGGAGCTGCCACCTGAGCTACTCCCGGAGCCCACTGGGCATGCGATCCAGTCCTTTTCAGAGCTCAGCCAATGGTGTGTGGTGCGCTGTCCCCACTTCCTCCGTTAGTGACCCCGGAAACCTGGGGTCTCCACTGTCCCTCGTGGGATCCTGCCCGAGTTCCCTGTGAGCGCCTTTTCATCCGGAAATGTTGGTAAAGTTCCTGATTCTCCTGCTCTGTGCTTTTCTGTCCTGGAGTCTCTCCTGCCCGGCCTTAGCCCAGGTGCCCGTGTGGGCTCTCCCCCACTGGAGTGTATTTATTTATTTTTCCCTGTTCCTACCTTGATAGAAGCACAAACTCTTCTCACTGTAGCCTTCCAGCTGTTCTCCATTTAAATATCAGGGCAAATTCGTAGGTTTTCAGGATGGTTTGAAAGTTATCTAGGTAGGTTGGTGGGGACAGGTGATTTCGGGTTCGTACTCTTCCACCATCTTGCTGACAGCCTTGTGTCTCATTATTTTGGTTTCCCATTTTCCCATTCTATTTATACAAATATTTTATTTTATCTAATTTTTTTTACTTAAAAATTTTTTTTATTAATAAATTTATTTTTTATTGGTGTTCAATTGGCCAACATACAGAATACACCCAGTGCTCATCCCGTCAAGTGCCCATTTCAGTGCCTGCCACCCAGTTACCCCCACCCTCTGCCCACCTCCCCTTCCACCACCCCTAGTTTGTTTCCCAGCATTAAGAGTCTTCCATATTCTGTCTCCATTTCTTATGTTTCCCACTTATTTTTCCCCTTTCCCCTTCATTCCCTTCCACTATTATTTATATTCCCCAAATGAATGAGACCATATGTTTGTCCTCCTCCGATTGACTTATTTCACTCAGCATAATACCCTCCAGTTCCATCCACGTTGAAGCAAATGGTGGGTATTTGTCGTTTCGTATGGCTGAGTAATATTCCATTGTATACATAAACCACATCTTTATCCATTCATCTTTCGATGGACACTGAGGCTCCTTCCACAGTTTCGCTTTTGTGGACATTGCTGTTATCAACATCGGGGTGCAGGTGTCCTGGCGTTTCATTGAATCTGTAACTTTGGGGTAAATACTCAACACTGCAATTGCTGGGTCATAGGGCAGATCTATTTTTAACTCTTTGAGGAACCTCCACACAGTTTTCTTTTTTTTTAAATCATACATTTATTTTTTATTGGTGTTCCATTTGCCAACTTACAGAATAACACCCAGTGCTCATCCCGTCAAGTGCCCACCTCAGTGCAAGTCACCCATTCACCCACACACCCCGCCCTCCCCCCTTCCACCACCCCTAGTCATTTCCCAGAGGTAGGAGTCTTTATATTCTGTCTCCTTTTCTGATATTTCCTACCCATTTCTTCTCCCTTCCCTTCTATTCTCTTTCACTATTATTTATATTCCCCAAATAAATGAGAACATACAATGTTTGTCCTTTTCTGATTGACTTATTTCACTCAGCATAATACCTTCCAGTTCCTTCCACGTTGGAGCAAATGGTGGGTATTTGTCATTCTTAATGGCTGAGTAATATTCCATTGTATACATAAACCACATCTTCTTTATCCATTCATCTTTCGATGGACACTGAGGCTCCTTCCACAGCTTATCTATTGTGGACATTGCTGCTAAAAACATCAGGGTGCAGGTGTCCTGGCATTTCATTGCATCGGTATCTTTGGGTTAAATCGCCAGCAGTGCAATTGCTGGGTCATAGGGCAGATCTATTTTTAATTCTTTGAGGAACCTCCACACTGTTTTCCAGAGTGGCTGCACCAGTTCACATTCCCACCAACAGTGCAGGATGGTTCCCCTTTCTCCACATCCTCTCCAACATTTGTGGTTTCCTGATTTGTTAATTTTCCCCATTCTCACTGGTGTGAGACGGTTTCTCATTGTGGTTTTGATTTGTATTTCCCTGATGGCAATTGATGTGGAATATTTTCTCATATGTTGTTGGCCATGTCTATGTCTTCTTCTGTGAGATTTCTGTTCATGTCTTATGCCCATTTCAGGATTGGATTGTTTATTTCCTTGCTGTTGAGTTAAATAAGTTCTTTATAGATCTTGGAAACTAGCCCTTTATCTGCTGAAAAATACCCACCATTTGCTTCGACGTGGATGAAACTGGAGGGTAGTATGCGGAGGGAAATAGGTCAATGGGAGAAGGACAAACATTATATGGTCTAATTCATTTGGGGAAAATAAAAATAGTGAAAGGGAATAAAGAGGAAAGGAGAAAAAATGAGTGGGAAATATCAGTAAGGGAGACAGAACATGAGAGACTCCTAACTCTGGGAATCGAACTAGGGGTGGTAGAGAGGGAGGTGGGCAGGGGAGGTGACAGGGAGACAGGCACATAGGGGTGCACAGGATGGGATGAGCACTGGATGTTATTTTATATGTTGGCACATTTTAAAAAAAGAAGATGCACTTGCAGTGCCACCTCGCTGCCTATTTCTTGCAGGCTACGACAAGGTTCTCCAGAGGGCTATATATGTTTCAAATCTGCTTTTAATATATGATGCTGTTTCTTCCATAGTGCACATTCACAGGTGCAGAAATCAAGGCGTGGTACTACTCACTATAACCCTTCATGATCTACTTGCAAAATGTTTATTTTCTGTTCCCACGACTTTATATTCTGCTGGCCTAGAGGTCTAGTTTCAAAGAGAGACGCAAAAACAATCCCACTACTCTGGAAATTGAAACTGCTGCCTGGCCACTTTGAGCTCTTCATGCCTCTGAATCAATAGGCAAGGAAGGAAGTTGCTATGCTGACTGGGGGATTAATCCCAAATACCTGGGAGAAATTGGATGAACTCCACAATGGAGGCTAAGAAGAGTATGTGTGAAAATCAGAGGATCACTTAAAACATCTTTTAATATTACCTTCATGTTTTCATTTTCATTTCCCTCCATGTATTTTTAAGTTTATACTTTTATTTCCTCTTTAACACATGCATTATTAGCAGGAGGAAATTCTTTAACCCCCATGCATTTGTGGTATTTCCAATTTTTTTCTTGTGGTTGACCTTAAGATTCATATCATTGTGGTTGGAAAATATGCATGGTATAATCTTCATCTTTCTGTACATGTTAAGGGCTGTTTTGTGACGGGGTATGTGGTCTATTCTGGAGAATGTTCGATATGCACTCAAAAAGACTGTGTATCCTGCTGTTTTAGGAAGAAATGTTCTGAATATATTTGTTAAGATCAAAAAAGAAAAAGAAAAGAAACCGAAAAAACCCTCCATTTGCTTCAATGTGGATGGAACTGGAGGGTATTATGCTGAGGAAATAAGTCAATTGGAGAAGGGCAATCATTATATGGTCTCATTCATTTGAAGAATATAAAAAATAGTGAAAAGGAATAAATGAAAAAGGAGAGAAAATGAGTGAAAATATCAGTTGACGATGACAGAATATGAGAGATGCCTAACTCGGAAAGGATCAAGGTGTAGTGGAATGGGAGGTACTTTGGCGGTTGCAGTGACTGGATGGTGGGCTCTGAGGGGGGCACTTGACGGGATGAGCTCTGGGTGATATGCTATATGATTGCTATGTGTAGGGATTTACACATCAAAACCACAGTGAGATACCTCTTCACCCCAGTGAGAATGGTGAAAATTAACAAGACAGGAAACAAATGTTGCAGAGGATGTGGAGAAAGGGGAACCCTCTTGCACTGTGGGAGGGAATGTGAACTGGTACAGCCACTCTGGAAAACTGTGTGGAGGTTTGTCAAACAATTAAAAATGGAACTGCCCCGTGACCCAGCAATTGCACTGCTGGGGATTTTTAAATTTATTTTCTATTGGAGTTCAATTTGCCAACATATAGAAAAACACCCAGTGCTCATCCCATCAAGTGCCCCCCTCAGTGCCTGTCACCCAGTCACCACCACCCCCCTCCCAACTCACCATGCCCCACCCCCAGTTCGTTTCCCAGAGTTAGGAGTCTCTAATGTTCTGTCTCCCTTTCTGATATTTCCCACTCATTTCTTCTCCTTTCCCCTTTATTCCCTTTCACTATTTTTTCTATTCCCCAAATGATGGACCATATAATGTCTATCCTTCTCTGATTACCTTATTCACTCGGCATAACACCCTCCAGTTCCATCCATATCGAAGGAAATGGTGGGCATTTGTCGTTTCTAATGGCTGAGGAATATTCCATTGTATACATAAACCACATCTCTTTATCCATTCATCTTTCGAAGGACACCAAGGCTCCTTCCACAGTTTGGCTATTGTGGACATTGCTGCTAGAAACATCGGGGTGCAGGTGTCCCGGCATTTCATTGCATCTGTATCTTTGGAGTAAATCTCCAGAAGTGCAATTGCTGGGTCGTAGGGCATATCTATTTTTACTTCTTTGAGGAACCTAGGGCATATCTATTTTTACTTCTTTGAGGAACCTTCACACAGTTTTCCAGAGTGGCTGCATCAGTTCACATTCCCACCAACAGTGCAGGAGGGTTCCACATTCTCCACAAAATCTCCAACATTTGTGGTTTCCTGCCTTGTTAATTTTCCCCATTCTCACTTGTAGGAGATGGTATCTCATTGTGATTTTGATTTATATTTTCCTCATTGACAGTGATGCGGAGCATTTTCTCATGTGCTTGTTGGCCATGTCTATGTCTTCCTCTGTGAGATTTCTGTTCCTGTCTTTAGCCCATTTCCTGTTTGGATTGTTTGTTTCTTTGCTGTTGAGTTTAATAAGTCTTTATAGATCTTGGATACTAGCCCTTTACATGATATGTCATTTGCAAATCTCTTCTCCCATCCTGTTGACTGTATCTTTTGTTGTGCAAAGCTTCTTATATTGACAAAGTCCCAATAGATCATTTTTGCTCTTGTTTTTCTTGCCTTCATGGATGTATCTTGCAAGAAGTTACCGTGGCCAAGTTCAAAAAGGGTGTTGCCTGTATTCTCCTCTAGGATATTGATGGACTCTCACCTCACATTTAGATCTTTCATCCATTTTGACTTGATCTTTGTGTATGGTGCAAGAGAGTGGTCTAGTTTCATTCTTCTGCATGTGTATGTCAAATTTTCCCAGCACCATTTATTGAAGAGACTGTTTTGTCCAGTGGATAGTTTTTCCTCCTTTATCAAATATTAGTTGACCATAAATTGAGGGTCCACTTCTGGATTTTCTATTCTGTTCCATTGATCTATGTGTCTATTTTTGGGCCAGGACCACAGTGTCTTTATGACCACAGCTTTGTAGTAAAGCCTGAAATCTGGCATTTTGATGCCCCCAGCTGTGGTTTTGCTTTTCAATATTTCTCTGGCTATTCAGGGTCTTTCTGATTCCACACAAATCTTAAAATAATTAGTTCCAACTCTCTGAAGAATGTACATGGTATTTTGATAGGGATCCAGTGTCTGGGTGAATTACATACCCAGGGGGACAAGAGTTAAGAGGGTTCCCAGTCTGAGGGATCCTGGTAGGTGCTCTGTTCTGGGGACTGAATTTCTCCATGTCCTGCTGTGTTCGAGGGTTTGTGGTGTATGGGCGCCTGGTCAGCCAGGGATCTGGAGCATCCATTTGTCCACTACTGAGCTGGGGCAGGCAGCTCGTGGTCTGAGGGCACGTGTTCCATGAACCCCATCGTGTCCAGTGATGTGATGATTCCTTGTTCAGGACTTACTTGTTTCATACAATGCCTTCTCTGCCGGGTGCCTGGAGGCACTGCAGACACTGTACACATGGGGGTGGAGTGGAGGTTTAAGGCATTCGTGTGCCCTGTACTGAGCTGGTTTGGAGAGCTCCAGAGAAGCAGCGAGTGCCCTGGGTTCCCTCAGGATGGGGACTCACAGCTTTCCTTTGTTGATCCCTGGGTTGACCCCCGGGGTGTTGGAGAGGCATTTCCCCTCTGCCTGAGTACCCATGGTACCGATTCCCGGTGTCCCACTCCCACAGTTCACATGGGAATATGTCCGTGAGCAGCCAGGCCAACCTCTCAGTGGGAAATGGGAGCAGGAGTGGCCTGCTGTGGGTTCGTGGACTCTCAGGACCACAGAGGGGGATGAATGGATGTGCAAACATGCAGGTGGAGCCCAAAGTCTTGGCGAGAGGACTGGGGCAGGAGGGTGGTCCGGGGGCTTGCCATGGGCATGGGCAGAAAAGAGGGCAGACAACCTGAGGGAGAGCAGGGAGATCTGTGGCTGAAGTCCCATCTCTGTCATTAAGGGCACCTGTGTGGTTGTCATGCTTTTATATCAACCCAGGTGCATCAGAGTGCCCCTCTGTGATGTCATGCCATTCCCCAGCCAATCACGCATGCTCTCGGAGGGGCCTGGTTCAGGTGGCCAATCACCATGCAGCTCAGGTCGGCAATGTCAGATGGCTTTCTCCTTGACCCTCCTGATACTGTTGCCTAGAAATAATTTTAAATGGAAAGCAGTGTAGGAGGGGACAAGATGGCGGAAGAGTAGGGTCCCCAAGTCATCTGTCCTTACAAAGTTACCTAAGTTTCAAATCCTCCTGAAAACCTACGAATTCAGCCTGAGATTTAAAGAGAGAACTGTTGGAAATCTACGGTGAGAAGAGTTCAGGTTTGAGTCATGGTAAGAAGACGGGGCGGGGGAAGAAAGAATGAAACAAAAGGCATCCAAGTGGGAGGGGTCCCGCGAGGTCCCGGGCTAAGGCCATGGCGAGTGTCCCCAGGAAAGCAAAGCCCCATCCTGGAGACGCAGGGGTTTCCCCAATCTTCCTGGGATTTGGAGCAGGATCCCAGGAGGGGCGGGGATGCCCTCAGCCTCCCTGGGACACTAAGAGAGCACCAGCCCCCAGGGAGAGCGGGCACCACACCCAGGCCGAGCTCCCTAAAGGGCTGCGGCGTGCATTCGGTGGGGCCCCGGGGCAGCTTGGAGGCGGCTCACGCAGAGGCTCTGTCCAGGGGGCTGTGCGGCCCTGGGAACCGCTCACAATGCGGTCGGGCAGAGGCTCCACATGAAGGGGGCTGGGCGGCCAGGAGCATGATTCCAACAGCTCAGGTCTGGAAGCACAGTGCGCCCGGGACTCAGCCCAAGATCCGGTGCCTCCCCCGGGACAGGCAGAAGCCAGGAAGGCGCAGGACAGTAAAGACACTTTTGCCCCCGTTGGCCCCGAACTGTGCAGATCAGTGGCCCCTGACCCCAGAGCATCCAGGCTTCTGCAGACTGAGAGCTCCATAGCTACTGCGGGAGCTTAGTCCAGGGCTCCAGAGCTGGCCACATCTACTGTTGTTGTTCCTCCTGGGGCCTCACAGGTTAAACAACCCCCACTGAACCTCACAGTGGCCTCAACGGATAAAGAGGTTAAACATCTTTCACTGAGCACTGCACCAGGGAGGGGGTTGATCTGCTCCCCCAAGTGGTATAACCCGAAAATCAGCACAGCAGGCCCCTCCCACAGAAGACCAGCTAGAGGGACAGGGCAAAAAGAAATTATTGACCAAGAAGCACTGGAAAGTTCCAGGGGAAGCCGAGGGATTACAATATACAAAATGAGAGAATGCTCCCCCTTGTTTTTTGTTTTTTGATTTCGGTTTGCTTCTCCCCCCCCCTTCTTTTATTCTATTCTCCTTTTTCCCTCACTTGCTTTTTGCTTTTAAGTCTTTTTTCTTCTTTCTTTTTCTTTTCTTCTTTCTCTTCTCTCTTTTTCTCATTTTCCCAGTGCTTCTTGTTTTTGGCCATTTTGTACTGAGTAAAATAACTAGAAGGAAAAACTCACCTCACAAAAAGAATCAGAAACAGCTCTCTCCCACAGAGTTACAAAATTTGAATTACAATTTAATGGCACAAAGCCAATTCTGAAGCACAACTATAAAGCTACTGGTGGATCTCGAATTCACTGCAGAATTTAGTGCATGACTGCACTAAATTTCATGACTGCAGAATTTAGATCTAATTCGGCCAAAATTAAAAATCAATTAAACGAGTGAGTGACGACATAGAAGACAAGTTGATGGCAAGGAGGGAGACTGAGGAACAAAGAGAAAACGACTGAAAGATCATGAGGATAGGTTCTGGGGGGAAAATAGCAGCCTCAGAAACAAAAATCTACATTTATCTGGTGTTACTGAGGGTACCAAAAGGGACAGAGGTCTAGAATATGTGTTCGAACAAATCATAGCTGAAAACTTCCCTAAATTGGGGGAGGGAAACAGGCATTCAGATTCAGGAAATAGATAGATCCCACCCCAATATCAATAAAAACCGCTCTACACCTGGATATTTAATAGTGAAACTTGCAAATTCGAAAGATAAAGAGAATTTCCTTAAAGCAGCAAGAGACAAGTGTTCCCTAAATTTTATGGGGAGAAGTATTAGCATAACAGCGGACCCCTCCACAGAGACCTGGCAGGCCAGAAAGGGCTGGCAGGATATATTCAGGGTCCTACATGAGAAGAACATGCAGCCAAGAATACTGTATCTAGCAAGCCTCTCATTCAGAATAGGAGAGATAAAGACCTTCCAAGATAGGCAGAAACCGAAAGAATATGTGACCACGAAGCCTGCTGTGCAAGAAATACTAAGGGGGATTCTGTAATAAAGGAAGTTCAAGGGAACAATCCACAAAAACAGGAACTAAATAGGGATCATGATGACACGAAATACAGATCTTTCAATAGTAACTCTGGATGTGAATGGGCGTCATGAACCGATTAAAGGCCAGCTGCGGTTTCAGACTGGATAAAAATGCAAAACCCATCTATTTTCTGTCTACAAGAGACTCATTTTTAGATATAAGGACACCTACAGCCTGGAAATAAAAGGTGGCAGAAAAACAAGCCATTCCAATGGTCCTCCAAAGAAAGCAGGGGTAGCCATCCTTAGATCAGATAAACTACATTTCTTCACAAAGACTGTATTAAGTTATCAAGAGGGACACTATATCATACTTAAAGGATCTATCCAACAAGAAGACCTAACAATCATCAATCTTTATGTCCCAAATGTGGGAGCTGCCAATTATATCAATCAATTAGTCACCAAAGTTAAAAGATACTTAGATAATGATACACTTATACGTGGTGACTTGAATGTAGCGCTTTCTGCAATTGACAGGTTTTCTAAGCACAACATCTCAACATCTGGAAAGAAACAAGATCTTTAAATGATACACTGGACTAGATGGATTTCGCAGATATTGACAGAACTTTCCATGCAAACACAATTGAATACACATTCTACTCAAGTGCACATGGAACTTTCTCCGGATTAGACAACATACTGGGTCACAAATCAGGTCTTAACTGATAGCAAAACATTGGGATCGTCCCCTGCATATTTTCAGACCATAATGCTTTGAAATTAGAACTAAATCACAAGAACAATTCTTAGAAGGATTTCAAACACGTGGAGCTTAAGGACCATTCCGCTAAAAGATGAAAGGATCAAGCAGGAAATTAGAGAAGAATTAAGAAGATTCATGGAAACTAATGAGAATGCAGATACAACCATTGGAAATCTTTGAGAAACAGCAAAAGCAGTCCTGAGGGGAAATATATCGCAATACGAGCATCCATCCAAAAAGTGGAAAGAACTCAAATACAAAAGCGAAACTTGCACCTAAGGCAGCTGGAGAACAAAACAGCAAATAGATCCTAAACACAGCAGAGGAAAGAGAGTTAATAAAGATTCGGGCAAAACTCCATGAAATGCAGACCAGAAGAAATGTGGAAAAGATGAACAAAGCCAGGAGTTGGTTCTTTGAAACAATTAATAAGATAGGTAAATCATTAGCCAGCATTACTAAAAAGAAGAGGGAAAGGACTCAAATTGATAAAAGCATGAATGAGAAAGGAGAGATGACCACCAACACCAAAAAATACAAACAATTTTAAAAACTTATTAAGAGCAGCTGTATGCCAATAAATTAGGCAATCTAGAAGAAATGGGCACATTTCTGGAACACCACAAACTACCAAAACTGGAACAAGGAGAAATAGAAAACCTGAACAAGCCACTTACGAGGGTGGAAATTGAAGCAGTCCTCAAAACATCCCAAGGCACATAAGTCCAGGGCCAGATGGCTTCCCAGGGGAATTCTATCAACCTATTCTACTAAAGCTGTTCCAAATGGTAAAAAGAGATGGAGTAGTTCCAAACTCATTCTATGAACCCAACGTCACTTTATTTCTAAAACCAAACAAAGAATCCACCAAAAAGGAGAATTACAGAACAATATCCCCGATGAACATGGATGCAAAAATTCTCAACAGGAGACTAGCCAAGAGGATCCAACAGAACATTAAGAAGATTATTCACCATGACCAAGTGGGATTTATCCGCGGACGCAAAGCTGGTCCAACACTTGTGAAGCAATCAATGTGGTTGATCATATCAGCAAGAGAAAAAACGAGAACCATCGGATCCTCTCAATAGATGCAGAGAAACCATTTGACAAAATACAGCATCCATTCCTGATCAAAACTCTTCAGAGTGTAGATATAGAGGGAACAATCCGCAGCATCTTAAAAGCCATCTACGAAAAGCCCACAGCAAATATCAATCTGAGTGGGGAAACATGGGAGCCTTTCCCCGAAGATCGGGAACAGGACAGGGATGAGCACTCTCACTACTGCTATTCTACAGAGTAGTAGAAGTCCTTGCCTCAGCAATCAGGCAACAAAAAGAAATAAAGGGCATTCAAACTGGCAAAGTAGAAGTCAAACTCTCCCTCTTGGCAGATGACATTATACTGTACCTAGAAAACCCCAAAGACTCCACCCCAAGATTGCTAGAACTCATACAGCCATTTGGCAGTGTGGCAGGATACAAAATCAATGCCCAGAAGTCAGTGGCATTTCTATACATGAACAGTGAGCCTGAAAGCAAGGAATTAAGGAGTCAATCCCATTTCAATTGCACCCAAAAGCATAAGATATCTAGGACTAAACCTAACCAAAGCAGTAAAGGATCTATACCATAAAAATGACAGAACAAATTCTGAAAGACAATGTGGAAGACACAACGAGATGGAAAAATACTCGATGCTCTTGGATTGGAAGAATTAATATTGTGAAAATGTCAATGTTACACAGGGCAATTTACACGTTTAATGCAACCCCTATCAGAATACTATGGACTTTCTCCAGATAGGTGGAACAAATTATTTTAAGATTTGTGTGGAATCAGAAAAGACGCCGAATACCCAGGGGAATATTAAAAAAGAAAACTATAGCTGGGAGTATCACAATGCCAGGTTTCAGGCTGTACTTCAAAGATGTTGTCATCAAGACAGTGTGGTACTGGCACAAAAACAGACACATAGATCAATGGGACAGAACTGAGAATGCATAAATGGACCCACAACTTGATGGTCAACTAATATTCCACAAATAGGAAAGACTATCCACTGGCAAAAAGACAGTCTCTTCAATAAATGGTGCTGGGAAAATTGGACATCCACATGCAGAAGAATGAAGCTAGACCACTCTCTTGCAACAAACACAAAGATCAACCCAAATTGGATGAAAGATCTTAATGGGAGACAAGATTCCATCCAAATCCAAGAGGAGAATACAAGAAAAACCCATTTTGATCCTAGCCACAGTACCTTCTTGCAAGATACATCCATGAAGGCAAGAGAAACAAAAGCAAAAATGAACTACTGGGACTTCATCAAGATAAGAAGCATTTAAAAAAAAAAGATAAGAAGCATTTGCACAGCAAAAGATACAGTCAACAAAATTCAAAGACAAACTTCAGAATGGGAGACTATATATTTGCAAATGATGTATGAGATAAAGGGCTAGTTTCCAAGATCTATAAAGAACATATTAAACTCAACAGCAAAGAAACAAACAATCCGATCATGAACTGGGCAAAAGATATGAACAGAAATCTCACAGAGGAAGATATAGACATGGCCAACAAGCACATGAGAAAATGCTCCGCATCCCTGGCCACCAGGGAGATAGAAATCAAAACCAAAAGGGATTCCATCCACATCGAAGCAAATGGGGGGTATTTGTCATTTCTGTTCTTTTCTTTTTTCTTTTTTAACTTAACAAATATATTTAGAACATTTCTTCCTAAAACAGCAGAATGCACCGTCTTTTGAGTGCATATCGAACATTCTCCAGAATAGACCACATACCCCGTCACAAATCAGCCCTTAACAAGTACAAAAAGATTAAGATTATACCATGCATACTTTCCAACCACAATGACTTAAATCTTAAAGTCAACCACAAGAAAAACATTGGAAATACCACAAATACATGGGGGTGAAAGAATATCCTCCTGCTAATAACACATGGGTTAACCAGGAAATTAAAGTATAAACTTAAAAATACATGGAAGGAAATGAAAATGAAAACATGAAGGGAATACTAAAAGATGTCTTAAGTGATCCTCTGATTTTCACACATGCTCTTCTTAACCTCTATTGTGGAGCTCATCCAATTTCTCCCAGGAATTTGGGATTAATCACCCAGCCAGCATAGTAACTTCCTTCCTTGCCTATTGATTCAGAGGCACGAAGAGCTCAAAGTGGCCAGGCAGCAGTTTGAATTGCCAGATCAGTGGGATTGTTTTTGTGTCTCTCTTTGTAACTGAGGCCTCTAGGCCAGCAGAAATTAAAATCGTGGAAACAGAAATTAAACATTTTGCAAGTAGATCATGAAGAGTTATAGTAAGTGGTACCACTTCCAGTTCCAGGCCTTATTTCTGCACCTTGTGAATGTGTGCTATGGGAGTAACAGCATCATATGTTACAAGCAGATTTGAAACATATATAGCCCTCTGGAGAACCTTGTCCCAGCCTGCAAGGAATTGCCACCCAGCTGGCACAACATGTGCATTTTATTTTTTTAAAAAAAATTTATTTTTTATTTTTTTAATTATTTTTTTAAATAAATTTATTTTTTATTAGTGTTCAATTTACCAACATACAGAATAACACCCAGTGCTCATCCTGTCAAGTCCCCCCCACAGTGCCCGTCACCCATTCACCCCCACCCCCTGCCCTCCACCCCTCCACCACCCCTAGTTCGTTTCCCAGAGTTAGGAGTCTTTATGTTCTGTCTCCCTTTCTGATATTTCCCACACATTTCTTCTCCCTTCCTTTATATTCCCTTTCACTATTATTTATATTTCACTATTATTTATATCAGTCTCATAAAATTTTTTTAAATGTATTTTTTATTGGTGTTCAACTTGCCAACATATAGAATAACCTCCATTGCTCATCCCTTCATGCGCACCCCTACGTGCCCGTCTCACTGTCCACCCCCCCCCGCCCACCTCCCCATCCCCCACCCTTAGTTACTTTCCCAGAGTTAGGAGTCTCTCATGTTCTGTCTCCTTTTCTGGTATTTCCCATTCATTTTTTTCTCCTTTCCCCTTTATTCTCTGTCACTATTTTTTCTATTCCCCAAATGAATGAGACCATTAATGTTTGTCCTTCTCCTATTGACTTATTTCACTCGAAAAACACCCTCCATTTCATCCACGTCAAAGGAAACGGTGAGTATTTGTCGTTTCTAATGGCTGAGTAATATTCCATTGTATACATAGACCACATCTTTTTATCCATTCATCTTTCGATGGACACCGAGGCTCCTTCCACAGCTTAGCTATTGTGGACATTGCTGCTATAAACATCAGGGTGCACGCGTCCCGGCATTTCTGCATCTGTATCTTTGGGGTAAATCGCCAGCAGTGCAATTGCTGGGTCATAGGGCAGATCTATTTTTAATTCTTTGAGGAACCTCCACACAGTTGTCAAGAGTGGCTGCACCAGTTCACATTCCCACCAACAGTGCAGGAGGGTTCCCCTTCCTCTCCAACATTTTTGGTTTCCTGCCTTGTTATTTTCCCTATTCTCACACGTGTGAGGTGGTATCTCATTGTGATTTCGATTTGTACTTCCCTCATGGCCAGGGATGCGGAGCATATTCTCATGTGCTTGTTGGTCATGTCTATGTCTTCCTCTGTGAGATTTCTGTTCGTCTTTTGCCCATTTCCTGTTTGGATTGTTTGTTTCTTTGCTGTTGAGTTTAATAAGTTCTTTATAGATCTTGGATATTAGCCCTTTATGTGATACATCATTTGCAAATGTCTTCTTCCATTCTGTAGGTTATCTTTTCGTTTTGTTGACTGTATCTTTTGCTGTGCAAAAGCTTCCTATCTTGATGAAGTCCTGATAGATCATTTTTGTTTTTCTTTCTCTTGCCTTCATGGATGTATCTTGCAAGAAGTTACTGTGGTCAAGTTCAAAAAGGGTGTTGCCTGTGTTCTCCTCTAGGATTTTGAGGGACTCTTGTCTCCCATTGAGAGCTTTCATCCATTTTGATTTTATCTTTGTGTATGGTGCAAGAGAATGGTCTAGTTTCATTCTTCTGCGTGTGGATGTCCAATTTTTCCAGCACCATTTATTGAAGAGACTGTTTTTTTTCAGTGGATAGTTTTTCCTCCTTTATCGAATATTATTAGTTGACCATAAAGTTGAGGGTCCACTTCTGGATTCTCTATTCTGTTCCATTGATCTATGTGTCTGTTTTTGTGCCAGTACCACACTGTCTTGATGACCACAGCTTTGTAATACAACCTGAAATCTGGCATTGTGAAGCCTCCAGCTATGGATATCTTTTTAATATTCCCTTGGCTATTCGGAGTCTTCTCTGATTCCACACAAATCTTTTTTTTTTTTCCACACAAATCTTAAAATAGTTCCAACTCTCTGAAGAAAGTCCATGGAATTTTGATAGGGATCCAGTGTCTGGGTGACTCACATGCCCTGGGGCACGAGGGTTAAGAGGGTTCCCAGTCTGAGGGATCCTGGTAGGTGCTCTGTTCTGGGGAATGAATTTCTCCATGTCTTGCTGTGTTCAAGGGTTTGTGGTGTATGGGCGCCTGGTCAGCCAGGGATCTGGAGCATCCATTTGTCCACTACTGAGCTGGGGCAGACAGCTCATGGTCTGAGGGCACGTGTTCCAATGACCCCCACCATGTCCAGTGATGTGGTGACTCCTTGTCCCAGGACTTACTTGTTTCATACAATGCCTTCTCTGCCGGGTGCCTGGAGGCACTGCAGACACTGCACACATGGGGATGGAGTGGAGGTTTAGGGCATTCATGTGCCCTGTACTGAGCTGGTTTCGAGAGCTCCAGAGAAGCAGCGAGTGCTCTGGGTTTCCTCAGGACGGGGAGTCACAGCTTTCCTTTGTTGATCCCTGGGTTGACCCCTGGGGTGTTGGAGAGGCATTTCCCCTCTGCCTGAGTATCCATGGTACCGATTCCTGGTGTCCCACTCCCACAGTCCACATGGGAATATGTCCGTGAGCAGCCAGGCCAACCTCTCAGTGGGAAATGGGAGCAGGAGTGGCCTGCTGTGGGTTCGTGGACTCTCAGGACCACAGAGGGGGATGAATGGATGTGCAAACATGCAGGTGGAGCCCAAAGTCTTGGCGAGAGGACTGGGGCAGGAGGGTGGTCCGGGGGCTTGCCATGGGCATGGGCAGAAAAGAGGGCAGACAACCTGAGGGAGAGCAGGGAGATCTGTGGCTGAAGTCCCATCTCTGTCATTAAGGGCACCTGTGTGGTTGTCATGCTTTTATATCAACCCAGGTGCATCAGAGTGCCCCTCTGTGATGTCACGCCATTCCCCGGCCAATCACGCATGCTCTCGGAGGGGCCTGGTTCAGGTGGCCAATCACCATGCAGCTCAGGTCGGCAATGTCAGATGGCTTTCTCCTTGACCCTCCTGATACCGTTGCCTAGAAACAATTTTAAATGGAAAGCAGTGTAGGAGGGGACAAGATGGCGGAAGAGTAGGGTCCCCAAGTCATCTGTCCCTACAAAATTACCTAAGTTTCAAATCCACCTGAAAACCTACGAATTCAACCTGAGATTTAAAGAGAGAACTGTTGGAATGCTACAGTGAGAAGAGTTCAGGTTTGAGTCATGGTAAGAAGACGGGGCGGGGGAAGAAAGAATGAAACAAAAGGCATCCAAGTGGGAGGGGTCCCGCGAGTACCTGGGCTAAGGCTATGGCGAGTGTCCCCAGGACAGGAAAGCCCCATCCTGGAGAAGCAGGGGTTTCACCAATCTTCCCGGGAGTTGGAGCAGGATCCCAGGAGGGGCGGGGATGCCCTCAGCCTCCCTGAACACTAAGAGAGCACCAGCGCCCCAGGGAGAGCGCACCCCACTCATGGCCAAGCTCCCTAAAGGGCTGCAGCGTGCATTTGGCGGGGCCCTGGAGCAGCTTCGAGGCCCCTCATGCAGTGGCTCCACTGGGAGGGAGCTGCGTGGCCCTGGACACAGCTTGGAAGTGCCTCAGGTAGAGGCTCTGTGCAGAAGGCTGCCTGGCCCTGGGAATTGCTCAGAATGCGCTCAGGCAGAGGCTCGGCTGGGCGGCCAGGAGCACGATTCCAACAGCTCAGGCCTGGGAGCACAGTGCGCCTGGGACTCAACCCAAGATCCGGCACCTCCCCCGGGACAGGCAGAAGCCAGGAAGGCACAGGACCGCAAGGACACTCTTGTCACTGGGTGGCCCCAGGCTGTGCAGATCAGCGGCCCCTGCCCCCAGAGCATCCAGGCTTCTGCAGACTGAGAGCTCCATACCTACTGTGGGAGCTTACTCCAGGGCTCCAGAGCGGGCCACCTCTACTGTTGTTGTTCCTCCTGGGGCTCACAGGATAAACAACCCCCACTGAACCTCACAGTGCCCTCAACGGATAAAGAGGTTAAATATCTTTCACTGAGCCCTGCACCAGGAAAGAAGCGTTTGCTTCGATGTGGAATAACTGGAGGGTATTATGCTGAGTGAATTAAGTCAATCAGAGGAGGACCAACATTATATGGTCTCCTTCATTTGGGGAATATAAAACATAGTGAAAGGGAATAAAGGGGAAACGAGAAAAAGTCAGTTAGGAAAATCAGAAAGGGAAACAGAACATGAGAGACTCCAAACACTGGGAAACAAACTAGGGGTGGTAGAAAGGGAGGTGGACATGGGGTGGGGGTCACTGAGTGATGGGCACTGAGAGGGCACTTGATGAGATGAGCACTGAGTGTTACTCTATGTGTTGGCAAATTGAACACCAATAAAAAATAAATTTAAGAAAAAATTAAAAATAAAAGATTCAGCTGTAGTGCCATCTAGGAGGCAATTCCTTGCAGGGTAGGACAAGGTCCTCCAGAGGGCCATATATGTTCCAAATCAGCTTCTAATGTATGACGTCGTTTCTCCCATAGCTCACATTCACAGGTGCAGGAATCGAGGAATAGAACTGGGAGTGGTATTACTCACAATAACCCGTCATGATCTACTTGCAAAATGTTTACTTTCTGTTCCCACTATTTTCTATTCTGCTGGACTAGAGGTCTCAGGTTCAAAGAGAGACACAAAAACAATCCCACTGAACTGGAAATTGAAACTCGTGCATGGACACTTTGAGCTCTTCATGCCTCTGAATCAATAGGCAAGGAAAGAAGTTACTATGCTGGCTGGGTAATTAATCCCAAATACCTGGGAGAAATTGGATGAACTACATAATGGAGGTTAAGAAGAGCATATGTGAAAATCAGAGGATCACTAAAGACATCTTTTAATATTACCTTCATGTTTTCATTTTCATTTCCTTCAATGTATTTTTTTTTATTTTTACTACCTTTATTTTAACTTTTATTTTTTATTGGTGTTCAATTTACTAACATACAGAATAACCCCCAGTGCCCATCACCCATTCACTCCCACCCCCCGCCCTCCTCCCCTTCCAACACCCCTAGTTCGAATCCCAGAGTTAGCAGTCTTTACGTTCTGTCTCCCTTTCTGATATTTCCCACACATTTCTTCCCCCTTCCCTTATATTCCCTTTCACTATTATTTATATTCCCCAAATGAATGAGACCATATAATGTTTGTCCTTCTCCGACTGGCTTACTTCACTCAGCATAATACCCTCCAGTTCCATCCACGTTGAAGCAAATGGTGGGTATTTGTCATTTCTAATAGCTGAGTAATATTCCATTGTATACATAAACCACATCTTCTTTATCCATTCATCTTTCGTTGGACACCGAGGTTCCTTCCACAGTTTGGCTATCGTGGCCATTGCTGCTATAAACATTGGGGTGCAGGTGTCCCGGCGTTTCACTGCATCTGTATCTTTGGGGTAAATCCCCAGCAGTGCAATTGCTGGGTCGTAGGGCAGGTATATTTTTAACTGTTTGAGAAACCTCCACACAGTTTTCCAGAGTGGCTGCACCAGTTCACATTCCCACCAACAGTGTATGAGGGTTCCCTTTTCTCCACATCCTCTCCAACATTTGTTGTTTCCTGCCTTGTTAATTTTCCCCATTCTCACTGGTGTGAGGTGGTATCTCATTGTGGTTTTGACTTGTATTTCCCTGATGGCAAGTGATGCAGAGCATTTTCTTATGTGCATGTTGGCCATGTCTATGTCTTCCTCTGTGAGATTTCTGTTCATGTCTTTTGCCCATTTCATGATTGGATTGTTTGTTTCTTTGGTGTTGAGTTTAATAAGTTCTTTATAGATCTTGGAAACTAGCCCTTTATCTGATATGTCGTTTGCAAATATCTTCTCCCATTCTGTAGGTTGTCTTTGAGCTTTGTTGACTGTATCCTTTGCTGTGCAAAAGCTTCTTATCTTGATGAAGTCCCAATAATTCATTTTTGCTTTTGTTTCTTTTGCCTTCGTGGATGTATCTTGCAAGAAGTTACTGTGGCCGAGTTCAAAAAGGGTGTTGCCTGTGTTCTTCTCTAGGATTTTGATGGAATCTTGTCTCACATTTAGATCTTTCATCCATTTTGAGTTTATCTTTGTGTATGGTGCAAGAGAGTGGTCTAGTTCCATTCTTCTGCATGTGGATGTCCAATTTTCCCAGCACCATTTATTGAAGAGACTGTCTTTCTTCCAGTGGATAGTCTTTCCTCCTTTATCGAATATTAGTTGACCATAAAGTTCAGGGTCCACTTCTGGGTTCTCTATTCTGTTCCATTGATCTATGTGTCTGTTTTTGTGCCAGCACCACACTGTCTTGATGACCACAGCTTTGTAGTACAACCTGAAATCTGGCATTGTGATGCCCCCAGATATGGTTTTCTTTTTTAAAATTCCCCTGGCTATTCGGGGTCTTTTCTGATTCCACACAAATCTTAAAATAATTTGTTCTAACTCTCTGAAGAAAGTCCATGGTATTTTGATAGGGATTGCATTAAACGTGTATATTGCCCTGGGTAACATTGACATTTTCACAATATTAATTCTGCCAATCCATGAGCATGGAATATTTTTCCATCTCTTTGTGTCTTCCTCAATTTCTTTCAGAAGTGTTCTATAGTTTTGAGAGTATAGATCCTTTACATCTTTGGTTAGGTTTATTCCTAGGTATCTTATGCTTTTGGGTGCAATTGTAAATGGGATTGAGTCCTTAATTTCTCTTTCTTCAGTCTCATTGTTAGTGTATAGAAATGCCACTGACTTCTGGGCATTGATTTTGTATCCTGCCACGCTACCGAATTGCTGTATGAGTTCTAGCAATCTTGGGGTGGAGACTTTTGGGTTTTCTATGTAGAGTATCATGTCATCGGCGAAGAGGGAGAGTTTGACTTCTTCTTTGCCAATTTGAATGCCTTTAATGTCTTTTTGTTGTCTGATTGCTGAGGCTAGGACTTCCAGTACTATGTTGAACAGCAGTGGTGAGAGTGGACATCCCTGTCTTGTTCCTGATCTTAGGGGAAAGGCTCCCAGTGCTTCCCCATTGAGAATGATATTTGCTGTGGGCTTTTCATAGATGGCTTTTAAGATGTCGAGGAATGTTCCCTCTATCCCTACACTCTGAAGAGTTTTGATCAGGAATGGATGCTGTATTTTGTCAAATGCTTTCTCTGCATCCAATGAGAGGATCATATGGTTCTTGGTTTTTCTCTTGCTGATATGATGAATCACATTGATTGTTTTACGGGTGTTGAACCAGCCTTGTGTCCCAGGGATAAATCCTACTTGGTCATGGTGAATAATTTTTTTAATGTACTGTTGGATCCTATTGGCCAGTATCTTGTTGAGAATTTTTGCATCCATGTTCATCAGGGATATTGGTCTGTAATTCTCCTTTTTGGTGGGGTCTTTGTCTGGTTTTGGAATTAAGGTGATGCTGGCCTCATAGAACGAATTTGGAAGTACTCCATCTCTTTCTATCTTTCCAAACAGCTTTAGGAGAATAGGTATGATTTCTTCTTTAAATGTTTGATAGAATTCCCCTGGGAAGCCATCTGGCCCTGGACTCTTGTGTCTTGGGAGGTTTTTGATGACTGCTTCAATTTCCTCCCTGGTTATTGGCCTGTTCAGGTTTTCTATTTCTTCCTGTTCCAGTTTTGGTAGTTTGTGGCTTTCCAGGAATGCATCCATTTCTTCTAGATTGCCTAATTTATTGGCGTATAGCTGCTCATAATATGTTTTTAAAATCGTTTGTATTTCCTTGGTGTTGGTAGTGATCTCTCCTTTCTCATTCATGATTTTATTAATTTGAGTCTTCTCTCTCTTCTTTTTAATAAGGCTGGCTAATGGTTTATCTATCTTGTTAATTCTTTCAAAGAACCAACTCCTGGTTTTGTTGATCTGTTCCACAGTTCTTCTGGTCTCGATTTCGTTGAGTTCTGCTCGAATCTTTATTAACTCCCTGCTTCTCTTGGGTGTAGGATCTATTTGCTGTTTTTTCTCTAGCTCCTTTATGTGTAAGGTTAGCTTTTGTATTTGAGTTCTTTCCAGTTTTTGAATGGATGCTTGTATTGCGATGTATTTCCCCCTTAGGACTGCTTTTGCTGCATCCCAAAGATTTTGAACGGTTGTATCTTCATTCTCATTAGTTTCCATGAATCTTTTTAATTCTTCCTTAATTTCCTGGTTGACCCTTTTATCTTTTAGCAGGATGGTCCTTAACCTCCACGTGTTTGAGGTCCTTCCAAACTTCTTGTTGTGATTTAGTTCTAATTTCAAGGCATTATGGTCTGAGAATATGCAGGGGACAATCCCAATCTTTTGGTATCGGTTCAGACCCGATTTGTGACCCAATATGTGGTCTATTCTGGAGAAAGTTCCATGTGCGCTTGAGAAGAATGTGTATTCAGTTCAGTTTGGATGTAAAGTTCTGTAGAGATCTGTGAAATCCATCTGGTCCAGTGTATCATTTAAAGCTCTCGTTTCTTTGGAGATGTTGTGCTTAGAAGACCTATCGAGTATAGAAAGAGCTAGATTGAAGTCACCAAGTATAAGTGTATTATTATCTAAGTATTTCTTCACTTTGGTTAATAATTGATTTATATATTTGGCAGCTCCCACATTCGGGGCATATATATTGAGGATTGTTAAGTCCTCTTGTTGGATAGATCCTTTAAGTATGAGATAGTGTCCCTCTTCATCTCTCACTACAGTCTTTGGGGTAAATTTTAGTTTATCTGATATAAGGATGGCTACCCCTGCTTTCTTTTGAGGACCATTCGAATGGTAAATGGTTCTCCAACCTTTTATTTTCAGGCTGTAGGTGTCCTTCTGTCTAAAATGAGTCTCTTGTAGACAGCAAATAGATGGGTCCTGCTTTTTTATCCAGTCTGAAACCCTGCGCCTTTTGATGGGGTCATTAAGCCCGTTCACATTCAGAGTTACTATTGAGAGATATGAGTTTAGTGTCATCATGTTATCTATTCAGTCCTTGTTTTTGTGGACTGTTCCACTGAACTTCTTCTTAAAGGGGAATTTTAAGAGTCCCCCTTAAAATTTCTTGCAGAGCTGGTTTGGAGGTCACATATTCTTTTAGTTGCTGCCTGTCTTGGAAGCTCTTTATCTCTCCTTCCATTTTGAATGAGAGCCTTGCTGGATAAAGTATTCTTGGTTGCATGTTCTTTTCATTTAGGACCCTGAATATATCCTGCCAGCCCTTTCTGGCCTGCCAGGTCTCTGTGGAGAGGTCTGCTGTTACCCTAATACTCCTCCCCATAAAAGTCAGGGATTTCTTGTCTCTTGCTGCTTTAAGGATCTTCTCTTTATCTTTGGAATTTGCAAGCTTCACTATTAAATGTCAAGGTGTTGAACGGTTTTTATTGATTTTAGGGGAGGATCTCTCTATTTCCTGGATCTGAATGCCTGTTTCCCTTCCCAGATTAGGAAAGTTTTCAGGTAGAATTTGTTCAAATACATATTCTGGCCCTCTGTCCCTTTCGGTGCCCTCGGGAACCCCAATTAAACGTAGGTTTTTCTTTCTCAGGCTGTCGTTTATTTCCCTTAATCTATCCTCATGGTCTTTTAATTGTTTGTCTCTTTTCTCCTCAGTTTCCCTCTTTGCTATCAACTTGTCTTCTATGTCACTCACTCGTTCTTCCACCTCGTTAACCCTCGTCGTTAGGACTTCTAGTTTGGATTGCATCTCATTCAATTGATTTTTAATTTCTGCCTGATTAGCTCTAAATTCTGCAGTCATGAAGTCTCTTGAGTCCTTTATGCTTTTTTCTAGAGCCACCAGTAGCTGTATAATAGTGCTTCAGAATTGGCTTTCTGACATTGAATTGTAATCCAGATTTTGTAACTCTGTGGGAGAGAGGACTGTTTCTGATTCTTTCTTTTGAGGTGAGGTTTTCCTTCTAGTCATTTTGCTCAGTGCAGAGTGGCCAAAAGCAAGTTGTATTGGGAAAAGGAGAAAAAGAGAGAAGAGAAAGAAGGAAATAAAAAGAAAAAAAATAAAAAACAAAGAAGAGAAAAAAGAAAAAAAAGAGAAGAAAAGAAAAAAAGAAAAAAATGGGGCGGAGGAGCAAACAGAAATCAAAAAACAAAAGACAAAAAAAAAAAAAAGGGAAGGGGGAGTATCCTCTGATTCTGTAAATGGTAAATCCCTTGACTTCTCTTGGGACTTTCAAGTTCTGGTTGGTCAATAATTTGTTTTTCCCCTGTCTGTCTAGCTGGTCTTTTGAGGGAGGGGCCTGCTGTGCTGATTTTCAGTTATTAGCACTTGGGGGCCTGGTTCAGGGCTCAGTGAAAGATGTTTAAGCTGTTTATACGGTAAGGCCACTGTGAGGCTCATTGGGGGTTGTTTATCCTATGAGGCCCCAGGCGGAACAACAGTGGCGGCGGCCAGCTCTGGAGCCCTGGAATCAGCTCCTGCAGTAACAACGGAGCTCTCAGTCTCCAGAGGTCTGGATGCCCTGGGGGTGGGGCCGCTGATCTGCTCAACTTGGGGCAGGAATGTCCTTGCTGTCCTGTGCCCTCCCGGCCTCTGCCTGTGCCTAGGGGAGTGCCGTATCCTCCGCTGGATCCGCGGCGCCCTGTGTTCCCGGGCCTGCGCTGTCGGATTCGCGCTCCGGGCTATGCAGCCCCTTCTGCTCGGAGTCTCTGCCTGAGCCACTTCTGAGCTGCTCCCGGGGCCGCTCAGACCCTCCGTGGGCTGCAGACGCCCGAGCTGCCTCCCTGCTGCTCCCGTGGCCGTGCAGCGTCCTCCCCCCGGAGCCTCCACCCGAGCCGCCTCTGAGCTGCTCCCGAGTCCAGCCAGGTACGCTGCAGCCCTTGAGCATCTGTATCTTTGGGGTAAATCCCCAGCAGTGCAATTGCTGGGTCGTAGGGCAGGTCTATTTTTTTAACTCTTTGAGGAACCTCCACACAGTTTTCCAGAGTGGCTCCACCAGTTCACATTCCCACCAACAGTGCAGGAGGGTTTGCCTTTTCCACATCCTCTCCAACATTTGTGGTTTCCTGCTTTGTTAATTTTCCCCATTCTCACTGATGTGAGGTGGTGTCTCATTGTGGTTTTGATTTGTATTTCCATGATGACAAGTGATGGGGAGCATTTGCTCATATGCTTGTTGGTCATGTCTATGTCTTCCTCTGTGAGATTTCTGTTCATGTTTTTGCCCATTTCATGATTGAGTTGTTTCTTTCTTTGCTTTTGAGTTTAATAAGTTCCTTATGGATCTTGGAAACTAGCCCCTTATCTAATACGTCATTCTCAAATATATTCTCCCATTCTGTAGGTTGTCTTTGAGTTTTGTTGATGGTATCTTTTGCTTTGTAAAAGCTCCTTATCTTGAGGAAGTCCCAATAGTTCATTTTTGCTTTTGTTTCTCTTCCCTTGGTGGATGAATCTTGCAAGAAGTTACTGTGGCCAAGTTCACAAAGGTGTTGCCTGTGTTCTCCTCTAGGATTTTGATGGAATCTTGTCTCACATTTAGATCTTTCATCAATTTTGAGTTTTTCTTTATGTATGGTGTAAGACAAGGTTCTAATTTCCTTTGTCTTTATGTGGCTGTCCAATTTTCCCAGCACTATTTTTTTTAAAACACTGTCTTTTTTCCAGTGGATAGCCTTTACTGCTTTGTCAAATATTAGTTGAACATAGAGTTGAGGGTCCATTTCTGGATTCTCTGTTCTGCTCCATTAATCTATGTGTCTGTTTTTGTGCCGATACCATACTGTCTTGATGATGACAGCTTTGTAGTACAATGTGATATCTGGCGTTGTGATGCCCCTGGCTCTGGTTTTCTTTTGTAATATTCCCCTGGCTATTCGGAGTCTTTTCTGATTCCACACAAATCGTAAGATGCTTTGTGCCAAGTCTCTGAAGAAAGTCCATGGTATTTAGGTAAGGATTGCATTAAATTTGTAAATTTCCCTGGGTAGCATTGACATTTTCACAATATTAATTGTTCCAATCCGTGAGCATGGAATATTTTCCATCTCTTTGTGTCTTCCTCAATTTCTTTCAGAAGTGTCCTGTAGTTTTTAGGTTGTAGATCCTTTACCTCTTTGGTTAGGTTTATTCCTATCTGTCTCATGATTTTGGGTGCAATTGTAAATGGGATTGACTCCTTAATTTCCCTTTCTTCAGTCTCACTGTTAGGGTATAGAAATACAACTGATTTCTGGGCATTGATTTTATATCATGCCACACTGCCGATTGGCTGCATTAGTTCTTGCATCTTGGGCAGGAATCTTTTGGGTTTTTTAGGTACAGTATCATGTCATCTGCCAAGAGGGAGAGTTTGACTTCTTCTTTGCCAATTTGAATGCCATTTATTTCTTTATGTTGCCTGATTGCTGTGGCTAGGACTTCTAGTACTGTGTTGAATAGCAGTGGTGATGGTGGTCATCTCTCTCTTGTTCCTGATCTTCGGGGAAAGGCTCCCAGTGTTTCCCCATTCTGAATGATATTTGCTGTGGGCTTTTCATGATGGCTTTTAAGATGCTGAGGCATGTTCCCTCTATCCCTACACTCTCAAGGGTTTTGATCAGGAATGGATGCTGTATTTTGTCTAATGCTTTCTCTGCAACTATTGAGAGGATCCTATGGTTCTCGTTTTTTCTCTTGATGATATGATCAATTACATTGATTGCTTTATGAGTGTTGAACCAGCTTTCCATTCTGTGGATAAATCCCACGTGGTCATGTGAATAATCTTCTTAATGCACTGTTGGTTCGTACTGGCTCGTATCGTGTTGAGAATTTTTACATCCATGTTCATCAGGGATGTCTGTTATTCTACTTTTTGGTGGGGTCTCGGTTTGGTTTTGGAAGTAAAGTGATGTTGGCCTCATAGAAGAATTTTGGAAGTACTCCTTCTCTGTTTATCTTTTGGAGCAGCTTTAGTAGAATAGGTATGGTTTCTCCTTGAAACGTTTGATAGCATTCCCCTGGGAAGCTTTTGGCCCTGGACTTTTGTGCATCGGAAGTTTTTGAGGACTGCTTCAATTTCCTCCCTGGTTATCGGCCTGTTCAGGTTTTCTGTTTCTTCCTGTTCCAGTTTTGGTAGTTTGTGGTTTTCCAGAAATGTGTCCATTTCTTCTAGATTGCCTAATTTATTGATATATACCTGCTCCTAATAAGTTTTTAAATCATTTGTATTTTTTGGTGTTGATGATGATCACTCCTTTCTCATTCATAATTTTGTTAATTTGAATCTTTTCCCTCTTCATTGTAATAAGGCTGGCTAATGATTTATCTATCTTATTAATTCTTTCAAAGAACCAACTCCTGGCTTTGTCCATCTGTTCCACATTTCTTCTGGTCTCTATTTCATTGAGTTCTGCCTGAATCTTTATTAACTCTCTTCTTCTGCTGGGTGTAGGATCTGTTTGCTGATTTTTCTCTAGCTCTTTAGGTGTAAGGTTAGCTTTTGAGTTTGAGTTTTTTCCTGTTTTTGGATGGATGCTCGTGTTGCGATGTATTTCCCCCTCAGGAGTGCTTTTCCTGTATCTCAAGGATTTTGAACGGTTTTATCTTCATTCTCATTAGTTTCCATGAATCTTTTTAAATATTCTCTAATTTCCTTCTTGACTCTTTCATCTTTTCGCTGGATGGTTCTTAAGCTCCACGTGTTTGAGATCCTTCCAAACTTGTTCCTGTTATTTAGTTCTAATTTCAAAGCATTATGGTCTGAAAATATGCAGAGGACGATCCCAATCTTTTGGTATAATTTGAGACTTGATTAGTGACCCAGTATGTTCTCTAATCTGGAGAAAGATCCATGTGCACTTGACTAGAATGTGTATTCAATTGTGTTTGGATGGAAAGTTCTGCAGATATCTGTGAAATCCCTCTGGTCCAGTGTATCCTTTAAAGCTCTTGTTTCTTTGGAGATGTTGTGTTTAGAAATCCTGTCAATTGTAGAAAGCGCTACATTCAAGTCACCACATATAAGTGTATAATTATCTAAGCATGTCTTAACTTTGGTTATTAATTGATTGATACACTTGACAACTCCCACATTCGGGGTATGAATATTGATGATTGTTAGGGCCTCTTGTTGGATAGATCTTTAAGTACGATATAGTTTCCCTCTTCATCTCTTACTACAGTCTTTGGGATAAACTTTAGTTTATCTGATCTAAAGATGGGTATTACTGCTTTCTTTTGAGGACCATTGGAATGGTACGTGATTCTCCCATTTTTTATTTTCAGGCTGTAGGTGTCCTTATGTCTAAGTTGAGACTCTTGTAGACAGCAAATAGATGGGGTGATTTTTTATCCAGTCTCAAACCGCAGCTGCGCCTTTTGATGGGGTCATTAAGACCATTCATGTTCAGAGTTACTAATGAAAGATATGTACTTAGTGTCATCTTGATACCTATTCAGTCACTGTTTATGTGGATTGTTCGCTGGACTTCCTCTAGACAGAATTCCCCTTAGTATTTCTTGCAGAGCTGCTTTGGTGATCACATATTCTTTCATTTCCTGCTTATCTTGGAAGCTCCTTTTCTCTCCTTTATTTCTGAATGAGAGCCTTGCTGGATACAGTATTCTTGGCTGCATGTTCTTCTCATTTAGGATCCCGAGTCTATCCTACCAGCCCTTTCTGGCCTGCCAAGGCTCTGTGCACAGTTGTGCTGTTATGCTAATCCTTCTCCCCATAAAAGTTAGATATTTCTTGTCTCTTGCTACTTTAAGGATCTTCTCTTTATCTTTGGAATTTTCAAGTTACACTATTAAATGTCGAGGTGTTGAGCATTTTTTATTGATTTTAGGGGGGACAATCTCTCTATTTCCTGGATCTGAATGCCCGTTTCCCTCCCCAAATTAGGGAAGTTTTCAGCTATGATTTGTTCAAATACATATTCTGGGCCTCTGTCCCATTCGGCACCCTTGGGAAACCCCAGAAAATGTAGGTTTTTCCTTCTGAGGCTGTCATTTGTTTCCTTTAAACTTGCCTCATGAGCTTTAAGTCGTTTTTCTCTTTTCCTCAGTTTCTCTCCTTGCCAACAACTTGTCTTCTGAGTCACTCACTCGTTCTTCTACCTCGTTAACACTCATCGTTAGGACCTCTAATATGGATTGCATCTCATTTAATTGATTTTTAATTTCGGCCTGATTAGATCTAAATTTGCAGTCATGAAGTCTCTTGAATCCTTCATGCTTTTTTTGAGAGCCACCAGTAGCTTTAACATTGTGCTTCTGACTTGGCTTTCTGACATTGAATTGTAATCCAAATTTTGTCAATGTGTGGGAGAGAGGACTGTTTCTGATTCTTTCTTTTGAGGTGAGGTTTTCCTTCTAGTCATTTTGCTCAGTGCAATGTGGCCAAAAACAAGGTGTACTGGATAGAAGCGTGAACTCATCTCACACTGTAGAATTCCAGCTGATCTCTCTTTAAATATCAGGCCAAATACCTATGTTTTCAGGATGATTTGAAAGTTATCTAGGTAATTTGGCGGGGACAGGTGACTTGGGGTTGCTACTCTTCTGCCATCTTGCCCCCTCCTCCTGTTTTCCATTTAAACATGGTTTCTAGGCAACGATATCAGGACGCTCACTCAGAATGCCCTCTGACATTGGCAACCTGAGCTGCATGGTGATTGGCCACGTGAAACAGGCCACCCTGAGAGCCTGCATGATTGGCCAGTACATGGCGGTGACATCACAGAAAGGCATTCTGATGCACCTGGGCTGATATAAAAGCCCTGTTTTCTGCCCCTGTCCATGGCAAGCCCACTGTCACCCTCTCCTCTCCCAGGCCTCTGGCAAACACTTTGGGCTCCACCAGCATGTTTGCACCTCCTTTCATCATCTTCTGTCTTCCTGAGAGTCCAAGAACCCACAGCAGGTGACTCCTGGTCCCATTTCCCACATTGAGGTTGGCCTGGCTGCTCACAGATATATTCCCATGTGGCCTCTGAGAGCAGGACCCTGGGAATCGGTACCATGTTTTCTCAAGCAGAGGGAAAACCTTTCCCACACCTCTGGGCTCACCACCGTCCTCAACACGGGAAAGCTGTGAGTCCACGTCCTGAGGGAGCCCAGGGCACTCACTGTTTCTCTGGAGCTCTCCAACCCAGCTCAGCACAGGGCACATGAATGCCTTAAACCTGCAGTCCACCAGTATGTGTACAATGCCTGCAGTACCTCCAGGCACCCGGAAGAGAGGGGACTGTATGAAACAAGTAAGTCCTGGGTGAAAGAATCAACACATCACTGGACACGGTGGGGGTCATTGGAACACAGGCCCTCAGGCACGAGCTGCCTGCCTTAGCTCAATAGCAGAAAAACGGATCCTCCAGATACCTGGCTGACCAGGAGCCCACAGACCACAAACCCTCGAACACAGCAGGACACTGAGAAATTCAGTCCTCAGAACAGAGCACCTAGTAGGAGACCACAGACTGGGAACCCTCTGAACCCATGTGCCCCTGGGTATGTGAGTCACCCAGACACTGGATGGACCAGGAACCCTCATAGCACCAGCACTCCAGCTGAGCCCAGAATAAGGCAAGTGGGGCCAGGAAACACTGGGTTTGCTGAGTGCCTGAAAATCATGAGCCCTGCATCCCAGCTCATCATTGGGAAAATGAGGCACCTGCATAGTGGGATCAGCATGTGCCTTGGACCTGGAGACCAACATCACAGCTCAGCTGTACTCACTTAGGCCCCTGGTAAGTGTGCTCCCCTTGTGATTTGGACTTGGGGTTACACATCCCGGACATGGCTAGGCCAAGCAGACCCCTGGAATGCAGGATCACCATGTGCCATTGGACCCCTAGACTAACAGCATATGTCAGCACTAGGGCAAGCCAGCCTCTGCTTAGGAAGAATTCATGAGATTGAGAAAACTCTCATAGGACTTATCAAAGAAAAGATAAAGAATCCCAACAAATAAAATCATAAATGAAAGAGGCGGATCACAACCAACTCCAAATAAATGCAATTAATTATAAAGAATATTATGAGCAATTATATGCCCCCAAATTAGGAATCTGGAAAAAGAATAGATGCTTTTCTGGAAGTTTATAAACTATGAGAACTGAAACAGGAAGAAATTGAAAACCGGAACAGATCCATAACTAGTAAAGTAATTGAAGTACTCATCAATAACTTCCCAGAAAACAACAGTCCAGAGCTGAATGCCTCCCAGAGAATTCAACCAAACATTTGAATAAGAAGTAATACATATCTGAGGTGGGACAAGATGGCAGAAGTAGTAGGTTCCCCAAGTCACCTGTCCCCACCAAACTACCTAGATAACCTTCAAATCATCCTAAAAACCTACGAATTTGGCCTGAGATTTAAAGAGAGAACAGCTGGAATGCTACAGTGAGAAGAGTTCATGCTTCTATCAAGGCAGGAAGATGGGGACAAAAGAAATAAAGAAACAAAAGGCATCTAAGGGGGGAGGGGCCCCACAAGGGGCTGGGCTAAGCCCAGCGCGAGTATCTCCAGGACATGAAAGCCCCGTCCTGGAGAAGTAGGAGTTTCACCAATCTTCCCGGACAGAAAGGCACTCCTAGGGAATTAGAGTGGGATCCCAGGAGGGGCGGGGATGCCCTCAGGCTCCTAGGGCACTATCAGAGCACCTGTGCCCCAGGGAAAGCATGCCATACCCCGCGGGCAAGCTCCCTAAAGGGCTGAAGCGCACCCACGGCTGGACCGGGGGGAGCAGCTTGGAAGCGGCTCAGGTGGGGGCTCTTCGCAGAGGGGGCTCCGTGGCCACGGGAGCAGTTCGGAGGCGGCTCAGGCATTGGCTCGGCACAGAGGGGGCTGTAGGTCCCCGGGAGCACTTGGACGCGGCTTGGGCAGAGGCTGCGTGCAGAGGGAGCTGCGCGGACGGGAGCGCTATTCCAACAGCACAGGCCCGGGAGTGCAGGCCGCTGGGGACACAGCCCAAGATCTGGCGCTCCCCCCGGGACAGGCAGAGGCCGGGAGGGCCCAGGACAGCAAGGGCACTCCTGCCACCAGGCAGCCTCGAGCTGATCAGATCAACGGCCCCTGCCCCTGGAGCATCCAGGCTTTTGTAGACTGAGAGCTCCATAGCTACTGCGGGCGCTTACCCCAGGGCTCCAGACTGGCCGCCGCCACTGTGGTTGTTCCTCCTGGGGCCTCACAGGATAAACAACCGCCACTGAGCCTCACAGTGGCCTCAACAGATAAACAGTTTAAACATCTTTCACTGATCCCAGCACCAGGCAGAGGGCTGAACAGCTCTCCCAAGTTCTAACACCTGAACACCTGAAAATCAGCACAGCAGGCCCCTCTCCCAGAAGACCAGCTAGACTGACAGAGGAAAAACAAATTATTGACCAAGAAGCACTGGAAAGTTCCAGGGGAATTCGAGGGCTTTATAATTTACAGAATCAGAATCAGAGGTTACTCCCCCTTGTTTTTCTTTTTTTTTGTTGTTTTCTGTTTGCTTCCCCCATTTTTTCTTTCTTCTTATTCCTCTTTTTCTCCTTTCTTTTTTATCATTTTTCTATTTTCTTTTTCTTTTCTTCTTTTTCTTCTATCTTTTTCTCCTTTTCCCAATACAACATTTTTTGGCCACTCAGCAATGAGCAAAATGACTAGAAGGAAAACCTCACCTGAAAAGAAAGAATCAGAAATACTCCGCTCACCCACAGAGTTACAAAATCTGGATTACAATTTAATGTTAGAAAGCCAATTCAGAAGCACTATTACAAAGCTACTAGTGGCTCTAGAAAAAAGCATGAAGGACTCAAGAGACTTCATGAGTGCAAAATTTAGATACAATCAGGCAGAAATTAAAAATCAATTAAATGAGATGCAATCCAAACTAGAGGTCCTAACGACAATGGTTAAGGAGGTGGAAGAACGAGTGAGTGAAATAAGAAGACAAGTTGATGGCAAAGGGGGAAACTTAGGAAAAAAGAGAAAAGACGACTGAAAGATCCTGAGCATAGGCTAAGGGAAATAAATGACAGGCTCAGAAGGAAAAATCTACATTTACCTGGGGTTCCCGAGGGTGACGAAAGGGACAGAGATCCAGAATACGTATTTCAACAAATCAGAGCTGAAAACATCCCTAATTTGGGGAGGGAAACAGGAATTCAGATCCGGAAATAGAGAGACACCCCTTAAAATCAATAAAAACCACTCAACACCTCGACTTTTAATAGTGAAACTTGCAAATTCCAAAGATAAAGAGAAGATCCTTAAAGCAGCAAGAGACAAGAAACCTGTAACTTTTATGGGGAGAAGTATTAGCACAACAGCAGACCTCTCCACAGAGACCTGGCAGGCTACGAACGGCTGGCAGGATATATTCAGGGTACTAAATGAGAATAACATGCAGCCAAGAATACTGTATCCAGCAATGCTCTCATTCAGAACAGAAGGAGAGATAAAGAGCTTCCAAGATAGACAGAAACCGAAAGAATATGTGACCACGAAGCCAGCTTTGCAAGAAATACAAAGGGGGATTCTGTAATAGAGGAAGTCCAGGGGAACAATCCACAAAACCAGGGACTGAATAGGTATCATGATGACACAAAATCCATATCTTTAAATTGTAGCTCTGCACGTGAATGGGCTTAACGACCTCAGCAAAAGGCGCAGCTGCAGTTTCAGACTGGATAAAAGAGCAAAACCCATCTATTTTCTGTCTCCAAGAGACTCATTTTAGACATAAGGACACCTACAGCCTGAAAATAAACGGTTGGAGAACCATGTACCATTCCAACGGTCCTCAAAAGAAACAGGGGTAGCCATCCTTAGGTCAGATAAACTAAACTTTATCCCAAACTCTGTAGTAAGAGATGAAGAGGGACACTATAACCTACTTAAAGGATCTATCCAACAACAGGACCTAATAAGCATCAATTTTTATGCCCCAAATGTGGGAGCTGCCAAGTATATCAATCAATTAATAACCAAAGTTAAGACATTCTTAGATAATATTACACTTATACCTGGTGACTTTAATGTAGCGCTTCCTACAATCGACAAGTTTTTTAAGCACAACATCTCCAAAGAAACAAGAGCTTTAAATGATACACTGAACCAGATGGATTTAACAGACATTTACAGAACTTTCCATCCAAACACAATTGAATCCACATTCTTCTCAAGTGTACATGGAACTTTCTCCAGATTAGACAACATACTGGGTCACAAATCAGGTCTTAAAAGACACCCAAAGATTGGGATCGTCCCCTGCATATTTTCAGACCATGATGCTTTGAAATAAGAACTAAATCACAAGAAGTTTGGAAGGATTTCAAACACATGGAGGTTATGGAACATCCTGCTAAAAGATGAAAGGGTCAAGTAGGAAATTAGAGAAGAATTATAAAGTTTCATGGGCACTAATGAGAATGAATATACAATGGTTCAAAATCTTTGGGATACAGCACAAGCAGTCCTGAGGGAGAAATACATCGCATTATGAGGATCCATCCAAATACTGGAAAGGACTCAAATACAAAAGCGAACCTTGCACCTAAAGGAGCTGGAGAAAAAACAGCAAATAGATCCTAAACACAGCATAAGAAGAGAGTTAATAAAGATTCAAGCAGAACTCAATGAAATAGAGACCAGAAGAAATGTGGAACAGATGAACAAAGCCAGGAGTTGATTCTTTGAAAGAATTAATAAGATAGATAAACCATTAGCCGGCCTTATTCAAAAGAAAACACAGTAGACTCAAATTAATAAAATCATGAATGAGAAAGGAGAGATCACTACCAACAACAAGGAAATACAAACGATTTTAAAAACATATTACGAACAGCTAAATGTCAATAAATTAGGCCATCTAGAAGAAATTGACTCATTTCTAGAAAGCCACAAACTATCAAAACTGGAACTGGAAGAAATACAAAACCTGAACAGGCCAATAACCAGAAAATAAATTGAAGCAGTCATCAAAAACCTCCAAAGGCACAAAAGTCCAGGGCCAGATGGCTTCCCTGGGGAATTCTATCAAACGTTTAAAGTAGAAACCATTCCTATTCAACTAAAGCTGTTTGGAAGGATAGAAAGAGACGGAGTAATTTCAAACCCGTTCTATGAGGCCAGCATCACCTTAATTCCAAAACCAGACAAAGACCCCACCAAAAAGGAGAATTATAGACCAATATCCCTGATGAACATGGATGCAAAAATTCTTAACAAGATATTATCCAATAGGGTACTAAAATACATTAAGAAGATTATTCACCATGACCAAGTAGGATTTATCCCTGGGATGCAAGGCTGGTTCAACACTCGTAAAATAATCAATGTCATTCATCACATAAGCAAGAGAAAAACAAGAACCATATGATCCTCTCAATAGATACAGAGAAAGCATTTGACAAAAGGCAGCATCCATTCCTGATCAAAACTCTCCAGAGTGTAGGGATAGAGGGATCATTCCTCAACATCTTAAAAGCCATCTACGAAAAGCCCACAGCAAATATCATTCTCAATGGGGAAATACTGGGAGCCTTTCCCCTAAGATCAGGAACAAGACAGGGATGTCCACTCTCACCACAGCTATTCAACATCGTACCAGAAGTCCTAGCCTCCCCAGTCAGACAACAAAAATAAATAAATGTATTCAAATTGGCAAAGAAGAAATCAAACTCTCTCTCTTTGCCGATGACATGATACTCTAGGTAGAAAACCCAAAGACTCCACCCCAAGATTGCTAGAACTCATACAGCAATTTGGTCTCATGGCAGGATACAAAATCAATGCCCAGAAGTCACTGGCATTTCTATACACTAACAATGAGACTGAGGAAAGAGAAATTAAGGAGTCAATCCATTTACCATTGCATCCAAAAGCATAAGATACCTAGGAATAAACCTAACCAAAGAGGTAAAGGATCTATACCCTAAAAACTACAGAACACTTCTGACGGCAATTGAGGAAGACACAAAGAGATGGAAAAATATTTCATGCTCATGGATTGGAAGAATTCATTTTGTGAACATATCAATGATACCCAGGGCAATTTATGTTTAATGCAACCCTGATCAAAATATGATGGACTTTCTTTAGAGACTTGGAACAAATTATTTTAAGATTTCTGTAGGATCAGAAAAGACCCTGAATAGCCAGGGGAATTTTAAAAAAGAAAACCATAGCGGGGGGCATCACAATGCCAGATTTCAGGTTGTACTACAAAGCTGTGGTCATCAAGACAGTGTGGTACTGGCACAAAAACAGACACATGGATTAATGGAACCGAATAGAGAATCCATAAGTGGACCCTCAACTTTATGGTCAACGAATATTCGACAAAGGATGAAAGACTATCCACTGGAAAAAAGATAGTCTCTTCAATAAATGATGCTGGGAAAATTGGACATCCAGATTCAGAAGAATGAAAGTAGACCACTCTCCTGTACCATACACAAAGATACCTGAAAATGGATGAAAGATCTTAAGTGAGACAAGATTCCATCAAAGTCTTAGAGGAGAACACAGGCAACACCCTTTTTCAACCTGGCCACAGTAATGTCTTGCAAGATTCATCCATGAAAGCAAGAGAAACCAAAGCAAGAATGAACTATTGTGTCTTCATCAAGATAAGAAGCTTTTGCAAAGCAAAAGATTCCGTCAACAAAACTCAAAGACAACCTACAGAATGGGAGAAGATATTTGCAAATGACGTATCAGATAAAGGGCTATTATCCAAGATCTATAAAGAACTTTTTCAACTCAACAGCAAAGAAATAAACAATACAATCATGAAATGGAGAAAAGACATGAACAGAAATCTCACAGAGGAATACATAGACATGGCCAACAAGCAAATGAGGAAATGCTCAGCATCACTTGCCATCAGGGAAATACAAATCAAAACCACAATGAGATACCACCTCACACCAGTGAGAATGGGGAAAATTAGCAAAGCAGGAAACCACAAATGTTGGAGAGGATGTGGATAAAGGGGAACAATCCTAAACTGCTGGTGGAATGTGAACTGGTGCAGCCACTGTGGATAACTGTGTGGAGGTACCTCAAAGAGTTAAAAATAGACCTGCCCTATGACCCAGCAATTGCACTGCTTGGGTTTTACCCCAAAGATACAGATGCAATGACATGCTGAGACACCTGCACACTGATGTTTGTAGCAGCAAAGTGCACAACAGCGAAACTGTGGAAGGAGTCTCGGTGTCCATCGAAAGATGAATGGGTAAAGAAGATGTGGTTTATGTATACAATAGAATATTGTATTCATCCATTAGAAACAACAAATACCCACCATTTGCTTCGACATGGATTGGACTGTAGGGTATTATGCTGAGGGAAATAAGTCAATCTGAGACAGGCAATCATTATATGGTCTCAATCATTTGGGGAGTATAAAAAAATAGTGAAAGGGAATAAAAGGAAAAGGAGAGAAAATGAGTGAAAAGATTGAGGATGACAGAATCTGAGAGACTCCTAACTCTGGGAAAGGAACAATGGGTAGTGGGAAGGGAGGTGCTTGGGGCATTGGGGTGACTGGATGATGGGCACTGAGGGGGGCACGTGAAGGGATGAGACCTGGGTGATATGCTATATGTTGGCAAATTGAACTCTTCTCATTTAGGACCCTGAATATATCCTTCCAGCCCTTTCTGGTCTTCCAGGGCTCTGTGGAGAGATCTGCTGTTAACCTAATACTTCTCCCCATAAATGTTAGGGATCACTTGTCTCTTAGTGCTTTTTGAGGATCTTCTCATTATCTTTGGAATTTGCAAGTTTCACCGTGTTGAACGTTTTTTATTGATTTTGTGTGTGTGGGGATCTCTCTATCTCGAGGATGCGCATGCCTTTTTCCTTCCCCAAGTTAGGGAAGTTCTCGGCTAAGATTTGTTCAAATACAATTTCTGGTCCTCTGTTCCTTTCGGCAGCCTCTGGAACCCCCTTTCAACGTAGATTTTTCCTTCTGAGGCTGTCATTTATTTCCCTTAACGTTTCTTCATGGTCTTTTTATTTCTCTTTTTTCCTCAGCATCCTTCCTTGCCATCAACATGTCTTCTATGTCACTCTTCGTTCTTCTACCTCATTAATCTCATCGTTAGGACCTCCAGTGTGGATTGCATCTCATTTAATTGATTTTAATTTTGGCTTGATTAGATCTAAATTCTGCAGTCATGACGTCTCTTGAATCCTTCATTCTTTTTTCCAGAGCCATCAGTAGCTTTGTTTTTTTTTAAACATATGGAATAGACCTCTTTTTTTTTAATTTTTATTTATTTATGATAGTCACACACACACACACACACACACACACACACACACACACAGAGGCGTAGAGACATAGGCAGAGGGAGAAGCAGGCTCCATGCACCAGGAGCCCGATATGGGATTCGATCCCGGGTCTCCAGGATCGCACCCTGGGCCAAAGGCAGGCGCCAAACCGCTGCACCACCTAGGGATCCCTCATCAGTAGCTTTGTAATTGTGCTTCTGTATTGGCATTCTGACATCGAATTGTCACCCAAATTCTGTAACTCTGTGGGAGAGAGGACTGTTAGTGATTGTTTCTTTTGTGGTGAGTTCTTCCTTCTAGTCATTTTGCTCAGTGCAGTGTGGCTAAAAACAAGTTGTACTGGAAAAAGGAAGGAAATAAAGAAAAAAGGGGGGAAAGGAAAACAAAAACAAACAAACCAACAAAAAAAAACAAGAAAAGTTTCAAAGTTTAAAAAATATAATAAGGAGGGGTCTCCTCTGATTCTATATACTGTAAGTCCCTCAACTTCCCCTGGAGCTTTCCAGCGCCGCTTGGTCAAGAATTTGCTCTTCCCCTTTCCTTCCAACTGGTCTTGTAAGGGAGGGTCCTGCTCTGCTGATAGCCAGGTGTGAGCACCAGGGGAGCTGCCCCGCCCCCTGCCGGGGGCACGGCTCCCTGGGAGCTGTTTATCCTGTGAGGCCCATGTTCCTTGGCCGCCCCACTCCGACCCAGGCGCAAGGTGACATAGGGAGGAACAGCAACACTGGTGGCGGCCAGCTCTCCAGCCCGAAAGTCAGCTCCCACATTAAGTCCTGCAGCTCCCAGTCCGCGGGAGCCTGCAGCCCCGGGTGTCGGCGGCACTGACCTGCACAGCTCGGGTGTGCCCGGTGGCAGGAGCGTCCTCGCTGTCCTGTGTCCTCCCGCCCCCGATTGCCCAAGGGGATCACCCGATCCTGGGTTTTGTCACCCAGGGCCCTGGGCTCCGGGGCCTGGGCCGCTGGAATCGCTCTCCCAGGGCTGCGCATTCCCCTCCTCGCTGAGCCGCTGCCAGAGCCACCACCTGAGCTGCTCCCAGGATCCGATGGGTGCGCGCTCCAGCCCTTTTCAGAGCTCGGCCCATGGTGTGTGGCCTGCTGTCCCCACTTCCTCTGTTAGTGACCCGGGACCCTGGGGGCTCCACTGCCCCTCCTGGGATCCTGCCCGAGTTCCCTGTGAGCGCCTTTCCATCCAGGAAGATTGGTAAAGTTCCTGATTCTCCCGGTCTGGGCTTCCCTGTCCTGGAGTGTCTCCTGCCCGGCCTTAGCCCGGCTCTTCGTGGCGGTTCTCCCCTCCCACTCTGGAGTCTTGTCATTTATTTTTTCGTCTTCCTACCTTGATAGAAGCCAAACTCTTCTCACTGTAACCTGCCAGCTGTTCTCTCTTTAAATCCCAGGCCAAATTAGTAGGTTTTCAGGATGATTTGAAAGTTATCTAAGTAATTTGTTGGGGATAGGGGATTTTGGAGTCCTACTCTTCCGCCATCTTGCTGACAGCCTTGGCTCTCATTATCTTGATTTCCTATTTTCCCATTCTATTTACACAAATATGTTATTTTATCTTATTTTTGTTTTACTTGTTAAAAATTTGAATTCAATTTGCCAGCATATCATAAACCATTAGTTTCAGATGTAGCAATCCATAAATTATCATTTGTGTGTAACATCCAATGCTCCTCACACCACGTGCCCTCCTTGATGCCCTTACCCAGGTCCTGATCCCCCATCTACCTCCCCTCTAGCGACCCTCAGTTTATTTCACAGAGTTTGAGTCTGTCATGGTTTTTCTCTCTCTCTGATGACCTCCCATTCAGTTTTCCCTCCCTTCCCCTATGATTCTATGCAATGTTTCTTATATTTCACATATGAATGAAATGGTATGATAATTGTCTTTCACTGACTGACTTATTTCATTCTCTGACTAATATCCTCCAGTTCCATCCATGTCGATAGAAGTGGTAAAGATTCGTTCTTTCTAAAGGCTGAGTAATATCCCATTGTAACTATAGCCCACATCTTCTTTATCCATTCATCTGGGGATGGATATGTGGACTTGTTCCACATTTTGATCATTGTGGACATTGCTGCTGTGAACATTGGGGTGCAGGTGACCCTTCTTTTCACTACCTCTGTATCTTTGTGCTAAATACGTGGTAGCACATTTGCTAGGTCATAGGGTAGCTCTGTATTTAAGTTCTTGAGGATCCTGCACCCTTTTCCAGAGTGGCTGCTCCACTTTGCATTCTCACCAACAGTGCAAGACGGTACCCTTTTCTCCACAACCCAGCCAAAGTTTGTTGTTTTTCTGTCTTGTTCATTTTAGCCATTCTGCCAGATGTGAGGTGGTATCTCATTGTAAGTTTTGTTTTGTTTTGTAATTTCCTGATAATGAGTGATGTGGAGCATTTTTTTCATGTGTCTGTTGGCCACGTGTTGTCTTCTTTGGAGAAATGTCTGTTTGTCTCTTCTGCCCATTTCTTCACTGGATTACTTGTTTTGAGTGTTGAGTTCCATAAGTGTTTTATAGATCTTGGATATTAGCCTTTTGTCTCCTATGTCATTTGCAAATGTCTTCTCCCATTTTGTAGGTTGCTTCTTAGTTTTATGGACTGTTTCCTTTGCTTTTTATTTTGATGAAGTCCCAATAGTTCAGTTTTGCTTTTGTTTCCCTTGCCCTTACAGACATGTCTTGCATAAGTTGCTATGGCCAAGGTCAAAGAGGTTGTTGCCTGGGTTTTCCTCTAGGATTGTGATGGATTTCTATTTCACCTTTAGGTCTTTCATCCATTTTGAGTTTATCTTTGTGTGTGGTGTAAGAGAATGGTCCAGTTGCACTCTTCTGCATGTGGCTGTCCAATTTGTTGAAGACACTATCCTTTTTCCAGCAGATATTCTTTTCTGCTTTGTCGAAGATTACTTGACCATAGAGTTGAGGGTCCATTTCTGGGTTCCCTATTCCGTTCCTTGATCAATGTGTCTGTTTTTGTGCCAGTACAATAACATTTTGATGATGACACCTTTGTCTATGACATGCAGAAAAATCCTTAGGCAAAATACAGCCTGAAGTCCAGACATTGTGATATAACCAGCTTTTGATTTTTTTCGACATTCCTATGGCAAATTGGGGTCTTTTCTGGATCCATGCAAAACTTAGAAATATTTGTTTCTGATCTGTGAAAAATGTCGATGGTATTTTGATAGGGACTACTTCGAAAGTGTACATTGCCCTGGGTTGCATGGACATTTTCACAATATTGATACTTCAAATCCATGAATATGGAATGTTAATGAATCTCTTTGCCCTTCCACAATTTCTTTTTAGGTGTTCTGTAGTTTTTAGTTACAGATCCTTTACCTCTTTCATTACGTTTATTCCTAGGTATTTTATGGTTTCTGGTGCAATTGTAAGTAGGATCAGCCCTTAATTTCTCTTTCTTCTATATCATTTTTGCATCTAGAAATAAAGCAGATTTCTCTACATTGATTTTTTTTATCCTGCCACATTGCTGAAATACAACATGAGTCCTAGCAGAGTTGCAAACTCTTGTGTTTTCCAAATAAAGTATCATGTCATCTGAGAAAAGTGAGATGTTGACTTCTTCCTTGCCAGTTTTAATGCCTTTATAATTGTTTGTATTTATTTGGAGTTGGTTGTGATCCACCAATTTCATTTATGATTTTATTTGTTTGGATTCTTTATCTTTTCTTTGATAAGTCCTTTGAGAGCTTTCTCAATCTCATGAATTCTTCCTAAGTAGAGGCCAGCTTGCCCTAGTGCTGAGATATGCTGTGAGTCTAGGGGTCCAATGGCACATGGTGAGCCTGCTATCCAGGGGCCTGCTTGGCCTAGCCATGTCTGGGTTGTGTAACTGCAAGTCCAAAATCACAAGGTGAGCCCACTTACCAGTGGCCTAAGTGAGTACAGCTGAGCTGTGATGTTGGTCTCCAGGTCCAAGCAACATGCTGACACCACTGTGCAGGTGCCTCGTTTTCCCAGTGATGAGCTGGGATGCAGGGCTCATGATTTGGAGACACTCTGCAAACCCAGTGTTCCCTGGACCCCCTTGCCTTCTTCTGGGCTCAGCTGGAGACTGGTGGTATGAGGGTTCCTGGTTCCTTCAGTGTTTGGGTGACCCACATGCCCTGGGGCACCTGGGTTCAGCGGGTTCCCAATCTGAGGGCTCCTGGTAGGTGCTCTGTTCTGGGGACTGCATTTCTCCATGTCCTGCTGTGTTCGGGGATTTGTCGTTTGCGGGCTCCTGGTCAGCCAGGGATCTGGACGATCTGTTTGTCCACTACTGAGCTGGGCAGGCAGCTCGTGGTCTGAGGGCCCATGTTCCAATGACCCCCACTGTGTCCAGTGATGTGGTGACTCCTTGTCCCAGGACTTACTTGTTTCATAATACCCCTCTCTGCCAGGTGCCTGGAGGCACTTCAGACATTGTACACATGGGAGTGGACTGGAATATTAGGGCATTCATGAGCCCTGTGCTGATCTGGGTTGGAGAGCCCAAGAGAAGCAGTTAGTGCCCTGGGCTCCTTCAGGACATAGACTCACAGCTTTCCTGTGATGATCCTGGTGTTGTCCCCAGAGGTGTGGGAGAGGCTTTTCTCATCTGCTTGAGTATCCATGGTACCGATTCCCAGTGTCCCACTCCCACAGGCCACATGGAATATGTCCGTGAGCAGCCAGGACAAACTCACAGTGGGAAAAGGGAACAGGAGTTGCCTGCTGTGGGTTCGAGGACTCTCAGGACCACAGAGGGGGATGAAGAGAGGTGCAAACGTGCAGGTGGAGCCCAAAGTTTTGACGAGAGGCCTGGGGCAGGTGATGGGACAGGGGGCTTGCCATGGGCAGGGGCAGAAAACAGGGAAGCAAACTAGAGGGTGAGCAGGGATCTGTGGATGAAGTGCCATATCTGTCGTCGCAGGGGCCTGCATGATTGCCATGCTTTTATATCATCCCAGGTGCATCAGAGTGCCCTTCTGTGATGTCACCGCCATGCCGCGGCCAATCAGGCAGGCTCTCAGTGTGGCCTGATTCAGGTGGCCAATCACCATAGAGCTTAGGTGGCCAATGTCAGACGTCTTTCTCAGTGACTCTCCTGATATCGTTGCCTAGAAACCATGTTTAAATGGAAAACAGAGGAGGTGGGGGCAAGATGGTAGAAGAGTAGGGTCCCCAAGTCATCTGTCCCTACCCAATTACCTACATAACTTTTATATCATCTTGAAAACCTAGGAATTCGGCCTGAGATTTAAGGAGAGAACAGCTGTAATGCTACAGTGAGAGAAGAGTTCACACTTCTATGAAATACAACTTCTTTTTGACCACTCTGCACTGAGCAAAATGACTAGTAGGAAAAACTCTCCTCAAAACAAAGAATCAGAAACAGCTCTCTCTCCCAAAGACTTACAAAATTTGTATTACAACTCAGGATTAGAAAGCCGAATCACAAGCATAATTATAAAGCTACTGGTGGATCTAGAAAAAACCCTAAAGGATTCAAGACACTTCATGACTGCAGAATTTAGATCTAATCAGGACAAAATTGAAAATCAATTAAATGAGATGCAATCCAAAGTAGAGGTCCAAACGATGAGAGTTAATGTTGTAGAATGAGCGAGTGACATAGAAGACAAGTTGATGTCAAGGAGGGAAACTGAGGAAACAAAGAGAAAAATGACTAAAAGATCATGAGGATAGGCTAATGGAAATAAATGACAACCTCAGAAGGAAAATCTACGTTTACCTGGGGTCCCGAGGGTGCCAAAGGGACACAGGCCCAGAATATGTATTTGAACAAATCAGAGCTGAAAACTTCCCTAATTTGTGGTGGGAAACAGGCATTCAGATCAGGAAATGGATAGACCCCCCCCTGAAATCAATAAAAACCACTCTACACCTGGACATTTAATAGTGAAACTTGCAAATTCCAAAGATAAAATCCTTAAAGAAGCAAGAGAAAAATAATCTCTAAATTTCATGGGGAGAAGGATTAGCATAGCAGCAGACCCTTCCACAGAGACTTGGCAGGCCAGAGAGGGCTGGCAGGATAAGTCAGGGTCTTAAATGAGAAGAACATGCAGCCAAGAATACTGTATCCAGCAAGGCTCTCATTCATAATAGAAGGAGAGATAAAGAGTTACCAAGATAGGCAGAAACTGAAAGAATATGTGATCATGAAGCCAGCTCTGCAACAAATACTAAGGGGGAATCTGTAATAGAGGAAGTCCAAGGGAACAATCCACAAAAACAGGGACTGAATAGGTATCATGATGACACTGAATACATATATTTCAATAGTAACTCTGGACATGAATGGGTTTAGTGACCTCAGCAAAAGGCGCAGCTGCCGATTCAGACTGGATGAATAAGCAAAACCCATCTCTTTGCTGTGTACAAGAGACCCATTTTCGACATAAGGACACCTACAGCCTGTAAATGAAAGGTTGGAAAGCAATGTACCATTCCAAAGGTCCTCAAAAGAAAGCAGGGGTAGCCATCCTCAGATCAGATAAACTAAAGTTTATCCCAAAGACTGTAGTAAGTGATGAAGAGGGACACTATAGCATACTTAAAGGATCCATCCAACAAGAAGACCTAACAGTCACCAATATTTATGCCCAGAATTTATGCCCGCAATTTGGGAGCTGCCAAGTATATCAATCAATTAATAACCAAAGTTAAGGCCTACTTAGATAATAATACACTTATACTTGGTGCCTTGAATGAAGCACTTTCTACAATCAACAGGTTTTCTAAACACATCTCTAAAAACAAGAGTTTTAAGTGGTACACTAGACCAGATGGATTTCACAGATATTTACAGATCTTTCCATCCAAACACAATTGAATACACATTCTTCTAAAGTGCACATGGACCTTTCTCCAGAGTAGACCACATACTGGGGCAAAAAACAGGACTTAACTGATACCAAAAGATCGGGATCGTCCCCTGCATCTTTTCACACCATAATGCTTTGAAATTAGAACTAAATCACAAGAAGAAGTTTGGAAGGATTTCAAATATATAGAGCTTAAGGACCATCCTGCTAAAAGATGAAAGCGGGGATCCCTGGGTGGCGCAGCGGTTTAGCACCTGCCTTTGGCCCAGGGCACGATCCTGGACACCCGGGATCGAATCCCACGTCAGGCTCCCGGTGCATGGAGCCTGCTTCTCCCTCTGCCTATGTCTCTGCCTCTCTCTCTCTCTCTGTGTGTGTGACTATCATAAATAAATAATTAATTTAAAAAAAGATGAAAGCGTAAAGCAGGAAATTAGAGAAGAATGAAAACATTCATGGAAACTAATGAGAATAAAGATACAACCATTAAAAGTCTTTGGGATACAACAAAAGCAGTCCTGAGGGGGAAATTTATCGCAATATGAGCATCCATCAAAAAACTGGAAAGAACTCAAATACAAAAGCGAACGTTGCATATAAAGGAGCTGGAGGAAAAAAACAGCAAATAGATCCTACACACAGCAGAAGAAGAGAGTTAAGAAAGATTCGGGCAGAACTCAATGAAAGAGAGACCAGAAGAAATGTGGAATGGATGAACAAATCCAGGAGTTGGTTTTTGAAAGAATTAATAACGTAGATAAATCATTAGTCAGTCTTATTAAAAAGAAGAGGGAAAGGACTCAAATTAATAAAATAATGAATGATAAATGAGAGAACATCACCAACACCAAAAAATACAAACGATTTTTAAAGGTTATTAGGAGCAGCTATATGCCAATAAATTAGGCAATCTTGGAGAAATGGACACATTTCTGGAAAACCACAAACAACCAAAACTGGAAGAAATAGAAAACTGAACAGGCTGATAACCAGGGAAGAAATTGAAACAGTCCTCAAATCCTACCAAGACACAAAATCCAGGACAAGATGCCTTCCCAGGGGAATTCTATCAAACATTTAAAGAAGAAACCATACTTCTACTAAAGCTGTTCTGAAAGATAAAACGAGATGTAGTACTTGCAAACTCCTTCTATGAGGCCAACATCACTTAAATTCCAAAACCAAAGACCCCACCAAAAAGGAGAATTACAGACCAATATCCCTCATGAAAATGGATGTAAAAATTCTCAACAAGATTCTAGCCAGTAGGATCCAACAGAGCATTCCCTTTCACTATTTTTTCTATTCCCCAAATGAAGGAGACCATATAATGTCTGCCTTCTCTGATCGCCTTACTCACTCGGCATAACACCCTCCAATTCCATCCACATCGAAGGAATTGGTGGGCATTTGTTGTTTTTAATGGCTGAGTAGTATTCCATTGTATACATAAACCACATCTTCTTTATCCATTCATCTTTCCATGGACACCGAGGCTTCTTCCTCAGCTTAGCTATTGTGGACATTGCTGCTAGAAACATCGGGGTGCAGGTGTCCTGGCATTTCATTGCATCTGTATCTTTGGGGTAAATTGCCAGCAGTGCAATTGCTGGGTTGTAGGGCAGATCTATTTTTAATTCTTTGAGGAACCTCCACACAGTTTTCCAGAGTGGCTGCACCAGTTCACATTCCCATCAACAGTGCAGGATGGTTCCCCTTTCTCCACATCCTCTCCAACATTTGTGGTTTCCTGCCTTGTTAATTTTCCCCATTCTCACATGTGTGAGGTGGTATCTCATTGTGATTTTGATTTGTATTTCCCTTTTGGCCAGGGATGCGGAGCATTTTCTCATGTGCTTGTTGGCCATGTCTATGTCTTCCTCTATGAGATTTCTGTTCATGTCTTTTGCCCATTTCCTGTTTGGATTGTTTGTTTCTTTGCTGCTGAGTTTAATAAGTTCTTTATAGATCTTGGAAACTAGCCCTTTATCTGATACGTCATTTGCAAATATCTTCTCCCATTCTGTAGGTTGTCTTTTAGTTTTGTTGACTGTATCCTTTGCTGTGCAAAAGCTTCTCATCTTGAAGTCCCAAAAGTTCATTTTTGCTTTTGTTTCTTTTGCCTTCGTGGATGTATCTTGCAAGAAGTTACTGTGGCTGAGTTCAAAAAGGGTGTTGCCTGTGTTCTCCTCTAGGATTTGATGGAATCTTGCCTCACATTTAGATCTTTCATCCATTTTGAGTTTATCTTTGTGTATGGTGCAAGAGTGTGGTTTAGTTTCATTCTTCTGCATGTGGATGTTCTATTCTATTCTATTAAATTTGATTCGATTCTTTTCTATTCTATTCGAATCGATCCGATTGTATTCTATTCCATTCGATTCGATTCAAATAGATCGTTTCTATTCTATTCTATTCTATTCTATTCTATTCTATTCTATTCTATTCTATTCTATTCTATTCTATTCTATGCTATTCTATTCGAATCGATACGATCCTTTGTATTCTATTCTATTCTATTCTATTCTATTCTATTCTACTCTATTTTATTCTTCTATTCTATTCTATTGGATTCTATTCTATTCTATTTGATTTGATTCGATTTGATTCTTTTCTATTCTATTTGATTCTATTCTTTTCTTTTTTTATTTTTTATTTTTATTTTATTTTTAATTTTTTATTTATTTATGATAGTCACAGAGAGAGAGAGAGGGGGGCAGAGACACAGGCAGAGGGAGAAGCAGGCTCCATGCACCGGGAGCCCGATGTGGGATTCGATCCCGGGTCTCCAGGATCGCGCCCTGGGCCAAAGGCAGGCGCTAAACCGCTGCGCCACCCAGGGATCCCCCTTCTTTTCTATTCTATTCGATTCTTTTGTATTCTATTCTATTCAGTTCAATTCAATTCTATTCTATTCGATTCGATTCTGTTCGATTCGATTTGATTCTTTCTATTCTATTCTTTTCTATTCTATTCGATTTGGTGATTCTTTTCTATTCTATTCTGTTCTATTCTTTTATATTTTATTCGATTCAATTCAATTCGATTCTTTTCTATTCTATTCTATTCTCTTCTATTCTTTTCTATGTTATTCTATTCTATTGATTTTTTTCTATTATTCTGTTCTAATCTATTCTTTTCTTGGAATGGATTCGATTCGGTTCTATTCTATTCTATCTATTCTATTCTATTCTATTCTATTCTATTCTATTTGATTATATTCAATTCGATTCGATTCTTTTCTATTCTCTTCTATTGTATTCGATTCTTTTCTATTCTATTCTACTCGATTCATTTCTATTCCATTTGTTTCTATTCGATTGTTTTCTATTCTATTCTATTACATTCTTTTGTATTCTATTCTATTTGATTCTATTTTATTCGATTCGATTATATTCGATTCGATTCTATTCTTTTCGATTCTATTGTATTCTTTTCGATTCTATTCTATTCTATTCGATTCTTTCTATTTATTCGATTCGTTTCGATTCAATTCCTTTCTATTCAATTCGATTCGATTCAATTGGATTCTATTCTTTTGGTTCGATTCAATTCGAGTTGATTCGATTCTTTTCTATTCTTACTATTCTCTTCTATTCGATTCGATTTGATTCTTTTCTATTCTGTTCTATTCTATTCATTTCTTTTGTATTCTATTCTATTGTATTCAATTCGATTCTTTTGTTTTCTATTCTATTTAATTCGATTCGATTTTTTTGTATTCTATTCTATTCTATTCGATTCGATTCTTTTTTATTCTATTCTCTTCAATTCGATTCTATTGGATATGATTCTATTCTTTTCTATTCTATTCAATTCTATTCTATTCTTTCCATTCTATTTATTCAATTCGATTCGATCCTATTCTATTCTTTTGTATTCTATTTTATTCTTTTCTATTCTATTTATTCGATTCGGTTCTTTTCTATTCTATTTGAATCGATTCGATTGTATTCTATTCCATTCGATTCTATTCAAATAGATTGTTTCGATTCTTTTCTATTCTATTCTATTCGTTTCAATTCGATTCTTTTCTATGCTATTCTATTTGAATCGATACGATTCTTTTGTATTCTATTCTATTCTATTGGATTCTATTCTATTCTATTCGATTTGATTCGATTTGTTTTGATTCTTTTCTATTATATTCTTTTCTATTCTATTCTTTTGTATTCTATTTGATTCAATTCAATTCAATTCTATTCTATTCGATTCTGTTCGATTCGATTTGATTTTTTCTATTCTATTGTATTCTTTTCTATTCTATTCGAACAGTGATTCTTTTCTATTCTATTCTGTTCTATTCTATTATTTTATATTCTATTCGATTCGATTCAATTCGATTCTTTTCTATTCTATTCTATTCTTTTCTATATTATTCTATTCTATTGATTATTTTCTATTATTCTATTCTAATCTATTCTTTTCTTGGAATGGATTCGATCGGTTCTTTTCTATTCTATTCGATTATATTCAATTCGATTCGATTCTTTTCTATTCTCTTCTATTGTATTCGATTCTTTCTATTCTATTCTTTTCTATTCTATTCTACTCAATTCATTTCTATTCGATTCGTTTCTATTCGGTTGCTTTCTATTCTATTCTATTCTATTCTATTCTATTCTATTCTATTCCATTCTTTTCTATTCTATTCTATTTGATTTTATTCTATTCTATTCGATTCTTTTCGATTCTATTGTATTCTATTCTATTCTATTCTTTTCTATTCTATTCGATTCGATTCTTTTCTATTCGATTCGATTCAATTCAATTGGATTGGATTCTATTCGATTCAATTCTATTTTTTGTATTCTATTCTATTCTATTGTATTCGATTCGATTCGACTCTTTTGTATTCTATTGTATTCTCTTCAATTCAAATCAATTCAATACGTTTCTATTCTATTCTATTCTATTCTATTCGAATCGATTCTTTTCTATTCTATCCTATTCGCTTTGCTTCGATTCGATTCTCATCTTTTTTATTCTATTCGATTCGAATTGATTTGATTATTTTCTATTATATTCAATTCCTTTCTATTCTTTATTTTCTATTCTATCCTATTTGATTCGATTCGAATTGATTCTTTCTATCTTTTTCTATTCTATTTGATTCGTTTCTCTTCGATTCTTTTAGATTCTATTCTATTCCATTCTATTCCATTCGATTTGATTCTTTTCTATTCAATTCTATTCTATTCATTCAATTAGTTTCTATTCTATTCTATTCTATTAGATTCTTTTCTATTCTATTGTATTCTATTCGATTCTTTTGCGTTGTATTCTCTTCTCTTCGTTTCAATTCTTTTCTATTCTATTCTATTCGATTCGATTCTTTTCTATTGTGTTGTATTCTATTCTATTGTATTCAATTCGATTCTTTTCTTTCTATTCTATTCTATTAGATTTGATTCTTTTGTATTCTATTCTATTCTATTGTATTCGATTCGATTCGATTTGATTTGATTCAATTCTTTTCTATTTATTCTATTAGATTTGATTCGATTCTTTTGTATTCTATTCTATTGTATTCAATTCGATTCGGTTTGATACTTTTCTAATCTATTCTACTCTATTTTCTTCGATTCTCTTCTATTCTAATCTATTCGATTCGATTGGATTTGATTAATTTCTATTATATTCAATTTGATTCTATTATATTCTTTCTATTGTATTCTATTCTATTCTATTCTATTCGATTTGACTCTTTTCTATTCTATTCTATTCGATTCCATTCGATTCTTTTCTAGTCTCTTCTCTTCTATTCTAATCTATTTGATTCGATCCAATTCGATTATTCTCTATTATATTCAATTAGACTCGATTCTATTCTTTTCTATTCTATTCGATTTGATTTGATTCAATTCTTCTTTACAATTCTATTCTATTCTATTTTCTATTATATTCAATTCGATTTGATTCTTTTCTATTCTGTTCTATTGTATTCTATTCGATTCAATTCTTTTCTATTGTATTCTATTCGATTTGATTCTATTCTATTCCATTCAATACTTCTCTATTCTATTTGATTCTATTCTATTCTTTTCTATTCTACTCTAATCGATTCAATTCTCTTCTCATCTATTCTATTCTATTCGATTTTTTGTATTCTATTCTCTTCTATTCCATTTTATCCTATTCTATTCGATTCTTTTCTATTCTATTCTATTCAATTCTTTTCTATTCTCTTTGATTTGATTCGATTCGACTCTTTTGATTCTATTCTGTTCTCTTCTATTCAATTCGATTTGATTCGATTCTTTTCTATTCTATTCTGTTCTATTCGATTCGATTCATTTCTATTCTATTCTATTGGATTTGATTTGATTCTATTCGTTTCTTTTGTATTCTATTCTATTCGATTCAATTCGATTTTTTATATTCTATTCTATCCTATTCTATTCTATTCTTTTTGCATGGATTCGATTCTACTTTTTTCCATTCTATTCGATTCAATTCGATTCGATCCTTTTTTATTCTATTCTATTCTATTATTCTATTCGATCGATTCGATTCGATTCGATTCTTTTCTTTTTATTCTATTCTATTCTATTCGATTCTTTTGTATTCTATTCTATTCTATTTGATTCTTTTTTATTCTATTCTATTCTATTGTATTCTATTTTATTCGAATATTTTGTATTCTATTCTATTCTTTTTTATTCTATTCTCTACGATTCGATTTTATTGGATACGATTTGATTCTTTTCTATTCTATTCAATTCTATTGTATTTTTTCCAGTCTATTCTATTCAATTCGATTCGATCCTATTCTGTTCTATTCTATTCTATTTATTCGATTCGATTCTTTTCTATTCTATTCGAATCGATTCGATTGTATTCTATTTGATTTGGTTCGATTCTTTTCGATTCTTTTCTATTCTATTCTATTCTATTCGATTCTTTTCTATTCTATTCTATTCTATTCTATTCTATTCTATTCATTTCTATTCTATTCTATTCTTTTGTTTTCTATTCTACTCTATTGTATTCGATTCGGTTCGATACTTTTCTATTCTATTCTACTCTATTTTCTTCGATTCTCTTCTATTCTAATCTATTCGATTCAATTGGATATGATTAATTTCTATTATATTCAATTTGATTCTATTCTTTCTATTCTATTCGATTCGATTCGACTGTTTTCTATTTTATTCTATTCATTTCGATTCTATTCGATTCTTTTCTATTCTCTTCTAATCTATTCGATTCGATTCGATTCGCTTATTCTCTATTATATTCAATTAGATTCGATTCTATTCTTTTCTATTCTATTCTATTCGATTCTATTTGTTTCGATTCAATTCTTCTCAATTCTATTCCATTCTATTCTTTTCTATTCTATTCGATCCATTCGATTCTTTTCTATTCTATTCTAATGTATTTGATTCTTTTCTATTCTGTTCTATTCTATTCGATTTGATTCTTTTCTATTGTATTCTATTCGATTTGATTCTATTCTATTCCATTCAATTCTTTTCTATTCTATTCTATTCTTCTTTTCTATTGTACTCTAATTGATTCTCTTCTATTCGATTCTTTACTATTCTATTCTATTCAATTCGATTCGATTCTTTTCTATTCTATTCTATTCTATTTTTTCTCTTCTACTCAATTCGTTTTGATTCGATTCTATTCGTTTCTATTCAATTCTATTTCTTTCGATTCTTTACTATTCTATTTATTCAATTCTATTCTTTCTATTCAATTCGATTCTTTTGTATTCTATTCTATTCTATTTGATTTGATTCTTTTCTATTCTATTCTATGTTTCAATTTTTTTCTATTCTATTCTATTCTATTCTATTCTATTCTATTCTATTCTATTCTATTCTTTTCCATTCTATTCTATCTATTCTATTCTTTCTTTTCTTTTCTGTTTATTTGATTCGATTCGATTCTTTTCTATTCTATTCGATTCAATTCTTTTCAATTCTATTCTATTCTTTTGTATTCTATTCCTTTCTATTCTATTTGATTCGATTCTTTTGTATTCTATTCTATTCTATTCGATTTTTTCTATTCTATTCTATTCTTTTCTTTTGTATTCGATTTGGTTTGATTCGACTCTTTTGTATTCTTTTCTCTTCTAGTTGATTCTATTCTATTCTTTTCTATTCTATTCTGTTTTTTTTGATTCGATTCTTTTCTATTATTCGATTCGATTCGATTTTTTGTATTCTATTCTCCTCTATTCCATTTTATTTTATTCTATTCTATTTTATTCTATTCTATTCTATTCAATTCTTTTCTCTTCTATTCTCTTCAATTTGATTCGATTCGACTCTTTTAATTCTATTCTGTTCTCTTCTTCGATTTGATTCTATTTGATTCTTTTTTATTCTATTCTGTTCTATTCGATTCGAGTCATTTCTATTCTATTCTATTAGATTTGATTCGATTCAATTCTATTCTTTTCTATTCTAGTCTATTCTATTCTTTTCTATTCGATTCGATTTGATTATTTTCTATTCAATTCAATTCAATTCAATTCTATTCTTTTCTATTCGCATGGATTCGATTCTATCCGTTTCTATTCTATTCTATTCTATTCTATTCTATTCTATTCTATTCTATTCGATCCTTTTTTATTCTATTCTATTCTATTGTATTCTATTCTAGTCTAGTCTATTAGATTCTATTCTATTCTATTCTGTGAGATTCTATTCTATCCTATTCTATTCATTTGATTCCTTTCTATTATTTTCTATGCTATTTTATCCGATTCGATTCATTTCGATTCTTTTCTATTCTATTCTATTCTTCTCTATTCTATTCGATTCGGTTCTATCCTTTTCTTTTCTATTCTGTTCTATTCTATTCTATTCTATTTGATTCTATTTTATTCGATTCTATTTTATTCTGTTCTATTCTATTCTATTCATTTCAATTCAGTTCGATTCTTTTCTATTCTATTCTACTTTTTTCTATTTTATTTGATTCTATTTGATTATTCTATTCTATTCTATTCTATTCTATTCTATTCCTTTCTACTCTATTCTATTCGATTCTTTTCTATTCTATTATTTTTTATTCGATTTGATTCGATTATTTTCTATTCTATTCTATTCTTTTCTATTCAATTCGATTTTTTTCTATTCTCTTCTATTTTATTCTATTCAATACAATTCTAGTCGATTCGATTGTTTTCTTTTCCCTTCTAATTGATTCGATTCGATTAGATTCTTTTCTATTGTATTCTATTCTATTCAATTCAATTCGATTCGAATTGATTCGTTTCTTTTCTATTCTATTCTATTCGATTCTATTCGTTTCTTTTCTATTCTCTTCTATTCTATCTATTCGATTGATTGGATCTTTTCTATTCTATTCTATTCTTCTATTCTATTTGATTCGATTCTTTTCTATTCTATTCGATTCGATTCAGTTTGATTCTCTTCTATTCAATTCTTTTCTATTCTATTCTATCTATTCGATTCGAATCGATTCTTTATTCTATTCTATCCTTCTATTCTATTCAATTCCTTTCTTTTCTGTTTTATTTGATTCATTTCAATTCGATTCTTTTCTATTCTATCTTTTTCTATTTGATTATTTTCTATTCTATTCTATTCGATTCTTTTCAATTCTATTGTATTCTATACTATTCTTTTCTATTCTATTCTGTTTTATTCTATTTGATTCATTTATTTTCTATTCTATTCTATTCAATTCGATTCGATTCATTTCTATTCCATTCTATTCAATTCTATTCTTTTCTATTCTATTCTTTTCGATTCTATTCTATTCTCTTCTGTTCTATTTTAATCTATTCTATTCTATTTGATTCTTTTCTATTTTCTTCCTTTCGATTCTCATCTATTATCTATTCTATTCTATACAATACATTTAAATTCTATTCTTTTTTATTTTATTTAATTCGATTCGATTCAATTCTATTGTATTCTATTTGATTCGATTCCTTTCTATTCTATTCAATTCGGTTCGATTCTGTTCTATTCTATTCTATTATTTTATATTCTATTCGACTCGATTCAATTCAATTCTTTTCTATTCTATTGTATTCTTTTCTATTCTCTTCTATTCTTTTCTATTCAATTCGATTCGATTCGATTTGATTATTTTCTAGTATTCTTTCTAATCTATTCTTTTCTTGGAATGGAATCAATTTGATTCTTTTCTATTCTATTCTATTCGATTACATTCAATTGTATTGTATTGTATTGTATTGTATTCTATTCTACTCGATTCATTTCTATTTGATTCGTTTCTATTCGATTTTTTTCTATTTTATTCTATTGTATTACATTCTATTCTATTCTATTTGATTCGATTCAATTTTTCTCTATTCTATTCTATTCTATTTTTTCTATTCAATTCAATTCAATTTTTTCTATTCGATTCTATTCTGTTAGATTCGTTTTGAATCTATTCTATTCTCTTCTATTCTATTGTATTCTATTCGATTCTAATCTTTTCTATTATATTCTATTCATTTCGATTAGATTCTATACTCTTCGATTCATTACGATTCTATTTTCTATTCTATTCTTTTCAATTCTCTTCGATTTGACTACATTCGATAAGCTTCAATTTGATTCATTTCAATTCAATTCTATTCTTTTCAATTCGATTCGATTCTTTTCTATTCTATTTTATTCTATTCTATTCTTTTCTATTCGATTCTTTTCTATTCACTTCTATTCGATTCTATTGCATTCTATTCTATTCTATCCAATTCGATTCGATTCTTTTCTATTCTCTTCCTTTCAATTCGATTCTTTTCTATTCGATTCTATTCGATTCAATTAGATTCTTTTCTATTATATTCTATTCTATATGATTTGATTCGTTTCAATTCTTTTCTATTCTATTGTTTTTTATTCTATTCTATTCGATTCTTTCCTATTCTGTTCTATTCTACTCGTTCCATTCTATCGATTCTTTTCTATTCTGTTCTGTTCTATTCTATTCTATTCCATTCTATTGTATACGATTCAATTCTATTCTTTTTGATTCGATTCGATTCTTTTCTATTTTATTCGATTCGATTCGACTCTTTTCTATTGTCTTCATTTCGATTCTGTTGAATTCTACTCTATTCGATTCGATTCTTTTCTAATCTATTCTATTCTTTCGATTAGGTTCCCTTCGATTCTATCTATTTTATTCGATTCAGTTCATTCACTTCGATTATGTTGTATTCTATTCTATTCTATTCGTTGTGATTCGATTTTTATATTCGATTCTATTCGATTCTATTCAATTCAATTCTTTTATATTCTATTCTATTCTATTTTATTCTATTGCATTCTATTGGATTCTAATCTTTTCTATTCTATTCTATTCGTTTCGATTAGATTCTATTCTACTCGATTTATTACGATTCTATTCTGTTCTATTCTTTTCTCTTTTGTTCAATTCAATTCGATTCTTTTCTATTCTATCTATCCTATTCTATTGGATTCGATTCTTTTCTATTCTATTCTATTTTATTCTATTCTATTCGATTCTTCTCTATTCTATTCTATTCTATTCGATGCTATGATTTCTATTCTATTCTATTCAATTTGATTGGATTCGATTATTTTGTATTCTATTCTATTCTATTCTATTCTTTTCTATTCTATTCTCGTGAATTCGATTCAATTCGATTTTTATATTCTATTCTATTCGATTCGATTCTTTTATATTTTAATCTATCCTATTTTATTCCATTCGATTCTAATCTTTTGTATTCTATTCTATTCGTTTCAATTCTATTCTTTTCTATTCTATTCTATTCGGTTCTTTTCTATTCTATTCTATTCTATTCTATATGATTTGATTCGTTTCAATTCTTTTCTATTCTATTGTTTTTTATTCTATTCTATTCGATTCTATTCGTTTCTTTCCTATTCTGTTCTATTTTACTCGTTCCATTCTATTCGATTCTTCTCTATTCTATTCTATTCTATTCTATTCCATTTCATTCTATTGTATACAATTCAATTCTATTCTTTTTGATTCGATTCGATTCAATTCTTTTCTATTTTATCGATTCGATTCGTCTCTTTTCTATTGTCTTCATTTCGATTCTGTTGAATTCTACTCTATTCGATTTGATTCTTTTCTAATCTATTCTATTCTTTCGATTCGGTTCGCTTCAATTCTATCTATTTTATTCGATTTAGTTCATTTGAATCGATTATGTTGTATTCTATTCGATTCGATGCGATTTGATTTTTTTTTTCGATTTGATTTTTTTTAACTCTTTTTTATTTATTTATGATAGTCACACAGAGAGAGGGTGAGAGAGGCAGAGACACAGGCAGAGGGAGAGGGAGAAGCAGGCTCCATGCACCGGGAGCCCGACGTGGGATTTGATCCTGGGTCTCCAGGGTCGCGCCCTGGGCCAAAGGTGGGCGCCAAACCGCTGCGCCACTCCGGGATCCCGCGATTTGATTTTTATATTCTATTCTATTCGATTCTATTTGATTCGATTCTTTATATTTTATTCTATTCTATTTTATTCTATTGTATTCTAATCTTTTCTATTCTATTCTATTCAATTCGAGTAGATTCTATTCTACTCGATTCATTGCGATTCTATTCTATTCTATTCTTTTCTATTCTCTTTTGTTCGATTCAATTCGGTTCTTTTCATTCTATTCTATTCGTTTTGATACTATTTGATTCTTTTCTATTCTATTCAATCGATTCGTTTCGATTCTATTTGAATCTATTCTATTCTATTCTATCTATTCTATTCTATTGGATTCGATTCTTTTCTGTTTTATTTTATTCTATTCGATTCGATTCTTCTCTATTCTATTCTATTCGATTCGATGCTATGATTTCTATTCTATTCTATTCAATTTGATTGGATTCGATTATGTTGTATTCTATTCTATTCTATTCTATTCTTTTATATTTTAATCTATTCTATTTTATTCTATATTTCTATTCGATTCTAATCTTTTCTATTCTATTATATTCTATTCGTTTCGTTTCGTTTCAATTCTATTCTTTTCTATTCTATTCTATTTTATTCTATTCAATTCTATTCGATTCGATTTGATTCTATTCGATTATTTTCTATTCTATTTTATCTATTTGATTCTATTCTATTCTATTCTATTCTATTCTATTCTTCTCTATTCTATTTGATTCCGTTCAATTCTTTTCTATTCTATTCTGTTCGATTTTTTTATATTCTATTCTTTTCTATTCTATTCTATTTGATTCGATTCTTTTCTATTCTATTCTATTTCATTTGAATCGATTCTATTCTATTATTTTCTATTGTATTCTATTCTATTTTATTCGATTCCATTTAATCCTTTCCTATTCTATTCTATTCTATTCTTTTCTAATCTATTATATTCGATTCGATTACATTCGATTCTTTTCTATTCTTGTCTATTCTTTTCGATTTGATTCGATTATTTCTTTTCTATTCTACTCTATTCTATATATTCTATTCTATTCTTTTCTATTCTATTCGATTCTTTTCTATTCTATTCTATTCTATTCTATTCTATTCTATTCTATTCTATTCGATTCTTTTCTATTCCCGTCTAATTGATTCGATTTGATTCTATTCTGTTCTATTCTATTCGATTCGATTCTATTTGATTCAAATCGATTCGATTCTTTTCATTTCTCTTCTATTCCATTCAATTCGATTCTATTCGATTCTTTTCTATTCTATCTATTCGATTTGATTCGATTCTTTTCTATTCTATTCGACTCTATTCTATTCGATTCGAATCTTTTCTATTTTATTCTATTATATTTGATTCGATTCGATTCTTTTCTATTCTATTCTATTCCGTTCTATTCCATTCGATTCGATTCTTTTCTATTCTATTCGATTCAATTTGAATCTTTTGTATTCTATTCTATTCTACTCTATTTGATTCAATTGGATTCGATTCTCTTCTATTTGATTCTATTCGATTCGACTTGTTTCTTTTCTATATATTCGATTGTATTCCATTTTTTCTATTCTATTTTATTCAATTCGATTTGATTTTATTTTCTATTCTTTTCTATTCTTTTCTATTCAATTTATTCGATTCAATTGGATTCTTTTCTCTTCGATTCGATTCAATTGGATTCTATTCGGTTTGATTCTATTCAATTCTATTCGATTCGAATCTTTTCTATTCCATTTTATTCTCCAGTATTCTATTCAATTCTATTCTATTCTATTCTATTCTATTCTATTCTATTCTATTCTATTCTATTATTTTCTATTCCATTCTATTCTTTCGATTCAATTCAATTCGATTCTTTTTTATTCTATTCTATTCTATTCTTTTGTTCTATTCTATTCAATTCAATTCGATTCGATACTATTCTCTTCTTTTCTATTCTATTCTATTTCATTCTATTCTATTCTATTCTATTCTATTCTATTCTTTTGTATTCTATTCTATTCTATTTGGTTCTCTTGTATTCTATTCTATTCTATTCTATTCTATTCTATTCTTTCTATTCTCTTGTATTCCATTCTATTCAATTGAATCAAATAGAATCGAATCGAATATAATCGAAAAGAATTGAATCTAATCGAATCGAATAGATTAGAATTGAATAGAATGGAATATCCGATTCGATTAGATTCGATTCTTTTCGATTATATTCGATTCGATTCTCTTCTATTTTATTCGAATCGTTTTGTTTTGATTCTTTTCTATTATATTGTATTCGACTCGATACTATTCGATTCTTTCCTATTCTATTCCTTTCTATTCTATTCTATTCTATTCTATTCTATTCATTTCTATTCTATTCTATCTAATCTATTCTATTCGATTCGATTCTTCTCTATTCTCTTTTTTTATTTTCTATTCTTTTCTATTGATTCTATTCGATTCTTTTCTATTCTATTCTATTCGACGAAATTCGATTCTTTTCTATTCTATTCGTTCGATTCGATTTGATTCTTTTCTATTCTATTCTATTCGTTTTGATTCGATTCTTTTCTATTCTGTTCTATTCGATTTGTATGTATTCTATTTTTTCTCTTTGATTCAATTAAATTCGATTCGATACTATTCTATTCTTTTCTATTCTATTTGATTCATTTCAATTCTTTTGTATACTATTCTATTCTATTAGATTCTTTTGTATTGTATTGTATTGTATTGTATTGTATTCTATTCTATTCTATTCTATTCTATTCTTCTTTTGTATTCTCTTCTATTCCATTCTATTCAATTCTATTTTATTCGATTCAATTAGATTCGATTCTTTTGATTATATTCGATTCGATTCTTTTGTTTTATTCGAATTGATTCATTTCAATTCTTTTCTATTCTATTCTATTCGATTCGATTCAATACTATTCTATTCTATTCTATTCTTTCTATTCTATTCTATTGGATTCTTTTCTATTCTATTCTATCTAATCTATTCTATTCGATTCGATTCTTTTCTATTCTCTACTATTATTTCCTATTCTGTTCTATTCTATTCTATTCTTTTCTATTCTATCTATTCTATTTTATTCGACTCTATTCTATTCAATTCTTTTTTTTAAATTTTTATTTATTTATGATAGTCACACAGAGAGAGAGAGAGAGAGAGGCAGAGACACAGGCAGAGGGAGAAGCAGGCTCCATGCACCGGGAGCCCGACGTGGGATTCGATCCAGGGTCTCCCTGATCGCGCCCTGGGCCAAAGGCAGGCGCCAAACCGCTTTGCCACCCAGGGATCCCTATTCTATTCTATTCTATTCTATTCTATTCTATTCTATTCTATTCTATTCTTAACTATTCTATTCTATTCATTTCGATTCGATTCGTTTCGATTCTTTTCTATTCTATTCTATCTTTTCGATTTGATTCGATTTGATTCTTTTCTATTCTATTCGATTCGATTAGATGCAATGTTTTCTATTCTATTCTATTCTATTCTATTCTATTCTATTCTATTCTATGTTTTCTATTCCATTGTATTCTATTTGATTCGATTCGATTTTTTTCTATTCTATTCTATTCCATTCGATTCGATTCTATTTGATTTTTTCCATTCTATTCTATTATGTTGGATTTCGTTTCGAATCTATTCTATTCTCTTCTATTCTTTTGTATTCTATTCGATTCTAATCTTTTCTATTGTATTCTGTTCATTTCGATCAGATTCTATACTACTCGATTCATTACGATTCTATTCTTTTCTATTCTATTCTATTCGATTCGACTAGATTCGATAAACTTCGATTTGATTCTATTCTATTCTTTTCAATTCGATTCGATTCTTTTCTATTCTATTTTATTCTATTCGATTCTTTTCTATTCTATTTTATTCTATTCTATTCTTTTCTATTCTCTTCTATTAGATTCTATTGAATTTTATTCTATCCAGTTCGATTTGATTTGATTCTTTTCCATTCTCTTCCTTTCAATTCAATTCAATTCAATTCAATTCAATTCTTTTCCATTTGATTCGATTCTTTTCTGTTATATTCTATTCTATATGATTCGATTCTATTCGATTCTTTCCTATTCTATTCTATTCTATTCTATTCTATTCTATTCATTTAGATTCTATTCGATTCTTTTCTATTCTATTCTATTCTATTCAATCTATTCTATTCTATTCTATTCGATTCGATTCATTTTGATTCTGTTCTATTCTATTCTATCTTTTCGATTTGATTCGATTTGATTCTTTTCTATTCTCTTCTATTTTATTCTATTCTTCGATTAGATTCAATGTTTTCTATTCCAATCTATTCTATTCTATTCTATTCATCTATTTGATTCGGTTCGATTTTTTTCTATTCTATTCTATTCTATTCTATTCCATTCGATTCGATTCTATTTGATTTTTTCTATTCTATTCTATTCTGTTAGATTTCGTTTCAAATCTATTCTCTTCTCTTCTATTCTATTGTATTCTATTCGATTCTAATCTTTTCTATTGTATTCTATTCATTTCGATTAGATTCTACACTATTCGATTCATTACTATTCTATTCTATTCTTTTCGATTCTATTCGATTCGACTAGATTCGATAAGCTTCTATTCTATTCTATTCTTTTCGATTCTATTCGATTCGACTAATTCGATAAGCTTTTATTTGATTCTTTTCTTTTCTATTCTATTCTTTTCAATTCGATTCGATTCTTTTCTATTCTATTTTATTCTGTTCTATTCTTTCCTATTCGATTTTTTTCTATTCTCTACTATTTGATTCTATTGAATTCTTTTCTATCCAATTCAATTTGATTTGATTCTTTTCCATTTTCTTTCAATTCAATTCAATTCTTTTCCATTCAATTCGATTCGATTCTTTTCTATTATATTCTATTCTATATGATTCGATTCTATTCAATTCTTTCGTATTCTATTCTATTCGTTTCGTTTCGATTCTATTAGATTCTTTTCTCTTCTCTTCTCTTCTCTTCTATTCTATTCGATTTTATTGTATTCTTTTCTATTCTATTCTTTTTGATTCCATTCGAGTTGATTCGATTCTTTTCTATTTTATTTTATTCGATTCGATTCGACTCTTTTCTATTGTCTTCATTTCAATTCTATTGAATTCTACTCTATTCTATTCGATTCTTTCCTAATCTCTTGTATTCTATTCTATTCGGTATGCTTCGATTCTATTTTATTCGATTCGATTCATTCGATTCAATATGTTGTATTCTATTCTATTCTATTCAATGCGGTTCGATTTTTATATTCTATTCTACTCGATTCTATTCTTTTATATTTTATTTTATTTTATTGTATTCTGTTCGATTCTAATCTTTTCTATTCTATTCTATTCGTTTCAATTAGGTTCTATTCTACTCGATTCATTACGATTCTATTCTATTCTATTCGATTCTTTTCTATTCTCTTCTGTTCGATTCAATTCGATTCTTTTCTATTCTATTCGATTCGATTCGATACTATTCGATTCTTTCCTATTGTATTCGATCGATTTGATTCTATTCTATACTATCTATTCTATTCTATTCTATTCTATTCTATTCTATTGGATTCGATTGTTTTCTATTCTGTTCTATTCGATTCAATTCGATTCGATTCTTCTGTGTTCTATTCTATTCTATTCTATTCTATGCTATGGTTTCCATTCTATTCTATTCAATTTGATTGGATTCGATTATGTTGTATTCTTTTCTATTCTTTTCTATTCTATTCTAGTCAATTCGATTCAGTTCGATTTTTCTATTCTATTCTATTCTATTCTATTCTATTCTATTCTATTCTGTTTTATTCTATTCTATTTTATTCTATAGTATTCTATTCGATTCTAATCTTTCCTATTGTATTCTATTCCTTTCGATTACATTCTATTCTATTCGATTCAATACGATTCTATTCTATTCTATTCTGTTCAATTCCATTTGATTTATTTTCTATTCTACTCTATTCTATTCTATTTGATTCGATTCAGTTCGATTCAACTCCTTTCTATTCTATGATATTCAATTCATTTCAATTCTCTTCTCTTCTCTTCTATTAGATTCTTTTCAATTCTACTCTATACTATTCTTTCTATTCGATTCGATTCATTTCTTTTCTATTCTATTCTATGTTTTCTATTCTATTCTATTCTATTCTATTCTATTCTATTCTATTCTATTCTAATCGATTCAATTCTTTTCTAATTTCTTCCTTTCGATTCGATTTTTTTCGATTCTTTTCTATTCTATTCGATACGATTCTATTCTATTCTATTCCAGTCGATTCATTTCTATTCTATTCTAATCAATTCATTTCAATTCTATTCTTTTCTATTCTATTCAATTTGATTCAATGCTCTTCGATCGATTCGATTCTTTTCTATTCTATTATTTTATATAGTACTCGATTCGATTCTTTTCTATTCTATTAGAATCGATTCAATTTGTTTATTTTCTATTCTATTCTATTCGTATCGATTCGGTTCGCCTGGATTTTACCTATTCTATTCTATTCTATTCTATTCTATTCTTTTCTATTCTATTCAATACGATTCGATTCTTTTCTATTCTCTTCTATTCAATTCAATTCTATTCCATTCAATTCTATTCAATTCTATTCTTTTCTATTCCCTTCTAATTGATTCGATTCCATTCTATTCTATTCTATTCTATTCTATTCGAATCAATTCGATTCTTTTCTATTCTATTCCACTCGATTCTATTCAATTCTTTTCGATTCTATTGTATCTATTCGATTTGATTCAATTCTTTTCTATTCTACTATTTTCTATTCTATTTTTCTATTCTATTCTATTCTATTCTATTCTATTCTATTCTATTCTATTCCATTCTTTTCTATTCTATTCTATTCTATTCGATTTGAATCGATTCTTTTCTATTCTATTCTATTTGTTTTGATTCAATTGTATTCGATTTTTTCTATTCTATTCTATCTATTCGATTGGATTCGATTCGATTCTTTTCTTTTCTATTCTATTCTATTCTTTTCTATTCCATTCGATTCAATTCGATTATTTTATATTCTATTCGATTCGATTTGATCAATTCGATTCGATTCTTTTCTATTCTATTATATTTGATTCGTTTCGATTCAATTTGATTCTTTTCTATCCTATTCTATTCGATTTAATTTGATTTGATTTGATTCGATTAGATTCCTTTCTATCTATTCTATTCTATTCTATACTATTCGATTCTTTTTTATTCTATTTTATTGTATTTGATTCAATTCGATACTATTTTCTATTCTATTCTATTTGATTCTATTCATTCTTTGCTGTTCTATTCTATTCTATTCGCTTTGATTCAATTTTATTCTTTTCATTCTATTCGATTCGATTGGATTCGATTTGATTCTTTTCTGATATGTTCTATTTGATTCCATTCGATTCGATTCCGTCCGATTCCATTCGATTCGTTTCTTTTCAATTCTATTTTATTCGATTCGATTCAATTCAATTCTTTTCTATTCTATTCTATTCTATTCTATTCTATTGTATTCGAATCGATCTATTCTATTCTATTCTACTTGATTCTTTTCTGTTCTATTCGATTCGTTTCGATTCGATTCTTTTTCATTTTATTCTATTCGAATTGATTTGATTCTTTCTATTTTATTCTATTCGATTCGATTCGATTCAATTCTTTTCTATTCTATTCATTCTATTCTATTCTATTCTATTCTATCCTATACTATTCGATTCGATTCGATTCGATTCTTTTCTATTCTATTCTATTCTATTCTTTTCTATTCGATACGATTCGAGTCTTTTCTATTCTCTATTCTATATGATTCGATTCGATTCGGTTCGATTCTTTTGTATTCTTTTCTTTCTATTCTGTTCTATTCGCATCTTTTCGATTCTTTCCTATTCTATTCTATTCTATTCTATTCTATTCTATTCTATTCTATTCTATTCTATTCTTCTCTATTCTATATGATTCGATTCGATTCGGTTCGATTCTTTTGTATTCTTTTCTTTTTATTCTGTTCTATTCGCATCTTTTTGATTCTTTCCTATTCTATTCTATTCTATTCTATTCTATTCTATTCTTTTTGTTCTATTCTATTCTATTCGATTCTTTTCTATTCTATGCAATTCTATTTTATTCTATTCTTGTCCCATCGATTCTTTTCTATTCTCTTCTCTTCGATTCTATTCAATTCAGTCCTATTCTATTCTATTTGATTCAATTCTTTTCTATTCTCTTCTATTCGATTCGATTCTCTTTTATTCTATTCAATACCATTCAATTCTATTTTATTCTATTTTATTGTTTCGATTAGATTCTATTTGAATCTTTTCTCTTCTATTCTATCTCTTCTATTCTATTCGATTCTTTTCTATTCTATTCTATGTATTTGATTCGATTCAATTTTCTATTCTATTCTATTCTATTTGATGCTATGTTTTCTATTCGATTCGATTCGATTCAATTCGAATAGATTATTTTCTATTCTATTCGATTCGTTCTTTTCTATTCTATTCTATATGATTCAATTCGATTCAATTTTTTCTATTCTATTCTATTCTATTCTATTCTATTCTATTCTATTCTATTCTATTCTATTCGATGCGATTCGATTCTTTTCTATTCCATTCTATTTTATTCTATTGTATTCTATTCGATTGTAATATTTTCTATTCTATTCTATTCGTTTTGATTAGTTTCTATTCTCCTCGATTAAATACGATTCTATTCCATTCTATTCTATTCCATTCGATTCGATTATTTTCTATTCTATTTGATTCAATTCAATTCTTTTCTATTCTATTTTATTCGATTTGATTCTTTTCTATTCTATTCCATTCTTTTCTATTCCATTCTATTCTATTCTATATTATTCTATTTTATTCTATTTGACTCGATTCGATTCGATTCTTTTGATTATATTCGATTCGATTCTTTTCTATTCTATTCTATTCATTTCAATTCTATTCTATTTGATTCAATTCAATTCTATTCTATTCGTTTCGATTCGATTTGATTCTATTCAATTATTTTCTATTCTATTCTATCCGAATCAATTCGATTCAATTCTTTTCTATTCTATTCGATTTGGTTCAATTCTTTTCTATTCTATACTATTATTTTTTTTATATCTTTTCGATTCGATTCATTTCTATTCGATTCTATTCGATTCAATTCTTTTCTATTCTATTCTATTTTATTCTTTTCTATTCTATTCCATTCGTTTCGATTCGATTCGATTCTTTTTCATCCTATTCTATTCGAATCAATTCGATTCTTTCTATTTTATTCTATTCTATTCTATTTGGTTCGATTATTTTCTATTCTATTCTATTCAGTTCTATTCGATTCTTTTCTATTCTATTCTATTCAATTAGATTCGATTCAATTATTTTCAATTCTATTCTATTCTATTCGATTTGATTCGATTCGCTTCAATTCTATTCTATTCTATTCTATTCTATTCTATCCTATACTATTCTATTTGATTCTATTCGATTCTTTTCTATTCTATTCTATTCTTTTCTATTCGATTCTATTTGATTAGATTTGATTTGTTTCTATTCGATTCGATTCTTTTGTATTCTATTCTATTTGATACGATTCGATTCTTTTCTATTCTCTGTACTCTATATGATTCTATTCGATTCAGTTCGATTCTTTTCTAATCTATTCTTTTCTATTCTGTTCTATTCGATTCTATTCGATTCTTTCCTATTCTATTCTCTCTATTCTATTCTTTTATATTCTTTTCTGTTCTATTCTATTCTATTCGATTCTTTTCTATTCTATGCTATTCTATTCTATTTGATTCGATTCTTTTCTATCTCTTATATTCGATTCGATTTGATTCTCTTCTACTCTTTTCGATACTATTCTATTCTATTCGATCGATTCTATTCCATTTGAATCTTTTCTATTCTATCTATTCTATTCTATTCTTTTCTATTCTATTCTATTCTATTCTATGTATTCGATTCAATTCGATTCTTCTCTATTCTATTCTATTCTATGCTATGTTTTCGATCGATTCGATTCCATTCCATTCCATTCCTTTCGATTATTTTCTATTCTATTCTATTCTATTCTTTTCTATTTGATTCGATTCTTTTCTATTCTATTCTATTCGATTCAATTTGAGGCGATTTTTTCTCTTCTATTCTGTTCAATTCGATTTGATGCGATTCGATTCTTTTCTATTCTATTCTATTCTATTCTATTCTATTTTATTGTATTCTATTCGATTGTAATATTTTCTATTCTATTCTATTCGTTTAGATTAGGTTCTGTTCTCTTCGATTAAATACGATTCTATTCTATTCTATTCTATTCTATTCTATTCTATTCTATTCCATTTGATTATTTTCTATTCTATTCAATTCAATTCGATTCGATTCAATTGTTTTCTATTCTATTTTATTTGATTCGATTGGATTCTATTCTATTCTTTTCTATTCCATTCTATTCTATTCTATTCGACTCGATTCGATTCTTTTCATTTATATTCGATTCAATTCGATTCTTTTCTATTCTATTCTATTCTTTTCTATTCTATTTGATTCGGTTCAATTCTTTTCTATTCTATTCTATTGTATTATTATTTCATATCTATTCGATTCGATTATTTTCTATTCTATTCTATTCTATTCTATTCTATTACTTTTCTATTCTATTCTATATGATTTGATTTGATTCTCTTCGATTCTTTTCTATTGTATTCTTATATATTCTATTTTATTCCATTTTATTCGATTCTATCCTATTCTATTCTATTCTATTCTGTTCAATTCTATTCTATTCGATTAGATTCTATTCGATTTGATTCTTTTTGATTCTATTCTATTCGTTTTGATTCGATTATTTCCTAATCTATTCTATTCTATTCTAACTATTGTATTCTATTCTATTCTATTCTATTCGATTGTTTTCTATTCTCTTCTGTTCAATTCTATTCTATTCGATTTGATTTTTTCTATTCCCTTCTATTTGTTTTGATTCAATTCGATTCTTTTCTATTCTATTCTATCTATTCGATTCGATTCTATTGTTTTCTATTCTATTCTATTCTATTCTTTTTTATTCTATTCGATTCGATTCTTTTCTATTCTATTCTATTCGATTTGATTCGATTCAATTATTATATATTCTATTCTATTCTATTCTATTCTATTTTTTTCGATTCGATTCGATTTGATTCTATTCGCTTATTTTCTATTCTATTCTATCTATTCGAATCTATTCGATTTGATTTTTTTCTATTCAATTCTTTTCTATTCTATTCTATTTTATTATTATTTTATATCTTTTCGATTTGATTCATTTCTATTTGATTCTATTCGATTCTTTTCTATTCTATTCTATTCTATTCTATTCTATTCTATTCGATTCTTTTCTATTCTATTCTAGTCTCTTCTATTCTGTTCTATTTTATTCTATTTGATTCTTTTCTATCCTATTTGATTCATTTTGATTCGATCCGATTGTTTTTCATTCTATTCTATTCGAATCGATTCGATTTTCTTTTCTATTCTCTTCTATTCTATCCTATTCAGTTCTATTCGATTCTTTTCTATTCTATTCTATTCAATTTGATTCAATTTAATTATTTTCAATTCAATTGAATTCTATTCTATACTATTTGATTTGATTCTATTCTATTCTATTAGATGCAATGTTTTCTATTCTATTCTATTGTTTTCTATTCTATTCTATTTGATTCGATTCAATTTTTTCTATTCTATTCTATTCTATTCTATTCTATTCTTTCTATTCGATTCGATTCGATTCGATTTTTTCTATTCTATTCTATTCTGTTAGATTCGTTTCGAATCTATTCTATTCTCTTCTATTCTATTGTATTCTATTTGATTCTAATCTTTTCTATCGTATTCTATTCATTTCGATTAGATTCTATACTATTCGATTCATTACGATTCTATTCTTTTCAATTCTCTTCAATTCGACTACATTCGATAAGCTTCGATTTGATTCTTTTCAATTCAATTCAATTCTTTTCTATTCACTTCTATTCGATTCTATTGCATTCTATTCTATTCTATCCAATTCGATTCGATTCTTTTCTATTCTCTTCCTTTCAATTCAATTTGATTCGATTCTTTTCTATTCTATTCAATTAGATTCTTTTCTATTATATTCTATTCTATATGATTTGATTCGTTTCCATTCTTTTCTATTCTATTGTTTTTTATTCTATTCTATTCGATTCTTTCCTATTCTGTTGTATTCTACTCGTTCCATTCTATTCGATTCTTTTCTATTCTATTCTATTCTATTGTATTCTATTCTTTTTTCTTCGATTCGATTCTTTTCTATTTTATTCGATTTGATTCGACTCTTTTCTATTGTCTTCATTTCGATTCTGTTGAATTCTACTCTATTCGATTTGATTCTTTTCTAATCTATTCATTCTTTCATTTCAGTTCCCTTCGATTCTATTTTATTCAATTCAGTTCATTCGATTCGATTATGTTGTATTCTATTCTATTCTATTCTATTCTATTCTATTCGTTGTGATTCAATTTTTGTATATTCGATTCTATTCAATTCGATTCTTTTATATTTTATTCTATTGTATTCTATTGTATTCTAATCTTTTCTATTCTATTCTATTCGTTTCGATTAGGTTCTATTCTACTTGATTCACTACGATTCTATTCTGTTCTATTCTTTTCTCTTTTGTTCAATTCGATTCTTTTCTATTCTAGTCTATCTCTCCTATTCTATTGGATTCGATTCTTTTCTATTCTATTCTATTCGATTCGATTCGATTCGATTCTTCTCTATTCTATTTGATTCGATGCTATGATTTCTATTCTATTCTATTCAATTTAATTGGATTCAATTATGTTGTATTCTATTCTATTCTATTCTAGTGAATTCGATTCAATTCGATTTTTATATTCTATTCGATTCGATTCTTTTATATTTTAATCTATTCTATTTTATTCCATTCGATTCTAATCTTTCCTATTCGATTCTATTCTATTCGTTTCAATTCTATTCTTTTCTATTCTATTCGATTCTTTTCTATTCTATTCTATTCTATATGATTTGATTCGTTTCAATTCTTTTCTATTCTATTGTTTTTTATTCTATTCTATTCGATTCTATTCGTTTCTTTCCTATTCTGTTCTATTCTACTCATTCCATTCTATTTGATTCTTCTCTATTCTATTCTTTTCTATTCTATTCTATTCCATTCCATTCCATTCTATTGTATACGATTCAATTCTATTCAATTCTATTCTTTTTGATTCAATTCGATTCAATTCTTTTCTATTTTATCGATTCGATTTGACTCTTTTCTATTGTCTTCATTTCGATTCTGTTGAATTCTACTCTATTCAATTCTATTCTTTTCTAATCTATTCTATTCTTTCGATTCGGTTCGCTTCGATTCTATTTTATTCGATTCAGTTCATTCAATTCGATTATGTTGTTTTCTATTCTATTCGATGCGATTTGATTTTTTTTTATTTTTTTTATTTATTTATGATAGTCACACAGAGAGAGAGTGAGAGAGGCAGAGACACAGGCAGAGGGAGAGGGAGAAGCAGGCTCCATGCACCGGGAGCCCAACGTGGGATTCGATCCCGGGTCTCCAGGGTCGCGCCCTGGGCCAAAGGCGGGCGCCAAACCGCTGCGCTAACCAGGGATCCTGCGATTTGATTTTTATATTCTATTCTATTCGATTTGATTCTATTCGATTCGATTCTTTTATATTCTATTCTATTTTATTCTATTGTATTCTAATCTATTCTATTCTATTCTATTCGTTTCGAGTAGACTCTATTCTACTCGATTCATTGCGATTCTATTCTATTCTAGTCTTTTCTATTCTCTTTTGTTCGATTCAATTTGATTCTTTTCTATTCTATTCTATTTGTTTTGATACTATTTGATTCTTTTCTATTCTATTCAATCGATTCGTTTTGATTCTATTTGAATCTTTTCTATTCTATTCTATCTATTCTATTCTATTGGATTCGATTCTTTTCTGTTTTATTTTATTCTATTCGATTCGATTCTTCTCTATTCTATTCTATTCGATTCGATGCTATGATTTTTATTCTATTCTATTCAATTTGATTGGATTCAATTATGTTGTATTCTATTCTATTCTTTTCTATTCTAGTCAATTCGATTCAATTCGATTTTTATATTCTATTCTATTCTATTCTTTTATATTTTAATCTATTCTATTTTATTCTATTTTTCTATTCGATTCTAATCTTTTCTATTCTATTCGTTTCAATTCTATTATTTTCTATTCTATTCTATTTTATTCTATTCGATTCGATTTGATTCTATTCGATTATTTTCTATTCTATTTTATCTATTTGATTCTATTCTATTCTATTCTTTTCTATTCTATTTGATTCCGTTCAATTCTTTTCTATTCTATTCTCTTCGATTTTTTTATATTCTATTCTTTTCTATTCTATTCTTTTGATTCGATTATTTTCTATTCTATTCTATTCTATTCTATATTTCATTCGAATCAATTCTATTCTATTATTTTCTATTGTATTCTATTCTATTCTTTTCTATTCTCTTCTATTTTATTCGATTCCATTCGATTCTTTCCTAATCTATTCTAATCTTTTCTTTTCTATTCTATTCTATCCTTTTCTAATCTATTATATTTGATTTGATTACATTCGATTCTTTTCTTTCTATTCTTGTCTATTCTTTTCGATTCGATTTGATTTGATTATTTTCTATTCTACTCTACTCTATTCTATTCTATCTATTCTATTCTATTCTTTTCTATTCTATTCGATTCTTTTCTATTCTTTTCTATTCGATTCTATTCAATTCAATTCTATTCGATTTGATTCTTTTCTATTCCCGTCTAATTGATTCGATTTGATTCTATTCTGTTCTATTCTATTCGATTCTATTTGATTCAAATTGATTCGATTCTTTTCTTTCCGATTCGATTCGATTCTTTTCTATTCTATTCGACTCTATTCTATTTGATTCGAATCTTTTCTATTTTATTCTATTATATTTGATTCGATTCGATTCTTTTCTATTCTATTCTATTCCGTTCTATTCCATTCGATTCGATTCTTTTCTATTCTATTCGATTCAATTTGAATCTTTTGTATTCTATTCTATTCTACTCTATTCTATTTGATTCAATTGGATTCGATTCTCTTCTTTTCTATTCGATTCTATTCGATTCGACATGTTTCTTTTCTATATATTCGATTGTATTCCATTTTTTCTATTCTATTCAATTCGATTTGATATTATTCTTTTCTATTCTATTCTATTCTATTCTTTTCTATTCAATTTATTCGATTCAATTCGATTCTTTTCTCTTCTATTCGATTGGATTCTATTAGATTTGATTCGATTCAATTCTATTTGATTCGATTCTTTTCTATTCCATTTTATTCTCTAGTATTCTATTCAATTCGCTTCGATTCTATTCGATTCTTTTCTATTCAATTCTATTCTATTCTATTCGATTCTTTTCTATTCCATTCTATTCTTTCGATTCAATTCAATTCGATTCTTTTTTATTCTATTCGATTCTATTCTTTTTTTCTATTCTATTCAATTCGATTCGATTCGATACTATTCTCTTCTCTTCTCTTCTCTTCTCTTCTCTTCTCTTCTCTTCTATTCCATTCCATTCCATTCTATTCTTTTGTATTCTATTCTATTTGGCTCTCTTGTATTCTATTCTATTCTATTCTTTCTATTCTCTTGTATTCCATTCTATTCAATTGAATCGAATAGAATCGAATCGAATATAATCGAAAAGAATCGAATCTAATCAAATCGAATAGATTAGAATTGAATAGAATGGAATATCCGATTCGATTAGATTTGATTCTTTTCGATTATATTCGATTCGATTCTTTTCTATTTTATTCGAATCGATTTGTTTTGATTCTTTTCTATTATATTGTATTCGACTCGATACTATTCGATTCTTTCCTATTCTATTCCTTTCTATCCTATTCTATTCGATTCGATTCTATTCGATTCATTTCTATTCTATCTAATCTATTCTATTCTATTCGATTCTTCTCTATTCTTTTTTATTTTCTATTCTTTTCTATTTGATTCGATTCGATTCTTTTCTATTCTATTCGACGAAATTCGATTCTTTTCTATTCTATTAGTTCGATTCGATTTGATTCTTTTCTATTCTATTCTATTCATTTTGATTCAATTCGATTCTTTTCTATTCTGTTCTATTTGATTCGTATCTATTCTATTTTTTCTCTTCGATTCAATTAAATTCGATTTGATACTATTCTATTCTTTTCTTTCCTATTCTATTCAATTCGATTCTTTTGTATACTATTCTATTCTATTCGATTCTTTTGTATTGTATTGTATTCTATTCTATTCTTTTTTAAATTTTTATTTATTGACGATAGTCACAGAATTGTATTCTTTCTATTCTTTTGTAATCTCTTCTATTCCATTCTATTCAATTCTATTTTATTCGATTCAATTAGATTCGATTCTTTTGATTATATTCGATTCGATTCGATTCTTTTCTGTTTTATTCGAATCGATTCGTTTCAATTCTTTTCTATTCTATTCTATTCAATTCGATACTATTCTTTTTATTCTATTCGATTCGATTCGATTCTATTGGATTCTTTTCTATTCTATTCTATCTAATCTATTCTATTCGATTTGATTCTTTTCTATTCTCTTCTATTATTTTCTATTCTATCCTATTCGATTCTTTTCTATTCTATTCTATTTTACTTGACTCTATTCTATTCTATTCTATTCTGAACTATTCTATTCGTTTCGATTCTATTCGATTCGTTTCGATTCTTTCTATTCTATTTTTTCGATTTGATTCGATTTGATTCTTTTCTATTCTATTCTATTCGATTAGATGCAATGTTTTCTATTCTATTCTATTCTTTTCTATTCTATTGTTTTCTATTGTATTCTATTCTATTTGATTCGGTTCGATTTTTTTCTATTCTATTCTATTCTACTCTATCCTATTCCATTCGATTCGATTCTATTTGATTTTTTCTATTCTAGTCTATTATGTTGGATTTCATTTCGAATCTATTCTATTCTCTTCTATTCTATTTATTCTATTCGATTCTAATTTTTTCTCTTGTATTCTATTCATTTCGTTTAGATTCTATAATATTCGATTCATTACGATTCTATTCTATTCTATTCTATTCTATTCTATTCTATTCTAATCTATTCTTTTCAATTCTATTCGATTCGACTAGATTCGATAAGCTCGATTTGATTCTATTCTTTTCTATTCTATTCTATTCTTTTCAATTCGATTTGATTTTTTTCTATTCTATTTTATTCTATTCGATTCTTTTCTATTCTATTTTATTCTATTCGATTCTTTTCTATTCTCTTCTATTGCATTCTATTGAATTTTATTCTATCCAGTTCGATTTGATTTGATTCTTTTCCATTCTCTTCCTTTCAATTCAATTCGATTCAATTATTTTCCATTCAATTTGATTCGATTCTTTTCTATTATATTCTATTCTATATGATTCGATTCTATTCGATTCTTTCATATTCTATTCTATTCGTTTCGATTCTATTCGATTCTTTTCTCTTCTATTCTATTCTTTTTTCTTTGACTCAATTTGATTCTTTTCTATTCTATTCTATTCTGAACTATTCTATTCGTTTCGATTCTATTCGATTCGTTTCGATTCTTTCTATTCTATTTTTTCGATTTGATTCTATTTGATTCTATTCTATTCTATTCTATTCTATTCTATTCTATTAGATGCAATGTTCTATTCTATTCTATTCTATTCTATTCTATTCTATTCTATTCTATTCTATTCTATTGTTTTCTATTCTATTTGATTCGGTTCGATTTTTTTCTATTCTATTCTATTCTATTCTATTCTATCCTATTCCATTCAAATCAATTCTATTTGATTTTTCTATTCTATTCTATTTTGTTAGATTTCGTTTCGAATCTATTCTATTCTCTTCTATTCTATTGTATTCCATTCGATTCTAATCTTTTGTATTGTATTCTATTCATTTTGATTACATTCTATACTATTCAATTCATTACGATTCTATTCTTTTCTATCCTATTCTTTTCAATTCTATTCGTTTCGACTAGATTCGATAAGCTTCGATTTGATTCTTTTCTATTCTATTCTATTCTTTTCAATTCAATTCGATTCTTTTCTATTCTATTTTATTCTATTCTATTCTATTCTATTTTTTTCTATTCTCTTCTATTCGATTCTATTGAATTCTATTCTATCCAATTCGATTTGATTTGATTCTTTTCCATTCTCTTTCTTTCAATTCAATTCAATTCAATTCTTTTCCATTCAATTCGATTCGATTCTTTTCTATTATGTTCTATTCTATATGATTCGATTCTATTTGATTCTTTCCTATTCTATTCTATTCGTTTCGATTCTATTCGATTCTTTTGTCTTCTATTCTATTCTATCGATTCTTTTCTATTGTATTCCATTCTATTCTATTCGATTTTATTGTATTCTATTCTATTCTATTCTATTCTATTCTTTTTGATTCGATTCGATTTGATTCGATTCTTTTCTATTTTATTTGATTCGATTCGATTCGACTCTTTTCTTTTGTCTTCATTTCGATTCTATTGAATTCTACTCTATTCTTCTTTTCTAATCTCTTGTATTCCATTCTATTCGGTATGCTTCGATTCTATCTATTTTATTCGATTCGATTCATTCGATTTGATTGTGTTGTATTCTATTCTATTCTATTCGATGCGGTTCAACTTTTATATTCTATTCTACTCGATTCGATTCTATTCTTTTATATTTTATTCTATTTTATTTTATTTTATTTTATTGTATTCTGTTCGATTCTAATCTTTTCTATTCTATTCTATTCGTTTCAATTAGGTTCTATTCTACTTGATTCATTACGATTCTATTCTATTCTATTCGATTCGATTCTTTTCTATTCTCTTCTCTTCGATTCAATTCGATTCTTTTCTATTCTATTCTATTCGATTCGATTCGATACTATTCGATTCTTTCCTATTGTATTCGATCGATTCGATTCTATTCGAATCTTTTCTATTCTATTCTATCTATTCTATTCTATTGTATTCGATTGTTTTCTATTTGATTCGATTCGATTCGATTCTTCTGTATTCTATTCTATTCTATTCGATTTGATGCTATGGTTTCCATTCTATTCTATTTAATTTGATTGCATTTGATTATGTTGTATTCTATTCTATTCTTTTCTATTCTATTCTAGTTAGTTCGATTCAATTCGATTTTTCTATTCTATTCTATTCTATTCTAATGTTTTATTCTATTCTATTTTATTCTATAGTATTCTATTCAATTCTAATCTTTTCTATTCCACTCTATTCATTTCGATTACATTCTATTCTATTCGATTCAATACGATTCTATTCTATTCTATTCTGTTCGATTCCATTTGATTTGATTATTTTCTCTTCTACTCTATTCTATTCTATTTGATTTGATTTGATTCGATTCAGTTCGATTCAACTCCTTTCTATTCTATGATATTCGATTCGCTTCAATTCTATTCTTTTCTATTCTATTCTATTCTATTCGATTCTTTTTCAATTCTATTTTATACTATTCTTTCTATTTTATTCTATTTTATTCTATTTTATTCGATTCGATTCATTTCTTTTCTATTCTATTCTATGTATTCTATTTTTTTGATTCTATTCTATTCTATTGAATTCTATTCTATTCTAATCGATTCAATTCTTTTCTAATTTCTTCCTTTCGATTTGATTTTTTTCGATTCTTTTCTATTCTATTCGATACGATTCTATTCTATTCTATTCCAGTCGATTCATTTCTATTCTATTCGATTTGATTCAATTCTCTTCGATTCGATTCGATTCTTTTCTATTCTATTCGAATCGATTCGATTTGTGTATTTTCTATTCTATTCTATTTGTATCGATTCGGTTCGCCTGGATTTAACCTTTTCTATTCTTTTCTTTTCTATTCTATTCTTTTCGATTTGATTTGATTCGATTATTTTCTATTCTATTCTATTCTATCTTTTCTATTCTATTCTATCTATTCTATTCTATTCTTTTCTATTCTCTTCTATTCCATTCTATTCAATTCAAATCTATTCAATTCTATTCTATTCCCTTCTAATTGATTCGATTCGATTCCATTCTTTTCTATTCTATTCTATTCGAATCGATTCGATTCTTTTCTATTCTATTCCATTTGATTCGATTCTATTCAATTCTTTTCGATTCTATTGTATCTATTCGATTTGATTCAATTCTTTTCTATTCTACTATTTTCTATTCTATTTTCTATTCTATTCTATTCCATTCTTTTCTATTCTATTCTATTGGAATCGATTCTTTTCTATTCTATTCTATTTGTCTTGATTCAATTCTATTCGATTCTTTTCTATTCTATTCTATCTATTCGATTGGATTCAATTCTTTTCTATTCTAGTCTATTCTATTCTTTTCTATTCCATTCTATTCGATTCGATTTGATTATTTTATATTCTATTCGATTCGATTTGATTCAATTCGATTCGATTCTTTTCTATTCTATTCTATTCTATTTGATTCGATTCGATTCAATTTGATTCTTGTCTATCCTATTCTATTCGATTTAATTTGATTTGATTTGATTCGATTAGATTCCTTTCTATCTATTCTATTCTATTCTATTCTATTCTATTCTATTCTATTCTATACTATTCGATTCTTTTTTATTCTATTCTATTGTATTTGATTCGATTTGATTCTATTTTCTATTCTATTCTATTTGATTCTATACTATTCAATTCTTTTTTATTCTATTCTATTGTATTTGATTCGATTTGATTCTATTTTCTATTCTATTCTATTTGATTCTATTCATTCTTTGCTGTTCTATTCTATTCTATTCTATTCACTTTGATTCGATTTTATTCTTTTCATTCTATTCGATTCGATTGGATTTGATTCGATTCTTTTCTGTTATTTTCTATTCGATTCCATTCGATTCCATTCCATTCGATTCGATTCGATTCTTTTCTATTCTATTCTATTCAATTCAATTCGATTCGAGTCTTTTCAATTCTATTCTATTCTATTCTATTCGGTTCAATTCTTTTCTATTCTATTCTACTTATTCTATTCTATTCTTTTCTATTGTATTCGAATCGATTCGATTCTATTCTTTTCTATTCTATTCTCTTCTATTTTGTTCTATTCTATTCTATTTGATTCTTTCTGTTCTATTCGATTCGTTTCGATTCGATTCGATTCTTTTTCATTCTATTCTATTCTAATCGATTTGATTCTATTTTATTTTATTCTATTCTATTCATTCTATTCTATTCTATTCTATTGTATACTATTCTATTCGATTCTTTTCTATTCTATTCTATTCGATACGATTTGATTCTTTTCTATTCTTCTCTATTCTATATGATTCGATTCGAATCAGTTCGATTCTTTTGTATTCTATTCTTTCTATTCTGTTCTATTCATATCTATTCGATTCTTTCCTATTCTATTCTATTCTTTTATATTCTTTTTTGTTCTATTCTATTCTATTCTATTCGATTCTTTTCTATTCTATGCAATTCTATTCTATTCTAATCTTGTCCCATTGATTCTTTTCTATTCTCTTCTATTCGATTCTATTCAATTCAGTTCTATTCTATTCTATTTGATTCGATTCTTTTCTATTTTCTTCTATTCAATTCGATTCTCTTTTATTCTATTCAATACCATTCAATTCTTTTCTATTCTATTCTATTCTATTCTATTCGAGTGATTCGATTCGATTCTATTTGAATCTTTTCTATTGTATTCTATCTATTCTATTCTATTCTTTTCTATTCTATTCTATGTATTCGATTCGATTTAATTCTTCTCTATTTTAATCTATTCTATTCGATGCTATGTTTTCTATTCTATTCGATTCGATTCGATTCGATTCAATTCGAATTGATTATTTTCTATTCTATTCTATTCTATTCGTTCTTTTCTATTCTATTCTATATGATTCAATTCGATTCCATTTTTTCTATTCTATTCTATTCTATTCTATTCTATTCTATTCTATTATTCGATGTGATTCGATTCTTTTCTATTCCATTCTAATTTGTTCTATTCGATTGTAATATTTTCTATTCTATTCTATTCGTTTCGATTAGTTCTATTCTCCTCGATTCAATACGATTCTATTTCATTCCATTCGATTCCATTCGATTCAATTCTATTCTATTCTATTCTATTCTATTCTATTTGATTCAATTATTTTCTATTCTATTCTATTCTATTCCATTCTTTTCTATTCCATTCTATTCTATTCTATATTATTCTATTCTATTCGACTCGATTCGATTCGATTCTTTCGATTGTATTTGATTCAATTCTTTTCTATTCTATTCATTTCAATTCTATTCTATTTGATTCAATTCAATTCTATTCTATTCGTTTCGATTCGATTTTATTCTATTCGATTATTTTCTATTCTATTCTATCTATTCGAATCAATTCGATTCGATTCTTTTCTATTCGATTTGGTTCAATTCTTTTCTATTCTATTCTATTATTTTTTTATATCTTTTCAATTCGATTCATTTCTATTCTATTCTATTCTATTCTGTTCTATTCTATTTTATTCTTTTCTATTCTATTCCATTCGTTTCGATTCGATTCGATTCTTTTTCATTCTATTCTATTCGAATCTATTCAATTCTTTCTATTTTATTCTATTCTATTCGATTTGGTTCGATTATTTTCTATTCTATTCTATTCTATTCGATTCTTTTCTATTCTATTAGATTCGATTCAATTATTTTCAATTCTATTCGATTTGATTCGATTTGCTTCAATTCTATTCTATTCTTTCTATTCTATCCTATACTATTCTATTCGATTCTATTCGATTCTTTTCTATTCGATTCTATTTGATTAGATTTTATTTGTTTCTATTCGATTCGATTCTTTTGTATTCTATTCTATTCAATACGATTCGATTCTTTTCTATTCTTCTGTATTCTACATGATTTGATTCGATTCGTTTCGATTCTTTTCTAATCTATTCTTTTCTATTCTGTTCTATTCGATTCTTTCCTATTCTATTCTCTCTGTTCTATTCTTTTATATTCTTTTCTGTTCTATTATATTCTACTTGATTAGATTCTTTTCTATTCTATGCTATTCTATTTTATTCTTTTCTAATATTGTCTATTCGATTCTTTTCTATTATCTTCTATTCGATTCTATTTGATTCGATTATTTTCTATTATCTTATATTCGATTCGATTCTCTTCTACTCTTTTCAATACTATTCGATTCTTTTCTATTCTATTCTATTCGATCGATTCTATTCCATTCGAATCTTTTCTATTCTATTCTCTCTATTCTATTCTATTCAATTCGATTCTTTTCTTTTCTATTCTATTCTATTCTATTCGATTCGATTCAATTCTTTTCTATTCTATTCTATGTATTTGATTCGATTCGATTCTTCTCTATTCTATTCTATTCTATGCTATGTTTTCTATTCTATTCCATTCTATTCCATTCCATTCCATTCCATTCCATTCCATTCCACTCCATTCCTTTTGATTATTTTCTATTCTATTCTATTCTTTTTATTCAATTCGATTCTTTTCTATTCTATTTATTCGATTCAATTCGATTCTATTTATTCTCTTCTATTCTGTTCAATTTGATTGGATGCGATTCGATTCTTTTCTATTCTATTCTATTCTATTTTATTCTATTGTATTCTATTCGATTGTAATATTTTCTATTCTATTCTATTCGTTTAGATTAGGTTCTGTTCTCTTCGATTAAATACGATTCTATTCTATTCCATTCTATTCCATTCAATTATTTTCTATTCTATTCGATTCAATTCAATTGTTTTCTATTCTATTTTATTCGATTTGATTGGATTCCTTTCTATTCTATTCTATTCTATTCCATTCTTTTCTATTCTATTCTATTCTATTTGACTCAATTCGATTCGATTCTTTTCGATTATATTTGATTCGATTCGATTCTTTTCTATCTATTCTTTTCTTTTCTATTTTATTTGATTCGGTTCAATTCCATTCTATTCTATTCTATTCTATTCTATTCTATTCTATTCTTATTTCATATCTATTCGATTCGTTTCTTTTCTATTCTATTCTATTCGATTCGATTACTATTCTATTCTATTTTATATGATTCGATTCGATTCTCTTCGATTCTTTTCTATTGTATTCTTATCCAATTTTATTCCATTCTATTTGATTCTATCCTATTCTATTCTATTCTGTTCAATTCTATTCTATTCGATTCGATTCTTTTTGATTATATTCTATTCGTTTCGATTCGATTTGATTCGATTATTTTCTAATCTATTCTATTCTATTTTTCTATTCTAACTATTCTCTTCTATTTGATTCTTTTCTATTCTATTCTATTTGATTCGATTCGATTGTTTTCTATTCTCTTCTGTTCAATTCTACTCTATTCGATTCGATTTTTTCTATTCCCTTCTATTTGTTTTGATTCGATTTGATTCTTTTATATTCTATTCGAATCGATTCTATTCTATTCTATTCGAATCTATTTTATTTGATTCTCTTCGATTCTTTTCTATTCTACTCTATTCCATTTTATTCTATTCGATTCTTTTCTTTTCTATTCTATTCTATTCTTTTCGATTTGATTCGATTCTTTTCTATTCTATTCTATCTATTCGATTCGATTCTATTGTTTTCTATTCAATTCTATTCTATTTTTTATTCTATTCTATTCGATTCTTTTCTATTCGATTCTTTTCTATTCGATTATTATATATTCTATTCTATTCGATTCGATTCAATTCGATTCAATTCTATTTTATTTGATTCGATTCAATTCTATTCGCTTATTTTCTATTCTATCTATTTGAATCGATTCAATTCGATTCGATTCTTTTCTATTCTATTCTTTTCTATTCTGTTCGATTCGGTTCAATTCTTTTCTATTCTATTATTATTTTATATCTTTTTGATTCGATTCATTTCTATTTGATTCTATTCGATTCGATTCTTTTCTATTCTATTCGATTCGATCCTTTTCTATGCTATTCTAGTCTCTTCTCTTCTCTTCTGTTCTATTTTATTCTCTTTGATTCTTTTCTATTCGATTTGTTTTGATTCAATTCGATTCTTTTTCATTCTATTCTATTCAAATCGATTCGATTCTTTCTATTTTATTCTATTCTATTCGATTCGATTTTCTATTCTATTCTATTCTATTCTATTCTATTCTATTCTATTCTATTCAGTTCTATTCGATATTCGATTCTTTTCTATTCTATTCTATTCAATTCGATTTGATTCAATTATTTTCAATTCAATTCAATTCTATTCTATTCTATTTGATTCTATTCTATTCTATTCTATTCTACCCTATACTATTCGATTCGATTCGATTTGATTCTTTTCTATTTTATTCTATTCTTTTCTATTCGATTCTATTTGATTAGATTTGATTCGATTCTATTCGATTTGATTCTTTTGTAATCTAGTCCTTTCGATACGATTCAATTCTTTTCTATTCTTCTCTATTCTATATGATTCGATTCAATTCCGTTCTATTCTTTTGTAATCTATTCTTTTCTATTCTGTTTTTTGGATTCTATTCTATTCTTTCCTATTCTCTTCTCTTCTCTTCTATTCTATTCTTTTATATTCTTTTTTGTTCTATTCTATTCGATTCGATTCTTTTCTATTCTGTTATTCTATTCTATTCTATTCTAGTCTATTCTAGTCTATTCTTGTGTATTCGATTCTTTTCTATTCTCTTCTATTCGATTCTATTCAATTCTATTCTCTTCTCTTCGATTTGAATCGATTCTTTTCTATTCTCTTATATTCGATTCAATTCGATTCTCTTCTACTCTATTCGATACTTTTCGATTCTTTTTATTCTATTCTATTCTATTCTATTTGATTGATTCGATTCGATTCGATTCGAGTCTTTTCTATTCTATTCTATCTATTCTATTTGATTCGATTCTTTTCTATTCTAATCTATTCTATTTGATTTGATTTGTTTCTACCTTTTTCTATATTATTCAATTCGATTCAATTTTTTCTATTCTATTCTATTCTATTCTATTCTATTCTATTCTATTCTATTCTTTTCTATTCCATTCGTATCGATTCGATTCTTTTCTATTCTTTTCGATTCTATTCCATTCTTTTGTATTCTATTATATTCTTCTTTTCTTTTCTATTCTATTCTATGCTATACTTTTCTCTTCTATTATATTCGTTTCGTTCGATTCAATTCGATTTGATTCTTTTCTTCAATTCGGTTCGATTCCATTCTTTTCTATTCTAATCGATTCGATTCGATTATTTTCGGTTCTATTCTATTCTATTCGATTCGATTCTTTTCTATTCTAATGAATTCGAGTCGATTATTTTCTATTCTATTGTTTTCTATTCTATTCTATTCTATTCTATTCTATTCTTCTATTTGAGTGTATTCTATTCTTTTCTATTCGATTTGATTCAATTCGATTCTATTCTATCCTTTTCTATTCTACTCTATTCTATTCTTCTTCGATTCCATTCTATTCTTTTGTATTCTATTCGATACAATTTGATTTTTTTCTATTCTATTCGATTCGATTCGTTCGATTCGATTCTTTTCTATTCTATTTGATTCGATTAGATTCAATACGTTTTGATTCGATTCTTTTCTATTCTATTCTATACTATTCTATTCTATTCTATTCGATGCTATTCTTTCCTATTCTATTCTATTCTATTCGATTCGATTTGATTCTCTTCTATTCTTTTCTATTCCTTTGTTTTCTAATCGATTGTATTCTATTCTTTCTATTCTATTCTTTTCTTTTCTATTCTATTCGATTCAATTAGATTCTTTTTATTCTATTCGAGTCGATTCGATTCAATTGAATTCCATTCTTTTCTATGCGATTCAATTCTATTCTAGTCTATTCTTTTCTATTCTATTCTATTCTGTTCGATTCTATTCTATTCTTTTCTATTCGATTCGATTCGATTCTTTTCTATTCTATTCTGTTCTGTTCTATACTATTCCATTCTATTTGATTATTTTCTATTCTATTGTAATCTATTCTTTTCTGTTCTTTTCTTTTTTATTCTATTCCATTATTTTCTATTCTATTTGATTCACTTCAATTTGATTCGATTCTTTTCTTTTCTTCTATTCTATATATTTCGATTCGATTCGATTCCATTCTTTTCTATTCTATTCTATTCTTTTCTATACTCTTCTATTCTATTATTTTCTATTCTATACTATTCTATTCTATTTGAGTATATTATATTCTTTTCTATTCGATTTGATTCAATTTGATTCTATTTTATTCTTTTTTTCTATTCTACTGTATTCTATTGTATTCTATTTGATTCTATTATTTTCTTTTATATTCTCATCTCTTCTATTTTATTCCATTTGATTCTTTTCTAGTCGATTTGATTCGATTCTTTTCTATTCTATTCGACTCGATTATATTTGATTCCATTCTTTTCTATTCTATTCTATACTATTCTATTCTTTTCGATACAATTCTATTCTATTCTATTCTATTTTATTCTCTTTTATTCTATTCTATTCGATTCTATTCTTTTCTATTTTATTCTATTTGATTCGATTCGATTCAATTCTATTCTTTTTTAATTTATGCTATTCTATTCTATTCGATTCGATTCCATTCTTTTCTATTCTATTCTATTCCATTGATTTCTATTCTGTTCAATTCTATTCTTTTCTATTCTATTCCATTGTTTTCTGTTCTATTCTATTCTATTCTTTTCGATTCTATTCGATCGATTGTTTCCTTTTTTCTTCTCTTGTATTCTCTTGTATTCTCTTGTATTCTATTCTCTTCTCTTCTCTTCTCTTCTATTCGAGTCAATTCTATTCTTTTCTATTCTACTTGATTCGATTCTAGTCTTTTCTATTCTATTCGATTCCATTCCATTCCTTTGGATTCTATTCTTTTCCATGCTTCTAATCTATTCTATTCTATTCATTTCTATTCTATTCTATTCTACTCTATTCTATCTTATTCTTTTCTATTCTAATCTATTATATTCTATTCTTTTGTATTCTATTCTATTCTATTTTATACTTTTTTATTCTATTCGATTCGATTTTTTTCGATTCGATTCATTTCCATTCGATTCTTTTCAATTCGATTCAATTCGATTAGATTCTTTTGTATTCTATTGTATTCTCTAAATTCTATTCTATTCTATTCCATTCTATTCTATTCCATTCTCTTCTATTCTTTTTGATATGATTTGATTCTTTTGTATTTTTTCTCTTCTATTCAATTCGATTCTATTCTATTCTCTTCTTTTCTAATGTATTCTATTCGATTCTATTCCATTCTTTTCTATTTGATTTGATTCTATTCGATTCAATTCTATTCTATTCTATTCTATCCCATTCGTTTCTATTCTATTCGATTCACTTCGATTCGATTCGATTCTTTTCTATTCTATTGTTTTCAATTCGATTCCATTCTAATCTTTTCTATTCTAGTCTATTCTTTTCTATACTCTTCTATTCTATTCTGAGTGTATTCTATTCTTTTGTATTCGATTCGATTCGATTTCACTCATTTCAATTCTATTCTATACTTTTCTATTCTACTCTATTCTATTCTATTCCATTCTATTCTATTCTATTCTATTCTATTCTATTCTATTCTATTGTATTCTATTCTATTTGATTCGATTCTTTTCTAGTCGATTTGATTTGATTCTTTTCTATTCTATCGATTCGATTCGATTCGATTCGATTCCATTCCATTCCATTCCATTCCATTCTATTCTAGTCTATTATTTTCGATATGATTCTATTCGATTCAATTCTATTTTTTTCTATTCTATTATATTCGATGAATTCTATTTTTTTCTAATTTATGGTATTCTATTCGATTCTATTCCATTTTCTATTCTATTCCATTCTACTCTATTCTTTTCGATTCTATTCTACTCTATTCTTTTCTATTGTATTCGATTTGATTCGATTCTATTCTTTTGTATTCTGTTTGATACGATGAGATTCGATTCTTTTCTATTTTTTTATTTAAATTTTTTTTTTTATTTTAGGCACCCAGTGAGAGAGAGAGCGGCAGAGACACAGGCAGAGGGAGAAGCAGGCTCCATGCACCAGGAGCCCGACGTGGGATTCGATCCCGGGTCTCCAGGATCGCACCCTGGGCCAAAGGCAGGCGCTAAACCGCTGCACCACCCAGGGACCCCTCTTTTCTCTACTATTCTATTCGATTCATTCGATTCTTTTCTATTCGATTCGATTCTATTCAATTCTATTTTTTTCTATTCTATTCTATTCGATTCGATTCGTTTCTTTTCTATTCGATTCGATTTGATTCAATTCTCTTCTATTCTATTCTTTTATACTTTATTCTATTCGATGCTATTCTTTTCTATTCTATTCGATTCGATTCAATTCGATTCTCTTCTATTCTATTCTCTTCCTTTCTTTTCTAATCGATTGTATTCTATTCTTTTCTATTCTATTCAATTCGATTCTATTCTCTTCTATTCTATTCTATACTATTCCAATTGATTTTATTCTATTCTTTTTTATTCTATACTAATCGATTTGATTAGATTCTTTTCTATTCGATTCGATTCGAATCTATTCTATTCTATTCTATTTGATTCAATTCGATTCTACTCTTTTATATATTATTCGATTCGATTCAATTCGATTTTTTTCTATTCTATTCTATTGTATTTGATTAGTTTCGATTCTTTTCTATTGAATTCCATTCGTTTTGATTCGATTCGATTCTTTTTCATTCTTTTGTATTCTCTTCGATTCTATTCCATTGTTTTCTATTCTATTAGATTCTATTTGATTCGATTCTTTTCTATTCTATTCTATTCTTTTCTATTATATTCATTTCTATTCTATTCCATTCTATTCTATTTTTTTATTCGATTCGATTCGATTCGATTTATTTCTATTCTATTCGATTCTATTCTTTTCTATATAATTCTATTCTATTCTATACTATTCTATTCTTTTCTATTCTAATCTCTTCTATTCTATTCTATTCGATTTGATTCGATTCTTTTCTATTCTATTTGATTTGTTTGGATTCGATTCTTTCCAATCTATTCTATTCTATTCTATTATTTGATTCTATTCTATTCTATTCTATTCTATTCTATTCTATATTTGATTCTATTCTTTTTATTCTATTCGATTCTATTTGATTTGATTCGATTCAATTCAAACTTTTCTTTCTATTCGATTCTATTGTATTGGATTCTATTATTTTCTATTCTATTGTATTCGATTCGATTCTTTTGTATTCTATTCTATTCTATGTTATTTGAGTCTATTGCTTCCAATCTATTCTATTGTATTCAATTCGATTCTATTCTTTTCTATACTATTCTATTCTATTCTTTTTGATTGTATTCTTCTTTTCTATTCGATTCGATTCAATTCAATTAGATTCTTTTTATTCTATTCGAGTTGATTCGATTCAATTGAATTCCATTCTTTTTTATGCGATTCTATTTGATTCTATTCTAGTCTATTCTTTTCTATTCTATTCTATTCTGTTCTATTCTATTCCATTCTTTTCTATACTATTGTATTCTATTCTATTCCTTTCTATTCAATACGATTTGATTCTATCCTTTTCAATTCTATTCGATTCGATTCGATTCAAATCGATTCTATTTTTTTCTATTCTATTCTTTTCTATTCTATTCTATTTGAATTGATTCTTTTCCATGCTTCTAAACTATTCGATTTTATTCATTTCTCTTCAAATCTTTTTATTCTATTCAATTCTATTCGATTCTTATCTATTCTATACTATTCTATTCTATTGTATTCTTTTCTATTCTATTCGATTCGATTTCTCTTTTCTGTTCTATTCTATTCGATTGTTTTCTATTCTATACTATTCTATTCTATTCCTGCCTATTCTATTCGACTCTATTGTATTCTTTTCTATTTGATTCGATTAATTTATTTTCTATTCTATTCTATTCTATTCTATTGGATTCGATTCTATTCTTTTCTATTCTATTCTATTTGATTCTTTTCTAATCTATTCTATTCTATTCTATTCTTTCGTATTCTATTCTATTCGTTTCTATTCTATTCCATTCTATTCGATTCTTTTCTATTCTACTCCATTCTCTTGTATTCTATTTTATTCTTCTATTCGATTCGATTTCATTTTATTCTTTTCTACTCTATTCTACTCTATTCAATTCGAATTGTTTCGATTGGATTTGATTCTTTTCTATGCTATTCTATTCTAATCGATTCCATTCTATTCTATTCTTTTCAATTCTGTTCTATTCTATTTGATTCGACTTGATTTGATTCGATTCGATTCTTTTGTATTCTATTCTATTCTTTTCTATTTTATTCTATTCTTTTCTATTCTATCCTATACTATTCTATTCCATTCATTCGATTTGATTGTTTTCTATTCTATTCTATTCTATCCTCTCCTATTCTATTATTCGAATGATTCGATTTGATTCTTTTCTATCCTATTCATTCCATTCGATTCGATTCAATTCTTTTTATTCTATTCTATTCAATTCGATTCAATCCGATTTTTTTCTATTCTATTCTAATCTGTTCAATTCTATTCTTTTCTATTCTGTTCAATTCTATTCTTTTCTATTCTATTCTATTCTATTCCATTGTGTTCTATTCTACTCTATTCTATTCTATTTGATCTATTCTTTCCTTTTCTCTTCTCTTGTATTCTATTCTATTCGAATTGATTCTATTCTTTTCTGTTCTATTTGATTCGATTCTTGTCTTTTCTATTCTATTTGATTCGATTCCATTCGATTGGATTATTTTCTTTTCCATGCTTCTATTCTATTCTATTCTATTCTATTCTATTCATTTCTATTCTATCCTATCCTATCCTATCCTATCGTATTCTTTTCTATTCTATTCTTTTCTATTCTAATCTATTCTGTTCTATTTTATATTTTTCTATTCGATTCGATTCTTTTAGATTCCATTTGATCCGATTCGATTCAATTCTTTTCTATTTGATTCGAGTTGATTCTTTTCTATTCGATTCTATTCGAATCAATTCAATTCGATTCTTTTTGATTTGATTTGATTCGATTCTTTTGTATTCTCTTCTATTCTCTAAATTCTATTCTATTCTATTCTATTCTTTCTATTCTATTCTCTTCCATTCCATTCTATTCTATTCTTTTTGATATGATTCGATTCGATTGTATTTTTTCTATTTTATTCTATTTGATTCGATTCGATTCTCTTCTTTTCTAATGTATTCTATTCGATTCTTTTCCTTTCTTTTCGATTCGATTCGATTCAATTCAATTCTATTCTATTCCATTCTTTTCTATTCTATTCGATTCACTTCGATTCGATTCGATTCTTTTCTATTCTTCTATTCCATTCTATTCCATTCTATTCTATTGTTTTCTATTCGATTCTATTCGATTCTAATCTATTCTATTCTTTTCTATACTCTTCTATTCTTTTCTATTCTTTTCTATTCTATTCTTTTGTATTCTATTCTATTTGAGTGTATTCTATTCTTTTGTATTCTATTCGATTCCACTCATTTTGATTCTATTCTATAATTTTCTATTCTACTCTATTCCACTCTATTCCATTCTATTCTTTTCTTTTCTATTCTATTCTATTCTTCTATTCTATTCTAATGTATTCTATTCTATTTGATTCAATTCTTTTCTAGTCGATTTGATTTGATTCTTTTCTATTCTATCTATTCTCTTCTATTTGATTCGATTCCATTCCTTTCTATTCTATTCTATTCTATTCTATTCTATTCTATTCTTTTCCATACGATTCTATTCAATATGATTCTATTTTTTCTATTCTATTCTATTCGATTGAATTCTATTCTTTTCTAATTTATGCTATTTTATTCAATTCTATTCCATTCTTTTCTATTCTATTCGATTCTATTCTACTCTATTCTTTTCTATTCTATTCTATTCTATTCTACTCTATTCTTTTCTATTCTATTCGATTCTATTTGATTCGATTCGATTCTTTTGTATTTTGTTTGATACGATGTGTTTCTATTTTTTCTATTCTATTCTATTCATTCAGTTCGATTCTTTTCTCTTCTATTCTATTCTATTCGATTCGATTCTTTTCTATTCTATTCTATTCGATTCTATTCTTTTCTATTCTATTCTATTCGATTGGATTCGATACGTTTCGATTCGATTCTCTTCTATTCTTCTATATTCTATTCTATTCGATGCTATTCTTTTCTATTCTATTCTATTCTATTCGATTCAATTCGAACCTTTCTATTCTTTTCTCTTCCTTTCTTTTCTAATTGATTGTATTCTATTCTTTTCTATTCTCTTCGATTCTATTCTATTCTATGCTGTTCTATTCTATTCTATTCTTTTCCAATCGATTTTATTCTTTTCTTTTTATTCTATTCTAATCGATTTGATTAGATTCTTTTCTATTCGATTCGAATCTGTTCTATTTGATTCTACTCTTTTCAATATTATTCGATTTTATTTGATTCGATTTTTTCTATTCTATTCTATTCGTTTCGTTTCGATACTTTTCTATTGTATTCCATTCGTTTCGATTCGAATCTTTTCCATTCTTTTCTATTCTCTTCGATTCTATTCCATTCTTTTCTATTCTATTAGATTCTATTCTATTCTATTCTTTTCTCTTCTCTTCTATTCTATTTTTTTTCTATTATATTCATTTTGATTCGATGCAATTCTATTCTTTTCTATTCTATTCTGTTCGATTCTATTCTATTCTTTTTTATTCGATTCAATTCGATTCGATTTATTTCTATTCAATTCTATTCTTTTCTATATAATTCTATTGTATTCTATACTATTATATTCTTTTCTATTCTAATCTATTCTATTCTATTCTTTTCTATTCTATTCTATTCTATTTGATTCGAATCTTTTCTATTCTATTCGATTCTTTTCGATTGTCTTCTCTTCTATTCGATCGATTCGATTCTTTACTCTTCTATTCTATTTGATTGGATTCGATTCTTTCCAATCTATTCTATTCTATTTTATTCTGTTCTATTCTATTCTATTCTATTCTATTCGGTTCGATTCGGTTCGATTCGATTTGATTCTAATCTATTCTATTCTATTCTTTTAATTGGATTCTATTCTTTTCTATTCGATTCGATTCAATTTGATTCTTTTTATTCTATTCGATTCTATTTGATTCAATTCGATTTCATTCGATTCAACTTTTCCTTTCTATTCGATTCTATTCTATTGGATTCTATTCTATTTTTTCTATTCTAATGTATTCGATCCAATTCTTTTGTATTCCATTCTATTCTATTCTATGTTATTTGATTCTATTCTTTTCAATCTATTCTATTCGATTCTATTCTTTTCTGTTCTATTCTATTCTATTTGATTGTATTCTATTCTTTTCTATTTGATTCAATTCGATTCAATTAGATTCTTTTTCTTCTATTCGAGTTCATTAGATTCGATTGAATTCCATTCTTTTCTATACGATTCTATTCTAGTCTAGTCTATTCTTTTCTATTCTATTCTGTTCGATTGTATTCTATTCTTTTCTATTATATTCAATTCGATTTGATTTGATTCTTTTCTGTTCTATTCTATTCTATTCCATTCTATTTGATTCTTTTCTATTCTATTGTATTCTATTCTTTTCTGTTCTTTTCTATTCTATTCCATTATTTTCTATTCTATTCAATTCACTTCGATTTGATTCGATTTGATTCTTTTCTATTCTTCTATAGATTTCTATTCGAGTTGATTCGATTCCATTCTTTTCTATTCTATTCTATTCTATTCTATTCTATTCTATTCTTTTCTATACTATTCTATTCTATTCTGTTCTATTCTTTTCTATTCTATACTATTATATTCTATTTGAGTGTATTACATTCTTTTCTATTTGATTCGATTCAATTCGATTCTTTTTTTTTCTATTCTACTGTATTCTATTGTATTCTATTTGATTCTATTCTTTTCTTTTCTATTCTATTCTCATCTATTCTATTCTATTCGATTCTTTTCTAGTCGATTTGATTCGATTCTTTTCTATTGTATTCGAGTCTATTCTATTCTTTTCTATTCTATTAAATTCGATTCCATTCTCTTCTTTTCTTTTCTATTCTATACTTTTTGATACGATTCTTTTGATTCGATTCTTTTTTCTATTCTTTCTATTCTATTCTATTCTATTCTATTCTATTCCATTCTTTTCTATTCTATTCGATTCAATTCGATTCAATTCTATTTTCTAATTTATTCTATTCTATTCTATCCTATTCTATTCTATTCCATTCTTTTCTATTCGATTCCCTTCTATTCTATTCTGTTGTGTTCTATTCTATTCGATTCTTTTCTATTCTATTTGAATATTTTCTATTCTATTCTATTCTACTCTATTCTTTTCTATTCTTTGTACTCTATTTGATATGATTTGATTCGATTCTTTTCTATTCGTTTCGATTTTATTCGATTCTTTTCTATTCTATTCTATTCGAATATATTCTTTTCTATTCTATTGGATTCGATTCGATGCAATTCCATTCTCTTCTATTTTTTTTTCTAATCGATCGTATTCTATTCTTCTGTATTCTATTCGATTCTTTTCGTTTCGATTCGATTCTTTTCTATTCTATTCTATTCTATCGATTCTATTCTATTCTTTTTTATTCTATTCTATTTGATTTGATTCAATTCTTTTCTATTCGATTCGATTTGATTCTATTCTATTCTATTCTATTCCATTTGTTTCAATACAGTTCGATTCTTTTCAATTCTATTCTATTCTAATATTCTATTGTATTCTATTCTAATCTATTCTATTGTATTCTATTCTATTCTTTTCTATTCTTTTTTATTCGATTCGATTCGATTCGATTCTTTTCTGTTTTATTCTATTCAATTCGAATCGATTCTATTCTATTCTTTTCTATTCTATTCGATTCAATTCGATTTTTTCAATTCTATTCCATTCTATTCTAATCTATTCTATTGTATTCGTTTCTATTGTATTCGATTCGATTCTCTTTTTTTCTAATCTCTTCTTCTATTCTTTTCTATTCTTTTCTTTTCCTCTCTATTGTATTCTTTTCTATTCTTTTCTATTCTATTCTTTTGTCTTCTTCTATTCTTTTCTATTCTATTCTATTCTATTCTATCCTCTCCTTTTTTATTCTTTTCTATTTTATTCTATTCTTTCTATTCTATTATTTTCTATTCTATTCTATTCTATCCTTTTCTATTCTATTCTTTTCTTTTCGATTCTATTCCTTTTCTTTCTTTTTTATTCTGTTCTATTCTTTTCTTTTCTATTCTATTCTATTCTTTCTATTCTCCTCTATTTTTTCTCTTCTCTTCTATTCTATTCTTTTCTATTCTATTGTATTCTTTCCTATTCTATTCTATTCTTTTATATTCTATTATTTTGCATTCTTTTCTCTTCTATTTTATTCGTTTCTATTCTATTCTTTTCTATTCTTATACAATTATAAGGGAATAATATGAAGGATTATACAGTAACAAACTGGAGACATAGGAGAAATGGACAAATCCCTAGAAATGTGCAAACTAGCAAACTGAAATAGGAAGAAATAGAAAATGTGAACCGACCCATAGTAGCAAAGGAATTAAATCATCAAGGCTCCTGGGTTCCTCAGTTGTTGAGCATCTACTTTGGCTCAGGTCATGATCCCGGGGTCCTGGGGGATCATGTTGCATATCAGGGTCCCCTATGGAGCCTCATTTTCCCTCTGCCTATACCTCTGCCCCTCTGCATCTCTCATGAATATATAAATAAAATCTTTATAAAAGAAAAAAGATAAAAAGATGAGAAAGGACCCAAATAAAATCACAAATGAGAAAAGAGAAATAACAACTTACACTAGAGAAATACAAACGATTATAAGAGAACAGTATGAAAAATTATATGCCAGCAACCTAGAACCTGGAAGAAATAGATCAATTCCTATCAATATATAACATAGCAAAAATGAAAAAGGAAGAAATAAAAAACTTGAACAGACAGATAACCAGGGAAGGAATTGAATCAATTAGACGCTTAGATCAATAGAACAGAATGGAAAGCCGAAAACAGAATGGAAAGCCGAAACAAGATACAAACCTGTAACTCTATGATCCATTAATCTACAACAAGGCAGGAAGGAATATCCAATGGCACAAAGACAGTCTCTTCAACAAACCCTAACCCTGACCCCAGGATAAGAACAAATGGTGTTGGGAAAACCAGGCAGCCACATGCAGAAGAATGAAACTGGACCACTTTCTTACACCATATATACAAAAAATAAATTCAAAATGGATTAAAGACCTAAATGTGAGACCTGAAACCATAAAAAGAAGAAAAGATAGGCAGCAACGTCTTTGACATTGGCCATTGGATCTTCTTTCTAGATATGCCTCTGAGGCGAGGGAAACAAAAGCATAAATACTATTGGGACTTCATCAAATTGAAAAACTTCCACAAAGTGAAGGGAACAACCAAAGCTAAAAGGCAACATACAAAATGAGAGGAGATATTTGTAAACAACACATCCAATAAAGAGTTAGTATCCAAAATACATAAAGCAAATATAAATCTCAGCATCCTAAACACAAATTATCCAACTGCAGATGGGCAGAAGACATGAATGGACTCTGTCTCTGACAAGACATCCAGATGGCCACCAGACACACGGAAATACACCCATCATCAGGGAAATGCAAACCAAAACCACAATGAGATGTCACCTGACAGCCGTCAGAATGGCTAAAATTAACAACACAAGAAACAACAGGTGTTGGTGCGGCTATGGAGAAGGGGGAGCCCCCTTACACTCCTGGTGGGCATGTGAACAGGTGCAGCCACTGTGGAAAACAGTGTGGAGGGTCCTCAAGAAATTAAAACTAGAGCTACCCTACGATTTCAAAATTGCACTGCTAGGTATTTACCCCGAGGATACAAAAGTAGTTTAGTAGATTCGAAGAGGGACACGCAGCCCAGTGTTTGTAGCAGCATTATCAACAACAGCCAAACTGTGGATACAGCCCAGATGTCCATCGACAGATGAATGGGCAGAGGCGATGTGGTAAATATACACACTGCGACATTACTCGGTCATCAGAAGGGATGAAATGAAGCCATTTACGATGACGTGAGAGAAGTGGAAAGGGCTTATTTTAAATGAACTCAATCAGAGAAAGACAGATACCAAATACCATACAATTGCATTCACATGTGAATTTTAAGAAACCAAACAAACTGGCAAAGGGGCAGAGGGCGGGGGATGAGAGAAGCAAACCAAGAAACATACTCTTAACCACAGAGAATAAACTAATAAATACCAGAGGAAGGTGTGGGGGATGGGGAATCATGGGATGGGGATAGTGGAGGGCACCTGTGACCAGTACCAGGCATTGTATCCAAGGGTTGAATCACTATGTGGTAAACCTGAAACTATATCATACTGTGTTTACAAACAGGAATTCAAGTAAAACTTTAAAATAATAATTGGTAGTATTGATGAACCATGTGCGCACAAGAGATAAAATCAGAACGGCAACTGAAAATCCAAATAAAGAGTATTTAGAGCCACAAATCCCCTCCTTAGCTCAGCTCAGGAGAAGCCTGCCATGTCTATTCTCACCCCAGCAGAAGCCTGGATTTTGATTCTCTGGGGAGGCCACTGACTTGGTGGAGTCAGGCTATCTTTGAATCCAAAACCTAAATGGAGTGCATAAAACTAAACTGCCGAAGATACTAGGAGTCCCAGTGCAGGCACATGCCAAGACCCAAACTCTAACCATACACAGACATAACCCTAACCCTACACTTAAGCCTAATGTTAACCTAACCCTTAAACAAGACCTATCACTAATTGAAAACCAAACACAAACCCCAAGACTGAAACACATTCACTGAACCTTCCTGCCAACCCTCACCCTAACTCCTAAACCTATCTAAACCCTTAACCCGGACCCCTACCTTACATCTAACCCTAACCCTAACCTCTATCCCTAACCTTAACTTAATGTACTCAAATCCTATTCCTAACCTTAACCTGTACCCCAACCCTAACCCTCTAATACTAACCCTATCCCATATCACAAACTGTACCCTAACCCGTACTCTAAAACTAACCCCTAACCCACTCCCTAACCCTATCTCTTACCCTTTTCCAAAACCGTACCGACCCTGACCTGACCCTAACCCTAACCCCTAACCAAACACTAACCCTAACCCTAGCCCTAACCCCTATCCTAACCCTAACCCACGCCCTAACCCTAAACCTAGCCCTAACTTTAACCCTAACCCCTAACCCTAACCCCTATCCCTAACTCATATCCTAACCCTTAACCCTAACTGCCAACCTAAGCCCAACCCTAACTCTAACCATAACCCTAACCCCAACTCCTAACCTCCAGCCCTAATAATAAAGCCTAAACCCTAATCCTAACTCTAAATCCTGTCCCTAACCCTAACCCCTTTCCCTAATCCCTAACCCCCATCCTAATTCCTAACCACTGACCCTTACCCTTATCCCTCACCCTAACCTCTAATCCATAACCATAAGCATCATCACTAACCCCTAACATCTAACCTAACCCTAACCACCAACTGCCTCCCCTCCCCTGACCCTACCATTCATTCTACCCATTCACTTACCCTGTGTTTGTGAGTAGTCCCTTCTGATGTGGACGTGGCCCCCAACGGCGCCTCCAGAGTCCTCCAGGGGGTCCTGAGGAAGCCGGGCTCCTGTGAGTGCGGATGTGGCCCTACGTGTTCCTGAGTCATAGTCAGCGGGTCCTGAGGACGCTGCGTCTCTTGTCACTGTGGACTATGCCTCACATCCTCTGGAAGCCTCACAGCAGGTCCTCAGGAGGCCGGGGTCCTCTGGCAGCCTGGACATGGCCCCATGTACCCCGGAAAATTCACTGCAGGTCCCGAGGAGGCTGTGGGCTCCTGTCAGCATAGACGCAGCCCCATATGTCCCGAAGCCCAAGTGCAGGTCCTGAGGAGGACGGGGGTCCTGTCAGTGTTGACGTGGCCCCACATTTTCCTCAAGCCTCACCATAAGATCTGAGGAGGCTCAGGGCTCCTGTCAGCATGGACGTGGCCCCAAATCTTTCCAAACCTTCACAGTGGGTTCTGAGGAGGCCGGAGACCTGTCAGTGTGGATGTGGCACCCACTTCTCTCTTAGGCCTCACCACAGGCCCTGACAAGCCTGGGGTCTTCTGTCCGCAAGGACGCATCCCCATATTTCCCGAAGTCTACACCGGGGGTCCTGAGGAGGTCAGCGTCTGGTTGTGTGGACGTGGCCCCACGTCCTCCCGAAGCGTCACCGCAGGTTCTGAGGAGGCCGGGGCTCCTGTCACCGTGGATGCGGCCCCCAGCTTCCAGAAGCCTCAACTTATGTCCTGAGGGGCCCGGAGCTCCTGCCAGAGTGGACGCGGTGCCACATGTTCCTGAAGCCTCCCCGCTAGTCCTGAGGCGGCCCAGGGGCTCCTATCAGCGTGGATGCGGGCCCACATCTTCCTGAAGCCTCACCGCGGGTCCTGAGGAGACCGGGGCTCCTGTCAGCATGAACACGGCTCAATGTCCCCCTGAAGCCTCACCGCGGGTCCTGAGGTGCCTGGGGCTCCTCAGCGTGGACGAGACCCCACGTCCTCCTCAGGCCTCCCCAGCACAGGCGGGCTCCTGTTAGTGCAGGGGGACGAGGCCTACTGCGCATGCGCTCCCCCTGGGTGGGGCCTGGGCTCGGGCGCCCCCTGAGCACGCTCAGGCGCTGCAGGAGGCCGTGCAGGAGGCCGCATCCCTGCACCCGGGGCGCACCTGCCTCCTTCCAGGCTCCAGCTGAGGCCTGTGAGCTTCGGAAATGTCTCACTGAAACGGAGCCCAACACCCGGCTTCCCCAGAAATACTTAAGGACAATGAATGGAGCCCACAGGACGCGAAATGAAATGTGGACCAGACTTTTACCATGTCCTGCAAAACTCACTCAACCCTCTTCCACTGTGGGCGGGACCGCGGGCTGGTACAGCTGCCCTGGAAACGGTGAGGAGGCTCCCCAGGAAGTTACAAATAGAGCTGCTCTGCGACCGGCAGGTGCACGGCCTGGAGCACACTCCGAAGATACAGATGCAGTGAGACTCGGGGACACCTGCACCCCAATGTCCATAGCAGCCGGGTCCACAGTAGCCACACTGTGGAAGGAGCCTCAGTGCCCTCGGGCAACTGATGGATAAAGAGGATGGGAGATAGATGATGGTCATAGATGATAGATAGATAGATAGATAGATAGATAGATAGATAGATGATAGGAATGGTACTCAGCTATCAAAGAGAAGGAAATCTTGCCATTTGCAATGACGTGGATAGAACTAGAGGGATCATGTTAAGTGAAATATGTCAGTCAGGAAAGAAAATCACCGTATGGTTTTATTCATAGGTGAAATTAAAGAAGCACAGCAGATGGACATCTGTGAAGGAAAGGAAAAACAAATAAGATGAAAACAGAGATGGAGGAAAAAGAGACTCAATCACAGGAAACAAACTGAGGGTCGCTGGAGGGGAGGGGAGTGGAGGGACAGGGTAACTGGCAGACGGGCATGAAGGAGGGCACGTGATGTCATGAGCCCTGGTGTTATCTCCAAGTGGTGAATCCCTGAATTCTACCTCTGAAAGTATAATACACTATACTGTTAATTAATTGGGTTTAAATGAAATTAAGTTAAAAAAATCAGTTGACTGTATCAGAGTGCATTTTCTTCCAGGCTCTCTATTCTGCTCCTTCAGCTTATGCCAGAACCACAGCCCTGTGGGTTTGGTTTGTTTAAGTAGGCTCCATGCCTCGTCCACAGCCCAGCACAGGGCTAGAACTCATGACCCCGAAATCAAGACCAGGGGTGAGGTCAGGAGTCAGATGCTTAACCAACGGAGCCAGCCGGGGGCCCGAGAACCACACTGCTTTATCCTGTGTCTCTGTGACATCGTTTGAAATAGGAAAGTGCTGCGTCCAGCTCTGTCCTGCTTCTCCTATACTGATTTGCTGTCCAGGGTCATTTGTGGGGGCAGACAAATGTTACCAGTGCTTTTTCTATTTTGAAAATAGGCCACCATGATTTTGATAGGAATGACATTGGAACTGCGGGTGGCTTCTGGAACTGTGGACGTTTTAACAAGATGAAGGCTCTGACCCCACAAGCCCAGGATGTCCTCCCAAAGTCTTGTAATTTTCAGTGTACAAGTCTTACACTCTCTTGGTTCAGTCTAATTATTTTGTTCTTTTGGATGCTCCTGATAAGGGAGTCATGTCCTTAATTTCCTTTCTGAGTGCTCATTGTCGGGACACAGCAAGGCTACTGATCTCTGTTCATTTTGTGTCCCACAACTTTTCTGAATTCACTCATTAGTTCTAACAGTTTTTGGTGGAGTCTCTCGGGTTTCCTATTTCTAATGTCACATCTTCAGCAAATAGGGACAGTTTGTCGTCCCCCTTACAGGTGTGGAACATTTTCTGTTTCCTGTCTGTTGACTACGGTAGGACTTCCAGTGCTGAGAGGGGACTTCCTTGGCTTGTTCCTGCTCTTAGGGGAGACAATTTCAGGTTTTCACCCTTGAGGATGATGTCAGATGCGGGCCTTCCTACACGGCCTTTATTCTGTTGATATACGTTTCCTCAAAACCCACTATGCAAAAAAAAAAAAAAAAAAATTAAAAAACCCGCTATGCTTTTTATGTTGTATTTTGTCAAATGCTTTTTCTGCAACTCTTGAGAGGATCGTATGCCTTTGTCCTTTCTCTTGTTTTTGTTTTTAAGATTTTATTTATTTACCCATGAGAGACAGAGAGCGAGAGAGCAAGAGAGAGAGAGAGAGAGAGGCAGAGACACAGTCAGAGACATAGAGGGAGAAGCAGGCTCCATGTATGGAACCCGAGGTTGGACTCAATCCTAGGAATCCAGGATCACGCCCTGGGCCAAAGGCAGGTGCTAAACCGCTTAGCCCCCCGGGCTGCCCCATGTCCTTTCTCTTGGTAATGTGATGGATCATGGTGACTGATAGCCAGAGGGGACGCCGGTGGGAGATGGGCAAAATAGATGAAGAATATTAAGAGCGGGATCCCTGGGAGCGCAGCGGTTTCTGCAGTCATGAAGTCTCTTGAGTCCTTTATGCTTTTTTCTAGAGCCAACAGTAGGTTTATAATAGTGCTTCTGAATTGGCTTTCTGACATTGAATTGTAATCCAAATTTTGTAACTCTGTGGGAGAGAGGACTGTTTCTGATTCTTTCTTTTGAGGTGAGGTTTTCCTTCTAGTCATTTTGCTCATTGCAGAGTGGCCAAAAACAAGTTGTATTGGGAAAAGGGGGGAAAGAGAGAAGAGAAAGAAGAAAAGAAAAAGAAAAAAAGAAAAAAGGAAGAAATAAGAGAAAAAAGAAAAAAAGAAGTAAAAGAGAAAAAAAGAAAGAAAAAAAAAGGAGGGGAAGCAAACAGAAATCAAAATCAAAATCAAAACAAAACAAAACAAAACCCCAAAACAAAACAAGGGGGAGTATCCTCTGATTCTGTACACTGTAAGTCCCTTGACTTCCCCTGGAACTTCCAGTGCTTCTTGGTCAATAATTTGCTTTTCCCCCCGTTGGTCTAGCTGGTCTTCTGCGGGAGGGGCCTGCTGTGCTGATTTTCACGTTAGCACTTGGGGGGAGCTGCTCAGCCCCCTGCCTGGTGCAGGGCTCAGTGAGTGATGTTTAAGCTGCTTATCCGGTGAGGTCACTGTGAGGCTCAGTGGGGGTTGTTTACCCCTTGAGGCCCCAGGAGGAACAACCCCAGTGGCGGCAGCCAGCTCTGGAGTCCTGGATTCAGCTCCAGCAGTAACTACAGAGCTCTCAGCCTGCAGGGCCTGGATGCTCTGGGGGCGGGGCCACTGATCTGCTCAGCTCGGGGCAGGAGCGTCCTTGCTGTCCTGGGCCCTCCCGGCCTCTGCCTGTCCAGGGGGAGGCCGGATCCTGGGCTGTGTCCCGGCGCCCTGTGCTCTGGGGCCTGCGCTGTTGGATTCGCGCTCGCAGCCGCGCAGCCCCCTCTGCGGAGCCTCTTCCTCTGCCAGAGCCACCTCCAAGCTGCTCCGGACGTGCAACCTCCTCTGCGCGGAGCCTCTGCCCGAGCCTCTCCGAGCTGCTCCCAGGTCCAGCCGCGCGTGCTGCAGCCCTTTAGGGAGCTCGGCCGTGGGGTGTGGCGCTCTCCCCAGGGTGCAGGTGTCTGTTAGTGTCCCAGGGAGCCTGAGAGTATCCCCGCCCTCCTGGGGTCCTGCTCTAACTCCCTGCGAGTGCCTTTCTGCCTTGGGAAGATTGGTGAAGCTCCTGCTTCTCCAGGTGGGGCTCTCCTGTCCTGGGGGTTCTCGCCCAGGTCTTAGACTGGCTCCTCATGGGGCCCCTCCCCCTTGGAAGCCTTTTATTTCTCTCCCCCCACCCCGCCCCAGCTTCCTAACTTGATAGAAGCGTGAACTCTTCTCACTGTAGCATTCCAGCTGTTCTCTCTTTAACTCTGGCCAAATTCGTAGATTTTCAGGATTATTTGAAGGTTATCTAGGTAGTTTGGTGGGGACAGGTGACTTGGGGACCCTACTCTTCCGCCATCTTCTCCATGAATCTTTTTAATTCTTCTCTAATTTCCTGGTTGACTCATTCATCTTTTAATAGGATGCTTTTTTACCTCCATGTGTTTGAGGTTCTTACAAATTTCTTCTTGTGATTGAGTTCTAGTTTCAAAGTATTGTGTGAAAATATGCAGGGGATAATCCGAATCTTTTGGTATCGATGGAGACCTGATTTGTGACCCAGTGTGTGGTTTATTCTGGAGAAAGTTCCATGTGCACTTGAGGAGAATGTGTATTCAGTTGCATTCAGATGGAATGTTCTACATGTATCTGTGAAATCTATTTGGTTTAGTGTATCATGTAAGGCCCTTGTTTCTTTGGTGATGTTTTTCTTAGAATATCTCTCTTTTGCTGAGAGTGCCGTGTTGAAGTCTCCTACTATTAGTGTATTATTATCTATGTATCTCTTGATTTTGGTTATTAATTGATAGATATACTTGGCAGCTCCCATAATAAGGGCATAAATGATCATGATTTTTAGGTATTCTTGTTGGATAGACCCTTTAAGTATGATATGGTGCCCCTCTTCATCTCTTACTACAGTCTTGGGATAAACTTTAATTTATCTGTTATGAGGATTGCTACCCCAGCTTTCTTTTGAGGACCATTTGAATGGAAATGTTTCTCTACCTTTTTATTCTCAGGCTGGAGGTGTCCTTAGGTCTAAAATCTGTCTGTTGTTGACAGAATATATATGGGTCTTGCTTTTTTTATCCAGTCCAATACCCTGCATCTTTTGATGGGATCATTTAGCCCATTTATGTTCAGAGTAACTATTGAAAGATATGAATTTAGTGTCATTGTATTACCTATACATTCCCTGTTTTTGTGGATTGTTTCTTTGGGATCCCTCTTTCTTTTACAGGGTCCCCCTTAATATCTCTTGCAGAGCTGGTTTGGTGGTCACATATTCTTTCAGTTTCTGCCTATCCTGGAAGCTCTGTATCTCTCCTTATATTCTGAATGACAGACTTGCTGATAAAGTATTCTTGGGTGCATATTCTTCTCATTTAGTACACTGTATATATCATGCCAGACCTTTCTGGCTTGCCAGGTCTCTGTGGAGAGTTCTGCTTTTATTTATTTATTTATTTATTTATTTATTTATTTATTTATTTTATTTTATTTTATTTTTAATATTTTATTTATTTATTCATAGAGACAGAGAGAGAGAGAGGCAGAGACACAGGCAGAGAGAGAAGCAGGCATCATACAGAGAGCCTGAGGTGGGACTCGATCCAGGGTCTCCAGGATCACGCCCTGGGCTGCAGGCGATGCTAAACCACTGCGCCACCGGGGCTGCCCGAGAGGTCTTCTTTTAATCTGATATATCTCCCCATATAAGTTAAGAATCTCTTGTGCAGAGCTGCTTTAAGGATTTTCTCTTTATCTTTGGAATTTGCAAGTTTCACTATTAAATGTGAAGGTATAGAACGGTTTTATTTATTTTTTTGGGGGGAGGATTTTCTCTTGGATCAGAACCTGTTTCCTTCCCCAGGTTTGAGAAGTTCTCAGCTATGATTTGTTCGAATATACTCTGTGGTCCTCTTTCTCTGTCAGCCTCTTCTGGAATCCCAATTAGATGTATATTCTTCTTCTCAAGCTATCATTTATTTCCCTAAGCCTTTCTTCATGGGCTCTTCCTCAGATTCCTTCCTTTCCATCAACTTGTCCTCTATGTCACTTACTCTCTCTTTCACCTCATTAACCCTAACAGTTAAAGCATCTAGTTTGGACTGCATCAATTATAATACTTTAATTTTGGCCTGATTAGATACCAATCTTGCAATGATACAGTCTCTAGAGTCCTTTACGCTTTTTTCCAGAGCCACCTGTAACTTTATAATTGTTCTTCTGAATTGAATTTCTGGCATCATATTAAATCCACATTCAGTAACTCTGTGGCAGAGATTATTCTTCCAGTTCTTTCTTTTGTGGTGAATTCTTCCTTCTAGTCATTTTTTCCAGTCCAGAGTGGCTGTATGAGTGGGGTGAGTCAAAAATATCAACTATGACCTAAGTAAAATACACCCTAGATGATTCCATAGAGGTCAGAGACCAGTAAATAGAAGAAAAAGAAGAACAGAAGAAAATAAATGAGAGGACCACTGAAGTGAAAAACCAATTTTAAAACAAAGTAGTAAAAATAAATAACTGAAAACCAAATACAAAGAAAAAAATAAAATAAATTAAAAAGTGGGGAGGATGGTTGTGTTGAGGAAGTGATGGTGGCTAGAGAATGTAGTTTCCCTAAGGGGACCTAGAGGGTTATCCTCTTGAAACCAAGAGTGTATTTTGTTGGGATCCCTGGGTGGCTCAGCAGTTTTAGGATGTTAGAAGACGCTCAATCCCAATTTTATATAAACAAGTGATACTTATAGAAAGCCCCAACATCAACCACAAAAGCATAAACAAGATAAAAGAGGGGGAGAGAATGGGAAGGAAGAGAGAATATAGTCTCACAGGATGAACCAAGAAAGTATTCCACATGGTTCTGGGTATATTTTTGTCTCTGTGTTAGAAGGTACTAACTTCCACCATTGTAAAACAATACAGGACAGAAAAAAGCAGAAGCCCATATCTCATAGATCTACCAAAATTAATTGAAAACATTGAAGGGAATCCAGAAGTGAAAAGTATATCTAAGATGTGTAATTGTAGAAATAAGAAAGTCAAAAAGGAAAGTTTAAAAATGAAGAGGTGGTAAAATATTGTAGTTAAGTTGGGAAAAGAGAAAAAATATAGGAATTTTTAACCTGATATAAAAATAAGTCATAATGAAAAAACAAAGAAGAAAAGAAAAAACAACCCTCAAGTTCTATGTACTATTTTCTCTCAGTCCTGAAGCTTTCCAGTGCTGCTTGTTCAGTAAACTTCCTCTTCCCCTGTTCTTCCAGCTGGTCTTCTGGGGGAGGGTCTGCTGTGCTGATTCTCAGCTGTGTGTGCCTGGGTGGAGATGCCCCACCCCCTGCCAGGTGTCAGGGCTCTGTGTGAGCTGTTTACCTGTGAGGCCTTTGTTCCCTGGCAGCCCCACCTCTCCCAGGTGAAAGGGGAAAAGAAGAGGAAAAAATTGGCAGTGGCCACATTCCCAGCTCTGGAGTCAGGAGCTACCCATGGATGCCAAACTGCAGCCTCCCAGCCCACACTGGCCTAGATGCTCCTGGGTTTTCTGCACAGTTTTCCAGGCACCCCGTGGCAAGACAGTCTTCACTGTCCTGTGCCGTCCCCACTGCCACCTGTCTTGGGGGAACACAGGATCACTGGCTTAGTCTGCTTGGGACTTTTTTTTGCTGGACCCATGCCCTAGGGGCCGCCTTTCCCAAAGGGAACAGAGGACAGCCACCTCCATCTGTTGCAGGCTCTAGGGTAAAGGGAGCTCTGGAGCCAGCCAGTGTAACCAGCGGGCTTCTCCCAAATGCCCTGGAGGGCTGCAGCGCTTCAACCCTTTACTGAGATTGGACCGTGGTTTGCAGTGATCTTTGTCCCAGGCGCTATTCTTTTTTTTTTTTTTTTCCAGGCGCTATTCTTAAAGTGTCTCCAGGGATCTTGATGCTTCACTGTCACTCCTGTGGTTCTGCCCGATTTCCCTGCTAAGCACTTTTCTGTCAGAGAAAACTCAGGTGTGGATTTTTAAAGGTCCTGCTTGTCCAGGATTGGGCTTTTGTGCCTGGAGGCTTTCACCTGGCTAGTGTGGTTCCCCTCCCCAACTGTATTTCTTTTTTAATTTTTTCACTTTCCTACCTTGTTAGAAGCAAAACGTTTTCTCTCTACCATTCCAGCTGTTCTCTACCTCTCATGTCAAATTCATAGGTGTTTTGAAAGCTATGAAAGTTATCTAGGTAAGTTTTGAAAGTTATCTAGGTAAGTTAGTGAGACCAGATGAGTTGAGGACTCCTACTCTTCCACCATCAGTCAATCTTGTGTTGTTTTAGATGTTGCCTCAAATCATCAGTAACAACAACCTCCATGAATGTGTACAAATACAGATTCCTGTTTGATATATGTTGAGAGAAGGGGAGAACATATTGAAATTGATAGGTAAGTATTTGCAAGTTATCTCAATACTTCTTTCCTTTATACTCAATGCCAAATGTGGGACTTCACTCACAATTGCCCTCAGAAATAGCATAAAATTATGCTATAATTGGACCATATAACCACAATAATTTATGACTTTTTTTTTTACTTTAGAAAAAAGGGTCCTGGGATCCCTGGGTGGTGCAGCGGTTTGGCGCCTGCCTTTGGCCCGGGGCGCGATCCTGGAGACCCGGGATCGAATCCCACGTCGGGCTCCTGGTGCATGGAGCCTGCTTCTCCCTCTGCCTGTGTCTCTGCCTCTCTCTCTCTCTCTGTGTGACTATCATAAATAAATAAAAATTTAAAAAAAATTTTAAAAAAAGGGTCCAGCAAACAAGGCCCTAGATACGAGGACACCCAAGCAGACTAAGCCAGGGATCCTGTGTTCCCCCAAGACAGGTGGAAGTGGGGAGGTCACAGGACAGTGAGGACTCTCCTGCCACGGGGTTCCTGGGAAACTGCAGGAGCATTTAGGCCAGTGTGGACTGGGAGGCTGCAGTTTGGCATTTATGGGGAGCTCCTGACTCCAGAGCTGGAAATGTGGCCACTGACACTTTTCATCTCTGACTTTGATACTTCTCCAATAAAGGGTTCCTATTTAGTCAGTAATTTTTCAGTCACAGTAAAAATAATAAGATAAAGAGGTTTAGAGCGTCTGTATTGCTGCAAATGAAAATAGGACAAGCATTTCATATGCAGTTGTGCACGTTGCACACATACACACACGTACACATGTGTGTGCATACACACACATAAACTAAACCACGTTTCCAGGGTTCATTAGAGGAAGCACTTTTTCACTGTCAAGTGTAAAATTTTCAGCAAGATGAATCAGAAAGATTTTACTGCATTTTGCACAGATATTACCAATCTTATTCTGTGGGAGCCAAGCAGGACAGATGATTAAACAGCATTCTCCAAATAGCCCTAGATCATCATTCCCTCAGTTTCAGGGCTGGAAGTCATCATCAGGGGTCCCCTAAGGCAGGCAAGCAGTACCAAAGTCACTGTCACAAGAAATACCTCATGGAAGTCACTGCCTGCCACCTGTAGCTACTATAGCCTCTAGGCAAATGCCACCCAGCAGTCATGTCATCACAATAGTTAGACACAAAAGAGCAGTTCATAAAAACAGGCATCAAACCAGGCACAATTTTCATCCTAATCTATAAACTTTAGCCTGAACAATGAAATTTAATCACCAAAAATATGAAATATTAAGGTTTTTTTTTTTTTTTTTTTTTTAATATTAAGGTTTTGGATGATGGGATGACCCATGTTATCTTTGGACATTTTGTTTAAAAGATGGTCACACTGGCACTTAAAAGATAAATTGGAAAATAATATAATGCAATTGGACAAATAAATATGATTTTTTAAAGGAAGTCTTAGCATATTATCTATTGCTTTCCTCTTGCTTTGGTTCCATTGATAATTTCTCCCCAAGTTTTCTAATAAGTTCTGCTAGGTCTTCTGAAGTCTGAGTTTTTTCTTCAAGGAGTTCATAGCGGAGGCTTGAGATATCCTGCTTAATTTCCTTCAGTTCCCCTTTGAAAAACAAGAGTGAGAGGAAGTCAACTGTAAATACACATGCAGAAACTCTAGTGAAATCTAGTGATTCTGGAACAGGATGAAGCCAGTCCCAATTCCACACACATCTGTAGTTTGAATCCTTTCAAAGGAAAAAACTTCCTAATGGGGCAGATTTCTATTTTCTCAGCTAAGCTTTTGGTTAATGAAAAGGCTATAGAGAAAGAATTATAACAAATGTTCCAAAAAGGAGGCAGTGGTGACAAATGTTTGCAGGAGTAAAAAAGAGGCAGTGGTGACAAATGTTTGCAGGAGTTGGGGGCAAGAGTATTTGCTTTTTCCAACCACCTCCTCCTCTCTGAAAGCCAACACCAAAAGCAAGAGTCACTTATGCAGCAGGTGACATCTACCCCAACTGTGGAGAATGAGCACATTTCCCTGGATGCTCTAACAGCCTGACAGTTGGAGGAACCTCATCTTTCCTAACCCTGGAGGCTCACCCTCCCACCTCTCTCCTTTCAGCTTCCCTGCAGCCCTCACTCCTGCTCGGGGCCAGCTGCTCTCTGTTCAACTCACCTTCATTCACTTCGTCACTCTCCTTATCTACCTGGGCTTGTAGCACATATCTCTTAATGAGCCTCTTCATAATTTTCTAGACAACGAAAGGAGAAATCAGCTCAGTTTTATGTTTGTGACAAATCTCTCATTTGGAATAAGTGTCCAAGTCTCTCTTTCCTAAGGACTTTAAGGAGTGATAGCTAATAACAAAGATTAAGATGATTTATCTGGCAAGGAATGCATACTGTCAGCAGGTAATTAATGCAATTTTTACATTACCAGAATTAATGACTCCGAAGTTAATTCTTGAGAAAGGAATAAGTTTAGAGCAAACATCTACTCCCCGATGTTCATTGCGTGTACTCTATTTGCAAAGTATTAGAGCAAAACACAGCCTTTTCATTGGGGAGGTGAAAGGTATGGATAGTACTGCATGTGGAAACCAGAAATTAACCAAATGCACACTTGTTACTGCTTTTTTGACTTCCTTTACCAAGAAATGTAATCAGTTTTGACTTTATACTTGCTAGTAATTCAGAAATGACTAGTGTCATTATAACAAAGTTTCTCTGGTACCTGGACTTCTACCATGAGAATGTTGCTTTTACCTTCATGAAAAGTAGCAGGATCAGTATCATGTGCAGGAAGTCCTGGGTGGATACATAGTTAAGCCAAGTCTTACTCTAAACCCCAAATTAAATGTTGGACAGTAAAATTCCACTTTTAAGAACTTATTCTAAGAATGTAATTGGGTGCATGGACAAGTAATTCATCATAGTATTACTTATAATGTAAAAAACCCCTTCAAGTCATCAAAAGGAAATTATTTTAATAAATTATTATATACTTAGTACAGTGAGATAGTACTTAGTACCAATGCTTAGTACTTAGTACAGTGTGAAAGTACTTAGTACTTTGTATAGTACAAAGGAATACTATACATACATTAAAATTAGTATGAATATATGTTTTGTGAATGTTTTAAATAACAGTTGTTATTTCAATATTAACTCATTTATATAATGTCATGTATACACATATATATATAACAGTGAAGTATATGTAAAATTATATATATATACACATATAATCACCTGGCAGAAGATCACCAAAAGTGAGTAGTCTTTAAATCTCAGTGGTAGAGTTTGAGGTACATTTTTCTCTTTTATGTATTTTTTTTGTGAGAATAGACTCTTCACAATGAACATGTAGACTCTAAACTCTGGTATGCCAGGACTTCATCTGTTTTATTTACTTATGTACCTCCAGAACTTAGAAAGTACAGCCACATATGAGTCGAATTCATGAATTATTTTGATATTGAGGAAAACAACATAATAGATCATTTTCATTTAAAGAATCACATGGTGGGATCCCTGGGTGGCTCAGGAGTTGGGCACCTGCCTTCGGCCCAGGGTATGATCCTGGAGGCCCCAGGATCGAGTCCCACATCGGGCTCCCTGCATGGAGCCTGCTTCTCCCTCTGCCTGTGTCTCTGCTCCCCTCTCTCTCTCTCTCCCTGTGTGTGTCTGTGTCTCTCATGAATAAATAAATAAAATCTTAAAAATAATAAAGAATCACATGGTTTGGGATTTCAAATATTACAAATAACTAGCCTTAGTTCTTTAAAAAAATCATGCTTACCTGATACTGTCTTGGAGGATTATTGAAACTGTTTAACTGGAAATCTTCTGAGCTCCTTACACTTGATTGTTTACTATGCCCAAGCTGTAATTTGAAAAGAATTAGAAATTCCTCTTTTTCTTTTAAATAATGTGAGGAGATTTATTAGTTATATATAGGAATTTATTAATTACATATGTACATTTTAATTTAATTTGCTTGGCAGTCTGTCTTCCAAGATAAATCATAGGAGCTTATGTTGTGTGCTCAGCCACTCAACAGCTAATTAGGCTTCTCTGAGGAGCTCACAGACTTCATGGCTACTGATCATGTCATGAGAGTCATGCTTTAATCTGCCCCCAGGTAAGTCTCCAATGGAGGGAAAGGCAAACAAGTTGGGAGAGTAATGGTGGAGATCTCAGAAGTCCACTAATCTTAGGAGGCCAGCATAAATGACCGCAGCATCCACACCTGCAGGAGGGTGTGATGGGGGTCCCGGAGGAACACCAGCATAAGACTTGGTTGTGGGACAGAGTTCAGGTGCCAAGAAACAATTAATTAATGTATTTGAATTTTAGAATCTGTATACTATCATATTTGGGCAGTACTTTTCAAAAAATATATTGCTTGAACAGGCAAATAACAAAGATCTAAAGCAATCAGTAAAAAAGGTTGTAACATACCATATTAACATGCTAAGAGAATGATTTAAAAACTCTTTATGGCATTTTCTAAAAAGAAAAAATGGTTTTAAAAAGAAGTAAGTAAGAAAACTTGAGCAAAACACAGCAGCTCCAATTTGCTTGGTTTTTTGTTTGTCTGTCTGTCAGAGCACAACTGTATTCCAGCGGACAAGAAATTTCAGGACCATCTTCAGAAACAGCCATGATTTATATTTCCCAATGATAACTAAGCTGCTCTAAGTAAAGCTCATTGAGAATTAAAATCCTTAAATTCAATGCTTTGATGCTTTACATGGCCACATGCTAAATTAAAACAGCTAGTCAGAAAGGTAATAAAAGGGAAAGGAGAAAAAATGAGTGGGAAATATCAGAAAGGGAGACAGAATATGAAAGACTCCTAACTCTGGGAAACGAACTAGGGGTGGTGGAAGGGGAGGTGGGTGGGGGGTGGGGGTGACTGGGTGACGGGCACTTGACGGGATGAGCACTGGGTGTTATTCTAAATGTTGGCAAATTGAACACCAATAAAAAATAAATTTATTAAGTAAGAAAAAAATAAAACAGCTAGTCACACATTCATCCTTTGAACAAGTGCGTATGGACTGAGGGTCCTCTGTATGCGGGTGCTGTGCTACAGATTCTGGGTATTCAATGAAGAATAAAACAGGTACAATCCAGCCAAGTTATTATAACAGGGGAAATACAGTAAGGCTGGTAAGGCCCATAAAACACAATATGCAATTTTCAAAACACTATGTAGATAGCATGCCTTTCCATGTAGCTATTTCTGCTTTTCTTTGGACCTAATAGTGTCAGCAAAATATCCACATTCTTTTACTTTATATTAACTTTGGAAAACATTAAGAGAAAAGTATACTATTGACAAAATTAACCAAAGAGAGGCAGCTTGGATTCTTCAAAAGAGCTCTTGACAGAATGTGAAGACGGAACTCTCTGGCTCTGCCACGGGCTGCTGTGCAGCAGTAGGGGAGATGCCAGAACCTTCTGCACTCAGACTATGAAGGGAGCCCCAGGAGACACCTGTGCTCCTTCAAGTCCTACTAATATATTAATCTGTGAGACAAACGCAAACTTCAATGATATTTTTAATAATGTAAGTTTTAATATTTATATTTTAAGAATGTAGTTATTCCTTTATTTTTATGGCAGTATAATTCTTCCTGGCTTTGACCAGGATTTGTGCCATAAGGGCTTCATTACATGTGATGACTAGATTCAAGCTCACTTTCATCCCCCATGTGTTATGATAGAGCACGGAGGGTGAGGACAGATTCATAGCAGAAAAGGGAGTCCTTGGCCTCATGCCTTTGATTCATTTGCTATCTATTCATGAACTGTCAGCCTCATGATTGAAATAATCCCTTCTGTCATTAGAGGCCACTAGTATGTCCAAAAGGTGTTCATGGAAGGAGTAAAGTGAAAACTTATGTTTCTTTGAGATTTTTTTGAAGATGAATGTGTAGGCAGGCCTTCATGCTTGATATGCCAATCATCGGCAAGGCAGCTCACAACACCACACACCTGTGGAGATCATCCTTTTGGGATTTTTTTGGAACTGAATATTATATTAACATCACAAGGCCCTCTTTCATTTCCTCTTTTTCTGATTTAAGTCTGTGTTTGCTATTCTACTCCCTGAAACAGCCTTTGCCTCTGGCTGAGTGTTTACTCTGCCTAACCCTTTGGGTTTTAGCTGAAAACCTAAGCTCCTCAATAAGCCCTTTCCTGCTCACTCCATGAAAAATAGATCCCGCACAAGCTAGGCCTCTTGTATCCTTTCTAATGTTTCACAATTGACAATTATTTTATTCACTGGCTTGGTTATGTGTTTACTGTCTATATCCTCCTGGGCTCTGATGGAAGGAGGGATTTTGTTGGCCTCATCTTGGTGTCGCTAGAGCCAGCCTGACCCTAGACAGGTGCTCAGAAAGCACTGGTTGGTGAAATGAAGGAAGAAGTACTTTGGAGTCACTGATGGGGTTCACTTGCTTTCTAGACACCTTGCTATACGAGACATGTGCAATCTAGGTTGATAAACCAGTTGGTGGCAGCTCAACTAAATGGTAAAGATACAAGTGAAACAAGAAGAATGAATTTAAGGCATGAGGCAGATGCCCTACACTGGGTGGCATAGAAGAAGTAACAGTGGCAGGAATGCCAGAAAGTGGTACTCTGTTCATCTGAGAATGTGTAGGAGTGTAGATGTTCCAGAGTACAGATGTTGAGTGTCAATAACCACAGCTACTGGGTGTTCGTACAGTTCTGGCACAACACACGGCACCCCCACCACTGTGTGCACCCCATGTATATGGTCCAGAGTCTCTCAACTGCAACATTTTTGAACTTTGGGCTAGATAATTCTTTATATTCTTTATTGTGGGGGCATCCTGTGCATGGTAGAATGGTAAGCAGCATCCCTATGAGATGCTCTGCCTCAGAGGCTCTGCACAGCCTCTGCCTGTAAGATGCCAAAAACAGCTCCCTCTCTGGTGGCGACAGCCAGAATGTCTCCAGGAATCACAGCTGTACCCTGAGGTACTGGGAGTGGGGGAATCAAGAGCATCCCTGGCTGGGAACCACCGGTATAGTTAAATGGTCTATGACTAAACAGTTATAAATTCATTTGGATCACTTTTATGTGACTAATTCTTCTCTAAACTTGAAATATGATCTGGATGCAAGCATAACAAAAAATTCTAATCAGTTTCTAATATGTAGTCAGTATTTAACAAATACATGTTAAACAATTATATGAAAGAAATGGTATAGGGGAAACTCAGTGCTGCAAAGGAGCCCTCTTACCACCTGGTGACGGGAAAGGCTAATGTAGATCTGCTGCCATCCACACCCACTAAAGAAGCCTGGAAAGTCAAAGGGGACTCTAGAGGTGATAGGAATAGCATTTATACCTCAGGGATTTGGGTTTCTGCAGATGGTACTGACGTGGAAGATCCAACAGGAGTGGGGAGGGAGAGCTTATGGGTGGAAGCTCTGCTCCTAATATGCAGACACACTACATGTGTGTGTGAGAGACACACTCTGAAGGAATGGTTGCCTATCTTTTGCTTTTATACTACATTTCCTGCCTTCTTCATGTTTTCTCTTGCTCATTTCCTAGTAATTAGCTTGGTATTAGCATTTAGCCTAAGGCTGGGAACAAAGCCCTGAGCTAAAACGGTATAGACATCTATGTGCTGTCAGCAGGGATGCAGACAAGAGACAACCATGTGGTACAGTGCTTATAAAGCTCTTGCTTTGGAATCAAGTAGATCTGACTCTGTCATTTGTCTGAAATGAGATTTTGGGCCATTACTTCAGCTCTATATCCTCCAGTTTCTAATGCATAAAATAGAAGAAATAACATTCCCTCCCTCTCAGAGGTAATGTGACAGTTGAAGAGATAAGGTGTGTAGAATCCAGATCCTGGTATGTATACAGATGGCACTCCACATGTGTAGCAGTCATCACTATTGTATAGAAGGATGAGTATCTAATACCTACTATGTGGGTTCAGGCCTTGTTGCATTTTAATCTAGTCTACCTTTTCTGGAGATGCTCTGCTGAATATTTCTGCTTACTGATGTGTCCATGACAAAGTCATTCAGGGAATGAAATATTCCCACACCCAGATGAGCATTAGAAATTGCTTAAGATCTTATTAGAATATACGTTTCCCAGCTCCATGCCAGGGATTTTAACTCAATATACCTGAAGGAGAGGATTGAGAACCTGTACAAAATCAACTGGAGAACTGGCCCTGGTGATACTGATGATCTGGAACTGTTACGTTATATAATTATTTCATTAGATGATTAAAAAGATAGCCTCCAATCTAGTTCAGGCTAAAGGACACAGTTCCTAGATAAACAACTAATTGAAAAAAAATCTCCACATCCCACTCAACCCAGTGTAGAATAGACAGAAAATGCTAAAATAACACATCTGTGCTCCACGTCGGCCTACTGTGGAGGGTGCACAAGCTGGCTCTGAAGCTGACCACTTTCCAAGAAAGTAGTCTTTCCTGGAACTTGCAGAGAGCAGTTATTTGGCACTTTCAGGTTTAAACAAGTCACGTGTTATGACAGAGAACTGACTTTAACTACACTATCCTTTCAGACTGTACCTGAAAAGTGAATGCTAGCAACCACTGAATTCACGGACCTTCAGAGCTGCAGAATATAATCAAAGATAATAAGCAGGTCTGCTTACTTTGCTTCAATATGTATTTTAATTTGGCTCACCCTACTGGTTTCCATGGTGCATCTGGAGAACCTGTGAAGACAGTGCTGGTGCAAACTGACCACTGTGATCCTCAAGGGGTCAGAGAGAAGATCCAAACGAAATGGAAACTTAATTGTTTTAGACTTTATGAAAAAGAAAGCAAAAGCTACCCACGTTGGGTAAGGGCGCATAACTTTCCTTGGTACCTGTCAGAGCCACACATTTCCAGTGGGAGTCCACAATAGGCAAAAATGATTTGAAATATAAACAGTTGCTTTAAAAAACATTCTCCCAGGAATACGTGTCTGGCACGTGCCCCAAGTTTTGTTCATCACAGGCTTACGGGGCCAAGCAAAGTAAAGAGGATAGTTGTGTTACTTTGGTCTTCTAGGAACCAAACGCCAAGACAGTTAGAAGTATGAGATGTATCCAGAATCATGCCTCTGGAAGATAATGGGGAATAGGAGCAGGGGAGGCAGAAGAGGCTTCCAGACCCTGAGGCTCAGCTCACCCGCAACAGAGGGGAGAGCAAGACTGAGAACCAGCCAAGCCAATAGGATGTGGCCCCAGGGAGGGTCATGTACTGGCCAGAAAGGCCTGGGACCTAGAGTGTGGCCAGGGTGGGCAGCCTTGGGCCCTGGGTGCTGGAGGCGGTCGGCTCATCACACGCCCTGACAGAAGGTGTGAGCAGCCCATTACCACAAGAGCCAAGACACACAAATACACCAAAGAGTCTCTGGACAGTGAGACTGATACTAGAATTGACTTGTTATTGATTCACAACTAGGGGCAGATACTACAGTTCAGGAATGCTCTTAAATATCAGAGAGGGTGACAGAACATGAGACTCCTAACTCCAGGAAACGAACAAGGGGTGGTGGAAAGGGAGGTGGGCGGGGGGTTAGGGTGACTGGATGACGGGCACTGAGGGGGGCACTTGACGGGATGAACACTGGGTGTTATGCTATATGTTGGCAAATTGAACTCCCATAAAAAAATAATAAAAGAGTTTATTTTAATCCAGGACTAAAATATGTTGTATTGGAAAATGTGAAGTGATCCAAGCCTCCTTTAAAAGATATAAATTACATGGTGCCTGGGTAGCTCACTTGGGTGAGCGACCAACTCTTTGTGTTGGCTTGGGTTGTGGTCTCTGGGCCATATTGGGATATTGGGGTTGTGTTGGGATCTCAGGGTCATGGGATCAAGCCCCGTGTTGGGCTCTGCACTTAGTGCCGGTAGGATCTCCTTGGATTTTCTCTTTCCCCCCTGCCCTTCCTGCCTGTCTCCACACATGTGCTCTCTCTCTCTCTCTAAAATAAATAAATCTGTTAAAAAATGTATTTTTAAGATATTAAAATAAATTTTAATTTTCTACATTTTTGAAGAAATTACAAAGAAAATAGGGTTATTTGATTTCCGAGATACTATAGCTTCTATCATAAAGGAAAAAAAAGCATTTAAATTCCCTTGAATTTTCCTATTTGTCCGATGATTTATTCTCATGAATGCACCACACGTGTGGCACAAGTATGTCTGCCATTCACAAAGCATCACCATATGCTCCCAGCAGTGGTGCGTGATGGGTTGACAACTGGCCATGCCTAGTTTATAGACAAGGGAAGTGAGGGTCAGGGAAGCACCATGAATTACTGCTACTGGGCCCCAATCTTCGGAGGACTAAGATCAATCCTGATCCCTACTTCCTAGAATTCCTATTCTGCTGATGGGGGCAAGTACTTAGCTCAAAAACAAAGCTAAATGGCCTCCCGCCCCTCCCAGGCATTTGCAAGTCTGGCTAAGGAGCAACCACAAAGGAACTGGGAGGCACTTCCAAGGGCCCAGGCTGCTTTAGCCAGCAAGCAAGGAAATGCCTCCGTTCATCATCTGAGAAGCCACGGTGATGGGCAGAGGGGGAGGCCGTCATCTCGCCTCTGACTACAGCAAAAACATCCAGGGAATCAGAGGCGCCATGCTGACAACAGTCCTATGTGGCCTAATTCTGAAGCATTCAAGGAGAGGGACACACAATCATCTTATTTAAGCCACCATGATTCTTTTTTTATTATGTGCAATTGAATTCAAGTCCTACCTGCTACCTGGCCCATCTTCTAACGATGTCATCTCTAATATCCCTTGGTAACAAGTGCATATTGCACCCCTACTATGTGCACCCTAGGAGAAGGAAGCAAATTTCCTCATGGTAGGGAAGTCTGCCATTCCGGTAGGAGCTGATGTACTTGCAGGGGCCACTGAGTTTCTATCATTGCCGCTAGGGCTGCGTCCTGCCACCTGCCCCACTGCAGGGATGCCAGCCAGTTCCCACTGGCTCCCTGATGACTTCCTCCATCTTTTCTATGCTTCCTTCTTCACGTCACTATCCCTATTTTTCATCACCCGTAAGTACCCCAAAATATATGGTTACTCTCTGTCTTAAATATATATATACACATTAATGTATATATACATTAATATATACATTAATATATATGTAATATATATTACATATATATTATATATATATGTAATTCTTTTTTTATATATATATATATGTAATTCTTTTTGCTGATTATTTTCACCTCTCCATGACAGATTCTTTGAGGCATTATTAAAATAGTTAACTTTTTTCCACAGGTCTATTATCTATTTCTTGAAGTTGCTTCTGAACACCTGTTCTTTTCTCTGAACATATCAGCCTGGTCACATGCATGACATCATATTTTCAGGTATGATCTTACCTGTTTTTTGTCAAGTGGTAATTTTGAAAGGTCTTCATGACTTCCCAAAATTCCAAATTTATTTTCTTCATTTCTCTTTTAAAAATAGAAAAAAATAATTAATAAAAAAAACCAGGGGCCCTCAGGTTGCAGTCCTAATTAGACCTGTAAACTCCACACTTAAAGTAAAATGAGAGAAATTCCTGCCATCAACTCACTGAATTTTAGAAGTTAAAACACTGGAAGAATGCAGTAAATGGTGTATTTCTCCAAAAATTTCACATAAATAATATAAGTACATGTAAAGAAGGCTTTATAATCCTCAAAGTCCTGTTACATATTTATTTGATTTTTATCTTTATGATGTTGATATAAATTACCACAGCACAGCTGAAGAAACTAAAGCTCAGAAAGCTTATTATTTACTTGAGAATCCCAACAGGTCAATGGCAAACAGCAGAAATTAGAATATTTCTCTTTTCTCTCAGTGATAGAATCTTAGAACTGCAAGATGTTATAATCATTTGGCTCAACTGCCCACTCACTGTAGGAAGATCTTCTATAAACTCCTAATATTGGTCATCCAACATTTACTGATTGTTTGCAATGATGGGGAACTTACTACTTCACAAGACAGCCCACTCTGTTGGATAGATCTTATTATGATAAGTTTGTTTTTACACTGAACTAAAATTGAACTATTTGCAACTTTTGCCCATTGCCTCTCTTCTTGTTTTTGAAGAGAAAAAAAAACATGTATACATACCATAGTCAAAATCAGGAGTTCTAAAGATACTCACCTTGTTCCCCTTCAATACTCCTTCTTTGGATGGAACAGCCAGTTCCTCCCATTCCCCATCCCATGACACCTTATCCAGACCTGTCCCCCATGCTGGCCCCTCTTGTCTGAAGGAATCTGTCTCTCAGTGCTCCCCCAGATGGAGAGTACTGCTTCAGCAGAGTCACTGCCCCCACCCTGTACACAATTCTACACAACATCCCACATGTGCCCCAAACATTTATGAACGGACTGCTACCCCTCATCTACACGTTGTGTTTCTTCTAGGGCTTCTTGAGATTCCATTGCCTCATAGGATAATTGTTCCCAGTTGATACCCTTAGATCTTTCTTTCTTGAATGACTTAGTGCCAAGCCTTGTCTTCCATATTACATGCAAGTAATTGATTTCTGAAGTTTTCACTGTAGAAGTTAAGAGTCTGTCAAATTCCCCCAAGTCATAATCAGCTACTGATGCTTTATCTTGCAGTGAGAATCGAAGGTAACATAGGGGCATGTAGCTTCAACAGCAAAAATGGGGCCCCTTACAGATAATGTAATACACTATTATAGTTACATTTCATGGATTTTTCCTATATTCTTTTAAGTAAGAAATATCCAGTGTGCTCCTGTTAAACAGACACAAGCCAAAGGACCATGCTGATCTGGGAACAATGGGACATGTCACCATGGACCACTTCTTTCTAAAGGGATGTGTGGTTTTAATGATCATAGTGTTTAAAAATATAATTTTAAGTTATCAAGTCATATTACCTTGTTCATCTCTGCATCCTCCTGGAAACCTTTCTTATGGCCCTGGAACATCTCAGAAATCCATTTTTTAAGTCTCAGTAAGAGATAAAACAGGGACTTTGGACTCGGCACCAGGTTGAAAGGAACAGGTAGAGTTCTTCCCTCCTCAAAGTAGGAAAACCAAAGTTTGGCCCTTGCAAATTTCCATTCTACATCAGCATCATCCTATACAAATACACATGACAGTTTAGCAAAGAGATGCATAAACAGAATTACTGGGATTCTTCTAATATTGCGTAGCTAGGTGCCTGCAAACACTCTCAGACCACAAAGACCAGTCCAAGATTTTTTTTAAATGTTAAGGCTCTACTCAGACACTCCTTCCAAAAGCTGTCTGAAATTTTTATCAGGCTTGCAGAACTACAGAGCTCAAAATGTGCATATGTTTACAAAAATACTGAAAGATATAAATGTATTTTTCTACATTCTAAAAAAATACCATATAATTATTCACTCTTTTGTTCTGCAAGAGATCATAACTTAATTTGGGACACCTTCTGAAATTTCTGGAATAAACACTTATTCTCTCACTCTAAATTTGAGAGAGGGTCAACTTTAAACATCACTACCAAAAAGATTTGGAGACTAATGGTGGTATTTGTAAGCAATAATTTTTAAAAATAAAATATAAATTCAAGCTGACATAGTATTTCTAAGTTTTCTTTAAAAAAAAAAACAATAATGAATCAGATAACATTTTTCCTCCTTCTGACTTAACTATCCCCCTACACCCATCAATGTTGCATTTGGAAGCAAAGAGTGAAAATTTTCTAGATTACTGGCCAGACAAGTATATAAAACAGGCAAAGTACAAAGGAGGAAAAGCAGCCTGTACTTTCACCAGCATTGCTGAGCTGATGCCCAGAATAAGGTAAAGCATGTCGTCACGGAGTACACACACATACATTTTGTCATGGAGTATACAAATGTATGTGTCATTATAGAGTACACAACTGTCCATGTCATCATGGAGTACACAAGTGTACACATCATGGAGTACACATGTACACATCGTCATGGAGTACATAACTATACGTGTCATCAAGGAGTACACACATGTTCACATCATAATGGAGTACACAACTGCACGTGTCATCATGGAGTACACAACTGTTCATGTCATCACGAGTACACAAATGTACGGAAATCATACCTCAATTTCCTGGAATGAACTGTTGATCATTGCAATCAGCATATTTAGCAAAACAATGACCATTGTGACATTATAGACTCCATAAAGAACATAACCGATGTTTTCAATGAACTTGTGATTATAGTTGATGACCACTGATTTCACTTCAGAAAGTCCAAATATAGCCCAGAACAGTGTCTTAAAACTCTCCTCAACTCTGGGAGAAAATAAAGAGAGAAAGTAAATAATGAAGTGTATAAATGACTATCATCCCATAATAGAATTGAGTTGATTTAGTATCTTTGCAAATAACTAGATATTCATGAGAAAATTCTTTACTTTTCTAAACCTATTTTCTGTAAAATGGGTACAGTAAGTTTTATTTCCTGGATGGTTGCAGGGATGAAGCACTAAGCTCAGTATCTGGCACATAATAAGCACTTAATAAATGCTATCAACAACTTGATAACCACAGGTAGCAACATTTTCATAATCCGTAGCCTTGGCAATGGAAGTGTTAAGTGTATTATTTAATAAAAATAACACAATTTGTGGGACGCCTGGGTGGCTCAGTGGTTGAGCATCTGCCTTCGGCTCTGTGCGTGATCCTGAGGTGCTGGGATTGAGTTCTGCATCAGGCTCCCCGCAGGGAGCCTGCCTCTCCCTCTGTCTGTGTCTCTGTCTCTCTGTGTCTCTCTTGAATAAATAAATAAAATCTTAAAAAAAAACAACACAATTTGTTAGAGTCCTTTTAGGCTTTCTGCTCATCTATACTTCTACTTGTATCCAATAAATAAATAATAATAGTGTGTGTCTTAAGGAAAATATGGCAATTATACACATAGACACTATTATCTAAATCACTGACAAGTCTTAGGTAGGAATTTCAATGCTTTATGCATAATTATTGACCAAAGCTAAGCCCCTCTGCTTAACCGAGCTGGTTTCATTTCTTTGATAAACTGCACTTTATGAGACTGGTTAACGTAGTTTATGCTTCAGTCAATGTTTCTCATTGTAAGGTGGACAACCTAAATTTGAGTTATCTATTCTAAACATACTACATAAAAAACACTTGTGTCTATGGAAAACCTAAGTCAAAACACTTGTCACTACTTAAAACCTAGATCTTCTCAATGATAAGATCTGACAAACTGGACAAAAGCCCCAGGAACCCTAACAAGCAGAAGAGAGGCTGGAGTCCAGGACCAGGGCTCATGGCACAGCTTTTCTGTAACACTAGCTGCTATGCAACATCCAGCAAGTTATTTAAGTTTTTTTGAACTTCAGTTTCTTCTTTTTGTGTAAGAGAGATAATAAAATGATGTGAGTGAGGTATTTTACCAGAATAACTGGTGCTAAAAATGTTAGCTATTATTACTTTATATCAGGAGGTGCCTATGTTTTCAAGTTCTCCCAATTCATTTAAAAATCCTCTCGTTCTGCTAAAGAGAAACTGGAGATGAAGTCTTCGCCAAAACATTATCCAGCCCATGGACATAGATGAACACTGTTAAGCTAACATTTATTTAATCTGCAATCTCCACCATCAGATCATCTGAGATCACATACGTTGTGAAAGCTTCATTCTGTTTTGCGCCAATGTAGTAGGAGTAGAGGTTGAACATTCCAATCATGAAGGCCACAAAGACCATGATGAATATGACCATGAACTTGAAGATATCCTTCACTGTTCTCCCGAGTGATATCTGCAGAGGCCCAAAACTTTCATTGGCTGGTAAGATATAAGCTATTCTTGAGAAACTCAGAACTACAGCAATTGCATAAAGACCTTCAGATATGATCTGAGGATCAGAGGGGTCCCACTTGATCCTGGCTAGGAAAGAGGAAAGACACGAGTTACCATGAATGTCTCTAAGTTGTTTACTGAGGTAACTTCTTTTCTGCAAAAGAAATATAATCACATTAACAATCAAATGTCTGTTGGAAATCTGTGATCTTCAAGGGCTTCTTTAAGGACCAGGCATATGGAAGCTTCTGAATATATTAAGAACCAGGACCCTCCTGGTTTGCTGGCAATTTTCCATAAGAATGTAGCATAATGGTTAAGAGTTCAAACTAGGGACTCGGTATCTGCAAAAATTCCTGTGTGTGCACGTGTGTGCATATACGTGTGTGTGTGTGTGTAAGAACTAGTGCAGATTATTTAACTTCTCTTCATTTTATTTTCTCATCTTTAAAAGTGAGATAATATCACTCCTCCCTTTTTCACTTGCAAAGTCAATAAGCCAACATATTCAGTGTTTAGAACTTGCTTGGCATTATACAATTAGCATTTATTATTTACCCTTAAACTTATAATTACACTAAAATGTAATTTAGGGCGTGCAAAATACTTGCAGTTATTTCAACTTACTAGAAGCAATTTTTATTGGTTGCCCAGATAAATCTATTTTAATCATAAAAATGTGGCAAGTATTCATTTTTTCATTTTCCTGGCATTATTATATTAGGCCATCAAAACTCAATTAAGAAACCATTATGAAGAGAAATGCAAAACAATGTGTAAGAAAGAGGAAAAATAGGATTATATTTGCTTATTTGTTTTTGCTTACTTGTTAGGAAGTTAAATGAGGAACAGATACAAGAAACTAGTAAAAGCAGTTTCCTGGTTTATAGTGAGTCTATGAGTACAATGTATAAATAGCTGTGACTTTTAAAAATTCTGTATATTAAAAAAGTGTTAAACATTAAAATAGATGTTTTTAAAAATACTAATAAAGAGATCACTGTGTGATATCGTCAATAAACCCACAGAGATGTCAGTCTGATGTTAACTGATTTCTTAGCAGGATGTTTGAAATAAATATTCAAAAGGGATCTGTCTTCCCCGCCCCAGGTTTCCTCAAGGAGGGATGTTCCCTCAGCACCCACAGAGCCTGTCTCCCTCCTGACTTCCCTTCCTCCTGGAGGTGGAATGCCTCCCCTAGCAGCTACCCTGAGAGAGTGATAACTGAGTGTACTGGTTTCAGCTCTATCCACCTTCTGAGAATCCTCCTCATCTGCTTCTCCGTGAAGGTACCTCACCCCATCGGGCACTTGCTGCCATGCCCGCCGTGGGGAGGACTGCCCTGTCCACCACTGTCTACAAACCCAGGGACACATCTGCCTCATTATGGAGCCCTTTGGCTAAGAGACTCAGAACTAGGTCATCCACTATGAACTTGATTAGCATTAGAGGCAGGGATCTGGCCTTCACAGCTTTCTGTTTGGTTTCCCACCCAGTTCAAAGCCTGGCTGGGGAGCAGCACTGAGTCTTATCAGGAGCAACCCAGGGATCCCGCATTTCCCCTGCTGTCACAGATTTTACTGTCTTAAACATAAGTGGTACTCAAATGTATACCACTCAAATGTGTTTTTAATAGATACAAAGAAAAACAATAAATCTAAGACATAAGACAGGCATTCCCAATCGTGGTTTGCCAACTGGTCCAAAAGAGAAAGTTACAGGTTTCCAGCCAGTAGAAAGACAAAGGCAGGCGCAGAGAGCATGCTTTTTCAGACACAGATGCTTCCAAACTGAGTACTAATCAAACTCCTATTGACTCTTAGCAGAAAACTCTGCATTTTTATTAACTTGCATTGACAGTGCACTATAAACTTACCCAAATTGTAGTATTTCACATTGTCTCCCAATGTGACTTTGGTCAAGTCCTTTAGAGTATCATTTGTGTCAATGATGTGCTGGGCTTTGGAAGCATGCCAAAATGCCATGAATCTTGCAATGAATGAAGCTGCAAAGATCGCTAACATACCAAAGTCAAGCATATTCCACAACTCAAATAAATATTCCTTGGGGCCTTCTGTCCAAATTTCTTTACATTCGGCCCATATCATGCCTGCATTAGAAAAGGATTAAAATAGATTCAATTTAATTTCATTCCAGCCTTAGCTCTCCAATAAAACAAAGTAAGTTTGAAAGGTCTCAGCCTGACATTCAAAATTCTTCAAAGTCTGGCTACATCCCACCATTCCAACAATAATTCCTGTGTCCCCACAAATCCCAGTCCAGCCATATCAGTGTATCACCTGAAGGCAATTGACAAAGCTCAAGAGTGCTCAAACAACAATCTTTATTTTTTAAAAAATATCTTCAGTAGGCCGCATGCCCAACACGGAGCCCAATGTGGGGCTTGAACTCACAACCCTGAGATAAGAACTGAGATGATATCAAGAGTTGGACACTTAACCAACTGAGCCACCCGGGTGTCCCATCAAATAACAGTCTTTAATCCACTGATTCTATACATATAAGGTATTTAAAAGATGTTTAGGGGCACCTGGACAGGTAAGATATGATGATTTTAGCTCTTGATCTCAGCTCAGGTCTCAGTCTTAGGGCCTATGACTTTGGGCCTTGCACTGGGCTCTGCACTGGGCATGGAGCCTGCTTGAAGCAGCAGCAGCAGCAGCAGCAACAACAACAACAACAACAAAAAGGTGTTCATTTTAGCCTTCTTCATAATAACCAGAACATACAAACACAGCCACACTCACACCCTCAGGATGGACGCCATGATGGGACTCCCACGATGGAGTATTTGCAGCCATTTAATATGATATTCTAATGACTCTGGGGTAGTGGACACAAGGATGGACCTCACATATCTCCAACTACAGAAATTTAATTGTCCTTGGGGTTCAGCAATCACTTCTAGACACTATGGGCATGAGGCCATACTTCCCATGGGCTGTTTCCCACTGGTGCCCAGGGGCCCCCATGCTTGGGAGACACTGGGCTTCTGTGATAGCTAAATGGAGATCTGGGATGCTTCTCTTCCACCTTCCTTCCCTGTCCGCTTCCCTTGGGATCAGACCTGCATCCCAGCCTGATGGCCCTTGCAGCCTCAGAAACCTCCTCATGTCTGGTCACGTGAAACCCCCTTAAACCCCCCACAGCAAAACTGTTGTGCATTTAATCTTGTCTCTGCACAAGCCTTTTGGAAGATGTGGATGAAAGCTCATGGAAAACATTTATGGATAAACACTTAAACATGTTAACCAGGGCAGCACTGGTAGCTCAGCGGTTTAGTGCCACCTTCAGCCCGGGGTGTGATCCTGGAGACCGGGGATCCAGTCCCACGTCGGGTTCCCTGCATGGAGCCTGCTTCTCCCTCTGCCTGTATCTCTGCCTCTCTCTCTCTCTCTCTGCCTCTCTCTCTCTCTCTCTCTCCCTCTCTCTCTCTTTCTCTCTCTCTCTGTCATGAATAAATAACAAATAAAAAAAATAAAAAAAATAAAATCTAAACATGTTAACCAAAATGTCAGGGTGACTGGGGGGCTTAGTTGATAAAGTGTTTGCTTTCTGCTCAGGTCATGATCCCAGGGTCCTAGGATAGAGCCCCATGTGGAGGGTGTGCAGAGTTCTGCTTCTCCTTCTCCCTCCACCCCTCCCCCCTGCTCATGTGCTCTCTTTCTGTCTCAAATAAATAAATAAAATCTTAAAAAAAAAAAAACAACCTGAGCTGGACACTTAACAAACTAACCCAACCAGGTGCCCTTAAAAGTAACATATGAACTCTTAGTGAAAACTTTAATAATAATCATAATTATTTGAAATCTATGGAACATTCCCTATGTGCAAAGCACTGTTATGTACTTTATATATACTAACACACATACATAAGCAGTTAGTTTACGGCAATGTCCAAATGACTATTCTTAGTTTAAATCAAAGGCTCAAAGTGAAATGTAATTTATTTCTTATAAATTACCTGGTCAATGTCAAATAAATTTAGAAAAGAAATAGTGACAAATCAAACTCTCCTTTATCTAAGGTATATTACACCCTGGGGATGCAGTTTGCACGCTGAGCCCCCACCCTGTTTCTCCCTTTTGCTATGAGCTCTAGTATTTACTGGACATCTTCCCCTGGAAATCCCATGGGCGCTTCAAAGCCAACCACAGCTCAGACCTACTCTTCAGCTTCTCATTCTCCTGGGTGGGGTTGAGCATGAGCATGACAGTCTCTCTGCTCCACTGTCAGAGAAGTGAAGCCACCACCCAGTAATCCCAGGTGGGGCCCACAGGCTCCCTCCCTACATGCAGAGCACCGGCTTTCCTGGAGGCCTACCCTCACACCCACCCTTCCCTAGATGCTAGGGAGGCTGAGGTCAGGTCTAGGCCTCTGCACTCACCACCTCTCAGCTGCTGTGACCTTGCTAAGATGTGCTGACACTGGTACCTAATGCTGAAAGCCGCTGGGGCCATGTGGCCACCACCCATCCACACTCCAAGGTCCCTGTGCTGGAGCAGTGCCACCTCCTGACATTTCAAGTGTGCCAGGTGCCATCCCAGCTCCACAGTTCCACTGGCAGGGTTTCCAGGCCTCCTAGCATCCTTTCTCCCCAAAACTCTAGGTCTGCGGACTTTGCCTTATTTCCAAGTCTGAGCTGGAAGGTCTGTCCAGGGAGGTGGCCTCTGCCCCTTCTATATTCCACCTCACTCAGACTTAGATGCCTACTCTGTGCATGTTCATGTGATCCTAACAGCACCTCAGCTACAGTATCTGTCAGTGATGGATGTACTGACTGACCTTGACCACACTGAACTCCCATTACTGCAGGGGCTCTGGGCACTTACCTGGGTGCCCTCCTTCCTTAACTAAGGCACCACCTGGCTATTGAATTCATGTTTGTGAATGCACAAACATCTCATTGAAATACCTTTCACATTTGCATTATATTTAAGGACAAGCCATGTGCATGATTGATTCTGAAGACAAACAGCCTGCATGCTCTCTGCTTTACCCACTATACGGGGGATCTAAAGCAAATTACTCAGTCCTCAGATAAACACTGTAAAATACGTGTTCGAGTCAGGCTACAGATTACAGAACTACGACTCAGAGAGATTGTGTGTTTGATGTCTGTAAAGTGCTTTGAACAGTTCTGCACGTAATAGCTGTTCAGTAAATGGGAGTGACTAATAGCTCTATTCCCAGTAAATCTCAACATAAAATCATGTGGTTGCCTTTAAATCAGAAATCTCAGCTCTCCCAAAATATGAATAGCAGTACTTCATCATCAGCCAGATTTGATTAATACTATTGTACTGTTTTCTTCCAGGTTTTTCTTGGAAACTTAAAAAACAGGTGGTGTGTGAGAAGACCATGCACCTGATACTGAACCCAAGATAAGTACACTTAAGAAACAGAGGGAGAAAAAAGGAAAAAAAGGGGGGAGGGGAGAAACAGAGGGAAAATCCTGGTGTGCGGTGAGCCACATCACCTGGATGCATCTGTGTAAGTGTTGCGTGAAGGAATCAGGGTCAGTCAGCCCAACTGCTCAGGCCACACACACACACACAAATGAGGACAGCATCTCAGTCTTTACCTATTACCCAGGATATAATGAGCATCTCCATCCATGAGAAACAGGATGTTTTCATCCTGAACAGCTGTCTTGCGTTATCCGTGCTGGTTTCATTAGGAAGGAGTTTGGTGCCTTCAAATCTGTCAGCTGCATTCATGACCAGCAGTCCCAGAAAAATGGTAAAGGAGGCAGCATGTGCCACAAATTTCATGAAGGGTCCGCGCATGATCTTCCCCATCTGCCACAACACACACCGAAAGAAAATCTTAACTCTGGTTTGTCTACTTTGCAAAACACACGCATATACACAGTAATAAATACCTGTGTACTCCGGTGTTCTCCAAGATAATTATGTATATTTATATAACTAATGAAAGAATAATAATTCTTTATGCTGTCTTAAAATTTTGGTCATATCCCTCATCTACACTTGCTGATATTCTGGACTTACAATTAAATAAGTTAACTTTTCTGTTAAATGATACTTAAATTCTTAAAATATTATATAACATTGACAAAATAGTATTTTATGACAAAAGGCAAAGTATAGTGCCATCACTAATCATAAAAGCCAAACTAATTTAGTGGATGAAAATGTGGAACTGGGGATCCCTGGGTGGCTCAGCAGTTTAGCACCTGCCTTTGGCCCAGGGCGCAATCCTGGAGTCCCGGGATTGAGTCCCGTGTCGGGCTCCCGGCATGGAGCCTCCTTCTCCCTCTGCCTGTGTCTCTGCCTCTCTCTCTCTCTCTCATAAATAAATAAATAAATCTTAAAAAAAAAAGAAAATATGGAACTGAATCCATTTGCCATGTAAAGATCCTAGATCCGTGTTTGCTCTGCCTGCTGTCCTCACACATGTGTCACAGACACAGGTGCACCTGATGTGGCTGTGCTGGTGTTCAGGTTGATGGAGTAGAGTCACGAGCACCACAGACAGAACCCCCAACTGAGGACAGGACGACAGGCAGTTCCCATAGCGTATTGGGAACAACATCCTGAAATGACACTGGATTTAAAGTCCAACATTATAACTTCAGGTTCCAGAGTCATTCTCTCATTAGCTGAATGGCAATGAGTAAATTTCCTGAGTTATGGGGAAATCATATTCTTCATGTGAAATATGGAAACAATAAAAGCTCTTTTGCTTCTGTTGTACAGGATTAGTTTCCATCAGAGATGCACAAGTCTTAGGTGGGCAGAGGGACAGTGTGTCCAGGATGAGTCTCAGGGGATCCATACATCCCCTGAAATAGTGAATGACTCAGCATATATGTGCAGATTAGATTTCTTCTTGGAAGGGGGCTTCATTGCTTTTAACAGATTTTCAATTGAATTTATTATTACAGAAAAATGTGTAAATTAATAACCCATCAACACTTAGCCAGAAAGTAATAGTTTCAGTGCTTTACTCTGTTCGCTCATGTCCATGACAACAGTCTAAGGGGAGGTGCCCCTAAGACTCTGTGTTGCTGATGAAGAATTTGAGGATCCTAAGATCCAGAAACCAGCCTAAAAGTCACACAGCTCCTTAAGTGGTAGAGCTGGAATCTGAAAGCAGGACTTCTTGTTTCAGAGTTAATGATTCTATTTGGTTTACAAATAATTTCATATTATTCTCCTTAAAGTACAGAGATATGTCAATTCTTTGAGGGAAAAAAGGTTCTTTTATTTATTTATCTTTAAGATTTTACTTATTTATTAATGAGAGACACAGACACACACACACACAGGCAGAGACACAGGCTTCATGAAGGGAGCCTGAGGTGGGACTTGATCCCAGAACACGGGGATCATGCCCTGGGCTCAAGGCAGGCGCTAAACCGCTGAACCACCCAGGGGTCCCAAAAGGTTCTTTTAATACTGAAAAAAGCTTAACATTACAATGGAAGGGATGCAATCAAGTTCTCTGTTCCTAGAAACCTTACTCGTCTATGTTTTTCAAAATCATAGATGCTAAAGCTGAAATTAATCCTAGTCTAGTCTCTCCTCTCTCCTTTTTAAAGATTTTATTTATTTACTCATGAGAGACACAGAGAGAGAGAGAGGCAGAGACGCAGGCTCCATGCAGGAAGCCGACCTGGGATTCGATCCCGAGTCCCCAGGATCAGGCACTGGGCAGAAGGCAGCGCTAAACTGCTGAGCCACACAGGCTGCCCCATCTCTCTCTTTTTTAAAGATTTATTTGTTTGTTTGTTTATCTGAGAGAGTGCATGAGCAGGAGGGGCAGACGGAGAGAGAGATGATCTCCAGTAGACTCCCCTCTGAGCACGGAGCAGACACGGGGCTCCAACCCAGGACCTCAAGATCACAACCTGAGTTGAAAACAGAGTCTGAAACCCACCTGATCACACCACCCAGGCACCTCCATACACCTCTATGTCTTACTACAAATTATTGAGAGTTGTGTTCCTCTTTAAACTAAGGGAGGTTTTGGCACCATTCAGTGGACTTTAGGAATTGAAGTGAGTTATGCATTTTAGTAAAATCTGTCGTCCATGTATGCTGGGATATAAACAAATTTCTAAAAAAAAAAATGACTGTAGGGCAGCCCCGGTGGCGCAGCGGTGTAGCGCCGCTTGAAGCCCGGGGTGTGATCCTGGAGAGCCTGGATCGAGTCCCACGTCAGGCTCCCTGCATGGAGCCTGCTTCTCCCTCTCCCTCTGCCTGTGTCTCTGCCTCTCTCTGTGTGTGTGTCTCTCATGAATAAATAAATAAAATTCTTTAAAAAAATTAAAAAAATAATAAAAATGACTGTAAATAAGGGGACTTACCAATTGAACAAGGTAAATAATTAATGGGCCTGACAAAATTTTGATGTTAAGTGTTGAAAGAAATACTTGGCTTTGGAGATTATATATTATACTTTCTTCAAGTATTTAATGATGACTAAATACCTAACTGCCAAATACCAATAGGAACAGGAAAGGTGGAAGCAATCTCTGACTGACTTATTTCACTCAGCATAATACCCTCCAGTTCATCCACATGATTGCAAATGGCAAGAATTCATTCTTTTTGATGGCTGAGTAATATTCCATGGTAAGCAAAATAAATCAGAGAAAGACAAATACCACATGATTTCACTAATATATGGAATTTAAGAAACAAAACAGAAGATCATAGGGGAAGAGAGGAAAAAATAAAATACAATGAAAGCATGGAGACAAAACATGAGAGATTCTGAACTCTAGGAAACCAACTGAAGGTCTCTGGGGTGGGGGAGGGGGTGACTGGGGGATTACCAAGAGGGAGGGCACACCATGTGATGAGCACTGGGATGTGGGAAGAGCACATGCATGTGCTCTTCATGCAACTTAAGAATCACTGACCGCTACCTCTGACACAATTGAATAAATTCAATCGATTCAATTGAATTGAATTTAAATAAATTTTTTTTAAAAGTTGAAGTTAGCTTAAGCTAAAATGGCTTGAAATCACAGCATGACCTATTTTTATTGTAATGAGCATAAAACATATTTGGGTTATGGTGGACAAAGGAAACAAGTAAAGAAAAAAACTTTCTGCTAGAAGGAAGCAGACTTGAGGAAAGAAAACCAACTTTACATGGAAATAGGGACTTTGTCAAGGTATACAGGCCTGCAATCTGATCTGGCTTAATTCTTATGGATGTGTCAGAAATTTTTTAGTATTCAAAGTAGTTTTTTTTTTTTTTTTTTTTTTTTTAAGTAGGCTCCACACTCAGCATGGAGCCTAGCTAGGGGCTTGAACTAGAACCCTGAGATCATGACCTGAGCTGAAATCCAGAGTCATATGCCTAACCAAGTGGAGCCACCCAGACTCCCCTAGTATTTAAAATAGTATTTTATTTTCTTTTTTTGTATATTTTTTTACTGAAGTTCGATTTGCCAACATATAGCATAACACCCAGTGCTCATCCCATCAAGTGCCCCCCTCAGTGCCTGTCACCCAGTCACCCCATCCCTCCCCCACCTCCCCTTCCATTACCCCTTGTTCGTTTCCCAGAGTTAGGAGTCTCATGTTCTGTCACCATCTCTGATATTTCCCACTCATTTTCTCTCCTTTTCCCTATAATCTCTTTCACTTAAAATAGTATTTTAAATAAAAACATCAATATAGCTTTTAAGCAATATTCCTCTATAACCTGTAAATAGTGTTTATGTTCATTGCTAAGGGAAAAATTGTGAAGGTCAATTTTATCATCATACTTCAAAAGCTAAATAACAGGTAATAAAATAGATTTTAAATAAAAACAAAAATACCTTGACAGTGTCCTTTTAATTTAATTATTTGCCTCAGGGTTCATAAACGAGAATGGAAAACAGATGCAAGGAAAGAAACATGACCAGGAAAGAAGAAATAGTAAAGGAAATTAGGTTAATTAGGATTCAGTCAAAATCTAAGAAACTCTAAGGACTGTCAAAAATAGTGTTGTCAAAAAAAAAAAAAAAAGTGTTGTCAAACACCAAGCACTCTGGAAGTCATCATGCTTCTGAACTCCCTGGATATGGAAAAGGACAATCATTCAGTTTGGAAAGATACTACAGTTTGATCACAGAGTCATCAGGAAACCAGGATAATTCAGAACACTCCCGCCCTGGCTACTCAATTCAGCTAAATCTCTGAAGACTTGGGAGCAGTAAGGTAGGAAGGGAGTACCTATGCACGTGGATGTGACCTGTGTGCTAGTAAGGATAATTCTGGATTTTTGTTTCAATGAGAAATCTGTCATTTCTATGACAAAGAGAAGAAAAGAAAAATTATAACTTTCTAGAAAAAAAACACTACTAATTTCTAAATCTACTAAATCTCACTATTTTTACCTTTTCTGTTTTACTTCTAGAAGCTCAATATGAGGGCCTTATATATTTTAAGGGAAAAAAACTCCTATGATGACAGATTTTGCCTTCAGGAAAAAACCCTGAGTTTCCAGCAGTTCCCATCATTGCCCCTGCAGGGGACTATGTCTTTCCCTCTATGAGGAAGCCTGGCTCCACTGGGGCTCAAGTCCACTTAGAAAGGTCCCTTCAAATCCCATCAAATATGTGACTAAGTGAAAAGAAGACAATATGTTGCTTATGGTGACTCATGTGTTTGCATCCATGTGCTACAAATGTTTGAAGATGAGTCCTGCCTGCATAAAGAACAGCAAGTATTTGACTGGTGTTTGTACACAGCACCCGGGTGGTCCAGCAGACATTTTAGCCACATCGTTTCAGAGTTATTTCAGTTTGACTCTCAGAATTGAGACTTACACAGTCCAGAAATGTGGCTTCAAAAACATGAAGAATGAGATTGCTGGCAATGCAAGACAGATAGAATTCTGTGCCTGTGAAGAGTGACAGGTCAACATAGTTCAGACTTGTGCTGTCACACTAATGAAAGGCTGGGCCCTTTGAACATAGTATCTCCACCAAAGTCTGAGCAGATGGATTTTGCTGACAGACTATCTTTGCTGTCCCATCGCAGTGTTCTTTGTCCCTAAAATAAATATTCTTCACTGAAATGAGCATCACATTAGTATTTACATGGTTGTTCTTTATTTAAATTGAGATTTATCTGGTCAAATTGACTAAAATAAATACACACAAAAAAGAACTAGTATCTCGGACTTTGCCTGAGGAGGAATAAAGGACAAAAAAATTATATTTTAGTATTATATTTAAAATATCTGTTCAATGCATACTATGACCTCATTAAATTTATAAAAATATATGAAAAGACACGCCTCTAGTGGGGATTGAAAGGAAATATACTAACACAGTAACTAGTCTTCTTTCTCAGCTCAGTAGTGGTGGTATAACAGGTTAATTCTCTATCCATTTTCCCTTCTATCTCCTATAGCAAATTAATATTATTTTTGTAATACTAAGAACAATAATATTATTTAAACCAACTGTGACTTCCATGAAATGTTCATCTGGGAAACAGAATTTTCCCTGATTCACTGGCTCTAGATATATGGCTCTGCAGACTTCCAGGACACTATTCAGGTCCGGGCTCTGCAGACGTACCTTGCTACATGGAGCGAACCAGTAAATGAGAGCCAGGAAGGGCAATCCGACCGCCACTGCGAGGACCACAAGAAACTTCACCGCCATGGTCTGCTGCCGTAAGCCAGACAGGTTCTCATACCATATGGACAGAAGCTGCTGCTGACAGTTTGGATGAGCTACAAACTAGCAGGGAAATGAGAAAACATTTAATAGCTTGATCAAAGAAAAGTTCATAAACTCCTTTCTTGTGTTTTAATATTTTGTTCTGGGGTTTTCCATGAAAAATATTGTTTGAATTACAGGACAAACATTAAACATCTAGTTGACAGGCATCAAGCAACGTGGCAGGAGGTTCTAATATGTATTATATAAATTTGAAGATTCCCATTTATCAAACTCTTCCTTTACTACTAATGGTCTTTCTTTGACAGCATAGAAAAATTTCTGAAATTTAATATTATAAAAAGATTAATCAGTTCTTTGCCAAGGACTCATATGTTTTTCTCCATCTTGAAAGAGTGATGTAAAGACTCTACTGGCCAGATATTTAAATACTTTTTTTAAAAAAGCATGCCACCTTTTCTGCACTGACCCACAATGCTATACCCACTGACTCCCATTTGTATATGGGCCTGTGCTTAGGCTGCCTCTTCTATTCCACTGATACATTTTTATTCCTGTGCCATAAACTCTTACAATTAAGAAAACTTTATAATTAAATTTTACTTGTTATTTTCCCCAATTTTTATTCTAGCATATTTATTTTTTATAAGTGAACACCACATATGACAGAAGGCAACATTATTTAATATACAAAAAGCAACAGTGCAAAATAAAAATTGATTTAAAAATATTGAAAGGTGAGATAAAAGAAATACAAATGGTTAATGATGGTTAACCTTGAAGATAATTAAAACATGATACAATGTTTATCTTCTCTGAATGGTAAGATTTAATAACACCCATTGTGAATAGAAAAAAATAAGTCCTCTGGTATACCAGTGGCATGTATATACACCAGTACACTTTTTTTGAAGGGAAACTTAGCAAATATTTTGAATTAATGAAAACCTGAAGAAAATAATAAACACTCTTAAATAGCAAGCTGATTAAATGAAATAATAATATACAAACAGCTTTTGAAAAGATGAGATGGATGTTTATTTACTGAAATGTGAAGATATCCAAGATGTAAATTTGTGGAGAGGAATATAATAGTGCTTAACTACTCTCCACTAAGAATTGGGAATATAGAGGGGCTTCTGCTGGCTCAGTCCCTGGAGCTTGCCACTCTCGATCTTGAGGTTGTGAGTTCAATCCCACATTGGGTGTACAGATTACTTAAAAGTAAAATCTTTAAAAAAAAAAAAAGAATTGGGGAAAGAGAAAGGTGGCATGTCTATACTGCTTGAAAACTTGCCATAAGCATGTATGGTAAGTTTTATTAGACTCTTTCTTATATAGACTAGTTTAATAGAAACTGTCCTTAAAAACTTTTGTGTTTTTTTAAAAAGATACCTAATCTAAGAAAGCAATTAAGAATGGAGGGCATGACATGAAGGCAGAGACTGAAAGTGGTCCCCAGAGAGTGTTGGAGGGATTCAGATGCACCCCAGAAGGAATCAAGGGCACTGGTCCCAAACCAGCACACAGAAACAAACGGAAAGAAACTGGGTCTCCAGTGCTGCTGTTCCTCTCATATAACCAGTACCTGATAATCAGGACACACAAAGTCGTTTTCACAGCATGAGACAAGCACAAGAAAGTGGCAATCACTGCCTGGACAAGTCTAGATTTCAAAGACTCACAGCTAAGCTCTAAGGGTTACTTAAAGAACCTCCCTCGTGCACCTGCAGGTTAGTGAAACCCAGCTCGAGAGCATTATGCCAGCCCCTCATCCTTACATCGCACCAATAAAAACTGAAATAGCGTACATGGGCTTCATGCCTGACCTTACTTTTTTTACTTCGTATTTAATGGCAAGTTTTAAACGGCTGAGATTTGGACGACCGTGATCTCCGCCACTGGGGCATGCTTCAACATCCCCATTCAGGATGGCCTCCACTTCTGCCGTATTCCTGCACAGATCAAGGAGTCCAACAACAAAATCTTTGCACTGCATCGACAGTTTTTTGTAATCATTCTAGGAAAGACAAAACAAAACAAAACAAAACAATAATGGAGAAGTAGCACATTTACTATGCTATGCAGTGGAATTTATCAGTGACTTGATAGTTTATAGAGAAAAACAGAAAAATTCTATCTTGGGTTTACTGTTCTTTCAATGTGCTTTAATTGCTGTTCTGCTGAGTGATTTCTGAAATATCTTAGCACCGTAAAGATTTTCTTCCTATCCAAAGAGAAGAGATTTGTCTAAAACATAATCAAAGCTATGGAAAAGTCGAAAAGTCATGTACTGTGTCAAATTCATCTGTTGGTTCAGAAGAAATACAAAGTGAGCAACTTTCCCCTCAGCCAGATCTTACTACTTTGCACATGTCGTATCTCTTATGTTTGTTCATGACTTCATCGGCAAGTGCATATTATATATTTGATAGATCTTTGGAAGATCTTGTAAACTGTGTTGGTAAACTTGAGAAACACAGGACATTTAGAGAGGTTCTCGAGAAAAACAAACATGTTATTTATCTACTTACTAAGTTGTTATTGAGGAACTTTATGTACCAAAATCAGAGTCAAAAGACAAGATCTAATATAAAGGCTGAAAACCAAAATTCTTCTCTTTGGAGAAAAGAAAATTTAATGAAAATGCTTTTTGTTGTAATTTATTACTGATTACAATATAATGTTGGGAAGATTTAGAAAGTGTAGATCTTATTCAAACATCAAAAATTCACGTTTTGAAAACATGTTCAACATCACTATTCATCAGAAAAATGCAAGCCACAATGAGATACCACCTTCCATCTGTGAGAATTGCTAAAATAAAAAAGACAATAATGTGTTGCCAAGAATGTAAAAAAAGAGAACTTGCCTGCACTGTGAGTGGGGATATAACATACTTCAATTAAAAAAAACCTCTAGGTTATATACACTATGTATTAGTATCTTCATTCAGGTCTGTGTTTTCTCTTCCATTGAAATGAGGCCATTTATAGCCCAATGTGAATCAAGAAAATATATTAGCTGGAGCTTGTTGCATTGCAAATGGATTCCACTGTCTCATGTAATCTTCAAAATCATCTTGCTTAGTTTGGTTAAGAATGTGTCCAAGATCATCCAGCCACTTAGTATCAAAATCAGGCTTCAAATCCAATTCTGTTTGGCCCCAAACCCTTTGCCTTTTAGAATTATGCCACTTTCTTTGTAGAATGCTTTTCTTTTGATCTTTGAAGACCTGGGAAGCAAGTAGGGTAAATACTATTCCCATTTTGCATATCAAAAATCTAATCTTACCATTTACATCAATGTGGATGGAACTAGAGCGTATTATGCTGAGTGAAATAAGTCAATCAGAGGAAGACAATTATCATATGGGTTTCACTCATGAAGAATATAAGAAACAGTGCAGAGGATCATAGGAGAAGGGGGGGAACTGAATGGGAAGTCATCAGAGAGGGAGAGAAACCATGAGAGACTCTTAACTCTGGGAAAGAAACTGAGGATCACTGGAGGGGAGAGGGGATGGAGGGGGATGGGCATGAAGGAGGGCATGTGATGTGATGAACACTGGGTGTTAGATGCAACTGATATGTAACTGAACTCGACCTCTTCAACTAATGATATACTTACTACAGGTTGGCTAACTGAATTAAAAAGAAAAACATAAGGTCCCCTGAGGTCACAAAGCCTGAGTGGCAGAGTTTACTTTCAGAGCCACAGCTTTGCTAGTTGTCTCCTCCATCCTGGAAGTACTGGTATGCTTAGGATGAAAGATCTCTTGGAAGAATCAGGAGAGGAAGATGCTGGGGGAAGTCTATATGGATTTGTATAAAGCACCTACTTGGGTGCTTTACTCCTCTCTGTAAATTGTGCCAAGTGGCCTTCCAACACAAGTTAGTGACTTCTACATAGGCTACACTTTGCTAATGGCAGATGCAAACAGATTCCCAAAGACAAATGGCTCATGCTACTTCCAGACAGGTATCTGCTCAGATAGTATACACAGAGTCACAAGGAAATATCTTTACCCTTTTCACGCAATAGTCAGTTAGGATCTTGGCAACAAATTTTGAGGTGTGTGAGTGTATATGTTCCCCATGTCCACTATCAAGTAGAATGGCTACTGGTTTGCACTTTTACACTAAAATATACCTACAATCAAATCACAGATCTTCCACTGCTCAGGCATGTGATCTCAGATAGGTTAAAACCAATATATGAAGTAGGTGCTATTATTATTCCTATTTTACAAAGGAGAAAACTGAGGTTAAATGAGATTAAGCAAACCACATGTAGAATGTACTTAGCATGGTGCTGAACATTTAGCAAGCTTTCAGTAAAGCACAATTATTTTATTCTATGCCATTAAAGGCAAGATCTGAAAACGGGCCCATCCTTGATATTTGCAAGTACCCATGCAGCTAAAGGTAAACTTCAATGCATCTAGCCTTTCTTATATTAGCCTTCAACTCCTAGATGTATCCTTAGCCTTTAAAAAGACAAAAATGTAAGGATCAAAATCGATGTTCCCTACAATTCCAAAAAGGCTCAGGTGAAATTAGATATTTAAAAGGAGAGCATGTTCCAGTGTGGGGCAGTACTGTTCAGTAGGAACCTCACAAGCTGAAAAAGTATGGGAGCTTTGTGCTATTTAATGCCTGACCTAAAAAACTGTTTCCAGTTCACTACGAATTCTCAAGACATATTCTCAAACAAAACAAAACAAAATTTTTTTTAAAAAAAGAAAGAAAGAATAAGACTATGGGAATCCCTTTACAAATGTTTTCATATTTTAAGTTCTCTGAAATTGACAGGTAAAGTCACTTGAAATGAGTGTTGGCAGTAGTTCATTAGCCAGATGCTGCACTGTGATTTTGGTTCCTTGAAAGGAAATGTGAAGCTGGCAGGTTGAGTTAACTGTGGGTCATGTCTTTGGGCCACATGCTCTCACCATACACCAGTAAATTAGCAGTGAGTGTTTGCCTGTCAACCTCTGAGTTGAAAAGCAATGACTGATGGAAATTCTGGGGCTGGGAATCTGGGCTTTCATCCTCTCTAAATGCAGCACAAACCATGTGGACCAAGAGGTATCTGGCATATCTCTCCATGCATCTTCTATAAAAAGACTCCTTGACTACTTCTTTTGTAGCTACAAGCTATAGCTTTTGCTGTCATCTGGCTCTGAAATATCTTTTCCTTCCCCTGCCTCCCCAGATCCTTTGCACTCTGCCCTATGCAGCTGAAATGCCATAGCACCTGTAACTCCCCTGAGAACAGACTGGGACTGCAGAGCACAGTGACTATAGCTCACCTAGTACTTCCACTTCTCTCTATATCACATCTATTTACATGCACATGTGTCTCTCCAGTCAAACCAGGACTTCTTTCAGCTTATTCATCTTTCTGGCCTCAGTGGCACCTATCACCATGCTTTGAACCCACACATGGTTCCCCAGGAGACAGAACCTGCTCTAGAGTACTGCATGCCTGGATTCTGAGCCCAGCTTGCCAATTAACAGATGTGTGTCTTGGGCCTTAATTAACCTTTCTATGCCTCCATTTCATCTGAAAAGTATCTCATATCTTCTCAAGGCTGTGATAAGAATTAGACATAACAAATGTAAAGTGTCTACAGTAGACCATCTCAAAATGGCAGTGATCACAAGTTTTACTACATTTTCATTACAACAAAGAGTTTGTTCAGAAAATATATAAAATTATTTCCTGTCCACGGTAACTAGCATGATGCTGCACCTACTAGAAACATATGGATACACCTTGACTCTGGCTTTTGGAGAGTGAAGTCCTTAACGTAAGAGACCTACCTTGAACTCTTTCTCAATGTTGGCCAGCACTGCCAGCTCATTGCTAAGTTCTAAAGCTGTCATGACTGGGTCTTCACTAGACAGTGATAGGTAAGCTGGACTTGCCAGGCCCTTATAGGCATTAATCCTAGATCTGGAGTGGCTGAAGGAGTCATGCTTCTGTTTTTGGTTGCATTCACTGCACTTGCAGAAATAATCATGAGGCCGTTCAATCCGAGCACCCTTCCGCAAGAGGGTGTGCACTATTTCATATTCCTGGCAGTGGGCAGCCAGAATGATTGGGGTCACATCATGAGAGAACCGTGTCCCATCTTCATCATATGCATAAAAATCATCTTGCTGGAATTCCGACTGGCTGGGGCTGGTTGCTAACCTCTTGCCTTCAGCAAAAGCTGGATGGCTGAGAATAGCTTCCACGATCCGAACATAACCTTTACTAATAGCTAGAAGCAAAGCGTCCCCAACTCGAGACAGGTTTTCTTTCTTGAGAAGAAGTTCTGTGATTTCCAGATGCTCATTGGCCACTGCCAACTGCAAGGCATTCTGGCCCATGTAATCTACACAGTTGACGTTCAGTGAGAGACATTCTTCTAACATCTTCCTCACCACCGGGATGTTGCCATATTCAGCAGCATCTAAAAAACGCTCCTCCTCAACAGATAAGCTTGTTGAGCGATCATTAAACATGTATGCTGGTCCCCGGTTGGCTAGCCTTCTCCCCTTCTCACGGAGAATCGTCTGCCGCCGGTGGGCCAGTCTGCTGTCGGTGTCCTGGCTGTAATAAAATAGAAAGATTGGAACAAATCATATTAAAAGCATTTTACTGTGCCAAATGACCCGCTGTTCATCTAATGCAACCCTCAAGTATATTAGATGTTGCTCATCAGCTCTAGACCAACTATAATATAAATGAAGATGCGTTTGTTAATGGATTCCAAGAACTTCTCCTTTAAGAAAGCCAAGCACTTTGCAGATTTCAATGTTTCCATTTGGGGTGGAGACTGGCAATTCCCATAGTCTCTCTGTGCTGTTCACATAGGGATTAACGGGTATGTGTCGATCACAGATGCTGTAAGCCCCAGGGAAACCAATGGTGACAAAAGTAGAAACTTTCCTGCCCTGATAAATCTTAGGGTCTCAGGGAAGAAATTGGGAATCAACACAGTGGCCTGTCATCAGCTGTTTGTCATGATAAACCTAGAGCAGCATTATCTAACGATGCTTCCCGGAGAAAGTTACAGGCTAAAGACAGAAAGATGTGTAGGACTCAGGGGAGGTTATGTTTTGGGAGTGTGAGACAGAGTGGGTGCAAGTAGACAGTTTCCCCAGCACAGGGATCAACCAGATGCTACAGCACAGGTCTCATTAATGGGAACAATTGAGACTTGGACTCTGTGAGGTGTTCTAAAAATCACTGGAAATGAGAACATTGTGATTACAGTGCAGGTGGGAAAGAACACCTCTATGATCCTGGAATCAGAAACTTCTCTTTCTGTATTCATATGCTTAATGTTCTGTGTATGTATGACTAATTCATCTATGATGAAGACAGTGGTCAAAAAGGTGGCTAGCCTTCAGGATAAGCCTTCACTCTGTGATAGGAGAGAGTGATTCCTTCTTTAATCAAATGCTACAATGGGGATTTTTTCCCTTATTGATTTATAACTTTATGTTTTATAGTTTAAGACTCAATCCTTATCACTATCATTAACCACAGACTCACATGGGCCCTTCCCTGCAGAACAAAGAGGGAATATGTTAGGAGGACAGGGGGCTGAAATTTCAAGAGGGGAAAAGGTGTGATTGATGATAGATGTGAGAGATGTTTCCTTCTTTATAAATGTTTATAGAGCCATCCATCTAAAACTGTCACAAATTTCCCATTAGGAAGAAATTAAAGTTAGTCCAAAGACCCCATAAATGATCCTTCCCTCCAATGTGGCCTAATTATGTTTCTCTATGAGTCCTTATCCATCTTGGTACCAAGTCTCTTGTCTCTGGTAGTGTGATGTCCAAAGAAGTAGTGACATGTCAGCCACTCAGAAACAGACTATGGTTCTCTAAGGAGCTCAAAGAGTATGCTGACACATTCACCAATGCTTTCCATAGACTCATTCAGCAATAAACCCTTCCACCATCCTTGGTCTCTCTTCAAAAGTAACCAGCCTGATGTTTTATTAAAGAGACAACTTTGTAAATTTAAGAAATGATGTCTAGGGAGGCACCTGGGTGGCTCAGTCAGTTAAGCATCTGACTCTTGATTTCAGCTCAGGTCATGATCTCAGAGTCATGGGACTGAACTCTGCATCAAGTTTTGTGCTCAGCAAGGAGTCTGCTTGTCCCTCTCCCTCTGCTCCTCCTGCTACTCTCTTTCTCTAAAATAAACACATAAAATCTTTAAAAATAAAACCATAAAAAATAAATTTAAAATGTTATCCCAGGCCAATGGCTAGACATATGCCACAATTCCATTAATTTTTAAAGTAGGTCTTTAGATACTATATAGGGAACTTTTGTTAAATCTTAAGAAAATGATTTTTACATATATTTTGATTTCTATAGCTATTGCTTTGTTAATTTTATCAAGTTATGCACATGCACAATTTAAGGACTCCATAAGCATGTTATAAAAAAACAGCAACCCTATGTTCTTCATTTCCCCCACTTTCTGATCCCCAGAGGTAAGAATGTCAACTATTTAACTGATTATTTTATAATTTCAATCCTTATATCCATATTACTTAGTAATATTGTGATTTCTGATTTTCCAGGTTTGTCATTATCTATGGACCCACCGAAGCTGAGCATTTAGCTCACTTTCACGATCTCCCTCCTCTCACACACCCACATGGACACATACAAACATGTTTCACAGCTCCATATCATTCCAGGATAGTTATGGTGTAACTATTATGTTAGGATAATGCAGTGCTGGTCCAAGCTGTGACATGCATGTGTCTTTCCTGGCACCACTCCTCTGTGTCCCGAAACCCAGTAATTAAAACTTCTCTTTCTGTATTCATATGCTTAATGTTCTGTGTATGTATGACTAATTCAAAAAACTCTACACTCCTTCAATCTAAATCTTCATTTAATTCATCCAATGTGCTACGTGTTTTTTGAATTTTAGCTTCTTGAAGAGTGTCTATGAACCTGGACCCAGCTGTGGTCTAGATTCAAATGTATGTTGTTCTTGGATCTTCTGTTTGGCATCATCCCAAGGATTCTCTTCACTTTACTTTTGTGATGGATCCTCATGTAATGTGTATCCCAGATCCTCCTCCCTCTCAGTTCACTCCCGTAATCCAGGACAGCACATCTTCTAGGAGCTGACAGAGAAAACGAGCAGGAGAGGAAAATTCCTTCAGGTTTTGCATGTCTAAAAATGAGTTAGTAATATCAAAAATCTTAATTCGTAGTTTGGCTGGGTAGAGAATTCTAGGTTGAAAATAATTTTGAAAGACTTGTTCTATTAGATACTAATTTTTATAGTAGCTCTTGGGAAATATGAGGCTGGATATCTCTTTGCTGCTGCTATCCTAAAATTACATAATTTTTTATTGAAGGGAATCTCTTTTCCTCCATCATTCTGTGCACCCAGTAAATCTTTTCATCTAGAAAAAAAAGTGTCCTTCTCTGAGAAATATTTTTTTTCTTTTTCTGAGAAATATTTTTGACTCACATCTCTGATAATTTTGTTTCTGGCTCACTGTTGTTTCTGGGACTCCTTTTGGATGCTGGACATTCTGGGATTACCATTTAATTTTCTTATCTTTTCTCTCCAATTTTCCAGTTAATTGCATGTGTTCTTTTTATTGATTTGGTTTTGGTTTTTTAGGAGTTTTGTTTGTTTGCTTTTGTATTATACTCTGGACATTTCTCTAACTTTATCCTCTAATATATCTTTTGAAAATTTTTCTCTGCTATTATGTTTTTAATTCTCAAGAACATCTTTTTGTTCTTTAGAACACCTTTTCTTCTTTCAAAGACACATTATCTTCTCTTCTCTAAATCCAGAGACATTAGTGATACTCTACACAGATCCAAATACTTCAGAGAATCTACTTCTAAGTTGCTTTTTCAAAAATATTTTATTTATTTATTTATTTAACAGAAAGAGAGAGAGAGAGAGAGCACAAGCAGGGGAGTAGCAGAGGGAGAGGGAGAAGCAGGCTCCCCCCTAGGCAGGAAACCCAAAGCAGGGCCAATTTAAGGACCCGGAGATCATGACCTGAGCTGAAAGCAGATGCCCAACCAACTGAACCACTAGGTGTCATAAATTGCTTTTTAATGAATATTTCATTCTCTATATTTTGTATCAGAGTTTTTCCTCAAAAAGCTAGTGATTTTTGTAGCTATTCTTTTCTATTGAAAGAAAGTATTAATTCAAAAGTCTTTTCTAAAAAAGTGCAATTTTCCCTCAGAATAATTTGCTAATGTAACTTTTGGCAAAAGATGATTCTTGGAGGTGAGTCTTTAGAAGGGCAGCATTATGTCTGAAGTAAAGAATGTTACCTGAGGTCGAACTGCAGAGAGACCACCAAGACTTGTCATGTAAGCAGCCATCCATCCTCTTCCTTCTGAGATTCTGACCCCCTTCCCTTCTCTCTGTCATTCTTCCGGCTTCTAAGAATCCCCTGCAGTCCTGCCTCCTGCAAGCATTCCCCCCATAGTTGCTGTGATAGGACCAGAGGAACCTCACACCTTAGGGAAGGGGAAGGTCTGCTGAACATGGATAACGAAAAAGAGAAAATCTAGAGAAAACAGTTAAGATGAGAGGCACCTGAGGGGCTCTGTTGGTGAAGCATCTGCCTTTGGCTCAGGTCCTGGGATCAAGTCCCATGTCAGAGGGGAGTCTGCTTCTCTATCTCTCTCTGCCTGCGGCTCTGCCTGCTCTCTCTCTCTCTCTCTCTCTCTCTCTCTCTCTCTCGCATGCTCTCCCCCCCTCTCTTTCTCTGTAAAAAAAAAAAAAATCTTTAAAAAAATAAAAGTGAGATGAAAGTACTAGGAGTGAGGACTTGGGGAAGAAGTTCTGATGCTACTAAAACAATACCAAATAAGCACAAAATAGACACAAAATAAGACCAAGAACCAAGTCTGTTTTGTTCTTTTTCTTCCATAAGAATGGGTGAAATAATTACTCTAACCAAGGCTTTTCTGGGGTCCACTGAAATTACAAATGTGGAAATCTCCTAATTTTGGGTTTCACTATTTCTCATGGCCACAGGAATATGCATTTCTATGAACAAGAAGATCACCAGCTTTATCACTTCTCAGCCATTATTCAGGTGGAAGACTAATAGAAAGGCAAGGACTGCAATGGTGATCGATTGGCTTTTGTCTTTTTAAAGAAAGAAAAATTATTATCAGTAACTTTACTCATATTCGAATTTTTAATCTGTTTTCCAGAGTGTTATTCATTCACCTAACACCTCTAAATATATACTGAGGTATATATATTCTGTATTCTATTACGGAGGTACTATAACTCAGTTCATTCTGAGTTGCGACATCTTTAATTCCAAAATTTTAAAATACTGATTTATGACTTGAATGCCTACAGATCTGAATAATGGCAGGTCCTAACCCAGCAAGCCACTATTCATGAAGATATGTCCTGTTTCCTTCTAGACTATTATGGCTTTCATACCTATAGCTTCCATTATTTTGAGGAAACAGCAAAAACGTTTCCACAGGGAATGTTTTCTTCATTTTTTAAAAAAGATTTTATTTATTTATTCATGAGAGACACACACAGAGAGAGAGAGAGAGGCAGAGACACAGGCAGAGGGAGAAACAGGCTCCATGCAGAGAGCCCCAAGTGGGACTTGATCCCGGGTCTCCAGGATCATGCCCTGGACTGAAGGTGGCGCTAAATCACTGAGCCGCCTGGGCTGCCCTGTTTTCTTCAGTTTTAAAGCATCTCCTGTCTCATCATTGCAAACACTAATATTAATCCACTGGAGTGACATACATTTCAGATACACTTTTTATAAAAAGCCCTGGATTATCATCATTTCTTTGGCACTCTGTCTACAGGGGAGCCAGACATACAATGTTTATAGAGGCATCTGAGAAGATGCTGTGGGCATACACCACTCATTCTTGCATGGGTGGTGAGATAGAGGGAGGGCTGCCAGTAGGGGGACCCAACAAAATGCATATTTTGCTGCCTCCCGCCTTCCCTAACTGCAGTCTAAAAAGGTTCTATGTATTGTATTTTGTCACAAGTGGTGTTGCTTAATCCCTGCCTTTCAAATGCAAAAGCAAAACGTGTAAAATAACTTTTCAAGGAATACATATTTTAAGACTTTCAAGAAAGATATTAGATGCTGCTAGATTACATTTACCCCTTCAAGAATGGATTTTATAAGGCCATGTTGTAGAACTGTACATTAATTGCAAAGAAACCTAGTAAAACCATCTACTAGAAAGGGGGACACCCAAAACAATATATCAACAAAAGCGATATTTTCATTCCAGCTAAAGGGCATATTTTTGCAAAGTCAGTTCTTCTATTTAAGAAAAATATTTATTAGGAATTTTTATTCATCCATTTAGCCACATGTAACATGATTAGCTGTTTAGTAAGCTACATTTTCCTGTCTGTATTTTAAAAATTTGTTTTATCACAATACATAAATACCAGTTCCAGGAAGGAATGTATCTAGCCACTGCCCCCTCGGTCCTCAAATATTGATAAGGTCATGAAAATCAATAGTTTTTACATACCTCATTTTCCTGATAGTTTTTGCTGGCGAGATAGTGCCAGTTGCCCCAGATAGTGAGAGATGGAATAATCCATCTTGATTGAAAATGCTGGTAACGCAAATTAGCTTCTGAGTCAGATGGACTATGTGCTTTGAGTCCATAGCATGTAATATCTCTATTTCCTGTTCAAATATAATGTGCTTTTACCAAATGGAATTGCTCTTATACAAACTAAGCTTTATATTAAGTATCTAGCTTAACTTTTTATTTGTTGTTTCAAAAATCCTTGAAATTTTAAAGGGAAAGCACAGTTGTACTAAAGCAGTGTGAATGTAAAGGGCATGTGAGTATCCACGAGGCACAGGGGAGCCGAAAATGCCGACAGTCAGCCAGAAGGTGAAAATGAAGGAAATTCCAGGATGTACATTTTATTATCTGCACAATAACCCATGGGAAAAGTTGAACTTAAGTATTTAGAGATTAACAGTCAACACAACTGGCAATTTTGCCAAACACTTTAGGAGAATGAATGATAAGAGTCATTTTATCCTAATGAGACTGTTTTTACATGTCTGCTTACTCCGGCCACACACATCTGTCCCTCCCTCTGGGCTGAGGAGCAGTCAGCATACGCGGTGGCTTCCCAAGTCCCGAGAGGAGGGACTGTTGTGTCTCTTGTTCACCAGAGAATCCCCAGATTCTGAGGGCTTAGCAGAAAGGCACATTGCAAACTAAACAAGAACCAAGCTTCTGGAGCCCACGTGCTCCCAGAGAGCCAACAGCAAAGAAGATGCACAACCCTACCGACAAAACGCAGGCCGAACCTCATTGTGTGGATCCGGAGATATGAATAACATCCTATATCCCAGAGGGTGGGGCCAGATGGCGGAAGAGTAGGGTCCTCAACTCACCTGGTTCCACCAACTTACCTAGATAACTTTTAAAACATCCTGAACACCTATGAATTTGACCTGAGATTTAAAGAGAGAAAGCCGGAATGCTACAGACACGAGTTTTCTTTTTTTTCTTTTTTCTTTTTATTTATGATAGTCACAGAGAGAGAGAGAGAGAGAGAGAGAGAGAGGCAGAGACACAGGCAGAGGGAGAAGCAGGCTCCATGCACCGGGAGCCCGACGTGGGACTCGATCCCGGATCTCCAGGATCACGCCTTGGGCCAAAGGCAGGGCCAAACCGCCAAACTGCTGCACCACCCAGGGATCCCACAGAGAGTAGTTTTCGATTCTAGCCAGGTAGGAAGGTGAGAAAAAAAAAAAGAAAGAAAAGAAAAAAGAAAAAAAGAATCAAGTCGGGGAGGAGCACCGCAAGGAGCCAGGCTAAAGCAGGGTGGCAAAAGCCTTTGGGACAGGAAAGCCCACCCCTGGAGAAGCGGGAACTTTATTTATTTATTTTTTAATTTTATTTATTTATGATAGTCACAGAGAGAGAGAGAGGCAGAGACATAGGCAGAGGGCGAAGCAAGCTCCATGCACCTGGAGCCCGACGTGGGATTCGATCCCGGGTCTCCAGGATCGCCCTGGGCCAAAGGCAGGCGCTAAACCGCTGCCACCCCGGGATCCCGAGAAGCCGGAACTTTAAAAATCCACACCAGATTTTTCTGGCATGGGAAAGTGCTCAGCAGGGATTTGGGCAGAATTGCTGGAGGGGCAGTCAGTGAAGCCTCCAGTTTCCCGGAGTCACTAATAGAGGAAGTGTGCCCAGGGTAAGTGCTCCACAAACTGTGGACAGACCTCGGTAAAGGGCTGGAGTGCGCAGCTGGTGGGGCATGGGGGCGGGGGGGCGGGGGAAGCCAGTGGGTTAGGTGGGCAGCTCCGGATAGAGGGGTGTGCGCCTTGCTGCCTTCGGGAGCCGGGCTCCCCAGAAACGCAATTCCAGCAGCATAAGACCCCGAATCCCAGAGCTCTGAGAGCGGACAAAGCCCACGATCCTGCACTCCCCCTGGGACAGGCAGAGGAGGGGAGGGCAAGGACAATGAGGACTCTCCTGCCACTCGGCGCCCTGCAAGCTGTGCAGATCAGTGCACCCACACTGGCCATGGGAGCATCTTGGCCAGGACAGACTGGGAGACTGCGGTAGTGACTGCAGGGAGCTGACTCCAGGGCTGGAGACCTGGCTGCCACCAGTGTTGTTTTTCCTCCTTGTTTCACCCTGTGCCTGGGAGACGTGGGGCCGCCAGGGAAAAAAGGCCTCACCGGATAAACAGCTCACACTAAGCCTGGCACCAGGCAAGGGGCAGAGCATCTCCACCTGCCACACATACCTGAGAATCAGCACAGCGGACCCCTCCCCCAGAAGACCCGCTGGAAGAATAGGGGAAGACCAAGTTCTTGACCAAGCAGCCCTGGAAAGCTCCAGGGGAAGTCGAGGGATTTATAGTATATAGAACTAGAGGGTCCTTCCACTTAAAAAAATTTTTTTTCCCTTTTTACATTACAACTCATTTTTATATCAGACTAAAAATTTCCAAAATTTTTCCCTTTTCCCACCTTAACTACAATATTTTAACACCTCTTCATTTTTATGTTTCTTCCTTTTTGACTTTTAAATTTCTACAATTACATGTCTTAGATATGTTTTCCACTTCTAGATTCCCTTCAACATACTCAATTTAATTTTGGGAGATATACAAGATACGGTTTTTTTGTTTTCTCTGCCTCATTTTGTTCTACAATGGTGGAAGTTAATATCTTCCAAACATGACCAGCATGCACCCAAACCAACTGGAATACCATGTTAGTTCATTCTGTAGGATTATATTCTCTCTTCATTCTTATTCTGCAACCCTCTTTTATCTCATTTATGCTTCAGTGGTCAAAGTTGGGGCTTTCTACAAGTATTGCTAGTATATAAATTTGGGACTGAGCATCTTCTAACTTACAGAACTTTATACACTCAGAACCAAGAAGATCAGCTCTAGAACCCTTCAGGTAGACTACATTCTCCCTCCACAACAACACCTTCACCACCACCATCTAAGTACCCACCATTTTATTCTCTTTTTCCTTTTTACATTTGTTTTTTTCTCATCTTTTTTTTTTCTTCTTCTTTGAAATTTTCGGCCTTTTATTTTTTCCTACTTTGTTTTAAGATTTGTTTTTCACTTTAGTGGTCCTTTGGTTTTATTTTGTTCTGATCTTTGTTTTCATTTACTGGTCTCTGACCTCGTCAGAATCATCTATGGTGAAATTTACTTAGGTTGTGGTTGATAGTCTTGACACAGCCTGCTCATGCAGCCACTCTGCACTGAGCAAAATGACTAGAAGGAAATTGAAGCAGTCATCAGAAACCTCCCAAGACACAAAAGTCCAGGGCCAGATGGCTTCCCAGGGGAATTCTATCACACGTTTATAGATGAAACAATACCTATTCTACTAAAGCTGTTCTGAAGGATAGAAAGGGATGGAATACTTCCAAACTCAATTTATGAGGCCAGCATCACCTTGATTCCAAAACCAGACAAAGACCCCACCAAAAAAGGAGAATTATAGACCAATTTCCCTGATGAACATGGATGCAAAAATTCTCAACAAGATACTAGCCAATAGGATCCAACAGTACATTAGGATTCACCATGACCAAGTGGGATTTATCCCCAGGATGCAAGGCTGGTTCAACACCGGTAAAATAATCAATGTGATAGATCACATCAACAAGAGAAAAAACAAGAACCATATGATCCTCTCAATAGATGCAGAGAAAGCATTTGACAAAATACAGAATCCATTCCTGATCAAAACTCTTCAGAGTGTAGGGATAGAGGGAATGTTCCTCACCATCTTAAAAGCCATGTATGAAAAGCCCACAGCAAATATCATTCTCAGTGGGGAATAACTGATAGCCTTTCCCCTATGATCAGGAATACAACAGGGATGTACACTCTCACCACTTCTATTCAACATAGTACTAGAAGTCCAAGTCCTAGTCTCAGCAATCAGACAAGAAAAAGAAATAAAAGGCATTCAAATTGGCAAAGAAGAAGTCAAACTCTCCCTCTTTGCAGATGACATGATACTGTACATAGAAAACCCAAAAGACACCACCCCAAGATTGCTAGAACTCATACAGCAATTCAGCAACGTGGCAGGACACAAAATCAATACCCAGAAATCAGTGGCATTTCTATACACTAACAATGAGACTGAAGAAAGGGAAATTAAGGAATCAATCCCATTTACAATTGCATCCAAATGCATAAGATACCTAGACATAATCCTAACCAAAGAGGTAAAGAACCTATACCCTAAAGACTACAGAACACTTCTGAAACTAATTGAGGAAGACGTAAAAAGGTGGAAAAATATTCCTTGGTCATGGATTGGAAGAATAAATATTCCTAAAATGTCTGTGCTACCCAGGGCAATTTACAGGTTCAATCAATCCCTATCAAAATACTATGGACTTTCTTCACAGAGTTGCAATAATTTTAAGATTTGTGTGGAATCAGAAAAGACCTCGAATAGCTAGGGGAATATTGAAAAAGAAAACCAGAGCCAGGGGCATCACAGTGCCAGATTTCAAGTTGTGCTACAAAGTTGTGATCATCAAGAAACTGTGGTACTGGCACAAGAACAGACACATAGATCAATGGAACAGAATAGAGAACCCAGAAATGGGCCCTCAACTCTATGGTCAACTAATATTTGACAAAGCAGGAAAGACTATCTACTGAAAAAAGGACAGTCTCTTCATAAATGGTGCTGGGAAAATTGGACAGACAAGTGCAGAATGAAACTAGACCATTCTCTTACACTATACACAAAGATAAACTCAGAATGCATGAAAGATCTATTTTATTTTATTTTATTTTTTAAATTTTTATTTATTTATGATAGTCACAGAGAGAGAGAGAGAGGCACAGAGACACAGGCAGAGGGAGAAGCAGGCTCCATGCACCGGGAGCCCGACGTGGGATTCGATCCCGGGTCTCCAGGATCGCGCCCTGGGCCAAAGGCAGGCGCCAAACCGCTGCGCCACCCAGGGATCCCGCATGAAAGATCTAAATGTGAGACAAGAATTCATCAAAATCCTAGAGGAGAACACAGGCAACAGGCTTTTTGAACTTGGCCACAGCAAATTCTTGCAAGATACATCTATGAAGGCAAGGGAAACAAAAGCAGAAGTGAACTCTTAGGATTTCATCCAGATAATAAGCTTCTGCACAGCAAAAGAAACAGTCCACACAACTAAAAGACAACCTACAGAATGGGAGAAGATAGTTGCAAATGACATATCTGACATATCAGATAAAGGGTTAGTTATCAAGATCTATAAAGAAGTTATTAAACTCAACACCCAGGGATCCCTAGGTGGCACAGCGGTTTGGCGCCTGCCTTTGGCCTAGGGCGCGATCCTGGAGACCCAGGATCGAATCCCACATCGGGATCCCGGTGCATGGAGCCTGCTTCTCCCTCTGCCTGTGTCTCTGCCTCTCTCTCTCTCTCTCTCTCTCTCTCTCTGTGACTATCATAAATAAATAAAAAAAAAATTAAAAAAAAAAAACTCAACACCCAGGAAACAAACAATCCAATCATGAAATAGGCATAAGACCTGAACAGACATTTCACCAAAGAAGACATACACATGGCCAACAAGCACATGAGAAAATATTCTGCATCACTTGTCAACAGGGAAATGCAAATCAAAACCACAATGAAATACCACCTCACACCAGTGAGAATGGGAAACATTAACAAGACAGGAGACAACAACGGTTGGAGAGGATGTGGAAAAAGGGGAATCCTTTTGCAGTGTTGGTGGAATATGAACTGGTACAGCCACTCTGAAAAACTTGGGAGGTTCCTTAAGGAGTTAAAAATAGAGCTACCCTAGGACCCAGCAATTGCACTACTGGAGATTTACCCCAAAGATACAGATACAGTGAAATGGCAGGACACATGCACCCCAATGTTCATAGCAGCAATGTCTACAATAGCCAAACTGAGGAAGGAGCCTCAGTTCCATCGAAAGATAAATGGATAAATGGAAGATATGGTATATATACAATGGAATATTACTCAACCATTAGAAATGACAAATACGCACCATTTGCTTCAACATGGATGGAACTGGAGGGTATTATGATGAGTGAAGTAAGTCAATTTGAGAAGAGAAAGCATTATATGATTTCAGTCATACGGGAATATAAAAAATAGTGAAAGGGATTATAGGGGAAAGGAGAGAAAATGAATGGGAAAAATTAGAAAGGGTGACAGAACATGAAAGACTCCTAACTCTGGGAAACGAACAAGGGGTAGTGGAAGGGGAGGTGGGCGGGGGGATGGAGTGACTGGGTGACAGGCACTGAGCGGTGCAATTGATGGGATGAACACTGGGTGTTATACTATATGTTGTCAAATCAAATTCCAATTAAAAAAATTAAAATAAATAAATAAGTAAATAAAAATTTAAAAAACACATCATATACCCTTTCAAGTTAGAATTGAAATCACTAAGGTACAGAAGTAGTTGAAATGCATATTCCTTTAAAGGCTTTCGTGTAACTTGATCAGAAGTGGAGATTTTGTGATCCTTTCCTCTCACCTCTTTTGCCCTCTGCCTGTCCTGATATCCCACATAGAGCATGACCACCCATCTTCACCATATATTACCAAATCCCCAGGACTTCCAGAGAGTTCTCAAGATAGCAATTCCCTATGTGACTCAAGAAGCCTCAGTTTCCCCGTGGAGTCATCTTATCCCATTCAGTACTAACTTTCCGGAGATCAGTCATATGGCATCACACCTTGGCTTTATTCCACCAGGGAAAGACAGATTCCTGAACCGTTTATCTCTCAAGTGGGAGCCAGCATGTTTTGTGTATGTTACATATTTTTAATTTATTTTGATCACAACTGACAGTTTGCTTTTATAAATTAGAAACCCAACTATGTGAGAGAATGAAAACAGGAGTAAATAATGAAACAGTTGTAGAAACTTTTAATATTCACCATACACAAAGATAAACTCAAAATGGATGAAAGATCTAAATGTGAGACAAGATTCCATCAAAATCCTAGAGGAGAACACAGGCAACACCCTTTTTGAACTCGGCCACAGTAACTTCTTGCAAGATACATCCACGAAGGCAAAAGAAACAAAAGCAAAAATGAACTATTGGGACTTCATCAAGATGAGAAGCTTCTGCACAGCAAAGGATACAGTCAACAAAACTAAAAGACAACCTACAGAATGAGAGAAGATATTTGCAAATGATGTATCCGATAAAGGGCTAGTTTCCAAGATCTATAAAGAACTTCTTAAACTCAACACCAAAGAAACAAACAATCCAATCATGAAATGGGCAAAAGACATGAAGAGAAATCTCACAGAGGAAGACATAGACATGGCCAACATGCATATGAGAAAATGCTCGGCATCACTTGCCATCAGGGAAATACAAATCAAAACCACAACGAGATACCACCTCACACCAGTGAGAATGGGGAACATTAACAAGGCAGGAAACCACAAATGTTGGAGAGGATGTGGAGAAAGGGGAACCCTCTTGCACTGTTGGTGGGAATGTGAACTGGTGCAGCCACTCTGGGAAACTGTGTGGAGGTTCCTCAAAGAGTTAAAAATAGACCTGCCCTACGACCCAGCAATAGCACTGTTGGGGATTTACCCCAAAGATACAGATGCAGTGAAACGCCGGGACACCTGCACCCTGATGTTTCTAGCAGCAATGTCCACAATAGCCACACTGTGGAAGGAGCCTCGGTGTCCATCGAAAGATGAATGGATAAAGAAGCTGTGGTCTATGTATACAATGGAATATTCCTCAGCCATTAGAAACGACAAATACCCACCATTTGCTTCGATGTGGATGGAACTGGAGGGTATTATGCTGAGTGAAGTAAGTCAATTGGAGAAGGACAAACATTATATGGTCTCATTCATTTGGGGAATATAAATAATAGTGAAAGGGAATATAAGGGAAGGGAGAAGAAATGAGTGGGAAATATCAGAAAGGGAGACAGAACATAAAGACTCCTAACTCTGGGAAACGAACTGGGGGTGGTGGAAGGGGAGGAGGGCGGGGGGTGGGGGAGAACGGGTGACCGACACTGAGGGGGTCACTTGATGGGATGAGCACTGGGTGTCATTCTGTATGTTGGTAAATGTACATCAATAAAAAATAAATTTATTAAAAAAAAAGAAAAAGAAAGGGAGAGAGAACATGGAAGACTCCTAACTCTGGGAAACGAACTAGGGGTGGTGGAAGGGGAGGAGGGTGGGGGGTGGGGTGACTGGGTGACAGGCACTGAGGGGGGCCCTTGATGGGATGAGCACTGGGTGTTATTCTGTATGTTGGCAAATTGAACACCAATAAAAAATAAATTTATTATTACAAAAAAAAAGAAACTTTTAATAAAATAACGAAGTCTGAAATGTCATTGTTTTTTTTTTTACCCCCAGTTTATGGATTATTTATCACATCTTCCTTCTTCAAAATATTCTTTGGTAGCTCTCTGGGCACATGATTCTATTTTTTTTTAATTTTTATTTATTTATGATAGTCACACACACACACACACACAGAGGCGGAGACACAGGCAGAGGGAGAAGCAGGCTCCATGCATTGGAAGCCCGACACGGGACTCAATCCCGGGTCTCCAGGATCGTGCCCTGGGCCAAAGGCAGGAGCTAAACCGCTGCGCCACCCAGGGATCCCCACATGATTCTATTTTGATCTATTTTAATACAGTATCCCTGAGAATATTAACAAGTTTATGTATAATACAAGCAAAATATATCCCTATTATCTCATCAAAGAAAGAGGTTTAAACTATTTGCTTCTCTTAACAGAAACTGTCGTTGTCCTGTGTATTATTACACAAACCTATTCTCAGCTCCACATGTAACCTCATGTAGGACAGACTCCAGGCAAGAAAAAACCAGCATTCTTGAACCGGGTGACCTGAGGCATTTCCTGATGAGACTGGGAATGTGTGGGCAGGAATTATGGAAATCCAACACGCGCCAGGTCCTGGACCGTGTGGGTTGAGGCCAGAAGGGCACAAGGACAAAATAGCCACTGCAGTTTAGACAGGACAGCCTAAGGCAAGGGCCACTTGATAGTTCTTGACCTTTGCCAAGGGCAACAGCCAACCGTCAAGGAGAGAGCCAAGGGAACAGACATCCTGACATCCTTGTCCTGTCTCTGTTGCCCCACAGGGGACTCCTGGGGGCTGCCCCACATCAGAGCCTCAGGACAGAGGAGCCTGTGGATACAGCGTGGATGGCCAGCCCACATGAGCAGGGGACGGCAGGCAGGGGAGAGGCTGGCCAGGAGGCTGGGCCACTGCACCTGCACACGCTCCAGTGGTCAGTCTGACCTCAGCATGACTCATGTCCTTATGAGTGCTGGTGGAAACGTGTGCAGAGAACATGGCAGGTGTACAAATGCTCTATTATGAATAACAGATGCCTCACTTATCCTCTTTCTGAGCTTATTTTCCCTGCTGTCAGCTCTCTGTCAGGAACATCAACGTTCAACTTCAGGCAGTGCCCTATCTTAAACTAGCCTGTGATGAAGATTCATCCATCTGCATTTTAAGTTAATACTCATGAGGCTCCGCAGGAGCCACTCTGACTCTGAGGGTCGGAGGACCACAGAGCAGAGAGTCTTCCTTCCTGACACGTCTTAAAGTTACACCACAGGCATGGTTTCTGTGCAGTTTCTTCTTTTGTCTTATCTCTGGGATACATACAAGACTAGGAGCTAGACTCTTGCCACCCTCTTTCACTACCTGGAATCTTCTTTTGTCGTTCACCAAAACATAAATATGGATGATACATAAGCACAGGAAAATATGCTCATATTATGCCAATCAAGAGATGCAAGTGACGACCTCTATAAGATATACTGCATACTGGGACACCTAGGTGGCTCAGCAGTTGAGCGTCTTCCTTTGGCTTCGTGTGATCCTGGAGTCCCGGGATCAGGTCCCACTTTGGGCTCCCTGCATAGAGCCTGCTTCTCCCTCTGCCTGTGTCTCTGCCTCTCTTCCTGTGTCTCTCATGAATAAATGAATAAAATCTTAAAATATATATATTTATATACATATATACATATATACTGCATGCCTATTAGAATGGCCAAAACTAACAAGAAAAGTTGTACCATGCTCCAGTGAGGATGGAGGATAACTAGAACTTTTTTCTGTTCCTTTTTAAAAATTATTATTATTATTGTGCAGGATTTCTGGTTCAGTGGCACCATCTTCCATGACATCTGTAGAGCTCAGAGCCAGCAGTGGATTGCTGGCTACTCTGGTCCCACGAGATGGGGTTGTAGTTTGGGTTATCTATCGTATCCCAAGACAAAACCTTTCTCTCTCTTGCTTATTTGCTCTTTCACTACCTAATAGCCAAAAAGCAATTCTCACTTCATTTTCACTTTTCTCTCCAAAACAAGCACACTCTGAAGAATACTTGCTTCTAAGTCCTTTCTCTGTAGTCTATGCTCTGACCTACTAGGGCACCTGTTTCAGTATTTTTTGGAAGGAGGGGCAGCTTGGTCCTGTTGGCAGTAGTGTTAGATCCACCCAAGGCTATTCACCGTTTTCTTCTCATCTCTTTCACATAGATTTTCTTACTCTGTTCTTTTCCTGTGTATACAGGCCAGGGTGGAGGGGGGCAGGCAGGATGGGACAGCTCACATTAGGATCTAGTAGGTTTTTCTTTTCAGTCTTGCAGTTATTTTGAGCTTTTGGTTACCCTTGTTGCAGGGGCCGGGGCAAGCTGACCCAAGATGTGCCACTTTGGCATGAACATGGTTGAGAGTAAAAGTGATCTAAACCCAGCAGATTCAGGAGAAGCTCTTTTACCTCCCCCTCACTGCCAGCTTGTACCAGGATAATAGTTATTCAGAGATGCCTCTGCACCCAGGAAACCCATCTGCATCACAGTTCAATCTGGTTTTTCCAAACATCTGCTCTCACCTTCCTGATTGTGGCTGTCCTTCTGTGTCCTCAGATCCTACTTCTTTCCAGAGCTCACAGGAACTTCATGTTGCCTCAAATGTCTTTGGAATTTCTATGTCTGTGTGGCCACCCTGTTTGTAGGTCTGATGTAGTATTGGAATCTATGTGATTCCACACCAAATGTGAGATTTGGTGGGGGGAGGTTTGGAGCCCATGATCAAGGAAGAATTCTTGAGATGTCTTTGGTGCATAATGGTGGTTTTATGAAAGCCTGGGGGCAGGCCCCATGGGCAGGAAGAGCTGCTGCCCTGGGTTGTGAGGGGCGGCTGATTATATACGGAGGAGCTGGGGAAGGTAAGAAAGAGGGAGGTTTTTGAAAGAACTTTCATCTGCTAAAGACAGGGTCCTGGAGGCCTTGTCATTATCAAATTAAGGTTGTTTCTCCCTCTAGCAAAGCATTAACATTATATTTTATTTTAAGATTTATTCATTCATGATAGACACAGAGAGAGAGAGAGAGGCAGAGACACAGGCAGAGGGAGAAGCAGGCTCCACACCAGGAGCCTGACGCGGGACTCGATCACGGTACTGTAGCATCGCACCCGGGCCAAAGGCAGGCGCCAATCTGCTGCTGAGCCACCCAGGGATCCCCCAGCATTAACATTATAGACGGGAGTTTCCTTCTGGAAGTTAGGTTATTGATAAGAATGCTTTGTTCTTGTAAATCACTAAGACATTTGTAAATTGAAGGAGATATAGGACCTGCTGGGCTGTGATCTCTATTGGTTAACCATTTGCTTTCCTTCCTTTAGCTTCAGGGCCACCGGGAGTGCTGGAGGAATGTAACCCACAACCTGCCTGGGAGTTGGGGCATGGTTTGCAGGGTTTGTGGGGTGTTGGCCATGCTTGTCCTTGTGGAGGCCGAGAAAATTAAGGCCATTCCACTTTAAGTTCAGCATTAGCACCTGTCCAGCCATCCCAGGCCCCTGTGAAGAAGAGCTGAAATTTACATTACTTCAGTTACAGGAAAAAAAAAAAAAAAACAGCTTACAGCTTAATGTCCCAGAAAGCCCCATATTAGAATGAGAACAGAGCCCAAGCCAGTGGCAGGAAGCCCCATATTAGAATGAGAACAGAGCTCAAGGCTGGTGGCAGAAAGTCCCATATCAGAATGAGAGCAGAGCTCAATGCCCTTGCAAGCCCCATATCAGAATGTAAACAGAACTTGAGAAATTCCTCCACCCCTTCTGGAGGTCCCCTAGACCAGCCCATAAAACTAAGCTAAAACCCACCTCGGGGTCCAAGTCCCTGCTCCGCTGTGTCGGGTGTACTTGGACCCAAGCTCGAGCTTGTAAATAAACCCTCGGGAGTTTGCATCGGTGTCGGCTCCTTGGTGGTTTCTCGGATTCGCAATCTTGGGCACAACAGTCCTCAGTGAGCCTTCTGCTCCCTCAGCAGATCTATTAAATGTGATTTTCTCTTCATGTCAATTTGATTCTAAGTCCAGCTAGAAGGACCACAGAGCAGAGAGTCTTCCTTCCTGACACGTCTTAAAGTTACACCACAGGCATGGTTTCTGTGCAGTTTCTTCTTTTGTCTTATCTCTGGGATACATACAAGACTAGGAGCTAGACTCTTGCCACCCTCTTTCACCACCTGGAATCTTCTTTTGTCGTTCTCATGAAACATTTCAAATCAATCATACCAGAACTAGCACATTCTGGGAGAGACAGACAAAGCAAAACCATTTTAATGGTTCTACATTTGAGATGAAAAATATATACAATCACAACTCAAATACTCTGCTGTACTTGCAAAGATCGTTTAATGCATGTGCATGTGGGTACAAGAGAAAGTGGTTTAAAATGTTTCTAATGTTGCACAAAATGATTAAGAATGGATACAGTGATTCTATGTGAAAATTTCTAACCTTTCCATGTCATTTGAGGAAAATATTCTTTCTTCTCTCCTCTCTGTGTTCCTTTGTCATTCTAAAATTACAGTGGCAAGGAATCTCTAGCTTTGTGCTTGCTGAAGTCAACAGAGAATTACTCACTGCTAGCCATGTTGCTTTCCTCCAAATGATTCATTATTCTTCTATCTAAAAGTAGCTTCTCATTCATGCTATGCAGAGACCACCTGTGGGCAGACAAGCTTGAGCGATGGAAAGCAGAAAGGCCCATGGTGACCACCTGGCTGACCACAGCAGACCACCTACCTCAGAATATGCACAGGCCTCAGCTAACCAACAGATTGCTTCCAACTAGGCACAGTTAACAAAAAAATATGGTGCCACACCTGCCCACCCTCCCTCTTTAAAAACAGCCCCCAGCTACTGTCTTCCCACTAACCTGCCTGCTACTCCCTGGTGGTGGATGCAGTAAGCTTCCATCTCCTTTGTACACCTCCCATGCCACCGGCCTCCCTCAGTCCTCGCCCCACATTTGGGGGCCCCATCCAGTCTTTCCTCTTTCCTCTGCTCCTATCTTATAAATCTGGGATGGTAGGCCCATCATGGCCATGCAGGTAAATCTACTGACACGGAAAGAGACAGTGCCTTCTATCTGTAAATGTAATCCTACCACACTATAAGAGCTTTCGTTTCCATATCCCCCATTTCTCAAAACAGTGAGTAGTACATGGTATGATCTGTGTATATCCAGTGCTATATACACAATCTTTATCTATAAAATACAACAAAATTTGACATCACTTGTTATCTATGGGTGGGTGGTAGAATTTCCTACATTTTTTTTTTTTTAAATAGAAGATCCAGAATTTTAATGGCACTTTTTGCCAGATAAGAGTTTATTTTATTATTTAACAAAAACGTACATATTTAGTATATTTAAAGTGTATGACATGATGATTTGATATATAAATACACAGTGAAATGATTACCACAATCAGGTTAATTAACTTCTGCATCTACTCACATAGTTACCTTTTGTCCTTTGAGTTGAGAGTACACAAAGTCTACTTTCTTAGCAAATTTCTGATATTGATGAAGGATGGAAGTAGAAACATGTTCACCTTTAACCCAGAAGGCTGACCTACTAGCCTTCATAGTTTTTTTTTTTTTTTTTTTTTTCCTTCATAGTTTTAATAATGATGAAATAAGTACTGGTTGCTACATTCTTAAAGGTTCTCATCAACGTGAGAGCAAAAGCAAAAGAAAAGTTAAACTTCCTACTCCCTCCAGACCACTGACACATCCTTGAAACAGCAGAGTGAACTTCCCCTAGGCACTCTGCTGCCCCCTTGTTAATACTTGGTCAAGGGCAACAGGCAATCTTAGCCCGACCCCAGGACTCTGTGAGTCTACTTTAACACATAAAAATTCCTGTAGAAATGTCCTTTATCTCTACCCCCCCAAGAAATGTGTTGGTGATCACCCCTCAAGCACATGGCCCACTGATATACATCTGAAGGGTCTCATGACTCAGCTTTTTTTTATGACTCAGCTTTTATTAGGCAGTAATAAATGACCCTTTCCCAACAACAGCTAGCCCCTCGAGGTCCTGAGAACCTGGCTTACAAATTCATTAGAGAATTATGCCCTCCCTGACCCCCTCTCAACTTGGAAGTCTATAACGGGCCACCTCTCAAGACCCCTTCCTGCCCACGAATCATGTCCCCAAGCTTTAGTAAAACCATCTCTCTGCACCAAAGACATCTCAAGAATTCCTTCTTGGCTGTCGGCTCTGAACCTCCACGTTTCTTACATCATGATTCTCTGTACACCTAACTGATAGTTAATATGAAACCGAATGATAAGCATAAAGAAATCTTGAAAAAGTAGTATTATGAGTAGAAATTCGAAGAAGAAATTTATGATCTAGGACTCTCTGCATGTCCCTTCCCCCTTGAACACAAAGCATATAAGCACCAGCTTCATACAGCGAAAGTGCAGCTTTTTGTGCCTAGGAGTCCTGTTCCCATGCTCCTTAATAAAATTCCTGTTTTACATGAAATATGTCAAGAATTCTTTCTTGACCTTCGTGCTAAGTGACCCTGCAGCAGTATCGGTGCAGTGATACTATCATCATTACGCTCTACAGTAGATGACTATACCGATTGTGCCACATGACTCACTTCTGTGCCTTAACCAACATCTCCCATTTCCCCACCTCCCAGCCTGGCAATCACCATTCTACTTTCGGCTTCTGTGTATTCAACTTTGTTAGATTCCACATACAAATGAGATCAACTGACATTATTTTTTAAGTAATTTTTCTTTGATACCCCCCCCAAAAAAAAGCCCACCTACTTCATTCACTTGGCAATTATTTCTCACTTTCTAACCTTTAGAAATACATACGCAACAATCAACTCTCATTGCCTCACTTAAAATAGGCAACTACTTTAAGTAGAAATCTAAAAGGATTTATTAAATGAAAATGTATAAAAACCTAGTACCTAATTTTTGTATAAATGTGGAAAAGTCAAACATCTCAAAGTAATGACATTTTTGGAACAAACACAAGGGTTGTTAGCATACCCCTTGCCATGGCAGAGCATGTTGGCCTTGGAGTCAGATGGAATTTGTTTTGTATTCCAGGTTTGTGACTTACTCAGTGTGCAATCCTGATTGAGCAACTTAATTTCTGAGATTGATTAATTAAATTAATTCTCTGAGAAGAGATAACAAGAATACTAACCTTGTAGGTATATTTGAATGAGTAAGAACAATTTTAAAATGGCCCACAGCAAGATGCCCTAGAATTCTTGGAATTTGGTGATTGAATGGAAAAAAGGAGGCAGAGAGGGGCACTTGGGTAGCTCAATGAGTTAAGGGTCTGACTCTTATTAGTTTGGCTCCAGACAGGATCTGAGGGTTGTGAGATCAAGCCTCGATTTGGGCTGTGTGCTCAGCATGGAATCTATTTGGGATTCTCTCTCTATCCTTCTGCCCATTCCCCACGATTGTGCACATATGTGCACATGCACTCTTTCTCTCTCTAAGTAAAAAAAAAAAAATCTTTAAAAAAATAAGTAAATAAATATCAGGCTTGTAGATCCACAAGACTTCACTTTGTGACACAGAGTTCATAGATCAAAAGGTTAGAAAAGATTCACACTTCACAAAAAGCCTAGAAAAATCAGGAAAGATTAGTCGAGTTCACATACTGCAGCTGGGGGAGTGGCTAATGCACAGGCAGGGTATTGACCAGCAAGGGTGGGCCAAACAGGAGGAAATGGAAATGTATGGTAAGTATGCGGGCACCGTCCAGTAGTGACAGTACTGCCCCTAGAGTGGTCTCCTAGAGGAACTAGCAGATGTTGCTGCTTCATTAAAAAAAAAGTTAAGTTGTCTGGGTAAAAGCATAAGCCTGCACTGAGCATGCCTTTGTCTTTTAAGTAGGTCCTCTGATAGATGTGGTATTCTTAAAATTGTTTTAATACAGAGTCATCTGAAGACAAAGTAGAATAATTTTAAGACTGGGCAGAAGCCTGTTCTACAGAATTAAATAACCTCAGAAAACATTTATTTATGAAACACTTAGATACCATTTACTCTGCATGTGCCAGGTATAATTTGAATAATATAATAACTCAATTTTCCTAAGAATCCTATGACATCCTTACTATTAGTGCCTCCACCGCAGAGGAGGGAAAACCGAGGAACCAGAGAGGAGCTTGCCCTTGGTCACCCAGCTTCTAAGGGGCAGAGCAGGGACCTGACCCAGAGTCTGCCTCCTTCACCTGCTAAAGGCCTGGCCTTTCACCTGAGTTGGCAATCCTCTTTCCTCCTAGATGTGATAGGCTGTGACACTGCGGATGGGCAACAAGGAGGGCGTCTGCTCCAAGTCACACTTTGATTCACAGTCTTGACTCTAAGAACATCTGTTTGGTTGTTTCCTGAATCCCATGAATATGATGACAAGGGGATTTGAGGGTTTTTGTATTTTTTATTATTTTTATTTTTTTTAAGACTTAATTCACTCATTTATTCATGAGAGAGACAGAGAGAGGCAGAGACAGAGGCAGAGGGAGAAGCAGGGTCCATGCAGGGAGCCCGATGCAGGACTTGATCCTGGGACCCCAGGATCATGACCTGAGCCAAAGGCAGATACTCAACCACTGAACCACCCAGGTGTCCCGAGGTTTTTTGTATTTAATACAATTTAAATACCAACCAACCCCAATACACAGCCCCACCTCAACACCCCCACATTCATGCCACACTCCCAGTCCTCGGCACCGAGGCATAGGTTACGGTCCTGTTCTCATCCCTGGAAGCAGTCAGGCTCCCTGTCCTCCTGTTCTCCCTGTCCACTTCACACACTTCTCAGCCATGTTACCACAGAACATCCTCTCAGCCTCCCCTCAGCTTGCCTTAGCCGCAGTGCAGAGGGCTTGCAGAAGCTGGCTCTGTAGATCAGAGGGTAGCATGTGTCCTGAGACAGCAGCAGAATTGCATGGATAAGAACCAAAATCAGACTCATCACTCATGATGCTAAAGTAAAAGCAAGGACAGGTCAGGTCCAGCTGGACCCCTGGCACATTTATCCAGAGCTCAGAAGCTCACACTCCAGGGCCTCTCTGGGAAGGTGCCTTCCAACGCACAGGCAGGGACTCTAGTAAACTTGTATTCATGATTTTGTATTTTCTTTAAACACAGACCTTTAAATTATATAAGCATCAGACCCCACCAAGCCTAGATCTGCTCCTGGTAGAAGTGATGGTTTTAGACACACCTTCTAAAGTGGCATCAGCTCCGCCGTTTGGAAACTAGAGATCAAACAAAAGCTCTGTGTCCTACAGGCTGCCTGCCACCACCTCTGAGGAACTCTTACTTTGTTTTATAAATACTGAGGCTATCCTGAATTTGAGGCAGATCTTCCCTCCATAGAAGATGTTCTTCCTTCCTCTTTGTTTGCTAGATTCCTTGGTGTCAAACTCCACATGCCAGTCTGGAAGCTTCCACTCCATCTGGTGCAGGAGGCTGCTCTCCCACTACAAGTCCCTGTGGGCAAGACATCTTCTCAGCCTTTGCCTCTGCTGTGTCCCCCATGCCACTCCCATGTCCCATGCTACACGTGCACCCAGTCCCTGTCACTGCTAATACCGCCTGTGCTGCTGCCCATGTTCAGTATTGTTGCAAGGTTCCACCGAGCAGCTGTTAGGAAGCTGTTTGAACCACATTATCCAAAAATAGACAAATCCTTCTAGAGTTACATTTCCATGATGGCAAGGAAGGTGAAAAAAATAGGTAGCTGGATAATATGACAAGCAAAAGATCAATAACTATACATTCTTGATCCAGCTGAAGGGAATATGAAATAAAAACTGATATACATTTAGAAATAATAGTTCACTTAGCAAGAGATGGCTCACATTCCTTTGACACACCCACTTCATAGCAAAGTGACGCTTTAACTCACTGTGATTTTTCAGAAGTTAAAATTATGGTTCATTAGGAAATCCTGACTTGCACACAGAAGCCATGTATATTCACACATGGCTATAAAATGTATGTGAGAAAATAAACATATATAAGTCATCTGGGGTTCCTGAGCAATTAAGAAATGTAGAACAATATATAAAAGAGGAGTGCAAGTTTCCAGAATGCTCAGAAGTAAGATGTTCTAGTTAATTTATCCTTGTGGTTAACTTACTGACTAGTCAAAGAATTTATTCATTTTGTTTTTTGCTTTAATCTTTGTTATTGGAAGTCTTCAAAAAGATTTTATCAACTTTTGTGCCCAGAAATTAAGTCCATTTTTTTTTTCATGACTTGGGACTGCAGAGGACTATAAGGTCATTAATCTGAACACCTCAAATATAGAAAATATAGACAGTTGGGCTGACTCTGGGGTATGACTTAGTGGTTTAGTTTATAGTTTAGTATAATCAATGCTGATAGAGCTTTCCCCATTGAGGTTTGTTGAGTCTGTTAAAAGCAGAGCATGAAAGCATGTTCTGAGGGTCCTGGTAAACCAGCCAGGTTGTGGTTAGCAGTTAGGATGGGAAGAAGGAAATATTTTTCAGGTCAATTAAATGACCTGTCTGGAAAAATTTTCATTTAAAAAGTTGATAGGCGGGCTTCCTGGCTTGTCCATGTCCCTGGGAAAACTGGCATCGAAAACATAATGTCCAGCACTCAGGGCTCCTAAGAAGTTCAGGGAGCTATGCACTTAGGCCATGGTTCTGGTCCAGGGCCGTGATCTGGAAAGTCTTCTGCAGAAAGTGACACTTCAGCTAAAACCTGAAGGGATAAGACAGGGTAGGAGGAAGAGGAAACTATGGATGTGATAGCTCCTACACCGCCAGGGAAGCCCCTGGGCTGCAGAATCAGGAGGCGGGAAGGAGAACTCTAGTCCTTCAGGCTCTGGCCCTTAGAGCTGCAGCCTTCATGCTGTTCCAGCCACTTGGCTCTGGGAGCCACCAATGAGTTGAGCACACAGAGCGCTGTGACCCTGGGTGTGCCGCAGATCTCACCATGCAGCGTGGACATGGGGCTGAGGCCAGGAGGCCAGGCCAGGGCACTGCTGCAGTCCCGGGGCAGCCAGTGGCTCTGCTGGGACCCCGGCCCGAATGTAGAGTCGGGAGGACGTGGATGCCCAGCAGCTGGGAGGCAGGCAGGAGGGACGCAGGTGTGGGCCTGAATACCATGCTGCCCTGGAGCCGCCACACTTGCAAGTGCAGGTCTAGGGAGGATATCACGCAGTCACTGAGTGTCACTGCCTTTAGGACATCTTTTAAGATGATTTTGTCTGTTTATGTTTATATATAATCACATGTACATTCCTACAATATTCATTTACTGTATCCCCCGTTACCTACATCACAGTCTCGGAATGACTATACTAATACTCCTATCACTTCTACAACCACTGGGGGTGCGTTGTTTTGTGGTTTTATCCTTTATTTATTTTTATGTTCCTTCTCCCCTACATTTTGGCAGTTGGCCCACATTCCATGCAGCACAGGGTTACCTCGACCACACTGTCCCTTCCGATGGTCTCAGTTCCATAGTCTCAGCACTTGTAAGGGCACCCAGGCCTGTCTCAGGGTCCTCCAGTCACTCAGGGACTTGGGAGCACGTCCCTATCAGTTTCCTGGGCTTTTGGATGCTGTTCGCAGTCTGTCTGAACCCCTTGTATTTGAACGTGAGTTTGCTCAACAGAAAATCCCTGGCTGATGTTTTGTTACCGGAGCATTGCAAACATGTGACCTCACTTTCTGCATAAACTATTGCTGTCAAGAAAGACCTGATAATCATCTGACTTTCTGTCCCTTATGGGTCACTTGCCAGTTTCACCTAGAGGCCACACCAGTGTTTTCTTTAAATTGCAGTAATTTTGCCACAATGCAGCTTGATGTCTGTCATTCTGGACTGATATTCCTAGGACTCATCGTGCTTTCAACATATAATTTCAAATACACTCAAAAACTTTTCTTGAGTCACTGTTGTGCATGGCTCTCTTCTGCTCCCTGGCCCTATTTTTAATTTCTTCAGAGGCTTCAATTATTTTTATGTGGAATTGCCTATTCTTCATGTTTTTGTGACTTTTTCTCTAATCCTTTAAATCACCTTATTCTCTCTTTTACATTAATGTGTTATCCTCTTCCACCTTTTGTTTCTTTTAAAGCATGCTCTGTTGCTTACATCTTGTGCTAAATATTTCATTTTTGAAACCTGTTTTATTACCTTCTTTCTGAATTTTTCTCATTCTGTTGAATATTGTTCTTCCACATCCTGTATCATATTTTGTCTTTTAGTTTGTTTTTGGAAAAAGGCTTTGTCTGTACTTCTCTGTTCTCTGTTTTACCTGAGTTTATTTTCTCTGAACTTTTGGAAGGAGGCAGAGTCCAGGAAACTTCCCTCGTGTCACAGAGCTCCCTCTTCTGTTGTTTCTGAAGGGCAGCTTGCTTCCCACAGTTCCTGAGCTCCGTGCGCCTCCCATGCTGGGGGAGGCTGAACAGTCCCAAAGGCATCTGCATCCTAATTCCTGGAACCCATGACTATGTATGTTACAGAGCAAAACAGACTCTTCAGATATAAGAGTGTTTATCGGCCATAACACAAAACATAGGAAGAGATTCTGGATTATCTGTGTAAACCCAGTCTAATCACAGAGCACTGAAAAGCAGAGGGCCTTCTCCACCTGGAGGGAGGAGAGATGAAGTAGAGGCAGAGAAGAGAGACAGGGGATGTGAATAGGGCTGAGTCCACATGAGGGGATGAAAGAGGGCCACACACCAGAGAAGGTTTTGTAGGCTCCGGCTGCAGAAAGCAAGCTGTGGAGCAGATGGCAAAGAAATGGGACCTTTGGTCCTACAACCACAAGCACTGAGCTCTGCTATCAACCTGAATGGATGTGGGTCCTTCCTAGAATTTTCCAATAAGAGCTCGGAGGCCTGATACCCTGGTTTCAGACTTGGGACATAGAACCAGCTGAGACCATCCAGAATTCTGAACTACAAACTGTGGGATCATATATTTATGTTGTTTTAAGCTTCTAAATTTGTGGCAATGTTTTATAGCAGTTAATGAAAACAAACACACCCACCTTATTCTAATAGACTTGGTTATCTAGAGCACTTTGAGGTTCATAGAAATGAGCAGAAGTTACAGAATTTCCCATACACCCCCTGACCTGCTCACCTACAGCCTCTTCTATCTCAACACCCTCCACCTGAGTGGTGCCTTCCTTAGACTAGGTGACTCTACACCAACACATAATTATCACCCCAAGACCCAGTTCACATTAGAGTTCACTCTTGCTGTGGAACATCTTACATGTTTAGACAGATGTATAATGGTGTGCATCCATCATTACACTCAAAGCAACAGCTTCAGTGCCCAAGACATCCTGTGGGCTGTGCCCACCCACCCCCTCCCTATCCTCTACCGCTGGCCACCACTGATCCTTTTACTGTCTCCATTGTCTTGTCTTTCCAGAATGTCATGGAGCTGGAACCAAATAGCATGAAGGCTTTTCAGATCAGCGTCTTTGACTTACTAACACGCGTTTAAGTTTTTTCATGACTCATCCATTCCCTTTGAACCTTCTTTTCTTTTATCTGTCCTCTTTACCATGTTCAATTTTAACTCCACTCTTGACTGTGAGGTCTGATTCCAGAAGAAGCTCTAACGGCTGTTTTGGGACTTCACAGGGTCTAAGCTGCTCTGATGTTTAGGAGTTACCGTGAACCCCTGGGCTGTGCTGCTGGAGCGAGCACACCCGTCCCAGTCTCAACTGTGTGCTTATGGTGAGCCAACCTTTTAGAAAATTCCTGCCGGCTGCCGTCAGCTGAGCTGCTCCACTCATCAGTGCCACACTTAGTATCCCTCTGCTTCCTGCAGAACAGACACTGGTCCGGAGCAGCAGCGCTTCTAGCTTATCCTCTCAGCCTACATTTCTGTGGAGATACTTTGTTACCAGTTTTATTGTTAATATGGTCCATCAGTTTTTGATTTTGCTAAATAGTTGCCCTGGCTGTTTATATGTAGGCATTAGAATGCATTTAAAATAATGCTTCTTCCGTGGTCACCATCTTCCCAGAATCCTGGGATGTGTATATATATATATGTGTGTATATATATATATATATATATATATATATATATATATAGGATTGAGAGAGAGAGAGCACAAGCAGGGGGCAGAGGTAGAGGGAGGAACAAACCCTCCACTGAGCAGGGAGCCCAACAAGGGACTTCATCCCAGAACACTGAGATAATGACCTGAGCTGAAGGCAGACACTCAACCCACTGAGCCACCCAGGCTCCCCTATAGTACATATATTTTTAAGATTTTTTTATCATATGCATATTTTCCCAAGATTACGTAGTGTTAAATATCCACATTTATTGCACATGCTTGGAATATACTGACATTCGTTTTTGTTTAACTGTGTTGCCTTACGTGAAAACGACAGGTGCATACTGAAAGGATGAATAGGATGAGTGAATCCTTCATGTGCCATCTCTGCGGAGAGGTTCCACGCATGCCTACTTTTGCCAAGTTCTGCAGAATACCTTGGATGTTGGGCTGGAAGATGCCTCTTCCAACTGCCACTCAGTGCTGGAGAAAGCCAGCAATACTCTCTTATTTTTTTTTAAAGTACAGTTCCATAGTATTAGTATTCTCAGTAATTTAAGAGCTAAAAGTTCAGAGTGTGTTAATATACAAGTTCTCAAGTGGCTGAGAGGGAGGACCTTAAGCAGAACTCCTCCAACCAGGAACCACCCTAAGGCTTCTATTACCTTAAAAAAATATAATGTGCCTGAAAGTCTGGAATATCTGGAAATATCAAGCAACTTTTGGACAATTCAGATTGGGATCAGTAATAGTCAAGTCTAATATGTTAATGGTAGAGTGGCTGGTGGATGCTCTATTAGAAGAGAAGATAGATCCCTAGATAGTATGAAAATAACTGAAATTAGAACCATTATATATTTAGTCTATTGATTGTCTCCAATGTCTAGTGTCTTGGTCTCTACTATCTTGACCTTTTAGATCTAAGAACGCAATTATCTGAGATATAGAGTCTAAAAGAAATGCCAGGTCTGTTAGGCACCTGTCTGGTACACTCATACAAATAGGTAATAAGAGCACCTATTATTAAGTTAATAAGTTAACAGTGTAGCCAATCATAAATAGGGTGCCAACTAACTGCTCATGACTGAAAAAAATGTAACTTGGTCACTCTGTTTGACCCCTCTGGTGAAGATAGTGACCTTAAATGAAAATTTAAAAATTTATCCTGTGGGAACAGATCTAGCTCAGTTGGGTAGTTTTGCAAGTTTGTCTTCTGTAAATACTGATTTTTTAGCTGGCTAATAATCATTACTAAAACCTGCAGTCATACTGAGCTGATTTTCAAAAACCAAATGATGCTTGTATCATGATTTTTACCTAAAGGGAGTGTTTCATTATCTAAAATTTAATGAGTGTTATCATGAGTGTTAAAAAGCCATATGATTCAGAAAAACACAAAACAAAACTGAAGAGAGAACAGTGTCAAGTAAAAAGTAAAAATACTTTGCTGTTGAGGCCAATAAATAAATTATCTAAACAAATTTTGAACAAGTCTTTATAGCAGTATTTATATATGCTACCATTATGCTTAGTGAATGTGATTTCTGTAGAATTCTAAATGACTTTATAAAGATGAACCTAGATAGATTAACTATGGACATCAGACCTCAACATAAGAGAAAAATCTTTAGGAGAAAACGTAGGAGAAAATCTTTGTGACTTTAAATTAGACAAAGATTTTTTTGATAGCATGACACCAGGAAAGAATTTATAAGCTATAACTCATCAAAATTAAAATTGCTGCTCTTTTATAGACACTCAGGAAATGTACAAACTACAAAAGGGGAAAAATATTGGCAAAACACATGTATTATAAAGAACTTGTATCCAGAATACATAAGTAAGTAAGACAAATTCTCCAAAAAATGGACAAATGATTTAGAAGACACTTCAACAAAGTAAATATACAAAAAGCCACTAAGTGTATGAAAAAAGGCTCAGCTTAATTAATCATGAAATGGATAATTTAAAAAAATGACAATACCAAGCTTGTCAAAAGTGTGGAGCACCTGCAACTCACACATTGCTACTGCAAATGCAGAATTGTACAGCCACTCTGAAAAGCAATTTGGTAGTCTTATAAAGTTCAACTTACATGTGGCCACTGACCCAGCAATCCTGCCTCAAGATAAATGAACACAAAACTTACACAAGTGTCTATATGCAAATGTTCATAACAACTCTACTCACAACCAAGAAATCCTGAAAACAACTCAAATGTCCACTAACTGATCAATAAATAAGCAGATTATGGTATATTCATCCAATGAAATGATACTCATTAATAATAAAAATGAATGAACTAATGAGACATGCAATAACAGGGATCCACCTTGAAAATGTTCTGCTGGGCAGTCCGGGTGGCTCAGCAGTTTAGTGCTGCCTTCAGCTCAGGGCCTGATCCTGGGGACCTGGGATCGAGTCCCGCGTTGGGCTCCCTGCATGGGGCCTGCTTCTCCCTCTGCCTGTGTCTCTGCCTCTCTGTCTCTCTCTGTGTCTCTCATGAATAGATAAATAAAATCTTAAAAAAAAAAAAAGAAAGTGTTCTGCTGAACTAAATAAGCCAGAAACATTCCATTTGTATGACATCCTAGAAAAAACAAAATTAGAGTGAAAAAAAATAGGTCAGTGATTATGGGGGCATGAGATCAAGAGAGGAAGTGACTGCCAAGAGATAGGAGGGAAATTCTGAAGTGATAAAATGTTCTATATTCTGATTTTGTTGGTAATTAATGACTGCATGCATTTGCCAAAACTCACTGAACCATAAACTTAGGGTAAATGTAATTTCTAACTCAATTAAACTTTTTCAAAAATTAGATTTCATTTCAACGAGCTCATTGATATACTTTAAAATGCTGTAGGAATTTACTTTGTTCAAATCTTGCTGTCAATGAGCACAGAGCTAATGAACCACACACAGTCATTTTCAACAAATGACATGTTTACACTTAAGCAATGTATGAAGGAAAGTCAAATTATTAGCTTGTCTAGACCCCACACATCAATATCCAGTGCCACAAAGTAATAAAGAAAGCAGACATTTGTCTATTAGTCTTCAAATTACTTGACACTTTTTGAGCTTTTCAAGAGATGGAGTAGGAGCACCAAAAGTCTGTTAAATGTAGAAACTCTGTCCTGTCAGATGGTATATCTTAGGAATTTGCTGGGTTTGATTTGTGGAGATCACCTAGTTCTTTAAGTATATGGCCCCTATAAGAGTTTGCTTCTGAATGAGAAATAGTTCTGTAGTAGTGTTTATTCACACCTACATCATGTATGTGTACCCATCATATTCTGCCATATTTGAAGTAAAATGAATATGTTCACAAAGCACATGGCCTCTGCTTTATAATCCATAAAATAGCTTTATTGACACATCACATCAGATAGTCTGCCTGGGTCTTTTGAATGCCAGTGTGATGCCCTGACTCTCACAGGAGACCTGAGTCTCCTGGTGAAGACCACACATTCATCTAGTCTCAGCTCCAGAATACTTCTTTCTCACAGCTTAGCTAACACATTACAAGTATTTAACCATTACTTAACACAAAGTTGATGATGATGATCGCTTGTTTTTCCTCACAATCACCACCTCTCTCCGTTTGACTGATTCTACGGAGATAACTGTATTTTTCACATCAGCTATTAAATACAGTTTTATCTGACCCATTTATCCTGTGTCATGCCTGGTGCTATCTAGTTTTCACAGAGAGGGGCTCTCCATTTATTTGTTTTGCCTGTGATCATCGGCTTGGTCCATGCTATTAACAGAGCAATAAAGAAGAGGGGAAAGTAAAGATAGATTATTTGAATTCATGCAGGAAGTAGAAAAGTATATGGATCTGGAAATACATTCTAGACTTCTTTATACTCATGCTGAGAAAGATGAAGCTAGAAATGGCAGAGATTTAGGGGAACACAGAAGTCCCTAGTAACAATTTATTGCATAAATTCATGTATAAATTAATGAATAAGCAGTTAAAGTGGCCAGAGACCCTGAGCTTTGAATCTCAGCTTTTCAATTAGTACCTGAAAATGTGGGCAAACTGCTTAGCCTTTCTGGGCCTTGTGGGTTTTTTCATTTACAAAATGGCAACAATATTATTTACTTTGCAAAACTGATTTGAAGATTAGACATGATGTGTATAAAGCATCTAGCTTATCATTTGGGAAGTAGTGAATTTTCAAAAAGTTAAAGTGCAGCTGCAGGAAAAAAATGTTTGATAAAATTCAACCTCTATTTATAATTTTAAAAAGTCTTTTACCAAACCAGGAACAGATGGAAACTTAGTACTTCTCACATATAAACTCTCTAGGAGATGCCAATCATAACTTCAATAGTCCTTAAGGCTATGTAGAGCATGGAAGACTTACCATATACATGGAAGCTGTTATTTCAGTCATGGGACTTAAATAAGATTCCTATGAAACAGACCATAATCCAAGTAAACTCCAATAAGGCAAGCTTTCTGAAATATAGTTCTCTCATTCCTTCCCTTCTTGTACTATATACCAGGAATTTAAAATTGTCCACTTCATTTAATCTCCCCAGCAAACTAAGAAAAGGGGTGTTATACTTACATCACAGATGACAAAAGAGATATTTAAAGAGCAGTTTGTCCAAGGATGAAAAAGTTGTGTAACTAATACTGGACTCCAGCTCCATTGACAGCAAAGCATACATACCTTTTCTACTGCAGGAGACACCATGTCTATAAATACCATGCTTATTAGTAAAAAGAAGCCTAAAAGGAAATGACTACCAAAAAACTTAAAAAAAAAAAAACAAAAAACAGATTTCCATACTGTGGAACACAATGCCCCTACTGGAGAATGGAATATATCTGTGGTCACTGCAGTGCAGGATTCTACCAAATATGTATACTACTGAATATGAAAATGTCATGGTACAGAAAAGTATGAAGAAATAATCCAATCTTGTTTTGTAAAACACACACACACACACACACACACACACACACACACACACGGAGTGTGGCATATGTACAGATGTTGTCTGAAAGGACCTGCAAGGAAATGTCAGTGGTAACTCCAGGCAGTGCCACTGAGCGGGAGGGTGACCTGCATTATTACCTTTTTACCTTTCTTTCTTTTTTTTTAAAGATTTTTTATTTATTTATTCATGAGAGATATATATAGAGAGAAAAGCAGAGACACAGGCAGAGGAAGAAGCAGGCTCCACGCAGGGAGCCGGAGTGGGACTCGATCCCAGGACTCCAGGATCACACCCTGGGCCGAAGGCAGGCGCCAAACCACTGAGCCACCCAGAGATCCCTTCTTTTTACCTTTCTATATTTCGGATTCACTTCATGATATATTTCTATATTCTATATATTCTATATATATATATATTTTTTATATTTCTGATTCACTTCATGATCAAATAACATTTTTTCATAAAGAATAACAATCTAATTGTCTTTAAAAAATAGTATGTGATGTTCAGGTAGGAAGAAAGGTCTACTTTAATCACCTAGTTGACTAGAGAGTAAGTAAGATACAAAATTAAATGCCCATGTTATGTGGAAAGAACTCAACGTCTAGGAATATACCTGATTTATTCAACAGTTTGATTTTTTTAAAAAAGGATATATCTTAAAATAAAGGAATTAATTACTGAAATCATGTGAGGACATTTTACTTCTTTTCATTTTGGGGTGACTTTTATTTCTTTTTCTTGCCTGATTGCTCTGGGTAGGAGAGCAACATAGTTTCAGAACTATGTTGAATAGAAGTGGCCAAAATGGGCACCCTTGTCTTGTTCCTTGATCTTAAAGGAAAAGTTTTAGCCTTTCACCATGGAGTATGATGTTGCTGTGGGCCTGTCTTATATGGACTCTATTATGTTGAGGTACATTCTTTCCATACCTAATTTTTTGAAAGTTTTTTTTTTTATCATAAATGGAAGCTTCATGATAAAAAAAAACCTATAATTTTTTTATCTTGTAGTATCTTTGTCCAGCTTTGATATCAGGGTAATACAGCCTCAAAATATGAATTTGGAAGTGTTCCTTCATTTTTAATTTTTTGGAATCATTTGAGAAAGAGTAGCAACAATTCTTTTATAAATATTTGATAGAACTCACCAAGAATTTGATAGAATTCACTAGAAGCCATCTAGTCCTGCACTTTTTTTCATTGAGAGATTTTTGATTACTAAATCAGTCTCCTTACTTGTTGCTATGTTCATTTTTCTTCATGATTCAGATGTGGTAGGTGTAGGAATTTATTCATTTCTTTTAGGTTATCTAATTTGCTGGTATATAATTGTTCATAATAGTGTCTTATGATTCTCTGTATTTCTGTGGTGTCAGCTCTAATGTCTCCTCTTTCATTTCTGATTTTATTTATTTGAGTCATTTTTTTCCTTAGTCAAGCAAAACATGATCTTATATATATAAAACCCTAAAAAACCCACCAAGAAACTGTTAGAATAAATGAATTTGATAAAGTTATAGGATACAAAAATCAATACACATACAATGGAATATTACTCAGCCATCAGAAGAGATGAATACCCACCATTTGCTTCAACATGGATGGAACTGGAAGGTATTATGCTGAGTGAAATAAGTCAATTGGAAAAGGACAATCATCATATGGTATCACTTATATGGGGAATATAAGAAATAGTGAAAGGGATTATAAGGGAAAGGAGGGGAACTGAGTGGGAAAAATTAGAGAAGGAGACAAACCACGAGAGGCTCATAACTCTGAGAAACAAACAAAAGGTGGAAGGGGAGGCAGGCGGATGGGGTAACTGGGTGATTGGCACTGAGGAGGGCACTTGATGGAATAAGCACTGGGTGTTATACTATATGTTGGCAAATTGAATTTAATTTAAAAATTTTTTAAAAAGAAAAAACAATACACAAAAATTAGTTGAGTTTCTATACACTAACAAAAATCTATCTGTAAAAGAAAGTTAGAAAATAAGTCCATTTACAAAGAACAAAAACGCTTATGAATAAATTTAACCAAAGAGATGAAAGAGCTACACACTGAAAACTATAGAACATTAATAAAAGAAATTGAAGATGTCTCAAATAAGTAAGAAGATATCCTGTGTTTATGGATTAGACAAATGAATATTATTAAAATATCCATACTACCTTAAGTAATCTACAGATTCAGTATGATCCCGATGAAAATTCCAGTAGCATTTTACACAGAAACAAGTAAAGCAATCCTAAAATGTATATGGAACCACAAATGACCCCAAATTGTCAAAATAGGTCCAGCTGTTCTTGCTTGTTCTTAAGCAAGAACAAAGCTGGAGGTATCACACTTCCTGTAGTCAAAACAGTATGGTATTGGAACAAAAAATAGATACGTAGATCAATGGAAAACAGAGGCCCCAGAATAAACCCATGATATATGGTCATTTAATTTTCAACATAGGTGCTAAGAACACACAATGGGGGAAAGGCAGTCTTTTCAATAAATGGGAATGAGTTTTTCCCCCACTAGGGAAAACTGGATATTCCCATACAAAAGATGGAAGTCATACCACACACAAAAATCAAATCAAAGTGGATTAAATACTTAAACATAAGACCTGAAATCATAAAACTCCTAGAAGAAAACACAGGAGCAAATATCCTTGACATTGATCTTGACAATAATTTTTTGGATCTGACATCAGAAATAGAGGAAGCAAAAACAAAAACACACAAGTAGGGAGTACGTCGAACTAAAACTTTCTGCACAGTAAAGGAAACAATCAACAAAATGAAAGGTAACCTATGGAACAGGAGAAAATATTTACAAACCATCTATTTGATAAAGGGTTAATATCCATAATACATAATATCTTAAAACAATAGCAAAATCAAATAACCTGATTTTAAAATGAGCAAAATTTTGAATAGAAAATTTTCTAGAGAAAACATGTAAATGGCCAACACGTCTATGAAAAGATGCTCAACATCATTAAATAATGAATGCAAATCAAAATCATAGTAAGATATCACCTCATAACTTAGAATGGCTATGATCAAAAGTTAACAGAATTCTCAAGAATATGGAGAAAAAGAAATCCTCATACATTGTTGATAGGAATAAAAAAATGGTGCAGCTATTACAGAAATCTGTATGGTGATTCCTCAAAAAAATTAAAATTAGAGTTATCATATGATCCAACAATCCTACTTCTAGGTATACAGCCAAAGGAAATAAAATCTGTATCTTGAGTAGGTATCTGCAGTCTCAGGTTCACTGCAGCACTATTCACAACAGCCAAAAAATGGAAACAACCTAAATGTCCATTGATGAATGAATGGATAAAGAAAATTTGATATGTGTTTGATTTTATTCAGTCTTAAACAAATTCCTGCCATTTGTGACATACTTAAATCTTGAGATTATTATGCTAAGTGAAATAAGTCAGACACAGAAAGACAAACCATGATCTCACTTGTATGTAGAATACATTTAAAAATACAAAACAAACACACACACACATAAAAACTATCCAGAACTCATAGTAAAGAGAGTAGAATGGTAGTTTATTAAAAAAGAAAAAGAAAAAAAAGGAAGTAGCAACATGATTGTAAGGACTGGAGAAAGAGGTTCATGGGCATTATTGCATAAAGTGTGCAGAGATCAGTTCTGCAAGCTGCAAAGAGTTTTGGAGGTGGGTGGTGGTTGGTGATGGTTGCACAAGACCAATGTACTTAACACCACTGGATGGTACACTTGAAAATGTTTACAATTAAGTTTATTTTATATGTATTTTAGCACAATAAAAAAGTTAAAATATAAAGGAAATTATGTGGGGAAAAATACATGAGGCAAATAAGTCAACTATATGGAAAAATAATTACTTATATTTTGTATTTCATATTATATCATATAGCTCAAGAAACATGAGTAAAATATCCATGTGTTTTATGTAGTTAACTAAATAAAAACACACCCAAGAAAAGAGCAAAAAAGGCATTCAGTATTTATCAATTCTGTACTATAATTAAAAACCTGAGTGAGATAGAAGGGACCATAATGAAATGACATAATGAAATTAAAGTTTTAAATGTTTATAATAAAGTGGTTTCAATGAAAAGAAATTGGCTAAGAGAAAAACACTGCAATGAATAAGACAGTAAAGGGTTAGATTACTGTATTCTGAAAAGGGCTTATATAAAATTGTGAGGAAAATATTATGGCCCCAATAAAGAAATAAAGTTCATGGAAACATAACTCACATAATATAAATATAATTAGTAAAGTAACACATAGAAAAATATTCAATCAACTAATAACTAAATAAATGCAAATTAAAACTGGTAAAAGGCTTATTTTTCATACACTGAATTAGCAGTAGTATAAAGAATGATATCACCAAAACTGTATACAACTGAAGTGAAATTTATATCTGCCTTTTTTTTTTTTTTGCTGATGACACAGAAACTGGAATAGCCTTTTTGGAAAGTATTTTAATAATATGATTAAAAATGTATTTAATTGGGCAGCCCCAGTGACCCAGAGGTTGAGCACCACCTTCAGCCCGGGGTGTTATCCTGGAGACCCGGGATCAAGTCCCATGTCAGGCTCCCTGCATAGAGCCTGCTTCTCCCTCTGCCTGTGTCTCTGCCTCTCTCTCTCTCTCTCTCTCTCTCTCTGTCTGTCATAAATAAATAAAATCTTTAAAAAAAAATAAAAATAATGTAGGGATCCCTGGGTGGCGCAGCGGTTTGGCGCCTGCCTTTGGCCCAGGGCGCGATCCTGGAGACCCGGGATCGAATCCCACGTCGGGCTCCCGGTGCATGGAGCCTGCTTCTCTCTGCCTATGTCTCTGCCTCTCTCTCTCTCTCTCTCTCTCTCTGTGTGACTATCATAAAAAAAAAAAAAAGAATGTATTTAATCAGTAAACAATCAGGTTAACAACTGAAAGAATTAAAAGGACTAAATGAATATCATGGATGGACCCTCAGTAAAGACAACATACTTGAAAGTACTAAAGTGTAAAAGGTCTTTGTGGCCAATTTAAGGTGACAGGTTTAATATATTTATATTTATATTTATAACAGTTTGTCAAAAAGGAAAGCAAAAGTATTAGATTTGACCATTCAAACTTCTTTTTTGCATAATTTCCCTTTTTAACAAATAAGTAAATGCATCAAACCAAACAGCTTCTACATAGTAAAGGATATCTTCGAAGAAATGAAGAAGCAGCCTACTGAATGGGAGAAATATTTACGAATCATTTATCTGGTAAGAAGTTAATATCTAAAACATATAAAGAACCCATACAACTCTATAGGAAAAAAAATCCCAAACAATCCAATTAAAAGTGGATAGATCTGAATATAAATTTGTCAAAGATATACAGATGGCCAATTGGTACATGAGAAGATGCTCAAGATCACTCATCATCGGCAAATACAAATCAAAATCACAATGAGACACCATCTCAAGCTGGTAAAATGGCTATTACCAAAAAAAAACAAGAAACTGCAAGTGCTGGAGAGGATGTGAAGAAAAGAAAACCTCACAGACTGTCGGTGGGAAAGTAAATTGTTGCAGTCACTGTGGAAAATAGTGTGTAGGTTCCTCAAAAAATTAAAAATAGAATTACCATATGATCCAATAATTCCACTGTAGGATAGATATATGAGGGAGATGAAAAATCACTCTCTCAAAGAGCTATCCATACCCTCTTTCCACTGCAGCATTATTTATAAGAGCCAAGATATAGAAACAAGATATAGAAGATATAGAAACAACTGCCCATCAATGGATGAATGGATAAAGAAAATTCAGAAGAGAGAGGGAGAGGCAGACAGTGCAATATTATTCATCCATAAAAAGGAAGGAAATCTTGACATTTGCAACAACAAATGTTTTTGGATGGACCATGAGGGCATTATGCTAAGTGAAATGAATCAGACGCAGAAAAACAAATACTCCATGATCTCACTTATATGTGGAACCTAAAAAAGGAAAGAAACCAACCCTCACAGATACAGAGAACAACTTGGTGGTGGGTGGGGGGACAGGGTGGGCAAATAGTTAAAGGGGATCCAAAGGTAGAGACTTCTAGTTATAAGATAAAGAAGCCATGGGAATGTCATGTACATCATGGCAACTATATATATATTTCCAAATAATACATATAATTATATACAATAATACTGCATTGCATACTTGAATGTTACTAAAAGAATAGATGTTAAAATTGCTCATCACAAGAAAAATAATTTTTGTAACTATGTATGGTAGTGGATGTTAACTAGATTTACTGCAGTGATTATTTTACTATATATACAAATACTGAATCATTATATTGCACACCTGCAACATAATGCTATATGTCAACTATACCTCAATATCAAAATAAAAGCAAACTAAGCTCTAAGGAAGACCAAAAAAATCATGTTATTTAAATCACTCTCCCAAGAAAGAACATTTAGAAATGGCTAGTCTATCATTCTCAAACCTAAGGTAAATTGCTCAGGATTTGCAATTTTCTCCTGTAGTTATAAATAACTTCTTTTTAATTTTATTTTTAATTTAATTCATTCATTCATTCATTCATTCATTCATGAGAGAGAGAGAGAGAGAGGCAGAGACACAGGCAGAGGGAGAAGCAGGCTCCATGCAGGGAACCTGATGTGGGACTCAATCCTGGGACTCTGGGATCACACCCTGGGCCGAAGGCAGGCACTAAACCACAGAGCCACCCAGGGATCCCCTATAAATAATTTTTAAATAAATTTTCCTCCAGTATATGGTCTCTACCAATTACTGATTTAAAAAACTCCTGAAATCCAATTGTTACTCACAGATGGGTCTACAGTGTTTCTACACATCTGTGTTCAAGGCAATGGCAGTCTCTGTTTCAAACTATAATTTCAAGGACGTCTGTCTAGTAAAGAGCTCTGGGAGACAGAGATGGTGTCTCTGTGCAGGGCACAGGGGCAGGCATGGCAACTGCCCATTGGTTTCCCCAGGTCAGAGTCCCTCTTCTGCAGGACAGCTCACCGGGTGCAGCACTACCTCGTTTTGTCGGGTCTTCCTGTGGAGACTGGGGCGGGGGAACAGATCCAATGATGAGAACACATGGGTACTGACACTGCTCTGGCAATAAACTGAGCTCTATGTCCCCCCACCCCAGGTTTGTATCCTCTACTAGTATCCCCGAAACTGTGACAGCCTATCTTGTAAATTTGCATGGGAAGTAAAATCTCAAACTCTGGACAGTTCTGAACATCCATAAGATCATATAATTTACTTATAATTTATAAATTATTTGCAGGACCTATAAAGCTATGATTTTCCTTTAAGTGAAGCCAGGACCACTTGGTGCATATTTTCCCTGGTGCAGCAGGTCCCCCCTCGTTGTAAGAGATACAACAAATAGATGAAGCAGAGAAATCCACATAACACATTTGTGAAACAAACAATGACCTATTTTTGAAAAAATAGCACATGAGGCAGGATTTTCTAATCATCCAAAACTACTCAGTTCTAAATATTCTTACCATCTTCTGTCTCAGTAATTTATACCTCAAGAATCAAAAATGGTCCAGGAAGCATCTGGACCAAATAATAAAACATTGGTCAATCCATTCTGGCACAAAGAAGAAACTAAAGAGATGAGCCAGAAACTTCTGTTTTGCTTCTGAGATATATTTTTCTTCTGTCCATTTTATGTTTGTTTGTTACCTGCCCCCCAAGAAAAAAGGGAACAATGCTTGACACTTCAACAACAAATTTTAAAAGAAATTCAGTCTCAGCTATCAGGTTACCTACTTTAAAAAATCTATCTAACTCGATTGTAAATGTGTCAAACTGTCACTATTTTCCTGTTTATACTGAGTATTCATCTTACCCTGGTGGACTGGACTAGTCCTAATTCTGGGTTCTGGGCAGTTCCTAGAATAAATATGTACAAATGGGGTGAACACTAATGGTAGTGACAATACAAATAATTTATCCAGTTTGTCTTTCTGTCTCAATTCCCAGAAATGAAATGAAAAATCAGATCCAGGAAACTGTTTTTTTTTTCTTCAAAAATAGGAAAGAAACTAAGTTGTATTTGATTAATGTGAAAAGAGAATTTTAAAGTCTGGGTTTGCAGAAATTCAGCAAGTAGGGTGTGAATGGGGGAGGGGTAACCAGAAAGGAGCAGTCAATCCCCACGTGTGCCTGCCTCAGCATCTAATGCTCAAATCCAGGAACCTCAGTCCCATCCAATTATTCTAGATCTGAAACAGGTCTCATGCAGGAACCTAATGTCCCCTGAGGTTCTCTGTACAATCTCCTACATCTGCCCACCTGGAGGACAGCTTTTTGGTTTTTTTGCTTTTGTTTCTCCCTGATTAGGCTTTGTAACCCTCTCCCTGAATCCTTAGTATAGCTGGTATCCTATTTGAAACTGGATTAATAAAAAATAATTAAGATGACACTATAAGCTGTATCCAAATATCTTACTACCACTCAATTCCTGTCACCTTGTCCACCCATCAGATCAGATCCTTTGGGTGCCAGTGTTAGCCGAAGCCAACTGATACTAGTCCAGGCCCTTGGACACTACCATCTAGAATGCTGATCAATACTTTAGAACCCACTTTATGTTCCTCATAGTTTCCAGCCTCTTTCCCTTCTTGGCAGTTCAGCATACACTGTATAAGGTCCACTAAGAATTATTTTTTTTTAAAGATTTTATTTATTTATTTACTTGAGAGAGAGGGAGAGAGAGACAGAGACAGAGAGAGAGAGAGACAGAGAGAGTACACCAACAGGCAGTAGCGCAAGGGGAGGGATACAGGGAGAGGGAGAAGCAGACACTCTGCCGAGCAGGGAGCCCAACAGGGGACTCAATTCCAGTGATACAGTTTGGGAATGTAAATGAAGTTTGGTAGGGGGAGGTCTGGATCCCATGACCAAGGAAGAATTCTAGAGATATCTTTGGGGCAAAATGGTGGCTTTATGAAAGCCTGGGGGCAGGACCCATGGGCAGGAAGAGCTACTGCCCTGGGTTGTGAGGGGTGGCTGATTATATACTGGGGAGCTGGGGGAGGAAGGAAAGAGGACGTTTTAAAAAAATTTCATCTGCTAAAGAGGATTCACAGGATACCAGTGACCTTGCCATTGTTAAGTTAAAGTGATTTTTCCAGTAGCCAGGCTTCAGCATGAAGACAGTGGGAGTTTCCCAGAGGAATCTTACATTCTGCCCACTTTAAGTATCTGTCAATGGGCTATAGGTCATAGGGACATTTAAAGGTATCTACATTTCCTTCCGGAAGCTAGAGTATTGATAAAAATGCTTTTTTCTTGTAAATTACAAGACATTTGTAAAGTGAGGGAGACTCAGGTCTTGCAGGATTGTGATCTCTAGAAGTTAGCTTTAGGGCAGCCAGGAGTGCCTGAGGAAGGTCACACACATCCCAGCTGCCGCGGTGGGGGGTATGTGTGAGGGGAGTGGCGTCAGCTTGTGCTTTGTTCTCAGCTGGCCTTCTGCTCCATCATCACCAGGACTCTGAGATCATGACCTGAGCCAAAGGCAGACGCTTTCTAGCAGCAATGTCCACAATAGCCAACTGTGGAAGGAGCCTCGGTGTCCATCGAAAGTTGAATGGATAAAGAAGATGTGGTCTATGTATACAATGGTATATTCCTCAGCCAACAGAAACGACAAATACCCACCATTTGCTTCGATGTGGATGGAACTGGAGGGTATTATGCTGAGTGAAGTCAATTGGAGAAGGACAAACAGTGTATGTTTTCATTCATTTGGGGAATATAAATAATAGTGAAAGGCAATAGAAGGGAAGGGAGAAGAAATGTGTAGGAAATATCAGAAAGGGAGACAGAACATGAAGACTCCTAACTCTGGGAAACGAACTAGGGGTGGTGGAAGGGGAGGAGGGCGGGGGGTGGGGGTGAGTGGGTGACGGACACTGAGGGGGACACTTGACAGGATGAGCACTGGGTGTTATTCTGTATGTTGGTAAATTGAACACCAATAAAAAATTAATTTATTAAAAAAAAAAGGCAGACGCTTCACTGACTGACCACCCAGGCGCTCCTCCAATAGGAATTATAAATTATTCTACTGAGTACGTATGAGAAAGCTCCTTTATTATATTCACGTCTCTTTTGGTTTCCAAAAGAAATCTTAGTTCTAGAAGAGTAAATGCACTTGTACATCATTCTCTCCACAAAAATTTACTTAATATTTATCACGATCCAGATGTCAAGCTCATGGAAAAAAGAAGCATTGCAAATACCCACTGTGTACTAGATTCTGTTGTGAGTGTCATGAGCAACTTCCCTGTCTGGTTTAGATACTGTGCTAGACATATGCATGTTGCATATGGAAATACAGAACACACACAGTTGCCACTGAATTCACAGGGAGGTTACTTTGCCATACTGACAGGATGCATAGAGTCTGTAAGGAAGGAGGAAGGAAGAATCAGCATTCTGGGCGACAGACCACTGTTCACAATGGGAAGGATGCGTGAGATTGTGCTCTGTATCATTTCAACAGGAGAACTGAAAGTGGAAATTCTTCCTTTTTACCTCTGTATAGATTTTTTAAATTATTATTATTTAAGGGGTCAGTTTCAGAGAAGCTAGACAGAAAAGCTGTGATTTGCGTATGTTCATATTTTTAAACTTTTATTTGCATGTATGTTATGCTTAGTATATTACCTAGGCACCTCAGTAGGTCTGAGAGGGGAACAATGTAGGAAATTAACTGTGAAGAGAATAAGTGGAGGCTGAGTATGCCAGGGTCTCCATACTACCCTTGCCTATAGGACTCTATGGATGAAATACATTGGATTGGGGACAGGGTGAACTTCCCAGCTGTGGGAGACATGCTGGCCGCTACCCTACCCTCCAGCACCTGGCCAGTTCCTACTGGTGGCCACAGGACTAGGCAAGGCCATTTGAGGACATGCATTAGCAGACTCATAGCATCCCATTCTCTGCTTCACCCAATGAGGGAAACGTTTAAAATAAAAATGAGATACAGCCAATGTACCAATTTCTTATTAACTACAAGTGAAAGAAAGTTATTGTAAACAGCAGGCTCACACAGACAGCAGCCAGTGCAGCTTTCAGAGCAGCTGAGCCCCAGTCCATCCCAGCCCACTCCCCCACCCTGTGGGCAAGGAGCTCCCTGCTTCTTTCCATGTCCGGCCTCCTTCTGTTCATCCGGTCTCTGGCCTTGAGAGTCCTAACACAGGCCACAGTCGATCCCGCAGGCTCAGCTGCTCCAGGCTGCATTCTTCTTAGCTACTGCCCATGACTTTCAGGCTAGGACAGGGTGGCCCAGTAGTCAGGAGCCCCCAGTCTGTGCCAGCCCCCCCCCCAAGGGGGCCACATGGGCCTGCGGAGGGAGCCCAGGCCTTGTTGTCATTCCCTACATGAGGGACTCATTAAGGACATGCAGGGTGATCAAACAACTCACTCTCCCGCTGGTGTTATCGGCTTTATTCACCCATTCTTCAAAGGCAGGATGCTTTAGGCTTCGTGTCCACCAGTCATAGAAGGTATGGGAGGCTACATCCTATTTCTCCTGCCTCTTTTCAACATTGTCATGTGGTATCCTACGCTTTCACCATGATGAAAGAGACTTCTCTTTTATTCCATTATTTTAAAAAAGCCTCCTCTTGGCAACCCTAACATTTTCCTGTCTAGCAAGGATCCTCTGTGCTCAGTTTTTTTTTTTTTTTTGCTCATGACCTGAGCCTGGGAAGAGATGGAGTTGGTATTTTCCCATCATAATCCTTGATGTGAACCATGGACTCCCCTGCCCCCGTATGAGTACCCCTCAGCATATGGCAAGACCCAAGGGCATTCATAGCTATGGATAAACATACTACATCTTTTTTTGGAAGACATGCTGATGGAAAAACTATTTTATTGTGAGATGAACATGGGAACAGTATGGAACAAGATGCAAACTTCTAGCATAAAACAGATGTCAAAGATTATTTGAGTTTATGGTAGGCCATAGCAGTTTTCATGAGAACCAGTCATTTTTTCCCCCTGTGGTCAGAGATATAAAATGTAGAGAATTTTATGAAAATAAAATTTTATTTATAAAACTTGGAGGAGCACGATGTCAGCTATTCCCTAGGGAGTGTTTTTCCATACAGTTACACCTATAGATTTTAAGACTTAGTACTTTAAAGCTTAATAGCCATGGTATATCATGGAAGTACCTCTAACTAAAGGTAAACTTTGGTTGGTTTGGTTCGTTCTGTTTTTAACAAAGAGTTAACAGATTTCTTAGTAATCTGAAAGAATTTTCATTGCAGCATTTTTTCAGAATTTATTTTTCCATAAGCTTGAAAGCATCTACTATCAATTCAAGCTGACTTTTTTACAGTTCTTATTTTTTAAGCAACAGCTGGACATGGAAAAGTGCTGTAAGCCCAAGATGAGAAATTAAAATTAAAGCTTTTATGACACCAAGATTATAACATTCTTTCTTTGGATGGGGGAGGTGAATGGAGCAGTAGGTTTCATTGTGGTGGTATATTATCGAGCAAAATGTATTCAATCTCTAGGGTTTCTTGGAAACTGACCTTTTACTCATTCTAAATCCTTAAAAGCTGTCAATCTGGGAGTTAGATCTGTCTTTGGTCTTCTTGGACTTCTTTGAAATTCTTCTTTAAAAATTGGAATATTTCACGTATAAAATCTTACTTGTGGGCTTCTCTTAAAATATCAGAGGATTCAGAAACACTGGCCCCTTCTGAGTCATGGTGATCACTTTGGGGGCTAAGCAGGGATGGCCATTGTAAAGCACGATGTTCTTGAAAGGCCATCACTTCCCTAATTTACATCAGACTTGCTTTACTTGCTTTCATTACTTGCCTAGGAATTAGAGTTGGCAAGACTGATCCATTCCACCACTCTTCCATGCACCAGGTGCTTCAGATGGTGTGCATGGCAAAGGCCTTGGCAACCAGCAACTGTGTTACTAAGTGCTGGCCCCACAGCCCCAGGCAGCTGACACACCTGCAGGTCCCCAGAAGGGGACGAGAGCTCCAGCCCAGGGCACAGGGGAGGCTGGAGACACACTCCCTGCAGGGCTATGCTGGAAGGAGCAGGATGCCAGCCTAGTGCTAGCAGGCGGAGCAGGAAGGAAGGAGCTTGAAGAAAGGCACAGCAAAAGCATCCGCACATTTGCTACAGGATCAGGAAGAAGATGAAGAAGAGGCTGGCAAGGGGAGTCAGCCTGTGGACGCTGGTTTACGGAGCTGCCCCATGGGGGTTCACTACCAGGCCTTACAGTGTGAATGATTCTGTTATCTACACTGGATTTAAAATCTAAAATGCATTGTGTACATCTATCCTTTTTTGAAGTTATGTTCAGAATGGTAAATTTAAGTTTCTTTTTTAAAAAAAGATTGGTATTTATTTTAGAGAGAAAGAATGCTCATGTGATATAAATAATAGTGAAAGGGAAAAGAAGGGAAGGGGGAAGAAATGTGTGGGAAATATCAGAAAGGGAGACAGAACGTAAAGACTGCTAACTCTGGGAAACGAACTAGGGGTGGTAGAAGGGGAGGAGGGCGGGGGGTGGGAGTGAATGGGTGACGGGCACTGGGTGTTATTCTGTATGTTAGTAAATTGAACACCAATAAAAAAATAAAAAATAAAAAAAAATAAAAAAAAGAAAAAAAATAAATAAATAAATAAAAAAGAAAAAAAAAAAAAAAAGAATGCTCATGTGCAAATTGGGTGGGGGCAGAGTGGGAGAATCTCAAAAACAAACCTGGCTGTGCACAAGCCTGTCAATGGGGGGCTCCATCCCACGACCCTGAGATCATGACCTGAGCCAAAACCAAGAGTCGAACGCTTAACCAGCTGAGCCACCGAGGCACCCCTTAATTTCTTTTCCTTTTCTTTTTTTTAAAAAAAGGTTTTATTTTAAAGTAATGTCTACATAATGTGGGGCTTGAACTCACAACCCAGCGATCAAGACTCACATACTACACCAACTGAACCAGCCAGGTGCCCCCAAGATAAGCTTCTTTTGATGACTCAAGGGTACCATTGTAAATGTCAGTGGTTACCCCATGCTGCCAATAAAATATCAATGAGTAGCTCAGCTTTATAAATATAAATATATATTTATTAAATATATATATTTATATATATATAAAGCTATTAGGCAAATTGACAGCAACTGACATAGAGATAAGAAATTCTGAAGTACTGTCTCCCTTGTTTGTTATTTCTGATAAGCTAAATGGGAGTACCAAACAGATTAGAAATATCTACACTAAGTCTTTTATTTAGCTTTATAATTACATGCATTAGCTTCATGCCAACTCTTTAATTTTCTCAGAAGCCTGTCTCCCATGAACTTTTTTTTTATTAAATTAATTTTTTATGGGTGTTCAATTTACCAACATACAGAATAACACCCAGTGCTCATCCTGTCATGAACTTTTAAAATTTGTTTTAACCTTCATGCAGACTCTTGAGTGTGTCGGAGGACAGTGGCTCTCACTGTTGTCCTCCTCCATCTGATCGGATGTCACAAGGGAGAGAAGCTGCCTTAGGCTGAAAGCAGATGGTACAAGCTCTTTCTACAAGAGCCTCCCTCCCCTGTCCCCCGCCCCTTTGCACTCTGTCTCTCTGTCAACAAAATATTTGAAAAGGCAGGTCAGTATCAGGATTCCAGAGATCATTTTATTTTTTTTAAATGGGTTTTATATTGTTTTGTTTTTATTTTTATTTTTTTTAATTTTTTATTGGTGTTCAATTTACTAACATACAGAATAACCCCCAGTGCCCGTCACCCATTCACTCCCACCCCCCGCCCTCCTCCCCTTCTACCACTCCTAGTTCGTTTCCCAGAGTTAGCAGTCTTTACGTTCTGTCTCCCTTTCTGATATTTCCCACACATTTCTTCTCCCTTCCCTTATATTCCCTTTCACTATTATTTATATTCCCCAAATGAATGAGAACATACAATGTTTGTCCTTCTCCGACTGACTTACTTCACTCAGCATAATACCCTCCAGTTCCATCCACGTTGAAGCAAATGGTGGGTATTTGTCATTTCTAATAGCTGAGTAATATTCCATTGTATACATAAACCACATCTTCTTTATCCATTCATCTTTCGTTGGACACTGAGGCTCCTTCCACAGTTTGGCTATTGTGGCCATTGCTGCTATAAACATCGGGGTGCAGGTGTCCCGGCGTTTCACTGCATCTGTATCTTTAGGGTAAATCCCCAATAGTGCAATTGCTGGGTCGTAGGGCAGGTCTATTTTTAACTCTTTGAGGAACCTCCACACAGTTTTCCAGAGTGGCTGCACCAGTTCACATTCCCACCAACAGTGTAAGAGGGTTCCCTTTTCTCCGCATCCTCTCCAACATTTGTGGTTTCCTGCCTTGTTAATGTTCCCCATTCTCACTGGTGTGAGGTGGTATCTCATTGTGGTTTTGATTTGTATTTCCCTGATGGCAAGTGATGCAGAGCATTTTCTCATATGCATGTTGGCCATGTCTATGTCTTCCTCTGTGAGATTTCTCTTCATGTCTTTTGCCCATTTCATGATTGGATTGTTTGTTTCTTTAGTGTTGAGTTTAATAAGTTCTTTATAGATCTTGGAAACTAGCCCTTTATCTGATATGTCATTTGCAAATATCTTCTCCCATTCTGTAGGTTGTCTTTGAGTTTTGTTGACTGTATCCTTTGCTGTGCAAAAGCTTCTTATCTTGATGAAGTCCCAATAGTTCATTTTTGCTTTTGTTTCTTTTGCCTTCGTGGATGTATCTTGCAAGAAGTTACTGTGGCCGAGTTCAAAAAGGGTGTTGCCTGTGTTCTTCTCTAGGATTTTGATGGAATCTTGTCTCACATTTAGATCTTTCATCCATTTTGAGTTTATCTTTGTGTATGGTGAAAGAGAGTGGTCTAGTTTCATTCTTCTGCATGTGGATGTCCAATTTTCCCAGCACCATTTATTGAAGAGACTGTCTTTCTTCCAGTGGATAGTCTTTCCTCCTTTATCGAATATTAGTTGACCATAAAGTTCAGGGTCCACTTCTGGGTTCTCTATTCTGTTCCACTGATCTATGTGTCTGTTTTTGTGCCAGTACCACACTGTCTTGATGACCACAGCTTTGTAGTACAACCTGAAATCTGGCATTGTGATGCCCCCAGATAAGGTTTTCTTTTTAAAAATTCCCCTGGCTATTCGGGGTCTTTTCTGATTCCACACAAATCTTAAAATAATTTGTTCTAACTCTCTGAAGAAAGTCCATGGTATTTTGATAGGGATTGCATTAAACGTGTATATTGCCCTGGGTAACATTGACATTTTCACAATATTAATTCTGCCAATCCATGAGCATGGAATATTTTTCCATCTCTTTGTATCTTCCTCAATTTCTTTCAGAAGTGTTCTATAGTTTTGAGGGTATAGATCCTTTACATCTTTGGTTAGGTTTATTCCTAGGTATCTTATGCTTTTGGGTGCAATTGTAAATGGGATTGACTCCTTAATTTCTCTTTCTTCAGTCTCATTGTTAGTGTATAGAAATGCCACTGATTTCTGGGCATTGATTTTGTATCCTGCCACGCTACCGAATTGCTGTATGAGTTCTAGCAATCTTGGGGTGGAGACTTTTGGGTTTTCTATGTAGAGTATCATGTCATCGGCGAAGAGGGAGAGTTTGACTTCTTCTTTGCCAATTTGAATGCCTTTAATGTCTTTTTGTTGTCTGATTGCTGAGGCTAGGACTTCCAGTACTATGTTGAATAGCAGTGGTGAGAGTGGACATCCCTGTCTTGTTCCTGATTTTAGGGGAAAGGCTCCTAGTGCTTCCCCATTGAGAATGATATTTGCTGTGGGCTTTTCGTAGATGACTTTTAAGATGTCGAGGAATGTTCCCTCTATCCCTACACTCTGAAGAGTTTTGATCAGGAATGGATGCTGTATTTTGTCAAATGCTTTCTCTGCATCTAATGAGAGGATCATATGGTTCTTGGTTTTTCTCTTGCTGATATGATGAATCACATTGATTGTTTTACGGGTGTTGAACCAGCCTTGTGTCCCAGGGATAAATCCTACTTGGTCATGGTGAATAATTTTCTTAATGTACTGTTGGATCCTATTGGCTAGTACCTTGTTGAGAATTTTTGCATCCATGTTCATCAGGGATATTGGTCTGTAATTCTCCCTTTTGGTGGGGTCTTTGTCTGGTTTTGGAATTAAGGTGATGCTGGCCTCATAGAACGAATTTGGAAGTACTCCATCTCTTTCTATCTTTCCAAACAGCTTTAGGAGAATAGGTATGGTTTCTTCTTTAAACGTTTGATAAAATTCCCCTGGGAAGCCATCTGGCCCTGGACTCTTGTGTCTTGGGAGGTTTTTGATGACTGCTTCAATTTCCTCCCTGGTTATTGGCCTGTTAAGGTTTTCTATTTCTTCCTGTTCCAGTTTTGGTAGTTTGTGGCTTTCCAGGAATGCGTCCATTTCTTCTAGATTGCCTAATTTATTGGCGTATAGCTGTTCATAATATGTTTTTAAAATCGTTTGTATTTCCTTGGTGTTGGTAGTGATCTCTCCTTTCTCATTCATGATTTTATTAATTTGAGTCTTCTCTCTCTTCTTTTTAATAAGGCTGGCTAATGGTTTATCTATCTTATTAATTCTTTCAAAGAACCAACTCCTGGTTCTGTTGATCTGTTCCACAGTTGTTCTGGTCTCGATTTCGTTGAGTTCTGCTCGAATCTTTATTAACTCCCTTCTTCTCTTGGGTGTAGGATCTATTTGCTGTTTTTTCTCTAGCTCCTTTATGTGTAAGGTCAGCTTTTGTATTTGAGTTCTATCCAGTTTTTGAATGGATGCTTGTATTGGGATGTATTCCCCCTTAGGACTGCTTTTGCTGCATCCCAAAGATTTTGAACGGTTGTATCTTCATTCTCATTAGTTTCCATGAATCTTTTTAATTCTTCCTTAATTTCCTGGTTGACCCTTTCATCTTTTAGCAGGATGGTCCTTAACCTCCACGTGTTTGAGGTCCTTCCAAACTTCTTGTTGTGATTTAGTTCTAATTTCAAGGCATTATGGTCTGAGAATATGCAGGGGATGATTCCAGTCTTTTGGTATCGGTTCAGACCCGATTTGTGACCCAATATGTGGTCTGTTCTGGAGAAAGTTCCATGTGCACTTGAGAAGAATGTGTATTCAGTTCAGTTTGGATGTAAAGTTCTGTAGATATCTGTGAAATCCATCTGGTCCAGTGTATCATTTAAAGCTCTCGTTTCTTTGGAGATGTTGTGCTTAGAAGACCTATCGAGTATAGAAAGAGCTAGATTGAAGTCACCAAGTATAAGTGTATTATTATCTAAGTATTTCTTCACTTTGGTTAATAATTGATTTATATATTTGGCAGCTCCCACATTCGGGGCATATATATTGAGGATTGTTAAGTCCTCTTGTTGAATAGATCCTTTAAATATGATATAGTGTCCCTCTTCATCTCTCACTACAGTCTTTGGGGTAAATTTTAGTTTATCTGATATAAGGATGGCTACCCCTGCTTTCTTTTGAGGACCATTCGAATGGTAAATGGTTCTCCAACCTTTTATTTTCAGGCTGTAGGTGTCCTTCTGTCTAAAATGAGTCTCTTGTAGACAGCAAATAGATGGGTCCTGCTTTTTTATCCAGTCTGAAACCCTGCGCCTTTTGATGGGGTCATTAAGCCCGTTCACATTCAGAGTTACTATTGAGAGATATGAGTTTAGTGTCATCATGATATCTATTCAGTCCTTGTTTTTGTGGACTGTTCCACTGAACTTCTTCTTAAAGGGGAATTTTAAGAGTCCCCCTTAAAATTTCTTGCAGAGCTGGTTTGGAGGTCACATATTCTTTTAGTTGCTGCCTGTCTTGGAAGCTCTTTATCTCTCCTTCCATTTTGAATGAGAGCTTTGCTGGATAAAGTATTCTTGGTTGCATGTTCTTCTCATTTAGGACCCTGAATATATCCTGCCAGCCCTTTCTGGCCTGCCAGGTCTCTGTGGAGAGGTCTGCTGTTACCCTAATACTCCTCCCCATAAAAGTCAGGGATTTCTTGTCTCTTGCTGCTTTAAGGATCTTCTCCTTATCTTTGGAATTTGCAAGCTTCACTATTAAATGTCGAGGTGTTGAACGGTTTTTATTGATTTTAGGGGGGGATCTCTCTATTTCCTGGATCTGAATGCCTGTTTCCCTTCCCAGATTAGGAAAGTTTTCAGCTAGAATTTGTTCAAATACATATTCTGGCCCTCTGTCCCTTTCGGCACCCTCGGGAACACCAATTAAATGTAGGTTTTTCTTCCTCAGGCTGTCGTTTATTTCCCTTAATCTATCTTCATGGTCTTTTAATTGTTTGTCTCTTTTTTCCTCAGTTTCCCTCTTTGCTATCAACTTGTCTTCTATGTCACTCACTCGTTCTTCCACCTCGTTAACCCTCGTCGTTAGGACTTCTAGTTTGGATTGCATCTCATTCAATTGATTTTTAATTTCTGCCTGATTAGCTCTAAATTCTGCAGTCATGAAGTCTCTTGAGTCCTTTATGCTTTTTTCTAGAGCCACCAGTAGCTGTATAATAGTGCTTCTGAATTGGCTTTCTGACATTGAATTGTAATCCAGATTTTGTAACTCTGTGGGAGAGAGGACTGTTTCTGATTCTTTCTTTTGAGGTGAGGTTTTCCTTCTAGTCATTTTGCTCAGTGCAGAGTGGCCAAAAGCAAGTTGTATTGGGAAAAGGAGAAAAAGAGAGGAGAGAAAGAAGGAAAGAAAAGAGAAAGAGAAAAAAAAAAGGAAGAAAAAAAACGAAAAAGAAAAAAAAAAAGGGAAGAAGAGGAGAAAGAAAAAGAAAGGAGAAAAAAAGGGGGGTGGGGGAAGGAAACAAATCAAAAAGCAAAGCAAAACAAAACAGAACAAAAAAAAAAAAAAAAAAAAAAAGAACCACGGGGGAGTATCTTCTGATTCTGTGTACTTTAAGTCCCTTGGCTTCCTCTGGAAGTTGTCAGTCAGTCTAGCTGGTCTTCTGGGGGAGGGGCCAGCTGTGCTGATTTTCAGGTGTTAGCAGTTGGGGGAGCTGCTGTACCCCTGCCTGGTGCAGGGCTCAGTGGGGGTTGTTTACCCTGTGAGGCCGCAGGAGGAACAGCCCCAGTGGCGGGGCCAGCTCTGGAGCCCTGGAGTCAGCCCACGCAGTAGCTCCAGAGCTCTCGGTCTGCAGGGCCTGGAGGCTCTGGGGCGGGGCCGCTGATCTGCTCAGCTGGGGCAGGAGCGTCCTCGCTGTCCTGGGCCCTCCCGGCCTCTGCCTGTCCCGGGGGAGGCGGGATCCTGGGCTGTGTCCCGGCGCCCTGTGCTCCGGAGCCTGCCGCTGGTGGATTCGCGCTCCCGGGCCGCGCAACCCCCTCCGCGGAGCCGCTGCCCGAGCCCCTCCAAGCTGCTCCTGGAACCGCGCAGCCCCCTCCGCACGGAGCCTCTTCCTCTGCCCGAGCCCCTCCGAGCTGCTCCCGCCCCGCAGCCCCCTCTGCGGAGCCGCCGCCCGAGCCCCTCCAGCTGCTCCGGGTCCCGCCGTGCGCGCTGCAGCCCTTAGGGAGCTCGGCGCACTCTCCCGGGGCGCAGGTGTCTGTTACTGTCCCGGGGAGCCCGAGGGCATCCCCGCCCTCCTGGGTCCTGCTCCACCTCCCTGCGAGCCCCTTTCCGCCCGGGAAGGTCGGTGCAGCTCCTGCTCCTCCGGGACGGGGCTCTCCTGTCCTGGGGACACTCGCCCCGGCCTCAGCCCGGCTCCTCCCGGGGCCCCTCCCCCTCGGAGGCCTTTTGTGTCTTTATTTCTTTTTCCCCGTCTTCCTACCTTGATAGAAGCGCGAACTCTTCTCACTGTTGCATTCCAGGTGTTCTCTCTTTAATTCTCAGGCCGAATTCATAGATTTTCAGGATGATTGGAAGGTTTTCTAGGTAATTTGGTGGAGACAGGTGATTTGGAGACCCTGCTCTTCCGCCATCTTGCCCCCAGAGATCATTTTAAATGCCCTATAATTTAATTTCTAAAAAAAGCAAAATCCTTTGATATTTTGGCCTTTTAACAGTTATTAATGAATTGCCTGGTACATTCCTCACAAATGCATAAAATACACTATAGCATCACACACACACAAAATATGGTTTCAAGTTGCCAGATGAGTGAAGTGAACCTGTGGTAGAATAAATATCTTATAATACTAAACATCCAAATGTGCTTTGAACATGAATGCCTCCTAATTCTGCTTTCTCTTCCTTCTTTAATCCTCCTGAGACTGGGTAGCTCAGGTCACAGAAGGAAAGAGAAGAAAGATAGGAATTAAAAAGAAACATGTACTAAAGAAAGAAGTGTAAAGAGGGAGATAACCAACTAGGGGAATCAACCAGTTTCAATGGGACTTGCAAGGATTTGAATAAGCTGTTTTATATTTAGGACCAACCAATTTGAGGCAATCCCTAAAGAAGCTTATGACTTCACCCCGAGTCCCAGAATGTCAGCAGGGTAAATTCCCTATAAATCACATTTTACAATTCCCTCCCTATTCTTTTTCCATTTTACTCCTTTCATGACAAGAAAATGCCTCGTTCTGTACAACTTGAAATTTTAGAGTAAGTGGGTTGGGTTTTGTCCCAGATGTTCCTGGGGTGGGGTGGGGGTCAGATGAGGACCATCACCAACAAGGGGGCTGGGCTGGGACAAACTGAGTATTGGTGCAGCTCAGAGGGGAAAGCAGTGAAAACAAAAACAAGCTGTGCCTTCTGAGTATTTTATGATAAAAGACCCAGGATACTCCCTTTAAGTGGCTGTGAAAAAATCACACAGATAAAATCCTAAGAAAAAAAATCTATTCTTTTTTGTGTACACACTTAGTTTTATTATAACAAAGCAATTTGTGTCCTTCTAATGTTTAAAACTGAGCATCACCTTTCCTTTCCAGTGAAACAAGAAAATTTAAAAATAAACAGGAAAAAAAATTATAGAGAATGCCAATTCCAAGATCGTATAGGGTTCTGCTGAGTCTCCCATCAAGCGTCAGGGCTCAAGCCAATCTTAGGAGAGAATTTAATCTTAAAAGTATCATCTTAAAAAAAAACTAAAATAAAATAAAAGTGTCATCTTAAACTGTAAAGATGTCTGTTAAACCCCACCTCGGGGTTATAGTGTGGTTTAAATGAGTTAATATGTGCAAAATGCTTAAGATAGTGCATGGCACATAGTAAATTCTTTATTAACATTTCCTTCTGCCAAGAATTTGGAAAAGGAACCCATATAAAAGGTTAGAACAGCACTGATCAACATGGTAGCCTCTTTCCACAAATAGCAATTTAATTTTTAATTCAAATTAACTATAATTAAATAAAGCTAAAAATTCAGTTGTACCAGTCACATTTCAAGTGCTCAATACCACTGGCTATTGTACTGAACACAGCAAATACAGAGCACCTCCACCACTGCAGAAAGTTCTATTGCACAGTGCTATTTAGAAACATCGATGGAGGGGAACCTGGGTGGCTCAGTTGCTTAAATGGCTGACTGTTGGTTTTGGCTCAGGTCATGAACTCAGGGTCATGAGACTAAGGCCCACATCAGGCTCTGCACTCAGGGGGAAGTCTGTTTGAGATTCTCTCCCTCTTCCCCTCTACCCAACACATTCTTTCTCTCTCTCTGTTTCTAAAATAAATAAATCTTTTAAAAATTTTTAAAAAAAGAAACTGATGATGGTGATGGTGATGGTGGTGATGGTGATGGTGGTGATAATGGTGATGGTGGTGATGATGGTGATAGTGACAGTAGTGATGGTGTTGAGGGTGATGGTGGTGATGGTGATGATGGTGACAGTGGTGATGGTGGAGATGATGATAGTGACAACAGAGACCTCAAGGGATGGAATGAGGACAAGAATGTGTTCAGTCAGGCACTCATTAAATACTGAGAGAGGGTTTCCTTGGGACCAGATGCTGTATGAAGTGTTGAGGATACTGTGAATGTTCAGGTGTTTGTTTGCCTACAAGGGTGGGGTGGGGATGGTGTATCAGGAAAATTAATTTAAGGAGACTTGAAGGGTGAGCAGATTTTAGGTAGGAAAATATCACAGAATTTTAAAACTATTTATTATCAGTCTTCCTTACTAAGATCTGTATTCCCTAAACCAAGACCCTGGGTTTTTCACCATTTTTATTTCCTGTTCCTTGTACACGGTTTACTGCATAATAGGTGCTCACCATACATTTATTGAACAAATGAGTTCACAAAGTCAAATATGAATGGAATGAAGATGATCAAGAAAAGAATTCTAGAAATGAACCTGGAGGGAGGAGGAAAGAGAAGGTAGGATGTGTGGAGAGACCAGGGGTTCTGAAAAAACAGAGTGAGCAGAGCACAACACGAGGAGGTGAGTGTGCTGTGCTCTCTGTGAGAGAACAGAGCAAAGGTGAACACAGATCTGCCTTTTCACAACAAAGAAATTAAGCGTAAGAGATTAGATTTATCCAGAAAAGTTAGATTAAAATTATCATATTTGTCTACTTTCTTCCCTAAGTAATCTGTATTAAACTTTGGGTTTAACCCAGCAATTAAAAGGTATGATGGTGGGGGATCCTTGGGTGCCTCAGCAGTTTGGCACCTGCCTTTGGCCCCAGGTATGATCTTGGAGTCCTGGGATCGAGTCCCACATCAGGTTCCCTGCACAGAGCCTGCTTCTCCCTTTGACTGTGTCTCTGCCTCTCTCTCTCTCTCTCTCTCTCTCTCTCTCTGCATCTCTCATGAATAAATAAATAAAATCTTAAAAAAAAAGATCTGCCTTTTCATCCTTTTGCCTAGGGTTGGTCCAACTAGTTTCATATTATGTATTTCCCCTCTTTGTTCCATTTTTTACTTGCACATTCAGAATGAGGAAAGGATGGCCTGGGAGAAGACAGGTTGTATGTTTGCTGCAGGGAGCTACAGAAATGCATGTACACATTGCAAGAATCCAAAGATATGCTTCCTTCCTCCCATAAAAATCTAAGATGAGAGAAATTTAGGGGTTCAGGCTATGCTAATATCCTCTGCTGTTAATTTGTTTTCTGACCTGCACAGACTTACAGGTAGCCTACAGTATCTTCTTAGGATTGTTGCATAATTATTTGATATTAGAAACAATGCTTTGAACATTCCTATATACATACAGAATATATACAATCCTGGGGCACTTGGGTAAGAACTTCTCTTGGGTGGTGGCTCTCAAATTTAACATATTAGAAAATAATCACCTTAGAAGTTGTTAAAATACTGATAATAGGTTGCTATACTTATACATGGAATCTCTAAAAAAAAATTTTGTATATAATAGATAACAGATTAGTGGTTGCCAGAGGTGGGGGGTGTGGACAAAATGGGCGAAGGTGGCCAAAAGTACAAACTTCTAGTTATAAAACAGGTAAGTCCTGGGGATGTGATGTACAGCAAGATGACTGTAGTTAGTAACACTGGATTGTACATCTAAAAGTTGCTAAGAGACTAGATCTTAAAAGTTCTCAGAAAGGAAGTTTATAAGTATGTATGGCCCTGGATGTTAACTAGACTTATTGTGCTGATCATTTTGTAATCTGTAAGTATAATGAATCACTATCTTGTAGCTGAAACTAATTTAATACTATTTGTCAATTATCTCCCTAAAAATGATTTTTTTAAACAAAAGCCTGAGAAACACTAGGATTTACATTTTGCAACTCAATGTAACTAAATGAAATTAAATATCAATTATTGTAAATAACTTTTCCACACACTAAACTCCTCTCAGGCATTGGTAAACCTCAGTCAACACATTTGTTCAGTCATTTATCTAAAACATATTTATTGATTGCCTGCTAGGAGACAGGTGGTATTGTAGGAGGTAGGAATAGAGTGGAAAGTGACTCCAAGTCCATCCCTTCATTGAGCTTACACCGCAGCTGGGATACAGGGGAAAAGTCAAGTAAACAAACACCGTGATTTCGGATAAAAGAGAGACACACACTTTTCAACCAGAAACTGTTTCCTTCTCTCCTCTTTCTTTTTTTTTTTTTTTAATTTTTATTTATTTATGATAGTCACACACAGAGAGAGAGAGAGAGAGAGGCAGAGACATAGGCAGAGGGAGAAGCAGGCTCCATGCACCGGGAGCCTGATGTGGGACTCGATCCCGGGTCTCCAGGATCGCGCCCTGGGCCAAAGGCAGGCGCCAAACCACTGCGCCACCCAGGGATCCCCCCTTCTCTCCTCTTTCTAACCCCATCCTCCTCTTTCCCATTTCTCACTGTCCAAGAGCAGAAGCAGAGGTTTGTTTGCTCTGTCTACAGCCAGAGACACTACCAAGTTCAATTCCTGATACTAGCTGACTGCTCCTTTGAAAATCAGGCAATGAATCCACAAATGTTCACTGAGCAGCTACTATTGCCTCATGGTGAATCTCTGTCCAGCAGAGAATAAAGGAAGAGAAAAGTAAGAACCTAGAGAGCAAGCAATAGACAAAGCAGGCCAATGCTGATGTGCACTTAGCAAGCATCTGCTCAATGACTCAACACAACCACGTGCTGAAGAGTAAGAGACAGGCAAGACCATATTTGTTCAATCAAAAACACTCATTTTTTTTTGCATTTTAAAATATTTAAAATTGGCTTTTACCTTACAATGATGATGCCTTCCACTGGGTAAAATACCACAATGATAAGAGCAAAATAGCATCTGAGAACTATAGAGAAGCTATGGCATGAAAACAATGGTCAGGGTGTACACACACACACACACACACACACGCACACACCACACACACATGCATACATGCTGCTAAACTCCACCCCCAAGGTTGAAACCTTTCTAAAAACAAAGGAACTGGCTGTCACCATCTCCCTCCCCTGCTCCTTAGCATAAGCACAGGGCTACCTGCAGGAATCAGCACAGTACCACCAATGCTTACTACCTAACTTCCTTACACCAGGACTCACTACACTATAGTGAAAATGCCATTCCCAATCATGCCTGTCTCAGTCCCAGTGCTGCTCACCCCCTCTCAGAGAAGCCAGGCCCAAACCCTTGCTTACATCATGTCTCCTAACCTGGGAGTTTTGCTGGGCTTCTTCTCCAGTGGTGATGGCAACAGGCCTCATTTCATAACAGACCAGCTGATACCTCATTAAGACTTGCTGCATTCAGGTCAGGGACCAAACACTGCCCATAACAGACAAGGAGAGCCTCTCTGACGATGACTGGCCTGAAGGATAAAGTGGCCAGGACACAACAGCACAGCACACGCAGCACACACTGGAGACACTTCCAGAAGCGCCAGACCCTGGGAGACGAAGGACATGGGACTGCAGTGCACTCCAGGACCTCCACTTCACAAGGCCATTGCCCTCAAGTGCAGAAGACAGTTCACTTTCCTAACACAGAGAAATAGAGAGAGGCAGACAAGATGAGGAAACAGAGAAATTTGTCCCAAATGAAAGAACAGAATAAGGTCACAGCCAGAGATCTAAATGAAATAGATATAAATAATATGCCTGATAGAGAATTTAAAGTAATAATCATAAGGGTACTCCCTGGACTTGAGAAAAGAGTGAAAAGCATGAGTGAGACCCATAACAGAGAGATAAGGAATGATGTAGCAGAGACAAAGGACTCAATAAATGAAATGAGAAACATGCTTAATGGAACGACCAGCAGGCTAGAAGAAACAGAGGGATGAATTCATGACTGAGAAGAAAGAGTAATGGAAAGTTATCAAGCTGAACAAAAGAAAGAAAAAAAGAATTACACAAAATGAGAATAGATTTAGGGAACTCAGTGACTCCATCTAATGTAGTAAGATTCATATTAGAGGAGTATCAGAAGAGAGAAAAGGGGAGAGAAAATTGTTTGAAGAAACAATAGCTGGAAATTCCCCTTATCTGGGGAAGGAAACAGACACCCAGATCCAGGAGGCACAGAGAACTCCCATCAAAATCAACAAAAGCAGGCCAACACCAAACCATATTGTGATTAAATTGGCAAAATATAATGATAAAGAAAATAATTTAAAAGCAGAAAGATAAAGGAAGGCAGTAACTTATAAGAGAAAACTCATAATACTATCAGCAGATTTTTCAGCAGAAACTTTCCAATCCAGAAGAAAGAGGCATGATATATCCAACATGCGGAAAGGGACAAATCTGCAGCCAATAATACTCCAACCAGCAAGGCTGCCATTCAGAATTTTTAAAAAAGAGGGAAATAAAGATCAGAGTAGATAATATAGGAACTAAATGATACAGAAAGTAAAACAAACAAAAACAACAGAACAGTTCAATGAAACCAGAGTTCTTAAAAAAAATCAACAAAATTGATAACTCTTTAGCCAGTTTTATTAATACTAAAGGTAAAGGATTCAAGTAAATAGAATCACAAAAGAGATAACATCCAACACCTCAGAAATACAAATAATTAAAATTGAATATTATGAAAAACTACATGCCAACACATTGGACAACCTGGAAGAAATGGATAAATTCCTACAAATGTATAAACTACCAAAACTGAAACAGGAAGAAAGAGAAAATTTGAAGATTGATGATCAGCAAAGAAATTGAATCAGTAATCAAAACTCTCCCAACAAACAAGTCAAGGGCCAGATGTTTTCACAGACAAATTCAACCAAACATTTAAAGAAGAGTTAATATCTATTCTTCTCAAACTATTCCAAAACATAGAAAAGGAAAGAAAACTTACAAATGCATTCTATGAAGCTAGCATTACCCTGATACCAAAGCAAACAAAGATTCTACTAAAAAAGACAACTCCAGGCTGATATTCCTGATGAACACAGATGCAAAAATCCTCAACAAAATACTAAGAAACTGAACTCAATAGAACATTTAAAAAATCATTCACGATGAGCAAGTGAGATTTAATCCTGGGATTCAAGCAAGGTTCAATATTTACAAATCAATCAATGTGATAAGTCATATCAATAAAACAAAGGATAAGAACCATAAAATCATTTCAGTAGATGTGGAAAAAGCATTTCATGAAGTACAACATTCATTCATGATAAAAAAAAAACCCTCAATAAAGTAGGTTTAGAAGGAACATATCTCAACATAATAAAGGGCCATCTATGAAAAACCCACTACTGATACCATCCTTACTGATGATAAGAGCTTTGACTAAAACAGACCTTCTCCCCTAAGGTCAGGAAGGAGACAGACATATCCACTCTCACCATCCTTATTCAACACAGTACTGAAAGTCCTAGCACAGCAATGAGACAAAAAAAAAGAAATAAAAGGCACCCAGATCAGTAAGGAGGAAGTCAAATTTTCACTATTTACAGAAGACATACTGTACATACCCTAAGGACTCCACCAGAAACCTACTAGAACTGATAAATGAATTCAGTAAAGTTGCAGAATACAAAATCAGCATATAGAAAACTATTACATTTCTATATGCCAACATACAGAAGAAGAAGAAATTAAGAAAGCAATTCTATTTACAGTTGCACCAAAAACACTAAGATACCTAGGAATAAACCTAACCAAAGAGGTGAAAGACCTGTACCCTGAAAACTATAAAACACTGTTGGAAGAAATTGAATATGACACAAAGAAATGGAAAGACATTCCATGCCCATGGATTGGAAGGAGAAATATTGTTAAAATGTCTATACTACGCAAAGCAATCTACACATTTAAGGCAATCTCTATCAAAATACCAAAGTAGTTTTCACAAAACTAGAACAAATAATTCTACAATTTGTATGGAACCCCAAAATGCCATAAATATCCAAAGCAATCATGAAAAAGAAAAGCAAAGCTGGAGGCATCACAACTCCAGACCTTAAATTATAAATATATATTTATATTTAAATTATGTATTTATAAATTATAAATACAAAGCTTTAGTAATCAAAACAGTATGGTACTGGCAAAAAAATTGACACATAGATCAACAGAATGGAATAGAAAACCCAAAAATGAAACCTCAACTATATGGTTAACTAATCTTTGATGATGTGGAAAAGAATATCCAATGGGAAAAAGACAGTCTCTTCACTAAATGGTGTTGGGAATACTGGACAGCCACGTTCAGAAGAAGGAAACTGGACCTTGCCTTACACACTTTATGACACAAACATAAACTCAAAATGGATGAAATATCTAAATGCGAGACATGAAACAATAAAAATCCTAGAAGAGAATACAGGCAGTAAATTCTCTGACATCAGCCATAGCAACTTTTCCCCTAGATCCATCTCCCGAGCCAAGGAAAACAAAAGTAAAAACAAACTATTGTGACTATATCAAAATAAAAAGCTTCTGCACAGTTTTCAGTCAAGAAAACTGAAAGGCAGTCTATGGAATGGGAAAACATACTTGCAAAAGACTTATCTGATAAAAAGTTAGCATCCAAAATATATGAAGAACTTATAAAACTCAACACCCCAAAACCAAATAATCCAATTAGAAAATGGTGGAAAGGGAGGTGGGCAAGGGGTGGGGGTGACTGGGTGACAGGCATTGAGGGGGGCACTTGATGGGATGAGCACTGGGTGTTTCGTTATAAGTTGGCAAATTGAATTCCGATAAAAAAATAAATTAATTTAAAAAAAGAAAATGGGCAAAAGACATGGACAGATATTTCTCCAAAGACATTCAGATGGCCAACAGGCACATGAAAAGATGTTCCACATCACCCATCATCAGGGAAATACAAATCAAAACTACAATGAGATCCTACCTCACACCTGTCAGAATGGTTAAAATTAACAACACCGTAAACAACAGATGTTGGTGAAGATGTGGAGAAAGGGGAACCCTATTGTACTGTTGGTGGGAATGAAGGCTGGTGCAGCCACTCTGGAGAACAGTGTGGAGGTTCCTCAAAAAGTTAAAAATAGAGCTACCCTATAATCATGCAAATGCACTACTGGATATTTACCCAGAGGATACAATAACACTAATTCAAAAGGATATATGCACCCAGATGTTTATAGCAGCATTATTTACAATAACCAAGATATGAAAGCAGCCCAAGTGTCCATCAGCTGATGAATAAATGAAGAAAATGTGGTTTACACATACAATGGAATGTTATTCAGCCATTAAAAAGAATGAAATCTTGCCATTTGCAACAACATGGGTGGATCTAGAGAATTCAATGCTAAGTGAAATAAGTCAGTCCAAGAAAGACAAATACCATATGATTTCACTCATATGTGGAATTTAAGAAATAAAACCAGCAAATGGGGAAAAAAAAGAAACAGAGAGGCAAACCAAGAAACACATTCTTAGCACTGGAGAACACACTTATGGTCACCAAAGAGGAGGAGGGTGGGGGATGGAGGAAATAGGGGATGGGGATGAAGGACCGCACTTGTGATGAGCACCAGGTGATGTTTGGAAGTGCTGAATCACTATATTTTACACCAAAAGTATGTATGTTAACTAACAGGCATTAAAATAAAAACTTAAAAGGAAGAAAAGAAATTTGTTAAAACTTATTTTAAGGGCAGCCCCGGTGGCGCAGCGGTTTAGCGCCGCCTGCAGCCCGGGGTGTGATCCTGGAGACCCGGGATCGAGTCCCTCGTCGGGCTCCTTGCATGGAGCCTGCTTCTCCCTCTGCCTGTGTCTCTGTCTATCTCTCTCTGTGTGTATTTCTCATGAATGAATGAATGAATGAATGAATGAATGAATAAATAAATAAATAAATAAATAAATCTTTAAAAAAAACTTATTTTAAAAACTCTGAGTCTGTCTTTTCTTTATGAGAACATTTTTTATGTACTGATCCGATTCCTTTATTTGTTATAAAACTATTTAGGACTTCTCTATCTTCATGAGCCAATTTTGATATCTTCTATTATTCTGAAAATTGGCCACAGAGTCTTAAATTTTCAAACTTTGGGCATATGTAATATTTTCATTGTAATTTATTTTTAACTATCTTAAGATTTCTAATTATGATTTCTTCTTTATCTATGAAATGTATAAATGCATACATTAAGATTTATGAAAACTGTTTTTACTTATGAGGGTTTTTTCCCCACATCCTCACTAACACTTGTTTCCTGTGTTATTCATTTTAGCCATTCTGGCAGCTGAGTTGGTATCTCAGTGTGGTTTTGATTTGCATTTTGCTGACAATGAGTGATGTGGAACATCTTTTCATATGCCTGTTGGTCATCTGCTTGTCTTCTTTGAGAAATGTCTGTTCATGTCTCCTGCCCATTTTTTAATTGGATTATTTGTTCTTTTGGTTTTGAATTTTATAAGTTATTTCTACATTTCGGATACTAACCCTTTATTGGGTATATCATTTGCAAATACCTTCTCCCATTCTGTAGGCTGCCTTTTGGTTTTGTTGATTGTTTTCTTTGCTGTGCAGAGGCTTTTTATTTTGATGTAGTCCCAGTAGTTCACTTTGCTTTTGTTTCTCCTGCCTCAGGAGACTTATCTAATTCAATTGCATTGTGATCATATAGTATTTCTATGAGATACATACTCTTTTACTAAAATTTATATGTGCTAGACAATAAAGCAAAACTCAACAAATCTTAATGTTTCACATGTGCTTGAAAAAAGTGGACATTCTTTAAATAGTCATGTTCTATATATATGTCTAATAAATCACGCTGTGTAATTTATCTTTCAAGTTTTCTTATTTATAATTTTTTATTCAACCTATCAAAAATTGAGATTTCCCACCATGATGATAGGTTTTCAATATGGCTCTTACAGTTCCTTCAATATTTGCCTTTATTTCTAAGGCTACTTTATTGTAGGTATGCAGATTTTTAACTTTAATACTTGCAAGATGAATTATACTTTTTTATAATTTTGTAGTTGGCCTCTATTTCCCTACTAATGGATTTCCTTTGAAGCATTTTTTTCTTTTGGTTTAGTGTACCTACCTATATTTCTCTTTGTGTTTGCCAGATGTATCTTTTTTCCTCTCTTGATGTCCAGTTTTTCCATGTCCTTATGTTTTAGATGTCTCAGATTTATTTTTTTTTAATTTTTATTTATTTATGATAGTCACAGAGAGAGAAAGAGAGAGGCAGAGACATAGGCAGAGGGAGAAGCAGGCTCCATGCACCGGAAGCCCGACGTGGGATTCAATCCCGGGTCTCCAGGATCGCGCCCTGGGCCAAAGGCAGGCGCCAAACCGCTGCGCCACCCAGGGATCCCGGACGTCTCATATTTAAATGAAAGATAACTGGATTAAGAAAAATCTATTTTGTAAATCTGTTTTTTTTCACCTTGGTGAATTTTGTCAATTAAATTTTATCTTAACTGATATATACGGACTTTTTTTTACCATCTTATTTTTTGCTTTGAATTTATCCTGTTTCTTTTTCTTGGCTTCTTTTTCCTTGCTTGCTTTTTCCCCAGTTGACTGTTTTCCTCTGTCTTTATTTTCCCTTCACTGATTGGTAGAGTTATACACTCTATTTCCACTCTTCCATATTCTTACAGAAGCTACCTTTGAAGTTTTACAGTGCACAGTTAAAGCATCCCCACTTCCCAAGCAGCATCACTTCAGAATCTTTTTTTTTTTTATGATAGTCACAGAGAGAGAGAGAGAGAGAGAGAGAGAGAGAGAGGCAGAGACATAGGCAGAGGGAGAAGCAGGCTCCATGCACCGGGAGCCCAACGCGGGACTCGATCCTGTGTCTCCAGGATCGCGCCCTGGGCCAAAGGCAGGCGCCAAACCACTGCGCCACCCAGGGATCCCACTTCAGAATCTTTTTAAGTCTGATAACTCCTTCTCAGCTCACATGATTTTAGTTCTGTCTTTTTTTTAAACCTATGAATTATAATTACTATTATTCTCCTATAATGTGTAAATAACTACATATCTACATAGGTATGTTTCATTTCTCCCATTTCTTTGCCATCTCAGACCACCCTCCTAAGAAACACTTCTAGTCTAGTACAGACTGTCCTGACTTATGATAGTTCCACTTACAGTTTTTTGACTTTATGATAGCATGAAAACTATACACATTTGGTAGTGACCATACATCAAACGTTGAGTTTTGATATTTTTTCTAGGACTAGCAGCATGTGGTCTGGTGCTATCTGGATGTTTACAAGATCATTTTTAGTGAATCTGTTATAATCTAGTTTCAGTGCCTTGTAACTGTCTGGAGACCTCTCCTTATTTATTGTCACATATGTGTTGTGGCTTTGTTGTGGTTCCATCTCTTTCATCAATTCTAAAGACTTCGCCAATATTTTTCAGTTATTTCCTCATCTATTCTCTGTATTCTTTGCGTATGGGACTTGGAATACATGTAATGTCTGCAATTCCAGCCTTTCCATCCATTAACCTTGCTCACAGTTCCGCTCACAGTTTACATGATTTTCTGCATTCTAAGAGATTTCTTACTTCCCGTCTTCTAGGTCACGTTTTTCCCCTACAAGCAATTCTCTCTCAGGCTGGATGCAGTCTTCCACACTAACTCTGATCTATTGATCATTTTATCTCAACAATATATTTTTTTTAATTTATGGAAGTTGTTTTGTTGTTTTCCAATATGCTTGTTCATCTTGGACAATTTCTTTTGCTTGTTCACTTTTGTGATTCCATCTTGATCTCTTTGCTTAATTCAAGTAATTTTATTTTCTTATCATAAGTCCTTCTACAAATTCCTTGGGGGATTTATATCTCGTATATGGTTTCTGTTGACTCCCACTCATGATGGCTGTTTCCTTGTGTAAGATGAATTAAATAAATACACACTCATAATCAAGGATCACCAATTTGTGGAGAATTTAGAGGACAAGTATTAATTGAGGAGTCTCAGGGCCAAGGGGTATCCTGAACCTGAGATCAGGAGTTCTGCCTTTCAAGAGAACTCACTGTGCAGCACTGCTCTGCTAACCTCTGTCTTGTGATGTGGAAAAACAGAGGCCGGGATGCTTATTCTCCCCACTTCCTGCAAGTACAGAAATATAAATTGTTTTATGCAGAATTTAGTTGTTTTGTAATAGGATGGCTGCTAATGTAATCTATTCTACTACACCATTGGAGGCAGAATTACAAAAAAATTTTTCAAAACTTCATAATATTCAGAAAAAGAAAGCCAGCTAATTTGGCTTTGACAATAAACTTATTTAATAAGAAAATTTTTCTCCTTTGGGTAATTTTATTCCTTCAAATCTTGGGTGATCTGAATAAGAACAAACTTAGTCCATAGTTTATGAAATTACAGATAATCCAAATCAGGAAGAAGGTCAATATTAAGATAGAAATAAAATTCTTTGTCTTCTAGTTTAAATATAAAATTACTGCATCATACTTTTACTTAAGAAACAAACTAGAAAGTTCACTTTTCTCATATGCTTTCTCATAAAACACTACATTACTTTCCTGACATTGTATCAAGCAAAACATATAGAAACATCATTTATTCTCCTAAAAGATATCAATAGCACCTAGTATATAGTAGTATTTGATGAGAATCTGCTGAATTAAAGTATAATATTTCCCATCTTATCTGATAATATCTGATCATTGGATCCTAGGCAGAAAAATGAATGTTTAAATCCCATAGCTTTTTCTTGGATAAATATATAGTAATGGTTTTCTTGATTTAAATTAGGTTTAGTTCCTAACTCTGGTTTTCATAGTCAACCTAAAGTAGCTGAAACAAAATTCCAAAATTTGGAGGAATTTTTTAAATGTTATTCCCAGGCAATCCTAGTAATTATGATCTTGTTGGACCATCATAATTCTTAGGGAATCTATATTTAAAAAACAACTCAAGGGATTCTGATACGTAGCCAGATTTGCAAACTGTATCCTCATCTTCTGGGACATATGTTTAGACAAGAGGCTGATAATATATTCTCTGTGTTTATATCACATAATATGCAACACTTTGAAATAATTGATCCAATTTTTAGAGGACAGATTGTAATGAAAATCAACTAGATGACTTTGATTACTGTAGAGTTTGCCCAGGCACAACTTGGTCCAAATCAAAGTTATCAATATGATGCAACATTCAGACCATTTTCACTTAACCATTTCTTTCTCACTTTCTTGAATTTAAGTTGGATTATTTCATCAAGTACTTAAGAATTTCCTAGATAGGGCAGCCATGGTGGCACAGTGGTTTAGTGCCACCTGCAGTCTGGGGCATGGTCCTGGAGACCCGGGATCAAGTCCCACATCAGGCTCCCTGCATGGAGCCTGCTTCTCCCTCTGCCTGTGTCTCTGTCTCTCTGTCTCTCTCTCTCTCCCTCTCCATGTGTGTCTCACATTAATAAATAGATAAAATCTAAAAAAAATTTTTTTAAAAAAAGAATTTCCTAGATAAAAAGAGCTTTGGTCTCAGAAAACTCAGTTTTTACGCAATTGTTTCCATATAACTTACATAAAAATTCAAGAACCTTTCACCATTTTAGTAAAAACAAAAAAGATAGACCCCCCTGGGTATTTTGTCAACACAGTATAAAAAATGAAATAGTTAGTATTAATATATTCTTGTTTGTAGGATTATTAAAAATATTTAACAAGCACCATCTTAGGACTCAAGCATATATCACATGCTCTTAGAATTCATCCAAAAACCTGAGGTGCAAGAACATGAAACTCCAATATTGCAGTGCTTCTGAAAAAACTAAGATGAAAACATGGTACCTTAGCAGCAAAAGCTAGCAACACCATTTGAGGTCCAGGGAGAAAGGAACTGAAGTGATAAGGCCAATCCACTGAAATCACTTTGGATAAAAGAAACATCAATGCATTCATCCAACAAATATTTCATGAGTGCCTGGTCACTGTTTGCAGACCAGCTCCCTGTTCTCAGGGAGGTGCCATTCTCCTGGCGGGGAAGAAGTACAAACAAGAAGCAAACAAACATGAGCTCACATAAACTGTCAGATACGAGCTCAAGTTCTGGTTCAGATGCTGGACAGCTGTAAAATGAGAAGTTACGTTTCTGAAACCTCTGCTTCCTCATTTACAGATGGAAATCATATAACACAAGTTTGCTATGAGAATCAAATAAGCTAATATAAATAAAGCAAAAGACTCTCATAGTCTTATCTGTGTTTCAAAGTCAGCTGGAGAATAAAGTTCAAATCTTGTAAATTCTGGACTGACCAGAAAAGGTGTCCTTTGCTTATCTTTCCTATCCCATTCTCTCCTTTACCCCAATTCCAGAACCAAACACCAGGAACTCCATGTAACTGCAAAGTCATTTTAATTGCCCAGCACCAACAGCTTTTGGTCTATCATAGATTCTTTTAATTCTTTAAGGAAATGCTGCATCACCATCATTCTTTTGGGAACAGAGGACAGGTCTGTGTAGGATAACAAGGGCATTGAAGATTCTGAGTGGAAAAGTGACTCAGAAAATCCATTTCTGACATGAAGGAACTTAGGAAATACATTAACCAAATTCATTTTGTTTAGATTTCCTTTTTTTCATCTGTGCATAAGAGTTATATGCGACCCAACTCTGTATGTAATTAAGTCTAAAAAGCTTTTCAATAGATATAAAACAAAAATCTAAAGTATAGTTTAATTGATAGCATTTTTTTTTGCTTATATGTTGAATGCATATAAAATATCAGGGCAGGTTACACAATTGATAGAACTTTAGATTCAATGAAACATGGTGTTCATGGGTCCCAAATATGACGCCTGGGACATCAAAGAACTTAAGCAAATATTTGTTAAAAGAAATTAATGCATCCTACAAAATGGAATACAGTGTCTGGCCCTGAATGCCCAGCCACGAAAAGATGTTCTGCAGAAAACAGTCTCCCAGGTAGTAGCAGGGATTTTATCCTGCCCAGGCATCAGCTTCTTGCCACTGCCAGCCACCCTCCAACTCATTCACTGCAAAATTCTTGTTCAAAGAATTTAACATAGTAACAATAACAACTAGTTTTATCTGTTACAGTTTAACTGCCTAAAAGAATTTTAAAAAGAGCTTTAGAAACACGTCATTTCCAATTCTTATTATAAATCCCATGATGATTTTCAGTAATGTCCATGAAGAGATCTCATCCCAATTTTGTGTGAGAATTTTGTGCTACAAACCAGAGCTATGGGAATTTAAAGATGAAACATGTCTTGAGTAGACAATGAGTTTTGTTTTTTTTTTTTTCTAGAGAGAGAGAGAGAGAGAGAGGCAGAGACACAGGCAGAGGGAGAAGCAGGCTTCATGCACCGGGAGCCCGATGTGGGATTCGATCCCGGGTCTCCAGGATCGTGCCCTGGGCCAAAGGCAGGCGCCAAACCGCGGCACCATCCAGGGATCCCGACAATGAGTTTTAATATGACTATCCACACTGTAATTGCCTCTAACAATATGCACTTTCAGATGAAGACACGTAAAATGCTTTTTTTTTTTTTTTTTTTTTTTTTTTTTTTTCGTAAAATGCTTTTAACCATGATGCAGATCATGCAGTGAAATCTGCACTTTCACACCAGCCAGTGAATCAGGTCAGCTTTCTGATGCAGCCTGCATCACAGCACCAAAGCAACTTAATTTTCACAGGCCGAAATGAAGAATAAAAGAAACCTTTCTCTTTCATTACCTCTGCAGAGTCATCCTCAGCTTGTGGGCCATTTGATAAAATTAGTAAATCAGCTACAGATTAGTCAGTTTGGGCACATTCATAATTTTCCTTTGGTGATAAAGATTGGCAGTTCAAAAACCTGGCATCCCTGTTTATCTGGATAAGTGATAAAATGGAGCCTGCCTGCCTTCCTTCCTTCCTTCCTTCCTTCCTTCCTTCCTTCCTTCCTCTTTCTGTCAACTATTCAGTATAATCGTTAGCAAGTCACTTAACCTCTCTGCTGTGGTATTTTTTTCTTTCTTATCAGTAAAATCAGTAAAACGGGCTTGTTGAATACATATGAAGTATGTTAATATGTACAAGGCAGCCTCCTACATAGAAGCCCCTAAAGCCCCTAACAAATCTAGCCACTGTTTTCATTATTGCTGCACATGATCATATAAGGTCAACAGAGATGAGTGAATAAATAGATTATTAACTCAGTGGAAGAAGTGGAATAGAAAGCTCGATCCTCAAAGGTGATGATTTCAACAGAAAGAGAAGGTAGAGGTGAAGCATACTGATCTTCCTAACTTTCCTCCTGTCCTGTCCCCTCACCCAGAGGGTGATATGCTGAGCACAGGACCACAATCTTGCTTCAGGAAATGAGGGCCAACCTGTGCTGTCTCAAGTCCCTATGAAAACACAGAGGAGAAATGATGAGTGTGCTCTCCAAGGGCACCTGCCACCACATATCCAGCTGCGTGGACGCTGAGAGGGTAGGGAATGGGTGCAACCTCCCAACCCAACAACTTACTAGCTGTGTAACTCCTTGAACATTGCTTAACCTCTCTAAATTTCAGCATTGTCATTTATAAAATGGACATTAAAAGTAGCCTAGAGGCCACTCCAAAGAGCAAACTACGTTTGAATGACAGGTAGAAAAGGACCTGCTACAAGGTAGTTATTCAAAACTATATGTAATATATCTGTTCCCGAAATACATGTACATATTTTTGATTAGTCCTCTACAGAAACAGCAACTTGCACTAAATGGTAAATAACTCTAGTTAACATTACTTCTCCTCTTTGCCCTGGCTGAGTTACCTGGATGAGGTAGAGAACAATGATGCTGCGATCATATATGTTGTTTGGGAATCTGTAACATTCATTTCTAGATGCTCGCTGCAAACAGACATTCTCTAAGAAATGTGATTCAATCAATTCCAAAGACTTGAGAATCTTGAACAGCATACCAATTTTAGATGCCAAAGTTTAACTGAAATTTGGCATATAGATGAGTACTTCTCCCTGTCCTGAAAGCCCGAGAAGATTCCTACACAAAGAGCAATCACAAATAGTAATTTCATCCAACTGGATCCAATTATATTTAGCATACTTCACAAAGAGGGAGAAAAATAAGAATGGATTTAAGAAAATGTTTTCCTTTTATGATTTACTCTCTAGGAGGCGAAGATGAATTGCCTTATGAAGTTACTTCTTATAACACAAGGAACATAACTGTCTAGAAAAAAAATATGCAATGTCTTTCTAGAGGCAAATCAACATCTTGTTACAGAATACATGAGGCCCTTTCAGCGTATCTGGCAGTGACTCCACAACCTGCAAAGCTGACCCCTAAAAAACATCTTCATGATAATAATTTGTTAGCAGCGGATGTTGCTTCAAGCCAGGGGAGGTTTGGAACCAAAACAGGTTGTCTCTGTCATGTAGAACAGACCTCCAAAGTGGTCAATTAAGAGACCCACCAAATATCCAAGAGATGGAACAGAGGTCCATTCATAAATGAAGAAGGGGAAGCAAATCCAAAGGTGACTTTTACATTTGCTTTTCTCCTACTAGTAGCTTCCAAACTGCAAACCCTTCACCAAAGCCCAGGTCTATGCTTTATGATTATATTCTATTTTTTTCCCGAAGGTCATAATGGATCCTTAGGATTCTCTGTGAAGTCTACACTACTATGTATGAATCCCTTTTTGGCCATATTCATATTTAAAGAGACCCTATCAGCCATGGAACATTGACTTTGTATAAAACATTATGTGAATAATTTCTTTTATATAAAAGAAAACCACAGTTCATACAAGCTACACATTATATAACAGATATCAAGATAATGTGAGTACATTTCCATCATATATATTTTTATTTTAGAGTTTACTCCTTCAAGTCATTTGTATCTTAGTTCATTTTATATATCTCCTCCTATCTTTAATGTTCAGCAATTTCAAAATGGTATGTTTAAATGAGTTTAGTTTTCTATATTGCACTGATATTGTTGTACTTCATAAACACGAGAATTCACCATTTCTGGAAAATTATCACCCATTATCTATCCCAATGTTACCTCTCCCCTGTCTGTATTTTCCCCTTCTGGGACTTCTATCTTCTAGTTCCATAACTCAATGATGTTGATATGTTTCATTTATTTATGTCTGCATTCTGGGTATTATCACCAAATTTGCTATGGTCAATCTGCATTTTAATCCTTCCACTGAATTTTTTATTTCAAAATTATACTTTTCATTTATAGATTTTCCATCTGTCTTTAAAAAATTAGTCTTACTTTCTTAGGGTTTGATTTCTTGTTACATGTTGTCAATATTTTATACATGCCCATCTTACATTCTTTCTTGTGTTGTTATATTATGTCAAGTGTTTACATTTAAAAACTGCTGTTATGTGTTATGCTGACTCTTCTCATGGATCATATCATCTGCTCAGTCTCAGTCCTGGCCAATTGTTTCCTTGTATGTTTGGTCACATATTACTGTGAGCATTTCCTCAGAAGGCTTGCTGTTTCCTTGAGGATCCTTGGCAGGGGGTACGATTGCTTCAGGACAGCTTTGTGTTTTCCTCTGTGAGGAGCCCCAGGGGTATTTTTTTAAATATAAATTTATTTTTTATTGTTGTTCAATTTGCCAACATATGGAATAACACCCAGTGCTCATCCCATCAAGTGCCCCCCTCAGTGCCCATCACCCAGTCACCCCCACCCCCCGCCCACCTCCCCTTCCACCTCCCCTAGTTCATTTCCCAGAATTAGGAGTCTCTCATGTTCTGTCTCCCTTTCTGATATTTCCCAGGGGTATTTTTTGACAGGAATATTTCTAGGTCAGCAGGTGGTATAAAAAAACAAAAACAAAAACAAAAACTCACAAGACACAGGCACAATGAATAAAATTCTTAGCAGAAGATTTCTTTCTTACTAGTCAAGTTTTTGTTTTCACTCATGGCTGGTGGCATTTATTAAAGGAAGGGTCCTGGTTTCACGCAGGGATAGGAATCCCTTGATTCCAGCTCTGGGCCTCATTTGGAACCAAGGCCTTAGCTTCACCTCTGTGCCATGCAGATATTGGAATCCAATCTCTGTGGTCACATTGATCCATCCCCTGTGGGGCAGCCACGGGTCAGTTCATACACAGGCTGTACTTGACTTTTCACTGCTTTGCTTCAGGCACATGGTAATAATCCTCTCTTGTTGATTGATTGATTGCAAAATTAGTTAATGTTTTGAAGTCATTTTAAATATTTAACTCAGTATTACTAGGTATTTGTACAGAATTTTTTTAGATTATCTCAGTCTACTGCATTGCCAGAGCTTTAGTTTATAAACACTTCACTGTTTCATTATTTATAATCATTTAATCAATTAGTCCTTCCCAAGCAGAAGTGTAGTAGAACTGTATTTCAGATGTTGAGTAGTTAGAAACCCTTCACATTATTTTTTATGTCCAGGATTCTTTCCCATGTTCAGAAGTAATGGACTAGAGACATACTTTTAACTTCTAAGTGAAATAGCTCTGAAATGCCTCCTGGGATCCAGGAAGGATGTGGGTCATTTCTTGATAATCACCATTACAAACTGATCAAAAAAGGGAGTGTATTAACTGATTTCTAACTAAAAGTTGGAAAGAGAGAAAGGGGATCTTTTTTTCTACATATCATTTTGAATGTTACCCCTCAAACACTATTGAGGCCTGAAAATATGCAACTGCTCTCAAATAAGATGATGTGCCACAATTTTCAGTAGTAAAAGCCTCATGATATAAACAATATAACATGAAAGTCTTTCTACACATGTAAACTATGAAACAGAATTTTAAGCAAAAGTCATAGAATTTGTTCCACAGAAATTACAACTTTCAATAATTTGTGATCTTATAAGGGAAAAATATCAATGATTTGAGAAAATGGTGATACCCATATCTACAGTGTACTAATGATTGCCACCTTCACAAATAATACCTTATACTATAACATATCATATTAATTATAGTATGATTCGACATGATGCGGGGGTGTTCACGAATTGAAGCACATTACAATATCTCCGTCATCTTCTGCTGTCCTGGTCTACACATTTAGAATGGTCTGAGTTTCCTGAAGCAAGAAAGGAGAATTATTCTCTAGAGAGTAGGTAATGTTAAGAAGTAGATATATCAATAAGGCAGTGGATCACGTTCAAAGAAAGTACGGGGCAAAGTTTACAGAACAACTTAGAATTATCACTTCACTTAGTCCCTGTCACTACTAATTTACAACCACAAATTTTTAAAATCAAATTATTATTTCCCACACACAGAGTAACAGATGATTATAGAATAATCAGGTGAAAAAAATCTAAATTTTCTCTACAGGACAGTCTAATTTTTAAAAAGCAGTATAGCTTTTTAAAGTTGCTTAATTAGCTGCAGATGACATTACCAAATATATAACCTTCAGTCTTAGTAGGTCTCGTCTAAGCCAATAAAAAAAATTCACTTTTGTTTTAAACATATACCCTCAAAGCACATTTGAAAATAGCTGTATTCAGAATATGTAGGATTGACTTTTTTTTTTCTTCACATGTATCTCCTTGTTCCTCAGAGCATAGTCCATGGACAGCATCATCTCAGAGACTGTTAGATATGCAGAATCTTGGGCTACACCTAGGCCCCACACAATCTGAATCTGCATTTTAACAAGATTCCCAGGTGATTCGTTCGCCCATTAAGGCTAGAGAGACACTGTGCTATAGACATAGAAATATTTTCTAATTTAATGTCAAGAACAAGATTTCTTTTGTGGATGATGGAAATGTTGTGGAAGACTCTCATAGAGAGTGATGATTTTTTTCACACTTTTGTGGATATATTAAGCACTGATCTGTACAATGTGAACGAATTCTATGGTATGTGAAATATATCTTGATATTTGAAAAAGGAAGAAAAGATAATAGTAAGTGCTTCAAATTGTACAGCACAGAGATGAATGGAACCAGCTCCAACTTTTTTTCTCTTATCTTGAGAAAAAATTAGATGCACCATTTCCTGGGGCTCACCTCTTCCTGAGAAAGGGAACAGCCCATCTGAGATTCTGGGCACACCTGACCTACCACTGGAAGGCGCACCTTTCATCACAAGGTTGTGCCAGGAGCCTGGCAGGGGGGAGACGGTGAGGAGGTGAGCGCCCCCCGCTCGAGCCGCTTACCCCGCTGCTGCTCAGCACCGCCTTCCTTGGAAACCGCGCGGAAACAATGTCAGGAAGCCACACCATCCAATCAAGGGAAGTGCAGAGAAGCAGGAACGCTATCTGCCGGCTGCACGTGCGCTCGCAGAGCCTGCTCCTCACCCCCACCCTCTGACTGCCCCTGTCGCCCCCGCCGCCCCCGCAGAAACCCCGCCAGCTTCTAAATCAAACCTTCTAGTTACTCTACCCCCTGGCATCTACATCGGACGACTCTCCCCCCCCCCCCCCCCCACCGGGTGCCCTCGGTGAGTGCTTGGCGCTCGGGCTGGGACAGCGCACAGGGCTCCCGCGGCCCCGACCTCACCGGGAGACCTGCGGTGGGCGCAGGATGTGCGGGGCAAGCCCACCCGGCACTGGCACCTCTGAACTTCTGCGCGGCCTGGCCGCGACAGGGAGCGCAGGGCAGGGGCAGGCAGGGGCGCGGGGCGCGCGGGCAGCGCCGGGGACCCTAGAGTTGTAACCCTCTGTCCCTCGGACGCGGAGTCCGGCAGCCACGAATGCGAGCCAGTGCCTGGCCCAGACTGTGCGTTCGGCGCAGCGACAGGGGTCTGAGCCGACTGGGAGCCAGCCGGGCTGGAGACGGACCCGTGACATCGTCCGTGGGGCCGGGGGGTGCCGTGGGTCACGCTCTCCTGGCCCAAGTCCCCGCGTGCGCTCAGCAGGGCCACCCCCCGGACGCGCGGCCCCCAGCTCCCCGGCCCCTCAGGCTCTGTCCAGGCTCGCGTGGCCGAGGAGGGACATGCGGGTCCAGAGGCCCCTCCGCCCGCGCCCCCGGCCCGCGCCCCCGCGCCCCCGCGCCTCGCGCCCCTGCGCCCGACCGCCCCGGGCCCGCACTCACAGGCAGGGATAGTAGCCGTAGGCCGGCCGCGGGGGCTGAGGGCCGCCGTCGTCTCCAAGCTCCGAGTCCAGGAGCAGATAGTCCTGGCTCTGGTTGCGCCGCGCGCCGGCCCCGGCCGCCCTCCGGGGAGAGCCGCCCCTGCCGGGGGCGAACCCCCGGCCCTGGTTCATGGCTCGCGCGCCTGCCTGGCCGGCGGGGGCCGGGCTCCCGGGGAAGGCACGTCGGGCTGCGCGGCCCGGGCCCCAGCGGAGGTGAGGGCTGCGGACTCCGGCGGCTCCGAGCTCCGCCAGCCGCTCCCAGGCCGGCCCGGGGCGAAGTCGCCACTCGGGGGTACCCGGGGGACCTAGCCCAGCGCGTCGGGTGAGGGGACCCCGCGGGGAGGGGGCCGGGGCCTCGGGGCGGAGCGAGCGCGGGCGGGGCGGGGAGCCGAGCGGGCGGCGCGGGGCGTGGAGCCAGGAGTCCCGGTGGCGACCGGACTGCGGCGGCGCTGCGCCCGCCTCCCCTGGGGCCCGCGGGGGTCCCCGCCTTCGAGGGGTTCGGCGGCCTCCGCGCTTCACCCGCTGCCCTGGACTAGGTGGAACCACGCGCTCGCCCTCCCTCTTTGCTCTTTTTCTTTTCCCATTTTTCTCTTCTCTCCTCTTTTTCTTTCCTCCTTTCCTCCTTCCCTCCTTCATTCCAGTCTCTTTCTCTCTTCCCCCTAAGTCTGCTTATTTGGAAATAATACAAATTGAGAACTTTCTAGGAAGGTTCCTTTAAGGAAGATTCTTGAAGTACCAAAGAAACTTGTTTTGTTTTTGTTTGTTGCAAAGGACAAGAGCCTCTCCTTTCTCCAGACCGTCTTCAGTCTCTTAGGGCATCTTCTCTCCCGTCCCCAACCCCTGAATTTACTGTAACTCTTTATTTTAAAATGAACGACGTTCTATGTTCCCAACACCAGATGTGCCCAGTTCCTGAGCAACAAAAATAGGCAGGCATTTTATGATGAGACGATAAAGACAGCAGCCTACTTACTTCAGAGAAAACCTTTCTTTCCATCTCTGCAAATGCTGAAATTATTTCTCTGCCAGATGTTTTCTCCATTTCTAAACTGTTTTTAAGATTTAGTTTTAAATTCTGTTTAATCCTCACAGATGTGAGAATTTAAAACTTCTCAGCAAGAATGAATCAATATCAATAGTTGTTTAAGAATCAATCAATTAGGAATCCGATTCATTTATTCAACAAATACTTAATCAATGCCAACTGTGTACCAAGCACCATTTTAGGATTCAGAGACAAATTAGCCTGATAAGGGCCCTACTTGCCTTCATGGAGCTTTCATGGAAGAAAGAGATTAAACCAGAGACATAGGCCACGATGAAAATGAGACGGGTTGGGGGATCCCTGGGTGGCTCAGCGGTTTAGTGCCTGCCTTTGGCCCAGGGCGCGATCCTGGAGTCCCAGGATCGAGTCCTGCGTGGGGCTCCCGGCATGGAGCCTGCTTCTCCCTCTGCCTGTGTCTCTGCCTCTCTCTCTCTCTCTATCATAAATAAATAAATAAATAAATCCTTAAAAAAGAAAAAAAAGAAAATGAGATGGGTTGATGTAATGATGGTAACTGGCAACTACTTCAGGTCAGGTAAAGAGGCCTCTCCAAGCAGGTGCTGGTTAAGGGAAGAGAGAAGGCAGGGAGCCAGACATGAAAAGATCAGAAAGAAGCCCACTACAACTGTATTGAAGACAGCCAGACTGTCTGAAATTCTTTTTTTTTTTTTTAAAGATTTTATTTATTTATTCATGAGAGACACACACAGAGAGAGAGAGAGAGAGAGAGAGAGAGGCAGAGACACAGGCAGAGGGAGAAGCTAGCTCCATGCAAGGAGCCTGACATGGGACTCAATCCCGGGTCTCCAGGATCATGCCCTGGACCAAAGGTGGCACTAAACTGCTGAGCCACCCAGGCTGCCCTGAAATTCTGAAGTAAAGGTACCTCTGCATACCATGAAAAGTGAGCAATGAAAGGGATTTTGGAAGTGTGAGCAAAAGCAATCAACTTGATAGAAGGGGGAAGAGATGACAAATTTAGAGTTTCTGAGTTTGCCAGCACTGGGAACGAGAGAGCTCAGGAGGGTGAAAGCCACTGCACCCTGAGGGCGCAAGTAGGTGGCACGGATGGATGGATGGATGGATAGAGTAATAGACCAAAAAAAAAAAAAAATAGGAAAACACTCTTGACCTCAAAGACTAACCTCAGTCATTCTAAAGGGTGTTGTTCCTAATTTAAGAATCTCCTTTTTTGTTCTGTCCACATCTGGAGCCATGATTTAGAGTTTTGATTTTTTTCTGGTCATTATACCCAGCAATAAGAAAATCTGCTTGAAATGTGTTTGTTCATGGCAAATACTGTCTGTAAGAACTCAACTGCTTGATGCTTGAATGAATCAGTTAATAAATGTTTAATTTAAATGGCACCAAGGCAATCTGTTTAGAAACATCAACTGGAGGAAACAGTTAAGTGGGGAAGTAAATATTCAAATGTTTTTGACCTGACTCGAATTCTGTAAGTCAAAGCAAAATTGGAAAGGACTGAGGGTGTTAGTTGACGTGTTAGTCTTTAACTTAAAAACAAACAAACATTGAGACACAACTACTTTGTTGTTTTGTAGTTAGTTGCACTGTCTGTCCCTTTTCTCATCACACAGTTTTTCATACTCAGGTAGCAACCTTCACACTGAAAATATTATTACAGTAAACTTATGATGTGATATCAGTTTATCCTTTTGCAACATAAGACTCACTTTTCTCTATTCTTTGACATAGAGTTGGTACTGGACCAGTAAATGCATCTGTCCACAGAGGCAGAAGCAGGCTCTCAAGGACTTGATGCAGGTCCACAGAGAGAAGCAGGTTGGTAGTCTGAGGGCCTGTGTTCTTGTTTTAACCATTCCCTTCACTGAGAGCTTGTGATTTCCTCTCCTGCTTAGCCATTGCTAAGTGATGGGTTCCTACCAAGGACCCCTCAGTCTTTTCCTGCGTTGTAGACTTACCTTCTAAGTGTCGTTTCTTCAATCACATTTAAGAACATGGTGGCACTAAAAGACAAGACCAATTCTCGATCTAGTAATATGTTTTAACCAAGTGCAGCAGCATTGAGGGCATGCAGACCAAAGAAAGTAGTTGGCAGAATGAGAAAATACAGTGCTCAAAGTGAAAACCATTGGGTGTGTGAAGAAGTGACAGTTCTCACAGAGATCGGGTGGTATGCGTGTGCTGATAGGTCTGCTGATGATTTTGAGATCAAACAGGACACTGGGCTGGGACTTCTAAATTCAGGGCTCTGTTCTCTATGGGGTGGTAGGGACACCATGACAAGATCACTTCCTCCTCACTACACACATCTGCATGGTTTGATTGATACTGATTAATTTTACAAAAGGTATAATTATTATAACAGTATTTTGAAAAGTTAAGTGGGGCAAAATGAATAAGAGAAGGGGTTGCTCCCTAGAGAGTCTCGAGCTAGGAGCCCAAAGGCAAAGAAAACAGAATTGTCACTGGCCTCAGGGACAAAGGCTAGGAGAATGAGAGGAGATGCTTCCTTGCTCAGGGAGAAACTGAGGAGGTGCTCCGTGGAAGACGGGGCAGCTGCTGCTGCTGACAGGAAGCTACTGACACGGGAGCTTTGCTGGGAAATGCAGTTTAGGGTGAGTTGGCCGACAGCTACAGATAATAGTAGAGTCAGGAAATCATCTGGGTAATTTAAAGCATGGAGCTCCAAGTCCTGACTCCTAATTCATGTAGAATACACAGAGGAAAAACGAAAGCCCAGAAGCTTCAGAAGGACTGGTCTTCTCTCGGTGAAGGTCTTCATAGGTTAGGGCTTGAGGCAGATACTTGCATGCACTACATCTCTGAACCTCCCTATCTTAATTTTTAAAGTAATGAGGTTGTAATAATTGCATTTACTATCTCTGTTGTAGCTAAAACTTTATTATGTTAAACATTAGAAACACTATGTGAAACATCAGCAATTTATTTTAATTTACTATATTGACTTGAGCTTAAATAGGCGTTCAGTATCTTAATATTATTATACGGATATTGTGTAAGCACTGTGATCACCGCGGCTTTGCTTAGGATAAGTCATGCTGGACTAAATTAACTTGTCTTTTGGTAGAATGATTAGAATCCTTTCAGTAAACTACTGACCAAGGGCATCATGTAATATATTTGGCAGCAAGATTAACAAATACAGACTGGGTAACAGAGGAATGGTTCATAAACAGTCAGAGGACAGTTGAGAGCACTGCTGAGTTATGGAGTGGAGTCACCCTGGCTCAGGAAATGCAGACATATCAAGAATGGATGGAACTGCCTTATATGTAGTTATTTTCTTATCACTGGAAGTAGTCAAATACAGCCTGGACCTCAATTTTCTACATATGCTGTAAAGTGAATAATGTTAACTTTGGTAAATTAAATGAACACCAAGATCCCTTAAGCACAAGTACAAAATTAAAAAATTAACCATCCCCAGGGATCCAAAATGCAGAGTTGATAAAAAACCAATATCTATTCTAAATGTATGTTTAAAAAAAAACTTAGGAAACTAAGAATAACAGACACATCATGACCATGGTGAAGATTACCTATTTCAAATAAAACCAACATGGAGAAATATCAAAGATGCTTCCATTGATGGAAGGAATAAGGGAAAAGTGTCCCAATACATTACTATTACTCACTAACTAAGAACTTCTACAATAAGCTAAATAAAATATGATAAATAAATAAGAGGAAAAGTTTGAAAAATATTTTTAACTGAAAATTATTAAAACAGGAGAAAGAAATATGTTTGGAATAATGTTAGAGCATAAAGGTAAACAGAAAACTAAATAGTTCTCCTATATGCTAGCTATAGCCAGTCAAAAAATAGTAAAGGCTAAAAAATATAAAATAAATAGAAATAAATTCAACCAAGAATTGTAGAATTCATGTAAAGTATAAACTTTAAAAAAATGAGTCAAAGTCTACATAAATTATACATTTTATTGATAGTTTGATGAGACTGAGACTAGTATTAAATTTATAGATTAATTTGAGTAGAATGTAGTATTTTAAATATGCATTCCTCTATAGGGACAAGTTTTCTCTATTATTTATTTTTTCTAAGAATAAATGTGACAAAAGCAAGTAAATGCATTTTTAAAAAGCAGTGAAAGGCACTTGCTCTATAAGACATTAAATGATTTAGTAAAACCACAATAAATAGTTGGGTATTCACAAAATGGAAACATTAAAAGAATATAATAGAAAGTTCAGTCAAAGACTTAAGGATATAAGATTTTATGGTATGATAAAGGACATAACTCATTGGGGAAAATGAAGCCATACTGAATAAAGGGAAGTGGGTAAGAGATTTCTTTCTCTACCTTTGCCATAAAGTAAATGAGATGCATTAAGAAATTGAATGTCATTTTAAAAACCATAAAACCTCTAGAGAAAGAGTCAGGTGAACTTTTATTTTTTAATATGTAATCTTCAGGTGTATAATGCCATTCTAAGTATTCCCCTAAAAGCTGAAATAATAAAGAAAAATATTTGGGTATTGACTAATAAAAGCAAAACTTACATCTGTATATGTATTAAATTTTATATTTATACAGAGAACCTTTGAGAGCTGAGCTAATGCAGCCCACCCAGACGACTCATGCCTGCAGGTGTCCAGAGAGGAAAAAGTTGAGAGTTCCAGCTCTCCTGAGGGCTCATGGCTCCTTTGGCAGAACACGTCTCAAAATTTAAAGTTCTTTCGGCAAGATTCCAGTCAGCTTCGTGGGCCAATAATTACACACATTTTTGGAGGGCTGCGTTTCTTATAGTTGGGGTGTTACCTTACTTTCTGACGCTTACCACCTGTCCTTGCTCACCTCTCCCAGGTGCATCCCGAGACCCCCAGGTTGCAGGGGTCCTCAGGGCTCCTCACCCCTCCTCTCCAGATGCAGGAGGAAACTGACCCTTCAGGATTCACAGGTGGACTGGCCCCTAGATGAGGAATGACCCCTCCGCGCCCGGGGTGGCATCGGTACCTTCACCTTCACGCCCTAGTGCATTCCTATAGGCAGGGGATGTGGGATGGGGGGGGGGGGGCAGCGGCCTCTGACACCTCCCCAGCTGTGCCCGCTCCGAGATTCCTGGCTCATCTTTTTCCTGCGTTGACCAGCTCCAGCCCAGGGCGGCCAGCACTCGCTGTGAACCTCTATACCTGCGATTGCTCTCCACAGTGCGACTGGCAGCAGATGTGCAGGTGTCTCCAGGCCCAGGGGCGGGAGGGCAGTGCTTGCCCTCTCTGCACGCTGCGGAGCGCCCGGTGACACACTCGGGGTTGGTCCCCACCTGGCGCCTGGAAGCCATGCCATCACTTAGTTCTCTTTGTGTGCACAGAGCACAGTACTGCCCGTTACTCCTTTCTGCAGCAGACCTGAAGAGGGCCGGTGGGGAAGGGTGGGGAGAGCATGTGACCAAGGTGCCCCGGAGATCCGGAGATCCGTCTGGGTGCCCGGAGGCCTCTCACGCCTCCCCACGGCCCCACCTGGGGGCGTGCATGCCCCCGCTGGGCTGCTGACACAAGCAGGATGTGGACCCAGGACAGAGCCCATCTGAGGGCTGGGACAGAGTCCGCGGCAGGTGTGGACAGGCATAGCAGGTGTGGACAGGTGCGGGGCTCCCCGCGCTATGGACAGCACGGGCCTGAAGGGAAGCGCCCTTTGTGCGTCCCCTCGCCCCATCCTGTCTGCCTGCGGTCTGTCCAGAGTCCACCTGAGCTTGCCAACCAACAACTTCATAGCGACAGAATATATGTTAGAAAATATGGTCACAGCAAAGGAGGCCTGCTCTGCGTTAATGATTTTCCAGGTTTTTTCAAGACCCAAAGTGCAATGAGAAAATGCTCTGCATCACTTGCCATCAGGGAAATACAAATCAAGACCTCAATGAGATACTACCTCACACCAGTGAGAATGGGGAAAATTAACAAGGCAGGAAACCACAAATGTTGGAGAGGATGCGGAGAAAAGGGAACCCTCTTACACTGTCGGTGGGAATGTGAACTGGTGCAGCCACTCTGGAAAACTGTGTGGAGGTTCCTCAAAGAGTTAAAAAGAGACCTGCCTTATGACCCAGCAATAGCACTGTTGGGGATTTACCCCAAAGATTCAGATGCAATGAAACGCCGGGACACCTGCACCCCGATGTTTCTAGCAGCAATGTCCACAATAGCCAAACTGTGGAAGGAGCCTCGGTGTCCATCGAAAGATGAATGGATAAAGAAGATGTGGTTTATGTATACAATGGAATATTCCTCAGCCATTAGAAAAGACAAATACCCACCATTTGCTTCGACATGGATGGAACTGAAGGGTATTATGCTGAGTGAAGTAAGTCAGTCGGAGAAGGACAAACATTGTATGGTCTCATTCATTTGGGGAATATAAATAATAGTGAAAAGGAATAGAGGGGAAGGGAGAAGAAATGGGTAGGAAATATCAGAAAGGGAGACAGAACATGAAGACTCCTAACTTTGGGAAACGAACTAGGGGTGGTGGAAGGGGAGGAGGGCGGGGTCGGTGACTGTGTGGCGGGCACTGAGGGGGGCACTTGACAGGATGAGCACTGGGTGTTATTCCATATGTTGGCAAATTGAACACCAATAAAAAATAAATTTATTATTAAAAAAAAAGACCCAAAGTGCATAGTGGGTACCAATTTCTCCCTACAACCGTTTTTGGGTAATGTTTTTAAGGGATATATGAATATTTACATACTCAAACTCAAAACAACATTTTAAACAAAATTGTATGTTACATATATAATTTCAAATACAATTGGTAGAACATTGTCAAAAATCACAAAGTAGATTTTTCTGTTGAGAAGTAAGAAAGTTTGTGACAGGATTTGGTTTTGTTGTGACAGGAGTGTGGTTTGACATCTTACCTCTTGTAAATTTTTTATTTTGAAACGATTTCTTTTTTTAATTTTGAAACAATTTCAAATAAAATATATATAGAAAAGCTTCTAGAAAGTGGAAAGATTTCCCATCTACCTTTGACCCAAATTCACCAGTTATATTTTTATTTATATTTCACATTTGGTACATCACCATCTCTCTATACAGACACCATTACAATTTTTCTAATCCATTGATAGGAAGTTGACGATCTCATATCCTTTTACTCCCAAAATATCTCAATGTGAATTTCCTAAGAACAAGGATATTTTAACATTATACAATTCTCTTATCAATCCTCTGTTCTTAATCTGGCTTTGCACATTATTCCAAGAATGTCCTTTTTGGCAGTTTTGTTTGTTTGGTCCAGGACTCCGTCCTGGCTCACACACTGCAAACACGTGGCATGTCTGTCTCGTCCCCTTTGATCTGGAACACTTCCTCAGCTTGTCTTCAGTGTGGCACATTTTGAAGGCATAGGTCAGTGATTTCTGTGGCACATCCCTCAGTTTGGGTTTGTCTGACATGTCTTCATCATAGATGGAGGTTATACATGCTGGCCAGGGTAGCACAAACATGACATCATACTCCCCTCTGTATGGTGTCAAAAAGTCTATGATGTCCATTATGGGTGGTTCTAACCTTGATCACCTGGTTAACATGGTTTATTCCTGGTTTCTACCATCAAGTTATCATTACCTTTGTGATGAACAAGTAATTGACAGAGTGATACTTTGGATCTGAGTAAATAAATACCTTGTTCCTTACCAAACTTACACCCACTAGTTTTAGCATCCACGGATGATTCTTGCTTGAATCAATTATTACTATAATAGTTACAAAATAGTGATATTTCTAATGTCATCATTCCTTCTATATTCATTTGCTGGTGTTGTACTATAAGAAGGAGCTCTGCTTTCCCTTCTAGCGGTTCGTTTATTTTCCATGAACTCATGGATATACATTTTATTCAAAGTGCTATTATCCATCATTGTCATTATTTATTTTGATGTTCAAGTGGTCCTGGATTTGTCCCTTTTCTGTGCGTCTCTTTAAAATCATTTCTCCATACTAGTTTGTAAAGATTCTCTTCAATCTTTTTTTTAATAGATGCACATTGTGCAAATCAAGGTGTAGCAAGCCATGATCCACTGGCAAAATTGGACCCACCATCTATTTTTGTAAATGGAGTTTTATTGGCACACAGCATGCACATTTGTTTACAATTGTAAACCTGCAACCACAGAGCTAACTGCAGAGCAACAGAGACAGTATGGACCAAACACTACAATCTGGCCCATTAAGAAAAATTGGCTGTCCCTTGGGGAAAACTTAAATCTGTTCAAACAATATACAACATATTGAAGTTGAGATTATATCCAATATCTGTAACTATTAATCATGCTATAATGAATAAGCCTATGCACATGTATTTTCACACTTTGGAGTTACATTTTTAGGATAAATGCCTAGAAGTAGAATTAATAAATTAAAAGCAAATCCAGAGTTTCTGAGTTTCTCGAATCTAATAACCTGTGCCTTATTACACTTGTATAAAATTTAGGAGAGTATGTGTTTAAACACTTTTTCTGACCCATCCACTCCTCTCTTTCCTAGACTCCAGATATGTGTATGTTATTCTACACAGCAACATCTCACAGATTCCTAAAGCTCTATTTATTTTCTTTCAATCCTGTTTCTTCTTCAGATTAGATATCCTTTATTGGTCTGTCTTTACGTTCTCTGTTGTTTTCCTCCATCACCTGAATTCTGCTCTGAAAGCCATGCAATGACTTTAAAATTGCAGATACTGTATCATCCTGCCACACTGCTATCAACACTCCCTTCTCTGTGCATTACTGTAGCAGCCCCTGTGAAACCTTTGCCTGCTCATTCCAACATCTGCATCATCATTGCTTATCCTCTTTCCCTTAAAAATGGGCCACATTTTCCTGGTTCTTACTTGCTAATTAATTTTGGATTGTATCCTGGGAAGACTCTGGAATATTACATTTTGGAAGCTCTGGAAAAGCCTGATACTGTTTCTTTTGAAAGCAGAAAATTTGACTGAAGTTAAATTGTAGACCGTTTCTCCTGTTTGGCAGCTCAAATCTCAGGTCCATTCTTGTATATTTAGTTGTCACTTTATCTGTTCCTCTATGCAGCTCAAGGGCCAAAGTCTCGGCCAGAGTTCACTCACATAATTTAAGAATCACCGTACTCTAGCTCTGTTTTCAGGAATCTCTCCTGCCTTCCCTGAAATGGCCCTGAATTTGTCCTCTGCTCCACAGGCCACAAATACTGTAGAATGCCGGAAGTTTACCCACCCTACGTGCAAGCTGCTTTGGCCTGTCTGCAAATAAAAGCTATAAAAGGGAGAAACTTACCCTGCGTGGGCCTCTTGTTCCAAGTTTTCTCTCAAGAAATCCTAACTAAATGGTTCATTCACTTTCAGTGCCTTTGTGTATTTTTTGTCTTTTGCCCAGGGTTAATCATTGTTGCACATGGCAACTTTGAGGCTTACAGAAATTTTATTTGTGATATAGAAGTAGGCACATCATAGCTGATCTGGTAAAAACCAAATAGGAGGAGATGATCTTGAAAGAAGACAGTGGAGGATGACACAGTATTCATAGGGAAATGGCATGTCAATTAAGGGATGATTCTTCCCTCGAGGCAAGAGCAGCTTCCTCAAATCTTAGCAAATCTGGATTTTGGGTCATAGTTAGTCGGCATGGGTGTAAGGAAAGTTAACCCTTCTTAGTTTTATCTTCCTATCCATATACCTGGTCCATTTTGGAGTTTGTTCTTGTGCATGGTGTGAGAGATGGATTCCCTTCTGTCTTTTTCAACGTGGCTGCCCTTCACCCCAACATCTATTAAAAACTTCACTTCTGTCCCAGGGTTTCCACATAGCATCTTCATCACAGATTAACCTTCCATGTGTGTTTGGGCCTATTTCAAAACTTGCTGTTCTATTCCATTAATATACTTGTTTATTCATAAAGAAGCTCCAAACTGTTTTAATACCAGAGGATTTGTAATATATTTTAATATATTGTCCAGCTAGTCCCTTTTCTTAGCTTTTCTCTTCTGTATTTTCTTAGCTATTGCTGTATGCTTGTTTTTCCATAGGAACGTTGGTATCGACTTTTCTAACTCCATAGAAGAAAAGTTTGCTGGTATTTTTTTTTGAGCAAACCTGACATATTTGCAACTCGAGTTATTATACCCAAATACAAGGGTTGTCTTTTTTTATTTACTCATATCTATTTTTGTGCCTTGAAGAATTGTTTTAAAGTGTTTTTAGGGTAAGCACATTCCTAAGTTTAAACATTTTTATCCTCTTATTTTAAATATGGTCACTGTTCCATTGTATTATCTAAGTAGTTATTTTGCTTACAAGAAGTTCATTAATTTCTATGTTCTTTTTATGCCTGGATACCTTATTGAATTCTTTTCTTGTTTTAGCTTATTGCACATGATTTAGAGTTTTCTAGGAATACCATCATATCATTTGAACTGGAGATACCTTTTTTCTATTTTTTTCAAATTCCTATGACTATAGTTGTCTAATCCTATTGGCTAATGTCACCAGCACATTGTAAAATAGTAGATTAAATATATATGTATATATATACATACAAGTGTGTGTGTTTGTGTGTATGTGCATGTGTGTGTAAGAAAATATCCATCAATTACTATTTTCTGGAGGTTTCTCCAATTTGTCTGAAAAAGAGGCTTTCCACCACCCCTAGTTCATTTCCCAGAGTTAGGAGTCTTCATGTTCTGTCTCCCTTTAGGGGTGGTGGAAGGGGAGGAGGGCGGGGGGTGGGGGTGAATGGGTGACGGGCACTGAGGGGGGCACTTGACGGGATGAGCGCTGGGTGTTATTCTGTATGTTGGCAAATTGAACACAAATAAAAATAAATTTATTATTAAAAAAATAAAAGTAAAAAAACTTTTTAAAGGAAAAAAAAAGAAAAAGAGGCTTTCCAAGCAACTAAAGATTTTTCTTCCTTGGTTTATTATATGGCCTATTATGTTAATAGATATCTTACTATTGAATCATTTTTGCAGTACCAGAATAAATCCAAATTGATTGTTAAATATTACTTCCTAAATGTGGTACATGATTTTGTTCACTAATATTTTATTTAGGATATTTGCACCAGTGTTCACTAGAGATACCTGTCTGTGACAATCTTTTCTGTGCTATAAAAGTAAATGTTTTGAAAAGCATTCAATGTCAACAAAGGGAATGTGTTTTTTTTTTAAAGATTGTATTTACTTTTTGTTTATTAGAGACAGAGAGAGAGAGAGAGAGAGAGAGAGAGAGGCAGAGGGAGAGGCAGAGGGAGAAGCAGGCTCCATGCAGGGAGTCTGACCTGGGACTCAATCCCAGGTCTCCAGGATCACGCCCTGGACTGAAGGCAGCGCTGAGCCACTGAGCCACCGGGGCTGCCCAAAGGGAATGTTTATGTGAGATAGTTTTGGTGCTAAAAGAAATTATGTTACTTTTTACAAAGCAGATATTGGTTAACAAATAAATTAGGTGTTTGGTGATTAGGAAGTTATGTTTCAAAAATACTGTATCCCTAACATGTTAGTATATAATAAACACTACAGATAGTTATAAGTTCTTTATTGTGTTTTAGTGACATTTTAGGAAATTGATTGAGGATTTGGCATTAACATGAATGTATTATAGATGATAAATAGGCTCCTCACCAGTAAGTGACATTTTGCATAAAATGTCATTTTCCCATGGACATAACACTGATGTTAAACAGAAATTGCTTGTCTAACAGTTTTCAATAATAAGACCTCTCAGAATGCATGAAGCAAAAAGTAATCGATCTATGAACAGAAATCCACAATCTCAGAGATTTGATTTTGACATGTCTTTGTTCACAGTTGATGTGGGAAATCCTTCTTTACTGAAAGATATAAGAGATTTGAACAGAACTGGCAAACCTGACCTAGTAGTCATCATAGGAGGGACTGGCAAACTAGGCCAGATTGTGCCTGCGGACTGTTATTGAATGAAATGTGTTCTAAGAATGGCTTTTATATTTTAAAAGAGTTGTGAAAAAATAAAAATAAGGACAAATGTGCTACAAAGACCATATGTGGCTCACAAATCCTCAAATATGCATTATTTGGTTATTCATAGAAAAAGTTTGCACTAGACAAACTGCAGAATACACTCCTTTTAAGTACACCTGGATTACTAAAATAACAGAGGAACTCATAATGGAAATTAGAATGGGGTTTCTAATAAATGAAAAAATGCTGCTGCATCTACTTGTAATGTGCTCACCAAACCCTGTTTCATTTTCCCCTTCCTGAGTGGGTAAGAAAATAACATTTGTCAGATTCTTCTGTAGTTATGCAGACCATGTGCCTGGGTGTGAGGGTTCTCAACATTTCCGCACAGTGACTGACTCTCTTCCAATTGATATATGAGATCTATTCCTCTCACCTTGAGTTGAGATCAACTTTAATGACTCCTTCATAACCATCACAATGCAGCAGGAACAACATACAACCTCCGAGGCAAGGTTCAAGAGGGCCTTGTTACATCCACTCAGTCCTCTTGGGTCACTCATTTTTGGAGTGACTGTATGAGAAGTCCACATACTTTGAGACCTCCAAGCTATGAAGAACAGACCACAGGGAAAGGCTCTGTGTAGGTCTGCTGACTGAAGTCCCAGCTGACCACTGGCACCAGCAGCCAGCTATCTGTGTGAAGACACTCCTGATTGCAGCCCTCAGACCCAGCCATCAAGTCTTACTGAACACTTGATAGGCAGAATGAATGAATGAAATAAAATGGTGATTTCATGCTATTAAGTTTGGGGTGGTTAGTTACACAGCAAGAGTAACAAGACCCCAACCAGTGGAATTATATAAGTCCCTCCTTACTATTAAATTCTCTTTGACAGTGACTCAGTCGGTGATGTTAGGCATCACCCTAGGATGGGAAAGGCCTGGATCCTTGAGAGACCCCTGGAGGAGACTGGCCAATGAGAGTGATTTGATCCATTGTAGACTCACACTTGAGTGAAAAATAAGTCTTTACTGCATGGAGCCACTGATATCAGACTAATAGCTTATCCGATCTGATGCACACAAATACATTCTGTAATTTGAGGGATGAAGCTAAAGCAGAATATAGAGGAAAATTTATCTTTAAATCCATGTTGTAAAAAGCAGAGAAGTGAAAATTAGACATCCAGCTCAAGACGTAATAAAAACAAAAGCAAAGTAAACCCAAAAAATGTAGAAGAAAATAAATAAGAACAGAAAGCAAAGGAATAAAATTCAATTATAAAAAATAAACAATTAAAAAAATACAACTTATCTAAATTAATGAAATTGGTAACTCTAAGTATGACTAAAAAGAAAAGAAGAGAAAAGGCAGAAGAAAGCAATTTCTGGAATTGCAAATGGAGAGATATCATTGCACATCTTGATGCAGGCAGCAGACTAGTGGGGAAGGATAGGTGGCTGGGGATGTCCTGCAGGACCAGCCAAAAGGATGCCAGGCTTCACTCAGGATGGAAATCAAATGTGAGCCGGCTCCTTCTGGTGAGTGCAGTTTATTGAAGGTACAGACAGACAGTCCAGCAGACACAGAAGGGAAAGGAGACAGCCTTGTCTTTGCTTGGGGTCTGGGGTTTTTCCTGAGGATTATGGGCTGGTGCACCTGTCCTCTCAGGCATCCAGAAATTGGTCAGAACAAACACAAGGACCCAGGTGTCCATCCTCAGTCACTTACTCCCTGAAGCCCGGGATCTGGGCATCGAGATGTCTAGCTCTGGTGGTCTGGGATGCACCTGTGATAGCCTCAGACTGTCATTCTCACCTGGTCCTTCCTTAGATATTATCTGTTCTAAAGAATTGTTAACTCCCTGTCCCTTACCAGGAGGATGTGTGCTTTTAAGCATTCTGAGTGGGGGTGCAGGTCCTTGTAAGAACAGAAGCAGGAAAAGGAGCAAAGGGAAGCAATAGCTTTCTCCCTCATGAGGTCTCGTGGGTTTGCCTGTCACGATCCTACAGACATGAAGAAATAGTAAGAAAATGTTATAAACAAAGCTATACGTGTAGGAAGCTGAAAAAATCCTAGGAAAGTGCATCTTATCAAAACAAACACAAGAAGAAGCAGGAAGTCTTAGAAGTCTTATATTATTAAAGAATGAATCAATATTTAAGACTATCCCATAAAGAAAACAGTGCAAATGACTTCATTGGAAAATTATACCAAACATTTTGAAAAACAATCTTTAACCAACTTATCTGCAGAACTATAGAGAGGGTACATTTTCCAATTACTGTTACAGGAACAATAAAGTCTTTTTTAAAAAGATTGTATTTGTTTATTTGAGAGAGAGCAAGTGAGCTTGGAGAGGAGCAGAGCAGGAGGGAGAGGGACAAGCAGATACCACGCTGAGTGTGGGGCCCAAGTGAAGCTCAATCTCAAGACCCTGAGATCATGACCTGAGCCAAATCAAGAGTCAGATGCTTAATGGACTGAGTCACCCAGGCACCCCAGGAACAACATAGTCTTAATACTAGAAAAAACTGGACAAGGTAAGACAGATGACTGAGGGCCAGTCTCATTCTTTGCTGTGTGCTCGTGGATCTCCAGAAGTCCACTCAGAAGCCCAAATACATACTGAACAAGCCAAAGACATAAATTTCTAAAGACCATGTGGATTGTGAACACATTGACTTTATCCTAGGAATAGAAGGGGGATTTAATAGTTAAAAATCAAACAAGTTATTTACTGCATTAATACTCTCAAGGAGAATACTCAAAAGATCATTTGTCTTTTGTTCCTTTTTTTGGTTTTTATTCTAAGTGAATAATTAGGAATGTGGATAAAGACTTTCTAAGACAGTCCCCATCTTTCCCCTGCTTCTCTGTCTATGCCTTTGCAATTCCTCCCACTAAAGAGGCAGAGTTGATTTCCTCACCTTTTGATTCACAAGTTGGCTGTGAGACTTCCAGTGGCCAGGGGGTGTTAGTAGATGTGATTCCCTCTGAGACCTGCAAATGTGTTTCTGCTTCCTATTTCCTCTCTTCTGTTCCTCAAACATGTCGAGAATACTTCTGACTTAGGGCCCCTTCCCTCTTTCTCCCTACATCTGGAAAGATCCTTCTTGGAGGTATCTGCACAGCCCATACCTCATCTTCATTCACTCCTCTGCTTACTTGTTGTCTCATCAGAGAAGTCTTCCATGAATAGTGTATCTATGAAGGGAAAATTCAAAACATCACTCTTTAACCTGTTTTCCCAGTTTCTTTGTAGCACCCAATGCTAATTTGTTCCTTGGTTGTCTCCCTGACTGGATTATGTGATCCATGAGAGCAGGGACTTTTTCTGTCTTGGTGCCTAGAATAGTGCCTGGCATAGAATTATAGAATTAGTATTCAGGGGTTATTTGCCATCTCAAAAGTGTGGGACCCAGGAAATTTAACAAAAATCCTCTACCCCTGGACAAGCAGAGCAGGACTAACTCCATTTTGTGCTACACCCGCCACCTCCCATATGACCCCCACATGACCTGCTTATTGCTTAAGGCGCTGCCCCCCTCCAGTCAAGCCGCTGGGCACACCCTAATCAGAAATCGGCTCATAACAATGTAACCCTGCCTTGTGCCCGCCAAAACTGCGCGCCGATTCTGACCAAAGTAATAGGCCAGCTCAAGTGGATACTATAGGGTAAGGTGTAATTCAATCGGCCACCTGCGTGTGGACCGATGACTGTGCAACTTTCTGCGTATCCCATGGGCCTCTGGCCCCTATAAAGCTGCTACGCCTCTTAGTCTCGGGGTCCAAGTCCCTGCTCCGCTGTGTCGGGTGCACTTGGACCCAAGCTCGAGCTTGTAATAAACCCTCGTGTGTTTGCATCGGTGTCGGCTCCTTGGTGGTTTCTCGGATTCGCAATCTTGGGCACAACAAAAAGTATGACCTGAGTCTTATTGATTCTACCACTTTCACCTTTGTTAATTTAGGACACATAATTCACCAGAACCTGGTATGTGCTGGGATGAGGTAAGATGGGAGTCGGTAGTAGCTAGAGTATAGAACAATTACTTAAACTGTGATTTAAAGAGTAAACAGAAAGGACAACTATGGCAAGTACATCCTTGCCATTAGTCTTTCCAGCCACCCCATCTGCACTGAGAGAATAACAAACTGGATTTCATAAAAAGCTATATGAAGCAATAGAATAGATCCTTTTTGGAGAATTTGAAGATTTGAAGGAACAATTCAGAAAATATAACGAGTAGGAAATCTAAGCATGGGTGAAGAATTAATGCATGATCATCACGGTGTGCAAAGAAGTAAATGAAACATTTTCACTGCGATAAAATGTATATGTGTGAAATAGACATCAGAGAAACAGCTGGACTCAAAGGCACAATATAGAGGGAGCTATGAAATCCAGAAATTAAGGAAAAGTAAATGTATAAAATTACCTAATTTTCTTTAGTTAGAACCAAAATATTTAGATGCTAAGAATGTGCTCACATAATTGGACTTGTTTAGTAATTAGGCAGATGATAAAGGGTTCGTGGTTATGACATTGTAACAGTGTGTATTGAAATATAATTGGAAAGACAAGTAATAGATGCTCACCAAAAGCTGAATTCTTAGAATTACTTTCAAGGAGGTGACTTAGTAAGTACAGCAGTCTTGTTCATATCACATAGATATTTTCATGGCATTAAAGAGTTACTAGATGTTCGAAAAGGGGAAAAAAAGCTATGTACAAGAGGATAAATAGCTTGCCTGAGTGAGCCTGAATTAGTCTAAGCTATTTTAACTCTGTGATTCTGTCCTAGAAAGCCCTTGGGAATTGGAGGGAACTATGGAGAGAGAAAATTTGTTTTTTTTCCAGTTGAATGATACCAAGATATTCCTGAAATATATTTGAAAGGCTTAACGTTCCAAAGACAACTTAGTTTCTGTCAGTCACAGAGAAAATAAAAAGGCGGAAAGTTTATTTTTATTACACATTTCCTCCAGTGGGCCCTTTCCAGGGTGATTACTGCCATTTGCTGTAGAAATAGATAAGGGTGTCAACTCAATGAGTTAAACAGTTGTAAGTTAGACCAAAAAGAAAATGTGGTTTCTTTTCAGCTTGGGAAAAAAATTCTTTTTAATTTTGTGTATCTCTGATCATCCTCTCAAATCCAAACTGATGGTTCTCATTTTTTTTTTTTTTTAATGTATTGAGACTCCCAGTTTCTGGTCTAACACATAAGGATCTTGGAAGTTACCACTTTGGCCTAATGAGTAAAAACTGAGAAAATGGAAAAATCAACAATTCTTAGATTTACAAAAGAAGTGAGGTCTCAGAGCAAACCTCCAGAGAATCACAGCTCGCTGGAGCCTTCATGGTTTCAGTGCTGAGAGAGGAAAATAGGAACTGTAATTAACAAAGTGCTGGAGACACAGTGGAGCTAAGTCTGGGGAAAAAAAAAACAACTTCAGAGGCCTTAGTTACTGGAGGCTCCACTTACTTTTGTGAATTTTACCTCCTGAAACTGTTACAATGAATATCAGAAAAATCCTCCGGTTCTTTCTGCAGGGGGGGGGGGGGGTGGGGAAGCAACCATTTAAAAATAATGCTGGAGCACTCTGTTCTTAATAAAGCCACTCTCGGGAGAAGCTGGTTAACCAGAGTTTAACCTGCCAGTGTTCTATTAGACTCAAGTCTGTGGCAGAAGGAAAATACCCAGCTCTCGCCCAGTCTAGCTGCCCATCTCACCAAGGGAGAGAAGAGGGAGCTGGAGAAGCTTGTGTGAGGCTCCAGCCTGAGGAAAAAGCTCTGAAAGACGGAAAACTAGTCACAGGACTACAGAACACTTTTCTCAGGATGAGAACATCTCATCCCACATTATTGAAAGCCTATTTGTAATAGTTTTACTTACCTAGTGGATGTCCAACTATCAATTTAAAAAAATGCAAGACACACTAAAAGATAAAAACAAAACAAACCAAAAATTTGAGGAGACAGAGCAAGCATCAGAACCAGACTCAGATATGGCAGGGATGTTGGAATTATCAGACCAGGATTTGAAACAACTATGATTAAAATGCTAACGGCTCTAATGCATAAACTAGACAGAATACAAAAACATATGGCAGTGTAAAAATAGAGATGAAAATTCTAAGAAAGAATAAAAAAGAAATGCTAGAAATCAAAATCACTAACTGAAACAAAGAATGGATTTGATTGGCTTATTTTTAAACTGGAAGCACTGAAAAGAGAATCTCTGATTGAGTATATCTCAATAGAAACCTCCAAAACCAAAATCAAACTGAAAAAAAATCAGAACAGAGTATCTAAGAACTGTGGGAAACTACAAAAGATATAACTTCTGAGTAATGGGAGTACCAGGAAAAGAGGGAGAGAAAGAAAAAGAAGATATATTTAAACATTAATGACTGAATGTCAGACACAAAATCAAATATTCAAGAACTTCAGGGAACACCAAACAGAAAAATGCCTCCAAAGCTAGACGTAGGCAACTTATTTTCAAATTACAGAAAATTAAAGATAAAAAATATTGAAAGAAGATAGAGGGGAGAAAGAAACCACCTTATCGATAGAAGAACAAAGGCAAGAATTATATCCAGCTTCCCAGATATCATGCAAGTGGAGTATTTGAAAGAAGAAAACCACCATCCTAGAATTTTGTATCTTGTGAAATTATCATTCAAAAGTGAAGGAAAATATAGAATTTCTCAAGCAGAAACTGAGAACTGAGTGAATTTGTTGCCAGTAGACTTTCCTAAAGAATTTCTTTAGGTAGATAGAACATGATATAGGTCAGAAATTCAGATCTATATTGAGGAAGGAATTAGAGAAAGAATAAGTGAAGGTAAAATAAAAACTTTTATTTTTCTTATTCTTAATTGGTCTAACAGATAACTATTTGTTTAAAATAATAATAGCATGGGGCACCTGGGTGGCTCAGTGGTTGAGTGTCTGCCTTCAGCTCAGAGCATGATCCCAGGGTCCTGGGATCAAGTCCTGTATTGGGCTCACTTCGAGGGGCCTGCTTCTCCCTCTGTCTATGTCTCTGCCTCTCTCTGTGTGTCTCTCATGAATAAATAAATAAAATTTTAAAAAAAATTAAAATAATAATAGCTACTGTGTATTTGATACATGTTTATGGATGAAAAAAATGAGTGACCATAATGCTACAAGGGACAAGAGAGAGAAATTAGGATTACTTTGTTATCATAAAGTACTCACAACTACGCATGAAGTGGTATTGTGTAACTTGCAAGTGGACTAGTACTGGGTTGCCTGGGTGGCTCAGCTGCTTAAGTGTCTGCCTTCAGCTCAAGTTATTATCCCAGGATCGAGCCCCACATCAGGCTCCCTGCTCAGTGGGGAGTCTGCTTCCCCCTCTCCCTCTGCCCCTGCTCCTGCTCTCCCTCTCTCTTTCTCTCAAATAAATAAAATCTTTTAAAAAGTGGACTAGTTTTAGTTATCAATGTATAGTACAAGCTCTAGGGCAACCACTAAAAAAAGAGAAAACAATAACTATTACTCAGCAATAATATATTGTGCAATTAAAAATTTGTTAAGAGGATAGATTACATACTAAATGTTCTTCCAAAATATAATAAAATAAAAATAAAAACAGAGGAAATATAATTGATATGCTGAGAAGAGAGAAAATAGAATCATAAATTAATCATAAATTCTCAATGAAAACCACAAAAGACAGAAAAATAGTGGAAGACAAAAACAATAAAATATGGTAGATATTAATCCAACTATATCAAAAATCACTTTGAACATCAGTGGTCTAAAGACAAAGTCAGAGTGGACCAAGAAACAATATGGGATTATGTCTTCAATAGGAAATCTGCCTTAAATATAAAGACACATATTGATCAAATGTGAAAGGGTGGAGAAACATGTACCATGCTAACAGGAATCAAAAGAAAGCAGAATCTGTTGGTTTCTGACAGAGCAGATGTCAAAGTAAGGAAAGTACCAGGAACAAAGGAAGATATTATATAATGATAAAGAGCAATTCTCCAGGAAAATGTAAGTTCTCAGCATGCATGTACCTAACAAAAGAGCATTAGAATACTTGAGGTAAAAACCTAATAGAACTGCAAAGAACAGCTGAACCCACTAGCACAGCTGGAGTGTTTGGGAGCCCCCTATCAGAAGTGACCACATTCAGCAGGTGGATGTGATGGTGGACTTCAGCAACCGGATGCAGTGGACATCTTCAGATGACATCATCCACTCCCATCCTTCTTAGGCTTCCATGGAACCCACACCAGGAGAGACCACATATGGGGCATAAAACACACCTTAACTACTCTACAGTAATTTAACTCATATAATGTCTGCTCTTAGACCACATATAATTAAACTAGAAATCAGTAACAGAAAAATAGCTAGAAAACCTCAGATACATGCAGATTAAACCATTTTTTTTCTTAATGCCATAAACTTTTTAAAGATTTTTAAATTCATTTATTCATGAGAAACACAGAGAGAGAGGCAGAGACACAGGCGGAGGGAGAAGCAGGCTCCATGCAGGGAGCCCAATGTGGGACTCGACCCAGGACCCTGGGATCATGCCCTGAGTCAAAGGCAGATGCTCAACCACTCAGCCACTCAGCCACTCAGGCGTCCCCACAAATTTTTTATTATGGTAAAATAAACAGATTAGAAAACCTAGAAATAGACCCGTACACTTCTAGTTAACTGATCTCTAACAAGGGGCAAAGAAATGCAGGGTAGAAAAGAGAATATTCTCAATTAATGGTGCTGGAAAAACTGGATATTCACAAACAATTTATACACAGACTTTTTCATTCTTCGTGAAAATTAACTCAAAATGGATCACAGACCTAAATATAAAATGCAAATTATAAGTGTTATAGACCATGATGTAGGAGAAAATCTAGAGGGCTTGGAGTTGGGGATCTGAAAATACAACACCAAAGTCACAATCCATGAAAGAAAGAATTGATAAACTGGACTTCAGGAAAATTAAAATTCTCAGCTCTGCATAAGACATTGTCAAGAGAATAAGAAGACAAGCTACAGGCTAGGAGAAAATATTTGCAAAAGACATATTTGATAAAGTACACAATGAACTCTTAAAATTTAATAATAAAACAAACAGCCCAATTAAAAAATGAGCCAAGACCTTAACAAACAACTTGTCCTACAAACATTATATGGTCTCATTCATTTGGGGAATATAAATAATAGTGAAAGGGAATAGAGGGGAAGGGAGAAGAAATGGGTAGGAAATATCAGAAAGGGAGACAGAACATGAAGACTCCTAACTCTGGGAAACGAACTAGGGGTGGTGGAAGGGGAGGAGGGCGGGGGGTGGGGATGACTGGGTGGTGGGCACTGAGGGGGGCACTTGACGGGATGAGCACTGGGTGTTATTCTGTATGTTGGCAAATTGAACACCAATAAAAAATAAATTTATTATTAAAAAACAAACACCTTGTCCTAGAAGATATACAGATGGCAAATAAGCATATGAAAAGATGCTCCACATTGTGTCATCAAGGAAATGCAAATTAAAAAAAAAACAAAAAGAAATACTACTACACACCACTGGAATGGCAAAATTGAGAACACTGACAACACCAAAGGCAGAAGATATGGGACAGCAGAGAACTCTCATTCATTGCTTAAGTAAAAAAGCAAAATGGTAGTTGCTTGGACAACAGTTTTATGATTTTTAACAAAACCAAACATGCTCTTACCAAATGATCCAGCAGTCATGCTCCTGGCTATTTGCACAAAGAAGTTGGAAACTTATGTCCATACTCCACACAAAAATCTGCACGTGCATGTTTATAGTAGTTTTATTTCTGCTTGCTGAAATGTAGAAGCAACCAAGATGCCCTTCAGGAGGTGAACAGATAAATAAATTGTATATCCAGACAATAGAATACTATTCAGTGCTAAAAAAAATGAGTTAACAAGACATGAAGACTCTTTGAAAGAATTAATAAGATAGATAAACCATTAGCCGGCCTTATGAAAAAGAAGAGAGAAAAGACTCAAATTAATAAAATCATGAATGAAAAAGGAGAGATCACCACCATACCAAGGAAATACAAACGGTTTTAAAAACTTAGTATGAACAGTTATATGCCAATAAATTAGGCAATCTAGAAGAAATGGACACGTTTCTGGAAAACCACAAACTACCAAAACTGGAACAGGAAGAAATAGAAAACCTGAACAAGCCGATAACCAGGGAGGAAGTTGAAGCAGTCATCAAAACCTCCCAAAACACAGAAGCCCAGGGCCAGATGGCTTCCTTGGGGAATTCTATCCAACATTTAAAGAAGAAACCATACCTATTCTACTAAAGCTGTTCAAAAAGATAGAAAGAGATGGAGTACTTCCAAACTCGTTCTATGAGGCCAGCATCACTTTAATTCCAAAATCAGACAAAGATACCACCAAAAAGGAGAATTATAGACCAATTTCCCTGATGAACACAGATGCAAAAATTCTCAACAAGATACTAGCCAATAGGATCCAACAGTACATTAAGAAGATTATTCACCATGACCAAGTGGGATTTATCCCCAGGATGCAAGGCTGGTTCAACAATCATAAAGCAATCAATGCAATAGATCATATCAACAAAAGAAAAAACAAGAACCATATGATCCTCTCAATAGGTGCAGAGAAAGCATTTGACAAAATACAGCATCCATTCCTGATCAAAACTCTTCAGAGTGTAGGGATAGAGGGAACATTCCTCAGCATCTTAGAAGCCATCTACAAAAAGCCCACAGCAAATATAATTCTCAATAGGGAAACACTGGGAGCCATTCCCCTAAGATCAGGAACAAGACAGGGAGGTCCACTCTCACCACTGCTATTCAACATAACACTAGAAGTCCTAGCCTCAGCAATCAGGCAAAAAAAGAAATAAAAGGCATTCACATTGGCAAAGAAGAAGTCAAACTCTCCCTCTTTGCAGATGACATGAATCTGTACATAGAAAACCCAAAAGACTCACCTCAAAATTGCTAGAACTCATACAGCAGTTTGGCAGTGTGGCAGGATACAAAACCAATGTCCAGAAATCAGTGGCATTTCTCTACACTAACAATGAGACTGAAGAAAGAGAAATTAAGGAGTCAATCCCATTTACAATTGCACCCAAAAGCATAAGATACCTAGAAATAAACCTAACCAAAGAGGTATCTATACCCTAAAAACTACAGAACACTTCTTTTTTTTTTTTTTTTTTCAGAACACTTCTGAAAGAAATTGAGGAGGACACAAAGAGATGGGAAAATATTCCATGCTCATGGATTGGAATAATTAATATTGTGAAAATGTCGATGCTACCCAGGGCAATTTACACATTTAATGCAATCCCTATCAAAATACCATGGACTTTCTTCAGAGAGTTGGAACAAATCATCTTAAGATTTGTGTGTAATCAGAAAAGACCCCGAATAGCCAGGGGAATATTAAAAAAGAAAACCAGAGCTGGGGGCATCACAATGCCAGATTTCAGGTTGTACTACGAAGCTGTGGTCATCAAGACAGTGTAGAACTGGCACAAAAACCGACACATAGATCAATGGAACAGAATAGAGAATCCAGAAGTGGACCCTCAACTTTATGGTCAACTAATATTCGTCAAAGGAGGAAGGACTATCCACTGGAAAAAAGACAGTCTCTTCAACAAATGGCGCTGGGAAAATTGGATATCAACATGCAGAAGAATGAAACTAAAGTATTCTCTCACACCACACACAAAGATAAACTCAAAATGGATGAAAGATCTAAATGTGAGACAGGATTCCATCAAAATCCTATAGGAGAACAGAGGCAACAGGCTTTTTGAACTTGGCCACAGCAACATCTTGCAAGATACATCCGTGAAGGCAAGAGAAACAAAGGCAAAAATGAATTATTGGGACTTCATCAAGATAAAAAGCTTCTGCACAGCAAAAGAAACAGTCCACAAAACTAAAAGACAACCTACAGAATGGGAGAAGATAGTTGCAAATGACCTATCAGATAAAGGACTAGTATCCAAGATCTATAAAGAACTTATGAAACTCAACAGCAAAGAAACAAACAATCCAATCATGAAATGGGCAGAAGACGACATGAAGAGAAATTTCACCAAATATACATACACATGGCCAAAAAGCACATGAGAAAATGCTCCACATCACTGGCCATCAGGGAAATACAAATCAAAACCACAATGAGATACCACATCACACCCGTGAGAATGGGGAAAATTAACAAGGCAGGAAACCACAAATGTTGGAGAGGATGCGGAGAAAAGGGAACCCTCTTGTACCTTTGGTGGGAATGTGAACTGGTGCAGCCACTCTGGAAAACTGTGTGGAGGTTTCTCAAAGAGTTAAAATAGATCTGCCCTACGACCCAGCAATTGCACTACTGGGGATTTACCCTAAAGATACAGATGCAGTGAAATGCCGGGACACCTGCACCCCGATGTTTCTAGCAGCAATGTCCACAGTAGTCAAACTGTGGAAGGAGCCTCGGTGTCCTTCGAAAGATGAATGGATAAAGAAGATGTGGTTTATGTATACAATGGAATATTCCTCAGCCATTAGAAACGACAGATACCCACCATTTGCTTCAACGTGGATGGAACTGGAGGGTATTATGCTGAGTGAAATAAGTCAATCAGAGAAGGACAAACATTATATGGTCTCATTCATTTGGGGAATATAAAAATTAGTGAAAGGGAATAAAGGGGAAAGGAGAGAAAATGAGTGAAAATATCAGTGAGGGTGACAGAACATGAAAGAACCTAACTCTGGGAAACTAACAAGGGGTGGTGGAAAGGGAGGTGGGCGGGTGGTTGGGGTGGCTGGGCGATGGGCACTGAGGGGGGCACTTGGCAGGATGAGCACTGGGTGTTATGCTATATGTTGCAAATTGAACTCCAATAAAAATAATTTTAAAATAATTTAAAAATTAAAAGATTAAAAATAATAATAAAAAAACAAGACATGAAAAGACATGGAAGAAACTTAAATGCATATTGCTAAGTGAAAGAAGCCAATCTGAAAAGGCTGCATTCTCTGTGATTTCAAACTGTATGGACTCTGGAAAATATAAACCTATGGAGACAGTAAAAATATAAATGGTTGCCAGAGGTTAGGTTGGAGGGAGGGATGAATAGAACAGAAGATTTTTAGAGCAGTGAAACTATTATGGACAACATTATAATGGTGGATACATGTCATTACACATTTGTCCAAACCCATAGGATGTACCCCAGGAATGAACCTTAATGTAAACTATGGACTCTGTGTGAAAATAATCTGTCAGTTTAGATTCCTTGATTATGACAAATGTGTCACTCTGGTAAGGATGTTGACAGTGGGGAGGCTATGCACGTGTGGGGGTACAGGGCATATGGGAAACCTTTGTAAATTCCTCCCAATTCTCAATTTTGCTGTGTACCTAAATCTGCTCTAAAAAAATTAAGTCTAATTTTAAAAAATGTAGTAAGTTCCACTTGGTCGTCTGACACCATCTGAGGCACTGGAACCATTTATATGGTTCCGAGTCTAAGCTCAGGTTGCTTTTTGTTTTGCAGGGAAAACAAACGCACTGTGATGGCATCTTTGATGAGGCAAACAGAGTGATATGGACATGCCTGAGGTCAGGTCTGAGGAGACATTGTAGCATCAGGAGTCTGGCCACTAGGAGTTGGGGGGTATGGTGGGTGTAATTCCCAGGTGTTCCAGGATGAGGGAGTAACCTGATCATTTCAGGCAGCAAGAAGGTCCAGGGACCCTGGGAGTTTGGTTTGATTGGGGCACAGATTTGAAGCAGGAAGAGGAGAATGAAGGGGCTGGATTTCCCAGGGAAATCTAAATTCCCTTTCAGAAGTATCTTCCTGAAGATTCTCATTTCTTTGAAGATTGTCTAAACTCAAAATTTCTCTTGCTACCTCATGCCCTTCTACATGAAATCTGATTCTGTTTACTTTCTTTTCCTAAAAGGTTAGTAGTCTACGGGCACCTGGGTGACCCTGTTGGTGAAGTGTCTGCCCTCAGCTCAGGTCATGATCTTGGGGTCCTGGGGTGAAGCCCCACGTTGGGCTCCCTGCTCAGAGGGAAGTCTGCTTCTCCCTCTCTCTGTGCCCCGCCCCCTGGCTTGTGTGCGCTCTCTCTCTCTCTCTCTCTCTTGCTTTTTTTCCCCTCTCTCTCCCTCCATCTCTATTTTATTTCAAAATCTTTAAAACAAATTAAAAGCTTAGTAGTCTTTCAGAAACTAGGAAAATAATTTTCTACAAAATATTGACATGTGTTCTCAAGATTTTCCTGGCCTGAAAGCAAAGCCATGTATTTACTGTATATGTCAAGAAGACTTGTAAGATGATCAGATCTGGGGCCCTTACCTAAGACAAACCCCCCACTGGCTGCTGTGTCCCCCACATTGCTTAACAGGGTTTTTGCCTACAGAGTGGATGGGGGATTCCAGACCCCAAGCAGCCGCTGTGATTCGGGGGAGGGGATCCACACTCTGGAAACCTGAGGTGGACTCACTCTCTGAGAGAAACATAACAAAGGAGCACATTCTCACAGTTAATAGGTCCTCATCTGGGAATCCCTGGGTAGCTTTAACTTCTGCTGTGCTTTTCTCATGGACTGTAAAGATTTTGAAGCATAGAAGTTAAAAACTACCATAGCCTCTTCCCACCAAACATGCACCACGTCATGATTGAGCTGGACATTCCCCCCTGTGACCATGTGAGGAGTGACAGGAAGCATCCTGACACACATTCATGTCTGTGCTGATTCACAAGCCAAGGGACCAGCAGTGCCTAAGTGCCTCTCTAGAACATTCCTCTTGAGGGAGTTCATTAAAACCATAGAATGGTCTTGTTATTCTTTGGCAAAATAAAATCCAAATCCTTACTGTGGCTCAAAACCTTGCATGTTGCCTCCTCTTCTGACTTCATTTTCCTCCTTCAACATCATGTTGTATATCTTCCCTTTGGTTTGCAGCCTTTTCTACCCAACACAGCTATGCAGGTCTTTCATAGTCTTCCATCTCTGATGCAGAGCATTGGATTTATTGCAAGGAAACAGGAATGCAGGTGGCTCAGGGAATTAATTCACCTGTCAGAGTCATTATGGGCCTAGTGCTCTCCAAACTGAACCACAGCGTTTGAGTGACCCAACTACTCACTCTTTTCTAGGATCTATTCTTAGCAAATAGCAAATCTGATAGTGACAGAGCATTTCATATTGTACTATGGCAACATTGATATACATTTTCTTTGACTTGGTCCAGTAACCAGAAAGATTTCAATTAATTTTTTTTTTTTTACATAAAAGAACTACTTAGTATCATTTTTCCTCTGCAAGAGATGGTGTAACCAGAGGGATTTGGGCACTTCATGGTCCACTCAGCTCTAACAGTTCAGCAATAAGGCCACTGGTTTAGGGCAGAGTGTACCTGAGTTCTTGTCCTGGCTTTGTCACTATCAGGTGCACATACTTGGCACATTGAAGACCACAAAAATGTATATGAATAAGTGAATGGGTTATGTGTTTGACTAGGTCTCTTTCATCTTTTCTGGGCCTTCTTTCTCTCCACTAAAAAATGAAAATGATATTTTACTTCTAAGACTGGTAACTGTAAAGTGATGTGATCTAAGGTAAGAATGTTTCCCAGAGCTCATTCCTACCCTTCACAGAAAGTCCTTTGAGCAAGATGAAATTGATAATTAAACCAACTACCAAATGAAAATATTTTTTAAAAACCATATTTTGCATTACATGGATACTATAGGAATGGTCTAACCTACCTTTGATAATGGCTTCAAGTTTCCATTTTGCTAATGTAGAAATCTCTCAGAAACCTTTTATTTAATATTTATATTGTAGTTTTCTAGCTTATAATTTTCTTATCTAAAAAATTTTTTCTTATCTATTCTCTTCACCACTATATCTTAGCATGATAATCTATGCTCTGACTCAAGATGGAACAGATTGAAAGGTGGCTGGCTCTGGCCGGCAGGGGTGTCTGGTGAGGTCTCTCCTACCTGTGACAGACCAAAGGTGACGGAAGAGCTTTTGTCCTCCGACATCACCAGCAGAGACCTCCAGGGCAGCTCTGAGCTGAGGCTCTCCTCTCATCCTGCCTTTCTGCATCATCCACAGCTGCTTTGGGGTCATCCCAGGCAGGGTGTGAACCCATTCACAGCTGTGCATTGCCCTCCTGCTTGTGGCCCCTCACTTCCATGCTTCCTGGTCTGACCCAGAATCCTGTGCAGCCAGAGGACTGCAGGCTCCAGGACAGTCAAGGGCTTGTCATGAGCCATCTCAGTGCCACTCATGATCTTATCTAGGTGATTATCACTGTCAGCCTTTGCTCCAGCTCCTACTCCTTAGAGCTATTTTTCACACTTGGCAGCTTTCCTACCAGTGAGGAAATGAGGTACCAAGATGTCCCCACCATCAATCTTCACCATCGAGCACTCTGATAAACAACGGGACACATGCACACACATTTTTTTAATATAAATTTATTTTTTATTGGTGTTCAATTTGCCAACATACAGAATAACACCCAGTGCTCATCCCGTCAAGTGCCCCCCTCAGTGCCCGCCACCCAGTCAGCCCCACCCCCCACCCACCTCCCCTTCCACCACCCCTACCTAGTTTGTTTCCCAGAGTTAGGAGTCTCTCATGTTCTGTCTCCCTTTCTGATATTTCCCACTCATTTTTTCCCCTTTCCCCTTTATTCCCCTTCACTATTTTTTATAACATGCACACACATTTAAAGAATGACATTATTATGTGAATATCTCAAATTAGACATGGGGCAAATCAGTACTTGACCAATAATATTAGATCAAGCTGTGTCATCCGAAAATATGGATTTAAAATAGAAATTCAGTGCCATATTTCACTGCATCAAAATTCACTCTCTTAGGGTTTGTGTCAGAAATTCACATATTTACAGATTTTTCAGGAAGGGAGTTTAACTTTCATAAATTGCTGGGCTCAGGATGTGCTTTGTTTTATGAGATTTACAGGTGATATTTACACAAACCTTGTATATCAGCTCTCTTAAATTTGGTTTGTTTTCTACGAGTCTTCCTGGCTCTGTGTCCTCTGTTTTCTCAGTGTGGGTTTTGAACACTTGACACAGATGGACTCTGTTTAGAATCCAGCAGCACTGAAGAAGTCCAGCAGTCAGATAACCCAGACAGTCTCAACTTCATTCTGTTTTAAGCCCTTAAACATATTTAAGTCTACTGCTTCTCTCCATGAAGCAGCAAAAATAAGCAAGGGTGACCTTTACCATCCTGCTGAAGCAGAGCCTATTGCTTTGAGCCTCCCTTGGAGGATTTGTTGGACATTCTCTCACTAATCCCAGGATCCTTATTGCCTAAATTTGCCTGCTTCCATTGCCTTGACTTTCCTTCTTATATACATAGAATTAATCCTTAAGGAAAGATTTCAGATTAATTTTTGTTTCTCTGAAATGATGTGACATATGCCAAAAACAAGTCATTGCTGTAGTGACAGCCACATAAATGTGAGAAAAAGTCAAGAGCTTGTTCTCTAAATGTTGGTGAGAGGACAAATAGTTTCTGCTCTGTATGGTTGTAGACAATGTAAGTCATGACAAAATGGCTCTATAGGAAGGAAATAAAGAGGGCAGGACTCAGAATCTTCAACTCTGTTTTGTTTCCGACCATGCCGCTATAAAAAACATTCACCTTTTTTGTTTCTGTTCCCACACCCTAAAATAAAGTCATAATATAGGAACCCCCAGTTACTGAGCAGTTGTGATATATCAGGAACTACATATAGGAGGCATTTTTACTCTGATATTTTAAGAAGCATGCCAGTCAGACAGTTAAGCAGGAGACCTGAAGTTCCCATCAGAGCTGTATGAGTCCACAACCCATGATCCGGGTTCCCTGGCCTTTCCAGATTTCTTTCTCCCAGTGCCAGTGAGTGGCCAGGCAGGTATATGTGATGATAGATATGAAGGGATGGAGATCTTCCTAGCAGCAGTGGGAAGTGACACAATGGGACATTTCATTAGATTAAGGGGGTGTCGAGGGAGGAGGAGGGCAGAGAGATTAGTCCCGCAGAGTTTACACTTCTACCTCCGCAGCTACTCACTGGGGCTTGGTTTTAGAGATTGCCCTTTGTTTGTTTGTTTGTTTGCTTATTTTTTTATTTATGAGAGGGAGAGAGTGAGCACGAGCAGGGAGAGGGGCAGAGGCAGAGGGAGAAGCAGACTCCCTTCAGACCAAGGAGCCCAATGTAGGACTCCATCCCAGGACCCAAGCTGAGGGCAGATGCTTAGGTGGCTCAGGCGCCTGAAAGGAAAGAATTGCTGAAGACTTGCAGTGAAGGTAGGATCAGCTGAAGAGCTGAAGGACACTTCACCAGCTACCATGAAGTTAAAATTCAGTGAGATTTGCACTTTAGCACAAGGGAAGCCCCAATGAGAACAAGTGGGATTATAGCATATCCAGGGCTCAGTGCATCAGAGCCGAGCTCACAGTAGGTACTTAATAATTGCTATTCTCTTCCAGCTATGAGATTTTCTTCAGGCTTCACAATACTCTGAATGTAATTATGGGTAGCTCCCTTTAAAAATGCAGGAGCTGAGGTTCAGAGAAGCTAATTTCATGTGTCTGAGGCAGAGTCCTGAACGCAGGGCCCAAGACACCGGCAGGCACACACTCTGGGGTTGCCAGCAGCGCTGATGTGGGTCCCATGGTGGGAGAAACAGAAGAGACAGAAGCAGTATCTGTAGGCCTCTGACCAATCCTGGTGGCTTACTGCACTGACAGTCAGCTGGCACCATGCCCTTGGCCCCATCACGTGCCAGGCACTGTGCTGGGTTCCGGGCCCTGGATTGGCTGGACGGTTCTGCCCCAGAGGAGCCTTGCACCTGGCAGCAGGCAGGGCGGGTGGGGAGGCAGGGCAGATGCTCCAGAGAGCCTGAGCCTCACCACCAGCACCCAGGGCAGAACAGGCAGACCTCCTGCTTCACAGCCACTGGACTACCACATGCAGGCCAAGAAGACTCACAGAGGAACAGACTCGAACTGGATGGTACTATCAATGAACAAAGCAGCCCTATTAAAAAAAAAAACTCTATAAATAACCTTTTAATTTAAAATGATGGCATGCCTGGTTGGCTCAGTGGTGGAGCATCTGCCTTTGGCTCAGGTCATAATCCCGGGGTCCTGGGATCAAGTCCCACATGGGGCTCCGTCGGGAGTCTGTTTCTCCCTTCACCTGTGTCTCTGCCTCTCTCTGTGTGTCTCTCATGAATAAATAAATAAAATCTTTAAAATGATAATTAATCCTGTCCTACCTTTGCTGAGTAAAGTCAAGTATATTCTAATTATTGCTAAATCATGAAAATCTTCGACAGAGTCTTCTTTGCATTCATATATTATTCCCATGAAAAGTATGGGTTTTTGAAACTAAGACTGCTCAAAAATAATATAGACTTTTCTAAAAACTAGCACTTTTATTTTCTTACTACTAGGACAGAAGAGAAGGTAGATTGTTAAGAACATTTAAATTCATTTAAATTTTAATATTTGGGGTGCCTGGGTAGATCAGTGGTTGAGAGTCTGCCTTCTGCTCGGGTCCTGACCCCAGGGTCCTGGGATCGAGTCCCATGTGGGGCTCCCTGCTCAGTAGGGAGTCTGCTTCTCCCTCCCTCTGCCCCTTCCCCTGCTCATGCTCTCTCTCTCAAATAAATATATTTTTTAATCTTTAATTCTTTATTTGGCTTTAAGCATAATCAGTGCTTGCATGACCCTGGCTGAGACACTACTTATCCTGCCACTGCTCCTGCTCAATAATCCACTATGACTCCCTACTGCCTGTCCCTCCAATCTAGTTTCCTTACACACAATCACTAGCCAGTGGCCCAGCCCTACACTGCTAGGACTCTCACGAAGCCTTCTGTCCTCTTAACAGGGACACCCCTGTCTCCAGCTCTCACACCACACACCCCAGTCCCCATGTCCCACCCCACACACACACAACCACAGCGAAGGCTCATGTCAAGGCTGGCATGCTGGCTCTCGAATCTTTTCCTCATTGTTGCTCTTCTGAGCCTACACTGCTGGGGGAGTGGGTGTCTTTCCAGCTGCACTTCCCAAACTCCAAGTAGGCTGATTTCCAGCAGGATGCAGCTGACAGATTCAGCATTCCCTGGAGATTGGGGGACAGGAGGAAGGGAGAAACCAGAGTATTTCTCTTCCTTTCTCTTAGCAAGGGCTCCTTGTCCAGCAGTGAGGCAGCTCCTCTGTGGCTCCAGCTCCTGCTCCAAGTCCCCCATAGGTCCATCTTTCACACGGTGACTAATGTTAGCACAGACTCTTCCACCTTGCCTCCAGCCTAAGGACCATGGGACCTCTTCCTGCTGCCAACCTCCAGGCTACTCCCTCTCTACCCTCCCCCTACCAGGGCCTTACAGGTCCCCCCCCCCCCCAGGTAACTAACTGTGAGCTCCACATTTCCCATTGGAAAACCTCAAAGTGGTTTCTTTACTCAGCTGGACCCTTCCTGACACGGTGCCCAGAGAATGGGAGCTTTTCACTCTGTCAGGCACCACACTTTGTCTATTCATCTTATTATTCCGCCTTCACAATAATCCAAATAGGTTTTACATTTTTGTGTTATAGGAAAGAAAAGTGCCTCATTCCTATAAGCCTCCAGGTCACATAGTTAGGGATGGAGCCCAAACTGGAACTAAGGTCTAACGACTTTTCACTCATGTATTTATGCATCTATTCAATGAGCTCATAAACTCCTTAGAGTCTGGGTCTGTGAATCCCCTCCTTATGTCTCCTCTATGATGGCACATTGGGGGTAGTGGTGGGGGTAGAGGCTTAATACTATCGATGAACTGGGTGATTGTGTAGGTGATTGTATTCAGGCACAGGAGACCTGTCCTCTCAGGGCGTGTTTAACCACATCAGCGGGGTGCTCCCATCCGTATTCTCTCATGCGGTCCACACAGGAGACTCAGGAGAGAGGGGAGAGCCAGCAGGAGTGAGGACGACCTCCGGGGGTAGAAATGCTGGGTCTTAGGAAAGGGTGGCCACCAGGATTCACACCCAGTGGCAAAGCATCAAGGTTTGAGAAACTAAGCAAAAGAATTATTTCAAGAGGGAACCCTGGGTGGCGCAGTGGTTTGGCGCCTGCCTTTGGCCCAGGGAGCAATCCTGGAGACCTGGGATCGAATCCCATGTCGGGCTCCTGGAGCATGGAGCCTGCTTCTCCCTCTGCCTATGTCTCTGCCTCTCTCTCTCTCTCTCTCTCTCTCTCTCTCTCTGTGTGACTATCATAAATAAAAAAAAAATTATTTCAAGAGGGCAGAGCAGAGGCAGGCATGGCAATTAGACATTTGAGACATGCCCTGGATAATCTCTTTCTGAGATGAGCCATGGAATACTAAAAACAGGGCTGAGAACAAAGAAACAGAGCTGGGCAGGAATGGGAAAGGAATGCAAGTAAGCCCCAGCCAGCTGGCTCAGCTACCTTGAAAGATGCCTGGCCGAGTCCAAAGACCTCACCAGGAGAGAGAAACTCTGGAACCTGGCACTCTGGGCCAGGTGACCTCCATGAGTAACCAATTGTCACTGGTGCCAAAGCTCACACCAAATAATTTAATGCCTTCCAATATTTTAGCCCTCTGGTTTGAAACTATCTGCGATTTTTATCAATGCCTGAGGAGGGTGACACCACGGCCTGCTGAGCTCTGAAGCATGATGAGGACACTGGCATAGTTTGTAGCTCAGCTGGCAGGTGGGGCCGACGACATCCACTCTACTAGATACTATAGCCTCTATTAGATTCCCTATCCTTTTCAAGAAAAATGTGGCACTTTCCCTGAGATGCTCACACTCCTCTCATCCATTTGGTCTGAACAAGACGGGTTTGCCCTGGGGTGTTACTGGGGATGTTTTGACCTGCCTTCCTACTCCTTTCTTTCCAAGAAAGATTCTGCATTATTTCCTCTGTTTGGCCTTGCCGTCCTCTTCTTGTATCTTCCCATCAAGATAATAGATGTATCCTTTCTTTAAGAAGAAAGAAAAACTTAGAGGAACTGGTCTCACAGAGGCAAGGAAGTAAAGAATGGAAGGATGGTAGAGGTCAATAAAATAAAATTCAGCAGTAAAGTTATAATTTTTCTGCAGCCTTACTGAGATATAACTGGCATATAACACTGTAAGTTTAAGTTGTGCACAGTGATGATACACAAGTGTGTTGCAAAATGTTTGCCACAGTAGGGTTTGTTAGTTCATCCTTTCCATGTAATTATCATTTTGTTGTTGCTTGTTGTTAGGTTGGGAACATCTCTCATAGCAACTTCCGAGTATACGATACACTACCATTAATTGTAGTCACCAGGCTTGGAACTGCAACCCAGAGATGTATTCTTCTAACAACCAGAAGTTTGTGCCATTTGACCAACACCATCCCATTTCTCCCACCTCTCCCTCCCTGGCAACCACAATTCTATTCTCTGTTTCCATGTAAATCTCATATAAAACTGAGATCCTACATTATTTATCTTTCTCTATCTGACTTATTTCAGTCAAGGTCCATGCAAGTTGTCACAAATGGCAAGATTTCCTTTTTTCTCTTTCTCTTTCCTTCCTTTCTCTGCATGTGTGTGTATGTGTGTGTGCCATATCTTCTTCATTTATTTATTCTTCAGTGGACACGGGTTGTTTCAGGTCTTAACTATTACAAAGAAAGATGCAATGAACATGAGGAGGCAGATAACTCTGAAATAGTGATTTTGTTTCCTTCAGACATATTCACAGAAATTTCCTCTGTTTGGCCTTGCTGTCAGAATTGCTGAGTCATATGATGGTTCTATTTTTAGTTTTTTGAAGAAACTCCATACCATTTTCCATAATGGCTGTAACAATTTACATTCCCACCAACATTGCACAAGGGTTTTCTCTTGTCTATATACTCACCAATTCTTCTTAGCTCTTGTCTTTTTAATATCCATTCTGACAGGTGTGAGGTGGTATCTCATTGTGGTTTTGATTTTCATTTCTCTGATGATGAATGATGATGAGCTTTTTTTCAAGTGTCTGCTGGCATCTGTATGTCTTACTGGGGAAAAAATTCTATTCAAGTCTTTTATCCATTTTTCATCAAAATGCCTTTTTTTGCTATTGAGTTATGGACTTTCTAATATATTTCGGATATTAACCCCTTGTTGGACATATGGTTTGCAGATATTTTCATGTGTTTCACATATTTCCTTTCACTTCATTGTTTCTTTTGCTGTGCAGAAGCGTCTTAGTTTTCTTGCATGCATTTTTGGTATCATATCCAAAAGGTCACTGCTAAGACCTATGTCAATGAACTTCTCTATGTTTTTTTCTAGGAGTTCCACAGTTTCAGGTCTTACATTTAAATCTTTAATCCATGTTGAGTTAATTTTCCTGAGTGTTTTTTTTTTTAAGATTTTATTCATTTATTCATGAGAATACACAGAGAGGAGAGAGAGAGAGGCAGAGACACAGGCAGAGGGAGATGCAGGCTCCATGCAGGGAGCCTGACGCCAGACTCAATCCCAGGTCTCCAGGATCACGCCCTGGGCTGCAGGCGGCGCCAAACCGCTGAGCCACCAGGGCTGCCCTTTCCTGAGTGTTTTAAGATAAGGGTCCAGTTTTATTCTTTTGCAGGTGGATATCCAGTTTTCCCACCCCACTTACGAAGGAAACTGTCCTTTCCCCCAATGAGTACTCTTAGCTCCCTTGCCAAACACTATCTGGCGGCACATACATGGGCTGATTTCTGAGCTCTTTATATAATTCTATTGATTTAAGTGTCTATATTTATGTCAGTAGCATATTGTTTTGTAATATAGCTATGGATCAGAAAATGTGGTGCATCCAGCTTTATTCTTGTTTCTCAGGATTGCTTTGGCTATCTAAGTTTTTTTTTGTGGTTCCATATGCATTTTAGGATTGTTTTTTCTATTTCTGTGAAAACTGTCATTGAAATTTTGATAGGGATACATTGACCTGTATGTTGATTGCTTTGGGTAGTGTGGGTATTGTCTTTTGTATATTTTTTTATTGGAGTTCAGTTTGCAACATATAACATAATACCCTAATAATATTAATTCTGGCCCACAAGCAGAGAATAGCTTTCCATTTATTTGTGTTTTCACTTTTTTAATAAAAGTTTTATACTTCTCATTATGCAGATTTTCACCTCTTTGGTTAAATTTATTCCTAAATATTTAATTACTTTTATATAGTGGTAAATTTGGCGGATAACATATTAGTTTCAAGTGTACAACATAACAATTCTATATTTTTATATACAACATTCAAGTCTTCAATACATTAGGAATTAATTTTCATGTATGCTTTAAGGCAGTGGTCTATTTTTATTCTTTTGCATGTGGCTGTTGTATTTTCCCAACACCATTTATCAAAGTGACTGTGATTATCTAGATAGTCTGATTTATTCTTCAAAGACCCTGGTTCACTCTGGAAAACTGTGTGAAGGTTCCTCAAAGAGTTAAAAATAGACCTGCCCTACCACATAGGAATTGCACTGCTGGGGATTTACCCCAAAGATACAGATGCAGTGAAACGCTGGGACACCTGCACCCCGATGTTTCTAGCAGCAATGTCCACAATAGCCAAGCTGTGGAAGGAGCCTCAGTGTCCATCGAAAGATGAATGGATAAAGAAGATGTGGTTTATGTATACAATGGAATATTCCTCAGCCATTAGAAACGACAAATACCCACCATTTGCTTCAATGTGGATGGAACTGGAGGGTATTACGCTGAGTGAAGTAAGTCAGTCGGAGAAGGACAAACATTTTATGGTCTCATTCATTTGGGGAATATAAATAATAATGAAAGGGAATAGAGGGGAAGGGAGAAGAAATGGGTGGGAAATATCAGAAAGGGAGACAGAACATGAAAGACTCCTAACTCTGGGAAACAAACTAGGGGTAGTGGAAGGGGAGGAGGGCGGGGGGTGGGGGTGACTGTGTGGCGGGCACTGAGGGGGGGCACTTGACGGGATGAGCACTGGGTGTTATTCTGTATGTTGGCAAACTGAACACCAATAAAAAATAAATTTATTATTAAAACAAACAAACAAACAAAAAACAAAGGCCCTGGTTGCTGAGGGTGTACCAAGGTCTGCCAGTGTTCCAAAGACAGTGACCTCTGTCAGCACAGTTTCAGGCTGATTGAAAGTCAGATCCTTGGGCAGCAATGCTTAAGATATGCAGATATACACAGTCCAACAGAACCACAGTGATAAACCCTACTGACTTCCAAACCAGATCTGGAGGTATCTCCTTGGGAGAGTGTTGGAAAAACTGTGACTTCAGACAGTATGTAAGCTCTTTTCTGGGAGATATCAGTTTGTTAGTATTTTTGAGAATTTTTCAATCCATATTCATCAGAGATATTGGCCTGACTTTTTTTTTTTTTTTCTTGTAGTGTCCTTATCTAGTTTTGGTATAAGGATAATCTGGCTTCATAAGTGAGTCTAGGAATACTTCCCTTCTTCAATTTTTTGGAATAATTTGAGAATAATTAGAATTCATTCATCTTTAAATGTTTGGTAGAATTCACCAGTGAAATCATCTAATCCTGAGCTTTTCTTTTGTGGGAGGTTTTGATTATTGATTTAATCTCCTTACTCATTATTGACCTGTTCAGATTTTCTATTTATTCATGATTCAGATTTGGTACATTGTAAGTTTCCAGGAATTTATTCATCTCTTCTAGGTTGTACAATTATTGGCATAGGATTGTTCATAATAGTCTCTTGTGATCCTTTGTATTTTGGGGTGTTAATTATAACCTCTCATTTATTTATAATTTATTTACATGAGTCCTCTGTATTTTTTTCTTTTTTTCCTTCTTTTAAGATTTTATTTTTAAGTAATCTCTATACCTAATGTGGGGCTCAGACTCACAACCCTAATATCAAGAGTCCAATGCTCCACTAAATTAGCCAGCCAGGCACCTCCATCTGTCTTTTTTTTCTTTTTCCTTTGTCTAGGTAACATTTTGTCAATATCAATCATCTTTAAAAAAAAACAAACAACTGTTAGTTTCATTTATTTTTTCTAGACGTTTACTATTCTCGATTTCATTGATTTCTGCTCTAGTATTTATTTTCTTCCTTCTGCTGTGGCCTTCGGTTTTCCTTCCTTTTTCTCTTCCTAGTCTGCCTGGAACTTTTATATATATAAAACAATCGGGCGCAGGTGTCATGCCATTTCACTGCATCTGTATCTTTGGAGTAAATCCCCAAAAGTGCAATTATTGGGTCGTAGGGTAGCTCTATTTTTAACTCTTTGAGGAACCTCCACACAGTTTTCCTGAGTGGCTGTATCAGTTCACATTCCCACCAACAGTGCAAGAGGGTTCCCCTTTCTCCACATCCTCTCCAACATTTGTTGTTTCCTGTCTTGTTAATTTTCACCATTCTCACTGGTGTGACGTGCTATCTCAATCTGGTTTTGATTTCTGTTTTTCCCTGATGGCAGGTCATGCAGAGCATTTTCTCAAATGCTTGCTGGCCATGTGTATGTCTTCTTTGGTGAAATTTCTGTTCATGTCTTTTGCCCATTTCATTATTGGATTGTTTGTTTCTTGGGTATTGAGTTTCATAAGTTCTTTATAGATCTTTGATACTAGCCCTTTATCTGATGTGTCATTTACAACTATCTTCTCTCATTCTGTAGGTTGTCTTTTAGTTTTGTTGACTGTTTCTTTTGCTGTGCAGAAGCTTTTTACCCTGATGAAATCCCAATAGTTCAATTTTGCTTTTGTTTCCCTTGACGTCTTAGATATACCTTGAAAGAAATTACTGTGACCAAGTTCATAAACGGTGTTGCCTGTGTTCTCCTCTAGGATTTTGATGGATTCTAGTCTCATACTTAGATCTTTCATCCATTTTGAGTTTATGTTTGTGTATGGTGCAAGAGAGTGGTGTAGTTTCATTCTTCTGCATGTGGATGTCCAATTTTCCCAGCCCCATTTATTAAAGAGACTGTCCTTTTTCCAGTGGATAGTCTTTCCTCCTTTATCAAGTATTAGTTGACCATAGAGTTGAGGGCCCATTTCTGGGTTCTCTATTCTGTTCCATTGATCTATGTGTCTTTGTGCCAGTACCACACTGTCTTGATGACCACAGCTTTGTAGTACAACTTGAAATCCAACATTGTGATGCCCCCAGCTTTGGTTCCCTTTTTTAATATTCCCCTGGCTATTCAGGGTCTTTTCTGATTCTACACAAATCTTAAGATGATTTGTTCCAACTCTCTGAAAAAGCCCATGGTATTTTGATAGGAATTGCATTGAACATGTAAATTGCCCTGGATAGCATAGACATTTATACAAAATTAATTCTGCCAATCCATGAGCATTGAATATTTTTCCATCCCTTTGTGTCTTCCTCAATTTCTTTGAGAAGTGTTCTAGAGTTTTGAGGGTATAGATCCTTTACCTCTTTGGTTAGGTTTATTCCTAGGTATCTTATGCTTCTGGGTTCAACTGTAAATGGGATTGACTCCTTAATTTCTCTTTCTTCAGTCTCATTGTTAGTGTAGAGAAATACCACTGATTTCTGGGTATTGATTTTATATCCTGCCACAGTGCTGAATTGGTGTATGAGTTCTAACAATCTTGGGGTAGAGTCTTTTGGGTTTTCTACATACACTATCATGTCACTTGGGAAGAGGAGAGTTTGACTTCTTCTTTGCCAATTTGAATGCCATTTATTTCTTTTTGTTGCCTGATTGCTGAGGCTAGGACTTCTAGTACTATGTTGAATAACAATGGTGAGAGTGGACATTACTATCCTATTCCTCACCTTAGGGGAAAGGCTCTCAGTTTTTCCCCATTGAGAATGAATTTGCTCTGGGCTGTTAATAGATTGCTTAGAAGACGCTGAGGTATGTTCCCTCTATCCCTACACTCTGAAGAGTTTTGATCAGGAATGGATGCTGTATTTTGTCAAATGCTTTCTCTGCATCTATTGAGAGGATCATATGGTTCTTGTTTTTTCTTTTGTTGATGGGATCTATCACATTGATTGCTTTACGGGTGTTGAACCAGCCTTGCATCCCGGGGATAAATCCCACTTGGTCATGGTGAATAATCTTCTTAATTATTAATTATTACTGTTGGATCCTATTGGCTAGTATTTTGCTGAGCATTATTGCATCCCTCTTCATCAGGGATATTGGTCTAAAATTATCCTTTTGGTGGGGCCTTTGTCTGGCTTTGGAATTGAGGTGATGCTGGCCTCATAAAATGAATTAGGAAGTATTCCATCCCTTTCTATCCTTTGAACCAGCTTTGGTAGAATAGGTATTTTTTTGTTTGTTTGTTTAAATGTTTGATAGAATTCCCCAGGGAAGCCATCTGGCCCTGGACTTTTGTGTCTTGGGAGGTTTTTGATGACTGCTTCAATTTCCTCACTGGTTATTGGCCTGTTCAGGTTTTCTATTTCATCCTGTTCCAGGTTTGGTAATTTGTGGCTTTCCAGAAATGCATCCATTTCTTCTAGATTGCCTAATTTTGGTATATCATAATACAATTTTATAATCATTTATATATATCTTTGGTATTGGTTGTGATCTCTCCTCTTTCCTTCATGATTTTATTATTTGAGTCTTTTATCTTTTCTTTTTAATAAGGCTGGCTAATGGTTTATCTATCTTATTAATTCTTTCAATGAAACAGCTACTGGTTTTGTTGATCTGCTCTACAGTTCTTCTGGTCTCTATTTCATTGAGTTCTGCTAGAATCTTTATTATCTCTCTTTCCCTGCTTGGTTTAGGCTTCACTTGCTGTACTTTCTCCAATTCCTTTAGGGGCAAGGTTAGCTTGTGTATATCAGTTTTTTCCCAATTTTTTGAGGGAGGCTTGTATTGCAATGTATTTCCCTCTTAGAACGCTTTTGTTGTATCCCAAAGATTTTGAATCGCTGTATTTTCATGTTCATTAATTTCCACGAATCTTTTAAATTCTACTCTAATTTCCTGGGAGACCCATTCATCTTTGAGTAGGATGTTCTTTAACCTCCATGTGTGTGAGTTTCTTCCAAATTTCTTCTTGTGATTGAGTTCTAGTTTCAAAGCATTGTGGTCTGAAAATATGCAGGGGACAATCCCAATCTTTTGGTATCACTGAGACCTGATTTGTGACCCAATATGTGATGTATTTTGGAGAAAGTTCCATGTGCACTTGAGAAGAATGTGTATTCAGTTGCATTTGGATATAATGTTCTACATATATCTGAAATCCAATTGGTCCAGTATGTCATTCAAGGCCCTTGTTTCTTTGGTGATGTTCTGTTTAGAAGATCTGTCATTTGCAGAAAGTGTTGTGTTTAAGTCTCCTTAATACTAATACTTAGTGTATTATTATCTAAGTGTCTCTTTACTTTGGTTACTAATTGATTGATATACTTGGCAACTCCCACATAAATATTCATGACTGTTAGATCTTCGTGTTGGATAGATCCTTTAAGTATTATATAGTGTCCCTCTTCATCTCTTACTACAGTCTTTGGGATAAACTTTAATTTATCTGATATGAGGAATGCTACCCCAGCTTTCTTTTGAGGACCATTTGAATGGTAAATGGTTCTCCAACCTTTCATTTTCAGGCTGGAGATATCCTTAGGTCTAAAATGAGTCTCTTGTAGACAGCAAATAGATGGGTCTTGCTTTTTTATCCAGTATGAAACCCTGCGTTTTGTGATGAGATCATTTAGCCCATTCACGTTCAGAGTAACTATTGAAAGATATGAATTTAGTGTCATCATAATACCTATCAGTCACTGTTTTTCTGGATTGTTTCTTTGGGCTTCCTGTTCCTTTTACAGGGCCCCCTTAATCTTTCTTGCAGAGCTGGTTTGGTGGTCACATACTCTTTCATTTTCTGCCTATCTTGGAAACTCTTTTATCTCTCCTTCTATTCTGAATGACAGCCTTGCTGGATAAAGTGTTCTTGGCTGCTTGTTCTTCTCATTTAGTACCCTGAATATATCATGCCAACCCTTTCTGGCCTGCCAGGTCTCTGTGGAGAGATCCACTGTTATTCTGATATTTCTCCCCATATAACTTAAGAATCTCTTGTCTCAAGTTGCTTTAAGGATTTTTTTCTTTATCTTTGTAATTTGTAATTTTCACTATTAAATGTTGAGGTGTTGAACAGTTTTTATTAATTTTGGAGAGGGTCGTCTCTATCCTTTGGATTTGAATGCCCGTTTCTTTCCCCAGATTAGGGAAGTTCTCAGCTATGATTTGTTCAAATATACTTTGTGTTCCTCTCTCCCTCTCAGCCTCTTCTGGAATCCCAATTAGACGTATATTCTTCCTTCTCAAGCTATCATTTATTTCCTTAAGCCTTTTCCTGTGGGCTCCTACTTCTTTTTCTCAGCTTCCTTTCTTATCATCAACTTGTCTTCTATGTCACTCACTCTCTTCCACCTCATTAATCCTAGCAGTTACAGCATCCAGTTTGCATTGCATTTCAGTTAAAGTATTTTTAGTTTCAGCTTGATTAAATCTCAAACCTGCAGTAACAGAGCCTCTAGAGCCCTTTATGCTTTTTTCCACAGCCATCAGTAACTTTATAATTGTACTTCTGAATTGAATTTCTGACTTTGTATTTAAATCCACGTTCAGTAACTCTGTGGCAGAGAATATTGCTTCTGGTTCTTTCTTTTGTGGTGAATTCTTCCTTCTAGTCATTTTGTCCAGTTCAGAGTGGCTGTATGAGTAAGTTGAGTCAAAAATATCAACCACGACCTAAGTAAAGTACACCCTAGATGATTCTGAAGAGGTCAGTGACCAGAAAATAAAAGAAAAAGAAGAGCAGTATAAAATAAAACAAAGGACTACTAAAGTGAAAAACAAATTTTAAAACAAAATATTGAAATAAAAAGCCAAAAACCTGAAAACAAAGAAGAAAAAAGGGGGGGATGGTGATGGTGAGGAAGTGGCAGTGGAGAGAGAATGTAGTCTCCCTGAGGGGTCATAGAGGGTGATCCTCTTGGTTCTGAGTGTATTTTGTTCTGTTTTAGAAGATGCTCAATCCTAAATTTATATAAAGCAGCAATACTTATAGAAATCCCCACCTCTATCACAAAAACATAAACAAGTTAAAAGAGGGGGACAGAATGGGAAGGAAGAGATAATATAGTCCACAGAATGAACCAACTTAGTGTTCCACTTGGTTCTGGGTGTATTTTGTTAATGTGTTAGAATGTACTAACTTCCACGATTGTAAAACAAAACAAGACAGAAAAAACAAAAACCCATACCTTGTATATCTACCAAAATTAAACTGAAAACATTGATGGGAATCCAGAAGTGAAAAATATATCTAAGACATGTAATTGTAGAAATATGAAAGTAAAAAAAAAAAAAACCTTAAAATCGAAGAGTTGGTAAAATATCGTAGTTAATGCAGGAAAAGAGAGAAAATATTGGAATTTTTAACCTAATATAAAAACAAGTTGTAATGAGACGAAGAAGAAGAAGAAGAAGAAGAAGAAGAAGAAGAAGAAGAAGAAGAAGAAAAAGAAGAAGTAGAAACAACCCTCTAGTTCTATGTACCATTTTCCCTCAGCCCTTGAGCTTTCCAGTGCTGCTTGGTCAGTAAACTTGCTCTTCCCCTGTTCTTCCAGCAGTTCTTCTGGGGGAGGGGTCTGCTGTGTTGATTCTCAGGTGTGTGTGCCTGGGTGGAGATGCCCCACCCACTGTCCCCTGTCAAGCTCTGTGTGAGCTGTTTATCCTGTGAGGCCTTTGTTCCCAAAGGTCCCACCTCTCCCAGGTGAAAGGGGAAAAGAGGAGAAAAAAATTGTGGCAGCCAGATTTCCCCCTCTGGAACCAGGAGCTCCCCACGAGTGCTGAACTGCAGTCTCTCAGTCTGCACTGGCCTAGTTGCTCCTGGGGGCAGGCGCAGGGGCCCTGATCTATACAGTTTGCTGGGCATCTAGCTTCTGCCTTTCCTGTGCCCTCCCTGCTTCTGCCTGTCCCAGGGGGAACAGGGAATAGCTGGATTTATCCGCTTCAGTGCCCTCATATGCAGGACCTTCATTGCTGCACCTGCATTCCTGGGGACCAACTCTCCCGAAGGGAATGGAGGACAGCCACCTCCATCCATTGCCAGGATCTAAGGTAAAGGGAGCTCTGGCTTGTGTAACTGGCTGGCTTCTCCCAAATGCCCCAGAGGTATGCGGCACTCCAGCCCTTTACTGAGATCAGATTGTGGTTTGTGCCAGCTTTCTCCCAGGTGCCCCAGTCTTATAGGGTTTCCTGGAATCTTGAGGCTTCACTGCTCCTCCTGCAATTCTGCCCAATTTCCCTGCTAAGCACTTTTCTATCAGGAAAACTCAGGTGTGGATTTTTAAACTTCCCACTTATCCAGGGCTTGGCTTCCATGCCCCAGAGCAGAGGCTGGTCATGGTTCCACTCCCCAACTTTATTGTTTTGTTTTGTTCTGTTTTTGCTTTCCTACCTTGTTAGAAGTGAAAACTTTTCTCTCTGTAGCATTCTAGCTGTTGTCTCTTTACATCTCAGGTCGAATTTGTAGGTGTTCAGGATATTTTGAAAGTTATCTTGGTAAGGTTGTGGGACCAAATGAGTTGAGGGCCCCTGCTCTACTGCCATTTGCCTGACTCCGAATAAATCTTTTTTTTTTTTTTTTATGAAGGGAGATTATTTTAATGACATCTTCCTGATGAGGCATTACAGACCTGCCCTAACCTTTTAGTTATTTTCTTGGAGATCTTCTGGCTTATGAGTCACTGTTCATGTTATCAGATTAATTAGGTCATTAATGTACAGTTATTCCCATTTTATAGATAATGAAAAATGGGGTACATAATATTTAATAGCCAAAGCTGGTTTCTGGTTCCCCTTGAGTAGAGTGAAGCAGGGGCTCCTTCCAGTACCTTACATAACCTCCAGCCTGTGCTGCTCCAGGCATGCATGTGAGTTTCCCTCATACTATCTTAGCAATAGACTTATTACTGTTCTAGACAGAAATGATGGGTACTCATCAGTACCCACAGCTTCAATTTTTTAAAAAAAGATTTTATTTATTTATTCATGAGAGATGCACAGAAAGAAGCAGATACATAGGCAGAGGTAAAAGCAGGCTCCATGCAAGGAGCCAGATGTGGGATTTGAACCTGGATCCCAGGATCATGCACTGAGCAAAGGCAGGCACTCAACCACTGAGCCACCCAGGCGTTCCCCCCATAGCTCCAATTAATTCAGAGGGATGTAGCTTCAGGATGAATTCTGGAGAAAATTTCAAAATGCCCATTTGAGAATATTGAACATTCTATTGTATGATACTATAACTTGTGACATGATGTCTCATCTCTTCTGGCAAACTACTTTGTATGGTATCTTTCTGTAACAAGTTACTCTACCAATTACTAGCTGTGTTACCTTGAGAAGGTGATTTAAACCCAAGGTTTCTTTTCCTCATCTGTAAATATTGGGTACTACAGATCATTATATTAAAAGTTTTGTGAAGCTTAAATGAGAGCATGTATAGAAAGCTCTGGCATGGCTATAGAAGTACAAGCACTCGATATAAAAATAGTGGCAGCAGTTATGGTAGTCAGGTGGAAGACCCTGAAATATTATTATTATAAATACTTTCACATAAATCAACTCATTGTATCTAACAGTTGAATTATCTCCATCTTACGGATGAGGAAACAGAAACTTGTAGAACTTCAATCACCTGTTCAAGACCAGTCTGGTAAGTGCCAGAGAGGAGACTTACATGTCTTCACACTCTAAATTCTCTCTGAAGCTCAACCAGTCACGATCATTAATTGGAAATGTGTTCTGCATTAGACATGGTGTGTTTGATGAGGTCAGCAGAAGTTGTACAGGGGGAGGGACATGGGTTTCAGAAATTGGAGTTAGCTTGGCTGTTGACCAGAATGTTAACCTCCAGATAATTATATATAATAGTACATGCATGTTTAATACTATGTTCCTAGGACTGTGCTAGGTGCTTCATATATTACCTTTAATTCACAACCAGCCCCAAGGGAAGTATTTATCATCATTTATACATTAAGCAACTGGGAATTGGAGAGGGTAAATAGCTTGCCCCAGGTAAATATCTTGGCCAGTGGTTAAGGCCAATGCTTAATGCAAAGCTTCTGCTCCTTTCAATGGGTCTCACCACTTCTAATTGATGTGGTTAGACCCCAGTTTCCTTCCCTATAAATACTAAAGAATACCTACATTGCGTACTGTGTGAGGATGGGACAGATAACAAAAACAAGTATTTAGAATAAGGCCTGGAACGTAGCAGACAATAGAATTCTGGTTCTCTTCCTCTTTGTTTATCTGAGGAAAGAGTGACTCAGAAAGAAAAGAAGAAAACAGGTGTAGAGCCACTGGACTTATCTCTGAGTGACAACTGCAGGCAGCTCAGTGACATTAGAACTGGATTGTTCTTGGGTCAAAAGGGCCACCACTCTATGATTTGTGTGTAGGTCAGCTGTTATGGAGGGAGGCAGTGATATATCATAAGCTTCTAGATTTAATGCTACAATTACAAACTTCTTAAAAATCTTCTGCTAGATTGTTACTCCTATCCTGGTACTTTGGTCTTGAAATGCTATATAACTCTTGAATTGGTAAAAGCTTAATTTTTGAAAGTCAACTATTTATCTCCATTTTGAAACAGCCAAATGTTCCATCAATAGCAAAAATAATGTACTATGTCCATTGAGGAAAGATTTGAGCAATACGAAGACAGAAGGAATGGGAGAGTAAAGCGAGGTCCGTCAGATCTCACAGTTAATTTCTGTAAAATTATGGTTGTAAAACTTATCACAAAAGAGTAGTAACTGTGTCATGTCAATCCAGTGCTAACATGTTAGTATTGAGATACTTTCTCTTACTCAAGGAATGGAATGTAATACATCAACATCTAAAAAAATCATAAATATAGTAGTCTGGTCTCATTAAATCTTTGCATGATGAATATTCATAGGTATCCAGAATTTTATTTTCAACTTTAGGAAAAAATGGGAAGAGGTATATCATAAGTCTCAAATGAATAGCAAAATAAAATTACTCTATCTTTCAAGTATTCATTAAGAAATCACTCTTTAGGGCAGCGTGGGTGGCTCAATGGTTTAGTGCCACCTTCAGCCCAGGGCGTGATCCTGGAGACCAGGGATCCAGTCGCACATCAGGCTCCCTGCATGGAGCCTGCTTCTCTCTCTGCCTGTGTCTCTGACTCTCTCTGTCTCTCATGAATAAATAAATAAAATCTTTAAAAAATTTTTTTAAAAGAAAACACTCTGTATAAGCCACCACACAAGGTTGCATGCCTATCAACATTAAACAAAAACACACTAGCCTTCAAGAGCCTCAGGATTTAGTTATGTGAGAGACCAGAAAATAAACTAATAATCACTTTACAGGACGTGAGGGGTCACGCAGAAAGCCATGAAAGGAAGCATATGGGAGACACATAAATAAAAAAGCTTAGAAGTGAGGAGTTGATATTGAGCCCACTTTGAAGTATGGGACCATTTTGCTAGGCAAAAAAGGTAGATAAGTAAATACTGCACAGAGGGAGTGGCATCCACAATGACATGAAGGGGTAGTGGTTTGGATGGGATCAATGTATGTGTGAAATGGTAAGTTTGGGATCAGAGTTGGATAGGAGGAATCTTGGGGGAGGATGGAGGATTTAAGTTACTGGAAGTCTTAATAAGGTCCAAGAGCACATATTGTGTGAATCGGGGTCATAATAAGGTTTTTGAGCTATTGGTGGAGTGAGTGGATGGAATAGAAGGCCAAAGGTCAGTGGATAGAGGGGGGTCAAGGGACTTTGATGATGGCGTATTCTACAGGCCATCATGTGGACACTGATATTCCTCCAGATGCTGGAAGTTCACAGAAGTGCAGAGAAAGATTGTGATCATGCTATCAGTGTCCAGGGACACTGCTGTACAGAACTAGTGAAAATCCACAGCTGGTTCCTCAGAGCCACTCAAGAAACCTGTTGTGATTTCTAGGTAGAGCCCACTCTCATATCCTTCACGACTATTCCCAACCTTCAAAATCCATCTCCAGGCCTTTCCTGTCTGAATTTTGGACATGCTCAAGATAGAAAGCTCCTAAATCAGTAGAAATTAGGCCATTCCCTGAACTTTCTTTAAGATTTTATTTATTTATCCATGAGAGACACAGAGAAAGGCAGAGACATAGGCAGAGGGAGAAGCAGGCTCCTTATAGGGAGCCCAATGTGGGACTCTATCCCAGGACTCCAGGATCACAACCTGAGCCAAAGGCAGATGCTCAACAACTGAGCCACCCCAGTGCCCTGAACTATTCTTTCTTAATAGGATAAAAAGCCAGTGACAGTCCCCAATTAACAATATTTAAAATTTTCCAGGTTTTATTTGCTCTCTATCTTTAGCAAAAGGAGACAAAGTATAACAGAGCAAACTCATTTACTGTGATTTCTGTTTATCTATTTTATTTTTACTAGGTCATGAAAGTATTGATTATAAAATGATTCCTGACTCCTCTACAGTTACAGGATTTGGGTATAGTTAGGTGAAACTTCAGTGTGCTCTGTTTGTGTAGATGCCTTCATCAGGAAATGAAGGGCCATTTCAGGTTTCCCAGTTGGCATGGACTATGGTAAGATGAACCTATTTAGAGAATCTCAAATCTCTGATTAGCATGCAGAAGATTTGTGACTGCAGCACAGTGAACATTTCATTGAAAATGCTCTGTGTTTACCTCATCACAGTCTGTGTCTATGTAAGCACAGCAGAATCTGATGTGGTGACATAGGTTTATAACCATAGCCTACAAACAGCAGAATCTACATTCCCAGACCCACTCTGCTCATGGACCTACAAACGGATCCACCACATCTGTTTCTCTTCTTTATTATTTGTTAATTAATCTATTCACTCATTCATGTCTTCACACATACTCTAAATAACTAAGCAGTACCATTTTTACAGACATGGAGACGGTCCTGCTGAATCCTAACTCTGGAATCATCAGTGATGTCTACATGGCAGCAAAACCATTCCATTATTCCTTCTCTATGTCTCACCTTTCTATCCCAAATGCCATTACTCTGATCCAGGTCCTTGTTGCCTATTGCCCAGATGACTCTTATCATGTTCCGACTAAATGTCACAGCTTGGGTTCCCTGGAAAAGAGACTGAATGGAGTTTAGGATGCAAGGTATTTATTAAGAAGTGCCCTTGGGATCAATACCTGTGAAAAGGAAGAGAAGGAAGAAGGAATGGAAAGAGAGAAGTCAGGCCTCAGTCAGGTTGAAGGACAGCCTAAGGTCCCCCACCCCACTGCATGGGAGGCTCGAAAGCTAGAACGAATGACCCTTATTGTTGTCCCAGCTGGGATAAGATTTCTAGGCCTTTGCCATCCTGTAGAGAGCAGGCTTTGTGTGAGTTCTTCCACAAGGGGCCAGACCTTGGCTGAGGCAGCTCTGTAGGTGAGCCATGGCAAGTATGATAAATGTAGGCTGCTATGAACAACACTCCTTACCCAAGGAGCACATCCCACTGCTCACCACAACGAGCTTCCTGCCTTTACCACCTACCCCTGGAATCCACCACACACACATGCCCATGTTAATCTTCCAACAGCTTAGGCTTTGTCACACCATATTACTGCTTAAAAACCTTCCCAGGCTTTCATCAGGCTAGCAAATTCAATTTGGCTAATTCTCCATTATTTCCCCCAAACCACATTTTTAGGTTTTATCCACTTATGAACCTTCTGTTTAGCCAAACCACAATCCCTAAGCTCATTCAGGCTGCTGCTGTGTCAGATGAACACGGTAGAGAACAGGGTGGAAGTCTGGAAAGGCATTTTCACAAAGGATCTTTGTTCATGTTCCATCCTCTATTCTGACCTTTCCTTCCTGAATGCGTCTTTGCCCCATTTCTTTCTTTTTTTAAAAAAAAATATATTTTATTTATTTATTCATGAGAGACACAGAGAGAGAGGCAGAGACATAGGCAGAGGGAGGAGCAGGCTCCATGCAGGGAGCCTGATGTGGGACTCGACCCCAGAACTCCAGGATCACACCCTGAGCTGAAGGCAGATGCTTAACAGCTGAGCCACCCAGGCGTCCCATCCTTTGCCCCATTTCTAACTGTAAAATCTTATTGTTCTTCAAGACCCAGCTGATGATACTATTTCTTCCACATAATTTCTCATGTAGAGAATGTGCAGTGACTTTTTGATCCAGGACATTTAATATTAAGTTTTACCTGATTCAGGATGCTGCAGTGTATCCCATCCTCCCCTCAAAACTGCAGATGGCCTTCCATGGGTGATGTTTCTGAGATGTCAGAGGTGGGGACTGGTTCTGTGTCTGTTGACCATCTCAGAGACAGAAGACAGAATGGCTGCAGGAGGGAAAATTTGAATAAGACCAAGGGTCTTCAGTGAAGGTTATTGAAGTAATCCTTCATCACAAGTCAGTTCATCTTGAAGAAAATTAATCCAGGTATATCCTTTCAGGGGATAGATTTAATCAGAGAAATAAAACATTTCCAGTGAATAAGCTTTAAAGATACCTTGGCATATGGTCTTCTCATTTTCCCATTCTCTTGGCAGCTGTCAACTGAAAGGGCCGAACATTACAGCATAGAATTATATACTCAAATGTGGTAAAATCCCAGAGTCTGGGTGAGCTTTTACTACTTTTTGGGGAACTGAAGTGTCAAATTAAGTGACATAACAAATTTAAAGCAATGTGTAGTAAGCATTTGATAAATGCCAGCTATTGTTTACTATTTCAGTAATTCTTATTTCTGGAAGTTGGCCTTAAATAACATAGTTAAAACTCAGCTATTTATAAAAATTCAAACAACACAACAGATAAAAGTGGAGCTGCTGGTCCAGAGGGGGTTGCAAGGGATGTCAGAGTCTTCCCTGCTCCCTTCTGTCAGTTCCACAGCTTAAGGCCCTACCTGGTTCCAGTGAATACAGCTGAAAATCAGTATTATCAGTATTAGGTGATAGTGAAAATTATCAGTATTAGGTGATAGTGAAAACCCCTTCTGGTCTGGATTCCATGGTTCTGTGATTGAATCTCTGATGAATCTGGAACCCCAAGTAGCAGGCCATGTAAATCCCAGTGTAATAAAATGCTAGGCATAGGCTGAGTTCCAGATGGCTGCAAGGCTGCTACAGAACTTTAGACACACATCCTGTAGAAATGCAACAGAGACAAATTATTTTAAAGGTAGCAGGATAATCATGTTCTCTGAAATTGTCACAGTATTCAAGGCATTGTTGTGTTTTTTGTTTTGTTTTGTTTTGTTTTGTTTTACATTACATGGGTATACCAGTCAGGGTCTTGGGAGACACCACACCCAAAGAGGAAAGCAAAGGGAATTTTACAAAGAGATGGGCAGGTTCCAGGAACCCACATGGAGTGGTGAAGAATCACAGAACTAGACATGGGAGGAAATATATACTCTCATTTGGCTTGAAAGGGTAGGAGGAGATGGGTTTTAGCGAAACTCAGTAAAATTTATAGTTGTGGGGGTAATGGTGGCTTTAGTGAAATGCAGATACTGCAATCCCCTCAAAATAATTACTCCTGTCTCTCTCTCTTCCCTTTCACTTACCAAATCTGCCGAATAGGAGTCACCTGCAAAATCCAATCAGAAGCTAGAGAGTGAATGAGTGTGAGTGAAACAGTTAAAGAAGTCAGTAGTCTTGCAGAAGCAAATGGCAATATCCCAAACATCAGGTGATCTTATATGTACTACCTATCAGGGCAGTATGTATACATGAAGGACAGAATGCTAGATGAATCCATGAGAAGTCTGAGCAGAAAATGCAATGGGAAGTCATTACCTTGCGTTGTAGAGAATGGTTGAGGGAATTATAAAAAATGATAGAGAAAAAAGTTGAGGCAACAATACTTTGAAAGCTTGAAAGAAGATAAGGAATAAAATGAAGAAGGGGTTTAATGTCATGGGTCATAATACATGCTTAGTTGGGTAGTCAAAAGCCTCCTCAATCTGCAGATGCCATCAGTGAAAGTAGAATCAAATGATAACTTGGGATAAGTGTTGTCATGTTTATTATGCCATCTTCACTCTCAATGAGAAGCGTGCCAAGTCTTAAATCATGTTCCAACCTTGAGAATTGAAAAGTAGGGGCTAAATATGAAATATACAGTGAGCAAAAGAATGACAGAATTTGAAAACTATAAATAGAAGAATATGAAACACACAAAATACGGTTTATAAATATGTTCCATTTTTGCTGCTATCCAAGATAAGCATTTTTGTAACTTATTTAGGATGTTAAGCTGTTTATCTCATGGAACCAGAAGGGAAGGTCATCTTGTTGTTATTATAGGTTTGTAACTGCTGTTCACAGTATGATATAGTTTGCTTGTAATAGGCAGATATTAGAGTACTTTCTGTTATTTGTAAAGTAGAAATTATGGCTTTCTTTCTTCAGGTAAAAAGAGTTTAAACTTTTGGCTCAAAATTCTGAATAGAAATTGATGTCGTTTTGTTAGCATATATAATGACTGTTTTAAAATATACATTACTATTTTAAATGTTTGAAATCAACTGGGGTAAGTGTGATTCTAAAGGAAAAATGTATTGCAGCCTTTGTTAAACATTTTTTTTGTGTGTGTATTAAATAATTTTATTATTCTTTCACTCAACACATATTTTTCTATTTTATTTAGTCTAATTGTTAATGAATTATACATGCAAAAAATGTATAAATCTTTTTTTTTGCTTTTGTTTCCCTTGCCTTCATAGATGTATCTTATGTATACAATGGAATATTACTCAGCCATTAGAAACGACAAATACCCACCATTTGCTTCGAAGTGGATGGAACTGGAAGATATTATGCTGAGTGAAATAAGTCAATCAGAGGACAAACATTATATGATCTCATTCATTTGGGGAATATAAAAAATAGTGAAAGGGGAAAGGAGAGAAAGTCAGTGGGAAATATCAGTGAGGGAAACAGAACATGAGAGACTCTTAACTCTAGGAAATGAACAAGGGGTGGTGGAAAGGGAGGTGGGCGGGGGAATGGGGTGACTGGTGATGGGCACTGAGGGGGGCACTGAGGGGAACACTTGACGGGATGAGCACTGAGTGATATGCTATATGTTGGCAAATTGAACTCCAATAAAAGAATTTTAAAAATGTATAAATCTTAATGACATAGCTCAGTGAATTTTTCTTACATGTACATTCACATAACCACCACCTCAATTTGAAAAATTATATAGAACATTTTCATCACTCTCTATGCACCTTCCTAATCAAAAATCCTAACATATCAATTTGCTTGTTCTTGACCTTCATCTAAAAGGACTCACATTTTATGTATTCTTTTGACTTCTTTCATTAGTCATGATGTTTTGAGGCAAAAGAGGACAAGAAGTCCGGAGGCCCTATGAAGTAATAAGAGCAGCCACCTCTGGAGGACTGTGTGTTTGGCATGTGCCACAGAGCCTGCAGGGTGGGTGGGTGATCACACTGGTTCCAGCTCTGAAGACATGTGGGGTAAAGGATGCCTGCCTGCTGTTACCTTTGCCTTTTCCAAGTGATATACACTAGAGTTGGTATCTTGGTCAGAACACAGATGATAAGAGTCCATGCATAAGCCTGATCTTGTCTTGTGTCCAACATGAGTAGGAGTAGCTCTAGATCAGTGTGTCAGCTTGATTCTACTAATCTAATCTCAAGGTTAGTGGGAAAGATCCACCTGGCAGCCTGGAATCAGAGGTGGCCCACTGGAATAAGGGCTCTGATAGGTATGAAGTGGCATAAGGGCTCTGAGATAGCTCCTTAGGTGCAAGTTTCAGAGCTTATGGGGTCAATAGATGGAACCTACATGTGTTGGGTGATTAAAGAGTGAAGAGCACCCCAAAGGAGAGAAATGGGGATTGGGGACTGTATACATGTCAATTTGGGCTTGGGGTGCCCTTGTCAGCATGGCACTACTTGCTCAGGTTGTCCCAGGCAGTTTGGGGAGATTTAGAAAATTTCCCAGGCAAATATTTTAGTGGGGTTTCCTGAGACAAAAACTTAGGGAAAGGGGTTGCCTCATTTGCTGAGGGCTAAAGGTGGCACTGGAGATAAAACTAACATCACTTACAGATTGGATATGAGAGTTAAGAAAAGCTCCTAGTTATTTGGCTTGACTAGATGAATAATGTCGATCAATATACTGAGATGGGAAGCCTCCAGGAGAAACAGATTTCAGGGAATGAGTAACTAAGAGTTACATGAGAGTGGGAGAAATAGGGAGAGATTGGTTAAAGGATACACAATATCTAGCCATAGTTGAAAAATGTTTGAAGATCTAATGTAAAACATGATGACTATAGATGATAACACTATCAACTATATAATTGAAACTTGCTAAAAGAGTAGAACTTAAATTTTCTCACAAAAAAAGTAGTCAGGTGATGGATCTGTTAATGAACTAGATTAGTGGAATCCTTTTAGTATATATATATTTAATATCTGTATATAATATATAGCAATATATATTAAATTATACATATACATTATAATGTATATTTAAAAAATAATATGATTTTATATATCAATTATATATAATATATTGATATAAATATTTTCTAAATATATAAATATATATCAATTATACCTCAGAGCTGAATTTTTAAAGAAAGAGTTTTATGTTGATCACGTAAATTTGAGATGCCTATTAGATATAGAAATAGAGATGTTGAGTAGGCTATTAGACACACAATCTAAGTTTAATAGAGTTCTCCTATGTGGGGATTTAATTTGGAAATCATTAGAATATCATGATACTTAAAATAATGAAATTTAATAAGATTGATTCTGGAAAGGATGTAAGTAAAGAAGGAAAGAAGGCTCATAACAGCTCTGAAGCATTACAATATTAAATGTTAAAGTCAAAGAGCAGAAAATAAGTAAGGAAACAGTGTCTTTGAACACCACATTAGACCAGATGGACATAACATATATATATAGAGAGAACATCTCATCCAAAAACAATAGCATATACATTCTTTTCAAGTGCACATGGAATATTCTCCAGAGTAGATCACGTTAGGCAACAAAACAAGTATCAATAAATTCAAGAAGATTGAAATCATATGATGCATCTTTTCTGACCATAAAAGTATAAAACTAGGAGTAAATCACAAGAAAAAAACTAGAAAAAGTACACACACAGAGGGTAAACAACATAATACTAAACAACCAATGGGTTAGTGAAGAAATAGAAAAATACATGGAGACAAATGAAAATGAAAACATAACAGTCTAAAATGTCTGGGACACAGCAAAAGCAGTTCTAAGAAGGAAATATATAGCAATACAGGCCTACCTCAAGAAACAAGAAAACACTCAAATAAACAATTTATGTTTATACCTAAAGGAGCTAGAAAAAGAATGAAGAAAGCCCAAGATAAGTGGTAGGAAGAAAATAATAAAAATCAGAGCAGAAATGAATGACTTAGAGACTTTTAAAAAATAGAAAATAATTAATGAAGCCAAAAGCTGGCTCTTTGAAAAGACAAAATTGATAAGCCAGACTCATCAAGAAAAAGAGAAAGGACCCAAATAAATAAAAACAGGAATGAAAGAGAAGCAACAACCAACACCATGAAATACAAAGGATTATAAGAGAATACTACAAAAAAGTTATATGCCAACCAACTGGGCATCCAGATGAAACAGATACATTTCTAGAAACATATGGTCTTCCAAAACTGAACCAGGAAGAAATAGAAAATCTGAACAGACAAATTAACAGAACTTACTCAGTCATCAAAAAACTCTAAACAAAAGTCCAGGAAGAGATGTCATCACAGGTCAATTCTATCAGACATTTAAAAAATTAATACATATTCTCCTCAAACTATTCCAAACAAGAAATGGAAGGAAAACTTTCAAATACATTCTACAAGGTCATCATTATCTTTATACTGAAATCAGATAGACTCCACACAAAGGAAAATATAGTCTAATATCCCTAATAAACATAGATGCAAAAATCCTCAACAAAATCTTAGTAAATGGCATTCAGCAAAACATTAAAAGGATCATTTATCACAATCAGTCAGGCTTATTCCAGGGTTGTAAGGATGGTTCAATATTCACAAATCAATCACCATATCAGTAACACAAAGGATAAAATTTGTATGATCATTTCAGTAGATGCAGATGAATTTGGCAAAATTCAACAATTGTTTATGACAAAAACTCTCAACCAAGTGAGTTTAGAGGGAATATACCTCAACATAATAAAGACTATATATGAAAAACCTACAGGTAACATCATACTCAGTGGTGAAAAACTGAGTATTCCTTCTAAGATCAGGAACAACACAAAGATATCCATTCCCAACATTTTTATACTACATAGTACTAGAAGTCTTAGCCACTAAAATCAGACAAGAAAAAGAAAGAAGAAGCATCCATACTGGAAAGAAAGATGTTAAATTATCACTATTTGCAGAAAACATATTACACATAGAAAACTCTGAAGACTCCACCGAAAAACTATTAGAAGTAATAAATGAATTCAGTAAAATTGTAGTACTCAAAATTAATACCCAGAAATTGGTAGTGTTCCTATACACTTTTAGCAAAGTAGCTGAAAAATATTAAAGAAAAAATTCCATTTACAATTGCATCACAAAGAATAAAATACCTAGGAAGAAACTTAACCAAGGAGATAGAAGACCTGTACTCTAAAAACTGTAAAACACTGGTGAAAGAAATTGAAGATGATTCAAACAAATGGAAAGATATACCAGGCTCATGGATTGGAAGAATTAATATTATTAAAATGTCCACACTACCCAAAGCAAGCTACAGATTCAATGCAATCTCTATTAAAACACCAATATCATTTTCCACTAGACTAGAACAAATAATACTAAAATTTGTATGAAACCACAAAAGACCCCAAATAGCCAAGGAAATTTTAAGAAAGAAGAACAAATCTGGAAGTTTCACAATCCTGAGATTTCAAGATATACTAAAAAAGCTATAGAAATCAAAGCAGTTTGGTACTGACAAAAAAAGAGACACACAGATCAGTGTAACAGAATACAGAACTCAGAAATAAATCCACACTTATATGGTGAATTTATCTATAACAAAGGAGGTAAGAATATACAATGGGGAAAGGACAGTCCTTTTAACAAATGGTGTTAGGAAAACTGGAAAGTTACATGCAAAATAATGAAACTGGACCATTTTCTTACACCATACACAAAAATAAACTCAAAATGGATTAAAGACCTAAATGTGAGACCCGAAAGCATAAAAATCCTAGAAGAGAGCACAGGTAGTAACTTCTTTGACATCAGACTTTAGCATTTTTATAGACGTGTCTCCTAAGGCAAGGGAAACGAAAGCAAAAATAAACTATTAGGACTACACCAAAATAAAAAGCTTTTGCACAGTGAAGGAAACCATTGACAAAAGAAAAAGGCAATCTACTGAATGGGAGAAAATATTTGCAAATGATATATCCAATAAAAGGTCTTAATATTGACAATATAAAGAACTTAAACAACTCAACACCAAAAAAAAAAAAAACCCAAACCCAAACAATATGATTAAAAAATGGACAGAAGACCTCAATAGAAATTTTTCCAAAGAAGACACCCAGATGGCAAACAGACACATCACTCATCACCAGGAAATGCAAATCAAAACCATACTGAGTTACCACCTCACACCAGTCAGAATGGTTAAAATAAAAAAGACTAGAAATGACAAGTATTGGTGAGAATGTGGAGAAAAAGGAATACCCCTGTACTGTGGTGGGAATGGAAATTGGTGCAGCCACTGTGAAAAATGCTTTGAAGTTTCCTCAAAAAACTAAAGGTAGAAATATCGGATGATCCAATAATGCCACTACTGGGTATTTACCCTAATAAAACCAAAATGCTCATTCAAAAAGATACATGCACCCTTTGTTTATTGTAGTGTTATTTACGATAGCCAAGCTATGGAATCAGCCTAAGTGTCCATCAATAGATGAATGGATAAGGAAGATATGGTGTATATATACAGTGGAGTATTACTCAGCCATCAGAAAGAATGAAATCCTACCATTTGCAAAAATGTGGACGGACCTGAAGGGTATGATACTAAGTGAAATAAGTCAGTCAGAGAAACTATATGAGTTCACTCAAATATAGTGTTAAAAACAAAACAAATGAAAAAACAAACAAAAAGCCAAATCAGATCCATAAATACAGAGAACCCATTGGTGATTGCCAGAAGGAAGGGAGTGGGCGATGAGCAAGCTGGGTAAAGGAGGGTGAGGTACAGGCTCCAGTTATGGCATGGATAAGTCACGGACTAAAAGGTGCGACTGCAATAACGTTGTGTGGTGACAGGTGGTAGCTACATCTGTAGTGAGCACAGCATAATGCAGAGATGTCGGATCACTGTGTTGTGTACTGAAACTAACATGACATTGTGTAAACTATATTCAAACCAAAAAATTAAAAAAATAAATGTGAAAACCAGAGAAGGGGCCAGAAAATAATTCTGAAACAGATTTATTCCTGAAGCTGTGGGAAGCCGAGGCTCCTCTTTGTGTCATTCTCACCGGCTGTCCTCCCTGACAGCATGACCAACACCCTGACGCATAGTCCTGCCCACACACCTTCCCTGTTCATCTTCCCAGGCTTAAGTGTCTACCACCAACTTAGGAAGGGACAGAATTTGTGATGAGTGTTTCGGACCTGTTCCTAAGTGTTTCTGCCTTTCCTACGTCCTTTTTTATTTGCTCCGATTTTTATGAACTTACTGTGAGCACCCAGCACGTCTCATCTCTGTGTAATCTTACTGCAGATATTGAAATAAAATTCACAGGAGATGAGTATTTATCTTAGTGGTTTTATCTGGGCCCTAAGTAGTGACATTGATATAGTATCTGTTAAGCTCATACTAATTTAGAAGGTTGATTTCTCTAGGAAAAAATTATAATTAGTATTTTATTTACTAATATTTAATATCAGGATAAGGTATGTGTGCTATGTATGTATTCAAAATATCTTACTCTAAGCTATTTATATTCTGAAAAGTATTTTACAGCTTTTGTTTATAAACATATAGTCATGGCAATTTTTAAAAATAATTTCTGTTACATTCCAAAACCTTTGAAGATCTATTTTGGTATAATTATTTAGATTGTACAAGTTTCTGGCTCAAATTTGATTGTGCCCATGATATCAATGTGTTTCTAGATTTAGAATAACATTTGAACTGTAATGACTTGATAGTAGTACATTTTATAGGACTTAATATCAGAGGTAGCAGTGAATCATCACCGATCTCTTTGCAACATAAAGTGTGCTCATCATTCACCTCGCTGCCCAGTATGGGGGGCCAACTGCCACCAAGAGCTTCAGGCCCATAACTGAGTTGAATGATGAAGAGAGTGGGCAGTCTCTAAATGGCCTCCAACAATCCCTGCCTCCCAGTATTCATGTCCTGTGTGATCCCCTTCCCTTGAGTTCTGTTGGGACTAAGTGACTAGGAATAGAATATAAAAGACATGATGCTGGATCAGTCCCAGATCCAGTCATAAAAAGCCTGTGACGTTTGTCTTATGAATTCTTTTTGAACACTCTTGTTCTCTCTCGGATCGCTCACCCTGAGGGAAGCCAGCTGCCATTTATGGGGCCACTCGTGTGGCCTGGTGCTGGATTGCATCCAGGGGGACACTCAGGCCTGCCAACAACCACAGTCGTGATTTGGAGGTGAACCTTTTCACTCCATTCAAGTCTTGAAATGACTACAATCCTGAGCAGCAGTTCAACTATAACCTGAGGAAAGAACTCAGGACAGAGATGCACAGGCAGGTCTCACTGGTATTCCTGACCACAGAGCCTGTGAGCTAATAAGCATTCACTGTGTGAAGCTTTTATTTGGAGGATATTTAGAGATATTTTGTTGAACATCTACAGATAACTAATCCATCGGATGTGGCCTGTGGTCCCATCGATTCTGCATCAGAACTTCTGAGCAAGGGAAGGTACAGGTGATGCCAATCATCAACAGACAGCTTATTGGTTTTCTTTAAGATTTTATTCATTTATTCATGAGACACACACAGAGAGAGAGGCAGAGACACAGGCAGAGGGAGAAGCAGGCTCCCTGCAGAGAGCCCAATGTGGGACTCAATCCCAGGATGCATGCCCCAAGCTAAAGGCAGATGTTCAACCACTGAGCCACCTAGGTGTCCTGGAAAGATTACTGTTTTAAAGATCTAATGACGTCAACAGACCAAAACTCATGTAAATGCTCACACTCATCAACTGTCTGCACTCACAGTTGGCCAACCTCATGCACAAGGGGCAACGGCCATCAGGTGGGGCGGTTTCTTTTTCTTGTGACAATGTTTATATCTTGCTATCTTACAGAACTGAGGCACAGGGTCATTAGAAGGTTTTAGTTATACTGCCCTGCAGGCCTGAACCCGCTGTATTTTCATAGGTCTGACTTTGAATTATTAGTTAACTTGTGAATGTCCCTGAAAGAGCTGTTTTAAGGCTCAGACCTGGGCTTAAGAAGCACTAGCTCTTGTGCAAGTGGTCCAGCACCAGAGTCCTCGTGCTGGGATGTCACTGATATTGCTCCTCTGTGCATGTCACTATTTTCCTTTTTAATGTGCACATTTGAAAGAATCTTGCTACTCTCAGCCCAAGGCCATGTCCTGTTCTGAGGGCTTTCCCACTCTTCACCTGCCCTGCTATTTATTAGTCTCCCTGGATTTGGATCTTGGTCCTACCCTCTCAGCTGGGATGTGTTGACACCCCATCCCAGTGGCCAGGATTCACGTGCATTCTGCTCTTAGACACGCTGATAACAGCTATCCAGAGATCCTAAGACCAGCCTAGATTTCAGCTGCTTATGTGTTACCATGGAAACCATGCTATTCTGGCCTGGCTGGACTTCCTCTAATCACCTTACTACTCTGTTCTCAAGGAACAGCCAAGTCCATTGGATTGTCTGTTACCATAGACACAGGTCTGACTACTGAGTCAACTTCCTTCTTCCACCTGTTGACTGTGTCTTACCAGATCTCTATTCCAGAAACTATCCTCTCAAGACAGCTCAGACTTTTGGGAATTATCTGTGCTTAAATCCAAACTCTATTCAGGCTAGATTCCCCTTATCCCAACTCCTACCTTCCTATTCCTTTCTCTTTCCTTCCTTCCTTGCTCTAAGGATTCCCCTTTCATATATTCTGTACCCCTGTGGGCTGCCCCTACCCCCAAGACTCAATGTGGAACTAGTCCCTCACTTCCTTGTTCTCTCTTCAAACAAGGTCTCATTTGTATTAATAATCTATTGTATCTCAATGTAGAAAAATGAAGGAAGGGATATCACATGCACAAATACATCACACTGGTATGCCACATAGATTCCAGAACTTTCACAAAGTGTTTATAACAGTTATCCCTCATCTCTGCCAGAGGATAGGGAGAGTTGTTCTAACTTTATCTTAGCTTCTATTCCTAGATTCCTTAGGTCATGAAACAATTGGCATATTTGAGGAACAAAGGAGCCAGTGTGGATAGAGTATGGAGAGTGACAAGCACATGGAATGAGGGGAGGTTGAAAAGGTTGACAAGGGCCAGATTAAGCAGGCAAAGCAGGCACGAAAGATCAATTTTAGAAGTTTAGATTATATTTATAATACAAGAGAAGACATTAGAGGCTTTATACTGAGGAATAATAGGATCACACTAGATGCTATATTAAAATTACACTTAGAGAGCAAGTGGGAAATCAGGTAGAAGCTGTGGTAGAGCGGGCAGGAGATGGAGACGGTACTTCTTATGCCAAGTGGCATCAGTGAAGATGAGCAGAAACACATAAGGTGAGAGATACTGTAGAGGCAGAAAGTGTAGTACCTTCTGATAAACTGGATGGGGAGAGTGAGAAGAAGGAGGAATCAAGCAGGATATCAACAATTGGGTAGGTTATAGTGACAGCTGTTGTGAAGGAAGAGACTAGAGGAGAAATAGATGGGGTGTGTGTAGGAGTTGTATTTATGGTTTAGGAGCTCAGTTTTGAACACAGGTGTGAAATGCTTAACGTGTACACCAACAAGCAGCTGTTTATACAAGTCTGGAGTGCAGAGGAGAACTTGGCCAAGAGCTGTAAATGCAAGTGGACATTAAACCGATGGAAACACTGATGTTACCTAAGGAAGGGACTGGGGAGGGGGGTGGGTGGGGATGGAGATCCGAGACCCGTGCCAAGGGGTGAAGGGAGGATGTCTCTAAGGAGAGAAAGAACAAGTACCAGCAAGTATGAGAAAGTTCCTGGAGCTCAGAATCAGAGAAGCCAGGAGGGAGAGGACAGGGCTGAAGGCTGCCAAGTACTTTGTTTACATCTATTGATGAAATCATTCTTCTTTATTCTATTTGTTGTGGTTGATCACATTGATGGAGTTTTTATTGTTAAGCCAATAAGCTAGTTTATTTCCTAGGAAATAACCAGAGTTAGCCACAATTTTTTTTTATACCAATGGGCTGCTTTGCTAATGTCTTGTGAAGGATTTTTGCATTGTATTCATTGCTCATGATAGCTTTTATCCTATAATTTTGTTGTAATGTGTCTTACAGGATTTTTTTAAACAGGGCTATACTGGCCTCATAAAATCTGTTGAGCAGTGTAGCCCCCATCCTATTGTCTGAAATCTTTTGTATAGAATTAATATCATTTCTTCCTTACATGTTTGACACAATTGAAACAAATAGGCCTATTGCTTTTCTCTTTGTTTGGAATTTTGGTTTAAAAACATTCAGGGTCAGATAAATGTAAGGTTATTCACATTTTCAAATTCATGTTGTATTTATTTTAAAAAGTATTTTTCAAGGAATTTTTCTAATTCAATAGGTTTTCCCAATCATTGTCAAATTTATAGTTATTTATGCTAGTTTCTTCTTAACCTTGTTAGGTCTGTAATATTGGCAGTTAAATTGCTAATACCAGGAATTTAAAAGGAGATATGTGGTTTTTTTCTTTTTTAATTTACCTGACTAAATTTTTAAAAATATATTTAATTAATCTCTTTAAAAATGCACTTCTGGTCTTATTAATTCTATGTATTGTGTGTGTGTTTCCTATTGATTCGGCTTTAATTTACACCTTTTTGAAGGTTTTTTTTTAACTAAAAAGCCGGTTTAAAATTAAAAATACAATATAAGCATTGAGCCATAAACTTTACTCAGCACAAGTTTAGCTGCATCCAACAGCTTTTATATATTATTTTCATTATCTTTAAATTGTAAATATTTTCAAATTCTCCTAATTTTTTTTTGTCCCATAGGGTATTTAAAAATGTGCTGCCTAATCTCTCCTCACTTGGGCTTTTCTAGATATTTAATTTTTATTTTATTTGATTTTTGTCAGAGAATACCCTCTGTAGATTCTATTTTTTTTAACTAACTGAGAATTTTTTTATGGCCCAACATATAATTGATAGCAATGTACATTTTATGTGTGCTTGAGAAGGATGTGTATTCTTCCATCCTATAACTGTTCTTTGGTCCATAAATGTCAATTGATCAAAATGATTATGTTGTTAAACACATTGTACATTCTTACTGTTTTATTATCCTGTTCTCTCAGTAATTAAAGAGAGAGGGATGGTAAGATGCCACACTATGATCTTGGATTTGTCTGCATCTCTTTTTGGTTCTGTCCATTTCACCTCATGTATTTTGAAGCTCTGTTTGTACATGTGTAGATACATGATTATGCTTCCCTGGTGGATTTTCCCTCTCATCTTTATGAAATGCACTGTGTTAATATTTCTTGTCGTGACGTCTATTTTGTTGGCATTTAGATGGCCACACCAACTTTTACATACTTACTTTTTGAGTGCTATATTTTTTCCATCCTTTTACTTTCTACATACCCATGTCTTTATAGTGATAGTGTGTTTCTTGTATGCTACAATTTAGATATTACTTTCCTTTATAAAAAAGCAATCTGATTATCTCTACCTTTTAACTGGAGTGCTGAATTCATTTACATACAATTATTTACATGGCTATGCTTAAGTCTGTTATCCCACAATCTGATTTCTGTTCGTCTCTGATCCCCCCCATTGTCTTTATTTAGCATTAATTTAGCAACTGTATTATTGCATTTTAATTCCTTCTATTTGCGTAAACCTCTCCTTTTTGAACTGCAGCTCTAGGGATTACACCATGCACCTTTAACTTTAATTCTACACAGAATTAAAATTCTACTACTTTTTATAAAATATAAGAATCTTGAACATTGGGGCAGCCTGGGTGGCTCAGCAGTTTAGAGCTATCTTAGGCCCAGGGCATGATCCTAGAGACCCCGGATCAAGTCCCATGTCAGCCTCCCTGCATGGAGCCTGCCTCTCCCTCTGCCCGTGTCTCTGCCTCTCTCTCTCTCTCTCATGAATAAATAAAATCTTTTTTTAAAAAAAGAATCTTGAACATTGTATTTCCACTTAGTGCCTCTTTTCTGTTACTGTTTCCATACGTTTTGTATCTGCATATGTTATAAATTTTGTTTATTTTGTTTTACTTGATTGTATGTATTTTACAAAAATCAGGAGAAAATAGGCTTCTATATTTACCTAAAGTTTCTGCGGTCTTTGCTCCCAGGTGCATGCATGTATAGAGGCTTTCCTTTGCCTAAAATTCCCTTCAGCATCCCTTATAGTGCAGGAACTGCTGCAGAAGTATTTTCTGTTTTTACTTACCTCAGAAAATTCTTTTTTAAAAAAGATTTTATTTATTCGAGAGACTGAGAGCATGAGCAGGAGTAGAGGCAGAGAGATGCAGATTCCCCGCAGAGCAGTGAGCCCCATGCTGGGCTCCATCCCAGGACCCTGAGATCATGACCTGAGCTGAAGGCAGACACTTCACCGACAGAAGCCCCCAGGTACCCCTCTGATAAAATTTTATTTGTTTTTGCTTATCTTTATATATTTTGGGGGGATGTTTTATTGAAGGAATTCTGAACTGGCGGTTCCCCTCTGTGAGGATTTTAGCACCACTGCTCTCTGCTGGCTCTGGTGGGAGGTATTGCTGCTCCCTCTACATCATTTTTCCTCATCTGCTTTCCAGATCCTCCACCACCGGTTTTCAGCAGTTTGACTATGCTGTGCCTGAGGAGGATACTCTTTTTATTTATCTTCTTTAGAGTCCCTCAAACTTTCAAATCTATAGATTTATGTTTTCCCACTTTGGGGAGTTTGCAGCCATTATTTCTTAAAACTATTTTTCTTCCAGTTTTCCCTTCCCCTCTGCTTCTGAGACTATGATTGACGTCCTTGCAGTATTTCCATAACATTTCTCGGTCCTGAAGGTGCTCTGCACTGATTTTTTCATCTTCTGTTCTTTCAGTTCTTCAGAGAAATACATGGTCATCATCCAGTTTTAAGTTCAGACTCGCCCTTCTGTCATGCAATCAGTAGGTTTAATGTTAACTCCATGCCATGAATTTCATTTTAGATATTTTATATATTATTTATATATTTTATACTTCACTTTATTTTTTAGCTTAGAATCTCTACTGAGATTTCGTATTCATTTTGAACATATTTTATAACAGCTGTGTGTTCATTTAAAATACATTTTGTAGTTCAGGGTCCAGTCAGGAGATAGAAAACACATGAATAATTTGAATATGAAAATTGTAATAGAAAGAATTACTAACTAGTTCCAAGGGATTAACTGCTATGAGATAAAGAGAACTCTAAAGACTATATAAATAGTGGATATTGAGAGCAGCCACAGTCTCTAGGGCAGAGGCATGAATAGCATGGAATAAGCCACTTCTGCCCCCATGGCTGAGACTTAGGCATCATTGGAGGGAGTATGGCCTTAGCACACTGGATGGCAGGTAAGGTCAGGATGTATTTCAGGCTATGGATGGCAAGCCGGAAGTCACCTGCTGAGATGCTGTTGAAGATCCTTGAAAAGACATCTTCTGGGTGTCACACTTTCTGCTGATTGCCTCATGCTGCAAGAGCCAGAATTTTTTTTAAATAAAAGTACAATAGAATGAGGAAGAGAAGCTCTTTCTTCCTATACTACCCCCATCCAGTTCCTTGTCTTAACAAAGCTTAATACTGTGCCGCCTGGGAAAAGAGAAGTGTTTATAGACTCTTGCTCCAATATCACAGAGCAGTCAAAGAAAGGTAAAGTCAGAGCTGAGAATCGGTAAGCTGATAACATCTAGCCTGAGCATAGTTACACCAGCAGCTTAAAATTCTTCTCAGTTAGTTTTAACAGCTATGTCATCTTAGGGTTGGTTCTTTTGACTGAGTTTTCTCTTGACTGTGAGTCACATTTTCCTGTTTCTTTGTATACCTGCTGATTTTTAATGTGTATTAGACCCTGTGGATGATGTAATGCAGAGACTCTGGATTCTGTTATCATTCTTGAGATGTGTTGGCCTTTGTTCTAACAGTCAGTTAAATTCTTAGCTGATCACATTGAACTCATAGGGGCTTGGTTTTATACTTTTTGGAGTAGGTCTCATGGTTTATGCTGACCTAGGGCCTTTAGACCTGGAAAACAATCTTACTCCCATGGCAGGAACCTTGTGGGCTTTCTGTGAATAGCTTTACAAAGCCCTCCAACATGACTAGACTCAAATTCTAAACTCTGTCTCCCTTATGAAGAGCACCAATGGAAATTTCTCTCAACCTCTCAGCTGTTGCTTTCTGTTGGCCCCGTTTGAGTTTTCCCCATACAGATGCACATCAAGGGTTGGCCAAGCATTTGAGGGTAATTTATACACAGATTTAGAGACTCCTCTTTCTATAGTTTCCTTCTTGCCAGAATTTCTCAACTCAATTTCCAATTGAGTTTCCAATTTCCAATTTCTCAATTTGCTACTAGAAACATCGGGGTGCAGGTGTCCTGGCATTTCACTACATCTGTATCTTTGGGGTAAATCTCCAGCAGTGCAATTGCTGGGTCGTAGGGCAGGTCTATTTTTAACTCTTTGAGGAACCTCCACACAGTTTTCCAGAGTGGCTGCACCAGTTCACATTCCCACCGACAGTGTAAGAGGGTTCCCGTTTCTCCGCATCCTCTCCAACATTTGTGGTTTCCTGCCTTGTTAATTTTCCCCATTCTCACTGGTGTGAGGTGGTATCTCATTGTGGTTTTGATTTGTATTTCCCTGATGGCAAGTGATGCAGAGCATTTTCTCATGTGCATGTTTGCCATGTCAATGTCTTCCTCTGTGAGATTTCTGTTCGTGTCTTTTGCCCATTTCATGATAATATTGTTTGTTTCTTTGGTGTTGAGTTTAATAAGTTCTTTATAGATCTTGGAAAATAGCCCCTTATCTGATACGTCATTTGCAACTATCTTCTCCCATTCTGTAGGTTGTCTTTTTTTGTTTTGTTGACTGTATCCTTTGCTGTGCAAAAGCTTCTTATCTTGATGAAGTCCCAATAGTTCATTTTTGCTTTTGTTTCTTTTGCCTTCGTGAATGTATCTTGCAAGAAATTACTGTCGCCGAGTTAAAAAAGGGTGTTGCCTGTGTTCTCCTCTAGGATTTTGATGGAATCTTGTCTCACATTTAGATCTTTCATCCATTTTGAGTTTATCTTTGTGTATGGTGCAAGAGAGTGGTCTAGTTTCATTCTTTTGCATGTGGATGTCCAATTTTCCCAGCACCATTTATTGAAGACACTGTCTTTATTCCAGTGGATAGTCTTTCCTCCTTTGACAAATATTAGTTCACCATAAAGTTGAGGGTCCACTTCTGGATTCTCCATTCTGTTCCATTGATCTATGTGTCTGTTTTTGTCCCAGTACCACACTGTCTTGATGACTACAGCTTTGTAGTACAACCTGAAATCTGGCATTGTGATGTCCCCAGATATGGTTCTCTTTTTTAATATTCCCCTGGCTATTCGGGGTCTTTTCTGATTCCACACAAATCTTAAAATAATTTGTTCCAACTCTCTGAAGAAAGTCCATGGTATTTTCATAGGGATTGCATTAAATGTGTAAATTCCCCTGGGTAGCATTGACATTTTCACAATATTAATTATTCCAATGCATGAGCATGGAATATTTTTCCATCTCTTTGTGTCTTCCTCAATTTCTTTCAGAAGTGTTCTGTAGTTTTTAGGGTATAGATCCTTTACCTCTTTGGTTAGGCTTATTCCTAGGTATCTTATGCTTCTGGGTGCAATTGTAAATGGGATTGACTCCTTAATTTCTCTTTCTCAGTCTCATTGTTAGTGTAGAGAAATGCCACTGACTTCTGGGCATTGATTTTGTATCCTGCCATACTGCCAAATTGCTGTATGAGTTCTAGTAATCTTGGGGTGGAGTCTTTTGCTTTTTCTATGTAGAGTATCATGTCATTGGCAAAGAGGGAGAGTTTGACTTCTTCTTTGCCAATTTGAATGCCTTTTATTTCTTTTTGTTGTCTGATTGCTGAGGCTAGGACTTCTAGTACTATGTTGAATAGCAGTGGTGAGAGTGGACATCCCTGTCTTGTTCCTGATCTTAGGGGAAAGGCTCCAAGTGCTTCCCATTGAGAATGATATTTGCTGTGGGCTTTTTGTAGATGGCTTTTAAGATATTGAGGAATGTTCTCTCTATCCTTACACTCTGAAGAGTTTTGATCAGGAATGGATGCTGTATTTTGTCAAATGCTTTCTCTGCATCTAATGAGAGGATCATATGGTTCTTGTTTTTTCTCTTGCTGATATGATTGATCACATTGATTGTTTTATGAGTGTTGAACCAGCCTTGCATCCCGGGGATAAATCTTACTTGGTCATGATGAATAATCTTCTTAATGTATTGTTGGATCCTATTGGCTAGTGTCTTGTTGAGAATTTTTGCATCTGTGTTAATCAGGGATATTGGTCTATAATTCTCCTTTTTGGTGGGGTCTTTGTCTGTTTTTGGAATTAAGGTGATGCTGGCCTCATAGAATGAGTTTGGCAGTACTCCATCTCTTTCTATCTTTTTGAACAGCTTTAGTAGAATAGGTATGGTTTCTTCTTTAAACGTTGGATAGAATTCCCCAGGGAAGCCATCTGGCCCTGGACTTCTGTGTCGTGGGAGGTTTTGATGACTGCTTCAATTTCCTCCCTGGTTATTGGCCTGTTCAGGTTTTCTATTTCTTCCTGTTCCAGTTTTGGTAGTTTGTGGCTTTCCAGCAATGCGCCCATTTCTTCTAGATTGCCTAATTTATTGGCATATAGCTGTTCATAATATGGTTTTAAAATCGTTTGTATTTCCTTGGTGTTGGTAGTGATCTCTCCTTTCTCATTCATGATTTTATTAATTTGAGTCTTCTCTCTCTTCTTTTTAATAAGGCTGGCTAATGGTTTATCTATCTTATTAATTCTTTCAAAGAACCAACTCCTGGTTTTGTTGATCTGTTCCACAGTTCTTCTGGTCTCGATTTCGTTGAGTTCTGCTCAAAACTTTATTAACTCTCTTCTTCTGCTGGGTGTAGGATCTATCTGCTGTTTTTTCTCTAGCTCCTTTAGGTGTAAGGTTAGCTTTTGTATTTGAGTTCTTTCCAGTTTTTGGATGGATGCTTGTATTGCGATGTATTTCCCCTCAGGACTGCTTTTGTTCTATCCCAAAGATTTTGAACGGTTGTATCCTCATTCTCATTAATTTCCATGAAGCTTTTTAATTCTTCCTTAATTTCCTGGTTGACCCTTTCCTCTTTTGGCAGGATGGTCCTTAACCTCCACGTGTTTGAAGTCCTTCCAAACTTCTTGTTGTGATTTAGTTCTAATTTCAAAGCATTATGGTCTGAGAATATGCAGGGGATGATCCCAATCTTTTGGTATCGGTCAGACCCGATTTGTGACCCAGTATGTGGTCTATTCTGGAGAAAGTTCCATGTGCACTTGAGAAGAATGTGTATTCAGTTGAGTTTGGATGTAAAGTTCTGTAGATATCTGTGAAATCCATCTGGTCCAGTGTATCATCTAAAGCTCTCATTTCTTTGGAGATGTTGTGCTTAGAAGACCTATCTAGTGTAGAAAGTGCTAGACTGCAGTCACCAAGTATAAGTGTATTATTATCTAAGTATGTCTTAACTTTGGTTATTATGATTGATATATTTGGCAGCTCCCACATTCGGGGCATATATATTGATGATTGTTAAGTCCTCTTGTTGGATAGATCCTTTAAGTATGATATAGTGTCCCTCTTCATCTGTCACTACAGTCTTCTGGGTAAATTTTAGTTTATCTGATATAAGGATGGCTGCCCCTGCTTTCTTTTGAGGACCATTCGAATGGTAAATGGTTCTCCAACCTTTTATTTTCAGGCTGTAGGTGTCCTTCTGTCTAAAATGAGTCTCTTGTAGACAGCAAATAGATGGGTCCTGCTTTTTTATCCAGTCTGAAACCCTGCGCCTTTTGATGGGGTCATTAAGCCCGTTCACGTTCAGAGTTACTATTGAAAGATATGAGTTTAGTGTCATCATGATACCTATTCAGTCCCTGTTTTTGTGGATTGTTCCACTGAACTTCTTCTTAAAGGGGAATTTTAAGAGTCCCCCTTAAAATTTCTTGGAGAGCTGGTTTGGTGGTCACATATTCTTTCAGTTCCTGCCTGTCTTGGAAGCTCTTTATCTCTCCTTCCATTCTGAATGAGAGCCTTGCTGGATAAAGTATTCTTGGTTGCAGGTTCTTCTCATTTAGGACCCTGAATATATCCTGCCAGCCCTTTCTGCCCTGCCAGGTGTCTGTGGAGAGGTCTGCTGTTAATCTGATATTTCTCCCCATATAAGTTAGGGATCTCTTGTCCCTTGCTGCTTTAAGGATCTTTTCTTTATCTTTGGAATTTGCAAGCTTCACTATTAAGTGTGGAGGTGTTGAACGGTTTTTATTGATTTTAGGGGGGGATCTCTCTATTTCCTGGATATGAATGCCTGATTCCCTTCCCAGATTAGGAAAGTTTTCAGCTATGATTTGCTCAAATACATATTCTGGACCTCTGTCCCTTTCGGCGCCCTCAGGAACCCCAATTAAACGTATATTTTTCTTCCTCAGGCTGTCACTTATTTCCCTTAATCTATCCTCTTGATCTTTTAATTGTTTGTCTTTTGTTTCCTCAGTTTCCCTCTTTGCCATCAACTTGTCTTCTATGTCACTCACTCATTAACCTCGTTCCACCTCGTTAACCCTCGTCGTTAGGACCTCTAATTTTGATTGCATCTCATTCAATTGATTTTTAATTTCTGCCTGATTAGATCTAAATTCTGCAGTCATGAAGTCTCTTGAGTTCTTTATGCTTTTTTCTAGAGCCACCAGTAGCTACAGTTCTCGGGCTCTCTCTGAGTTGCATGCAACTGAGCTCTATGTAACCCTCAGCAATATGGAGGTTGTATCCAAAGAAGGCACCATTCTGTGGGAGAGCCAGGAAGGCTATGGGACTGAACTCTTTTTCTACTTTTCTTTCTTTATGTTGGTAATAGCTGTAACTATTAACAGGCATTTTAGACCATGAAGTGACCTTGGGACTAGAGGCTGTGACTGGAAGACATGGTAGAAATTACATAGAACGAAGAGCGAGAGTATAGTCTCCAGTTGAACAGGTAGAGCTGCCATACCAGTCTTGACATGCCTTCCTCTGAATTTACTTTCTTTGTTTACATGTTTACCAAATGTCTGTTTTGCTTTAGTCGCCATTAAGCTGGTTTTTCCATTATTCGCAGCTTTCCCTAATCTGTGGATACAGACGAGTTAAGGGTGGAACTATAATCTCGGCCTCCTAGTGCTCATGGACTTAGATTGTCTTTCCTTGGCTCTGGGCCAAAGTTGTCACTTTCTTCTGTCCAGCAGAGAATGGAAAGGTGATGCACTTCTGTGTTTATGCTCCACTTGGAAGGCTTTGTCCTGCCAGCAAAGTCACCCAGGACACGGTCGCCCTACCTACCATTGAAGAAGTGGCCATGTTGGAAGTTCCACCTGGGAAGGAACTGAGGGTGTTGTCTAGGATCTGAGAGTGGTCTACATCCAACAGCTAGCAGCAAGCCTCCATCCTACAACCAGAGAAATGAATCCTTCTGCCAACCTGAGTAAGCTCAGAAGTGAATTCTTCCCCAGTGAACCTGCAGACATTAGGACCACTTAGCCAACATGGTGCTTATGGCTATTCGAGATCCTACACAGAGAACCTAGGTAGGCTGTGCCCAGACTCCAGACCTCTAGAGACTGTGAGAGTATGAACATGTGTGTGTGCAGGTGCAGCAGTATGTTGCTAATGCAAGGAATCTAGAGTTTCTATGGAGGTAGTTTGTCTTAGCCTACAAACTTACAATCTCATTATTTACAGAATGTATGTATATGGGGTTCACAGTTACTTGACATTACCTATATTATGACAAATATTAAATAAGCATCAAAAAGTGAAGTCATGATCTTTGTCCCCACGAAGTCTGTGCAATGCTGTTGCGCATTTACTAAGGCCTTCACCAAATGCCAGTGGGAAAGTCATAAGGGCCTGAGCAGTTTCAAGAGCAATGGAATGAGACTCTCTTCTCCTTTGCATTATGTGCCACAAAAATATAATAAAAAGGAAAAAGCGGGAAAAAATAATCATAGACTCACATCTCCCTGAAGATATGATAAAAACAAATAAACATTGAGATTTTCAGACAAAAGGGTGCCATGGAAATGCAGAACATTATTGTTATTTAACATAGTTGTAAAGTTTCGTGTTCCAAGGAGAGAAAAATCTTGGAAGCAATTATGAAAGTCACTGTGTATAACACTTAGATTAAATAAACACTTCTCTTAAGGAAAACAAAACATTAAATATTCCTTTGATTTTCCAAATATGAGTAACCCACTTCGCTAGTTCTCACATAACACTTAGTGGTATTGAAAAAAATGCAAATGATTAAGTAAACATGGACAGCTCCTAACAATGTCACCCCAATCAAATGCATTACATTAAATCAAGCGTAATCATTCCCTGTGTCATTAACAGAAGAAGACAAATGTCAGAGGCACAGAAGATGCATTCACTTCCTTTTGAGTTCAAAAGTGAATAAATTCTAAATAAAGCAACTTGTGAGCCAGTGTTTTCCCACAAGTTATGTTTGCGGGGTAAGGCATGTATGAGAATTATGAGTGTTTGTATTTTATTATTTTTTAAGTTTTAAGAACTAAAAGTTCTAAGGATATTAATTACCCATCCCCCAGGTCCCAATCAGAGACAAAATATGTGAAGAACTAGTTATCAGTCCAATATTTATATCTGAAATAAACCTTTGGGCATGCAGTTTAATTATCTAGGTATAAATCTAGGTTTTTGCAACTAGGAATTTTACAACTACAAGCTTGTCTCAAATATGGCATACACCAATCTTTGCTTCTTCCTCCATCCACCAGTCCACCAAAAGAAACAACTAACTGGAAAGATTGGTAGGCAGATCCTTTTTTTTAATAATAAATTTATTTTTATTGGTGTTCAATTTGCCAACATACAGAATAACACCCAGTGCTCATCCCATCAAGTGCCTCTCTCAGTGCCCGTCACCCATTCAACCCCACCCCCCGCCCTCCTCCCCTTCCATGACCCCCAGTTCATTTCCCAGAGTTAGGAGTCTTCATGTTCTATCTCCCTTTCTGATATTTCCTACCCATTTCTTCTCCGTTCCCTTGGTAGGTAGATCCTTAAATATTCCATATGATTCTTTGCAAATAAAATATTTGAATGGAAAAACACTTTAACCAGCAACTGTAAATCTAAATTCTGTTCTAGAAGCCTTGTGGTGAGGGGGAAATTCCTCCATAGTCTGGCAATTCTAGGCTACTACCATTCTTGGTTATCAGTGGTGCTAAGAACTGTTCACATTTTGTGTCTTTAAAGGAAATTATACAGTGGGAAGTGGAGAGGAAGCATCGTGGCTGACTGGAGCTGGTGCTGTTTGCCTCGTATCAACATGCCAGCAGGATATAAGACCAATATTACAAAAATTAAATTTCCACATGCTTCTGAGTTTCTGACGCATGATAACATACAAAGTATTTTGTGCCAGATTACTCCTCTTTCCTGAGCTTGGAAATCTGATCAATTTTTGACACGATGCTTTATGTTAAATAATGATCTATATTCATAATAATAGTTAATTGTCTTAATTTATAAGGAGTTTTTAGAAAGATCATGCTGACTCTTCCAGGAGAAGTAGAATGGCTCAAGAATCCTAAAGTAGAAAAACAAAAATGAAAACACCTAAAAAAAAAAAAGAATTCAGGAATGTAAGTCAAGGACAGTGTCTTTATGAGAAAGAAAGGGAATGTAGCTTAGCGGCAGCTGAGGATGGTCAGCTTGCACACCTATTCCACACATTATCCTGAAAGTTATACATTTTAGATGAAGACTTTTTCTGAAAATACAGATAACCTTGATCTGTATATTATTTGGTCACTTATAGAGGAATTTCTTATCCATTATCTTAAGTTTGAAACTCATGATCCTGTGTAGTTGACATTAATCATTTCCATTAAAGGCGTTTGTGGTTGTCTACTCCTAAGTGGCTCCTCCAAGTGTTTTGTTTTTAATGGGTGCGTTTCATTTATATAAATGATATTCCAATAGAGTTGACTTTAAAATGCAAGGTCATGAAGGATTTTTTATGTCTTCTTATTTATGGTTTTGAGAGTAACCTCTAATATTGTATCATTTATTTACATATTTATGCTTCTGGTGGATCTTTCCCACAGATTTATTCTGTGGATACCCTGAGGGAAGACATTGTGTTAGTCATCATTGCATCTAATACAATGGACAGCACACTGTAGAAAACCTGTACTATTGCTTTTAGCAGCAGGCCTAAGGGCCCAATTCCAGAAAAGCACCCCTGCATTGCTCCCAAGCTCCTTACTATGTCCATGCTCTCAACCATTCTATTTAATATAATCAGAAATGCAGTAAGGGGAGACCTCAGAGCTTCACAGTTTGGGACATAATGTCTCATAGGCTAATTAGGTAAGTAATAAATGATTAACATATCCCAATATGAGTGTTCTTGAACAGTGTTTCTCAAAGCTTCACGGAAGATTTGTTCAAGTACTGCTCCTAAGTTAGTAGGTGTGGGATGGATCCTGAGAGTCTGCACTTCCTAGCAAGCTCCCAGATGGTGCTGATTTCTGGTTTCCTGCAGATCACGCCTTTAGATGAGACACAGCACTCTTCCCGCTCTTTTCCATAGCTGCTGTCTTTTGTACCAATATTTTATCACTTAAAGTTGTCATATCTTGTGTCATTTTTTTCTATTTTCTCACATATAAATATATCACTCTTCAATAAAGCATCTGATAAAGTTCTGTTGAATAAATGAGCAGTGTTGTAAGAATCTGAATGGCATAGATTGTGTCATGTGAGACTTTGATTTCTTAAATGCTGACAATCTAGGATATATAAAACCTGAAAATTAAAATAAACAAATTTTAAATGAAAAATGGCAATAACATTTGAGCTGATGGCTTTGGCTATCCAGAGAACACAACTCGTGTCTATCCTACACAGTAGTGAAGTAGGATGGTGTTTAGGGAAATAGGCAGGGAACCTGGATGAGGAAGAGGTAGGGTTTGAGGCAGAGTCAGAGAACAGAGGGCACCTCAAAGTCAAACTCCAGACCCACATGGTACCTGAAGCTAGAACTCTACTGTCATTACCCACCTGCTATGTTTGTCACCTTTTCTATCCTGAGAGCTGCAGAAAAGCAGTGACAATGTGATGTCAAGGCTTCCCTCAGGACACATGATACAAAGAAGCTGCCTGCCCAAGTCGGGTGCCAGAGCCTGACACTCAGTTTCCTCACCTCTGGGCTTTTTACCAGGGTTCCTGATACTGCCTCAAGGTTCCACAAAATTCCGGGCCTATCTGGGACAAAGATTGTGTTCAGACACAAGGACACACTTCACCCGGCTCTTTACTCAACAGAGATATAAAGTAAGATTTTATCTTTGTTATAACCTACAAGTCATGTTTAGGATATCCTTTATTAGTCTGGGTGGTGTGGGTTGCATTGAAGACGGTTATCTTGAAAGCATGTTGGAATACTCACCCAAGAACAAGACAAGGATGAAGGGGGGTACTGTGATGTCATGGTCATTGCCCAGGAAGGGGCTTCCTATCTTAGTGAAATCAGGGAGCAAGGCCTTGTCACCCCACAGGTATAGACACCTGGGGTGAATGCCCACAGATCCCATCTCTTGGTGCACTGAGCAAACACTAATCAGAAGTTTGATTTTTAAAAAGTATTCTAATAAGAATAATTTTAAAATTAATGACCTAGTTTTTCTACTTAGTGTGGAAATCTTACTGGTTTAAAATGAACATACCCTTCGACTCACAAGATAAATTAGCCCTAGAAAGATGCATTGCTTAAAATGGACAAATGCTGGAATGTTTACATTTTATGCTTGTGTGATCTATTAGGTGTGCTGTGCAGAGCAGCAGTTTCCTTTCTCGTAGGACATAAAAACAAAACATCTCAAAAACAAAGCAGTGATGAATAGCTATTTGACAAGACAACAGTGAAAAAATAAATAACCGAGTCAGTGATTTTAGATGTTTTTTGGACAAACCCAACGGTTCACTTCAGCAATTCCAAGTTACTACTGGAAATATTTATATATTTATCAACTTGGATTTAGAGTTGAATCTAAGTTGATAAATTTAGTTTTAAGCCTCTATTTTCATACAGATATATAAAAAAATGTAAATGTTCAAAGTAGTATTACTGCCCTAAATGGACTTTCCCTGTACATTCAAGATATCAGCAACATGATTAGATATAACCAATCAGATTCCCTCATTTTAAGAGGAAGGACCATTCAAGTCACAAATAACTATTCCACAGGCTGTAACCTATTTTGAAGAGAATATACCATTTTGGAGGAAAAGACAATTTTGCTTAAGTTTCTTGGTTTGACAGCAATGCTGACCAAACCAAAACATATTTCACCAAGATATACTGATGGAAATTCAAGAAAATGGAAAATGAACTTAAGTAGACTTAAATTATCACTATTTTTATTAAAGAGTAACAGGGAAAATCAGGTAAGAAGAGCACCTTTTCTACTTTTTGGAATAGTAATATTAGTTAAAGAGGTTTCAATGAATACAATGTTTTATGAATAAGATCAGATAATTAAAGACAACTCTTGTGAACAGCTTTTTTGAAATCAACTCATATAAGAAAAAGAACAAAATATGAGGTGTTTATTTGATTTTTTTTCTTAAAGGAAGTTACCCTTTTGATAAAATTTACAATCCATTTTAATTTAAATGGGTACTTCTAAGTTACTTTATGTGATCCTTGGCTAGATATTATCAGGCATTCATTTAAAAGGCATTTGATGTATCACTGATATATCTAGAAGGGAAATAAGACTAACACAAGAAGCTACAAGCAAAATGCTGAAATCCATAACGTAGATTCAATAATTAATAGAGAAAACAAGAAAGAGTTGCTAGCAGGGGCTGGTTTGATAAAAAATAGCTTTCTTATGGATTAGTACCCAAATCACTAAGTTATTCTGATTCTGATCTGTTCTTTTTATAGGTATGAATAATATACTAAGCCTACTTTAGGTTAAGTTTGTCTTTCCGAGCTAATGCCATTCTGCTAAGATCAAAGGCTGTCCCAGCACAGAATGAGTCTGTCTATGGACATCATAGTCAGTCACCTGCCTGGTCCGTGCGGCTCCGGAGAGCACAGACTCACCCAACCACAGAGGCCTCTCCAGCTGTTACTTGTCTCATTTGTAATTCAAGCTTCAGTAGGACAAAGGAAATTCTGTACTTAATCATCCATTTTAATTTCCTAGATTCTCTTACTTTTGACTTGCTGTTGGGAAGAACGATAAAGGGAAAATCTTTCATAAAAGAAACTCAGAGCTCCTCTGGGAGCCCCCCTGGCCATTAGCATCCATCTGTCTCCCTGCTCGGTTCTCACCTGTAGCCTCACTGTTACTCCTACCTTCGGTTACCATTCTTCCTTCTTTCTGTCCTCCCTTCCCTATCTTACCCTCCTTAATTCTTTCTTTTCTCCCAAATCAAATACATGGCTGAGCTCTTTCAGAAACATGGTTTTTGGAATGGAAAGGCAACAAAAATATTTAGAAAAGCCCTGGGTTTGAAAATCACAAATAGTTACTATGAGATTCTATTATATATTAGCTGTACGACTCTAGCCTGGTCCTCTCTTTCCTCATCTGTAAAATAAAAATAATAAAAGTTTTTTATAAGCTTGATGTAAATACTAAGTGATAAAATATTCTGAAAACACTCTTGAGTCAGCTCAGGTCATGATCTCAGGGTCCTGAGATGGAGCCCCAGGTTGGGCTCCCTTCTCATAAGGGAGTCTGCTTCTTTCTCTGTTCTCCCCTTGCTCATGCTTGCTCTCTCTCCAATAAATAAATAAAATCCTTTAAAAAAATGAAAACACTCTTGAAACTTCAAAATCTTATACAAATTAAGGAACTGTTTTAAGTTGTATATGCCCTCAAAGTAGATATCACCTGCCCCTGGATGACTATGTTTTTCAGGGTGCCACATTTGCCTAACAAAATGCCTGCAGTTTTCACTCTTAAAGTCTACTTTTATTTTTTATTATTATTTTTTAACCTTTAGGTGTTTTTACTTCATACCAATCCTACATTTAGTCTAGAAAAAAAACAAAAAAACTTTGAATGGAGTGTTAACTAAAATGCTAACCAAATCATCTTACCGGTAAATCTAGTACATGCATTTCAAGGTTCCCCTGCTAGGAACATTGTTGACATCAGTTTAATCGTCAATAACACTGTAGAACAGAGCACAGGAGCACATGCCCTCAGTGTGACCCCTGCCCCTTACCCTCAGATTGATGTTAAAACAAAGCTGACAATTCTGCCAGGCTCCAAACCCCCAAGGACCCCACCAACCCTTGGAAGCACAGAAGATACCCCATCACACAAACTTTGTATAAGTTGTAATTAAACAGAGCCTAAGTTTTCTTACCTTTCTACAGGAAGTGGTCAATTGAAAAAATACTAGAATACTTCTAGGAATTCCTTTTATGAGTTTGTTTACATACTTGGCAAGAATGGAAGTTTCTTTGGAATTTGGTTTATGAATTCACTGAATAGATTGGAAATTTAAAACTTGCAGGAAAAGGAGGAAGTTGGGAATCCCTAATCCTAACATGTTGTAATTATTAAAAGGATATGCACACAAACTAAAGAGTTTTGCTCACAGTAGGCACAACTATATACTTTTTGAATCATAACAAAGAACTAGCTGATACCTTTCTTTGTTTCCTGAGCACCATAGCTAAGATGAAGTTAGACCCAAATTCATGGGCTACTCCAGTAAGCAAAATAATAGAAGATAAAAAATTTAATTGGTCTTACTACCTACTCTCCAGCCCTTAATTGAAATGTAATTGTGAAAGATTAAAATTGCCTTTAAAAGGGATTGTAATAGCAGCTATCAAAGCAATATTCAAGCATGATATCAAGGATGCTTTCAGGTCTAGAGTTAGCCTTCTTTGTCCAAAATCTTCACAACTTCATCAGCAGACTTAGAGGCATCTATTTTCTTGATGCCTCACATTTCTTCACATATGTCAATAACTGGATGTGTTGACTAAAGATAGGTCTGAATTCTCTTTTCCAAGCTCTCTCTGTTGTCATCATTGGACTAACTACTGTTTCCCCTCTCAAGACATCGTTCAACACAGATCTCATTTTTAGAGTCGAAAAAGAGAACCAAAGACACACCTGCCTTCCCATCCATGGCTTTGTTCCAACCTTAAATGTTGTCTTAATTTCGTGGAAACCCATCAATCAAGAACTTATTCTTCTGAGCAATGGTGGCCATTGTCTGATCCATTTCCCTCATTAACAAATTCATGGTTTGTCAGCTGGCACAACTCAATGAGTTCACCATACTATGAATCTGGGTTCTTCCTTTCATCATGAAGTTCTCCTGCAGAAAGGTGTGTGTAGTCATAGTCACTGGTTTACTGCAAAGAGGATATAACTCAGGAACAGCCAGTTAGATGTATAATGCCAGGGCACAGAACTTCCATACCCTCCCCAGGCGAGGGTCTCCCCCAAATCTCCATGTGTTCACCAACACAGCTAAACTTTACTTTTAAATGAAAGGTGGAGGGGAAAACACCCTTTAAGACTTATAACTGGAGGGAGGAGCAAGATGGCGGAGGAGTAGGGTCTCCAAATCACCAGTCTCCACCAAACTACCTAGAAAACCTTCAAATTATCCTGAAAATCTATGAATTCGGCCTGAGATTTAAAGAGAGACCAGCTGGAATGCTACAGGGAGAAGAGTTCGCGCATCTATCAAGGTAGGAAGACGGGGAAAAAGAAATAAAGAAACAAAGGCCTCCAAGGGGGAGGGGCCCCGCGAGGAGCCGGGCTGAGGCCGGGGCGAGTGTCCCCAGGACAGGAGAGCCCCGTCCCGGAGGAGCAGGAGCTGCACCGACCTTCCCGGGGGAAAGGGGCTCGCGGGGAGTTGGAGCAGGACCCAGGAGGGCGGGGATGCGCTCGGGCTCCCCGGGACAGTAACAGCAACTGCGCGCCCAGGAGAGTGCGCCGAGCTCCCTAAGGGCTGCAGCGCGCACGGCGGGACCCGGCGGGACCAGGAGCAGCTGAAGGGGCTCGGGCGGCGGCTCCGCGGAGGGGGCTGCGCGGCCCCGGGATCAGCTCGGAGGGGCTCGGGCAGAGGAAGAGGCTCCGTGCGGAGGGGGCTGCGCGGTTCCAGGAGCAGCTCGGAGGGGCTCGGGCGGCGGCTCCGCGGAGGGGGCTGCGCGGCCCGGGAGCGCGAATCCACCAGCGCAGGCTCCGGAGCACAGGGCGCCGGGACACAGCCCAGGATCCGGCCTCCTCCGGGACAGGCAGAGGCCGGGAGGGCCCAGGACAGCGAGGACGCTCCTGCCCCAGCTGAGCAGATCAGCGGCCCCGCCCGGAGCCTCCAGGCCCTGCAGACGGAGTTTCTGCCGGAGCTGAATCCAGGTTTCCAGAGCTGCCCCGCCACTGGGGCTGTTCCTCCTGCGGCCTCACGGGGTAAACAACCCCCACCGAGCCCTGCACCAGGCAGGGGCACAGCAGCTCCCCCAACTGCTAACACCTGAAAATCAGCACAACAGGCCCCTCCCCCAGAAGACCAGCTAGACTGACAACTTCCAGGAGAAGCCAAGGGACTTAAAGTACACAGAATCAGAAGATACTCCCCGGTGGTTCTTTTTTTTTTTTTTTTTTTTTTTTTGTTTTTGTTTTTGTTTTTGTTTTGTTTTGCTTTTTGATTTGTTTCCTTCCCCCACCCCCTTTTTTTCTCCTTTCTTTTTCTTTCTCTTTTTCGTCTTTTTTTTTTCTCGTTTTTTTTTCTTTTCTTCCCTTTTTTTTTCTCTTTCTCTTTTCTTTCCTTCTTTCTCTCCTCTCTTTTTCTCTTTTTCCCAATACAATTTGCTTTTGGCCACTCTGCACTGAGCAAAATGACTAGAAGGAAAACCTCACCTCAAAAGAAAGAATCAGAAACAGCCCTCTCTCCCACAGAGTTACAAAATCTGGATTACAATTCAATGTCAGAAAGCCAATTCAGAAGCACTATTATACAGCTACTGGTGGCTCTAGAAAAAAGTATAAAGGACTCAAGAGACTTCATGACTGCAGAATTTAGAGCTAATCAGGCAGAAATTAAAAATCAATTGAATGAGATGCAATCCAAACTAGAAGTCCTAACGACGAGGGTTAACGAGGTGGAAGAACGAGTGAGTGACATAGAAGACAAGTTGATAGCAAAGAGGGAAACTGAGGAAAAAAGAGACAAACAATTAAAAGACCATGAAGATAGATTAAGGGAAATAAACGACAGCCTGAGGAAGAAAAACCTACGTTTAATTGGGGTTCCCGAGGGCGCCGAAAGGGACAGAGGGCCAGAATATGTATTTGAACAAATTCTAGCTGAAAACTTTCCTAATCTGGGAAGGGAAACAGGCATTCAGATCCAGGAAATAGAGAGATTCCCCCCCTAAAATCAATAAAAACCGTTCAACACCTCGACATTTAATTGTGAAGCTTGCAAATTCCAAAGATAAGGAGAAGATCCTTAAAGCAGCAAGAGACAAGAAATCCCTGACTTTTATGGGGAGGAGTATTAGGGTAACAGCAGACCTCTCCACAGAGACCTGGCAGGCCAGAAAGGGCTGGCAGGATATATTCAGGGTCCTAAAGGAGAAGAACATGCAACCAAGAATACTTTATCCAGCAAGGCTCTCATTCAAAATGGAAGGAGAGATAAAGAGCTTCCAAGACAGGCAGCAACTAAAAGAATATGTGACCTCCAAACCAGCTCTGCAAGAAATTTTAAGGGGGACTCTTAAAATTCCCCTTTAAGAAGAAGTTCAGTGGAACAGTCCACAAAAACAAAGACTGAATAGATATCATGATGACACTAAACTCATATCTCTCAATAGTAACTCTGAATGTGAACGGGCTTAATGACCCCATCAAAAGGCGCAGGGTTTCAGACTGGATAAAAAAGCAGGACCCATCTATTTGCTGTCTACAAGAGACTCATTTTAGACAGAAGGACACCTACAGCCTGAAAATAAAAGGTTGGAGAACCATTTACCATTCGAATGGTCCTCAAAAGAAAGCAGGGGTAGCCATCCTTATATCAGATAAACTAAAATTTACCCCAAAGACTGTAGTGAGAGATGAAGAGGGACACTATATCATACTTAAAGGATCTATTCAACAAGAGGACTTAACAATCCTCAATATATATGCTCCGAATGTGGGAGCTGCCAAATATATAAATCAATTATTAACCAAAGTGAAGAAATACTTAGATAATAATACACTTATACTTGGTGACTTCAATCTAGCTCTTTCTATACTCGATAGGTCTTCTAAGCAAAACATCTCCAAAGAAACGAGAGCTTTAAATGATACACTGGACCAGATGGATTTCACAGATATCTACAGAACTTTACATCCAAACTCAACCGAATACACATTCTTCTCAAGCGCACATGGAACTTTCTCCAGAATAGACCACATATTGGGTCACAAATCGGGTCTGAACCGATACCAAAAGATTGGGATTGTCCCCTGCATATTCTCGGACCATAATGCCTTGAAATTAGAACTAAATCACAACAAGAAGTTTGGAAGGACCTCAAACACATGGAGGTTAAGGACCATCCTGCTAAAAGATAAAAGGGTCAACCAGGAAATTAAGGAAGAATTAAAAAGATTCATGGAAACTAATGAGAATGAAGATACAACCGTTCAAAATCTTTGGGATGCAGCAAAAGCAGTCCTAAGGGGGAAATACATCGCAATACAAGCATCCATTCAAAAACTGGAAAGAACTCAAATACAAAAGCTAACCTTACACATAAAGGAGCTAGAGAAAAAACAGCAAATAGATCCTACACCCAAGAGAAGAAGGGAGTTAATAAAGATTCGAGCAGAACTCAACGAAATCGAGACCAGAAGAACTGTGGAACAGATCAACAGAACCAGGAGTTGGTTCTTTGAAAGAATTAATAAGATAGATAAACCATTAGCCAGCCTTATTAAAAAGAAGAGAGAGAAGACTCAAATTAATAAAATCATGAATGAGAAAGGAGAGATCACTACCAACACCAAGGAAATACAAACGATTTTAAAAACATATTATGAACAGCTATACGCCAATAAATTAAGCAATCTAGAAGAAATGGACGCATTCCTGGAAAGCCACAAACTACCAAAACTGGAACAGGAAGAAATAGAAAACCTGAACAGGCCAATAACCAGGGAGGAAATTGAAGCAGTCATCAAAAACCTCCCAAGACACAAGAGTCCAGGGCCAGATGGCTTCCCAGGAGAATTTTATCAAACGTTTAAAGAAGAAATCATACCTATTCTCCTAAAGCTGTTTGGAAAGATAGAAAGAGATGGAGTACTTCCAAATTCGTTCTATGAAGCCAGCATCACCTTAATTCCAAAGCCAGACAAAGACCCCGCCAAAAAGGAGAATTACAGACCAATATCCCTGATGAACATGGATGCAAAAATTCTCAACAAGATACTGGCCAATAGGATCCAACAGTACATTAAGAAAATTATTCACCATGACCAAGTAGGATTTATCCCTGGGACACAAGGCTGGTTCAACACCCGTAAAACAATCAATGTGATTCATCATATCAGCAAGAGAAAAACCAAGAACCATATGATCCTCTCATTGGATGCAGAGAAAGCATTTGACAAAATACAGCATCCATTCCTGATCAAAACTCTTCAGAGTGTAGGGATAGAGGGAACATTCCTCGACATCTTAAAAGCCATCTACGAAAAGCCCACAGCAAATATCATTCTCAATGGGGAAGCACTGGGAGCCTTTCCCCTAAGATCAGGAACAAGACAGGGATGTCCACTCTCACCACTGCTATTCAACATAGTACTGGAAGTCCTAGCCTCAGCAATCAGACAACAAAAAGACATTAAAGGCATTCAAATTGGCAAAGAAGAAGTCAAACTCTCCCTCTTCGCCGATGACATGATACTGTACATAGAAAACCCAAAAGTCTCCACCCCAAGATTGCTAGAACTCATACAGCAATTCGGTAGCGTGGCAGGATACAAAATCAATGCCCAGAAGTCAGTGGCATTTCTATACACTAACAATGAGACTGAAGAAAGAGAAATTAAGGAGTCAATCCCATTTACAATTGCACCCAAAAGCATAAGATACCTAGGAATAAACCTCACCAAAGATGTAAAGGATCTATACCCTCAAAACTATAGAACACTTCTGAAAGAAATTGAGGAAGACACAAAGAGATGGAAAAATATTCCATGCTCATGGATTGGCAGAATTAATATTGTGAAAATGTCAATGTTACCCAGGGCAATATACACGTTTAATGCAATCCCTATCAAAATACCATGGACTTTCTTCAGAGAGTTAGAACAAATTATTTTAAGATTTGTGTGGAATCAGAAAAGACCCCGAATAGCCAGGGGAATTTTAAAAAAGAAAACCATATCTGGGGGCATCACAATGCCAGATTTCAGGTTGTACTACAAAGCTGTGGTCATCAAGACAGTGTGGTACTGGCACAAAAACAGACACATAGATCAGTGGAACAGAATAGAGAATCCAGAAGTGGACCCTGAACTTTATGGGCAACTAATATTCGATAAAGGAGGAAAGACTATCCATTGGAAGAAAGACAGTCTCTTCAATAAATGGTGCTGGGAAAATTGGACATCCACATGCAGAAGAATGAAACTAGACCACTCTCTTGCACCATACACAAAGATAAACTCAAAATGGATGAAAGATCTAAATGTGAGACAAGATTCCATCAAAATCCTAGAGAAGAACACAGGCAACACCCTTTTTGAACTCGGCCATAGTAACTTCTTGCAAGATACATCCACGAAGGCAAAAGAAACAAAAGCAAAAATGAACTATTGGGACTTCATCAAGATAAGAAGCTTTTGCACAGCAAAGGATACAGTCAACAAAACTCAAAGACAACCTACAGAATGGGAGAAGATATTTGCAAATGACATATCAGATAAAGGGCTAGTTTCCAAGATCTATAAAGAACTTATTAAACTCAACACCAAAGAAACAAACAATCCAATCATGAAATGGGCAAAAGACATGAACAGAAATCTCACAGAGGAAGACATAGACATGGCCAACATGCATATGAGAAAATGCTCTGCATCACTTGCCATCAGGGAAATACAAATGAAAACTACAATGAGATACCACCTCACACCAGTGAGAATGGGGAAAATTAACAAGGCAGGAAACAACAAATGTTGGAGAGGATGCGGAGAAAAGGGAACCCTCTTACACTGTTGGTGGGAATGTGAACTGGTGCAGCCACTCTGGAAAACTGTGTGGAGGTTCCTCAAACAGTTAAAAATATACCTGCCCTACGACCCAGCAATTGCACTGTTGGGGATTTACCCCAAAGATACAAATGCAATGAAACGCCGGGACACCTGCACCCCGATGTTTCTAGCAGCAATGGCCACGATAGCCAAACTGTGGAAGGAGCCTCGGTGTCCAACGAAAGATGAATGGATAAAGAAGATGTGGTTTATGTATACAATGGAATATTACTCAGCTATTAGAAATGACAAATACCCACCATTTGCTTCAACGTGGATGGAACTGGAGGGTATTATGCTGAGTGAAGTAAGTCAGTCAGAGAAGGACAAACATTATATGTTCTCATTCATTTGGGGAATATAAATAATAGTGAAAGGGAAAATAAGGGAAGGGAGAAGAAATGTGTGGGAAATATCAGAAAGGGAGACAGAACATAAAGACTGCTAACTCTGGGAAACGAACTAGGGGTGGTAGAAGGGGAGGAGGGCGGGGGGTGGGAGTGAATGGGTGACGGGCACTGGGTGTTATTCTGTATGTTAGTAAATTGAACACCAATAAAAAAATAAATTAAAAAAAACAAAAAAAAAAAAAACAAAAAAAAAAAGACTTATAACTGGGCAGCCCCAGTGGCGCAGCGGTTTAGCGCCGCCTCCAGCCCTGGGTGTGGTCCTGGAGACCCGGAATCGAGTCCCACATCGGGCTTCCTGCATGGAGCCTGCTTCTCCATCTGCCTGTGTCTTTGCCTCTCTCTTTGTTCTCTCTGAATGAATAAATAAATAAATAAATAAAACTTTTTAAAAAAAGACTTATAACTAAACTTAAAATTTATAATAATGTTGTCTAGGAAAGACAATCTGCTTACTAACATATTGGGAATGTTTTTAATCAACTCAGAATAAAGAACGACTCTGAAAAAATAAAATGGGATGAATTGAGTGCTGATGGAAGAGCAGAAAGGGTGGAAGGTGGGAGAGATTAAACCAAGAGCAGCATCCATGTCCAGGATTTCTGGAAGTCTCTCATCTATCACAGTCAGGGTTGGATGACTTCCCCAGGCCAGAGATCTTCCGGCATTATGTTGTGCATACCTGGTAGGAGGCGAACTTGGTATGTTTGGCTCTTTGCACAGGATTTGTTAAGTGACTTAGCAGCCCTTCATAGTGAGATTTATTTCCAGGGACATTGATTGATGGGAAATGCCTGCAGCTTTAACAGATGCCAACAGTGTGTCTTTCCCAAGGACAGCAATGAATGACTCTGGCTTGGACTTGGGTTAACTGATATGCCTGGGAAAATGCTAGAACAAATCATGGTAATATCAATTTTTAAATGCTTGTAAAAGAATATGACTCTGAGAAGAACAAAGATAGAAAATTAATCTCATATGCCAGAGTTCAGAGTGATGTGAGTTCAGTAGATTAAGAAGATGTGTTCTTCTAGTTCAAGTCTATAAGGTTTGGATCTTTCCTGTGTGATACCACCAACCCACTGGAAAAATACTAGAGGTGAGCCAGGAAACCAGAGGTGTGTCCTCCAGCGCAGGGACCCAGGGAAACCGTGCTGCAGACTGAGCTGGCACCACATGTGGGGTATCTGGCAGCAGCAACAAAGCATTCTAGTCCACCCTGCTCTCTGGGGCCACACAGGCAGCATCAGACCATCCTAAGCAACTGGAGTAAGTTTAAAAACTCTCCCATGACCCTCACCCCTTTCCTCCTCTGGCTCCAATTCTCTGACCTCATTCATATAAAATTCCTTGAAAGAGTTTTCCATAATCATCATCTGCAAGTCTTCTTCTTCTGTTGCAGGACTATCTACATAATTTGCTGGAGACAGAGCAAAATAAAATGTGAGATTTCTTGTTCAAAATTATTAATAATTTAAAGCTACTGTGAGTAGGGCATTGATCCAAGCATGTGGCTCTTGTAAAGGTGGGACATTGTGTGATTGCATGGGTCATCCATCCTTGAAGCTGGCCTGCTCCAATCAGGCTATCTTCTGCTACCGGTTCCACTAACAGTCTTGGCAACGTCAGCAATGGTTTCCATTTGCTTAAACCTGATAGCTCTCATCCTCACCTTCGTGGACCAATGAGTGGAATTTAGCAGAGTGATTTCTCCCTTCTTCTTAAAGCACTGTGTTTACTCGTTCTTTATTTTGGACCTCTGACTTCCATAACTATGAGAGAATAAATTGATGTTGTTTTAAGTCACTAAATTTGTGGTAATGTGTTGCATCAGTAAGATGCAACATTCTCTGCATCAATCCAGTCTCCATATACTGGCCCGCCCCAGGCTCAGCCCTAGGAACTCTAGCCTCCTCTATCTATATCCATCCCTATGTGACTTTAAAATAGCCAATCTCAAGGCTTTAAAATACCAGCTATCAAAATGTAAATGCAAATCGATGGTGAGATATCACCTCATGTGTGTCAGAATGGCTAGAATCAAAAAGACAAGAGATAATAGGTATTGGCAAGAATAAAGGCAAAAGAAACCCTCTTACTTATACTGTTGGTGGGAATACAAACTGGTGCAGCCACTCTGGAAAACAGTATGGAGGTTCCTCAAAAATTAGGAATAGAATTAATATGATCCAGCAACACCACTTCTGGGAATATATCCAAAGGAAATGAAATCACTTTCTCAAAAAGAATTCTGGACTCCCATGTTCATTGCAGCATTACTTTCAACAGCCAAGACATAGAAACAATCTATATGTCCACTGATGGATGAGTGGATACAGAAGATGTGGTGTATATGTAATGTGTATATGCACGCACACATATGCAATGGAATGTTATTCATCCATAAAAAAAGGAGGAAATCCTGCCACTTGTGACAAGGATGGACCTTGAATGTGCTATGTTGAGTGAAATAAGACAGATACTATGTGATCTCACTTATATGTAGAATCTAAAAAAACTGAACTCATAGAAACAGAGGACAGATTTGGTGGGGGTTAGGGTTGAGGGAAACGGGCAGAAAGTACAAAATTCCGGGTATAGTATAAATCAGTGCTTGGGGTGTAATGTACAGCATGGAGACTACTATGTTATGTATATATGTACATACTATATTGTATGGATATTTTAAAGTTGCTAAGGGATGCCTGGTGGGCTCCGTCAATTAAGTGTCTAGCTCTTGATTGTGACTCAGGTCATGACCTCAGGGTCCTGGAATCAGACCCATGTTGGGCTCCACGCTCAGCACAGAGTCTGCTTGAGATTCTTTCTCTCCCTCATCCCACTCTTGTGTGCACATGCTCTCTCTCTTTAAAATAAATAAATCTTTTTTCAAAAGTTTGAAAACCATTATTTCATATATTTCAATTTTTAAGGCAAGAGAGAAGCCAATTCCAGTTACCCATCATGACTAGAAGCAGAAATCTGTTATCTACATCAATTTTATAAGAGAATCGAATGGGCAACTGGCTTTATCATATATCTAGCTTTCTTATAAAAATCAGCAATTTAGAGAATGTAGTATTAGCAAAAAGCTAGGTAAATAATAATAGCAACACTTAGAATAGTACCTGATGTTTTATATATAATTTACTTGTGTATTGTATGTATGCTTTATATATATTCATTAATTTAGTCCTCTCAGCCATGTCATAGAGTATGTGCTATGATTACTATCTCTCTTATATTTATGATAAGGAAACTGAGTCACGGAGAAGCTGAGCTATTTGCTCTAATTCACACAAGTCCTAAAGGCCGAGCCACGATGGAAATACAGGCAGCCTGGCTCCAGGGACCATGCTCTTAACCATTAAGCTACACTTTCTCTTCCTACTTGATGTCAACAGATTTATGAAACTTCATAGACAGCCCAGAAATAAACTTAAGCGTTACAGAACATTATACAAAATAAAAGTAACTTTTGAATTACTTGGTCATGAGTTTGTTGTCTTTTCTCCAATCCAAAGATAAGCTCTTCTCTTCCTCAAAACATTAAAACTAGAACTACCATATGATCCAGTAGTTCCACTTCTGGGTATTCATTCAGAAGGACTGAAATCAGAATCATGAAGAGGTATCTATGCCCTCATGTTCACTCACAATGGCAAAGATATGGAACCAGTGTAAACACTCCGTGAGCGGTGATGCCTACACTAAGTGTGGCATACTACAGTGGAATGCTATTCAGCCTTTAAAAAGAAGTAAGTCCTGCCATATGCAGCAATAAAGATGAACTTGAGGACACTATGCTAAGTGAAATGAGTAGTCACAGAAGGATAACGTTGTATGATTCCACCTGGAGGACCTGCAATGGTGAGACAGAAGCCCATCCAGAATGGTGGCCACCAGTGGCTGGGGAACGGGCGAGGGGAGCTGCTGTCCAAGATGCCTGACATCTTCCCTACAATACTGTCTCCATAATTAACAATAGCATACTGCAAACCTAAAAATTTGTCGGGTGGGTAGATCTCGTTTTTAGCATAATTTTTTTTTGAGAAAGAGCATGTCTCCTATACATCTCTGGTAGTATCACCAGTGTGATTGCTCGTCTGGTGTGGGACATTCCTTCATGCCTCCTGAAAGCCAGAGCCTGAATGACTCCCAGATCATTATTTCTCATATCTGAATAGTTATGCAGTCTTTGCAACTCCGATGGTCTGTATCATCATCAGGTGACAAACATGCGGTAAGAGATGCATCCTCCTCTAGGCCTGGAGCCTGGACCCCAGAAAGCAAGGACCAGACATACTGGAGATGCCCACAACTGTGTGTAGAATGACTGGATCAGTGGCTTTATTCATTTTTTGAAACTATGCTCTTTACTTTCATGTGGACAATTCAAAGGAAGTTATCAGGAGCTTCCGTTTAATGTAAAAAAAAAAAAGAAGAAGAAGAAGAAGAAAAGAAAAAGAACATTTTTGGTTTTAAAGGAAAGTGTCATGAGAAACCTGGTAAAGAATGCAAATTTTCAGAAAGGAAATGCAGCTCAGATTTCTCTAGAGAGCAGTCTTTAAAGAAGTTTGAGGAACTAGTTTTGGGGCTTGCTACAGTGACTTGGGGTGACATGGGGGCAGTGTCACTGTACTGGGTCCAGGGCTCTGGGACAGCAGTCATGGTGTAGGACCTCGGCAGGTGACAGGGAGTGAGACCAACATCGGTAATGAAGGCCCCAAGCAGCAGTTTGGATGGAGCACTGACCCACTACACCACGCAGGGCAGGAAGTGTGGTTAAGTCCTTGCAGCCTCAAACTCTCCTGGAGGGAAGCCAGCTTTGGTTCTGTTTCCCAGGGGCTTGTGAACTGGATCTGCTGGGAGCCACACTGGGAGCCCCACAGGGCACCAGGGGCTGAGAAAGCAGGTGCCCGGGCCTCCCCGACCTTAGCCTGGGTCTGCCTTCAGTGCCCAAGCTGTTCCTGGTGGGATGGAGCTGGCCCTCACCACTGCCCACAGGGACAGCATGTGCCCTGGCTGATCCAAGATCACATAGAAATAGCAGAATTGACCTGGCAGCACTACTCCCGTGGTTTACTGCATTTTAGCTGCTCAATCTCCCCATCAAGACAATAGCCACATGGGAACTGGGTGGAGTTATAGGCCTATCCTGGGGGACCTGGCGGGCACGGTGGCAGGTATCACCGTGCACAACTCTTCACGTGAGAGTGTGGGATTGATAGCTGGGATTGAATTAATAGATCATCATTAAGAGGACCTGAGATAGGAAACCAAGCAGAAGATCCAGCCGAGGTGCTGATCTGAAAAGGGCCCAGCAGAGAGAAGCAGCAGAGCAAAAGCTGGAGAAATGAGACTAGAGTGGAGGCTCCAAGCTCAGCCTCGATCGGAGAACACACTGTGCAGTGGGCAGCAGGACCAGCTAACCCTCAGATAAGCTGCTCACCCTCTCTGCTGGGGCTACCCTGCTCAGCTCACTTCTAAGTGAGATGTTCCTCCTCACAATTTTGAGACTCACACTCATAGAAGCAGAGAAACTGGAAGGTCAGATTTTTTTTCCCTTTGTTTGGCTGCCCTTGAATGCAAAGGTAAAGAGTCCAGCCCAACAAAGGAGGGAAAGAAATTCTCTCAAGGTAGGTTTACTAGCAAACTTTAAGTGAACACTGACACAAGGAATACAGGTCTTAATCTTGGCTAGATTTCCTGCCCTGAATCTACCCTGATAACTTATCACATATGACAATCTTCTACCTAATGAATTTGAATCATCCAGAATGACTTCAGATCTTTTGGAGAAACATCAGACTCTTTGCAGTGCTGCACTGGAATGAGACTTTATTGCATGGCTACCACTCTATTGCAATTTGGGTATTATTGGAGGGGCAAGATGGCGGAAGAGTAGGGTCCCCAAGTCACCTGTCGCCACCAAATTACCTACATAACCTTCAAATCATCCTGAAAATCTAGGAATTCCGCCTGAGATTTAAAGAGAGACCAGCTGGAAGGCTACAGTGAGAAGAGTTCGTGCTTCTATCAAGGTAGGAAGACGGGGAAAAAGAATTAAAGGAACAAAAGGCCTCCAAGGGGGAGGGGCCCCGCAAGGAGCCGGGCTGGGGCCGGGGCGAGTGTCCCCAGGACAGGAGAGCCCCGTCCCGGAGGAGCAGGAGCTGCACCGACCTTCCCGGGCGGAAAGGGGCTCGCGGGGAGTTGGAGCAGGACCCAGGAGGGCGGGGATGCCCTCAGGCTCCCGGGGACACTGACAGAGCAACTGCGCTCCGGGAGAGTGCGCCGAGCTCCCTAAGGGCTGCAGCGCGCACGGCGGGACCCGGAGCAGCTCTGGGGGGCTCGGGGGCGGCTCCGCGGAGGGGGCTGCGGGGCGGGAGCAGCTCGAGGGGGCTCGGGAGTGGCTCCGCGGAGGGGGCTGCGGGGCGGGAGAGCGAATCCAACAGCGCAAGCTCCGGAGCACAGGGCGCCGGACACAGCCCAGGATCCGGCCTCCCCCGGGACAGGCAGAGGCCGGGAGGGCCCAGGACAGCGAGGACGCTCCTGCCCCGAGCTGAGCAGATCAGCGGCCCCGCCCCGGAGCCTCCAGGCCCTGCAGACCGAGAGCTCCGGAGTTCCTGCGGGGGCTGACTCCAGGGCTCCAGGGCTGGCCTCGCCACTGCGGTTGTTCCTCCTGCGGCCTCACGGGGTAAACAACCCCCACTGAGCCCTGCACCAGGCAGGGGCACAGCAGCTCCCCCAAGTGCTAACACTTGAAAATCAGCACAACAGGCCCCTCCCCCAGAAGACCAGCGAGACGGACAAGTTCCAGGGGAAGTCAAGGGACTTAAAGTATACAGAATCAGAAGATACTCCCCGTGGTTTTTTTGTTGTTGTTGTTGTTTGTTTTGGTTTTTATTTTTTTATTTTTTTTTTTTTGATTTCTGTTTGCTTCCCCCACCCCTTTTTTCCTTTCTTTCTTTTTCTTTCTCTTTTTCTACTCTTTTTTTCTTTTTTTCTTCCTTTTTTCTTTTTTCATTTTCTCTTTTCTTTCCTTCTTGCTCTCCTCTCTTTTTCTCCTTTTCCCAATACAACTTGTTTCTGGCCACTCTGCACTGAACAAAATGACTAGAAGGAAAACCTCACCTCAAAAGAAAGAATCAGAAACAGTCCTCTCTCCCACAGAGTTACAAAATCTGGATTACAATTCAATGTCAGAAAGCCAATTCAGAAGCAGTATTATAAAGCTACTGGTGGCTCTAGAAAAAAGCATAAAGGACTCAAGAGACTTCATGACTGCAGAATTTAGAGCTAATCAGACAGAAATTAAAAATCAATTGAATGAGATGCAATCCAAACCAGAAGTCCTAACGACGAGGGTTAACGAGGTGGAAGAACGAGTGAGTGACAAAGAAGACAAGTTGATGGCAAAGAGAGAAACTGAGGAAAAAAGAGACAAACAATTACAGACCATGAGGATAGATTACGGGAAATAAACGACAGCCTGAGGAAGAAAAACCTACGTTTAATTGGGGTTCCCGAGGGCGCCGAAAGGGACAGAGGGCCAGAATATGTATTTGAACAAATCATAGCTGAAAACTTTCCTAATCTGGGAAGGGAAACAGGCATTCAGATCCAGGACATAGAGAGATTCACCGCCCCCCCCCAAAATCAATAAAAACTGTTCAACACCTCTACATCTAATAGTTAAGCTTGCAAATTCCAAAAATAAAGAGAAGATCCTTAAAGCAGCAAGAGACAAGAAATCCCTGACTTTTATGGGGAGGAATATTAGGGTAACAGCAGACCTCTCCACAGAGACCTGGCAGGCCAGAAAGGGCTGGCAGGATATATTCAGGGTCCTATGAGAAAAACATGCAACCAAGAATACTTTATCCAGCAAGGCTCTCATTCAGAATGGAAAGAGAGATAAAGAGCTTCCAAGACAGGCAGGAACTGAAAGAATATGTGACCTCCAAACCAGCTCTGCAAGAAATTTTAAGGGGGACTCTTAAAATTCCCCTTTAAGAAGAAGTCCAGTGGAACAATCCACAAAAACAAGGACTGAATAGATATCATGATGACACTAAACTCATATCTGTCAATAGTAACTCTGAACGTGAACGGGCTTAATGACTCTATCAAAAGGCACAGGGTTTCAGACTGGATAAAAAAGCAGGACCCATCTATTTGCTGTCTACAAGAGACTCATTTTAGACAGAAGGACACCTACAGCCTCAAATGGCCCTCAAAAGAAAGCAGGGGTAGCCATCCTTATATCAGATAAACTAAAATTTACCCAGAAGACTGTAGTGAGAGATGAAGAGGGACACTATATCATACTTAAAGGATCTATCCAACAAGAGGACTTAACAATCATCAATATATATGCCCCGAATGTGGGAGCTGCCAAATATATCAATCAATTAATAACCAAAGTTAAGATAGATAATAATACACTTATAGTGACTTCAATCTAGCGCTTTCTACACTCGATAGGTCTTCTAAACACAACATCTCCAAAGAAATGACAGCTTTAAATGATACACTGGACCATATGGATTTCACAGATATCTACAGAACTTTACATCCAAACTCAACTGAATATACATTCTTCTCAAGTGCACATGGAACTTTCTCCAGAATAGACCACATACTGGGTCACAAATCGGGTCTGACCGATACCAAAAGATTGGGATCATCCCCTGCATATTCTCAGACCATAATGCCTTGAAATTAGAACTAAATTGCAACAAGAAGTTTGGAAGGACTTCAAACGTGGAGGTTAAGGACCATCCTGCTAAAAGATGAAAGGGTCAACCAGGAAATTAAGGAATTAAAAAGCTTCATGGAAACTAATGAGAATGAAGATACAACCGTTCAGAATCTTTGGGATATAGCAAAAGCAGTGCTAAGGGGGAAATACATCATAATACAAGCATCCATCCAAAAACTGGAAAGAACTCAAATACAAAAGCTAACCTTACACCTAAAGGAGCTAGAGAAAAAACAGCAAATAGATCCCACACCCAGCAGAAGAAGAGAGTTAATAAAGATTCAAGCAGAACTCAACGAAATCGAGACCAGAAGAACTGTGGAACAGATCAACAAAACCAGGAGTTGGTTCTTTGAAAGAATTAATAAGATAGATAAACCATTAGCCAACCTTATTAAAAAGAAGAGAGAGAAGACTCAAATTAATAAAATCATGAATGAGAAAGGAAGGATCACTACCAACACCAAGGAAATACAAACGATTTTAAAAACATATTATGAACAGCTATACGCCAATAAATTAGGCAATCTAGAAGAAATGGACACATTCCTGGAAAGCCACAAACTACCAAAACTGGAACAGGAAGAAATAGACTACCTGAACAGGCCAATAACCAGGGAGGAAATTGAAGCAGTCATCAAAAACCTCCCACAACACAGAAGTCCAGGGACAGATGGCTTCCCTGGGGAATTCTATCCAACGTTTAAAGAAGAAACCATACCTATTCTACTAAAGCTGTTTGGAAGATAGAAAGAGATGGAGTACATCCAAATTCGTTCTATGAGGCCAGCATCACCTTAATTCCAAAGCAGACAAAGACCCCACCAAAAAGGAGAATTATAGACCAATATCCCTGATGAACATGGATGCAAAAATTCTCAACAAGATACTAGCCAATAGGATCCAACAGTACATTAAGAAGATTATTCATCATGACCAAGTAGGATTTATCCCCGGGATGCAAGGCTGGTTCAACACCCGTAAAACAATCAATGTGATTCATCATATCAGCAAGAGAAAAATCAAGAACCATATGATCCTCTCATTAGATGCAGAGAAAGCATTTGACAAAATACAGCATCCATTCCTGATCAAAACTCTTCAGAGTGTAGGGATAGAGGGAACATTCCTCGACATCTTAAAAGCCATCTATGAAAAGCCCACAGCAAATATCATTCTCAATGGGGAAGCACTGGGAGCCTTTCCCCTAAGATCAGGAACAAGACAGGGATGTCCACTCTCACCACTGCTGTTCAACATAGTACTGGAAGTCCTAGCCTCAGCAATCAGACAACAAAAAGACATTAAAGGTATTCAAATTGGCAAAGAAGAAGTCAAACTCTCCCTCTTCGCCGATGACATGATACTCTACATAGAAAACGCAAAAGTCTCCATCCCAAGATTGCTAGAACTCATACAGCAATTTGGTAGCATGGCAGGATACAAAATCAATGCCCAGAAATCAATGGCATTTCTACACACTAACAATGAGACTGAACAAAGAGAAATTAAGGAGTCAATCCCATTTACAATTGCACCCAAAAGCATAAGATACCTAGGAATAAACCTAACCAAAGAGGTAAAGGATCTATACCCTAAAAACTACAGAACACTTCTGAAAGAAATTGAGGAAGACACAAAGAGATGGGAAAATATTCCATGCTTATGGATTGGAAGAATTAATATTGTGAAAATGTCAATGTTACCCAGGGAAATTTACACGTTTAATGCAATCCCTATCAAAATACCATGGACTTTCTTCAGAGAGTTGGAACAAATTATTTTAAGATTTGTGTGGAATCAGAAAAGACCCCGAATAGCCAGGGGAATATTAAAAAAGAGAACCATCACAATGGTTCTCACAATAGGGGCATCACAATGCCAGATTTCAGGTTGTACTATAAAGCTGTGGTCATCAAGACAGTGTGGTTCTGGCACAAAAACAGACACATAGATCAATGGAACAGAATAGAGAATCCAGAAGTGGACCCTCAACTTTATGGTCAACTAATATTTGTCAAAGGAGGAAAGACTATCCACTGAAAGAAAGACAGTCTCTTCAATAAATGGTGCTGGGAAATTTGGACATCCACATGCAGAAGAATGAAACTAGACCACTCTCTTGCACCATACACAAAGATAAACTCAAAATGGATGAAAGATCTAAATGTGAGGCAAGATTCCATCAAAATCCTAGAGGAGAACACAGGCAACACCCTTTTTGAACTCAGCCACAGTAACTTCTTGCAAGATACATCCACGAAGGCAAAAGAAACAAAGCAAAAATGAACTATTGGGACTTCATCAAGATAAGAAGCTTTTGCACAGCAAAGGATACAGTCAACAAAACTAAAAGACAACCTACAGAATGGGAGAAGGTATTTGCAAATGACATATCAGATAAAGGGTTAGTTTCCAAGATCTATAAAGAACTTATTAAACTCAACACCAAAGAAACAAACAATCCAATCATGAAATGGGCAAAAAACATGAACAGAAATCTCACAGAGGGAGACATAGACGTGGCCAACAAGCACATAAGAAAATGCTCCACATCACTGGCCATCAGGGAAATACAAATCAAAACCACAGTGGGATACCACATCACATCCGTGAGAATGGGGAAAATTAACAAGGCAGGAAACCACAAATGTTGGAGAGGATGCGGAGAAAAGGGAACCCTCTTACACTGTTGGTGGGAATGTGAACTGGTGCAGCCACTCTGGAAAACTGTGTGGAGGTTACTCAAAGAGTTAAAAAGAGACCTGCCCTACGACCCAGCAATTGCACTGCTGGGGATTTACCCCAAAGATTCAGATGCAATGAAACGCCGGGACACCTGCACCCCGATGTTTCTAGCAGCAATGTCCACAATAGCCAAACTGTGGAAGGAGCCTCGGTGTCCATCGAAAGATGAATGGATAAAGAAGATGTGGTCTATGTATACAATGGAATATTCCTCAGCCATTGGAAATGACAAATACCCACCATTTGCTTCGAGGTGAATGGAACTGGAGGGTATTATGTTGAGTGAAGTAAGTCAGTCGGAGAAGGACAAACAGTATATGTTCTCATTCATGTGGGGAATATAAATAATAGTGAAAGGGAATATAAGGGAAGGGAGAAGAAATGTGTGGGAAATATCAGAAAGGGAGACAGAACATAAAGACTCCTAACTCTGGGAAACGAACTAGGGGTGGTGGAAGGGGAGGAGGATGGGAGGTGGGGGTGAATGGGTGACGGGCACTGAGGGGGGCACTTGACGGGATGAGCACTGGGTGTTATTCTGTACGTTGGTACATTGAACACCAATAAAAAATAAATTTATTACAAAAAGAAAATTTGGGGTTATTGGCCTGAGACCAGCTTTAATTCAGAGCATGTTTAAAACTAGGTCAGATGAGACGCCGCAGTATTGGAGCTGCTATCTACTTGTCTAAGTCAGGTTCTGAGACACGCTAGTGCATGTTTCATGTCTGGTGTATCTGACTGTCACCCTTCTGCATAATTTACAGCCCCCTCAGTCAGAACAACAGGGTGCCGTTGTGTGCTAGGCAGATTATGTAACCATTAATGTTTTATTTTATAAATAAAGGTTTTGCTAACATTCCAACCCAGTAAACACTTCCATGCCCAGTTGGAAAGAAATGAAGTGGATGCTCTGTAGTGGGATTGGAAGAGTGTTGATATTTTGTTTCTCAAGTAAAACCTTTGCCGGCAAAGCACTGAGTGAAATGTACCGAGTTTGAAGTGATTTTGCCAGGGATGGGGAGCTGGCAGGTTTAAGAGGTAGAAGCTTAAAACCAAACTGAGAACTTACTAAGGCAAGAAGTCAATAAAGGTGTTTTGTTTTACAGTTTTTGTTGCCATTCTACTTTAATAATGTCAATAGCCCTGAACTATAGTTATATCCACTTTAAAGATGGAAACAAAAAACAAGCAAAAGAATCCCAAGCCTCATAAACATTAAGTAATGTGATCAGGTCACCGGGAAGGACCAAGGTTTATTCAGGGCTTGAATCTAGATCTGCCAGACTCCACAGCGCTGGCTTCACATGTGGGACAAAGTGGTGCAGTGACACAGCGGGCACCCTGCTTGCCTCCCCAGCACCCATCCTCTCCTCTTCCTTCTTGATAAAGCCCAGGGTCCCCTACATCAGCAGGCAGCACAGAGGCAGTCATCATCTGCTACCCGAGGGCACCTGACTGAACAGTCACCACCAGTCCCCTGTGGTGATCTGCATGCTGAGGGAACGCGGCTCAGTTCTGCTGGTGACATGTAGAGGCAATGGGCTGGTGAAACGGCAGGGGCGGGAGATGCTTTGGGAAAAAAAGTTTCCTCTTTCTTTAGAGAGAGAAAACAAGAAACCATGGTCTTCATCTTCAGGATACAGTTGTGTCTGGAAGTGGTGCCTGGAGCTGCTGTCAATGCTGGACACCAGCCCGCGGGCCCAGCCTCCACAGAAGAGAGCAGATCAGAGGAGCAGGAGGCTTGGACCTGACGTGTTAACTAAACCCAGGTGTGCTGTCCCCCTGGACTCTCCTCTGTGAGCCGACACATGTCTCCCTTGATTGGAGCCTGAAGCATCCTGATGCAATCACTGGATGCCAGGACTGCACACAGGGACACAGGGCTTAGTCTGCATGGATTTAGAGCAAATGGAACAGAAGGTCCCAGACTGAAGTAAATTCATCCAAACCGGGCAGATGAAGGGATCAAGGTGACTAGGACTCATCACTAGGACTTCTAAGGCAGAAGGGTCAGGAAATTTGACCAGCTGGTACAGAGGCAGGGACATTTGCAGAAATGAAATGTGTGATATGTAACACAGTGACCTGGCTGGTTCAGGACACTGAAGCCTGCCTCCTAACAGACCCCCAGGGCAGGTGTCCAGTCCTATCCAGCTGGGTCATTTGCAGGGAAAGTAGAAAGGGATTGCCTAGCACATGCCAAGCTAATTAAGTTTATCTCTTCAGGATCTTCTGGGCAGCTATGTTTTTTATCTAAAAGAAAATTTTTAAAAACGAATTACTCCCACAACCACTGTCAATTCATTGGCTTAGGGATTTTAATGTAATGTATTAAAACAATGCATTAATAGCAGTTTTATTATGTCCAATATATCTGTGAAAATTCTAAGCTATTTAAGTTCTTATCACAATTTTCTGGTGTATTAGAGAGACATGGGAAGAAACAGAGAGTGAGAGAGGGGGAGAGAAAACCTGAGAAATCCTGTTCCTCAGTTCATTCTTGTCATTAGCCACATCCCTTGTTCTCTTCCAGCACGCATGCTGAAGAGACACACAAGCATCTTCTGACCTGCTGGGTCGTGTTTGTTAGAAAGTCCATGTATAAAAGCACTGGAAGCACTTCACTGGGGAGGTAGGGGATGCACGGTTTACATGTAGGATCATACAGACTCATTAACACCACATGTGGGAGCCTTAAAACTGAGATTTTGAACCTTACTTCAGGATGAAGGAGACAGGCTCAGGAGGATGTTGTTCCCATAAAATCTCATTCCTCTGACTTTCTGTAACATAAACAAGAACCTCCATTAAGTCACCAGAACATACCAGGTTCTAGAGAGGCCAAACACGCAGGCCCAACGGTGCTAGAAACCCCTGCACACAGACTCACTCCCCTGGACACCTGGGCTCACTGCCACTCTGCAAGCAGGTTTGAGGTCAATGCATTAAAGGACTTTGCAAAGCTGGGATTTTGTGACACTGAACGGGCTGCCTTTAAAGGGAGTGAGCAGCTTGTCCCTGGAGAAATTAGCGCTAGAAAGTCCTTTCGCAGGGGTTCGTGAAGGCGCCGCGCGGCGGGTGACCTCAGGTGTCCCTGGACTGGGCTCCAGGTGCGCATATGGCCACCAACGCATCAGCTTGGTGTGTCTGTGACAGCGCTTCCGCCGGAGGCCGGAGGCCGGAGGCCGGTGGCGCCAGCACAGCACAGGGACCTGCCGCGGGCGCAGACCGGGTCTCCCTACCTGTTCACGGAGAGCAAGAAGGCTCGAGCTGAGATGCCTGGCCGCTCTGCCCTCGGACGTCCACATTCCCGCCTCTCAGGCCTGGGACTCAGACTAGGACGCACACAGTAAAGCTTCATTACTCACATATATGAGCTTTTTAAAAAGATTTTATTTATTTGAGAGGGCGCATGAGCACAGCAGAGGGAGAGAAAGAAGCAGCTCCCCACCCCCGCGCGGCTGAGCGGGGAGCCCTACATAGGGCTCCATCCCAGGATCTGGGGTCATGACCTGAGCGGAAGGCTGACACTTCACCATGGGAGCCCCCCAGGCGCCCCACACAAATTAGCTTTTTTAAGGAATAGTTTGCGAGATAATGTTAATTTTCAAAATTACTGTAAATGGATACAAAGGAATCATAAAAAAAATTAGATGTCTGAAATCTTTTATAAGTACTTCATAGAAAAAAATATTTTTTCTTTTTTATTTTTTTAAAAGATTTTATTTTTTATTTCTTCATGATAGACATAGAGATAGAGAGAGAGAGAGAGAGGCACACAGGCAGAGGGAGAAGCAGGCTCCATGCAGTGAGCCCCACACGGGACTCAATCCCGGGACTCCAGGATCATGCCCTGGGCCAAAGGCAGGCGTTAAACCACTGAGCCACCCAGGGATCCCCGAAAAAATTCTTTTTTAAATGCATTTACATTAGAAGAACAGATGGCATCCCAGCAGCATTGAGCAATGTGAAAGCACAGGGAAGTCTTGAAATGCAGCACCAAGCATTTTGGAGATTTGTTGTTCGCTTATCACATCGAGTCACCAAGAACACCAATGGCAGGCTCCACATGTAAATGAGTATGACCAGTGCTGTGAACAGAATTAACAGCGGTGTCCTGACTGGAAGGACAGTTTGAATGTTTTAAACATGGAAGTCAGGTGGCTCTTTAAAAGGAATCACATAGAAGTTTGTGTTTACCATTTGACCGTGTTGTTATTTCCATTCAAACCACCAGAAAGTAGATATTAAAAATTGAAATACTACATGATACATATCTTTCATAGGTATTTGAAAAGTTAACAAGATTCTTACTTGGATGCAGGAAACCAAATCAACCGCAACAAAGTAATGAGACTCATTTGGGGATTTAACCACAGACAATTTATTTATTACTTTAGTCACTGAGATTTTTCAGTTTTCCTCTTTGCAGTGCTTAGATGAGAATAAGCCCAAGGAAGTCAGTAATACTGTTCGAATAACTGAGTGAGCCAACAACAACAAAGAATTAGCCTGAGGAAACTTATTTGGAAATAGATTGCTCCCATTTGAATGCTGTTTTAAAGAAGATCATCGTTTAGTTCCTGTGACTAATGGCAGGGACTATGTCCCCTGCAGGTCCCCAGCTGGGACTCGTAGGTAGATGGCTCACTCACACTCAGTGGCCCAAGGAACATGCAATGAATGCATGACTTTCTAAGACGTTGTTAGGGGTGTGCCGCGTCCATACTGACACTGGAAAAAGAAGGCTCCAGGGAGCTAGCTCCACTTAGCGGTTGTGAAATAATAGGAAATATTATTTGTCAGTCTCTGCCCCTGGTGCCTGACACAGAGTTCCCATGCCCTTGAGATTTCCTGAGTGACAGGACTGATTTCCTTCTGATAAGGTGACTCTCATCAGGTACTTGATAACCTCAGGATGAAGGCTGAGTACCAGAAGAACCATGCTGTGACTAGAAGCTTGGCACTTTTGATCCTGAGCCCATCCTCTGGGAAGGAGAGAGGGGCTGGAAATTCAGTTCATGATGGATCATGCCTCTCTGATAAATCCTCCATAAAATTGCATAAGGATGGAGTTGGGAGCGCCTCCAGCTGGGAGGGTATTGCACCCCAGCTCCCTGGGGACAGAAGCTTGGGTATCTGGTTGCTCATCTGTAGGCTGTATCATATCTTTTATTATAGAATAAAGTGGTGAATGTAAGTCAGTGTTTCCCTAGTTCTGTGAGCTGTTCTGGCTGGTGACTGAACCCGAGGAGGAGTTCAGGACAACGTCCGGTGTATAGCACAATCATGCAGAAGCTGGGGTCACCTGGGGACCTGCACCTGGCATCTGAGCCCTCACCTGTGGACCACTACCTATAGATGGTGTCAAAATTCAGCTAAACTGGAGAACACCCAGCAAGGATCAGACAATCCCTTATTATTAGGAGTAAAACAGAAGAAAAGACCACACATGCGGTGCCCGAAACGTTCCAAGTGTGCTGGTGGTGTGAGAGTAAAGAGAAACACAAGAAGGGTATCTTTCCCACTTGCTCATCTGACTGCCACCACCAGGGACAACGGAAATCAGAGGTCCGCGCCATCATCGTCCCTGTCAGAGAGGTCTGCCTGTGCCCCTTAAGTCAATGAGGAGGATCCCAGTTCAGAGTCTGCTTCCTGGAACCATCTACTGGGAAACGCAGGGCACTCTCAGGTCTACTGACCCAAGAGAGTTCAGAAGGACTGTCCTCAGAGGCCGAGAGGCTGGCAGGAAAGATAGGAGTTCTGGAGGACCCCTAGCCCGACCCAGCCTGAGGCAGGGTCAGTGAGCCTCACACCACCAACACGCTGCCTCCTGGCTCCACTCTGAAATCTGTGCTAGTTTCTACCCAGAACTTAACCGACCCAGGAGCCCCTGGGTGATGATCAATTTTCAGTCAATTTTTGTATATGGCATCAGGTAAGAATTGTAAGCTAGCTTTTTTTCTTTTTAAACACAAGATATCCAATTTTTTGAGTAACATTTGCTGAAAAGACTATCCTCTTTCCATTGAATTTCCTTGGCCAGCTTTGCTGAAAATCAGCTAACGATAAATGTAAATGCTATTTCTAGACTTTCTTTTTTTTTTTTTTTTTTTTTTTTTTTCCTGATTTTTTTTTTATTTTATTTTATTTTTTTTATTGGTGTTCAATTTACTAACATACAGAATAACCCCCAGTGCCCGTCACCCATTCACTCCCACCCCCCGCCCTCCTCCCCTTCTATTCCATACCGTTAACCCAAATGTCTATTCTAATGTCAATACCAGAAGTCTTGATGACTATAGTTGTACAGTGGGAAGTCCTCCAATTTTTTATATTTCTATACTGTATTGGCTAATCTTGGTTCTTTGAATTTCTGTGTAACTTTTAGAATCACATCCTGCATTTCTATTTTAAAAATCCTATTTGTTTGAAAGTGCCCTAATTTCTTTCAGCCTTGTTTTGTAGTTTTTAGTATATAGGTCTTCCACTTCTTTTGTTAATTTATCCTAAATAATATATTCTTTTTGATGATACTGTGCATGAAATTGTTCTCTTAATTTCCCTTCTGAATTGTTTGTTGCTGGTATATAGAAATGCAATTTATTTTTGTATTTACCCCAAAGTTGTATTTTTAAGGTTTTGTTTAAGTTTCAGTTAGTTACCATTACAGTATATCTGTTTCAAGTGTACAATAGTGATTCAACTCTTCCATAACAACATATGGGGTTCATCATGCCCATCCTCCACCTTCCTTCCCTCTGGTGACCATCAGTATGTTCTCTGTACTTGAGAATATGTTTCTTGGTTTGCCTCTCTCTCTCTTTTTCTCCCCTTTGTTAATTTGTTTTGTTTCTTAAATTCCATACACAAGTGAGATCATATGGTATTTGTCTTTCTCTGACTGACTTATTTCACTCAGCATAATACTCTGTAGCTCCATCCCTGTTATTGCAAATGGCAAGATTTCATTCCTTTTGTGGCTAATATTCCATTGTATATAGACCACATATTCTTTATCCATTCATCAGTCAATGGACACTTGGGCTTTTCCCATAGTTTGGCTATTGTGGACATTAGGGTGCATGTATCCCTCTGAACTTGTGTTTTTGTATTCTCTGGGTAAATACCTAGAATGCATTTGCTGGGTCATCGGGTAGCTCTATTCTTAATGTTTTTGAGGACCCTTCATATTGTTTTCCAGAGTGGCTGCACCAGTTTGTATTTCCACTAACAGCTTAAGAGGGTTCTCCTATCTCCACATCCTCGCCAAAACCTTTTGTTTCCTGTGTTTTTTATTTTAGCCATTCTGACTGGTGTGAGGTAGATCTCATTGTGGTTTTGATTTGCATTTCCCTGATGATGATTTATGCTAAGCATCTTTTCATGTGTCTGTTGGCCATCTGTATATTTCCTCTTTGGAGAAATGTTTATTCATATCTTCTTTCCATTTGTTAATTGGATTATTTTTTCTTTATAGATCTTGAATACTGACCCTTTATCAGATATCATTTGCAAATATCTTCTTCCATTATGTAGGCTGCCTTTCAGTTTTGTTGATAGTTTCCTTGGCTGTGCAGAAGCTTTTTATTTTGATATTAGTCCCAATAGTTTATTTTTGTTTTTATTTCCCTTACCTCAGGACACATATCGGGAAAGAAGTTGCTACAGCCGATGTCAAAGATGTTATTCTCTGTGTTCTCTTCTAGGATTTTATGGTTTCTTGTCTCTCATTTAGGTCTTTAATACCTTTTGGATTTATTTTTGTGTATGGTGTAAGAGAAAGGTCCAGTTTCATTCTTCTGCATGTGGCTGTCCAGTGTTCTCCACTTCATTTGTTGAAGAGATTTTTTTCCCATTGGATATTCTTTCCTGCTTTGTAAAAGGTTAGTTGACCATAGAGTTGAGGGTCCTTTTCTGGGTTTTCTATTCTGTTCCATTCATCTATGTGTCCATTTTTGTGCCAGTACTATACTACTTTGAACACTACAGCTTTGTAATATGGCTTGAGGTCAGGAACTGTGATACCTCCAGCTTTTTCTTTTTCAAGTTGCTTTGGCTATTCTGGGTCTTTTGTGGTTCTATACACATTTTAGGATTGTTCCAGATCTATGAAAATGCTGTTTGTAATTTGATAGAGATTGCATTAAATGTGTAGATTGCTTTGGGTAGTATAGACATTTTAACTTCTAATGTTCTTCTAATCCATAGATGTGGGATATCTTCCATTTCTTTGTGTCATCTTCAATTCCTTTCATCAGTATTTTATAGTTTTCAGAGTACAGGTCTTTCACCTCTTTGGTTAGGTTTATTCCTAGGTATCTTAGTGTTTTTGGTGCAATTATAAATGGGATTGATTCCTTCATTTCTCTATCTGCTGTTTCATTATCGGTGTATAGACACAAAGTTGGTTTTAATACATTGCTTCAGTCTACTTAAATTAGTTAAATTCAAGTGTATGTCATTAGTTTCCTATTCATTTTGCTACCATGTTTTTGCTTCATATCTTTGTTTTACATCTACCATTCATTTTATTAGAATTGATCAAATGAACTTCAAGCAACTGTACAATTGTACAATATATTAATATATTGTACTTTTAATTAAGTGTGTGATTCTTTTTTTTTTTTGTGATTCTTAATAGCTTTTTTGCCTGGATGTTATCCAAGAAATTCATTCATATTAGTTTCAATATATATGTATTAAAATTTGTGGGAAAAGGCATCGAATTTTATACTGTGCTTTGATATCACTACAAATATATATATTTTAAGATATTTATTTATTTGAGAGAGAGAAAGCAAGAGAGAGCATGAGCAGGGGGAGAGGCAGAGGAAGAGGGAGAAGCCAATTTCCCACTCAGCAGGGAGCCCGATGTAGGACTCAATCCCAGGACCCCAAGGTCATGACCTGAGCTGAAGGCAGGCACTTCACCAACTGAGCCATCCAGGGGCTCCAATATCATTACAAATATAAATACAAATAAAATACATGAGATTCTCTTTTAGTAAAGTATGCATTTGTTTTGAAAATCTAATTATTTGTGCTTCCTCTAGCATTTAAAATAAGCTGATGTAAAACTTGATATATTAGTTTAACTTAGAAATTATATTCAGACATGCTGTGGTCACTTGACACATGTATACATTTGTTATCATGTATTGAATGATATCCTAATTCAGCATTTCCCAAACAGTCTGATAGGATGTCTTTTGTTATGAATTAAGAACACCTTAAGCAAGTAAGTTTGGGAAAGTACAGGATACAGAAGTTAAACAGCTTTTGTCTCAGAAAGATTTCTCAAAGCACTTGTTAGTATACACCACGACTCTCAAGGGGAAAATATATCCTATTCTTGACACAGACAATTTCAAAATTTAGCAAAAGGTTTTAGGCAAAAAGCAGCTATGTCTTAATGGCCCCTCAGTCTTCAACTTTGTACAAACTGGAGTATTTGTTGATTTCTCTCTGCACATCCATCAGTCCTCTTCCTGGGGAGGCCAGGCTCAGCACAAACCCTGAGGATCACACATCTCCAGAGAGAATGTCAGCACAGTTCACTGGCTGTCCCCTCACCTGAATTTTTTCCTTCTACACTCCTTGTTGATTCAGAAGGCATTTAAGTTTGAAAATTGCATTTTCAAAATTCAATTCATCTTTCCCAATTTTTTTTTATTACAAAGAGTGGAATGTCACAAACTGTGGCATGCAATGCAAAATCACAAGTCTACCCTGGAGTTTTCAACCAAAGCAAGTAAGTGAAGAAAGTAAAATAGCACCTACCAATATTGAGAAGTAGGAGAAAACACTTAATTTCTGATGATATTATTTGAAAAAAAGTCAATAGATTTCACTGAAAAACAATTAGTAATAATAAGAGTGCTCAGGGGATCCCTGGGTGGCGCAGCGGTTTGGCGCCTGCCTTTGGCCCAGGGCGCGATCCTGGAGACCCAGGATCGAATCCCACGTCGGGCTCCCGGTGCATGGAGCCTGCTTCTCCCTCTGCCTGTGTCTCTGCCTCTCTCTCTCACTGTGTGCCTATCATAAATAAATAATAAAAAAAAATTTAAAAAAAAAAAAAAAAAAAAAAAAAATAAGAGTGCTCAGTATGCTGTCCAGTTAGAGAAGATGTAGGCAAACTCTAAGTTTCTTACTATTGTCCGTAGCCACTCAGAAACCAGAAAGGAACCAAATCCACTAGTAACACCAAAACAAGGGAAAAAATTCATGCATCTGTGCATATGTATGCAATGATCAGAAATAAATATCAGCAAGACATATAGATTCTTCATGAGAAAAATTAAAATGCTGTGCTAAAAGATATGTAAAGCAGGAAATGATTTAGAAAAGCTAATAAACTTTTGAATAGAAGGAATAATAAGGGGCAAATGGTCTAGGGGTTAAAAATGCATTTGAATAGAATGTGATTTAAACAGATAAAAAGTTTCTAGCCCACATTTAATATTTAGTAAGATTATTTATTTAACTAAGATGGAAACATATCTAAGTATATATGTGAGCTAAATATGTGAAAAAGATGATAAAATTAGTAGAGTAAAAATAGATTCACCATAAATGTTGTGGGGCCACTCTATTTTGAACTTTATATCTCAGAATCTAAATAGGTTGAGATGTGAACAGATGTTTCACACAAGAGAAAAAAGAAATGTATTAAAAAGTATAGTGTGAAATATTTTCAGTCGTTATCAAACTTATAATTCAATTAGTTGTAAGATACCACTTATCATGTATTACCTATCAATTTAACAAAACTACAAACATATAATACTGTACATGCTTGAGCATGTGTGTGTGGAAAATGATAAGAATACAGAGAAATTAAGCATTATTATACACTAAGTGACTGCAAATTTTATAAACTATTTGTAAAGCAATTATATGTCAAGAGCTATTTTATAAATTAGCTCCCTTACAAATTATCTTGGGCAAAAGGCTAATTATCATGAATAATGCAATCAGTGTTTTTTCTTCATATTTATCACATATTAGAAAACAATGTCTAAAAATTTTTTTACAATTTCTGACAGTAACAAAATACTGGTTCAGTGCTACATCCTCAGTAACTAGAGCCCAGTACATTATAAGGACTTCATAAATATTTTTGAATGAATGGAGTCCATGGTTCATATCTTTTCAATAAACTATTATACAGATATTTAGTAAAATAACTGAAAAACCTAAAAGCAATATGAATAAATATTATAAGAAGTAAACAGGATATAAACTTTTATGTAGCTTCTATGTATATTGTGGTTAAACTAAGTAAATTATATATATATATATGTGTGTGTATTTATTTGTTTGCCTGGTTCTTCATCTCATTCCTTGTTGCAAAAAGAATTTAAGGTTTCTTCTATCAAGTACCTGTCATACAGCCAGAAGACATAAATTAGAAAGAAGAGCAGAGGGAAAAGGCAGACAAGAGACAGAAACAGATGGAAAAGTGAGGCTACTGCACATATATATTTTTGTGTATATATATATATATATATGTATACACATATATATACATATATATATACACAAAAAAGTGGAAAGAAACAGCATTAAGTTCATCTGTGAAAGGATGAAGCCAAGTTATTCATCATGAAATAATGGGAAGTCATCACTGAAATGAGCCTCAGTTTCCTTATCTATTACATGTGTATGAGTTTATAGTTACATAGTCACATAGAGAGAGATGAGTCAGATAAAATATGTAAAAAGCATTTTACAAATGACAACGATCTTCACAAATGTTAAAACAGTAGTTATCATGATTAATCGTGAGTTATGATCTCCACTGATTTGTATGTTTGAATGAGTGTTTCACATTTGGCTTCATGACTTCCCTCAGAAAAACATGAATTTCAAATTTGGGTCAAAGTTGGGAGATATATATATGATATATCTCCCTCAAATATATAGGAAATAAAGCAAACTATTTTAAGGAAAAGCCAATGACTACTCAAGTGAAACAATCCAGTATCTCATAATCTTCATGTCCAATTTCCAATATTATTTTTTCATTTCCAATATTATTTTTGAAACCATAGTTTACAATAACATATCTTGAGTATGGGTTTGGTGCAGATATTATTAGAGAAATTAGATCCTATTAGATACACACTTTGGCTATTAAGCAATGTTTTCAGACATTGGTTGAGTTTTTCCCATTTATTCTGAGCACTAGATATTGAACATGATTCTAATAGTTTAGTATATTTTACATTCGTTTTTATAGTTATTATTCTGAATGGTGATAGTTCATAGAATTGATGTTAATTGGATAGTTACTGCATACTAAACACTTCTGTAAACAGTAAGGATATGGTGCGAGCCAAAGCAAAAAACTGTTTCTACTAATTGCAAATTATATCTGAATAGATTTAATATTATAGAATCTACCTATTCAAAACAAGAAATGACAAAATGAAGGAAATCTCTGGAGCTTCCGTTTATATATATAAATACAGACAGAAATAAGCTGTTCAATAGTTGGCTCTCTCTCCCAAATTATTATAGTTTTCACTTGGCATTTACTAGAATCCATTATTTATTACAATACAGATCCCTCTCTCTGTTCCACAGGCCAAGGCGGGCCGCGACCCCTGCTGCCATCTCCCAAAGTGTCTGCAGCAGAACCCAGCACAATGGTATGTGCTCAACAGCATAATTTTGCAGAATAGGTTTGTTGTCATTTATTTAACCCTACTATCTTTTCAAATGATGATGATTGAAATTCAACAACACACATGCTTGAGGGACTGATCTCTGCATACAAGCTGAGCACTAATGGTTTCTAACATCATAGTTCTCTCTTCTGGTAACATTTACACCATGTCATTTTTTTTTCTCTGAATCTAAACAATATAATCTATTTAAGAATCTGAATTATAACTGGAATCCATTGGGAAATAATCTACCAAATGAGGCATACTTTCAGGTCAGATGAAACGTTGCTTACAATACAGATTCTTCTCTAGTCAAAATGTCCAGTATGTAGCAGATGTATCAAGTTGCCTGATAAAGACATGACCATATGTGTATAATTAACTATATGAATGCTTTCTTCTTAGAGCATATGTAGATACTCTTTTAGCAGTCAGTTTTACAAAGCTGAGATTTCTTTGAGCATATGTAGATACTCTTTTAGCAGTCAATTTTACAAAGCTGAGATTTCTTTTCTAGTTCTTACAATGTAACTGCACACTAGCCTACAACCCTGAGAAGGATAAGTTTTGGGACCTCTAGAAGTAACCGAAGAGGCACATTCACTTTACTTTGTATTCAGGTACTATTCACATTAGCAGGACTGTAAATACTGTTACCATCGTATTTTCTCACTATAATGCTTCTGCTGCCAGTGAAGGAGCAGCAGGGGGATTTAGATGATGAATTGCAGAGTCATCAGGACCATTCTAATTATAACATTTGATATTTTTGCAACCACCAGAGTTTAAACTTTTAGTTTACAAAGACATCACTCAGTGACCTTATCTAATAAATTTCCTTTATAGACGTTATACTGTCTTCAGGAATACTCAGTTCAGATTAGTAAAAATAGTGTCTATTTTTAATTCATTTCTTTTTCATCACAGTAAGTGTACTCTTTTATCTCCATACCCCCCCACCTCCCCTCTGATGATCATCAGTGTGTTCTCTGTAATTAAGAATCTGTTTCTTGGTTTATCTCTCTTTTTTTCCCCCATTTGCTCATTTGTTTCTTAAATTCCACATATGAGTGAGATCATATGGTATTTGTCTTTCTCTAATTTCGCTTACCATAATACTGTCTAGTTCCATCTATGTTGTTGCAAATGGAAAGATTTCATTTTTTATGGCTGAATAATATTCTCTTGTATATATAGACCACACCTTCTTTATTCATTCATCTGTCAGTGGACACTTGGGTTGTATCCATAATTTGGCTGCTATCAATGTCGGGTTGCATGTAACCCTTTGAGTTAGTGTTTTTGTATTTTGGGAGTAAATATCCAGTATTTACATTCCTGAATTGTAGGGTATTTCTATTTTAAAATTTTTTATGTATATTTTTTATTGAAGTTCAATTTGCCAACATATAGTATAACACCCAGTGCTCATCCCATAAAATGACCCCTCAGTCGCTGTCACCCAGTCACCTCATCCCCCTGCCCACCTCCCCTTCTACCACAGCTTGTTCATTTCCCAGAGTTAGCAATCTCTCATGTTCTGTCACCCTCTCTGCTATTTCCTACTCATTTTCTTTCCTTTTCCCTATAATCCCTTTCACTATTTTTTATATACCCCATATGAGTGAAACCATATAATGATTATCCTTCTCTGATTGACTTAGTTCACTCAGCCTAGTACCATCAGTTCCATCCACGTCGAAGTAAATGGTGAATATATGTTTTTTTAATGGCCAAGTAATATTCCATTGTATATATACCACATCTTCTTTATCTATTCATCTTTCAAAGGACACCAAGTCTCTATCCACAGTTTGACTATTGTGGATATTGGTGCTATAAACATTGGGGTGCAGGTGTCTCGGCTTTTCACTGCATCTGTATCTTTGGGGTAGATCCCTGGTAGTGCAATTGCGGGGTCATAGGATAGCTCCATTTTTAACTCTTTGAAGAACTTCCACACAGTTTCCAGAGTGGCTGTATCCGTTCACATTCCCACCAACAGTGCAAGAGGGTTCCCCTTTCTCCACATCCTCTCCAACATTTGTTGTTGCCTGCCTTGCTAATTTTCCCCATTCTCACTGGTGTGAGGTGATATCTCATTGTGGTTTTGATTTGTATTTCCCTGATGGCCAGTGATGCGGAGCATTTTCTCATGTGCTTGCTGGCCATGCGTATGTCTTCTTTGGTGAAATTTCTGTTCGTGTCTTGCCCATTTCATGATTGGATTGTTTGTTTCTTTGCTGTTAAGTTTCATAAGTTCTTGATAGATCTTGGACACTAGCCCTTTATCTGGTATGTCATTTGCAACTATCTTCTCTCATTCTATAGGTTGTCTTTTAGTTTTCTTGACTGTTTCTTTTGCTGTGCAGAAGCTTTTTATCCTGATGAAGTACCAAAGTTCACTTTTGCTTTTGTTTCCCCTGCCTTCATAGATGAATCTTGCAAGAAGTTGCTGTGGCCAAGTTAAAAAATGTGTTACCTGTGTTCTCCTCTAGGATTTTGAGCTTATCTTTGTGTATGGTGTAAGAGAATGGTCTAGTTTCATTCCTCTGCATGTGGCTGTCCAATTCTCCCAGCACCATCTATTGAAGAGACTGTCTTTTTTCCAGTGGATAGTCTTTCCTGCTTTGTCAAATATTAGTTGACCATAGAGTTGAGGGCCCATTTCAGGGTTCTCTATTCTGTTCCAATGATCATGGTGTCTGCTTTTTGCCAGTACCACAGTGTCTTGATGATCACAGCTTTGTAGTAGAACTTGAAATCTGGCACTGTGATGCCTCGACTCTGATATTCCTTTTCAATATTCCCCTGGCTATTCAGGGTCTTTTTTGACTCCACACAAATCTTGAGGTCATTTGTTCCAACTCTCTGAAGAAAGTCCATGGTATTTTGATAGGGATTGCATTGAACGTGTAAATTGCTCTGGATAATATTGACATTTTCACAATATTAATTCTTCCAATCCATGAGCATGGAATATTTTTCCATCTCTTTGTGTCTTCCTCAATTTCTTTCAGAAGTTTTCTGTAGTTTTTAGGGTATAGATCCTTTACGTCTCAGTTAGTTTTATTCATGGTATCTTAAGCCTTTGGTGTAATTGTAAATGGGATTTATTCCCTAATTTCTCTTTCTTCAGTCTCATTGTTAGAGTATAGATGCCACTGATTTCTGGGCATTGATTTTGTATCCTGCCACATTGCCGAATCCCTGTATGAGTTCTAGCAATCTTGGGTGGAGTCTTTTGGGTTTTCTATGTGCAGTATCATGTCATCTGTGAGAGGGAGAGTTTGACTTCTTCTTTGCCAATTTGAATGCCTTTTATTTCTTTTTGCTGTCTTATTGCTGAGTCTAGGACTTCTAGTGATATTTTGAATAACAATGGTGAGAGTGAACATCCCTGTTATATACCTGATCTTAGGGGAAAGCCTCTTGGTTTTTCCCCATTGAGAATGATATTTGCTCTGGGCTGTTCATAGACAGCTTTTAAGATGCTGAAGAATGTTCCCTCTATCTCTACACTCTGAAGAGTTTTGATCAGGAATGGATGCTGTATTTTGTCAAATGCTTTCTCTGCATCTATTGAGAGGATCATGTGGTTCTTGTTGTTCTCTTGTTGATGTGATCTATCACATTAATTGTCTTATAAGTGTTGAACCAACCTTGATCCCGGGGATAAATCCACTTGGTCAAGATGAATAATCTTATTATTTCTTCTTTAAACGGTTGATAGAATTCCCCTGGGAAGCCAACTGGCCCTTGACTTTTGTGTCGTAGGAGGTGTTTGATGACTCCTTCAATTTCCTCCCTGGTTATTGGCCTGTTCAGGTTTTCTAATTCTTCCTGTTCCAGGTTTGGTAATTTGTGGCTTTCCAGAAATGCATCCATTTCTTCTAGATTGCCTAATTTATCGGCGTATAGCTGCTCCTAATATGTTTTTAAAATTTATTTCCTTGGTATTGGCTGTGACCTCTCCTCTTTCATTCAGGATTTTCTTTTTTTTTTTTCATTCATGATTTTCTTGAGTTTTTTTATTTTAATAAGGCTGGCTAATGGTTTATCTATCTTACTAATTCTTTCAACGAAACAGCTACTGGTTTTGTGATCTGCTCCACAGTTCTTCTGGTCTCTATTTCATTGAGTTCTGCTAGAATCTTTATTATCTCTCTTTCCCTGCTTGGTTTAGGCTTTACTTGCTGTACTTTCTCCAATTCCTTTAGGGGGCAAGGTTAGCTTGTGTATTCAGTTTTTCCCAATTTTTTAGGGAGGCTTGTATTGCAATGTATTTCCATCTTATGACTGCTTTTGCTGTATCTCAAAGATCTTGAATCATTGTATTTTCATGTTCATTAATTTCCACGAATCTTTTAAATTCTACTCTAATTTCCTGGGAGACCCATTCATCTTTGAGTAGGATGCTCTTTAACCTCCATGTGTGAGTTTCTTCCAAATTTCTTCTTGTGATTGAGTTCTAGTTTCAAAGCATTGTGGTCTGAAAATATGCAGGGGACAATCCCAATCTTTTGGTATCAGTTGAGACCTGATTTGTGACCCAGTATGTGATGTATTTTGGAGAAAGTTCCATGTGCACTTGAGAAGAATGTGTATTCAGTTGCATTTAGATGCAATGTTCTACATATATCTGAAATCCAGTTGGTCCAGTATGTCATTCAAGGCCCTTGTTTCTTTGGTGATGTTCTGTTTAGAAGATCTGTCATTTGCAGAAAGTGTTGTGTTTAAGTCTCCTTAATACTAATACTTAGTGTATTATTATCTAAGTGTCTCTTTACTTTGGTTACTAATTGATTGATATACTTGGCAGCTCCCACATTAGGGGCATAAATATTCATGAATGTTAGGTCTTCGTGTTGGATAGATCCTTTAAGTATGATATAGTGTCCCTCTTCATCTCTTACTACAGTCTTTGGGATAAACTTTAATTTATCTGATATGAGGATTGCTACCCCAGCTTTCTTTTGAGGACCATTTGAATGGTAAATGGTTCTCCAACCTTTCATTTTCAGGCTGGAGATATCCTTAGGTCTAACATGAGTCTCTTGTAGACAGAAAAGAGATGGGTCTTGCATTTATATCCAGTGTGAAACCCTGCGTCTCGTGATGAGATCATTTAGCCCATTCATGTTCAGAGTTACTACTGAAAGATATGAATTTAGTGTCATCATAATAACTATTCAGTCCCTGTTTTTACGGATTGTTTCTTTGGGCTTCCTCTTTCTTTTACAGGTCCCCCTTAATATATCTTGCAGAGCTGGTTTGGTGGTCACATACTCTTTCAGTTTCTGCTTATCTTGGAAGCTCTTTATCTCTCCTTCTATTCTGAATGAGAGCATTGCTGGATAAAGTATTCTTGGCTGTATGTTCTTTTCATTTAGTACCTTGAATATATATGCCAGCCTTTTCTGGCCTGCCAAGTTTCTGTGGAGAGGTCTGCTGTTAATATAATATTTCTCCCCATATAAGTTAAGAATCTCTTTTCTCTCACCACTTTAAGGATTTTCTCTTTCTCTTTGGAATATGCAAGCTTCACTATTAAATGTCTTGGTATTGAACAGTTTATATTGATTTTGGAGGGGACCTCCCTATCTCCTGTATCTGAATGCCTGTTTCCCCCCCAAATTAGGGAAGTTCTCAGCTATGATTTGTTCAAATATACTTTCTGGCCCTCTGGCCCTCTCAGCATTTTCTGGAACCCCAGTTAAACGTAGATTTTTCCTTCTGAGGCTGTCATTTATTTCCCTTAACCTTTCCTCATGGTCTCTTAATTGTTTTTCTCTTTTTTCCTCAGCTTCCTTCCTTGCCATCAACTTGTCTTCTATGTTGCTCACTCTTTCTTCCACCTCATTAGCCCTTGTCTTTAGGACCTCCAGTTTGGATTACATATCATTTAATTGATTTTTAATTTCAGCCTGATTAGATCTAAATTCCACAGTCATGAAGTCTCTAGAATCCTTTATGCTTTTCTCCAGAGCCACCAGTAGCTTTAATATTGTGCTTCTTGAATTAGCTTTCTGACATCGAATTGTAATCCATATTCTGTAACTCTTTGGCAGAGAGTACTGTTTCTTATTCTTTATTTTGTGGTGAGTTCTTCCTTCTAGTCATTTTATTCAGTGCAGAGTGTCTGTATGATTGAGCTGAGTCAAGAATATCAACCTTGACCTAAGTAAATTTCACCCTAGAGGATTCTGAAGAGGTCAGAGACTGGAAAATGAAAACAAAGATCAGAGAAAAATAAAACAAAAAACAAAACTAAAGTGAAAAACAAGTTTTAAAACAAAGTAGTAAAAATAAAAGGCCAAAAATTCCAAAGAAGAAGAAGAATAAGAAAGAAGAGAATAAAGCAAAAGTAAAGAGGAAAAAAAGAAAAAAGAAGAAGGGAAAAAAAAGGTTGGGGACTCGGGGATGGTGGTCATGAAGTTGTAATGGAGGGAGAATGTAGTCTACTTGAGGGGTCCTAGAGGGTAATCCCCTTGGTTCTGAGTGTACTAAGTTCTGTATGTTAGAAGATGCTCTGTCCCACATTTATATAAACTAGCAATACTTGTAGAAAGCCCCAACATTGTTGGGTTTTTAAAAAATATTTTATCTATTCATTCATGAAAGACACAGAACGAGAGAGAGGCAGATACATAGGTGGATGGAGAAGCAGGCTCCATGCAGGAAGCCCGATGCAGAACTCGATCCTGGGATTCCAGGATCATGCCCTGGGCCAAAGGCAGGTGCCAAATCACTTAGCCACCCAGGGATCCCTGATTACTCTAACACTGATCACCAAAACATAAATGAGATAAAAGAGGGGGCAGAATTGGAATGAAGAGAGAATATAATCTCACTGAATGAACCAGGACAGTATACCACTTGGGTTTGGGTGTATGGTGGTCATGTTATAAAAGGTATTAACTTCCACCATTGTAGCACACAATGAAGCAGAGAAAACAAAAACAAAAAACAAAAAAAACATATCTCATATATCTTCCAAAATTAAGTTGAGTATGTTGAAGGGAATTTAGAAGTGGAAAATATATCTAAGACATGTAATTGTAGAAATATGAAAGTGAAAAAAGAAGAAACTTAAAAATGAAGAGGTGGTAAAATATTGTAGTTAAGGTGGGAAGAGAAAAAATATTGGAAATCTGTAGTCTGATATAAAAACAAATTGTAATGGGGGATACGGGGGAGGGGGAGTACCCTCTAGTTCCATATAGTATAAATCCCTCAACTTCCCCTGGAGCTTTCCAGCGCTACTTGGTCAAGAACTTGCTTTTCCCCTGTTCTTCCAGCTGGTCTTCTGGGGGAGGGGCCTGCTGTGCTGATTCTCAAGTGTGTGCACCTGGGGGAGCTGCCTTGCCCCCTGCTGGGTGCTGGGCTTAGTGGGAGTTGTTTATCCTGTGAGGCCTTTGTTCCTTGGCAGCCCCGCCTCTCCCAGGCACAAGGTGAAACAAGGAGGAAAAACAACACTGGCAGCGGCCAGGTCTCCAGCCCTGGAGTCAGGTCCTGCAGTAACTACCGCTGTCTCCCAGTCCGCAGGGGCCTGGATACTCCTGGGGCTGGCGTGGGTGCTCTGATCTGCACAACTCAGGGATGCCCAGTGGCAAGAGAGTCCTCCCTGTTTTGTGCCCTCCCCACTTCTGCCTGTCCCAGGGGATTTGCAGGATTGTGGGCTTTGTCCGCTAGGGGCCCTGGGATCTGGGGCCCTGTGTCCAGGATGCGTGGCTCCCAAAGGCAGCAGGGTGCATCCCCCTCCATCTAGAGCCCCCACCTGACTCGCTGGCTTCTCCCTGAGGCCCCACCGGGTGCGCACTCCAGCCCTTTACTGAGATTGGCCCACAGTCTGTGGCCTGCTTTCCCCTGGGGCACACTTCCTCTATCAGTGACTCCCGGAAACTGGAGGTTTCACTGCCCCTCCTGCGATTCTGCCCGATTTCCCTGCTGAGCACTTTTCCATAGGGGAAGAATCCAGTGCAGATTTTTAAAGTTTCCATTTCTGCGCAGCTGGGATTGCCTGTCCTGGAGGCTTTTCGCTGTCGGGCTTTAGCCCAGCTCCTCACAGTGCCCCTCCCCAACTTGATTCTTCTTTTTTTTTTTCCCCACCTTCATACCTTGCTAGAAGTGAAAACCCTTCTTTCTAGTGTTCCCAGTGTTCTCTCTTTAAATCTCAGGTCAAATTCGTAGATGTTCAGGATGATTTGAAAATTATTTAGGGGGGATCCCTGGGTGGCGCAGTGGTTTGGCGCCTGCCTTTGGCCCAGGGCGCGATCCTGGAGACCCGGGATCGAATCCCACATCGGGCTCCCGGTGCATGGAGCCTGTTTCTCCCTCTGCCTATGTCTCTGCCTTTCTCTCTTTCTATCTCTGTGACTATCATAAATAAATAAAAATTAAAAAAAAAGAAAATTATTTAGGTAAGTTGGTGGGATCAGGTGAGTTGAGGACCCCTACTCCTCCACCATCTTGCCCCACCCCCTGTTTTTAATTATTGAGGAACCTCCACCAACTATCAGAAGGTTCTCCTTCTCCACATCCTCGCCAACATCTGTTGTTTCCTGTGCTGTTGATTTTAGCCATTCTGACAGGTGTAAGGTGATACCTCATTGTGGTTTTGATTTGTGTTTCCCTGATGATGCCTGGTGTTGAGCATCTTTTCATGTGTTGGTTGGCCATCTGGATGTCTTCTTTGGAGAAATATCTGTGCATGTCTTCCTCCCATTTTTTTTTAATTCCCTCCCATTTTTTAATTGGATTATTTGTTTGTGGGTGTTGACTTGTATAAGATTTTTAAATATATTGGAAATGAACCCTTTATCAGATGTATCATTTTGCAAATATCTTCTCCCATTCTGCAGATTGCCTTTTAGTATTGTTGATAGTTTCCTTGGACATGCAGAAGCTTTTTATTTTGATATTAATCTCAATAGTTTCTTTTTGCTTTTATTTCCCTTGCCTCAGAAGATATAACTAGAAATAAGTTCTTACAGCTGATGTCAGAGAGTTTACTGGCTGTGTTCTCTTCAAGGACTTTTGTGGTTTCATGTCTCACATTTAGGTCTTTCATCCAATTTGGATTTATTTTTATGTTTGGTGTAAGAAAGTGGTCCAGTTTCCTTTTTCTGCATGTGGCTGTCCAGTTTTCCCAACATCATTTGTTAAAAAGACTGTGTTTGTTCCATTGCATAGTCTCTTCTGGCTTGTGAAAGATTGATCATATAATTGTAGGTTTATTTCTGGGTTTTCTGTTCTATTCCACTGATCTATGTGTCTTTTTGCTACAGTACCAGACTGTCTCGATTACTACACTTTGTAATATAACTTGAAATCTGGAATTGTGATGCCTCCAGCTTTGTTTATTTTCAAGGTTATTTTGGCTATTTGGGGTCTTTTGTGCTTCCATACACACTTCAGGCTTGTTGTTCCAGCTCTGTGAAAAATGCTGTTGGTATTTTGATAGATATTGTCTTAAATGTGTAGATTGCTTTGGGTAATATAGATATTCTAACAATGTTTCTCCTTATAATCCATAGGCATGGAATTTCTTTCCATTTCTTTGCATCATCTTCCATTTCTTTCATCAGTGTTTTACAGTTTTCAGGGTACAGGTCTTTCACCTCTTTGGTTAGGTTTATTCCTAGGTATCTTACTGGTTTGGGTGCAATAGCAAATGGGATCAATTTCTTGATTTCTCCTTCTGCTGCTTCATTATTGGTATATAGAAATGCAACAGATTTCCTAATGAGAGTTTGCTCTTTAACAAGATAGACAGCTTCTGGGACATAACTCAGAATAGAAAACAAGGTAAATATTTTCAGATTGATTTTGAATTCTTAGTCCTGGTTCCCCCAAGAAAATAAGGTAATCACCTTATTAAGTCATTTGGCATTATCTTGTAATGTTGATAAATCATCTACACCTCATCCTAGTAGTCCTAATAATAGGTATATGCCTGAAGGAAATGCTACCATATGTGCAAGAAGTTTGATAGTATCATTTTTCTTACTAGCAAAGAGATCAAAAGCCAAGTCCCAAAAGTCTGTCTACAGGAGAAGAAATAAAAAGGTTGTGGTTTATTTTTGCAATAGAATACTATAGTAGTAAAAATGAATGAACTACATACAATCGCATGTAGCAACCTAGAGGAATCTTAGAAGCATGGTATTGAGTGAAAAAAAGCACATTTCTACAGGCATCATATAATATATCATATTTTATAAAGCTCAAAGACAAATAATAATAAACAGTACATTATATAAGCATGTATGTGGATGTAACAGAAATATAAAGGATCAAAGTGATAGGATGATAAACCAAAATTTCAGAAGTTATTAACCATAGTGGTAGAGACAGGAGGCTGGATGAGGGGAGGAACATATTATTGACAATGATCCAGGACTGATTTGGATTGTGGGTTGTGATTAGTTGTTATATCATGCTTCATTTTATGTATTTATTCTTTAATATGTATCAAATACTATAAAAAAGAAAGAAAAAATAAATATAAATAATTTAAGTATGATAAAAATTTCACTAAATATTATGGGTTATCCAGTAATTATTACTCTCCTCTAGTCATTTCTAAGTAAAGATATGTCTTCTCATTTACTTATTTATTTATTCTCCACTTCTGTGGATATGCAATGAGTCAGGCACCATGCTCGGTACTATGGATTTGAAGACCGTCCATGTCCTTATTATCTGGTGAAAGAAGTTTAACAACACAATTACAAATCTCCATGAATAGGGAGAATAAATAAAATGTTGCATAAAAATGCTTAAACATAGTAGGTGCTTGAAACTATTAACTGTAAGTCCTATTATTACCACGAGAGTCGCTATTTGAGACAGGAGACGATAGCCCTGAGGGCACAGGCACTGAGCACTTTCTATCCTACCAACTCTGAGTGTATACAGTAACGGGTGTTTCTGCTTGTATGGCAATCTGAGGAAGAAGGACCTAGAATATAAGAGAACACAGCAAACCAAACACTACTTAATCTAAGCTCTGCACCATACTGCCTGTTCTTTTAATATTTACTCTCTTTATAAATGTTTGCTCTTCATGTTGGTCTGATAATTCTAAGAATGCAGTTTCCTCACAGAGTTCTACTTCTCTTTAGAAGAGCAAAACTAGGGCAGCCCAGATGGCTGAGCGGTTTACTGCCACCTTCAGCCCAGGGAGTGATCCTGGAGACCTAGGTTCGAGTCCCATGTCAGGCACCCTTCTCCCTCTGCCTGTGTCTCTGCCTCTCTCTCTCTGTGTGTCTCTCATTGAATAAATAAATAAAATCTTTAACAAAAAAGAAAAGCAAAACTAGAAATAGTTTATGGACCAAATAGGAGAACAAAAAAACAACACATCACGTGAGAGACTTTCAAGTCTGCCTCCTGAATTACTTGCTCGGCTTTGAAATCCAGCAGCCGCCTCTCACAGTCCTAGGGGTGAAGGGCGACCACTTGTCAGATGAAGGGGCCCATACACACACCAACTGATGCTGTTTTGGTCTGGGATTAAAATCAGAAATATGAATATGGTCTGCTAAGTAAAGAGTAGTGAACTGAAAAATAAACTTTTTAGAGAAAGTTACACATTTTTGTACATTCTTAAGTAGAATGGTCACCATCATTGTATAAACAAACTTGAAAGTAACTAATGGCCAAAATTATTCTATTTGGTTCTCAGCAGATGACAAAGCCCGGAACCATATATAACTGTTTAGAGGTGAGATGCCCACATGTGTCACATGGGTTTCAAATCAAATCTTCAACCTAGTAATGTTTATCACTGAAAGTTCCAAAATCTCTCTACCAAATGAGTAGTTTAAAAAGAGAAGCAGGGACGCCTGGGTGACTCAGTGGTTGAACATCTGCCTTGGGCTCAGGGCATGATCCCAGGGTCCTGGGATCAAGTCCCACATCGGGCTCCCTGCATGGAGCCTGCTTCTCCCTCTGCCTGTGTCTCTGTCTCTGTGTCTCTCATGAATGAATAAATAAAATATTTTAAAAAAGAAAGAGAAAAGCAAACATAAGTTTCCCCCATAAACAGGTCTGTGGGCACATGCCACCCCTGCCATCTGCCGCTTCCCCTCAGTGGGTTGATGGATGTGCCAACGAGCAGTCGATCGCACTATGGAGAGCAACTCCTTATACAAAGCTCCCTCGAGCAGTGAAGCTCTGCTCCAATCCAACAGACTTGTGCTCTGCACTGTTTTCCCGGAGTCTGGGGAAAGGAGGGCTCCTATTTCTTCCTTCTTATCTTTTCTTATCTGTTTACAAATAGCCAAAAACAAAAGAAATAATCCCTCTAGTGGTAAAATATACCAACAGCAAAGCCCAGGCTGAGGTGGCAAAGCTCAAGTTGCCTGGGTTTGATAGCAAAGGACAGAAAACACTCAGAGCTGGGAGGCAGACAGGTGGGACATTCCTGCCAGTGATTGTGTCAGCAGATAAAAATACAGATGTCCAGCCAAATTTGTAATAATGAATATTTTTTAGTATAAGTATGGCCCATGCTGTATTTTGGGATATACTCATATGAAATTATTTGTTGTTGCTTATCTGAAATTCAAATTTAACTGGACATCTTATATTTTATCCGCTAAATCTGGCAAAACTACTAATAATGGATTTCAATAATTACAGCAGGGTGTTTGAGCTCCAAACGGAAACCCTGAGATCACCACATACTCACCAAATGACAACATACTCACCAAAAATGTTAGAATACATAGTTCAAGGTGTATATGGTCCTGTCTGACATGATCCAAATTCACAGAATATTAGAATTAATTCAGTTAGAAAATATGCCGCAACTTTGAAATTTATAGCATAAATGTACATTTTAAAATATCTTATCATTTCTATTGTTAATATATTCAGATCACTTTATTGTTGCTTAAAATTTTTATTTTGCAAAATTCATAGACAACATAATTATAAAAGCTAGGGAAGACAAACAAGCTAGAAAAGAAAACCACAGAGAATACCCATATTCCCACCAACCTAGAGAAATATTGATAATATCAGATGCCTTCTCAACATATAGGTATAAGTACATAACATTATTTTTTAAGATTTTATTTATTTATTCATGAAAGACACAGAGAGGGAGAGAGGCAGAGACATAGGCAGAGGGAGAAGCAGGCTCCATGCAGGGAACCCGATGTGGGACTCCATCCCAGGACTCCAGGATCACACCCTGGGCTGAAGGCAGGCACTAAACCACTGAGCAACCCAGGCATCCCAAGTGCATAACATTATTAAATGCTTTTTCATTGATGTATTCATTCTTAAATAAGACTTTACCCATGGGAGCTTACCTTCCAGTGGAAGGAGACAGAAAACAAATTTACAAATAAAAATATGATACATCAGAGAATAAGTGAAACAGAAATAAAGCCACACAAGAGAGAAACAGTGTGTGGGGAGCTGAGGTGAGAAATAGTGTTTATGTTGGATGATAAAGTGACACCAGATGAGGTCAGGGAATGGGAGTTGGAAGAAGTCCTTTAAATTACAGAGATTTAGGCCAATGCAAAGCAGAAGCTTGGGAAAGTTCTTAAGTCTCATGGGTCCTGCCAGTCTTCAGAGATGACGGCAACCAGGATGGGGCAGAGCTGGTGGCAGCGAGGGTCAGAGAAGTGCTTGGTATGAGTGCAGGTGGAGCCAACAGGTAGGAGAACAGTAGGCACAATCCTAGCCCTCAAGGGTCTTCCTCCGTTGGTCACTGGACCTGACTTGGGACTTGTGCGCCAAATGTGATGCATCTGCTGAGCAAGAGTCTTCACGTGCCTCATATCACCAGTCCTCTCAACAGCCCAGTGAGGGAAGTGAGCTCCTTGTGGCAGGTCCAGGGGTAGTGGAGGTCCAGCAGAGAGAGAGTGGGCTGCAGGTGCTGGACTCATGCAACGTGGGAAACATGTCACCCTATGGAACAAATTCTCATCCTCCGCATCAGATGAGTGAAAGTCACAGATGTGGCCTGATTTATGTGTTTTGTGGGTCCAGAGGAGCAGGAGGAGACCATGATCTAAGGTGCTGGGCGGGCAGAGATGGAGTGGAAGGTGCTCGGAGAAGGGTCACCAGGGTGCAGAGGGCAGTGTTTGGGCGAATGTGCAGGGAGAGGAGGACACAAAGCAGCAGCAACAATCTAGATCTCAGAGTTCCTGAGAAACAGGTGGGACATTCCTGGGACCAAGCTGACCAACTTGGCTGAAACTAGGGTACCCACCCCACTGAAACCTGTTCCATATACACCACTTTTGTCTGATGGTCTTTTCTCAGCAGGAACACGGTCTTGGACAGTAGGACAGACAACTCTCCAGTCGAGGCCGTGAGGTTTCCTCAGGTGAAGAAAGGGAAGCAGCGCATCCTCACCTGCAGTGGAGACTCCAGGTGGCCGCAGCTGACGTGGGGAGCTGGTGCTGCGTCCACACTCACCCACGAGAGCTCAGACACATCTCCACTCCTCTACAAACACGCAGACATCCTGCCAAGCCCTATGCTAGCATATGGCTGGGGATAGCATGGGGGCAGACCATGAAGCCAATCAGAGGTGAATCACTCTTCTTTAGTCCAAAATGGTCTGTTGTTACGTAGATGTCCTTTTGAGGGAAGTATGTAGCTAGTATGTAGCTAGTATGTAGCAAGTTCCACAGATCCATCAGGACTGTCATCCCTTCTCAGAAGGACTGTCCTCCTCCTTCACAACACCGTTTCTGGCACGAAGGAAACCACTGTGCGCAGGGAGGCAGAGTGCCCGCCCAGCAGCTCTGGTGACCCCGGGAGAGGAGGGGGACATGCACCTCCGGCTGAATCTCGCTGGGCCACCCACTCTGGGTCCCAGCTGATGTGACTTGCAGCCTGTGCTTTCTTCCCATCACTTGGTTCTTGCGGGTTACCACCAGACCTCCCCACCCCGGCTCCCACTGGTGCTTCACACGTGTCCGGGTCTCCTCTACATTCTCCACCTGGCCTCTGCCTCAGACGCCATACAGAGGCGTCTGCTGTGTGGCCCACACGGCTCTAACCACAGCAACATCTTGCGCCCTCACTCAGCTACCCCCTGAGCCTCCACCAGGGTATAAGGGGAATTCTGAAGCTCCAACTGTGCCACCAGCCACAGCGGCTTGTATGACAGAGAGGCAACCTCTGGCACACTGCCCAAGCATGCCTGGCCATCATTCCTCCTGTGCTGTGTTCACTGCATGTTGGTTTATGGCTCCCCACCAAATGGTCTAGGGACACCCAGCAAAGTGACCCAGGGGCTTCCTGCCAAGTGGCCCAGGGATTCCCCGGCAAGTGGCTGAGGGGCTCTCCACAAAGTGGCCCAGGAGCTCCCCCACAAAGTGGCCCAGGGGCTCCTCAACAAGTGGCTTAGGGGCTCCCCACAACAAAACCAGTTGTGTTAACTTGTACATCTTTGTACCAAACCTGGTCATAATACATTGCTAAGAATTACCTTTGAATGCAGCACACAGGAATAGAGAGGCTTAGAAGTTTTGTCCATTATTTCTTTTATTATCAAAGTATATGAAAGACTAAACTAAATTATGCTGTCTGAGCCTAGATTGTGTAAAGCAATGGTTTACACAATACCTTTACCTTTAAAAAAAACTTTTTTTTTAAATGGTTTACACAATACCTATACCTTTAAAAAAACTTTTTTAAAAATTTATTCATGAGAGACACAGAAAGAGAGGCAGAGATATGGGCAGAGGGAGAAGCAGGCTCCCTGTGTGGAGCCCAATGTGGGACTCGATCCCAGGACCCTAGGATCATGCCCTGAGCCAAAGCCAGATGCCCAACCACTGAGCCACCCAGGGGTCCCTCTACCTATCCCTTTTGATAGAGGAATATTTATGACAACTCAGTGTGTGGCTTTTCTGTATTTCATTTATTTTGTCCTTATTTTAGTGCTTGTTAATCCTACATTTCACCATTTAATAATTCTAGCAAATACTTTGATAGCACTTTACTGCATGATAAGTATCTTTCTAAACACATACACTTCATTTAGTCACTTAGGCCCCACTTCAAAGGCCTAGAGACTCCATGATAAATAGCCCAGGGGCTACCCACCAAGTGTCCCAGGGGCTCCTTGACAAGTGGCCTAGGGGCTCCTTGACCAGTGGCCCAGGGGCTCCCTGCAAGGTGGCCTAGAGGCTCCTTGATAAGTAGCCCAGGGGCTCCCTACCAAGTGCTCCCCTTCCTGAAGGAACTGAAGGTACAAGCACTCTCCGCTTTCACATCTGACCCTAATCTGAGTTCTCCTATTCTTCAGTAACTACCTCCAGAGCTTCTTTTTTACACAGCTTTACTGTGGTATGATTCACATGCCATAAATTACCCATTTTAATGTAGATCAGTACATTTTAGTGAATGTGTACAGTTGCATGACTGCCAGCAGGATGTGGTGTTAGAACACTTGCACCCTAAAATATTCCCTCACACCCGCTTGAGGCCAGTCCTCATTCTACCTCCTGCTGTGACCACGGGGACACCTGCCCACAGGAGAACACAGCTGTGAGCAGAACGGAGGCTTGAGTGGCTTCTTAGAAGGAGAGCAACAGAGGCAAAGCCCATGCCCACCTGTCAGGAAGCCTGAGGGCACTGCCACCCATTCTCTACTTTGGGATCCTCAGAGGAAGAGCTAATGTTCCGGATTTGCTGCTCAGGTATTACAAAGAAGCTGAATGCTTCAACTTGGGTAAGCGGACATGCAAGATGCCCACCATGGGAGGAACAGGGCCATGTGAGCAGGAGATACAAAAGACACTGAGTCATAGATGTAAAGCACTTCGTTTATTGAGATTATCGTACATTCTGTGAAATCATGTATGTTTAATGTATTTAATCTTGAGAATAAGTGAAAGAAATTGGACACCAGAAAGTGAGGGAACCAAGTGTAAAAGGAATTACCTAGCACCTCCTGAGCAGGAAAACACAGGAACTGAAATTTAAATCCCTGCTATGCCTTTTACCAAGAGTATTTGTCAGCCTGGCACAAATTCACACCCTTCCCTTCTCCCCGCTATTCTGCCCTAACCTCTCCCCAGCACCACTGAAGTCTAGGATCTGAAAACAAAAGGGGCAGGGGTATCAGTGCCTCATCAGTGAATGTGTCTGCACATGGCTTTGAATTCGGTGGTTTGCTGGGACCCTTCCTGGAAGTTGACCAGTAGCCAAACTCTTTATTGGAAGGAAATAAAATCGTCTGTCTCAAAACTGGGCAGGGGCTCTGCATTCATTAGCTTGTTTCCTGGTGCACATCTCAAAAACACATAATGAGTTTAAACATAAAAGAAAATCATTCTAACAACACCGTGTTCTCATGGAATACAAGTACAAAATCGTTGCATGACCTCGGAATAAAACTTGAAAAATGGATTCAAATATCATTCCTTCCCTTCCTGCCCATCCCTCCCTCCCATACTTATTTCCCGTAGCTTCTCAGCTTCTCTGTCAGCTGCAGAGAGAAAATGACCTCCTCCTGCATCACCCCATGCTCTATGGCCAGGGCAGGGTTTGTACAATGCCCAGAGGGAGTAGGAGATGGGAAAAGTAGTATGAGCTACCCACCACTGAGACAGCCTCATAAGTGGTAAACTCCTAGAAGGTCCTTCTATCCTTTCTGGAGGTCTGACACACTGTGTGAATAAAACCATAATCAGTCCTGCAGGTACACGTGGAACTGGTTCTGGCAAACAAGTGGATTTCCATCCACCTTGCCACTTCAGACAACTAAAACAGCAGAGTAAATACTGTTTAATCTTAAAAGCATGTTTTGACCCATGTGGATACAGGGTTGTTTGCTTTAATAGTAACTTGGTATGGATTTTTCTGTCTGTGTATGTGTTATGGTTCACAATAAGAAGGGGTTTAAGATATCAAAGTGAGGAGATCCCTGGGTGGCTCAGTGGTTTAGCACCTGCCTTCAAGCCCAGGGCATGATCCTGAAGTCTCGGGATCGAGTCCCATATCAGGCTCCCTTGCATGGAGCCTGCTTCTCCCTCTTCCTGTGTCTCTGCCTCTCTCTCTCTCTCTCTCTCTCTCTCTCTCTCTCTCATGAATAAATAAATAAAATCTTTTTAAAAATATCAAAGTGAATCAAAAGCATAATATATAAAGTTTCATAGATACCTTTTAAAAATATAAAAATGAGCAAGGAATTATGACAGGAACATCACAAAAAAGAAACAAATAGTCAATGACCAGATGAAAACATGCTTACTTTTACTAATAATCAAAATATGAAGTTTTTAAGGAGGTTTTTTTTCCCCCATCATTCAACTGTTAAAAATTAAGGAGACATAATAACCAGGTAGATAGAGATGTCAGGAATCTATACTTTTAAATATGGTTCATGGAGTATAAATCAATATAGACATATTAGTGAATAATGGGCAATATTAGTTAAAAGTAATTAATTATTAAAATAGCAAAAGAATTTTTGATCCAACAATTCAAATTCATGTATCCATTCCATAGCTTCACATTTTTTAAATCAAGAACAAAAATGCATGCCTAAGCATTTTCACTACAGCGTTCTTTATGATTTAAAAAAAAAAAAACTCTATTCACCCACTAACAGGGGAATAGTTAAATAAACACTGTGATACCATACTGCCATTCTACTCTGCATCACTCCAAAGAAATGAAATATATTTACATACATCATCATAAAAGGGTCACCAAATTACAGTTAGCTGTAAAACATAAATTGTCAAACAATATCTTTCTAATTTTATAGAAAACTCAGATAAGATAAGCAGAGGGGCACCTGGGTGGCTCAGTGGGTTAAGTATCTGACTCTTGGTTTTGGCTCAGGTCGTGATCTCAGGGTCATGAGTTCAAGCCTACATCAGGCTCAGCACAAAGTCTGTTTCAGATTCTCTCTCTTCTTCCTCCATTCCCCCTGCCATACTTGCGCACATTCTCTCTCTCTCTCCCTCTCTCTCTCTCTCTCTCTCAAATAAATGAATAAATTTAAAAATTAAAAAAAGAGAGAACAAGCAGAAGGAAGGGACCCCTGAAATGAGAGTTGGGGTCTTGTGACTGTCAAGAGGTTGGTGGGGTCCTGGGGCAGGTGAGAGGGTTCCAAAGAGCTCAGTGAGCCAGGGATAAGTCTGGAAGCAATGAGAACAAGACCATACTCAGAAAGTCAGTAATTTACCATCATTAGGAATATATTGGAGGTCTAGGAACCTAGGCAACACAATTATGTACCTGGAATTCAGAAGACCCAGTATATCTGAAAGTGCATCAGAGGCAGGAAGTCAGAAAAGGTACGTCCTGCACAGAAATTTGCAGAAGTAATTCTAACTACAGGAATTATGATTGGGTTTTTGCTCTGCTCCTAGTGAAGATGGGAAAGGGGGAGGATAGCTCATGGGCTGCTCATACACAAGAGGAAAAAAAGAGGAACATTTATTCCAAGTATATTCGTGGCAAAACAATGCAACTCATCCATGGTATAATAATGTGCAATGTCGTGCTATCTCTGAGATCTCTCACTCGAGACTAAACTCAGATTTTGGCTTCCTCCCTGCTGACTACAGTTGTGCATGAGAACAAAAAGTTCCACTAAACCAATGCCTTACATGCTAAACTTTGAGAAATGCAAGTACTCTCAAAACATACTAAGTTCAGAGGATACATCCTCAACAACCAGAGGAAAAGATGAAACAATAACTGAGATGTCAACAAACATAGACAACAATTCTACCTGAGTCAGAGGAGAAATGGATTTGCACACCCAGAGGAAACTTCCATTGCATTGCCTTGGTGTTATCACAAGCAGCTGGGTCAGCTGTTCATTCTCACTCATCAAATCCTATAACTTTGTCAATCTGCATAATTGATCTTTTAGATATAAAAATGTTAGATACATCAAAATACAAAATATGGAGATCCCTGTGTAAACCAGTCATTGTATTTTATCTTCATGCATTTCAGTGCAGATGTACATCAAAATACAATGCTCTCTGCATTTTTTTTTAATTAAGCCCACCACAGGGCTTGAACTCACAACCATATCAAGACCTGCGCCAAGACAAGAATTGGACACTTAACTGACTGACCACTCAGGTGCTCCTTTCTATCCGTGGGTAGGTAATGCACTGAACCATCACAGAGCTCAGTGGTACTTTTAAGTGGGCCACCAAATCCACATCAGAGTTATTTTTCTTCTATTTTCTTTCTCACCGACATCTCCTTCCTCTGAAACAGGAGAAACTATAGAACAAAGGGAAAGTTCCTTTTTTGTCTTTTCTTGTCTATTCCTGCAGCCCCTTCCTCCTCCTCCCCTTACTCGTTAACTAAAATTAAAATCTTCCTGAGGCAATTGAGAAGCATTCTTTATAAAATTCTTAAATTAGTAGATTATTACAAAAACATGTAAATATAGAATATATGTGTTAAGTGTAGCATAATAAACATTATGCTATAGAAAAATATAGATAAAATAAGCTTATCCAAATATCAGTACCTGAAAGTATTACTCTTTATATTTTGTAATGTTTCCCTCATCTTTTGTATAAATTCACACATATAAAATGGAAGTACACTGCATATATTTTTTAAATTTTCTATTCTTTAGAAATACACCTTGGACATTTTATTTTTTTTATTTTTTTAATAATACATTTATTTTTTATTGGTGTTCAATTTGTCAACATACAGAATAATACCCAGTGCTCATCCCGTCAAGTGCCCCCCTCAGTGCCCGCCACCCAGTCACCCCCACCCCCTTCCCTCCTCCCCTTCCACCACCCCTAGTTTGTTTCCCAGAGTTAGGAGTCTTCCATGTTCTGTCTCCCTTTCTGATATTTCCCACTTATTTTTCTCCTTTCCCCTTTATTCCCTTTCACTATTATTTATATTCCCCAAATTAATGAGACCATATAATGTTTGTCCTTCTCCAGTTAACTTATTTCACTCAGCATAATATCCTCCAGTTCCATCCACATTGAAGCAAATGGTGGGTATCTGTCGTTTCTAATGGCTGAGGAATATTCCATTGTATACATAGACCACACCTTCTTTATCCATTCATCTTTCAATGGACACCGAGGCTCCTTCCACAGTTTGGCTATTGTGGACATTGCTGCTATAAACATCGGGGGGCAGGTGTCCCGGCGTTTCATTGCATCTGAATCTTTGGGGTAAATCCCCAGCAGTGCAATTGCTGGGTCATAGGGCAGGTCTATTTTTAACTCTTTGAGGAACCTTCACACAGTTTTCCAGAGTGGCTGCACCAGTTCACATTCCCACCAACAGTGTAAGAGGGTTCCCTTTTCTCCGCATCCTCTCCAACATTTGTGGTTTCCTGCCTTGTTAATTTTCCCCATTCTCACTGGTGTGAGGTGGTATCTCATTGTGGTTTTGATTTGTATTTCCCTGATGGCAAGTGATGCAGAGCATTTTCTCGTGTGCTTGTTGGCCATGTCTATGTCTTCCTCTGTGAGATTTCTGTTCATGTCTTTTGCCCATTTCAGGATTGGATTGTTTGTTTCTTTGCTCTTGAGCTTAATAAGTTCTTTATAGATCTTGGAAACTAGCCCATACAGCAATTTGGCAGTGTGGCAGGATACAAAATCAATGCCCAGAAGTCAGTGGCATTTCTATACACTAACAATGAGACTGAAGAAAGAGAAATTAAGGCCTTGGACATTTTAAACTATTAAGTTAAATACATGGCATAATATTCCATCATATAGATATAACTAATTCGATCATTCCCTCTTGTTGGAGACCATGTTACTTATGATATATTATAAATAATGCTGAAATAAATGCTATCTTAACTAAACCTTGTACATATACCAATTATTTCTTAAACATTGCTTCCTAAAATGGAAAAAAATGAAATTACTGGGTCAAAAGTATGAATAGTTGTAAGACTTCTGAAGCTGTCACATATTGCACTAATACATGCTGACTGAGGCAGTTCACAGAGTACAAAACTTATATCATCTTCACAGCACTGGGCATCAAAATTTTATAAGCTTTATACTAAATTCAAAAACAAAAATTTGGTAACATTATTTTAAATATAATTGTTTTAATTATTAACGAATTGGAATTATATCTTTGGTTCTTGTTTTTTCTCTTGTTGATGTGAACTTTCAGGTTGATGGTTTTACAAGTATTGAACCAACCTTGCATCCCAAGAATAAATCCCACTTGGTCATGGTGAATAATCTTCTTAATGTACTATTTGAACCTATTGGATAGTATCTTGGTGAGAATTTTTGCATCCATGATTATCAGGGATATTGATCTATAATTCTATAATTCTCCTTTTTGGTAGGGTCTTTGTCTGGTTTTGGAATCAAGGTGACGCTGGCCTCATAAGATGAGTTTGGAAGTATTTCCTCTTTTTCTATCCTTCATAATAGCTTTAGTAGAATAGATATTGTTTCTTCTTTAAAATGATTGATAGAATTCCCCTGCGAAGCTATCTGGCCCTGGACTTTTGCATCTTGGGAGGTTTTTTGATGACTGCTTCAATTTCCTTGTGGGTTATGGGCCTGTTCAGGTTTCCTATTTCTTCCTGTTCCAGTTTTGGTAATTTGTGGTTTTCCAGAAAATGCATCCATTTCCTCTAGTTTGCATACTTTGTTGGCATATACCTGCTCATAATACATTTTTAAAATTGTTTGTATTTCCTTGGTATTGGTTGTGATCTCTCCTCTTTCATTCATGATTTTATTCATTTGAGTCTTTTCTATTTTCTTTCTAATAAGGCTGGCTAATGGTGTAACTATCTTATTAATTCTTATGAAGAATCAGCTCCTGGTTTCGTTGATCTGTTCTACAGTTCTTCTGGTCACTATTTTATTGAGTTCTGCTTGAATCTTTATTATCTTCCTTCTGCCTGGTGTAGGTTTTACTTGTTCTTTCTCCAATTGCTTTAGGGGCAAGGTTAGCATGCGTATTTGAGTTTTTTCCAATTTTTTGAGGGAGGCTTGTATTGAGATGTATTTCCCTCTTAGGACTGTTGTTGCTGTATCCCAAAGATTTTGAACGGCTTTGTCTTCATTTTCATTACTTTCCATGTATCTTTTAAATTCTTCTCTAATTTCCTGGTTGACCCTTTCATCTTTTAGCAGGATGGTCCTTAACCTCCACGTGTTTGAAATCCTTCCATACTTCTTCTTGTGATTGAGTTCTAGTTTCAAAGCATTGTGGTCTGAAAATATGCAGGGAACACTCCCAATCTTTTGGTATCGTTGGAGACTTGATTTGTGACCCAGTATGTGGTCTATTCCGAAGAAAGTTCCATGTGCTCTTGAGAAGAATCTGTATTCAGTTGCATTCAGATGCAAAGTTCTGTATATATCTGTGAAATCCATCTGATCCAGTGTATCATTTAAGACCCTTGTTTCTTTTTTTTTTCTCATTAAACTTTTGTTTTAAACGACCCTTGTTTCTTTGGTGATGTTGTGCTTAAAAAAACCTGTCATTTGCAGAAAGTTTTGTTTTGAAGTCTCCTACTATTAATGTATTATTATCTAAGTATCTCTTTACTTTGGTTTTTAATTGATATTCTTGGCTGCTCCCATATTCATAATAATTAGGTCTCCTTGTTGGGTAGACCCTTTAAGTATGATACAGTGTCCCTCTTCATCTCTTACTACAGTCTTTGGGATAAACCTTAGTTTTTCTGTTATGAGGATTGCTACCCCAGCTTTCTTTTGAGGACCATTTGAACGGTAAATGGTTCTCTAACCTTTCATTTTCAGGCTGGAGATATCCTTAGGTCTAAAATAAGTTTCTTGTAGACAGCAAATAGATGGGTCTTGCTTTTTTATCCAGTCTGAAACCCTGAGTCTTGTGAGGGGATCATTTAGCCCATTCACGTAATAGTTAAGAATTACTATTGAAAGATATGAATTTAGTGTCATTGTAATACCTATTCAGTCACTGTTTTGTGGAGTGTTTCTTTGGGTATCCTCTTTCTTTTACAGGGTCCCCCTTAATATTTCCTGCAGAGCGGTTTGGTGGTCACGTATTCTCAGTTTCTGCCTATCTTGAAAGTTCTTTATCTCTCCTTCTATTCTGAATGAGAGCCTTGCTGGATAAAGTATTCTTGGCTGTATGTTCTTCTCATTTAGTACCCTGAATATATCCTGCCATCCCTTTCTGGCCGCCAGGTCTCTGTGGAGAGGCCTGCTATTAATCTAATATTTCTCCCGATATAAGTTAAGACTCTCTTGTCTCTCACTGCTTTAAGGATTTTCTCTTTATCTTTGGATTTTTCAAGTTTCACTATTAAATGTTGAGGTGTTGAACAGTTTTTATTGATTTTGGGGAGGGGGATCTCTCTATCTCCTGGATCTAAATGCCTGTTTCACTCCCTATATTAAGGAAGTTCTCAGCTATGATTTTTTTCAAATATTACTTTGTGGCCCTCTCTCCCTCTTGGCATCTCAATACATGCAGATAAAGCATTTAACAAAATACAGCATCCATTCCTGATCAAAAGTCCTCAGAGTGTAGGATAGAGGTAACATTCCTCAGCATCTTAAAAGCCATCTATGAAAAGCCCACAGCAAATATCATTCTCAATGGGGAAAAACCGAGAGCCTTTCCCCTAAGATCAGGAATACAACAGGGATGTCCATTATCACCACTGTTATTCAACATAGTACTAGAAGTCCTAGCCTCAGCAACCGGACAACAAAAAGAAATAAAAGGCATTCAAAATCACAAAGAAGAAGTCAAACTCTCCATCTTTGCAGATAACATGATAATATAGAAAATCCAAAGAATCAACCCCAAGATTGCTAGAACTCATATAGCAATTCAGCAATGTAGTAGGATACAAAATCAATACCCAGAAATCAGTGGCATTTCTATACATTAATAATGAGACTGCAGAAAGAGAAATTAAGGAATAAACCCCGTTAAAATTGTACCCAAAAGCATAAGATACCTAGGAATAAACCTAACCAAAGAGGTAAAGAATCTATACCCCAAATACTACAGAACACTTCTGAAAGAAATTGAGGAGGACACAAAGAGATGGGAAAATATTCCATGCTCATGCATTGGAAGAATTAATATTGTGTAAATGTCTATGCTACCTAGGGCTATTTACACATTCAATGCAATCCCTAGCAAAATACCATGGACTTTCTTCAGACTTGGAACAAATGACCTTAAGATTTGTGTGGAATCAGAAAAGACCCTGAATAGCCAGGAGAATATTGAAAAAGAAAACCAGAGCCAGGGGCATCACAATGCTGGATTTCAAGTTGTACTACAAAGCTGTGGTCATCAAGACAGTGTGGTACTGACACAAAAACAGACACATAGCTCAGTGAAACATAATAGAGAACCCAGAAATCGGCCCTCAACTCTATGATCAAGTAATATTTGACAAAGCAAGAAAGACTATCCACTGGAAAAAGGACAGTCTCTTCAATAAATGGTGCTGGGAAAATTGGACATCCACATGCAGAAGAAGGAAACTAGAGCATTATCTTACACCATACACAAAGATAAGCTCAAAATGGATGAAAGATCTAAATATCAGACTAGAATTCATCAAAATCCTAGAGAACACAGGCAACACCTTTTTTGAACTTGGCCACAGCAACTTCTTGCAAGATACATCTATGAAGGCAAAGGAAACAGAAGCAAAAATGAACTCTTGGGACTTGATCAGGATGAAAAGTTTCTATACAGCAAAAGAAACACCTGCACCCCAGTGTTTATAGCAGCAAAGTCTACAATAGCCAAACTGTGGAAGAATCCTCGATGTCCTTCAACAAATGAATGATGTGGTCTATATATACAATGGAATATTAGTCATTAGAAAGCATGAATACCTACCATTTGCTTTGAGGTGGATGTAACTGGAGGGTATTATGCTGAGTAAGGTAAGTCAATCAGAGAAGGACAATCTTCATATGGTTTCACTCAGATGGGGAATATAAGAAATAGTGAAACAGATTATAGGGGAAAGGAGGGAAAATTGGAGAGGGTGACAAAACATGAGAGACTCCTATCTCTGGGAAATGAACAAAATGTAGCAGAAGGGGAGGTGGGCAGGGGGGTGGGGTATATGGGTGATGGGCACCGAGGAGGACACTTGATGGTATGAGCACTGGGTGTTATACTGTATGTGGGTAAATCGAACTTCAATAAAAATTTTTTAAAAAGAATTATATTTTTGAATATTCTTACAGTGAAGTCCTAAAAGATATTTTTCTTTACCTGGAAGGAAACACTACATATTTGCCTGAGTTTTAGTTATAATTTGTCCTTTTCCATATTAGTTCATATTTTGAACGTAGTGCTTTTTATAGACAGAAATGTTTAATTTTATGTAGCTTACACAATCGTTTTAAAAAAATATTTTCCTTCCACGTCGAAGCAAATGGTGGGTATTTGTCGTTTCTAATGGCTGAATAATATTCCATTGTATACTGGAGGGTATTATGCTGAGTGAAATAAGTCAATCAGAGAAGGACAAACATTATATGGTCTCGTTCATTTGGATAATAAAAAAAATAGTGAAACAGAATAAAGGGGAAAGGAGAAAAAATAAGTGGTAAATATCAGAAAGGGAGACATAACATGAAGACTCCTAACTCTGGGAAATGAACAAGGGGTGGTGGAAGGGGAGGTGGGCAGGGGGTAGGGGGAACTGGGTGACGGGTGCTGAGGTGGGCACTTGACGGGATGTGCACTGGGTGTTATTCTATAGGTTGGCAAATTGAACACCAATAAAAAAATTACAAAAAATAATAAATAAATAAATAAAATAAATAAATAAATAAATAAATAAATAAATAAATAAATAAAATGAAAAAATATTTTCAAAAGACCCCGAAAAGCCAGGGGAATTTTAAAAAAGGAAACTATATCTGGGGGCATCACAATGCCAGATTTCAGGTTGTACTACAAAGCTGTGGTCATCAAGACAGTGTGGTACTGGCACAAAAACAGACACATAGATCAATGGAACAGAATAGAGAACCCAGAGATGGGCCCTCAGTTCTATGGTCAAGTAATATTTGACAAAGCAAGAAAGACTGTCCACTGGAAGAAAGACAGTCTCTTCAATAAATGGTGCTGGGAAAATTGGACATCCACATGCAGAAGAATGAAACTAGACCACTCCCTTTCACCATACACAAAGATAAACTCAAAATGGATGAAAGATCTAAATGTGAGCCAAGATTCCATCAAAATCCTAGAGGAGAACACAGGCAACACCCTTTGTGAACTCGGCCATAGTAACTTCTTGCAAGATACATCCACGAAGGCAAAAGAAACAAAGCAAAAATGAACTATTGGGACTTCATCAAGATAAGAAGCTTTTGCACAGCAAAGGATACAGTCAACAAAACTAAAAGACAACCTACAGAATGGGAGAAGATTTGTGCAAATGACGTATCAGATAAAGGGCTAGTTTATAGATAAAGATCTATAAAGAACTTCTGAAACTCAACACCAAAGAAACAAACAACCCAATCATGAACTGGGCAAAAGACATGAAGAGAAATCTCACAGAGGAAGACATAGACATGGCCAACATGCACATGAGAAAATGCTCTGCATCACTTGCCATCAGGGAAATACAAATCAAAACCACAATGAGATACCACCTCACACCAGTGAGAATGGGGAACATTAACAAGGCAGGAAACCACAAATGTTGGAGGGGATGCAGAGAAAAGGGAACCCTCTTACACTGTTGGTGGGAATGTGAACTGGTGCAGCCACTCTGGAAAACTGTGTGGAGGTTCCTCAAAGAGTTAAAAATAGACTTGCCCTACGACCCAGCAATTGCACTGCTGGGGATTTACCCCAAAGATTCAGATGCAATGAAACACGTGCCCCCCGATGTTTATAGCAGCAATGTCCACAATAGCCAAACTGTGGAAGGAGCCTCGGTGTCCATCGAAAGATGAATGGATGAAGAAGATGTGGTCTATGTATACAACGGAATATTCCTCAGCCATTAGAAACGACAAATACCCACCATTTGCTGCAACGTGGTTGGAACTGGAAGGTATTATGCTGAGTGAAGCAAGTCAATCGGAAAAGGACAAACCTTGTATGTTCTCATTCATTTGGGGGATATAAATAATAGTGAAAGGGAATATAAGGGAAGGGAGAAGAAATGTGTGGGAAACATCAGAAAGGGAGACAGAACATAAAGACTGCTAACTCTGGGAAACGAACTAGGGGTGGTGGAAGGGGAGGAGGATGGGGGGTGGGGGTGAATGGGTGACGGGCACTGAGGGGGGCACTTGACGGGATGAGCACTGGGTTTTATTCTGTATGTTGGTAAATTGAACACCAATAAAAAATAAATTTATTATTAAAAATAATAATAATAAATAAATAATGAATGAATGAATAAATAAATAAATAAATAAATAAATAAATAAATAAAATGAAAAATATTTTCCTATAGTCTCAAGAGTTCTTCACCATCCCATATCAAATAATATACCTGATTATATTCCTTGGATTATTTCAAGCGTATATTAATACTCAGCTTATTCATCACAAACCCACGAGGAATGTGTCTAGGTCAAAGCACTCTGTTCCAAAAGCTATTACTTAGACAAACTCTAAATGTTTTAAATATCTCATTTTACTTTTTAAAAAATTTCTCACTTAGTTTAAATTACATATTACCTAAAATCTGAAAACAGCACAATTCAGAAGGCAAAATCATACCCTATCTCAGAAATGACTCTAAACTTGAGAGATTTTGAAAATGTTGGTTCTCTCGTATTTAGTAGCATTGAATTTTGTTTGTTTTAATCCTAACAACTGCAGCTGCCACTTGGTGAGAAGAAACCATCACATTCAAATTAGTATGAGGAGCATTTTGTTGTCTGGCAGCACCTGGATATGGGCATCATCAGGTCAGGTGTCAGTAGGGAACTATGCTACACTGACACTCATGAAGGAACCCTGGGGAGGAAGATGCTAGAAGATACTGAGAAAAAAGCTGAGTAAATGCAGAAACAGTTATTGTTGTTTCGAGGAACCAGCGAACTATACACATATTCTCATCAGACATCTGCTCCATGCTCATATCTCCTCTTCTGAAGAAGTCAGGCCAGCCTTCTGGTAGGATGGACAAGATGCCTGGCAGACCCTCTGCCGCACCAGGTTCCCCTCCTGAGTGGATCCCAACAATCACGCTTTTGGGTAGATCACTAAGATCAGGAGAAAGTGAGTGAAATCTCCAAGGAAAAGAGAACAAAACAAGAACAGTCAGGTGAAACCTGCAGAACCTTAAAGGCAAATCATCCTGGATGAATGACAACTCTGAACATCCCAGGACCTGAACCTGAGACCCTCAGATATGGCCAGGACACTTAACCTGGTGCAAAGGTGTTCTTGGTCAGTGGTAACCCCTGGCTACTGACCCAGAAATGGCTGGAACACACGGTTGGCTCTGTTGCCTGTGCCTTGCCACTCACTGCCTATTTTAATGAAGATGGGTAAAGATTTATGCTGAGCCAGAAGGTTCTATTTGTATCTTTTATTTTTTTATTTGTATCTTTTAAATTCAGTCTCCATTGTAATGTCTGCTTTATTACTTACTACCAAGTTCGCTGGAACCTCTTTCACTGAAACAACACTGCCTCTTTTGGGGTATGGTTTGGAACCAGTTGAGCTCCTTGGCTAATTTTTTTTCTTCCTCCAACTTTTTTTTTTTTTTTTGCTTTCTTTGTACACAATCGATCATATGATAGCTGAGAGTGTTGTCCAATCTACACGTGGGAGCATACCACTTGGAACTTTTTTGTTTTTCCGTGTAAGCTAGCTGTTTTATGAATAAACCCCAAGGTTACACAGTCATTGAAGATCAGAAAGCTGTGATACTATTTCATTGAGTTCACTTTTAAAAACTGAACAAGTATTTATTTAGCACTGAAAATGAAATGGCGTATTCAAAAAAATTGGAACATTCAAATGAAAACTGAAATATTCAGTCATTAAAATTATGTCTTTACAAACTAAAACATCTGGATAGCTGTTGTTGATGAATAATTTTATTCTGAATGTCATTCTTGCATAGAAGTAGCCACATTTCATAGTTATATGCACTTCATATTTTCTGCAAGAGAAAGCCATGGCATACTCTATAATTCAGTTCATACAAGCTCTTTTAATGAACCTCTACTTAACAGGCTCACTGGACTAATCACAAGCTTGCTTTCTTGCTTTACAACTCACTGTCAGGGCACCTGGGCTGCTCAGTTGGTTAAGCCACCAAATCTTGATTTCAGCTCAGGTCACGATCTCAGGGTTGTGAGATAGAGCAGCATAGTGCTGTGCTCAGTGGGGAGTCTGCTGGAGATTCTCTCTCCTTCTCCCTCTGACCACCTCACCAGCACACGCATGTGCACGTGCTCTTGCTCTAAATGTAGGTAAATACATCTTAAAAAGACACACAACCTCACTGATGCTATGGGTGGTGGTAGGACATTCCTGCTTGTCAGGCCCGCACAAGTCAAATCCCAACCAAGAACGAGTTGTGTTTCTTCCCAAAAACATTTATGCCAGTTGTATAATTAATGTAAAATTTGATTAAATCTGATGTTTCAATGAACTATCAGTGTAAAAAGAAAATTGTTTCTCTGAACAACTCAGTGACTCTTAAAAAATTCTTTAAATGTGAGCATAAAACTGCTGTTGATTTGATCATGGAGAAGACTACTTAAAGCATTGGGGATGAGATCATAAAAATCCAGGGAAATTTTGCCTTCCAATGGACTGCAAGGTTGAATTCCTACTTCCCTGACAGGAAAGCAGGAAGAGGAGATGCAAATGCTGCGTTGTGGGGAGGATCCTGCCTGAGTGGAGAGCTCCAGCCCCTACCTTCTGCCCTGTTCCCAGGACCTGGAAGAAACCAGGCCTGTCATCACCCCACCATCCATCAGGACGAGTAAACAGGAAGTCATTTGCCATCCTGGGGCATGTTGCCATAGAAGCCAAAACTGGGCCTTCCCCAAATGCCTCCTCTCATTCTCTGTTTGCAGAATCTTGTCACACATCATCAGGGGAGAAGGAATGAGAGGCCAGAACTAGTGAACCAGTTGGACACTGCTCAAGTGTTTGCGTCTCTAATCCCACATCATCCTCACACAGTGCCAGAATGAGCATCATCCCTGTCTTACCAGGGGGCAGAGAAGGTGCATATAGTTGTGGACCTCTGGCTGCCACCTGCAGGGTCTGGATCCCAGGGTCTGGTTCTCTGCAATTCCCCATCCCTTCAGCAAACAAATACTAACCCTCTCATAAAATACCAGCTGTTCTCAAACTTAACCCTTGAGTGTGGTATAATGAATTTTAGGTGAGTCCTTAAGTCAATAAAAGATAGGAAGAAGGTGTTTACAAATCAGTTGAAAGAAGTATTTCTAACAACACGTAGCTTCAAAACATCTATCCCAGAAATCTTCAAAATTCACAAGGGTAATCTCATTAAGCCACATATTTACTTTTAAAGTTTTAAAGTAAAAATGCTTTGAATAATATAGAAAAAATGACATTTGTAGCTGTCTGCTGAATGTACCCAGAAGGCAGAGAGCAAACAACCCCAGGTTTTCTAAGAACTCAACCAGGGAGAAGGTGCAGAACAGGGCCAAGTGCAGTTAAGAGCCAAAGAGAGAGATGCAATAGACAAGGCATGGCTTCTTATTAGAATTGAAACCTACACATCTGTAAAAAGAATGAAAGAAGATTTAGAGATGTTGACAATATAAATACTGAAAATACTGAGTGAATAAAAACAGGCTGAAAAATACAAGTTCAGTCTGATTCAAGCCATGTGTATTTATTCTAATGACCTATGAAAACACAGAAAGCCACAATATTGGGCAGCCCCGGTGGCACAGCGGTTTAGCGCCGCCTGCAGCCCAGGGCGTGATCCTGGAGACCCTGGATGGAGTCCCACGTCAGGCTCTCTGTATGATGCCTGCTTCTCCCTCTGCCTGTGTCTCTGCCTCTCTCTCTCTCTCTCTCTCTCTGTCTCTATGAATAAATAAATAAAATATTTAAAAAAATAAGAAAGCCACAATATTAACTTTATGTACACGAACCTTATTTAAAATAATACCAGTGGTGCCTGGGTGTCTCAGTCTGTTCAGTGACTGGCACTTGATTTCAGCTCAGGTAATGATCTCAGGGTTGTGGGATCGAGCTCAGCACCACATCTACTTGGGCTTCTCTCCCTTTTCCCCTCCTCTTGCTAACGTGTGAACATTCCCACTCTGTCTCTCTGTGTCAAATAAATGAAAAAAATCTTTTTAAAAAATAAAACGAAATGAAATAATACCCAAAAGTAAAAACATGGAAGGTAAAATACATACTAACCCCAGGGTTGCCTCTGGGATGGGAAAGAGTAAACACTGTAGGAATAAGAAGGCTCCTACTTTTGTTCCATTTTATTAAATTAAAAAAGAGATATGATACTTTCTAAAATGTAGGTGGTGGTACATGGGTTTCCTGTTACGCTTTCTCTTCACTGGTTTGTATGCTTGAAGTACTTCATAATTAACTAAACAGTTAAAAGTCAGCATGAGAAGCAGAGAGGGAGAGAGTGGCCCTGTCCCTTGGAAAGTCAGGCAGATGCTTTCCCTGGGACGAAGCAGGTCTCAGTCGGGATGCACAAACCAGACGGCAGACAGGGTCTGTGCCACAAGCCTGGCCTCTGTACCCTCCTCATCCCAGTGCCGTCTCCTTCAGGGTTGGGAGAATTGCAACCACATTCTGTTCCTGAGTTTTCCCTAAGCCTAGGTTTTAAGTGGTGCTGCCACTTCTTCTCTATTCCTGTGACTTGGTTCTGAGAACGAATCCAATAGGGGTGCTTGGCTGGTGCAGGTGGTGGAGCACGAGACTTTTGAGCTCAGGATTGAGCCCCACACTGGGTGTGTAGAGATGACTTAAAAATAAAAGTTTTAAAAAAGAGGAAGAAGAAATCTTAGATAGCCTGCATTGGCTGCTGGTAATGATGGTTGGCATTGTTTTAAACTGGAACTCCCATGAACAAATCAGTGTAAGTGAATCGATTTGCGTGAAGGTTCTTAAGGCATTGTCATCTATCTGCTTCTGTTCTCTATCTTCATAGCCTGTAAATTCTTCTGGGGCACAAAACAATTTTATTTATATTTTTATCTTTGTGTCTCAGCATCTGGCGCAGTGCCTGACATCCATCAGAGCAAACATCTGTGTTCAAGATGGAGTGAAAATTCAGAAACATAGAGCACTGCACAGTAAGAGGAACATGATCAAAAGAAGGAGACTGTAGGAGAAGAATTTTGAGAAAGGCTGTGTGTTATAATGAAACACATTTACTACAAATTAGGACAATGTTTGCAATACATTTATTTCTGGTGAATTGGTCATGAGGTATGAATGCTATTCTATCTATAATGCATGCAGGTATGGGCTTTAGCTATTGCGTCTTCCCTGCTTCTGTTTTAGTTTTTTAATTATCCTGAAGTCAAACTAGTGGAAAACTATATAAAATAATACAAGCTCTTGTACAACCTTTACTTAGATAAAGACCCTTTTTAGCTATTTTCCCTACAAACTCAATGGATGGTGCACTGCATCTGCTTGTCCCACCACCTTAGTCATCTTCAATCTGGTTGGAAAACCCCTTCCTAAAACACACTTTTTAAACTCTTCATGACGTTGGCATTCCGAGGAGTTCAGGTGATTGTGTCCATCTGGATTTATGTGATGGCTTCCTCATTTTAGATGCAAGTCAAATATTTTTGGCAAAAATACTACTTAGTTGATTTTGTGTGTCTCAAAAGATATATGCATCACTACAGGGAGAATATAATGTTAGTTTTGTTCCATTATATTTTTTGAGATTTTTTAAAAATTTATTTGAGAGACAGAGCAAGAGGAGGAAGAGGGGCAGAAGGAGAGGGAGAAGCAGACTCCCCACTGAGCAGGGAGCCCAACATGGGGCTCAATCCCAGGACCCTGAGACCATGATCCGAGCTGAAGGCAGACACGTCACTGACAAAGCTCCCCAGGTGCTCCATTTTGTTCTGATATTAATGATGCTAAATATGATCACTTGTTAGGTAGTATTACCACATCACTCCTGTAAAGATACTGTTTTCTCTTTGTAAAAAGTCATCTGTGGGGTGATGTTTAAGGCCGAATATTCTTTCATTGCAGTGAACCTAGTGTACATTGGTGGTTCTTGCTTGAGCTAATTATTACATAGGTTTGCCAAAATACTGATTTTCCATTAGTCATTGTACATTTATTAGCTGGGGGAGTTTTCCCTCCATACCTACCTTTATCATTGTACTCACAGATTCTGTTTGTGTCTTCAGTGGATTATAATCCATGACCATGACCATATTATAATTTTGCTGCTCAAAGTGTCCTACATCTAACCAGTAGGAATTCCTTGGCTCTGAATCATGCTAATGCACTGCTGTAATTTCTTGAGCAGTTCTAGTTACTAGGTTAGTTACTTTCTAACCTAACAAGGCTGTCCTTTTACTTTCCCTTCTCTAAACCTGGAAGCAGCCTTTGCTCCAAGGTCCCGGTGACAGTAGGATGGTACTCATATCTCAAGGCCTGCGCCATAGACGTGCTTGTTGCTACAAAGTTGTAGGCCATGCAGGGCTCTGACCTGCCTCCACGGGCTCTGACCTTCCTCCACTGCAGTAACTTCAGCTGGTCTTCTGACAGGAGTGTGGCTTCCCTTCAACTAGTTCATCACCCTGGAGCCAGTCACCTTTCCAAAATTCACATCTGTTCTTGTCATACCTATGGCAAAAGCATGGGTGGGAATGAAAATTCATGTGCTTCGTGATGCACTTGAAACCATTTGGTTGTTGGATAAACACAAAATCATTAACATCATCAGAGACCCCACATGGGCTGTCCTTCCCTACATCCCACTCACATTTGGTCTGCTTTATCCCAGCCCTGAATCAATAAGACAAGCATCTTTATAAGATCAGGAAATTTAGACAGACATGTGCAGAGGGTAGCAATGTGGAAAATAAGAGAAAATGTCCATGTTCAAGCCAAGGAGAGGGACCTGGGACAGATCCCACCACCGAAGGAGCCCTGCCAACACCTCAATCTCAGACTTCCAGCCTCCAGAGTGGTGAGGAAATGCATTTCTATTGCTCAAGCTCCCATGGCCATGGCACTTGGTTATAGCCGCCTTAGCCAGCTAGCACACTGTCTTTCTGCTGTTTCAGATCACAGCACTTAGCACAGAATTTCACACCACAAACACTTAATAAATGTTTTTTCATGTGACTTGAGTTAATCACCACATTATAGTGCATGCCTTCCCATTGAGAGTGTAAATAACTGTGGCCTTGGGGTCAGAAGTGACTTCAAATTCTATCACCTTACTAGCTGAGTGACAGTGGGAAAGAAAGCACAGCTCAGGTTAAGGGGATGATAATAATCTAACACATGGGAATAGTTTGGTAATTAAATGAGATTCTGTGAAGTATTTAGCATAGTGCCTGAAAAATAAAATGCACTCAATAAATATTATCTATCACTGCTGTTAGCTTCACTGTATCACAAGATGAGACAGGGTGGAGAGATATACGAGAGTACATTTTGGCGATCTTGTGCAGGGTAGATAAAATACATTATACATTTTCTTCAGCATCTTAATTATAAGTGAACTAAAGACCAGACTAAGTTCCTCAAAAAAGAATGTCTCTCTTCACTGTGTCTGCAGTATTTCATGGGAATATTCCTGCTTTTTGGCTGTCACAACCAAGATTCTTTACCAGAAGACATAAGGCAATGCCTAGAGTGACAGACCATTACACCTCGCCTTTGGAAGGAGGTCCATGCAGGGGCATGGCTCTAGAAGACTAAAGCCATCCCAGAGAACATCCAGAATGGAATAGGGCTGAACTGGGGGGAATCGATCTAAGCTCCTCAACCATGTGGTTATTCCCTAGAAAGTGGTGTTCTCATGCCAGGGTCACTTTACTGTTTGGATGTAAGACTTTACATACAATGGAAGCAGTGAAGTGTGTCTCTGAGGATAAGAACTTCCAAACTAGAAGAAGACATGGAGGACTATTGTGTTTATTATCCACATGTGTGGTCCACTGGGGCCCCTCATCTCCTGGATGATGTCAGGGGACATGGAGGCCGTTTCAGGTAACAGGTGAAACCAGACAACTTCACTAAAGCCCAGAAGCAAGGGGGAGGGAGTCAGGGACTGGAGGGGCCAGCTGGGAATTGATATAAGGAAGACTGTGCCTCACTGGCCTCAGCCAGTTGAGTCTGGAAAGTCAAGTTCAAGAAGCACAATCTGTGTCTTAGCAGATTTTTAGCATACAGTATTGTTAACTATGATCATCATGGCACTCATGAGATCTTCAGAACTCGTGTGTCTTGCATAACTGAACTTTTGTACCATTTGATAGTCTCCTTATTCCCTGAGTTGCACCCCCAGCAACCACCACTCTATCTCTGCTTCTTGGGATATTACTATTTTAGATTCCACACATAAGTGAGAGCATCCCAACAAAGTTATTTTTAAAAAGAAGAAGAAGCTGGATCTGATCCTGCCACTTCAGTTTGAGAAAAGAGGCTTCAGTAACTGCTGATCTCACTCGTTTGCTTTTTTCTTAATCCTTTAATGATGGTCTAGAATGCTTCTGTGTCCCTATGGGTCCACTTGACCCTAACAGGCCAAATTTTCTTCTTATTTTTTTGGTATATTTTTTATTGGAGTTCAATTTGCCAACATATAGCATAACACCCAGTGCTCATCCTATCAAGTGCCCCCACTGAGTGCCCGTCACCCAGTCACCACATCCCCTGTCCACTTTATCTTCCATTACCCCTTGTTTGTTTCCCAGAGATAGGAGTCTCTCATGTTCTGTCACTCTGATATTTCCCACTCATTTTCTCTCCTTTCCCCTTTCACTATTTTTTATATTCCACAAATGAATGAGATCATATAATGTTTGTCTTTCTCTGATTGACTTACTTAACTCAGCATAATACCTTCCAGTTCCAACCACGTTGAAGCAAATGGTAGGTATTTGTCATTTCTAATGGCCGAGTAATATTTCATTTTATATATATGTATATATATAATATTTCATTTTTTTATTTCATTGTTGAAATGAAAATTTATCATTATTATTAATTATTAATTATGAATATTTCATTATTCATATATTTTACTATATAAAATATTATATAAATATAATATTTCATAATATATTAATATTTTATATATATATACCATATCTTCTTTATCCATTCACCTATCGATAGACACTGAGGCTCCTTCCACAGTTTGGCTATTGTGGACATTGCTGCTATAAACATCGGGGTGCAGATGTCCTGGCGTTTCACTGCATCTGTATCTTTGGGGTAAATCGCCAGCAGTGCAATTGCTGGATTGAAGGGTAGCTCAACTTTTAACTCTTTGAAGAACCTCCACACAGTTTTCCAGAGTGGCTGCACCAGATCACATTCCCACTAACAGTGCAAGAGGGTTCCCCTTTCTCTACATCCTCTCCAACATTTGTTGTTTCCTGTCTTGTTAATTTTCGCCATTCTCACTGGTGTGAGGTGGGATCTCATTGTGGTTTTGATTTGTATTTCCCTGATGGCAACTGATGTGGAACATTTTCTCATTTGCTTGCTGGCCATGTGTATGACTTCTTTGGTGAAATTTCTGTTCATGTCTTTTGCCCATTTCATAATTGGATTGTTTGTTTCTTTGCTGTTGAGTTTCATAAGTTCTTTATAGATCTTTGGATACTAGCGCTTTAACTGATAGGTCATTTGCAACTATCTTCTCCCATTCTGTAGATTGTCTTTTAGTTGTGTTGACTGTTTCTTTTGCTGTGCAGAAGCTTTTCATCCTGATTAAGTCCCAAGTTCATTTTTGCTTCAGTTTCCCTTGCCTTCAGGATGTATCTTGCAAGAAGTTACTGAGGCCAAGTTCACAAAGGGTGTTGCCTGTGTTCTCCTCTAGCATTTTAATGTATTCCTGTCTCACATTTAGATCTTTCATCCATTTTGAGCTTATCTTTGTCTATGGTATAAGAGAATGCTTTAGTTTCCTTCTTCAGCATGTGGATGTCCAAATTTCCCAGTACCGTTTATTGAAGAGACTGTCCTTTTTCCAGCAGATAGTCTTTCCTGCTTGTCGAATAACAGTTGACCATAGAGTTGAGGGCCCATTTCTGGGTTCTCTATTCTGTTCCATTGATCCATGTTTGTTTTTGTGCCAATACCAATCAGGCAACAAAAAGAAATAAAAGGCATTCAAATTGGCAAAGAAGAAGTCAAACTCTCCCTCCTTGAAGATGACGTGATACTGTATGTAGAAAACCCAAAAGACTCCACCCCATCGATAGCTAAAACTCATACAGCAATTTGGCAGTGTGGCAGGATACAAAATCAATGACCAGAAGTCAGTGGCATTTCTCTACACTAACAATGAGACTGAAGAAAGAGAAATTAAGGAGTCAATCCCATTTACAATTGCACCCAAAAGCATAGGATACCTAGGAATAAACCTAACCAAGTTTTTAGGGTAAAGGATCTACCCTAAAAACTATAGAACACTTCTGAAAGAAATTGAGGAAGACTCAAAGAGATGGAAAAATATTCCATGCTCATGGATTGGCAGAATTAATATTGTGAAAATGTCAATGCTACCCAGGGCAATGTATACATTCAATGCAAGCCCTATCAAAATACCATGGACTTTCTTCATAGAGTTGGAATGAATAATCTCAAGATTTGTGTGAAATCAGAAAAAAACGCGAATAGCCAGGGGAATATTGAAAAAGAAAACCAGAGCCGGGGGCATCACAATGCTGGATTTCAAGTTATACTACAAATCTGTGATCCTCAAGACAGTATTGCTGAGGCGAGCACTTCTAGTACTATGTTGAATAACAGTGGTGAGAGTGGACCTCCCTGTTGTATTCCTGATCATAAGGGAAAGGCTCCCAGTGTTTCCCCATTGAGAATTATATTTGTTGTGGGCTTTTCGTAAATGGCTTTTAAGATGCTGAGATATGTTCCCTCTATTCCCTACATTCTGAAGAGTTTTGATCAGGAATGGATGCTGTATTTTGTCAAATGCTTTCTCTGCATCTATTGAGAGGATCATATGGTTCTTATTTTTCTCTTGTTTATTTGATCTATATCATTGATTGCTTTACGAGTGTTGAACCAGCCTTGCATCCTGGGGATAAATCCCACTTGGTCATCGTGAATAATCTTCTTAATGTACTGTTGGATCCTATTGGCTAGTATCTTGTTGAGAATTTTTGCATCTGTGTTCATCAGGGAAATTGGTCTATAATTCTCCTTTTTGGTGGGGTCTTTGTCTGGTTTTGGAATTAAGGTGATGCTGGCCTCATAAAATGAGTTTGGAAGTATTCCATCCCTTTCTATCTTTCAGAACAGCTTTAGTAGAATAGGTATTGTTTCTTCTTTAAATGTTTGATAGAATCTGCCTGCAAACCCATCTGGCCCTGGACTTTTGTGTCTTGGGAGGTTTTTGATGACTGCTTCAATTTCCTCCTTGGTTATAGGCCTGTTCAGGTTTTCTATTTCTTCCTGTTCCAGGTTTGGTAATTTGTGGTTTTCCAGAAATGCATTCATTTCTTCTAGATTGCCTAATTTATTGGTGTGTAGCTGCTTATAATATGTTTTTTAAATAATTTGTATTTCCTTGGTATTGGTTGTGATCTCTCCTTCTTCATTCATGATTTTATTAATTTGAGTCTTTTCTTTTTCATTTTTAATAAGGCTGGCTAATGGTTTATCTATCTTATTAATTCTTTCAAAGAACCAACTCCTGGTTTTGTTGATCTGTTCTACAGTTCTTCGGGCCTCTATTTCATTGAGTTCTGCTCGACTATTTATAAACTCTCTTCTGCTTGGCATAGGTTTTATCTGCTGTTCTTTCTCCAGTTCCTTAGGTGTGAGGTTAGCTTGTGTATTTGAGTTTTCCCAATTTTGAGGGATGCTGTAATGCGATGTATTTCCCTCTTAGGACTGTTGTTGCTGTATCCCAAATATTTTGAATAGTTGTTTCTTCATTTTCATTACTTTCTGTGAATCTTTTAATTCTTCTCTAATTTCTTGGTTGACCCTTTCATCTTTTAGAAGGATGCTCCTAACCTTCCCATGTTTGAGTTTCTTCCAAATTTCTTCTTGTGATTAAGTTCAAGTTTCAAAGCATTGTGGTCTGAAAATATGCAGGGGACAATCCCAATCTTTTAGTATTGGTTAAGACGTGATTTGTGACCCAGTATGTGGTCTATTCTGAAGAAAGTTCCATGTACACTTGAGAAGAATGTGTATTCAGTTGCGTTTGGATGTAAAGTTCTGTAGATATCTGTGAAATCCATCTGGTCCAGTGTATCATTTAAAGTTCTTGTTTCTTTGGAGATGTTGTGTTTTGAAGATTAATTAGAGAAAGTGCCATGTTCAAGTCTCCAAGTATAAGTGTATTGTTATTTAAGTATGGCTTAACTTTGGTTATTAATTGATTAATATACTTGGCAGCTCCTGCATTCGGGGCATATATATTGAGGATTGTTAGGTCCTCTTGTTGGATAGACCCTTTAAGTACGATATAGTGTTCCTCTTCATCTCTTACTACAGTCTTTGGGATAAACTTTAATTTATCTGATATAAGGATTGCTACCCCAGCATTTTTTTGAGGACCATTTGAATGGTAAATGGTTCTCCAACCTTTTATTTTCAGGCTTTAGGTGCCCTTCTGTCTAAAATGAGTCTCTTGTATACAGCAAATAGATGGGTCTTGCTTTTTTATCCAGTCTGAAACCCTGTGTCTTGTGATGGGATCATTTAGCTCATTCACGTTCAGAGTTACTACTGAAAGATATGAATTTTGTGTCATTATAATACCTATTCAGTCTGTGTTTTTGTGGATTATTTCTTTGGACTTCTTTCTTTTACAGAATCCCCCTTAATCTTTCTTGCAGAGCTGGTTTGGTGGTCACATATTCTTTCAGTTTCTGCCTATCTTGGAAGCTCTTTATCTCCCCTTCTATTCTGAATGAGAGCCCTGCTAGATAAAGTATTCTTGGGTGCCTGTTCTTTTCATTTAGTACCCTGAATATATCATTCCAGTCCTTTCTGGCCTGCCAGGTCTCTGTGGAAAGGTCCGCTGTTAATCTAATATCCCTCCCCATGTAAGTTAGGGATCGCTTGTCTCTTGCCACTTTAAGGGTTTTTTCTTTATCTTTGGAATATGCAAGTTTCACTGTTACATGTCAAGGTGTTGAACAGTTTTTAATGATTTTAGGGGGGGACCTCTCTATTTCCTGGATCTGAATGCCTGTTTCCCTCCCCTAATTAGGGAAGTTCTCAGCTATGATTTGTTCAAATACACTTTCTGGTCCCCTGTCCCTTTCGGCGCCCTCTGGAACCCCAATGATATGTAGATTTTTTTCCTTCTGAGGCTGTCATTTATTTCCCTTAACCTTACTTCATAGTCTCTTGTTTTTCTCTTTTTCCCTCAGTTTCCTTCCTTGCCATCAACTTGTTTTCTATGTCACTCACTCCTTCTACCTCATTAACCTTCATCGTTAGGACCTCCAGTTTGGATTGCATCTCATTTAATTGATCTTTAATTTTGGCCTGATTAGATCTAAATTCTGCAGTCATGAAGTCTCTTGATTCTTTTATGCTTTTTTCCATAGCCACCAGTAGCTTTATAATTGTGCTTCAGAATTGGTTTTCTGACGTTGAATTGTAATCCAAATTCTGCAACTCTGTGGCAGAGAGTACTATTTCTGATTCTTTCTTTTGTGGTGAGTTCTTTCTAGTCACTTTGCTCAGTGCAGAATGGCTGTATGAGTGGGCTGCATCAAGAATATCAACCATGACCTAAGTAAATTTCACCCTAGATGATTCTGCCAGGGTCAGAGACCAGAAATTGAAAACAAAGATCAGAATTAAATAAAACAAAAGGACCACTAAAGTGAAACCTAATTATAAAACAAAGTAGTAAAAAATAAAAGGCCAGGAATCCTAAAGAATAGAAAAAAAAAGAAAAGAAAAAGAAAAAAGAAAAAAAGGAGAAGAATTCAAGGGGGGGGGGTACTGGGAGATGGTGGTGGTGACGAAGTTGTAGTAGTGGGAGAATGTAGTCTACCTGGGGGGTTCTAGAGGGTGATCCTCTTGTTTCTGAGTATATTAAGTTCTGTATATTAGAAGACACTCAGTTCCAAATTTATATAAAACAGAAATACTTGTAGAAGGCCCCAACATTGACCACCAAAACATAAATGAGATAAAACAGGGGGGCAGAATGGGAATGAGGAATCTCACAGAATGAACCAGCACAGTATACCACTTGGTTCTGGGTGCATACTGGTCATGTTTTTGAAGGTATTAACTTCTGCCATTGTATTTCCCACACAGTTCTTCTCCCTTCCCTTATATTCCCTTTCACTATTATTTATATTCCCCAAATGAGTGAGAACATACAATGTTTGTCCTTCTCCGATTGACTTACTTCACTCAGCATAATACCTTCCATTTCCATCCACGTTGAAGCAAATGGTCGGTATTTGTCATTTCTAATGTCAGAAAGGGAGACAGAACATAAAGACTCCTAACTCTGGGAAACGAACCAGGGGTGATGGAAGGGGAGAAGGGCGGGGGATGGGGGTGAATGGGTGATGGGCACTGAGGGGGGCACTTGACAGGATGAGCACTGGGTGTTATTCTGTATGTTGGCAAATTGAACACCAATAAAAAATAAATTTATTATTATTAAAAAAAAACTTCTGCCATTGTAGAACAACATGAGGCAGAGAAAACACAAAACACAAAACAAAACAAAAAATATATCTTGTATATCTCCCAAAATTATGGTGAGCACGTTGAAGGGAATCTAGAAGTGGAAAATATATCTAGGACCTGTAATTGTAGAAATATTGAAGTCAAAAAGGAAGAATCTTAAAAATGAATAGGTGGTAAAATATTGTAGTTAAGGTGGAAAAAAGAAAAAAAATGGAAATTTACAGTCTGATATAGAAACAAGTTGTACTGGAAAAAGGAAGAAAAAAAGAGGAAAAAAGGAGGGGTAACCTCTGGTTCTATGTACTGTAAATCCCTCAACTTCCCCTGGACCTTCCTAGTGCTGCTTAGTCAGGAACTTGCTCTTCCCCTGTCCATCCAGCTGGTCTTCTGGGGGAGGGGCCTGTTGTGCTGGTTCTCAGGTGTGTGTACCTGGGAGCTACCGTGCCCCCTGCTAGGTGCCGGGCTCAGTGGGAGCTGTTTACCTCGTGAGACCCCTGTTCCCTGACACCCTGCCTCTCCCAGGCACAGGGTGAAACAAAGAAGAACAACACCACTGGTGGCGGCTAGGTCCCTAGCCCTGGAGTCTGCTCCCTGCGGTGACTACCGCAGTCTCCCAGTCTGCACTGGCCTGGATGCTCCCAGGGCGGGGGTCACTGACCTGCACAACTTGGGGGCACCCAGCAGCAGGAAAGCCCTCACTGTCCTGTGCTCTCCCTGCCTCTGCCTATCCCCAGAGGAGTGCAGGATCCTGGGCTGTGTCCCCTTAGCACCCTGGGATCCAGGGCCTGCACTGCTGGAATTGTGCTCCCAGGCCATGGCTCCTGAAAGCAGCAGGATGCAGCCCCCTCCCAGGCCAAATTTTCTTGTAATTAATCAAGAAAATGTTCTAAATACCATAGGGATAACAGCAATTGACATGCAGCTCTCACGACTTTTCTGGAGGGATCTGCTCCACTGGAAATACTGAAAATCAAAATTATTCTTACTCTTGAAAAAAAGGCATCTCCTCAACTCTGAGCGAGCCTCCTAGTCTTTAAACTAGGGGCTCCCAAGAGTAACAGACACCAGCACACCTGATGGTCTTTTCTACCCAACAGGATAAAATACCCACTCTGTGAGCATGCTATATTCCAAATTACTTCACATTCTCAAGATTGCCAGATCTTATTCGACCCCCAGTTACCACCCTGACTTTTGTCCCCAACTATTATGACTGCAAACCCACCCTTGGGAGTCATGAGATCATTACCCCAGAGGAGTACCAGCATCTCTTCCTTCATTATTTCCAGTCATTTGGGAGATTAGAGAGACAAGAAAGGATGAGTGAAATCTTCAGAGACCTTTCTACAGGAAAATTAACTACTTTCTACTTGTTATATTCAGGGAAAAGTAGTCTGTGATTAAAAATTAGTGAAAAAAAGCTAATGTTCAAAAATAGACATAGCTTTCCATCTGCACCGATATGGTCTTTGATAAAGATGTGTTTTCATTCTCTTTTAATAATCCCAGGTCCTGTGACTGATTTCTGAGAAAATGCTGTATTACAAACTCCAGGTGGGTCATGGCCCACTAATGATACCAGAGTATAAACCGAAGTCATAACCCTTCCATTAAATTTTGAGCAATCACAATACACACCAGTGATGATGCTGAAAAACAAGCATTTTTCTAGAGAAGCACAGACCATTTATGGGAATATTGAACTGCTGTTCAGTAAACACAGATGCTTGAGAAGAGTCAGCTGTAAACCAAAGAGCTTGAGTCTGGGGGAGTGGGTGGAAGGGAAAGCCAACAGCAGAAGGTTTCCATGACCTAAGGGTAGACAGTTTGTACATATCATGTCTATCACCATAAATATTTCTACAGCACATTGAGACAGTGATCTATCTTCTGAAAATGAATGCTGGCTTTTAGATATCTAACAACTCAGTTTGTAACTGTTACATTTGTGCATTTAATTTATGATATTTTCTTTGATTATCATTTAAAAGTTGTTCACTAAATTAAAGATCATATCTATCAGATGTAGCAAATGCTTCTGCTGCCTTGCATCTCATCAACACACCGCAGCTGATTCCCGCTGCAGTTGGGACCACCTGTCTGTAAAAGCGCCAACATGCCATCTAAAGCACTCCACCTCCACAGTTCCACACCAAAGCCTGTTCAGAGCCAAAGAGCTTGCTCAGCCCCACAAAAGCAAAGTCCAGGAGTATGGGCAGCTCTCAGGCAGGGAGGTATGGGAAGTGGCAGAGAAGTGCCCCAACCTCCTGTACTTCAGATGGAGAGTCCCATTCTGTATGTTCCTCAGAGATTCTTGAAAAACTGTGCCAGCCTCAACTTCAAGGACTTACCATAGTGTGGGCTTCTTCTCCCTCCCCAGCCCATTATCTATGCACCTTCTCTAGTGCTTCCTGGGCTCCCCTCCCAATCAAAGCATCTGCTCCCAGCTTCACATATAAAGTTCTACTTTCAGAAGAAGCCAAATATCTGAAGATCTAGAGTCATCTAGATGAAAGAAATTTTATCTAGGAATTTAGATACTGAAACAAAGGCAATGAGGCAACTTGGAAAGAGTACCATCTAATCCTCCAACACTTATCTATGTAGCATTTACCAAGTGCCGAGCACTGTTGCCAGCACTGGGGAGACTGTTCCAGGAAGTGGCTATAAGAATAGCTGCTTACAGAGTTATTATTTGTAAAGCACTTAGCACTGTGCCTACCACACAGTAAGTAGTATGTGTCTATTATTAAACTAATAGAAAATAGAAGAGTGGACTAAGTCCCAAGTACCTATTGATTATATCTCCCCATTTAAACGACCTTTCAGCTTTTCAACAAACTCCAATAATCTTTTCAATTAATTTTTTTATTTCAAGATAATTAGACATTCAGTGAAGTTGTAAGAAATAAATTACAGAATGACTGAATGTGCCCTTATCTGAGTAGCGTAATTTTAATTACAGTGCTAATCAAAATAATTCATTTCTCTATTTTCTCTTTCTGTTTTGCCTGGAACACAGGGTCCAGTGATTTCTTATTGAGGTGAAATTTTCATAACGTAAAATAAACCATTTTAAAGTGAATGGCATTTAATATATTCATAACATTGTGCGACTATCCATATCAAATTCCAAAACAGTTTGTGAGCCAAAAAGGAAACCTTGTGATAGTAGGCAGGCACTCTGTGTTCTCCCTCATCCCAGCCCCTGACACCCTGCCAATCTGATTTTGTAACCGTTAATTTACCAATTCTGTGTATTTCATATAAATGGAGCCATAACCAGCATCACCTTGATTCCAAAACCAAAGACCCCACCAAAAAAGGAGAATTATAGACCAATATCCCTGATGAACACAGATGCAAAAATTCTCAACAAGATACCAGCCAATAGGATCCAACAGTACATTAAGAAGATTATTCATCATGACCAAGTAGGATTTATCCCCGGGATGCAAGGCTGGTTCAACACTTGTAAAGCAATCAATGTGATTGATCATATCAGCAAGAGAAAAAACAAGAACCATATGATCCTCTCAATAGATGCAGAGAAAGCATTTGACAAAATACAGCATCCGTTCCTGATCAAAACTCTTCAGAGTGTAGAGATAGAGGGAACATTCCTCAGCATCTTAAAAGCCATCTACGAAAAGCCCACAGCAAATATCATTCTCAATGGAGAAACACTGGGAGCCTTTCCCCTAAGATCAGGGACATGACAGGGATGCCCACTCTCATCACTGCTCTTCAAAAAAGTACTAGAAGTCCTAGCCTCAGCAATCAGACAACAAAAAGACATTAAAGGTATTCAAATTGGCAAAGAAGAAGTCAAACTCTCCCTCTTTGCAGATGACATGAATCTGTACATAGAAAACCCAAAGACTCCACCCCAGGATTGCTAGAACTCATACAGCAATTTGGCAGTGCGGCAGGATACAAAATAAATTCCCAAAAGTCAGTGACATTTCTCTACACTAACAATGAGACTGAAGAAAAAGAAATTAAGGAGTCAATCCCACTTACAATTACACCCAAAAGCATAAGATACCTAGGAATAAACCTAACCAAAGAGGTAAAGGATTTATACCCTAAGAACTACAGAATACTTCTGAAAGAAATTGAGGAAGACAGAAAGAGATGTGAAAATATTCCATGCTCATGGATTGGAAGAATTAATATTGTGAAAATGTCAATGCTACCCAAGGCAATTTACACATTTAATGCAATCCCTATCAGAATACCATGGACTTTCTTCAGAGAGTTGGAACAAATCATCTGGAGATTTGTGTGGAATCAGAAAAGACCCCGAATAGCCAGGGGAATATTAAAAAGGAAAACCATATCTGGGGGCATCACAATGCCAGATTACAGGATGTACTACAAAGCTGTGGTCATCAAGACAGTGTGGTACTGGCACAAAAACAGACACATAGATCAATGGAACAGAATAGAGAATCCAGAAGTGGACCCTCAACTTTATGGTTAACTAATATTCGATAAAGCAGGAAAGACCATCTACTGGAAAAAAGACAGTCTCTTCAATAAATGGTGCTGGGAAAATTGGACATTCACATGCAGAAGAATGAAACTGGCCATTGTCCTATACCATACGCAAAGATAAACTCAAAATGGATGAGAGATCTAAATGTGAGACAGGATTCCATCAAAATCCTAGAAAACACAGGCAATACCCTTTTTGAACTTGGCCACAGCAACTTCTTGCAAGATAAATCCATGAAGGCAAGGGAAACAAAAGCAAAAATGAATTCTTGGGACTTCATCAAGATAAAAAGCTTCTGCACAGCAAAAGAAACAGTCAACACAACTAAAAGACAACCTACAGAATGGGAGAAGATAGTTGCAAATGACCTATCAGGTAAAGGGCTAGTATCCAAGATCTATAAAGAATTTACGAAACTCAACAGCAAAGAAACAAACAATACAATCATGAAATGGGCAAAAGACATGAACAGAAATCTCACAGAGGAAGACATAGACATGGCCAACAAGCACATGAGAAAATTCTCTGCATCACTTGCCATCAGGGAAATACAAATCAAAACCACAATGAGATACCACCTCACACCAGTGAGAATGGGGAAAATTAACAAGGCAGGAAACCACAAATGTTGGAGAGGATGTGGAGAAAGGGGAACCCTCTTGCACTGTTGGTGGGAATGTGAACTGGTGCAGCCACTCTGGAAAACTGTGTGGAGGTTCCTCAAAGAGTTAAAAATAGACCTGCCCTATGACCCAGCAATTGCACTGCTGGGGATTTACCCCAAAGATACAGATGCAGTGAAATGCCAGGACATCTGCACCCCGATGTTTATAGCAGCAATGTCCATAACAGCCAAACTGTGGAAGGAGCCTCAGTGTCTATCGATAGATGAATGGATAAAGAAGATGTGGTTTATGTATACAATAGAATATTACTCAGCCATTAGAAATGACAAATACCCACCATTTGCTTTGATGTGGATGGAACTGGGTGGTATTATGCTGAGTGAAATAAGTGAATCGGAGAAGGACAAACATTATATGGTCTCATTTATTTGGGGAATATAAAAAATAGTGAAAGGGAATAAAGGGGAAAGGAAAAAAATAAGTGGGAAATACCAGGAAGGGAGACAGAACATGAAAGACTCCTAACTCTGGGAAATGAACTAGGTGTGGTGGAAGGGGAGGGGGATGGGGGTGGGGCTGGCTGGGTGGCGGGCACTGAGGTGGGCGCTTGATGGGATGAGCACTGGGTGTTATTCTATATGTTGACAAATTGCACACCTATAAAAAATAAATTTATTTTTTAAATAAAGGAGAGAAAATGAGTGAAAGTATCAGTGAGGGTGACAAAACATGACACCTAACTCTGGAAAACGAACAAGGGGTAGTGGAAGGGGAGGTTGGCAGGGGTTGGGGTAACTGAGTGATGGGCACTGAGGGGGGCACTTGGCGGGATGAGCACTGGGGGTTATGCTCTATGTTGGCAAATTGAACTCCAATAAAATTTTTTTTTAAATGGAGCCATACACTGTAAGACCTTTTGTGTCCAGCTTTTTGCACTTAGCATAATGTTTCTGAGATGTTTACAGTATAACATATACAGATACTTCATTCTTTTTATTGCCAAATAATAACCAATCCTATGTACCTACCACATTGGTGGTCCTTTCATCCATTAATGCATTTTGTTTTATCCACATTTTGTCTACTGTGAAAAGTACTGCTGTGAAGATCCCAGTACAGGTATTTGTTTGATACCTCTTTTCTTTCCTTAAATTTTTAAATTTTGATTTTTTTAGAGACACAGAGCACATGCAAGTGTGAGCAGGGGTGGGGAGGGAGAGGGACAGAGAGGGAGAGAGAGCATGGAGCCACTGCAAGGCTCAATATCATGACCCTGAGATCATGACCTGAACTAATAAAATCAAGAGTCAGACACTTAACTGACTGAGCCATCCAGGCCCTCTTGAGTATCTCTTTTCTATTTCAGGGGTGGTGAGTATGCCTACAAGTAAAATTGCTGGGTTATTTGATAGTTCTATGTTTAACTTTTTGAGGAACCACTAAATGACTTTCCATAGTGGCTGCACCATTTTACATTCTCACTAACAGTATGCAAGGGCTCCAAATTCTCCACATCCTTGACAACACTTTTTCTATTATAGACATCCCAGTGGGTGTAAAGTGATCTCTATCATGGTTTTAATTTGCATTTACCTCATGCCTAATAATGTTAAACATACTTTATATACTTGTTAGCCATTTGTATACTTTCCTCAAATATATGTCTACTCAGATCCTTTGTCCATTTTTAATCAGGTTGTGTGCCTTTTTGTTGTTGAGTTGAGCTCTTTATATATTCTGAATGAATATATTCTGTTCAAATATCTGTTTTGCAAATATTTTCTTACATTCTGTAGGTTGTCTTTTCACTTTCTCTACAATGTCCTACAATGCACAAACGTTTTAAATTTTGGTGGTGTTTAGTTCATTTGCTTTTTCTTTCATTATTTATGCTTTTGAATTATCTAATAATCCATTGCCAAATCCTCAGTCATGAAGATTCACCTCTTCTTCTAAGGGTTTTATAACATTAGCTCCTACATTTAGGTTGCTTATCTAAATGTAGATAATGAGTTAATTTTGTATATAGTATGAGGTAGGGGTGCAACTGTATTCTTTAACATGTCCATTTGCCCCAGTATCATCTGCTGAGGAAACTATTCATTCCCTGTATGATGATCTTGGCACTCTTGTTGAAAATCAGTTAACCATATGTGTGAAGAATTATCTCTGGGCTTTCTATTCTATTCTACAGATTTTTATGTCTTTCTTTAGGTCAGCACCACATTGTTTTAACTAAAGTAGCTTTTTATTAAACTTTGAAATCAGGAAGTGAGAGTCCTCCAACTGTGCTCCTTCTCAAAATTGTTTTTACTTCTTCCAATACCATATAAATTTGAGGATTGGCTATTTCTGGGGGGACAAAGGCTATTGGAATTTTGATACAGATCACACTGAAATCTGTAGATCACATGAATATTAAGTCTTCTAATCCATTAACACAGGTTGTCTCCATTTATTTAGGTCTTTCACCTTTGTTACATTTATTTATAGGTATTTCACTATTATGGATGTTATTGTAAGTCTTCTTGATTTTATTCGTGGACAATTCATTGCTAGTGTATAAAAATAAGACTGACTTTTGTGTATTGATCTTATATCCTGCAGTTTTTCACAATTTATTAGCCCTAATTGTATTTTGTGGATTCTGTCGGACTTTCTACATATAAGATCATCTGTGGATATAAATAGTTTTACTTATTCCTCTCCAATTTGGATGTCTTTGTTTCTTTTGCTTGCCTAATCGCTCTGGCTAGAACATCGGTATAAAGCTAAACAGAAGTGGCAAAACTGGGCATGCTATCTCTTGTATTTACCTATCTAGTGAACTTTCCCAGTGTTCCTCATTTCTTTGTATGCCTTCAAGTCATCATCTGGTGTTCTTTCATTTCCACCTGAAGGATTCCCTTTAGTATTTCCATAGAGCAGGTCTACTAGCGATGAACTACCTCAGCTTCTCTTTATTGGGAAATGCCCTAGAGTTTCCTTCAATTTGAAGGATAGTTTTGCCAGATATACAATTTTTGGTTGGCAGATTTTTTTCTTTCAACACTTTAATATGTCATTCCATGCCTTCTAATTCCATGGATTGTGCTGGGAAATTACCTGTTAATTTCATGTAGAATCACTCATATATAATGCATTGCTTATCTCACTGCTTTCAAGATTCTCCATTTTTTATTTTTAACAGTTAAATTATAGTATGTCTCAGAATGGTTATCCTCATGTTTATACTCCTTAAAGTTTGTTGAGCCTCTCAGATGTGTAGATTCATGTTCAACTTGGAGGAATTTGGGGCCATTATTATTTCAAATATTCTTTCTGTCCCTTTCTCTCTGTCCTCTTTCTTGGAACTCACCTGATGAGTATGTTTGTATGTTTGATGATGTCTTTTTCTCCATTCCCTCTTCTTTCTTCTCCCCACACTGGGTAATTTTAATTGATCTGTCTTCAAGTTTGCTTGTTCTTTCTTCTACCTGCTCAAATATTCTACTGAAACCTACTATTGAATTCTTCGTTTCTGGTATTGTACTTTTCAGGTCCAGCATTTCTGTTGAGATCATTTTTATAATTTCTATTGATATTCTCTATTTGTTGAGACTTCATTTTACTGATATCTACCTCTTTGTCTATGGTTTCCTTTAACTCTGCTAGTCCAGTAGGTCAGTTGGTTTAAAATCTTTGTCTCATATGTCCAATATCTGTGCTTCCTAAATGACAATTTCTGTTAATTTCCTCTGTGGATAGGTTCTACTTTCTTTTTTTCTTTGAATATTGTAATTTTTTGTGGAAAACTGATATTTGAATATTATAATATGATAACTGGAAATCAGATTCTTCCCCCTCCTTGGGTAATTTATTTTATTTTTGCTTGCTGTAGGCTGTACTGGTTTGTTTCTTTTGTTACTTTTCTAAACTATTTCTGTAAAGTCTGTATTATTTGTTGGATGTAGTTTCTGAAGTTTCTGACCTTTGGCTTATAGTCAGCTAGTGTTGACAGAGATTGCCTTGAATGCCTGGGTGAAGGAAGAAAGAAAATAAGAAGGAAAGAAAGAAAGAAAGAAAGAAAGAAAGAAAGAAAGAAAGAAAGAAAGAAAGAAAGAAAGAAGAGGGGAGGAGAGGAAAGGAAAGGAAAGGAGAGGAGAGGAAGGAAGGAGAGGGAAGGGAAGGGAAGGGAAGGGAAGGGAAGGGAAGGGAAGGGAAGGGAAGGAGAGGGAAGAGAGGAGAAAAAGAGCCTCTCCCAATGTTTGCAGATTGGTTCTTTCAGTGCTTAGCCAGGCTGTTTACAAGTCTGCATTAGCCCCCACTTTATGCTTTCTGTGAGCCCAAAGAATGGCCATAGATGAAAGCTCTGGGTGTTGCCTGGTCTCTCTGAGAAAGCATTCTGTCCTGGCTATGCACACAGCTTTCTAGATTCTCTGGTTTATACAGGCACTTCTCAATGGCTTAATCTCCCAACGAAACTCTCTCCCCAGTTTCTCTTGGAGTAACTGGACTCTTGGACTGTTGGAGTGTCATTTTTTGGCTTAAATGCAGTCTTTTGCCCCAGGCTATAGCACATTGTTCTATTGCCTCACAATGTTTTCAAGGAATGCCCTCTGCATAGCCACTCTTTGATCCCAAGAGAGTTCCAAGTTGGGTGGAACAAAATCAAGCACCTTACATCCATCCTTTAGGTCATCTCCAGATAGATCAAAACAGACAAAACATAGTTCTTTAAGAATATGATCTTTTCTGCTCCCTCCAGGACCAGAGACCAGAGTCCACACTGGGAACTCAGGCTACTATCTTCAAGACCACCACCAGACCAGGAAGGCAAGTGAGGCAAGAGCAAGCAAAATTTGACAAAGCTTTCCTATTATGTTAAAACTGTCACCACCATTATCTCTCCTTTCTTATCCAGCATTTTCTTGCTTTCTGTAAACTTTTGGCTATTTTCCAGAGTTCTTACAAAGTTGCTTCTGACAGTTTTTGCTTCATATTTTAGTATTTCTCTGAGGGATGGCCCTTTGGAATTATCCAGTCCATTTTGTTTGCTGACATCACTTTTTCTGATAGTTTTTAAAAATTTCATCTTTGACTTACAGGAATTTTCAAAGGGGAAAAAACTGATAGAAGGATTATCACCAGCCACCAGATAATAACATTCATGATGATTTCTTGACCATATTTATTTATATAAAATATATTTAAATATGTGTTTAGAAATGTTTGTAATAGATGTGAGCAACGTTTATGAAAATAGCACACACCTGAAGAGCAAAAGAAATTTTAATAGAATGGGCTTCTACCTGTTTTACACTATTCTCTTAATAGCTTACGTAAATTCCACACTCAAAATCCCACCACCTACTTGGAACAAAAACCTTCAATCAAGGCTTAGGAAAATGGTGGTAAAACACTTTGTCCACTTTAATTTGACGGGACATCTACCAGCTGCCCATTGTGGGCAGCCATGAGTGAGAGAGGAGTGCTGAGTCAGCAGTGTCTGTTTTCACCCTACTTCTCCTTCCACCAACTAAATCCTTCTACTCATCCCTCTGGAAGCTAGAGCCAAGTCAAGATCAGCCTCCTTAATGAAGTTTGAGAAACACTCCCATGTACACTGATCTCCTTTCCTCAATTTCTAGAGAACTTATTCCTAACATTTATTTTTTTTAATAAAATAACATAAATACCTCAAACTCTTAAATGATAGTAGGATGGTACTATTTAAATATTAAAAGCTATTGAAGGAAAAAAAAGCCTTATTTGAACATTTTATTTTTGTACCTATGTCAATGCTAGACAAGTAGGATGCATTCTGGAACACCCTGATATTATCTTCCTTGTCAGATAGGCCCACAGACCACTACCTTAGTCATAAGTCAACATATTCTTAATATTTTTCCAACTCCCACTATTTTCTAAAAATAAAATTAATAATAAAATGATGAGTATGTAATCAAAGCAAAAAAAGTCATCAATTTCATTAAAAGGCAAGTTCATACTATATATCGATGTTTTTCCTTCATTCCAGCTAATTAAAAATTCCAGGCATCTTAGACTCACATACCTGGATCTGAGAAAACAAGATGTTTTCTAATTTTCCTTCAAAAGGCTGAAATATTTTCAAAATATGTAACAAAACAAATAATTAGAAAAATATATGTACCAAGAAAATGTTATTTAGGGAAAATTATCAAACAACACAAACGTCTTTTGGTTTTTGTTTTTCTCTAAGTCATTCACAACTAATAACCTTACCAATTGTTCTTTTTCCATCAAGCGTCCCTCCTTGGTTTTTTTTTTTTAAAGAAGTAAAGGACAAGAAGCAATTAGTACATCTTCAAAACATGAGTCAAGGAGGCAATGAAATGCTGTATTTGAGGTTCTTAGTTGTTACAGATTTTTCCGTCCAAAGAGATGAGGATATGTTAACCAAATTAATAAAGTTTTCCATACTTTGAAGAGTGAAATCAAAAGTCCCATCAGTCTACGTTTTGTAACAAAACTCATGTGTATTAGTGTCCTTTAAAATTACATGTTAGTTTTTTCTAACCCGACAGTTTGAATTGCTATGAAAACCACTATTTCTGTTTCTATGTGACTTACATGGTGAACAGATCTCCAGAGTACTCCTTCAGAACCTCTGTATCTGGAAAATGTGTTCTCTCCATGAGAACATGTACAGAAATTCAAAATAATATCCAGAAAAACTGAGTCAATGATACGCATGACATACATAAGTACTATCATGTATTATTTGGAATGTGTTTCTGGCTTTTGCTGGCAAAAATTTTGCAATTTATTCACCTTCTCTATAGTCTTTTTTATGGGTTCTTCAGCAGGTCAGTCTGTTTGGATGTTCATGAATTTTGTGACTAGCACAAGAGCATGTGCTGAAGACATAGTTTAATGAAGATAGCCTGAGATTTCAAGGGACTCTAAATTGAGCCTTAACATGAAACTTTGCTACCTAAGATCACCAAGACTTCCTAGTTATCCAACAAAAGCATTTTTCATAGCAGCCATGGCAGTATTGACCAGATGACACTTTTTTTCTTAACTTCTGACATTCTCTACCAGTTCTTTAAAGTGATCCGGCTTCCATATCCTTCATATTGACCTTAGAGAGTCCTCTTCTTCCATCTGCCCACATTCCAAATTGAGTTAAATATTAAGATAAAACACCTCTAATGTAGGGGCAAAATGCTATAATGATCTATCCAAATCTACTTTAAAATGTGTTTGAGGTAGTAGGTATAAAGATAACATTTTCTTTTCTTTTGATTGCAAAAACATAATTTTTATTTATTTTTATTTTTTATTTTTATTTTCTTCAAATTTTTATTTAAATTCTATTTAGTTAACATACAGTGCAATATTGGTTTCAGGAGTAGAATTCAGTGATCATCACTAATATGTAACACCCAGTGCTCATCATCACAAGCACCCTCCTTAATGCCCATACCCCTTCTAGCTCATCCCCCACCCAGGTCCCCTCAAGCAATCCTCCTATTTGTTTCCTATTTATTTCCTATTGCTAAGAGCCTCTTATGCTTTGTTTCTCTCTCTCCTTTTTTTCCTACTCCTTTCCCATATGCTTATATGTTTTCTTTCTTAAATTCCAGATGTGAGTGAAATCATATGGTATTTGTCTTTCTCTGACTTATTTCGCTTAGCATAATACCATCTAGTTCCATCCACATCACTGCAAATAATAGGATCACATTCTTTTTTTATGACAGAAGTGATATTCCATTGTATTTATACCACAGCTTCTTTATCCATTCATCTGTTGATGGAAATCTGGGCTCTCTCCATAGTTTGGCTATCATGGACATTGCTATTATAAACATTTGAATCAGTATTTTTCTTTCCTTTGGGTAAATACCTAGTAGTACATTTGCTGGGTCATAAGGTAGTTCTATTTTTAATTTTTTGAGGAACCTCCACACAGTTTTCCAGAGTGGGTGCACCAGTTTGCATTCCCACCAACAGTGAAAGATGGTTCCCCTTTCTCCTCATCCTTGTGAACATCTGTTGTTTCCTGTGTTGTTAATTTTAACATTTCTGACAGGTGTGAGGTGGGATCTCACTGTAGTTTTGATTTGCATTTCCCTGATGGTGAGTGATGTGGAGCATCTTTTCATGTGCCTGTTGGCCATGTGTATGTCCTCTTTGGAAAAGTGTCATTTCAAGTCTTCCACCCATTTTTTAATTGGATTATTCAATTTTTGGCTGCTGAGTTATATAAGATCTTTATATATTTTGGATACCAACCCTTTATCAGATATTTCATTTGCAAATATCTTCTCCCATTCTGTAGGTTGCCTTTTAGTTTTGCTGATTGTTTCCTTCACTGTATAGATTTTTATTTTGATGTAGTCTCAATAGATTAATTTTGCTTTTATTTACCCTGCCTCAGGAGACATATCTAGAAAGATGAATTTCTTTCATCAGTGTTTTATAGTTTTCAGAGTATAGGTTTTTCACCTCTTTCGTTAAGTTTATTCCTAGAAGATGTATTATTTCGGTGCAATTGTAAATGGGATTGTTTTCTTAATTTCTCTTTCTGTTGCTTCATTATAAATGCATAGAAATGCAACAGATTTCTGTACATTGATTATGTATCCTGCAACCTTACTGAATTCATCAGATCTAGTATGGGTTTTTTGGTGTAATCTTTAATATTTTCTATCTATAGTATCATGTCTTCTGCAAACAGTGAAAGTTTACTTCTTCATTACCAATTTGGATGACTTTTATTTCCTTTGTTGTCTGACTGCTGAGGCTAGGACTTCCAGTACTGTGTTGAACAACAGTGGTACGAGTGGACATCCTTGTTTTGTTCTTGATCTTTAGGGGAAAGCTTTACATTTTTCACCATTGAGTCTGATGTTACCTGTGGGTTTTTCATATAAAGTCTTTATTATATTGAGGCTTGGTCCCTCTAAATCGACTTTGTTGAAGGTTTTTATCATGAATGCATGTCATACTTTGCCAAATGCTTTTTCTGCATCTATTGAGATGATCATAAGGTTTTTATCATTTCTTTTATTCATGTAATGTATCATGTTGATTAATTTGCAGGTATTGAACCACCCTTGCATCCTGAGAATAAATCCTACTTGATTAGGGTGAATCATTTTTTAAAATTTTTTATTGGTGTTCAATTTGCCAACATATAGAATAACACCCAGTGCTCATCCCTTCAAGTGCCCATCTCAGTGCCCATCACCCAGTCACCCCCACCCCCACCCACCTCCCTTTATACCACCACCCCTTGTTCGTTTCCCAGAGTTAGGAGTCTCTCATGTTCTCTCTCCCTTTCTGATATTTCCCACTCATTTTTTCTTCTTTCCCCTTTATTCCCTTTCACTATTTTTTATATTCCCCAAATGAATGAGACCATATAATGTTTGTCCTTCTCTGATTGACTTATTCCACTCAGCAATGTTGATGGAACCCTCCAGTTCCATCTACATTGAAACAAATGGTATTTGTCATTTCTAATGGCTGAGTAATATTCCATTGTATACATAGACCACATCTTCTTTATCCATTCATCTTTCGATGGACACCAAATCTTCCTTTTAAACAATTTCTGACAAGGCATTCTACAGTCCCTGAAATACAAAACCGCTCTACTGAGGCTTTGCTTTGTCTTGAATATGTGCCTAGCGAGTGAAGGAGTAAGGGTGAGAGGCTCTGCCCTGGCCTAGCTGAGCAGACCTGGCTTTTGAGAAATCTCTGATGGAGCCACGGGGTGGAATTCTGTTGTAAAAACAGCAAACACTCAGCTCTCACTGTCAGCTTTGGTGAATCATTTTTTTAATGTTGAATTCAGCTTGCCAACATTTTATTGAGAATTTTTACATCTGCATTCATCAGGGATATTGGCCTTTGGTTCTTTCTCTTAGTGGAGTCTGTATCTGGCTTTGGTATCAAGGTAATGCTGGCCTCATAGAATGAATTTGGAGGTTTTCCTTATTCTATTTTTTGGAATAATTTGAGAAGAATAACTATTAACTCTTCTTCTAGTGTTTGGTAGAATTTGCCTGTGAAAACATCTGGCCATGGACTTCTGTTTGTTGGGAGTTTTTCAATTACTGACTCAATTTCATTGCTGGTAATCAGTCTGTTCAAATTTTCTATTTCTTCCTGATTCATTTTTGGGAGGTTATAGGCTTTTAGGAATTTATCCATTTCTTCCAGGCTGTGCAATTTATTGGCATATAGCTTTTTTATAATATTCCCCTAAAGTTGTTTGTATTTCTGTGGTATTGGCTATTACTTCTCTTCTTTCATTTGTGATTTTGTTTATTTTGGGTCTTCTCTCTTTTTTTATTATGAGTCTGGCTAGAGATTTATCGATTTGTTGATCTTTTCGAAGAACGAGCTCCTGGTTTCATTGAACTACTGGGTTTTTGTTTTTATTTTTGTGGAGTTTTTTAGGATTCTATATCATTTATTTCTGCTCTAATCTTTATTACTGCCTTCCTTCTGATGGCTTTCAGTTTTGTTTGTTGCTCTTTTTCTAGCTCCTTTAGGTGTAAAGTTAGGTTGTTTATTTGAGATTTTTCTTGCTTCTTGAAGTAGGCCTGTATGGCTATAAACTTCGCTGCTGGAATCATTTTTCTTGCATCCCAAAGATTTGGGAACATTTTGTTTTGATTTTCATGTGTTCCCATGTAATTTTTTATTTCTTCTTTGATTCCTGGTTGATCCACTTATTGTTTAGCAGCCTGTTATTTAACCCATGTACTTGTGCTCTTTCCAGATTTTTATTGCATTGTGATCAGAAAATATGCATGGTATGACTTTGATCTTTTTGACTATGTTGAGGTTTATTTTGTGACCTAATATATGACATTTTCTGGAGAATGCTCCATGTGCACTTGAAAAGAATGTATTCTGCTGTATTATGATGGAATGTTCTGACTATGTCTGTTAAATCCATCTGGTCCAGGGTGTCATTCAAAGCCATTGTTTCTTTATTGATTTTCTGTTTGGATTATCAATCTGTTGTTATAAGTAAGGTGTTAAAGTTCCCTACTATTATTGTATTACCATCAATTATTTCCTTTATGTTTGTTATTAACTGTTTTGTGTATTTGGGTGCTCCCATGTTTGAAGCATAAATAATTACAACTGTTAGACCTTCTTGTTGGATTGCCCCCTTTATTATTCTTTAGTGTTCTTCTTTGTCTCTTGTTACAGTTTTTGTTTTAAAGCCTAGTTTACCCAATATAAGTATTGTTATCCTGGCTTTCTCACAACCTGAGTTTAATTTCTCTACTTTGACATTCTCATTCTCAATAAAATTGATGAGGAAAAGAGGAAGGGGAAAGGATAGAGCAAAGGTAGGAGTACAAAAGACAAGCAGGTTATGCAGAATTATTACATCTTTTACTTGACTATTTGGTGACCATATCTACCTAGATTAGTCAACGTGGAATTTTAAAATCCATGTTCATCGTTTTGAGTAACCCTAACATGTGTCTGGCTTTTTGGCAAGCTGAAACTTAGAATTCCTGGCACTGTGGTTTGTATTTGGGTGTCACCTCCCATGAGTTTTTTTACACATGGAAGATTTTTATCACTACAATTTTCTGAATATAACTCGTGATGACTTCTGGAAACCCAGGGATTTAGAAAGGGAGCACGGTGGCAGTGAATGACAGCATTAGCTCCTGGTAATAACACAGTGAGTAAAAACATTTAGCAATAAAAGATTTGGAGCTGAACCTATAACAGAAGCATTATCTTTACAAAGTTTCCCAATAACTAATTACTATTTTTATTGGAAAAAGTAAGGAGAACAATTGCAGACCTGACTATCCTGGGAAGGTCATCTCTGATCCAGACCACACTGACTGACCCTGGTATTGAGGTGCAAGCAAGAAAGGGGGGAAGAAAGTCATGCCAGGAAGAAAGTAGAGAGTCTCACAAGGCATGTGGCCTTTGCCATGACCCCAGAGGGCCTGGCAACATCTGAGTCAGCTGACCCACAAGCACAGCCCAGAGCTAACATTTCAGCTCAAGCTTTTGCCAGAAGCTCGAGAACCAGTTGCTTTTAACTCCTCACACTTGCTTCTATAAATAAAACATGATGAAACATGAAAAAAATGATGGAAGTACCAAGGAAAAAACAGAAATGAATCAACATCCTGGAGTATAAAGATAACTGGGGGATCCTAGGAAGTTAATAATTCTTGCCACAGGCCTGACTTGATGATAATGCTACATCCTTGGCTTTGGAGCCAATTCCTAAATATCTACTTGCATATATTGTAGAAATAGGAGAAGCAGAGTATGATGAAGAATTGTCAATTGCAGATTTCTTGAATTAAGCCAAAAGAAGAAAGTGGGCAAATAAGTAAGAGTTCCCAGAGTCAAAAGGACAAAGTCTTTGAAAAACAACAAGAAGGGGGTGGAAAATAAGGTGTATGACCATCATAGCCAGTTGGCATTTGTAGATGGAAAAATGAGAGGCAAGTATTCACATCACAGACATGATATGCCTGCTCTAGGGATGCCTGGGTGGCTCAGTGGTTGAGCTTCTGTCTTCAGCTTAGGACGTGATCCCAGGATCCGAGATCGAGTCCCACCTCAGGCTTTTGCAGGGAGCCTGCTTCTCCTTCTGCCTGTGTCTCTGCCTCTCTGTGTGTCTCTCATAAATAAATAAAATCTTAAAAAATAAGCCTGCTCTACTATGAATAACTTTTAGACTTTAAGATAAGGATGTCTAGTACACAATAATTATAAGATCATGGAGACAGGAATCATTGTCTAATCTTTCTGTAGCCCTTACCACAGGTAGTCCTGTGAGTTTATATTAACTGAACTTAAAACATCAAATTTCTTAGTTCCTTTTTCTCAGATTTTTGTTACCTTTATCTATCCCAAAGTAGTTATATTATCAGTCTGCTTTTAAATAATTGGCAAACACCTAAAATAGCACACATCACTTGCTTTATAGTTTATCACATCTGACACTAGCAACAGGAAATATATTTTACATGGCACAAGTCAGGCAATAAGAAACCCATTATTTTTAAAGTCCTGCTCATCCATTTTGCAGGAAATTATCATTATTATCTATTCAGGAGGTTTGGATACATCTGAGTATGTGAGACTATAACAGCAAAAACTTGTATTAAATATAAAATAAAATATGTTGCCACTCATCCTTTATTCTGAGTTTGTGGTTTTTACTTTTTACTTTTTTACTATTTTTTAAGATTTTCTTTATTTATGAGAGACACAGAGAGAGAGGCAGAGACATAGGCAGAGGGAGAAGCAGGCTCCTCATAGGGAGCACAATGTGGGACTCTGTCCCAGGACCCTGAGATCACAACCTGAGCCGAAGGCAGATACTCAACCACTGAGCCACCCAGGCATCCCCCAAGTTTGTGGTTTTTCATCACAAAAACTTTTACAAGATCTCACAGGTGTTCAGTGATACTGGTTCCACCTCTTTTCCTGGATTATCAACCTCTTCCTTCTTGTTGGTTATTTTCTCTCAACTTAGAGCACTCAATGCCATGTCTTACAACATGTACACGCATGTGTACACATGAACACGCATCTGTTTTTACCCTGTTTCCAAATCTATCTACCATAAAGGCTTTGCTTGGTTTCACAACAAAGTGCTTGGTGCACTTGTCTGAACCCATGGACTTCTTTGACTCACCTTCTATTCATTTCTCTGTCTACTCTGACTTTTGCCCCATTTTACTAGTTACATCCTAGTTTCCATATGCTAAAAACACATTTTGATACTTGTTTTCCTTGAATTCTTGTCTTAGCGATCCTTTAACGAATCCCCAGAATCATAACCCCAGGCTCAGTTTCTAGGACCCCATGCTCTCGGGAGGAGTCTATAAGGGAGTGAGGTTTCCAGATGAAGAAGAGGAAGAAGAGACAAGGATGCAGCTTCAGGTGATACTGAGCCTCCACCTGTTCCCCCAGGGAACTCTGGAGCACGAACTACAGCATTTGTTCCACCTGCGGCAAAGGATCAGAGCCCTTGCCCCGAGGTCAGACACTGGGGTGATTGCTGGACCTTCCACAGCACCCAGAACCAGGGGAATCTGCTGAGGTCACCACAGCACCTGTGGAACTTTCTCCCATTGACACTCTAACTGCCTTTTCATTCCTGAAACATTGTCTTGGCTTCTATGTAGGTTTATGTCCCACATTCCCAGTGACTCAGCAGTCCTGCCGCTCACTGTCCTGTAGCCACTGTTGCTGTCACTCTGCACTCTTAAGGGATCTCACTCATGCACAGAGCTCCAAACACCAACTGTATGCTGATGACTGGTGGCCTGGGTCAGATATCCAGAAAACAGCCCAAGAACAGGATCCTTGTTAAAGTGATTTATTGAAGGAGTGTTCTCAAGAGTAGGGAGGTAAGGGAAGAAAGATAAGGTGGAGAAATAAGCTTGCCAGAATGTCTGGCCAGGTCCCATCTGAAGGCCATCCTCGATCCCGTGAGAGGCTCTGGATGCAGACGCACCACTCATGGAAGGAGGCCGGGCCCTCTTCTGTCTTACAATGGTCAGTCTTTGGTTGGTCGGCCTGGGGGGTGGGGTGGGCAGACTGGGCCGTCCCTATGACTGTACCATTCCCATGGCTGCAGTCATGGCACAGGTGTGGCAGTGGCCAAGGACAGAGGCTTGCAATTAACCCCTGCTTATTCCATGTGCCTGGTAAATTAATGCCCCTTCCTGACCTGGACTTTCTCCAGTTTTCTTCCTGTACAGCCCCAGCCAGCCAGGGAGACTTTTCACCATGCCCTATGGACACACACACACCCTTGTCTTGCACAATTTCCCCTCCACACACAGCTCTGCCCACAAGGAGGATTTCACCTTGCCTGGTTTTCAAGGCCATCCTCAAGGGGGTGTAGAGAGTTGGGTGTCCACTTTTAGCCACCGTCCTTGTGATCAAGTTAACCGTTTCCTTCCTTCATCAGCTGGTCACGGGGCACCCTCCATCACCTGTCATATATAAATTGAGGCTGAAAATAAGCATCCACAATAGTGGTAGGTGATGAGTGTCTGGGCCACTTATCATGTTAGCCTACTGGTGACTTCTACACCAACCCTGAGATGTGCCCCCATCATAGGGTAGCTTCTCATTCACCTGATCTTATGACTTGGTATATCTAGCAGCAGCCAAACTCTGATGGGCAGTTCTGGAATTGTGGTCACATAGGCCCCATGGTGAGACACTGGGTTTCTCTTAGAGCCCAGTAGCATCCAGAGCTGTTGGAATCGTCTATAGTTTGGGGAATATAAAAAATGGTGAAAGAGAATAAAGGGGAAAGGAGAAAAAATTAGTGGGAAATATCAGAAAGGGAGACAGAGCATGAAAGACTCCTAACTGGGAAACGAACTAGGGGTGGTGGAAGGGGAGTGGGTGGGGGGTGGGGGTGACTGGGTGATGACGGGCACTGAGGTGGGCACTTGACGGGATGAGCACTGGGTGTTATTCTATATGTTGGCAAATTGAACACCAATAAAAAATAAATTTATAAAAAATAAATAAATCTCAGTTTCATCTTAAAAATAAAAGGAATCGTCTATAGTTATATAGGCTTGTCCTTACTCTGGAACTCTATGGGGCTGTACTGTGTTTCTCTCTTTGGTCTTCCAGAAACTCCAAACAGCATCTCTCTTTACCACAGGTAACATCAGAATTATGGGATCTGCTGGGTTGTATAGCCCAAGTGGCAGAACCGCTCGTTTTGCAAACTAGACCAGCTACAGTGACCTTTCCTGATCTTGATCTGAATCTCTCAGGGTGAAAAGGCTTTCATATCAATAAATAAATTGAGCATTAAAGTAACCCCATGTGGAGACTGTGTTGACTACAAACCCCAAAAAAGCCCTACCAAGCTTTGTGCTTCTTCTTTAGGGGCAAGGAGCAATAACCACCCCACTTTCTGGAAAGTATGTAAAGGTACACCCCAGACCATTAGATTCATAAACACTTTACATGTCACTAAATTCTCCTAGAAAACTATGTCAGGTTTTTTCTGCCTTTTGGAGCGGGAAATATTTTACCAAAGCATTCAGAATATGTGCCAGCTCTTACTCATCACATCCCATTGACATGACATCATTAATATAGGGGAACAATGGTCTTCTGCAGTATTTTAAGATAATCCAGGTCCCTTTGAACTAAATTATGACAAATAGTAGGATTAATGTAGCCTTGGGTAAGATTTTGTAGACTATTAACCCTTTCTTGTGACTATAAGAGATTAGCTTCCAATCTTCTTTCTTGATGAGTAAGCGCAAGAATGCATTTACTATATCGATGACTCACATCCCATGCAGGCAAAAGAGTGTTAACCTGCTCTAGCAAAGACACCATATCCAGCATAGCAACTGTTTTTGGCATCCTACTTGGTTAGATTTATGGTGGCCCATTAACATGAAGTCACAAATGAGACTTGAACTAATCCAACAGATTGTTCTGAGGCTGAAAGGCCTTTTCAGAACTGTCCTAAAATTAGGCCAAAAGCCTTTAAATCTCCCTTTAACAGCCAATCACTGACAGAATATTGTTTCTTGAACAAAGTAGTATGACATTGAATGATACACTCCCTGAGGTATATGGTAGGGAATGAACAAACGTATTACTTAGATGTAAATGACTGGGAATAACAAAATCACCATGAATGCACATTTATATATGATTATTAGGATGTAGGCATGGCACTCTACTAAATGCTTTACATGCATTATTTTATTCGATTCTCCTAATGGACCAATCTATAAGGTAAGTACCAAAAATGATGTTGAAACACAAGCAGGCTTGGATGCCTGGGTGGCTCAGTGGTTGAGCATCTGCCTTTGGCTCAGGGTGTAATCTTGGAGTCCTGGGATCGAGTCCCACATTGGGCTCCCTGCAGGGAGCCTTCTTCTCCCTCTGCTTGTGTCTCTGCCTCTCTCTCTCTCTCTCTCTCTCTCTCTGTCTCTCATGAATGAATAAATAAAATCTAAAAAAAAAAAAAAAACACAACCAGGCAGACCTCAAGGTCCATGCTCTTCATCTGAAGCTATAACCAGTAAATCCATAAAATGTAAGCAAGCCATTCTGAATTACAAAATTTTAAAAGAAAACTCCTATGTTTTGTAAGCAAGTAATCTCAATTTTCTTATTTCACCCAATACATCAACTTCTTAGAGTGATACTTAAGAGTCTATAGAATGCATTTCCATCCTACAAATATTTTCATGCTCTGTTTGATCTTTTGGCATCTTTCCAAGGTACCATAATAAATACTAGATGCTGATGTCCATCTAAAAGTACAGGGGAGGTCACTGCAGGTCAAAATTATATGGCAGGAGGCCGTGGGAAGAGAATGTTACTAATGAGTCACCCAACTTTTTAGAGACTATTTTAGACTTCTTATTAAAGCATGAGTATCTTCATATATAGTTTTTCCAGCAATGCTTAATTCTAGCCTCTCTTCCCTTTAAGAAGAGTTAGCTGCAGTGTAAGCTAGAAAGTGCTACACAATGTAAGAGAGAACTGCACACAGATGAAGGAAATTACTCAGTGTCAATTGACAAGGGAATCAAGCCATGACTTTCCTTTTGGAAAATAAAAGTTTATTTTTAAAGCTCAGTGATCATCATTCTTCTCCTGAATGTTAGGATGCTTCATATTGGATGTTGGGGAAACCGCTGGTTTTACTCCACAGGTGCTTCTGTCAGAATGAGTCATTCATGGATCCTGGGGTGTGGAGGCCACCACTAGTGCAGGACTCATTGATGCCAGCGCTTGTGACAGTACCTTCCAAGAGCTACTCTGAAGGGTTGGAAGGGATTTTCATCCTTACCATCACCTGAATCCCTGTGGCTAACTAGCAGCTGTCACAAGTAGGCATTGAATAAGTTCAATAAAGGAATAGGTCTTACCAACTGCTATCACTCCAGTTGACAGCAATCACTAGTGAAAATTGTCTTCAGCATCTACTTACCTTAACCACTCTAAGTTTTAAGTATTTCTTGCCTCTGGACAGCTCTTAGATTTCCAGCAGCTGGATAACTCAAAGGTAATTTCTGAGTGCCACTTCTGTTGAGCGATTAAAAAAGGAGTCAATGCTGATTCCTCTAAGTAAAATCCTACACAGTGCTTTCCAACAACAGCTCTCTTATGGGATGGATCCAAAGCTCTGTGGAATCATGATCTGAGCACAAATCCAATAACGCTATTCCTGTGTGCCAGCTTAGAGCCTTCCATCCTTGACTCTCTAAGGGAAGCTTTTTGGATAATTGAAGTTAACAGTAATTCAGTTCAGCAAATTCGGTTCTGAGTTCCTACTATGAGGTTGATGTTCTTCCATATACTTAATGTTTGGCTTATATATTTCTCCTGAGGACTGTAAACTAAGTTAAATGTGAGAGTGAAAGCTCCACATTCCCGTTTGCATATGGTGTGGTTTCTTAACAGTTCTATAGCACCTTGGAGTTCTATGTGTTTCCTAACTTAGACCTTCTCATCAGTTCTATGAGGCAGACATATTTTCATTTTACAGGTGAAAAAACTTAGAAGGAACATGTTGCCTGAAGTCACACCAACTCATAGGCTCCTTAGTACCCAGAAAACAGCAGAGCTGCATTTTCCAGGAACATTTTCCACTGGATCTCTGTTCTCTTTTAGGGACTATAGATGTTTTTTGCTGTTGCTATTCAAAGTGGGAAGTTTTTAATTTACTTATATATTCTATTTATAAATACTGGAAATACAGTATATAAAACATCATTTCTCAAGGCTGTTTTACATTCTAATAGGAAAAATAAAACACATTTAGGTATCTATGAACTAAAACAGGAAGTGAAACATGTCATAAAAGAGATCCAAAAATAAAAATATATAAGAGATATCATTTCCAGCTGGGAAAGAGCAAGTAAGATTTTCTGCACACAAAACATTAGAAATACACGATTAAAACAAACAAACAAAAAATCTACCTAATGATCTTTGCAAAACAACTTACTCTTTTAGTAAGTTGCAAGCTAAGGGGGAAAAAAAGAAGAAAACTATGACCCACATAAAGTTCATGACATTCTTCTTGTATCAAAAAAATGAATATGAAATACATATGCATAAATTTCTATATTGGCAATTTATGGATAGAAGAAAACAGAGGGTCTCCATCCACCCACCTTCAACTCACTTCTCATTGAAGAAAAGAGTCTAAATTGATACAAATTTACTAGCTTCTCAGTTTTGCAGATTGAAAACATATCAGAGATAAGTCTAGTCAATGCTGGCAGAATCATGCTCCTCCTGGCGACACCACATGTGTTAAGTGGATTCCATATTCTTCCTGTTCATTCTCCTGATCATGTATAACACAAACAGTGGTAGTCACGTACACCCCAAATCTGGACCAACCATGCACACATCCTCAGTGCCAGTGCAATCACAGTCTCATAGACACAGGTGGGGACTCATCAGTCAACATTGTGCTCTCATAGCTCATGCACTCATCAAAAACATACTTGCATCACCAACTAGCTTTTCTTGTTTTTCATGCCGAATTTTCTTCCAATTTTAAAGTATTATACTAAAAACAAGAAGAGACATAGTGTTTTTGCTTAAAGATGCAACACTTGGAGCTATTAGCTGTATTTTTTTGTTTTATTGTGGTTACACATGTCTCTAAGGACAGTTACTATTTGTTTTGATTTTTCTTTCAATGTTCCATTAGATAGGAGGCAAAATTATTTGTTTGAAAAATGTTGAATTCTTGAGATTAAAGACTTCAAACCATTAGAATAAAGTTGAGGTGATCATAGACTTGAAAATGGGAGTGCAGATAGAGTGACAACAGGAAGCTACGGCAGCACAGTTAAATGAGTCATAAAGCATATAAACTCATTTTGTGACAATAGCCAAAATTTAGATCATTGAGACACTAAATAAGGTTTTAAATAGAGTAGTCTGGCTACATTTCACACCTGAAGAGTGCTTCCTAAATTTGCACTTTATAACTCTTTGCCATTTGTAGTTTCGGATGTTGTTATATGCACATCATATTCAAAGCAGATATTTTCATTTCTCAGATTTAGAAACTGAAGTTCAGAGGGGAAGATTTTGAGCAAAGTCATATGATGATTGTGGGGGGAGCCAGGACATAGATCTCAGGCTTCCAATGCCTCTCGCCACCGACACAGACCTTGACTGGTTTTAAAACTTCCAAAAATGAGAGTAGACCTGGCTTCCTCATGAAAGTAAGTAGTAGAAGGAGGGACAGCCTTCACCTGGCAGAAAGAGCCCTTCGACTACTGGTAGAAAATGTGTTCACGTTACTTAAATCCTTTTTTAAAGGTTAATTATAGCTACTCAAAGAAAAAAATAAGATTTAGGGATCCCTGGGTGGCGCGGCGGTTTAGCGTCTGCCTTTGGCCCAGGGCGCGATCCTGGACACCCAGGATCGAATCCCACGTCAGGCTCCTGGTGCATGGAGCCTGCTTCTCCCTCTGCCCCTCTCTCTCTCTCTGTGTGACTATCATAAATAAAAAAAACAAATTAAAAAAAAAATAAAGTGGGAAGGCTTGGGGTCATTGAATAGAAAGTTAAAGCTGGTTTAGGGTTATTTTATGGCAAAATTGAATAATAAAATAAGGTTTTTTATTAGTAGACAATGATTGTTGAGAACTCATTCCTCCCCAGGCACTGTACTAGGTGTTTTGAGCACACTACAGCACTGAATCCTAATGATGTTATGAAGGTCTTCATCTTACAGAAGAGGAGATAAAGAAACAGAGAGGCTGCAGAATTTTCCCAATGTCACAAAGCTGAAAAGTGACACAGACAGGATGTGAATGCAGGAAGTCTGAGTCCAGAGTTTGAATCTTAACCATTCTACCTTTACTGACAACTAGTTACTGAATCCCAACTGCATCAAGATACTGTGCCAGGCATGTTTCATGAAATCTTTAGTATACCTAAGAATCCTGAAATAGATGTAACCCTCATATTATACGTTTCATGAATAGGAAAAACAAATTTTAGAGAATAGATAGGAAATAGGAGTGCCTGTCAGTGAAGCATCTGCCTTCAGCTCAGGTCATGATCTCAGGGTCCTGGGATCGAGTCCCATGTGGGGCTCCCTGAGTCTGCTTCCCCCTCTCCCTCCACCGCCTCCCCTGCTCATGCTCTCTCTCTCTTTCTCAAATAAATAATAAATAAATAGAAATTTTTAAAAAAATAAAATCCTTAGAGACTAGGTAGAAAATAACAGCAGCTGAGAAAGGACTTCCATAAAGTCAGAAGGGGCACAAGAGAAAGTGTTCTCCCAGAAGCCAAGGAAAGGAGCCTCTGATGGGAGAAGAAGGACCTCTGGCCTCACAGGAACCACACGCCAAGGAAAAGAAGATATTGCAGTGTTGGTCATCATTTCACCAATCACTTGGCAGGAGTCCGTTTAGGTAAGCCACTTTGGGCAGGGGATTAGAAGCAGATGGGTCAGTGCACCACCGTGAGGGGGACGAGTTAGGGAGAATGGTAGGGCAGCAGCTGGGAGGCACGTAGCAAGAGGTCCCTGTGGGCATATTGACATCTGAGCATGCCCAAGGCAGGCGGCAAGAGTCCCTGTGCAGGGAGACACTTGAGACGAAAGAAGGGGACCAGGCAAATCTCTGCAAAGAAAGATGGACTTCCCTGAACCCGGGGTGGGGGGTTGCCCCCAGGTAGGCTTAGCCAGTTCAGAACGTCTGCTGTGTCAATGGGGTCTGAAGAACTGGAATACAGGGCAAATTGCTAACATCTGAGTTCATGGGGATAGATGTTGAGGACCTGAGATGGCTGCTGGAGAGCCATCCAAGCCTCCAGGGTCATGGGAAGACTCTGAGTTCAAAGAATGAGGAAATTGCTATCAACCAAACCCAGATCAAAGCCTACTGAGAACACAGGGCCTGTGGGACAGGATTAGTAACAGCCTGTCATTGGGGAAACACAGCATGTAAACATGACACAAAATCCCACAGGACACCCATGTGTTTCGGGAATTAAATTTGTTAATCTTCACCATGTTATTTTAAGACACACAAAATTGTTGTGAGTCACTGGTTATGCAAAACTGCTCCAACCATGAATGTTGATAATCATTTCCAAATTAACTCCTGCTCAAACATGCGGCCTGCCAGCCCAGTTCCACCCCCAGGCGGTTTTACTATTATTTTCCAAGGAAACGTGGTTGATCCCACACATATTTTAGTTACCTCTGAGGCTCTAGATACCACAACTATTCCAGTACACACAGAGATGAGGAAGAGGTCTTCTCTGCTATTAAATTACACTCTTCCAAAATCATCCTGACCTAAGGAAGTCTCCTGAGTCAGAGCACTGTCGCAGCTAGATGGCTGTCCAGTGAAGCCTGCATCAGAATGACCTGGAGGACTTGTCTGAACAAAGCCATGAGCTCTATGCCCAGAATTTCTGATTCAGTAGAAGGATGGGGTCTGAGAATTCACATTCCCAGCAGGTGCGCAGGTACGCAGGTGCTGCTGCTGCTGATGATGATCCAAGGAGCACACTTGGAGAATTACAGGAGGTTCAAGAAATAGGCTGTTGTATTTATGACATCACTGTCTAAAATTGATAATTTGTATGTGATGAGAAGTTAGCAGTTAAATGGAAAAGAGAAATAGCTCCTATTGTGTCCTGGTAATGGTAAGAAAAATTTGTATTAGAAATGACAAATACCCACCATTTGCTTCAACATGGATGGAACTGGAGGGTATTATGCTGAGTGAAGTAAGTCAATCGGAGAAGGACAAACATTGTATGGTCTCATTCATTTGGGGAATATAAATAATAGTGAAAGGGAATAAAGGGGAAAGGAGAAAAAATGAGTGGGAAATATCAGAAAGGGAGACAGAACATGAAAGACTCCTAACTCTGGGAAACAAACTAGGGGTGGTGGAAGGGGAGGAGGGCGGGGGGTGGGGGTGACTGGGTGGCGGGCACTGAGGGGGACACTTGACGGGATGAGCACTGGGTGTTATTCTGTATGTTGACAAATTGAACACCAATACAAAATAATTTATTTAAAAAGAAGAAAAATTTGTATTAGGTGATTTAAAAATCAGTTCTTTCAAAATACAAGAGACTGTCAGGATTCTTATCAATGGTAGCTGCTGGCATGGTGGTAAAATGCATGGTGCTAGCCCAGCATGGCAGGTCAACTTGCAGCGTCAAGAGCTTCACGGTGGAAGGACCATGAGCAGTTAAGCAGCCAGTGTCACTGGTGCATCCACAAAGGAAAGAAGGTCAGAAAGGAGCAAGTAGGGAGCACAGAGGAGGAGTTTGTGAGAGCCGGAGGCTTGAAAAGGCGAAGCACAATCTGCGCAAGGGTCTGACGCCCCCACAGTCTCCCTGTCTGTTCCGGGCAGCCTGTTGCAGACTGTGCAAGTGGCTCCTGGCTTCCCACTGCCAATAGCCTCTCCAGCCCTGGGGCCATGACCGTGGTCTCTTACCTTTCTTTGCACCTCCCAACAGTGGAAACTTCCTGTTGGAGTTCTTAACTAAACACCATTGCCCTCAGAGCCACCTAAAAGTGATATGTTTCACATGGTTTTATTTAAAGAGAATTCGTGTTATAAAACATTACTGGTGGGCAATTTGACGGTTTAAGTCAAAAGCTTTCTAAAAGTATATGACCTAGCAAATCCAGTTCTTGGAATTTATTCTGAGGGAAATCAACATGACTGTATCTTCAAACATTTAACAACATGGATATTTGTGAGAGCAGTCTTCAGGTTTTTCTTTTTTTTCAGTCTTTACTTTTAAAACACTAAAGTTCTATTTAATGATACAGTCTTTTAAAATCACTGGTAGAGGGATCCCTGGGTGGCGCAGCGGTTTGGCGCCTGCCTTTGGCCCAGGGCGCGATCCTGGAGACCCGGGATCGAATCCCACGTCGGGCTACCGGTGCATGGAGCCTGCTTCTCCCTCTGCCTGTGTCTCTGCCTCTCTCTCTCTCTGTGACTATCATAAAGAAATAAAAATTTAAAAAAAATATAAAATCACTGGTAAATATAAGCCACTTGAATATTGCAAAAGAATTTTTAATTAGCATAGAAAGATATTTAAGATATAGTAGACTACACTTCAAAACACAAGTTTAAACACTGTGCTCTAAGTTATTAATTTTGGAACATATGAAAGGCCAGAGGTAAACCCAAAATATTAACATCTAATATTCACATTTTTTACACTTACCTTGCATAATTTTTACAGTAAGAAAAACAAAATTTAAATCATTTAAATGTTTTGTTTTTTTAAGATTTATTTATTTATTTTAGGGAGAGAGCGGGAGAGGGGCAGAGAGAGAGAAATCCCAAGCCAACCCCCTGCTGAGCTCAGAGCCTGACCTGGGGGTCTATCCCCGGACCCTAAGACCATGATCTGTGCTGAAATCATGGGTTTGCTGTTTAACCAACTGAGCCACCCAGGTGCCTCTTATATATTTTAATAGTTATGAACATAAATTTTTGACTCCATAAAAGATAATGAGGAATTTTAAAAAGTCCTTTTTAAAAGACTTTTTAAAAGTCAATTTTATTGTCATATGTAAATAAATTTTTTGGGTTTTTTTGTTTTTGTTTTTGTTTGTTTGTTTTTGTTGTTTTAATAATAAATTTATTTTTTATTGGTGTTCAATTTGCCAACATACAGAATAACACCCAGTGCTCATCCCGTCAAGTGCCCCCCTAAGTGCCCGCCACACAGTCACCCACCCCCGCCCTCCTCCCCTTCCACCACCCCTAGTTTGTTTCCCAGAGTTAGGAGTCTTCATGTTCTGTCTCCCTTTCTGATATTTCCTACCCATTTCTTCTCCCTTCCCCTCTATTCCCTTTCACTATTATTTATATTCCCCAAATGAATGAGAACATATAATGTTTGTCCTTCTCCGACTGACTTACTTCACTCAGCATAATACCCTCCAGTTCCATCCACGTCGAAGCAAATGGTGGGTATTTGTCATCAGGATGGTAAGGTCTCACTGTTCACAAACAGGGAAAAGTGATCTAAGTAGATCGATCAGTGGAAACACTCAACAAAACAATTTACCTCCATTTCACAAACAAAAACATTTTTTTCCTATGAAAATACCAGAGGGTGAGTAAGAACTGACTAATTTTTAAAGAGAGTCAATCACTTCATTGAAGGAAACTCTCTGGCTCTTAGAATTCTGCCAGATATAATACTTTCTAACTGAAAATAAATGAACAGAATAAGTGTGGGATTTTGTTTTTATTTGGTGTCCAGTAAATGATTCTGCTCATATGAAGGCAAATATTCCAATACCTACTCATTAAACCTAATTTCCTGTCATTACTGTGTGCTCAGATGTCCTACATGCAGGGGGTCTAGCGCACATGTTTGCAGCAGAGAAATACAACCTGCAGGGCACACATTCCCCTCCACAAGGAAGCCTCGCAGGCTGGCCTCCTCCTGGTCCTGGGGATGGAAGAGCCTCAGAGCTGGATCCTATATCCAGTTCCAGCTACAAAGTTTCCACCGATTGCTCTCTGCTTGTTGCTCCTCACACAATCCTGGATTTGAGGGCACCTCAGCTATCATTGTTTCAAAAAGGTGATTGGAAAAGAGGTAGAGGTTTGAAAGGGATGATCTCTAAGGCATAAGAGGTGTTCTGGCTCTGCCACTTTTTATTTCAGGCTCATTAAATATTCTGCACTTTGCAAACACATCAAAGACATGAAATAATTACACAAATAATTCACATTATTCCAGTGGATGCTTTTTAAAAATATAAACTGGAAATAATAATTATAAATCTATTTATAAAGACTCACTGTTGGAAATGGAGTTTTTGTTCTGAGCTAAGCAATGAAAGACAACCTCTTATTAAGAAATCAAACACGAAGGAAATACCTACAAACATAAATGACCATTTTCCATCTATTTGGAAATTAAAGTTCATTAATGACTTGTTTTAAATATTTCATTGTAGGCTATATTGAATTTTTATGTTTGTTTATCTGAATTTAATCTTCATTTCTGAGCACTCAAATGAATTCATATCCTTGATTTATACTTTTTCAAAAAAGAGGATCAGTTCTCAAAGCTTCTGGGTCCTGTTTGTTCAGCTCTTACCTTGAGTGGCTGGTATCATCACCAAACAAGTATTTGTGAAGCTCTTTTACATTTTCATAATCCATTCACATAATTTATTGCTGTGACCATTATTAAATCAGATAATGTTGCATAAGCAAAGCATAATTATTTTTGTTTTTTTAAGTGGAGGAATGGAAAAAGAAATTGATATTATAGTTTAGCATTTATAATAGACAATGAGCTGTTTGTGTGTTTGTTTTTAAATTAAAGTTATCATGTAAACCTCACAGTGAGTGGAGTATATAAACATTCTCTAGATGAGGAAACAGAAACTCAAGAATCTTTAGAAGTTGTTCAAAACTGAAGAATCAATAATATGGGTCTGGGAAACAATTGATTAAATACATAAATACATCTATATCTTATAATTTCATTTATCTGGGTATTTCTAAATTTCAGTTTAAAAGCTATTATAACTCCTTTTTGATATTTGGAAGTTTTCCGCTTAATATTCTGAAAATAAACATCCTTATCCTCCCAGTAATTCAAGCGTATCTTTGTACCTTACAAATTAAGGAGCCCTAAATCATTTATTGAAATAGTCAACATGAAAAATTTCAATATCCAAAGCACCATGTATTTGCAAACATATTAATATAATAAGGTTCATCAAAAGTTAATTTTGCTAAACAGATAATTCTCTCTCACCCTTCATATCTCTTATTCATTTGTGCACCCGTTCATCCAGGCTTTGGTCTGTCTCTACCCTGAGCAGAGATACTCCCTGCCCCCAGAGAGCTCACACTGCTCTGCAGACTCAAGGAAGTGACACAATTTGAATAAAAAAAAAATATTATAGAATGTGACAAAGAACTTAGGGCCAACAGAAAGATGAGAATACCCTTATTTACATGTTTAGCATACCTTTCCTAGTCCTTTGTCATTTTTGATTTTGGCATTCCAAGAAATGTTCTCTAAAACTCCTGACAAAAGCATTCCACTGTGAATTTTAGTTAGACAAAGTAGTGGTTTTCAGTGTTTTCCATAAGTGGACTTCATATAATGTAAAACTGTACAATATGAAGCCAGAAAAAGAAATAGAAATGATATTTTAAAATAAGATATGCAAAATTCACCCAAATAGGAAATCCATAGTGATTTTATTTTTTACAACCAATGATAGGACCAGGACACAAGAACCTGTTTGCCTCAAAAAGCCAAAATCCACACCATTAGGGAGGCGGGTGAAGATGGCGGAAGAGTAGGCTCCCCAAGTCACCTGTCCCCACCAACTTACCTAGATAACTTTCAAATTATCCTGAAAACCTATGAATTAGGCCTGAGATGTAAAAGAGAACAGCTGGAATGCTACAGAGAGAAGAGTTCGCGCTTTTATCAAGGTAGGAAGATGGAAAAAAATAAATAAAAAAGCATCCAAGGGGGAGGGGCCCCCGCAAGGAGAGGGCTAAGGCGAGTGCCCCCAGGACAGGAAAGTCCAGGCCTGGAGAAGCAGGAGCTTCACCAATCTTCCCGGAGGAAAAGGCACTCGCAGGGAGCTCCAGCAGGATACTAGGAGGGGCAGTGGAGCCCCCAGATTCCTGGAGTTTCTAAAAGAGGAAGTGCACCCGGGGGAGAGCGTGCCCCAGCCACGGCCGAGCTCCCTAAAAGGGCTGCAGCGCATGGCCAGCGGGGCCTGGGAGCAGCTCGGAGGCGGCTAGGGCAGAGGGGGCTGCGCGGCCCTGAGAGCAGTGATTCCAGCGGCGCAGGCCCCGGAGCCCAAGGTGCTGGGGGACACAGCCCAGGATCTGGTGCTCCCCCCGGGACAGGTGGAGGTGGGGAGGACACAGGACAGCAAGGACACTCCTGCCCCAGTGCCCCAAGCTGTGCAGGTCAGCGCCCCCGCCCCTGGAGCATCCATGCCCCTGTGGACCGGGAGCTGTGTTAGTTACTGCTGGAGCTGACTCCAGGACAGGAGAGCTGGCCACCGCCACTGTTCTTGTTCTTCCTGGTGTCACCTTGTGCCTGGGACTGAACAGGGCCACCAGGGAGCAGGAGCCTCATAGGATAAACAGCTCTCACTGAACTGTGCACCTGGCAGGGGCAGGGCAGCTCCCCCAGATGCACACACCTGAGAATCAGCACAGCAGGCCCCTCCCCCAGAAGACCAGCTGGAAGGACAGGGGGAGAGCAAGTTCTTGACCAAGCAGCGCTGCAAAATTACAGGGGAAGTCTAGGGACTTACACTATATAGAATCAGAGGATACCCACCTTGTTTTTTGTTTTTTGTTTGTCCCCCCCTTTTTTTCTCTCTTTTTCCTTCCTTTTTCCAGTAAAACTCATTTTTAGCCACTCTGCACTGACCAAATGACTAGAAGGAAAAACTCACCAAAAAAGAATCAGAAACAGTACTCTCTCCCACAGAGTTACAAAATTTGGATTACAATTCAATGTCAGAAAGCCAATTCAGAAGCACAAGTATAAATACTGGTGGCTCTAGAAAAAAGCATAAAGGACTCAAGAGACTTCATGACTGCAGAATTTAGATCTAATCAGGCAAAATTAAAAATCAATTAAATGAGATGCAATCCAAACTGGAGGTCCTAACAATGAGGGTAAATGAGGTAGAAGAAGGAGTGAGTGACATAGAAGACAAGTTGATGGCAAGGAAGGAAACTGAGGAAAAAAGAGAAAAACAATTAAAAGACCATGAGGAAAGGTTAAGGGAAATAAATGACAGTCTCAGAAAGAAAAATCTAGGTTTAATTGGGATTCCAGGGGGCACCGAAAGGGAGAGAGGTCCACAATATGTATTTGAACAAATCATAGCTGAGAACTTTCCTAACTTGGGAAGGGAAACAGGCATTCAGACCCAGGAAATAGAGAGATCCCCCCCCTAAAATCAATAAAAACTGCTCAACACCTCGACATTTGATAGTGAAGCTTGCAAATTTCAAAGATAAAGAGAAGATCCTTAAAGCAGCAAGAGAGATCCCTAACTTTTATGGGGAGAAGTATTAGGTAACAGCAGACCTCTTCACAGAGACCTGGCAGGCCAGAAAGGGCTGGCAGGATATATTCAGGGTCCTAAATGAGAAGAACCTGCAGACAAGAATACTTAATCCAGCAAGGCTCTCATTCAGAAAAGAAGGAGAGATAAAGAGCTTCCAAGATAGGCAGAAACACTGAAAGAATATGTGACCACCAAACCAGCTCTGCAAGAAATATTAAGAGGGACTCTGTAAAAGAAAGAGGAAGTCCAAGGAAACATCCACAAAAACAAGGACTGAGTAGGGATTATGATGACACTAAATTCATATCTTTCAATAGTAACTCTGAACATGAATGGGCTTAATGATCCCATCAAAAGGGGCAGGGTTTCAGACTGGATAAAAAAGCAAGACTCATCTATTTGCTGTCTACAAGAGACTCATTTTAGACGTAAGGACAACTCCAGCCTGAAAATGAAAGGTTGAAGAACCATTAACCATTCAAATGGTCCACAAAAGAAAGCAGGGGTAGCAATCCCTATATCAGATAAATTAAAGTTTATCCCAAGACTGTAGTAAGAGATGAAGAGGGACACTATATCATACTTAAAGGATCTATCCAACAAGAGGACTTAGCAATCATGAATGTTTATGCCCCGAATGTGGGAGCTGCCAAGTATATCAATCAATTAATAACCAAAGTTAAGGCATACTTAGATAATAATACACTTATACTTGGAGACTTGAACACGGCACTTTCTCTAATTGATATCTTCTAAGCACAACATCTCCAAAGAAACAAGAACTTTAAATGATACATTGGACCAGATGGATTTCACAGATATTTACAGAACTTTACATCCAAACACAACTGAATACACATTCTTCTCAAGTGCACATAGACTTTCTCCAGAATAGACCACATACTGGGTCACAAATCAGGTCTTAACTGATACCAAAGGATTGGGGTTGTCCCCTGCATATTTTCAGACCATATTGCTTTGAAACTAGAACTAAACCACAAGAAGAAGTATGGAAGGACCTCAAACACATGGAGGTTAAAGACCATCCTGCTAAAAGATGAAAGGGTCAACCAGGAAATTAGAGAAGAATTTAAAAGATTCATGGAAACTAATGAGAATGAAGATACAACTGTTCAAAATCTTTGGGATACAGCAAAAGCAATCCTGAGGGGGGAAATACATCTCAGTACAAGCATCCATCCAAAAACTGGAAAGAACTCAAATACAAAAGCAAACCTTGCACCTAAAGGAGCTGGAGAAAAAACATAAAATAGATACTACACCCAGAAGAAGAAGAGTTAATAAAGATTCGAGCAGAACCCAATGAAATAGAGACCAGAAGAACTGTGGAACAGATTAATAAAACCAGGAGCTGGTTCTTTGAAAGAATTAATAAGATATATAAACCATTAGCCAGCCTTATTAAAAAAGAAAAAGAAAAGACTCAAATTAATAAAATAATGAATGAGAAAGAGAGCTCACCACCAATACCTAGGAAATAAAAACGATTTTAAAAACATATTATGATCCCTCTATCCCTACACTCTGAAGAGTTTTGATCAGGAATGGATGCTGTATTTTGTCAAATGCTTTCTCTGCATCCAATGAGAGGATCATATGGTTCTTGGTTTTTCTCTTGCTGATATGATGAATCACATTGATTGTTTTACGGGTGTTGAACCAGCCTTGTGTCCCAGGGATAAATCCTACTTGGTCATGGTGAATAATTTTCTTAATGTACTGTTGGATTCTATTGGCCAGTATCTTGTTGAGAATTTTTGCATCCATGTTCATCAGGGATATTGGTCTGTTATTCTCCTTTTTGGCGGGGTCTTTGTCTGGCTTTGGAATTAAGGTGATGCTGGCTTCATAGAACGAATTTGGAAGTACTCCATCTCTTTCTATCTTTCCAAACAGCTTTAGGAGAATAGGTATGATTTCTTCTTTAAACGTTTGATAAAATTCTCCTGGGAAGCCATCTGGCCCTGGACTCTTGTGTCTTGGGAGGTTTTTGATGACTGCTTCAATTTCCTCCCTGGTTATTGGCCTGTTCAGGTTTTCTATTTCTTCCTGTTCCAGTTTTGGTAGTTTGTGGCTTTCCAGGAATGCGTCCATTTCTTCTACATTGCCTAATTTATTGGCGTATAGCTGTTCATAATATGTTTTTAAAATCGTTTGTATTTCCTTGGTGTTGGTAGTGATCTCTCCTTTCTCATTCATGATTTTATTAATTTGAGTCTTCTCTCTCTTCTTTTTAATAAGGCTGGCTAATGGTTTATCTATCTTATTAATTCTTTCAAAGAACCAACTCCTGGTTCTGTTGATCTGTTCCACAGTTCTTCTGGTCTCGATTTCGTTGAGTTCTGCTCGAATCTTTATTAGCTCCCTTCTTCTCTTGGGTGTAGGATCTATTTGCTGTTTTTTCTCTAGCTCCTTTATGTGTAAGGTTAGCTTTTGTATTTGAGTGTAGGGATAGAGGGAACATTCCTCGACATCTTAAAAGCCATCTATGAAAAGCCCACAGCAAATATCATTCTCAATGGGGAAGCACTGGGAGCCTTTCCCCTAAGATCAGGAACAAGACAGGGATGTCCACTCTCACCACTGCTATTCAACATAGTACTGGAAGTCCTAGCCTCAGCAATCAGACAACAAAAAGACATTAAAGGCATTCAAATTGGCAAAGAAGAAGTCAAACTCTCCCTCTTCGCCGATGACATGATACTCTACGTAGAAAACCCAAAAGTCTCCACCCCAAGATTGCTAGAACTCATACAGCAATTCGGTAGCGTGGCAGGATACAAAATCAATGCCCAGAAGTCAGTGGCATTTCTATACACTAACAATGAGACTGAAGAAAGAGAAATTAAGGAGTCAATCCCATTTACATTGCACCCAAAAGCATAAGATACCTAGGAATAAACCTCACCAAAGATGTAAAGGATCTATACCCTCAAAACTATAGAACACTTCTGAAAGAAATTGAGGAAGACACAAAGAGATGGAAAAATATTCCATGCTCATGGATTGGCAGAATTAATATTGTGAAAATGTCAATGTTACCCAGGGCAATATACACGTTTAATGCAATCCCTATCAAAATACCATGGACTTTCTTCAGAGAGTTAGAACAAATTATTTTAAGATTTGTGTGGAATCAGAAAAGACCCCGAATAGCCAGGGGAATTTTAAAAAAGAAAACCATATCTGGGGGCATCACAATGCCAGATTTCAGGTTGTACTACAAAGCTGTGGTCATCAAGACAGTGTGGTACTGGCACAAAAACAGACACATAGATCAGTGGAACAGAATAGAGAATCCAGAAGTGGACCCTGAACTTTATGGGCAACTAATATTCGATAAAGGAGGAAAGACTATCCATTGGAAGAAAGACAGTCTCTTCAATAAATGGTGCTGGGAAAATTGGACATCCACATGCAGAAGAATGAAACTAGACCACTCTCACCATACACAAAGATAAACTCAAAATGGATGAAAGATCTAAATGTGAGACAAGATTCCATCAAAATCCTAGAGAAGAACACAGGCAACACCCTTTTTGAACTCGGCCATAGTAACTTCTTGCAAGATACATCCACAAAGGCAAAAGAAACAAAAGCAAAAATGAATTATTGGGACTTCATCAAGATAAGAAGCTTTTGCACAGCAAAGGATACAGTCAACAAAACTCAAAGACAACCTACAGAATGGGAGAAGATATTTGCAAATGACATATCAGATAAAGGGCTAGTTTCCAAGATCTATAAAGAACTTATTAAACTCAACACCAAAGAAACAAACAATCCAATCATGAAATGGGCAAAAGACATGAACAGAAATCTCACAGAGGAAGACATAGACATGGCCAACATGCATATGAGAAAATGCTCTGCATCACTTGCCATCAGGGAAATACAAATCAAAACTACAATGAGATACCACCTCACACCAGTGAGAATGGGGAAAATTAACAAGGCAGGAAACCACAAATGTTGGAGAGGATGCGGAGAAAAGGGAACCCTCTTACACTGTTGGTGGGAATGTGAACTGGTGCAGCCACTCTGGAAAACTGTGTGGAGGTTCCTCAAACAGTTAAAAATATACCTGCCCTACGACCCAGCAATTGCACTGTTGGGGATTTACCCCAAAGATACAAATGCAATGAAACACCGGGACACCTGCACCCCGATGTTTCTAGCAGCAATGGCCACGATAGCCAAACTGTGGAAGGAGCCTCGGTGTCCAACGAAAGATGAATGGATAAAGAAGATGTGGTTTATGTATACAATGGAATATTACTCAGCTATTAGAAATGACAAATACCCACCATATTCTTCAACGTGGATGGAACTGGAGGGTATTATGCTGAGTGAAGTAAGTCAGTCGGAGAAGGACAAACATTATATGTTCTCATTCATTTGGGGAATATAAATAATAGTGAAAGGGAATATAAGGGAAGGGGGAAGAAATGTGTGGGAAATATCAGAAAGGGAGACAGAACGTAAAGACTGCTAACTCTGGGAAACGAACTAGGGGTGGTAGAAGGGGAGGAGGGCGGGGGGTGGGAGTGAATGGGTGACGGGCACTGGGTGTTATTCTGTATGTTAGTAAATTGAACACCAATAAAATAAAAAAAAAACATATTATGAGCAGCTATATGCCAATAAATTAGGCAATCTAGAAGAAATGGACGTGTTTCTGGAAAACCACAAACTACCAAAACTGGAACAGGAAGAAATAGAAAACCTGAACAGGCCAATAACCAGGGAGGAAATTGAAGCAGTCATCAAAAACCTCCCAAGACACAAAAGTCCAGGGCCGGATGGGTTTGCAGGCAGATTCTATCAAACATTTAAAGAAGAAACCATACCTATTCTACTAAAGCTGTTCCAAAAGACAGGAAGAGATGGAGTACTTCCAAACTCGTTCTATGAGGCCAGCACCACCTTAATTCCAAAACCAGACAAAGACCCCACCAAAAAGGAGAATTATAGACCAATTTCCCTGATGAACACAGATGCAAAAATTCTCAACAAGATACCAGCCAATAGGATCTAACAGTACATTAAGAAGATTATTCACCATGACCTAGTGGGATTTATCCCCGGGATGCAAGGCTGGTTCAACACTCATAAAACAATCAGTGTGATTCATCATATCAGCAAGAGAAAAACCAAGAACCATATGATCCTCTCATTAGACGCAGATAAAGCATTTGACAAAATACAGCATCCATTCCTGATCAAAACTCTTCAGAGTGTAGGGATAGAGGGAACACTCCTCAACATCTTTAAAGCCATCTACGAAAAGCCCACAGCAAATATCATTCTCAAAGGGGAAGCACTGGGAGCCTTTCCCCTAAGATCAGGAACAAGACAGGGATGTCCACTCTCACCACTGCTATTCAGCATAGTACTAGAAGTCCTAGCCTCAGCAATCAGACAACAAAAAGAAATAAAAGGCATTCAAATTGGCAAAGAAGAAGTCAAACTCTCCCTCTTCGCCGATGACATGATACTGTACGTGGAAATCAAAAAGACTCCACCCCAAGATTGCTAGAACTCATACAGCAGTTTGGCAGTGTGGCAGGATACAAAATCAATGCCCAGAAGTCAGAGGCATTTCTCTACACTAACAATGAGACTGAAGAAAGAGAAATTAAGGAGTCAATCCCATTTACAATTACACCCCAAAGCATAGGATACCTAGGAATAAACCTAACCAAAGAGGTAAAGGATCTATACCCTAAAAACTACAGAACCCTTCTGAAAGAAATTGAGGAAGACACAAAGAGATGGAAAAATATTCCATGCTCATGGATTGGCAGAATTAATATTGTGAAAATGTCAATGTTACCCAGGGCAATTTGCACGTTTAATGCAATCCCTATGAAAATACCATGGACTTTCTTCAGAGAGTTGGAACAAATTATTTTAAGATTTGTGTGGAATCAGAAAAGACCCCGAATAGCCAGGGGAATTTTAAAAAAGAAAACCATAGCTGGGGGCATCACAATGCCAGATTACAGGTTGTACTACAAAGCTGTGGTCATCAACACAGTGTGGTACTGGCACAAAAACAGACACATAGATCAATGGAACAGAGAATCCAGAAGTGGACCCTCAACTTTATGGTCAACTAATATTCGACAAAGGAGGAAAGACTATCCACTGGAAGAAAGACAGTCTCTTCAATAAATGGTGCTGGGAAAATTGGACATCCACATGCAGAAGAATAAACTGGTGGCTCTTAACCCTAGATTCACACTAGAATTGCACTGGGAACTTTAGAGGTTTCTGATCCCAGATATATTCTCAGATTCTTATTAAATTTGTATGGATGTGGCCTGGACACAGGTGATGCCAGTGGTCAGCAGAGTTTGTGAATCACAGCTTAAAGCCATTTCCAGGTGTTCATGATTCTTTGTAAGTACATCAGAGTAATATGGGATTCTTGATAATTTTTTCCTTGATAGTTTGTTTTCTATGGGCATACATATATCCAAAAATTGGATTCTTCCAATATTCTTCTACAATGGGATTTTTTCACTTAAAATTGTATTTTGTTAACTTACACGATGTAATATGTCATTTTTATCTCAGTAGGTAGAAAAAAATGTAGCTTGGAGAATGTAAATATAGTAAAATGGCAAGATTTGGAAAAGTTGGTGAAAGGTATATGGAAATTCTTTGAACTAATTTTTATGCTTATCTCTTGAGTTTGAAACTATTTCAAAATAAAGAAAAAATCACATATATAGGACCTGTACATGCTTTCTCTCTAAAATAAATAAACCTTTAAATAAATAAATAAACTTATTTTGAACCTTAGAAATCAATAATACTTGCATATAGACCCTGACTTATCATAAATTCAGAAATAGCATATATAATTTTATTTTACAATGAAAGGTGAATTATAATGATACTGCATATTTTAAACTCATAAAATTAATGACTTTTACAGTCAGAGAAAGACAAATACAATATGATTTCATTCATATTGGAATTTAAGAAATAAAACAAACAAGCAAAGGGGGATAAAGAGAGAGAGAGACAAATCCAGACACAGACTCTGAACTACAGAGAACGCACTATTGGTTACCAGGGGGAGGTAGGGAAGGGGATTAGGGAACAGGTGATGGGATTGAAGGAGCGCACCTGTCATGACGAGCACTGAATAATTGTTCAATAATAACAGAATTGTTGAATCAATATACTGTACACCTGAAATTAATATAAACTACATGTTAACTAGAATTTTGAAACTTAATTTAAAAAATTAATGACTTTTTGTGGTTTTTAAAACGACATTTAAAAAACACAAAAATCTTGATGCTGGAAAAACATACATCTTTATTTTCATTAATTAGTTAAACTTATTTATCTTATTAAATTATTTAATCTCCTATTACCAGTAGTATTTAAGATTCTATTGCCATCTGCTGGTGGATATTTTAAGATTATTATATAATGATGTAATGCTTATTTTGTTTTAAATTAAGCTTAACATTTTTGCTATTGTTTTCAGTGAATATATACTTCATATTAAAACTAAAATTTACGGGACCATTATATAAATCTGGAGTATAGTTAATGCATTACAACACATGCTCTGGGAAAACACACATATGGTGGATTTGGGAGAGTATTTATTTATTTATTTAATAATAAATTTATGGAGTATTAATTTATTAATAAATTGATTTTTTATTGGTGTTCAATTTACCAACATATCGAATAACACCCAGTGCTCATCCCGTCAAGTGCCCCCCTCAGTGCCCGTCACCCAGTCACCCCCACCCCCTGCCCTCCTCCCCTTCCATCACCCCTAGTTCGTTTCCCAGGGTTAGGAGTCTTCCATGTTCTGTCTCCCTTTCTGATATTTCCCACACATTTCTTCTCCCTTGCCTTATATTCCCTTTCACTATTATTTATATTCCCCAAATGAATGAGAACATACACTGTTTGTCCTTCTCCGATTGACTTACTTCACTCAGCATAATACCCTCCAGTTCCATCCACGTTGAAGCAAATGGTGGTATTTGTCGTTTCTAATGGCTGAGTAATATTCCATTGTATACATAGACCACATCTTCTTTATCCATTCATCTTTCGATGGACACCGAGGCTCCTTCCACAGTTTGGCTATTGTGGACATTGCTGCTAGAAACATCGGGGGGCAGGTGTCCCGGTGTTTCATTGCATCTGAATCTTTGGGGTAAATCGCTAGCAGTGCAATTGCTGGGTCAGGGCAGGTCTATTTTTAACTCTTTGAGGAACTTCCACACAGTTTTCCAGAGTGGCTGCACCAGTTCACATTCCCACCACCAGTGTAAGAGGGTTCCCTTTTCTCCGCATCCTCTCCAACATTTGTGGTTTCCTGCCTTGTTAATTTTCCCCATTCTCACTGGTGTGAGGTGGTATCTCATTGTGGTTTTGATTTGTATTTCCCTGATGGCAAGTGATGCGGAGCATTTTCTCATGTGCATGTTGGCCATGTCAATGTCTTCCTCTGTGAGATTTCTGTTCAGGTCTTTTGCCCATTTCATGATTGGATTGTTTGTTTCTTTGGTGTTGAGTTTAAGAAGTTCTTTATAGATCTTGGAAACTAGCCCTTTATCTGACACGTCATTTGCAAATATCTTCTCCCATTCTGTAGGTTGTCTTTGAGTTTTGTTGACTGTATCCTTTGCTGTGCAAAAGCTTATCTTGATGAAGTCCCAATAGTTCATTTTTGCTTTTGTTTCTTTTGCCTTCGTGGATGTATCTTGCAAGAAGTTACTGTGGCCAAGTTCAAAAAGAGTGTTGCCTGTGTTCTCCTCTAGGATTTTGATGGAATCTTGCCTCACATTTAGATCTTTCATCCATTTTGAGTTTCTCTTTGTGTCTGGTGCAAGAGAGTGGTCTAGTTTCATTCTTCTGCATGTGGATGTCCAATTTTCCCAGCACCATTTATTGAAGAGACTGTCTTTCTTCCAGTGGATAGTCTTTCCTCCTTTATCGAATATTAGTTGACCATAAAGTTGAAGTTCCACTTCTGGGTTCTCTATTCTGTTCCATTGATCTATGTGTCTGTTTTTGTGCCAGTACCACACTGTGTTGATGACCACAGCTTTGTAGTACAATCTGAAATCTGGCATTGTGATGCCCCCAGCTATGGTTTTTTTTTTTTTTTTTTTTTTTTTTTTTTTTTTTTTTTTTTACAGAGAGAGAGAGAGAGGCAGAGGGAGAAGCAGGCTCCACGCACCAGGAGCCCGATGTGGGATTCGATCCCGGGTCCCCGGGATCACGCCCTGGGCCAAAGGCAGGCGCCAAACCGCTGCGCCACCCAGGGATCCCTATGGTTTTCTTTTTTAAAATTCCCCTGGCTATTCGGGGTCTTTTCTGATTCCACACAAATCTTAAAATAATTTGTTCCAACTCTCTGAAGAAAGTCCATGGTATTTTGATAGGGATTGCATTAAACGTGCAAATTGCCCTGGGTAACATTGACATTTTCACAATATTAATTCTGCCAATCCATGAGCATGGAATATTTTTCCATCTCTTTGTATCTTCCTCAATTTCTTTCAGAAGTGTTCTATAGTTTTTAGGGTATAGATCCTTTACCTCTTTGGTTAGGTTTGTTCCTAGGTATCCTATGCTTTTGGGTGTAATTGTAAATGGGATTGACTCCTTAATCTCTCTTTCTTCAGTCTCATTGTTAGTGTAGAGAAATGCCTCTGACTTCTGGGCATTGATTTTGTATCCTGCCACGCTGCCAAACTGTTGTATGAGTTCTAGCTATCTTGGGGTGGAGTCTTTTTGATTTTCCATGTACAGTATCATGTCATCGGCGAAGAGGGAGAGTTTGACTTCTTCTTTTCCAATTTGAATGCCTTTAATGTCTTTTTGTTGTCAGATTGCTGAGGCTAAGACTTCCAGTACTATGTTGAATAGCAGTGGTGAGAGTGGACATCCCTGTCTTGTTCCTGATCTTAGGGGAAAGGCTCCCAGTGCTTCCCCATTGAGAATGATATTTGCTGTGGGCTTTTCGTAGATGGCTTTTAAGATGCTGAGGAATGTTCCCTCTATCCCTACACTCTGAAGAGTTTTGATCAGGAATGGATGCTGTATTTTGTCAAATGCTTTCTCTGCATCTAATGAGGGGATCATATGGTTCTTGGTTTTTCTCTTGCTGATATGATGAATCACACTGATTGTTTTACGAGTGTTGAACCAGCCTTGTGTCCCAGGGATAAATCCTACTTGGTCATGGTGAATAATTTAGTTCTAATTTCAAGGCATTATGGTCTGAGAATATGCAGGGGATGATCCCAATCTTTTGGTATTGGTTTAGACCCAATTTGTGACCCAGTATGTGGTCTATTCTGGAGAAAGTTCCATGTGCACTTGAGAAGAATGTGTATTCAGTTGAGTTTGGATGTAAAGTTCTGTAGATATCTGTGAAATCCATCTGGTCCAGTGTATCATTTAAAGCTCTCATTTCTTTGGAGATGTTGTGCTTAGAAGACCTATCGAGGGTAGAAAAAGCTAGATTGAAGTCACCAAGTATAAGTGTATTCTTATCTAAGTATTTCTTCAGTTTGGTTATTAATTGGCTTAAATATTTGGCAGCTCCCACATTCGGGGCATATATATTGAGGATTATTAAGTCCTCTTGTTGGATAGAGGTCTGCTGTTACCCTAATATTCCTCCCCATAAAAGTCAGGGATTTCTTGTCTCTTGCTGCTTTAAGGATCTTCTCTTTATCTTTGGAATTTGCAAGCTTCACTATTAAATGTCGAGGTGTTGAACGGTTTTTATTGATTTTAGGGGGGGATCTCTCTATTTCCTGGATCTGAATGCCTGTTTCCCTTCCCAGATTAGGAAAGTTTTCAGCTATGATTTGTTCCAATACATATTCTGGCCCTCTGTCCCTTTCGGCGCCTTCGGGAACCCCAATTAAATGTAGGTTTTTCTTCCTCAGTCTGTCGTTTATTTCCCTTAATCTGTCTTCATGGTCTTTTAATTGTCTGTCTCTTTTTTCCTCAGTTTCCCTCTTTGCCTTCAACTTGTCTTCTATGTCACTCACTCGTTCTTCCACCTCATTAACCCTCGTCATTAGTACTTCTACTTTGGATTGCATCTCATTCAATTGATTTTTAATTTCTGCCTGATTGGATCTAAATTCTGTAGTCATGAAGTCTCCTGAGTCCTTTATGCTTTTTTCTAGAGCCACCAGTAGCTGTATAATAGTGCTTCTGAATTGGCTTTCTGACATTGAATTATAATCCAAATTTTGTAACTCTGTGGGAAAGAGGACTGTTTCTGATTCTTTCTTTTGAGGTGAGGTTTTCCTTCTAGTCATTTTGCTCAGTGCAGAGTGGCCAAAAGCAAGTTGTATTGGGAAAAGGAGAAAAAGAGAGGAGAGAAAGAAGGAAAGAAAAAAGAAAAAAGGAATAAAAAAGAAAAAAGAGAAAGAAAGGAAAAAGAAAAGGGTGGGGGAAGCAAACAAATCAAAAAGCAAAAAAAAAAAAAAAAAAAAAAAAGCCACGGGGAGTATCTTCTGATTCTGTATACTTAAGTCCCTTGACTTCCCCTGGAACTTGTCCGTCTGCTGGTCTTCTGGGGGAGGGGCCTGTCGTGCTGATTTTCAGGTGTTAGCACTTGGGGGAGCTGCTCTGCCCCTGCCTGGTGCAGGGCTCGGTGGGGGTTGTTTACCCCGTGAGGCCCCAGGAGGAACAGCCCCAGTGGCGGGGCCAGCTCTGGAGCCCTGGAGTCAGTCCCCGCAGGAACTCCGGAGCTCTCGGTCTGCAGGGCCTGGTGGCTCCGGGGCGGGGCCGCTGATCTGCTCAGCTGGGGCAGGAGCATCCTTGCTGTCCTGGGCCCTCCCGGCCTCTGCCTGTCCTGGGGGGAGGCGGATCCTGGGCTGTGTCCCGGCGCCCTGTGCTCCCGGGTCTGTGCTGTTGGATTCGCGCTCCCGCCCGCAGCCCCCTCCGCGGAGCCGCCCGGAGCCCCCCGAGCTGCTCTTTGTCCACCATGCGCGCTGCAGCCCTTAGGGAGCTCGGCGCACTCTCCCGGGGCGCAGGTGTCTGTTAGTGTCCCAGGGAGCCCGAGGGCATCCCCGCCCTCCTGGGTCCTGCTCCAACTCCCTGCGAGCCCCTTTCCACCCAGGAAGGTTGGTGCAGCTCCTGCTTCTCCGGGATGGGGCTCTGCTGTCCTGGGGACACTTGCCCCGGCCTTAGCCCGGCTCCTCACGGGGCCCCTCCCCCTTGGATGCCTTTTGTTTCTTTATTTCTTTTTCCCCGTCTTCCTACCTTGATAGAAGCGCGAACTCTTCTCACTGTAGCGTTTCAGCTGTTCTCTCTTTAAATCTCAGGCCGAATTCGTAGATTTTCAGGATGATTTGAAGGTTATCTAGGTAATTTGGTGGGACAGGTGATTTGGGGACCCTACTCTTCAGCCGTCTTGCCCCTCCTCCTAGAGTATTAATTTATATGCAGGATTTGACTCACTGTCATCCTCAATTCTAGGCTGCAGGATGCTTAGCCCTGTCACTAAAGCCAAGGTTGTCAGCAGCTAGGGCTAGAGATTAGTGTTCTGTGGCAACGGCACAGATGTGGGGAAAGCAGACAAGTCCAGGATTCTTGGGAATCATGGAAGTGCAATGCTCACATAAAAACAACTGATGGCAAGAGAGAAAGAAAAGCAGAAAGAAGCAGACAATATATATAAAATAGGGAAACTTATAGGATCCCTCCGACCTGTCAGCATTGCCAGTGATACAGAAAGGCTTATCAGCAACATCACACACTGAACGCCACCAGTGGGACTCTAGGAACTATTTCTTCTTAGAGATGGAGCTTGGGAATTTGCTAGCGTTGGGGTCAGTTTTCAGGTATCTGTTCAATGATACTTCACAAATGTAGACCGACACAAATAGGGGTAGCTAACATTCACAGATATCGACAGAAGTTAGATGAAGACAAAGTTTAAATACACTGTGAGCTCAGAATTCTGTTTTTTTTTCATAGATTATGGATTTTCTTTGGTGTTTACATTCATAGTATCATTAATCCCATGTGTGATCTGAGTAACACTATACAGAAAGAAAGAAACCCCACTGCAGAAAGTGAACATGTTTACATTCCAAGTGTTCCCTCGTTGGAATCCACAGATGATGGCATCAGGAGAGAGTTGAGAGTGCCAGCCTTTCTGGGACCTTGCAGTGCAGTCAGATGCAAATCACTTCATCTCTGTTCTCTCATATGTAGAATTAAGGAGTTGGCCAGGCTAAGAAAGGCAGGTGGGTTTCATAGTGTAAAAGTTAATTTTATGTGTCAATGTGGCTAGGCCAGGGTGGTCAGATATCTGTTCAAATGTTATTCTAGATATTTGTATGAAAGTATTTTTTTAGACAAGATTAGTATTTAAATCATTTAAACATTTTGAGTAAAGAAGATTATCCTCTATAATGTGGTGGGCCTAATCCAATCAGTTGAAAGCTTTAAAGGAAAAATAGAATGGAAGATCTATCAGCTCTGTTTTCTCTGGGGACTCCTGAGTAATATGCACAGTGGCTGATTAATGTTAACTAAAGTTATAAAGAAGTTCATTTATAGGTTAAGTTAGGCATATTATTCTCTAACGCTTTCCCTCCTCAAGATAGCTGATAAAACCAAACTAGTCATCAGATTTGGAGATTGATGTTGTTGAATAACAAAATCTTCTAAACACTTGATTATCATGATAAGGTTATTCTGCTATGTACACATCGCCCTCTTTTTTTTTTTTTAAGATAATCAACACCTAGAAGGTTGCAGTCAACACACCTTAAGAATCACTTTAAAGTTCAAAAAGGGTGTTGCCTGTGTTCTCCTCTAGGATTTTGATGGAATCCTGTCTCACATTAGATCTTTCATCCATTTCGAGCTTGTTTTTGTATATGGTGTAAGAGAATGCTCTAGTTTCTTTCTTCTGCACGTGAATGTCCAATGTTCCCAGCACCATTTATTGAAGAGACTGTCCTTTTTCCAGTGAGAGTCTTTCCTGCTTTGTCGAATATTAGTTGACCATACAGAGTTGAGGGCCCATTTCTGGGTTCTCTATTCTGTTCTATTGATCTGTGTGCCAGTACCACACTGTTTTGATTATCACAGCTTTGTAGTACAACTTGAAATCCAGCATTGTGATGTCTCTGGCCCTGGTTTTCTTTTTCAATATTCCCCTGGGGAATATTCGGGGTCTTTTGTGATTCCACACAAATCTTAAGATGATTTGTTCCAACTCTCTGAGGAAAGTCCATGGTATTTTGATAGGGATTGCATTGAATGTGTAAATTGCAGGGCAGTCCTTTGGATGGATATGTTGAAGTAGGCTTCGATGTGGATGGAACTGGAGGGTATTATGCTGAGTGAAATAAGTCAATCAGAGAAGGACAAACACTATATGGTTTCATTCATTTGGGGAATACAAAAAATAGTGAAAGGCAATAAAGGGAAAAGGAGAGAAAATGAGTGGGAAATATCAGAGAGGGTGACAGAACATGAGAGACTCCTAACTCTGGGAAACGAACAAGAGATGATGGAAATGGAGGTGGGCAGGGGGTGGGGGTGACTGGGTGATGGGCACTGAGGGGTGCACTTGATGGGATGAGCACTGGGTGTTATGCTATGTGTTGGCAAATTGAACCCCAATAAAAAAATAATAAAGTTTATAGACCTTTCTCTGCACCCCCCCAAAAAAAGACAGAAGCCAGAACCCAGCGGAGGCCATCTTTGAGGTCAAATTTCTATTGTCAGTTGAGAAGCAAGATAGCAACTCCTAGCTGCTCCTGTTTTTATAGCTGTATTAATCTGATAATGATATCACTAAAGCAGCCTAAGTTTGGTGCTTGCTCAGTCGGCAGCTTCATATTTTCGGATCCACTCCCACGAGGATTGGCCAGGTCCTGCCAGCTCCAGCCTGTGGCATCCTGCGATGGTTTCCCTTAATCTCAGCCCAGTTCACCTACCGCAACCATGTGGTTGAGGCAGAGGCATCTGACCCATCACTGCGGGGAGGACAGATCCCTCAGGGTCAGCCCCAGGTCACATGGCTCAGCAAGCTCACTTCAGGCTGGGGAAGCTCACACTTAGGGACTGAGAAGCATGGGGCTTGTCTGCAGCCTAATACTGGAGAACTCCTGTGCACAATATTCACTCTGGAATCGCTGGGCTTGCATTGCAATTTGACGTCTCCTTCTGTCCCATTCTGCTTCCTCCTGTTCCCTTAATAAGTGTTAATTCTTAAAAAAATACCTTGCACCCCAAATTCAGTCTCGGACTTAGCTTCTGGAAAACCCAGTGTGCAACAGTTAGTATCAGATGTGGTAAGGACCCCGAACAGGTGATGAGATGGGGTTTTGTAGCTGGAACTCCCCTGTAACAAGGATGTCAATGTGGCTGGTGGGAGAAGCAGGCACAAACTCACTGTGGCTTATTGCAGTGGTCTGCCTTGGGAAAGGTGCAAGCACCAAGTGTTTGAGACACAGAGGAAGTAGAAGCAATAAGCATTCAAATGAATGAATTGTGTTGCTATTGCTAAGCACCTTAATGACTTAGAAAGATAATAAACAGGTAAATGAAATTAGGTATGAAAGCCAGAAGGCCTATTGTATATAAAGAAACATTTGCCCGATGTTTACAGCAGCATTATCAACAATAGCCAAACTATGGAGAGAACCCAAGTGTCCATGGACACATGAATGGATAAAGATGTCATCTACATGCAATGAAATATTACTCAGCCATCTGAAAGAATGAAATCTTGCCATTTGCAAAGACTTGAATGGAATGAGAGAGTATTATGCCAAATGAAATAAGTCAAAGAAAGACAAATATCATGTGATTTGACTCATATGTGGAATTTAAGAAGCAAAACAGATGAACGTAGGGGGGGGCCAAAAAGAAACAGAGAGACAAAACAAGAAATAAACTCTGAGCTACAGAGAACACAGGGATGGTCACCAGAGGGGAGATGCGGGGAGGGGAAACCAGGTTATGGGGATGAAGGAGCACACCTGTTGTAACGAGAACCCAGTGATGTAGGGAAGTGCTGATTCACTGTATTGTACACCTGAAACTAATATTACAGTGTATGTTAACCAACTGGAATTTAAATAAAAACTTGAAACTACAAAAAAAAGGACCTTTATTTCCTGCTATAAGGAAGGCAGAGAAGGATGATTTTTTTTTCTTTTTTTCTGAATGTTGTGTAGTACACAGGCCCCTCACGGGACCCAGTAATAATGCCCATCGATGGGGACACATATGGCAGAGGGTTAACATCCCTCTGCATCCAATTGTTGGAGTTGTTAGAATACAAAAAATGGTTAAAAGGCCCAGTTAACACAGACCTGTTATGTCATGTTTAGGGCTGTCATTGGGAGAATCTGGGCCCCTAATACCTGAGATGGGGATATCTGGATAGATGACCTTAAATGTTGGCTCCCTGAATTCCCCAAATCTGCAGGAATAGCTCATGCCTTCCTGTTAAGAGCTAGTGGTTTCTCATGAATGCATAAACATTTCTCCTGAAGATCAATACATGCCCCCCTTGGAGTCTGCTCCCCATTTCTTGTCCCGGCAGTAGATCTGTCACGGTGAAGTTACAGAAGAATCCAGTTTGAGAGGTACTGGCTTTGATATGGGAGGAACAGGAACACAGCCCCAAGGAGTACCCAGAAGGAGCAGAGGAGGAGATGGCAGACGAGATTGTGAGCACTCAACCAAGAGCTGAGGCCATAACTGAACATGAAAGAGTTTCTTACTCAGTAGTCTTCTGAGAGGAAGGATTGAAGACTAGCCAGGATAGCAAGAAATGAGGCAAATTTACTTTTAGGATGGGTGTAGAACCATAAAAAACATCATGGCTCAAACTGAGTGAGGTTGAATAATTCTTACGCTGGACATTAGCGGTGGATTGAGAAGCTCGGGAAGTAGGTCCAGCATAAATGATATTCTCTTTATAGCTGGGATACTCCCTGATGACCATGTTTGGGGGCACTTGTGGGCAAGTCACGGAAGCCTGGTCCATTTGGTATACACCTGGAAGGAAAAGGTTGGGAAAATCAGACAAGGACTTCCAGGGCAGTCCTTTCTGGGTTTTTTTTTTTTTTTTTTTTTTGAGTTCGATTTGGGGAGGGTGCAGAGAAAGGTCTATAAACTTTATTATTTTTTTATTGGGGTTCAATTTGCCAACACATAGCATAACACCCAGTGCTCATCCCATCAAGTGCACCCAACAGTTCCCATCACCCAGTCACCCCCACCCCCTGCCCACCTCCCTTTCCATCACCCCTTGTTCGTTTCCCAGAGTTAGGAGTCTCTCATGTTCTGTCACCCTCTCTGATATTTCCCACTCATTTTCTCTCCTTTTCCCTTTATTGCCTTTCACTATATTTTATATTCCCCAAATGAATGAAACCATATAATGTTTGTCCTTCTCTGATTGACTTATTTCACTCAGCATAATACCCTCCAGTTCCATCCACATTGAAGCAAATGGTGGGTATTTGTCCTTTCTCTTTTTTTAATAAATTTATTTTTATTGGTGTTCAATTTGTCAACATACAGAATAACACCCAGTGCTCATCCTGTCAAGTGCCCACCTCAGTGCCCGCCACCCAGTCAGCCCCACCCCCTCCCCCTCCCCTTCCACCACCCCTAGTTCATTTCCCAGAGTTAGGAGTCTTTATGTTCTGTCTCCTTTTCTGATATTTCCCACTTATTTTTTCTCCTTTCCCCTTTATTCCCTTTCACTATTTTTTATATTCCCCAAATGAATGAGACCATATAATTTTTGTCTTTCCCCGATGACTTATTTCACTCCACATAATACCTACCAGTTCCATCCACATCAAAGCAAATGGTGGATATTTCTCATTTCTAATGGCTGAGTAATATTCCATTGTATACATAAACCACATCTTCTTTATCCATTCATCTTTCGATGGACACCGAGGCTCCTTCCACAGTTTGGCTATTGTGAACGTTGCTGCTAGAAACATCGGGGTGCAGGTGTCCCGGCGTTTCACTGCATCTGTATCTTTGGGATAAATCCCCAGCAGTGCAATTGCTGGGTCATAGGGCAGGTCTATTTTTAACTCTTTGAGGAACCTCCACACAGTTTCCCAGAGTGGCTGCACCAGTTCACATTCCCACCAACAGTGCAAGAGGGTTCCCCTTTCTCCACATCATCTCCAACATTTCTTGTTTCCTGCCTTGTTAATGTTCCCCATTCTCACTGGTGTGAGGTGGTATCTCATTGTGGTTTTGATTTGTATTTCCCTGATGGCCAGTGATGCGGAGCATTTTCTCATGTTCTTGTTGGCCATGTCTATGTCTTCCTCTGTGAGATTTCTCTTCATGTCTTTTGCCCATTTCATGATTGGATTGTTTGTTTCTTGGGTTGAGTTTCATAAGTTCTTTATATATCTTAGATCCCAATCTTTTGGTATCAGTTAAGACCTGATTTGTGACTGAAATCCATCTGGTCCAGTGTATCATTTAAAGCTCTCGTTTCTTTGGAGATGTTGTGTTTAGAAGATCTATTGTAGAAAGCACTACATTCAAGTCACCAAGTATAAGTGTATTATTTTCTAAGTATGTCTTAACTTTGGTTATTAATTGATTGATATACTTGGCAGATCCCATATTTGGGGCATAAATATTGATGATTGTTAGGTCCTCTTGTTGGATAGATCCTTTAAGTATGATATAGTGTCCCTCTTCATCTCTCACTACAGTCTTCGGGGTAAATTTTAGTTTACCTGTATAAGGATGGCTACCCCTGCTTTCTTTTGAGGACCATTTGAATGGTAAATGGTTCTCCAACCTTTTATTTTCAGGTTGTAGGTGTCCTTCTGTCTAAAATGAGTCTCTTGTAGACAGCAAATAGATGGGTCTTGCTTTTTTATCCAGTCTGAAACCCTGTGCCTTTTGATGGGGTCATTAAGCCCATTCACGTTCAGAGTTACTATTGACAGATATGAGTTTAGTGTCATCATGATACCTACTCAGTCCCTGTCTTGTGGATTGTTCCCTTGTACTTCCTCTTTCTATTACAGAGTCCCTCTTAATATTTCTTGCAGAGCTGGTTTGGTGGTCACATATTCTTTCAGTTTCTGCCTATCTTGGAAGCTCTTTATCTCTCCTTCTATTCTGAATGAGAGCCTTGCTAGATAAAGTATTCTTGGCTGCAGGTTCTTCTCATTTAGTACCCTACATATGTCCTGCCAGCCCTTTCTGGCCTGCCAGGTCTCTGTGGAGAGGTCCGCTGTTAATCTAATATTCTTCCCCATAAAAGTTAGAGATTTCTTGAATCTTGCTGCTTTAAAGATCTCTTTATCTTTGGAATTTGCATGTTCCACTATTAAATGTCGAGGTGTTGAGCGGTTTTTATTGATTTTAGGGGAGGGGATCTCTCTGTTTCCTGGATCTGAATGCCTGTTTCCCTTCCGAGATTAGAAAAGTTCTCAGCTATGATGTGTTCAAAAACATATTCTGGCCTTCTGGCCCTTTCGGTGCCCTCGGGAACCCCAATTAAACATAGATTTGTCCTTCTGAGGCTGTCATTTATTTCCCTTAACCTATCCTCATGATCTTGTCATTGTTTTTCTCTTTTTCCCTCAGTTTCCCTCCTTGCTATCAACTTGTCTTCTATGTCACTCACTCATTCTTCTACCTTGTTAACCCCTGTCGTTAGGACCTCTAGTTTGGATTGCATCTCATTTATTTGATTTTTAATTTCTGCCTGATTAGATCTAAATTCTGTAGTCATGAAGTCTCTTGAATCCTTTATGCTTTTTTCTAGAGCCACCAGTGTTCTAGAAATTGCAATTCAGTGCTTCTGAATTGACTTTCTGACATTGAATTGTAATCCAAATTTTGTAACTCTGTGGGAGAGAGGACTGTTTCTGATTCTTTCTTTTGAGGTGAGTTTTTCCTTCAAATCATTTTGCTCAGTGCAGAGTGGCCAAAAACAATTGTACTGGGAAAAGGAGAAAAAGAGAGAAGAGAAAAAAAGAAGAAGAAGAAAAAAAAAGAATAGGGGAGGAAGCAAACAGGAAACAAAAAACAAGGGAGAGTATCTTCTGACTCTATATACTGTAAATTCCTCGACTTCCCCTGTAATTTTGCAGCGCTGCTTGGTCAAGAACTTGCTTTCCCCCTGTCCTTCTAGCTGGTCTTCTGGGGGAGGGGCCTGCTGTGCTGATTCTCAGGTGTGTGCACCTGGGGGAGCTGCTCAGCCCCCTGCCTGGTGCACGGCTCAGTGGGAGTTGTTTATCCTGTTAATCTGTGAGGCCACTGTGAGGCCCCAGGAGGAACAACACCCTGGCAGCGGCCAGCTCTCCAGCCCTGGAGTCAGCTCCCGCAGTAACTACCGCAGCTCCGGTCCACAGGGGCCTGGATGCTCCGGGGGTGGGGGTTGCCAATCTGCCCAGCTCAGGGCCGCCCGGCGGCAGGAGTGTCCTTGCTGCCCTGTGTCCTCCCGGCCTCCGCCTGTCCGGGGGGAGCGCTGGATCTTGGGCTGTGTCCCCTGGCGCCCTGGGCTCCGGGGCCTGCGCTGCTGGAATTGCACTCCGGGGCCGCGCAGCCCCCTACCTGCGGAGCCACTGCCTGAGCCGCTGCCGGAGCTGCTCCGGGCCCTTTAGGGAGCTCGGCCGCGGTGTGTGGCGCCCTCTCCCCGGGGCGCAGTTCCTCTGTTAGTGCCCCTGGGAACCTGAGGGCATCCCCACTCCTCCTGGGATCCTGCCTGAGTTCCCTGCGAGCGCCTTTCCATCTGGGAAGATTGGTGAAGCTCCTGCTTCTCCCAGACGGGGCTTTCCGTCCTGGGGTCACTTGGAGCGTGGCCTTAGCCCGGCTCCTCATGGGCCCCTCCCCCTTGGATGTTTATTTATTTATTTATATTTATTTTTCTGTCTTCTTACCTTGATAGAAGCACAAACTCTTCTCACTGTAGCCTCCCAGCTGTTCTCTCTTTAAATCTCAGACCAAATTCATAGGTTTTCAGGATTATTTGAAAGTTATCTAGGTAATTTGGTGGGGACAGGTGACTTGGGGACCCTACTCTTCTGCCATCTTGCCCCCTCCCTGGCTTCTGTCTTGTAAACAAAGAATTTCTGTCAACTGAGGACATCACAGGATAGAAGTCCTGGGGGATTTATAATACATGAATTGGATTATCACTCCCTACCCTCAAGTAGGGGTGCAGAAGGCACACTCTGCACGGAGGCATTGCATCACAGAGGCACAGGCCAACCTCTGGGAAGCCCTGGAGGGTAGACCCGTGGCAGGAGGGTTCAGAGAGTCAGATGTCCTCCCTCATTTCAGAGGCAAGAAGCCTCCAAGGCAGCAAAGTCGAGAAAGCTCTCTACCGGATGGCCCCACAGGCCCCACAGCTCAAACCTTTTGGATCAAAAAATTCTGCTCCATTCTATAGAAATGATGCTAGTTTGGGTTCTGCCGACTGTTATTTGAACATGGGATCACTTAGATCAAAACGCATGGGCAGCCCAAGAATGCTCCACTTTATTTGTGTAACAGATTCTGTGTCTTGAATTAGATGAGGATGTGAGTTAAGCCTCCAGAGAGTCATGGGCCTTCACCTAATTCCTAGGACAGAACTAGGAATAATCCATGGAATCACAGGAGGACCAGCAGAGCCAGCACTCATAACAGTCAGACTGCATGTTGCAGCCTTAGAGGACACACCAGTCACTACCAGGAAGGGGTAGCAGTGTGAGACAATAAGGTATGTTGGGGACCAGGAGCTGTTTTCCGACCTGTCCACAGTCGACCCTGGAAGCATCACAGGTAGGGGTGGAAGTCACCCTCTTAGCTCTCTCCAGGGGAAAGTGCTGAAAGAGTCAGGGCTGATCGTGCCCTGGAGAAATACCCAAACCTCTCAGGGATCATTGGATTTGTAGTCCCGGTGGTTAATTCCTGTAAAAATAAAATGTTCCTCCTAGCTTCTCATCATCATGGAGACCTGAAGGGATCACATAAATGGATATTTGACTCAAGACTGCTCTGTCATAAGCCCACTGGGACCCAAAGACACCACATGGTTATTTCCTTGGTTCCTCATAGTTATATTGATTAGATATCTTTGGCCAATGTCAGAATCTGCACGATAACATGTAGAAAAATCCAGGAGTGCCTGGGGAGCTCAGTTGGTTAAGCATCCAACTCTTGGTTTCAGCTCAGGTCATGATCTCAGGGTCGGGGATCAAGTCCCAAGTCAGCTCCATGCTCAGCAGGGATCTGCTTGGGATTTTCTCCTTCCCTCTCCCTCTGTTCCTACCTCCCATCAAATAAATAATAACATCTTTTTTATTTTTTATTTTTATTTTTTTTTATTTTTATTTTTTTATTTATTTTTTTTATTGGTGTTCAATTTACTAACATACAGAATAACACCCAGTGCCCGTCACCCATTCACTCCCACCCCCCGCCCTCCTCCCCTTCTACCACCCCTAGTTCGTTTCCCAGAGTTAGCAGTCTTTACGTTCTGTCTCCCTTTCTGATATTTCCCACACATTTCTTCTCCCTTCCCTTATTTTCCCTTTCACTATTATTTATATTCCCCAAATGAATGAGAACATATAATGTTTGTCCTTCTCCGACTGACTTACTTCACTCAGCATAATACCCTCCAGTTCCATCCACGTTGAAGCAAATGGTGGGTATTTGTCATTTCTAATAGCTGAGTAATATTCCATTGTATACATAAACCACATCTTCTTTATCCATTCATCTTTCGATGGACACCGAGGCTCCTTCCACAGTTTGGCTATCGTGGCCATTGCTGCTAGAAACATCGGGGTGCAGGTGTCCCGGCGTTTCATTGCATTTGTATCTTTGGGGTAAATCCCCAACAGTGCAATTGCTGGGTCGTAGGGCAGGTATATTTTTAACTGTTTGAGGAACCTCCACACAGTTTTCCAGAGTGGCTGCACCAGTTCACATTCCCACCAACAGTGTAAGAGGGTTCCCTTTTCTCCGCATCCTCTCCAACATTTGTTGTTTCCTGCCTTGTTAATTTTCCCCATTCTCACTGGTGTGAGGTGGTATCTCATTGTAGTTTTGATTTGTATTTCCCTGATGGCAAGTGATGCAGAGCATTTTCTCATATGCATGTTGGCCATGTCTATGTCTTCCTCTGTGAGATTTCTGTTCATGTCTTTTGCCCATTTCATGATTGGATTGTTTGTTTCTTTGGTGTTGAGTTTAAGAAGTTCTTTATAGATCTTGGAAACTAGCCCTTTATCTGATATGTCATTTGCAAATACCTTCTCCCATTCTGTAGGTTGTCTTTGAGTTTTGTTGACTGTATCCTTTGCTGTGCAAAAGCTTCTTATCTTGATGAAGTCCCAATAGTTCATTTTTGCTTTTGTTTCTTTTGCCTTCGTGGATGTATCTTGCAAGAAGTTACTATGGCCGAGTTCAAAAAGGGTGTTGCCTGTGTTCTTCTCTAGGATTTTGATGGAATCTTGTCTCACATTTAGATCTTTCATCCATTTTGAGTTTATCTTTGTGTATGGTGAAAGAGAGTGGTCTAGTTTCATTCTTCTGCATGTGGATGTCCAATTTTCCCAGCACCATTTATTGAAGAGACTGTCTTTCTTCCAATGGATAGTCTTTCCTCCTTTATCGAATATTAGTTGCCCATAAAGTTCAGGGTCCACTTCTGGATTCTCTATTCTGTTCCACTGATCTATGTGTCTGTTTTTGTGCCAGTACCACACTGTCTTGATGACCACAGCTTTGTAGTACAACCTGAAATCTGGCATTGTGATGCCCCCAGATATGGTTTCCTTTATTAAAATTCCCCTGGCTATTCGGGGTCTTTTCTGATTCCACACAAATCTTAAAATAATTTGTTCTAACTCTCTGAAGAAAGTCCATGGTATTTTGATAGGGATTGCATTAAACGTGCAAATTGCCCTGGGTAACATTGACATTTTCACAATATTAATTCTGCCAATCCATGAGCATGGAATATTTTTCCATCTCTTTGTGTCTTCCTCAATTTCTTTCAGAAGTGTTCTATAGTTTTGAGGGTATAGATCCTTTACATCTTTGGTGAGGTTTATTCCTAGGTATCTTATGCTTTTGGGTGCAATTGTAAATGGGATTGACTCCTTAATTTCTCTTTCTTCAGTCTCATTGTTAGTGTATAGAAATGCCACTGACTTCTGGGCATTGATTTTGTATCCTGCCACGCTACCGAATTGCTGTATGAGTTCTAGCAATCTTGGGGTGGAGACTTTTGGGTTTTCAATGTAGAGTATCATGTCATCGGCGAAGAGGGAGAGTTTGACTTCTTCTTTGCCAATTTGAATGCCTTTAATGTCTTTTTGTTGTCTGATTGCTGAGGCTAGGACTTCCAGTACTATGTTGAATAGCAGTGGTGAGAGTGGACATCCCTGTCTTGTTCCTGATCTTAGGGGAAAGGCTCCCAGTGCTTCCCCATTGAGAATGATATTTGCTGTGGGCTTTTCATAGATGGCTTTTAAGATGTCGAGGAATGTTCCCTCTATCCCTACACTCTGAAGAGTTTTGATCAGGAATGGATGCTGTATTTTGTCAAATGCTTTCTCTGCATCCAATGAGAGGATCATATGGTTCTTGGTTTTTCTCTTGCTGATATGATGAATCACATTGATTGTTTTACGGGTGTTGAACCAGCCTTGTGTCCCAGGGATAAATCCTACTTGGTCATGATGAATAATTTTCTTAATGTACTGTTGGATCCTATTGGCCAGTATCTTGTTGAGAATTTTTGCATCCATGTTCATCAGGGATATTGGTCTGTAATTCTCCTTTTTGGCGGGGTCTTTGTCTGGCTTTGAAATTAAGGTGATGCTGGCTTCATAGAACGAATTTGGAAGTACTCCATCTCTTTCTATCTTTCCAAACAGCTTTAGGAGAATAGGTATGATTTCTTCTTTAAACGTTTGATAAAATTCTCCTGGGAAGCCATCTGGCCCTGGACTCTTGTGTCTTGGGAGGTTTTTGATGACTGCTTCAATTTCCTCCCTGGTTATTGGCCTGTTCAGGTTTTCTATTTCTTCCTGTTCCAGTTTTGGTAGTTTGTGGCTTTCCAGGAATGCGTCCATTTCTTCTAGATTGCCTAATTTATTGGCATATAGCTGTTCATAATATGTTTTTAAAATCGTTTGTATTTCCTTGGTGTTGGTAGTGATCTCTCCTTTCTCATTCATGATTTTATTAATTTGAGTCTTCTCTCTCTTCTTTTTAATAAGGCTGGCTAATGGTTTATCTATCTTATTAATTCTTTCAAAGAACCAACTCCTGGTTCTGTTGATCTGTTCCACAGTTCTTCTGGTCTCGATTTCGTTGAGTTCTGCTCGAATCTTTATTAGCTCCCTTCTTCTCTTGGGTGTAGGATCTATTTGCTGTTTTTTCTCTAGCTCCTTTATGTGTAAGGTTAGCTTTTGTATTTGAGTTCTTTCCAGTTTTTGAATGGATGCTTGTATTGCGATGTATTTCCCCCTTAGGACTGCTTTTGCTGCATCCCAAAGATTTTGAACGGTTGTATCTTCATTCTCATTAGTTTCCATGAATCTTTTTAATTCTTCCTTAATTTCCTGGTTGACCCTTTTATCTTTTAGCAGGATGGTCCTTAACCTCCATGTGTTTGAGGTCCTTCCAAACTTCTTGTTGTGATTTAGTTCTAATTTCAAGGCATTATGGTCCGAGAATATGCAGGGGACAATCCCAATCTTTTGGTATCGGTTCAGACCCGATTTGTGACCCAATATGTGGTCTATTCTGGAGAAAGTTCCATGTGCGCTTGAGAAGAATGTGTATTCAGTTGAGTTTGGATGTAAAGTTCTGTAGATATCTGTGAAATCCATGTGGTCCAGTGTATCATTTAAAGCTCTCGTTTCTTTGGAGATGTTTTGCTTAGAAGACCTATCGAGTATAGAAAGAGCTAGATTGAAGTCACCAAGTATAAGTGTATTATTATCTAAGTATTTCTTCACTTTGGTTAATAATTGATTTATATATTTGGCAGCTCCCACATTTGGATCATATATATTGAGGATTGTTAAGTCCTCTTGTTGAATAGATCCTTTAAGTATGATATAGTGTCCCTCTTCATCTCTCACTACAGTCTTTGGGGTAAATTTTAGTTTATCTGATATAAGGATGGCTACCCCTGCTTTCTTTTGAGGACCATTCGAATGGTAAATGGTTCTCCAACCTTTTATTTTCAGGCTGTAGGTGTCCTTCTGTCTAAAATGAGTCTCTTGTAGACAGCAAATAGATGGGTCTTGCTTTTTTATCCAGTCTGAAACCCTGTGCCTTTTGATGGGGTCATTAAGCCCGTTCACATTCAGAGTTACTATTGAGAGATATGAGTTTAGTGTCATCATGATATCTATTCAGTCTTTGTTTTTGTGGACTGTTCCACTGAACTTCTTCTTAAAGGGGAATTTTAAGAGGCCCCCTTAAAATTTCTTGCAGAGCTGGTTTGGAGGTCACATATTCTTTTAGTTGCTGCCTGTCTTGGAAGCTCTTTATCTCTCCTTCCATTTTGAATGAGAGCCTTGCTGGATAAAGTATTCTTGGTTGCATGTTCTTCTCATTTAGGACCCTGAATATATCCTGCCAGCCCTTTCTGGCCTGCCAGGTCTCTGTGGAGAGGTCTGCTGTTACCCTAATACTCCTCCCCATAAAAGTCAGGGATTTCTTGTCTCTTGCTGCTTTAAGGATCTTCTCTGTATCTTTGGAATTTGCAAGCTTCACAATTAAATGTCGAGGTGTTGAACGGTTTTTATTGATTTTAGGGGGGGATCTCTCTATTTCCTGGATCTGAATGCCTGTTTCCCTTCCCAGATTAGGAAAGTTTTCAGCTAGAATTTGTTCAAATACATATTCTGGCCCTCTGTCCCTTTCGGCGCCCTCGGGAACCCCAATTAAACGTAGGTTTTTCTTCCTCAGGCTGTCGTTTATTTCCCTTAATCTATCTTCATGGTCTTTTAATTGTTTGTCTCTTTTTTCCTCAGTTTCCCTCTTTGCTATCAACTTGTCTTCTAGGTCACTCACTCGTTCTTCCACCTCGTTAACCCTCGTCGTTAGGACTTCTAGTTTGGATTGCATCTCATTCAATTGATTTTTAATTTCTGCCTGATTAGCTCTAAATTCTGCAGTCATGAAGTCTCTTGAGTCCTTTATACTTTTTTCTAGAGCCACCAGTAGGTGTATAATAGTGCTTCTGAATTGGCTTTCTGACATTGAATTGTAATCCAGATTTTGTAACTCTGTGGGGGAGAGGACTGTTTCTGATTCTTTCTTTTGAGGTGAGGTTTTCCTTCTAGTCATTTTGCTCAGTGCAGAGTGGCCAAAAGCAAGTTGTATTGGGAAAAAGAGAAAAAGAGAGGAGAGAAAGAAGGAAAGAAAAGAGAAAGAGAAAAAAAAAGGGAAGAAAAAGAAAAAAAACGAAAAAAAAAAAGAAGAAAAAGAGAAAGAAAAAGAAAGGAGAAAAAAAGGGGGTGGGGGAAGGAAACAAATCAAAAAGCAAAACAAAACAAAAACAAAAACAAAAACAAAAACAAACAAACAAAAAAAGAACCACCGGGGAGTATCTTCTGATTCTGTGTTCTTTAAGTCCCTTGGCTTCTCCTGGAAGTTGTCAGTCTGGCTGGTGTTCTGGGGGAGGGGCCTGTTGTGCTGATTTTCAGGTGTTAGCAGTTGGGGGAGCTGCTGTGCCCCTGCCTGGTGCAGGGCTCAGTGGGGGTTGTTTACCCCGTGAGGCCGCAGGAGGAACAGCCCCAGTGGCGGGGCAGCTCTGGAAACCTGGATTCAGCCCCCGCAGGGACTCCCGAGCTCTCGTCTGCAGGGCCTGGAGGCTCCGGGGCGGGGCCGCTGATGTGCTCAGCTGGGGCAGGAGCGTCCTCGCTGTCCTGGGCCCTCCCGGCCTCTGCCTGTCCCAGGGGAGGCCGGATCCTGGGCTGTGTCCCGGCGCCCTGTGCTCCGGAGCCTGCGCTGTTGGATTCGCGCTCCCGGGCCGCGCAGCCCCCTCCGCGGAGCCGCCGCCCAAGCCCCTCCGAGCTGCTCCTGGAACCGCGCAGCCCCCTCCGCACGAAGCCTCTTCCTCTGCCCGAGCCCCTCCGAGCTGCTCCCGGGGCCGCGCAGCCCCCTCCGCGGAGCCGCCGCCCGAGCCCCTCCAGCTGCTCCGGGTCCCGCCGTGCGCGCTGCAGCCCTTAGGGAGCTCGGCGCAGTCTCCTGGGCGCGCAGTTGCTGTTACTGTCCCCGGGAGCCCGAGGGCATCCTCGCCCTCCTGGGTCCTGCTCCAACTCCCCGCGAGCCCCTTTCAGCCCGGGAAGGTCGGTGCAGCTCCTGCTCCTCCGGGACGGGGCTCTCCTGTCCTGGGGACACTCGCCCCGGCCTCAGCCCGGCTCCTCGCGGGGCCCCTCCCCCTTGAAGGCCTTTGTTCCTTTATTTCTTTTTCCCCGTCTTCCTACCTTGATAGATGCGCGAACTCTTCTCACTGTAGCATTCCAGCTGGTCTCTCTTTAAATCTCAGGCCGAATTCATAGATTTTCAGGATAATTTGAAGGTTTTCTAGGTAGTTTGGTGGAGACAGGTGATTTGGAGACCCTACTCTTCCGCCATCTTGCTACTCCCCCCAACATCTTTTTTTAATAAGAGAAAAGTCCAAGCAGAAGCCCCTTTAGCTCTCCAGTTCCATCACAAATCAATCAAAAGCAATGCCTCAATCATATAAACATCTCTAAAGTCTTGGAGAAATTCAGGGTAAGGATTCATACTTGGTTTCCTGGTTTGGCCACTGATGAATGTAGACACATTTTAGAAAGTAAGAGAAAAGTAGTTTAAGTTTCACCAAGTGGAAATTCTGTTTACCCCTCATGTGCATGAAAACCTGGCAGTATCTCACTGCAAGCATCTGTGACCTCACCCCACTGGCGAACAGCTGTGTCACAGCGAGTGAACCTATCAAGTCTAGATGAGAATTAGAAACAACCCTATGAGCAAGAGAACTTCTCACTAACCTCACACTCTTTCAATGCTCTAAACTCAGGCTGCAAACTGGTTCCTAAGGAGAGCATCGGAACAAGAAGGCACAAGACAAGCTGGATCCTGCAGAAGGAAAACAAGTGCATCCAGCCTGTGGTGCAAGCCCAAGCCAGAGCACCCACAGCAGGGACCAGGAAACCACTCTGGGGACACAGGCTGTCCAGTCTACATCCATCCCACCAGAGGGAGCAAGAGTCAAGTCCTGGCAGAAGCCCAAGAAAGAATTTGTGCAAATGTGTCTGGAAGTTCTGATAGCAGGCAGAGGAGGAGGGAGTCCAGGAACAAAGGGTTTGCCCTCTGGGGCTGCTTCTTTGGCGAGCCAGCCTGCAGCCTGAAACCAGCAGGGGAATTCCACCCGAAGTGGAGGAAAAAAAGCCATAAAAAATTTGGAGCCAGAGTTTTCAGGATTTAGGGAGAGTTAGAGCAACTCATCCTTCACTTCTGGGCAATGAGAATCAAGCCTTAGATACAGTGCACAGCAATTCCCAAAAGAGAATGCAAGGCCACTACAAACCGGCTGACCCTCCCACCAGGCAAGACTCTGCTCTGACTGTGGCTGACACTTCAGTTCTTCCCATACTGCTGTTCTTCCTGTTGGGGACTCAGTGTGACTCTTCAGTATATGCCACACACCCTGACATCTCACATTTCTAATATTAATGTCTCCCAACCATACATTCTGAAGATGTGGTCAGTAGGATGGATGTCCCCATTAGGTAGTTCGAGCAAGTTTTACAAAGCCTCCTTTCCATAGGTTCCTGGTTTACTAGAGCTATGATTAGTCATCAGCATCCCTGTTGACAATCCCCAGCATCAGATGAGTTTTTGCCTCTGCCCATGGATGTCTATCAGCCTGGTTTACCAGGGGCTTAACCCACAGTTTCTCCTTGACTTAAAGAAGAGGATTTTATACCCCTCACCACCAACACTCCACTCCAGCTTATCCCCAAATGATGAAAATTCCTAAACTTGTAGACATTGGATACTCAAAGGGGAATCATCCATCAATGCACCATCCAAATGAGGGATGTGTGGAAGTCTAGAGAAAGCCCTTTCTCTAGCAAGAAATAAAACAATTCTTTCCATTTCAAACAGAAACATTTGCTACTTACAAAAAAATAACCATTTTTAAAGTCAGGCAGGTAAAATTCTTGTTTGAAAAAACCTAACTCCAAGCCGTCCTTGGATAGGGGTCTACACTGTTACTAGCCCCTGTAGGCCCAAACCATGAACCATAGCCACCAGAAGACCCTTCCCCAATTCCCACCATACCACTCCCTGTCAGGAAGACATAAAGGGAGCTCTGCCTTTCCTGGTAGTATAAACCAGACAGGGAAGGGGTCAGACCACAAACACCCAGTTTCTGTAAATTCCACCCAACAGATCTCTATCCCCTCAACTGCTGTACATCACTTTACCAGAGCCAGGAACTCTCTTGCTTATGCAGAGAGAGTTCAGGTCTAGCACAGCATCTGGCAAACAGGATGGATAAGTCTCTCTGAAAAAGATTCTCCAAATCCCATATTGGAGTAGTAGGAAATGCATAGGCCTCTATCCCTACCAATAGCTGGAGAAGTTGCCTGTCTACAAAGCTTCAGTCCTGGAGAGGATTAGAGCAACAGGGCATCTGGCAACTCGGAAAAGCCATAATTGACTGCTGACCCACCACCCAGGATAAGCCATTTTCTTAGCTCAAGAGGCAGATATGACAAAAGGTCATGAAGGAAGCTTTCTCCTGGCCTGAAGGGAGTTGATGTCAAGGTATATTTAGCATGCAGAAAAGGAGTGCTCCTACAGACCCAAAGAAACAGAATCCCAGAAAGAGTAATAAAGACAGAAAGGAAGAGGAACCCAAGGAAGCCTGGGAAGAACTAGGAATCAGAACTATTTCCCCTGCATCCTACTAGAATGGGGAATATTACTTGAATACAATGAGGCCTGGGTTCCAGAGCTCACAATTGTGTAGTGCCTTGTTATTTTTCTTTTTTTAAGATTTTATTTATTTATTCATGAAAGACAGAGAGAGAGAGAGAGAGAGAGAGAGAGAGAGGCAGAGACACAGGCAGAGGGAGAAGCAGGCTCCATGCAGGGAGCCTGATGTGGGACTCGATTCTGGGGCTCCAGGATCACGCCCTGGGCCAAAGGCAGTCGCTAAACCACAGAGCCACCCAAGGATTCCCTAATGCCTTGTTCTTTAAAAAGATTAGATTAAGGGACACTTGGATGGCTCAGAGGTTTAGTGTCTGCCTTTGGCTCAGGTCATGATCCTGGGGTCCTGGGATCGAGTCCTGCATCAGGCTCCCCACAGGGATCCTTCTTCTCCCTCCACCTGTGTCTCCCATGAATAAAGAAATAAAATCTTAAAAAAAAAAGATTAGATTGAGAAAATGAGACATGTGCCATCTATGATGGAAGATCAGGGATTTTGTCTTCAAGTCCCAGGCTTACAAGTCCCAGGAATGTTTAAAATCAAGAATCAATGACTAAGAATGGCTATTATCAAAAAGATGAAGGTAGCAGATGCTGGTGAGGATGCAGAGAAAAGAGAACCCTAGTGCACCATGGATAGGAATGCAATTTGGTGCAGCCATCATGGAGAACAGTGTGGAGGTTCCTCAAAAAAATTAAACATAGAAATACCATGTGATCCAGCAATTCCACTTCTGAGTATATATCTGGAGGAAATGAAATCACTGTCTCAAAGAAATATTTGTGCATGCTTATTACAGAAACTTAAGTGTCTATCAATACATGAGTGGCTAAGGAAACTACAGTATAGGGCAGCCCTGGTGGCGCAGCGGTTTGGAGCCGCCTGCAGCCTGGGGTGTGATCCTGGAGATCCGGGATCAAGTCCCACGTCAGGCTCCCTGCATGGAGCCTGCTTCTCCCTCTCCCTGTGACTCTGCCTCTCTCTCTCTGTGTCTATGAATAAATAAATAAAATCTTAAAAATAAAGCATTACACCAGCATTAAAAAAAAAAAAGAAACTACAGTATATGTATACAATGGAATGTTATCCAGCCACTTAAAAAGGAGAAAATTCTGCCATTTGCAGCAACATGAATAAGTCTTGAGGCCATTATGCTAACTGAAATAAGTAAAGAAAAACAAATACTATATGATCTCACTTATATATGGAATCCTAAAAAAAAAAAAAAAAAGCCATATTCATACAAACAGATTGCAGACTAGTCTAGTTTGCCAGGTGGGGGAAATGAGTAAATGTAGGTCAAAGGGTACAATGAAGTTCTAGTTTAAAAATAAAAGATTTTATTTTATTTTTTCATAAGAGACACACACACACAGAGGCAGAGACAAGGCAAAGAGAGAAACAGGTTCCATGCAAGGAGCCTGATGTGGGACTCGATCTTGGGACTCAAGGATCACACCCTGGGCTAAAGACAGACACTCAACTGCTGAGCCATCCAGGCATCCCTGAAGCTCTAGTTATAAGAGGAATAAATTCTGGAATCTAATACAAAGTATGATGACAACAGCTGACAGTATCGTATTACATACATGAAAGTTGCTGAAAGAGTAGATCTTAAATGTTCTCACCACCACCATAACAAAAAAATTGGTAATTATGTGAGGCAAAAAGATGTGTTAGCCTATGGTGGTGATCATTTCACAATATATATGTATCAAATCAGCACACTGTACACCTTAAATTTACACCATGTTATATGTCATTTTTTTCTCAAAGCTGGGGGGGGAGATTCAATCACTAGAATGATATTAGAAAAATGATTGAGTAGTAAGCCAAAAAGATAGATAAAATTGAATTATTAAAAAAACCTCAGGGACACCTGGGTGGGTCAGTGGTTGAGCATCTGCCTTTGGCTCAGGTCATGATCCCGGGGTCCTGGGATCCACTTTGGGGAGCCTGCTTCTCCCTCTGCCTGTGTTTCTGCCTCTCTCTGTGTGTCTAATGCATAAATAAATAAAATCTTTAAGAAAAAAAAAAGCTCACTTAGTCCAAAAATAGGGAGGTAGAAAAATAAAGAACATAAGAGGCAGAAAAAAAGAGTAAGGTAGTTGCCATCAACTAAATGATATCAATAATTACATTAAAAGTATGTAGTTGAAAGTCCCCAGTTTAAAAGCAGAGATTTTTTAAGATTAGCTAAGAAAACAAAACTAAGCTATATGCTGCCTACAATTAAATGCACTTTAAATATGAAGACACAAATATATGCCTTTGAGCATGGTATCTTTTTCCTTTCCAACACTCACTCAACAAATAAAAGCTGGAATGGTTACCTTAATGTCCAATAAAATACCCTACAAAGAAAAGAGTATTTTCCAAAGTAAAGAAGGTCATTTCCTTAAATAAAGTAGTTAATTTATTGAAAGAACATAACAATCTTAAATCTTTGTGCACCTAATAACCTACTTCATAAATTATCTCAGCAAAATAAGAAGGGAAACTTTTCAATTTTATAAAGGGCACTAAGATTGAAAGTTTCTATGATAAGAACAAGATGAGGGTATCTGCCTTCCTCACTTCTATTCAACATCATAGTGGAGGTTCTTATCAGTGTAATAAGATGAAAAGAAATGAAAGACTCCAATCTGTGAAAATAAAACTGTCTTTAATCATAGTGTGATCATCTATGTAGGATATCTAATCAAATCCATTTTTAAAAGTATTAAAATACATGAGTTTATCAAAATTACAGGATACAAGATCAACATACAATCAATTTTAGAATGGTAAAAGAAATGGTAGTATATCTAACTATAAAGTACTAATCAGCAAGAAACAGTAAGAAGCTATTGATACAGATAACGATTTGGATGAAATTCAAGATTATGCTAGGTGAAAAAAAGCGAACCTCAAAAGAACACATTATATGATTTCATTTATGTAACATTCATTAAATGACATAATTGTGGATATGGAAAGCAGACCTGTGGCTGTGAAGAAAGAGCGAGAGAGAGAGCACGCCAGCTCCAAGTACAGTCAGTAAATCAACTATTTCTATTACCATTGCCTCCAGGATCGCCCAGTGTTTGATTCGGAGCCACACTTTCTCCAGTCAGTGTCTGATCACTGCAGGGCAGGTGGAGAGAGACAAGAAGGCCTGGCCATTTCTGCTCAACATTGGACTCCTCCAGTGGAGAAATTTGCCATGGAGCTCCCTGGTGAGCTAGCCAAGTCTCTCTCAGACTTGGACCACAAGGTGAGGCTCTTCGTATCTAATCTACCTTCTTTTCCTTTCATGGGGATCAGACCTGTCTCATATTCCTATTGCATTTCTTTTTAAAATTATTTTTAATTGAAATTCAATTAATTAACATATATTGTATTAGTTTCAGAGGTAGAGTTCAGTGATTCATCAGTCTTATACAATACCGAGTGCTCATTTCTATTCGCAGGTGACAAGTACAAACTACTACCCCTTAAAAAAAAAAAAAAAGAAGAAGAAGAGAAACATACTAAGGAAAAAAATTATTGGCCCATGTTGGACGTTTAGCAAAGATGTTATTTCAAGAGGAAGAGAAAAAGTGACAAGTAGCCTGAACAGATAGATGGTACAGCCCTGGAGAAGTGAATAATGACTCAAAAAAATAGGTAGATAGAACGCTAAGGATCACACTGACACAAGATGGCCAGTAAACATGCTCCTTGAGATATAAGCAGAAATAGTTTAAGGAAAATGGCCTGGAATCTTGGCAGTGGAAGTACATGGAATGAATGTAAAGATGTGTGGATCCCCAGCCTCTGGGACATCATGGAGACATAACTTGCATAGATCCACCATGCAAAACCAAAAACTAGATGTAGCCAATTTTGCAGTTAGTCAGAATAGAAAGCCTAGTAAACTTGATTAGTGGGGCACCTGGGTGGCTCAATTGGTTGTCTACTCATGGTTTTGGCTCAGGTCATGATCTCAGGGTCATGGGATCAAGCCTCACCTCAGGCTCCTCACTCAGCATGGAATCTTCTTGAGATGCTCTCTTTCTGCCTCTGCCCCTCCCCCAGTGCTCGCTCGCTCTCTCTCTCTCTCTCTCTCAAAATAAATAAAATCATTTAAAATACACACTTTATTAGCATTTAACATTTAGGAAAAGTTGACCCTTATTTAAAGATAAAGCCCACTGAGGTCTCATGTCAGCATAACCTTTAGTATGAAGCATAGTATATGTGTATGCCCACAAGAGTTGCAATTCAGAATTAAATGAGACTTGGCCCTTGATTTATTCTCCAATCCATGACAATATTTGGTATATGCCCACAGGCCACTTCTAGTAAGAAAGTAATAGTGCAATTATGACTAGTTAATTTTGTAACGAGTTTACCTTAACTCATAATGTAACTACTATCTGGTGTAGTTAGTAAAATTAAATTAATTTTTAATACAGTTTATGATACTACCAATATCAATAATAAAATGCACCAGGAGATTTAGTTAAAAATATCTACAAGATGTTCTTTCATTTGAACCTGATTCCTATAAATAATCTGCAAAATTATTCCTCTCTATAATCCTCCAAAAATCTTTAAAAGTAATGAGCATGCTGTGGGAAAATGGTTAGAATCAACTGTTGTAGAACTTTATGATTAACCAAAAGCTTGCAACAATCTAGGGATAATTTATTCAAGAATCTTGGTAAGAACAGTGAGTTTTGTGGCTTTATAATTTGATTTATTCACATTTCTTCTCAGATCAGCCATAGTTTTGAAAACCAATAAATTTTAGTAATCACAGTAAAATCAACAGTCTGGAATACACTAGAGAGGGAAGATGGAGTCAGGCCTCCTTCAGAGCACATTCACAGAGAATGGTCATGATTTTATCACCTGGTAGTTCCCTCCAAGAATCCATTCATAATACTGTAGTTTACCTTACTTGGAACCTTCCAATTGCTAAGAAGTCTTCCCCCGGGGCCTTTGTGGAAAACAATTAGAGACAATTATGTAATATTGTGGCTGCCTAAAGCAAAGGATAAGAAGTAGTGGAAACAATAGACTAACCAAAAAACTTAAAAGGAAAAGCTCACAGATAAGATGTCCATAGGGGCTCTAAAAAACTTTTAGTATGAAGCTTGGGACTCTTCCTGGGATTCTTCTAGATTCCTGGGAATCTGGGAGGCTGTTTGTCTGTGGCTGTCTGTCCTTACAGGGCTCTGCTCAGGAAAGACATAAGAAGGCCCTAAACTCTCACCTCTTACTCACTTTGAGTTTCTGACAAGCAGAAAACGGAGTCACCCTGGGGGTTATTCTGTATGTTAGTAAATTGAACACCAATAAAAAATAAATTAAAAAAAAAAAAGAAAAAAAAAAGAAAACGGAGTCACCAATTTCTTGGCTGAGTCTTGAAGGCATGTGCCCAAAACACACACAGAGCCATTTGGCAGACTGGGAGATTTAGAAGCTTATTGGTACCAGGCATTTAAGGAAATCTCTTTCAAATCATTAACTGACCACTAAGCTAACTAAGAAGAAACTTCAGTGGGCCCACAAGAAGAATAAAGGCCTTTGCAAAATTGATTCTGAAAATTCACTGAGCAAACAAATAACAACAAAAGCAGCAAAAACAACAAGCCCTGAGGAGTGAAAATGAATCTGAATTCCAGAGTTGCCACATTACGTTATTTTAAGTGTTCGATTTGCAACAAAAAATTCTAAAACATGAAAAGAAACAAAAAAATATGGCCAACACACTGGACAAAACACAAAGCAAGCAAACAAACATAAAACAGTCAATAAAAACTGTCTCTAAGGAAGCTCAGATATTGGACTTAGTAGAAAAAGCCTAAATCTGTTGTTTAGGGCTCAGTCAGTGAAGCATCTGTCTTCAGCTCAGGTCATGATCTCAGGGTCCTGGGATTGAGTTCCTCATGGGTTCCCTGCTCAGCAGGGAATCTGCTTCTCCCTTTCCCTCTGCTCTTGCTCTTTCTCTTTGTCTCAAATAAAATCTTTTTTAAACATCTGTTGTTTAGGGGTATCCCTGGGTGGCTCAGTGGTTTGGCGCCTGCCGTCGGCTCAGGGTGTGATCCTGGAGTCCGGGAATCGAGTCCCACATCAGGCTGTGTGGAGCCTGCTTCTCCCTCTGCCTGTGTCTCTGTCTCTGTCTCTCTCTGTGTCTGTCTCTATTATGCTCATGAATAAATAAACAAAATATTTTTAAAAATCTGTTGTTTAAATATATTCAAAGAAGTAAAATAAACCACATAAAAAGACTTACAGGAAAGTATAAGAATGATATATTATCAAATAGAGAATATCAACAAAAAGAAATTATTTTTAAAAAAGAACTAAATATAAATTCTGGGGTTGAGAAGTACGATAACTGAAGAGGAGCCCAATTTGAGTAGACAGAAAAAGGAACCAACAAATTCGCATATAGGCCAATTGAGATTACTTAATTTAAGGACAGAAATAAAAAAATAAAGGAAGGTGAATAGAGCCTCAGAGTCTTGTGGGGCATCATCAACTGTGTCAACATTTGTAAAATGGCCAGTCAAGGAAAGGAGAGAGAGAAGCATTAAAAATATTTGAATAGGAGCATCTGGGTGGCTTAGTGGTTGAGCATCTGCCTTCGGCTCAGGGCATGATCCTAGAGTCCTGGGATCAAGTCCCACATAGGGCTCCCTATAGGAAGCCTGCTTCTCCTCTGCCTATGTCTCTGCCTCTCTCTGTGTGTCTTTCATGGATAAATAAATAAAATCTTTTTAAAAATCTGAATATATATTGACCAACAACTTCCCCAAATTTGATGAAAATCCTTAATCTATATATCCAGGAAGCTCAAGCAACTCCAAATAGAATGAACTCACAGATGAGGTAAAAATATTCTAAAATTGATGGTGGTGATGGTTGAACAACTCTGGATATACTGAAGGCCATTGAATTGTCCTCCTTAACTGGAGTATGTTGTGTGTGTAAATCATGTAGCATGTGAATTATAGCCTAAAAAAGAAGAGAATGTGGTACTGGCAGGCTCTACAACATGGATGAAGCTTGAAAACATAATGCTCAGTGGAAGAAGCCAGTCACAGAAAGTCACGTGTGACCTGAGTGCATTCATATGAAATGTTCCTAATAGTTCCATAGACACGGAAAGTAAATGTCTGGTTACAGGGACTGCGGGGTAGGGGAGGCAAATGGGGAGTGACTGCTGATGGGTATGGGACTCCTTTCTGTGTGATAAAAATGTTCTTCAGTCACATAGTGGTAATGTTTACAAAATCTTGTGAATGTACTAAAAATCACCAAACTCTATACTTGTAAAGGGTGGCTTTTATGGTTTATAAATTATATCTCAATTCTGATTTTTAAAAATATTTTTTTTATTTATTTGAGAGGCAAAGAGAACACAAGCAGGGGACAGAGGCAGAGGGAGAAGCAAACTCCCTGCTGAGCAGGGAGCCCGACAAGGGGCTCCATCCCAGGACCCTGGGATCAATGACCTGAGCCGAAGGCAGATGCTCCACGGATTGAGCCACCCAGCGGCCGCATATATCTTAATTCTTAACAAAGCAATCCCCTTTCCCCAAAATATATTCAGTGGTGGAATGTGTCTAAAACAATATTCATTGGGAGGCATTTATTACTTTGGAAAATGTTTTTCCCCCCTGTTCTATAAATAGGCAAAGTTTCAGGGAAAAGAATTCTCAATATATAATTTAAAAGGCATGGGTAGTGTCAGAGGGTAGATCGTGTAGGATAGTTACAGGACAACTCCACACTTATCTCCAGGGATGCCTGGGATTCTGGTGCTGACACTTAGATCCAAAATAAGGCATTGAGCTGATGATTTATGATGTGCTGTTTAAAGTTCAGAGTCCGCTGGTGTCAGGCAGGACCCGTTTGTTGATTGATGGCTTATACCTTGGGTAACCAGTTGGACAGCCTGGTTTGGCTACGTGACTGAAAGAGCATACAAGACCCTGATGGAAACTTTTAAGTGCCTCTCCCAGAACAGAGACCTATCATCACACAGCTCTGAGCAATTCAATGTGGAGACAAAGTACATCCTTGTACAAATAACGAGGACACTGGGGAGCTACGTCAGTGAGTTTCTCGCATTCCTAAGGCTTGTCTGCACTCTTTCTCCTTCTGTGCCATACCCTTTGTCTTTATTGATGGAGCTCTGGAAGGCCTGCTAAGTCTTCCAATTATGAAACCAAACTCACTCCTTGTACTGGTGACACACCTCTACTGCCAGCTGTTCTTCTACAAGATAAAGAGGGGGCAGCCTCAGAAATTCTGTTCAGTGAGGTCCCAAAGTCCTCTTAACCAATGTAAGCAGAGGGTAGTCCCATCCCTGGGCAGTGCCAACGTACCCAGCATTGTTCATGAAAAGAAATTGCCTGGGGGCACCTGGATGGCTCAGTCAGAGCATCTGACTCTTGGTTTCAGCTCAGGTCATGATCTCAGGGTCGTGAGATTGGGCCTGTGTCAGGCTTCGCACTCACTGGGGGAGTCTGGTTGGGATTCTCTCTCCCTCACCCTGCTCCCCCCCACCCTCATAAATAAATACATTTTTTAAAGAAAAAATAAAAGAAATTGCCCCTCCCAACCTGGGAACTCAACCCTGTCCCCAGTTCAAACCACCACAACTGATGTGTTCTACAGACAAGTGTGCAGAAGCTGTATTTGTGAAAGAAAAGAACTTTCTTGGTGGGTTGGGAAGTAAGGATCAGGCCACCAAGCTCTGAATCTAGGAGTCTGCCTCTAATTACCAGGGCACATCATCTACCTTATAGATTACAGATCTGAGCCAGAGACCCTCATAACCTTCCAAGACACTGCAACAAATTTATCACAACATCTTCCAATCATGTCCGAGTAGTTTCAGAAAGCTTTGGGGTTGAAATTTTCCGAAACAATTTACCAGAACATCCAGTTGAGGAAGCAAGATTCCCCTAAAACTCCTAACTCCACAATTCACAATGAGGTCCTCTAGACCAACAGAGCTTTCCTCATACATAATCCTCTGTGTCAGGCTCAGTGCTCAAATTCCTCCAAATTTGCCCAGTGATAGTGGATCTGGGCACATGCATCTGTTGTGCCCAAGATTGCAAATCTGAGAAACCACCAAGGAGCCGACACTGATGCAAGTACATGAGGGTTTATTAGCAAGCTTAAGCTTGGGTCCAAGTATACCTGACACAGCGGAGCAGAGACTTGGACCCCGAGATGGGTTACAGCTGGGTTTTTATGGGTTGGTCTAGGGGTAAGGTGGGGTTTTTCAGTAAAGGTGGGGGTGTGAGAATCTCCAGTAAAGAGGTCTCATGAGCTCTTGCTTCTTTATTCCGATAAGGGCATACTTTGTGGTTTATTCTGTAGCCAGGGTAAGGTAGAGTTCAGTACCTGGTCACAGTGGCCTGGCCACAGTGGCCTCAGATGGCTACTGAAGCTACAATGGCTGTACTTGTGCCAATGTTAAACTTCAATGGCCCTAATTCTTTCAGCCTCCACAGCATCTGCATCCTCACTGCTTTGCAGTAAGCTTCAGATGGTTCCCTCTGCTCTTCCTGAGCTCACCCTAGGAGAAGGTGTCCGGGGAAAGGCACTTCTCCTGGAGTCTAATACCAGACCTTCCCCTCTGGTTGCTACTTCATCATGCATTTGGTCATGACGACCTGACTGTCATCCTTCCCACCCAAACGTAACCAGTGGGCAGCGGGCTTGCCCCCACCCAGCAGAGTTCCTGCTTGCCCCTGTCACTTCTTCCCATGGCCACATCCTGTACCACCTTCTGGCACCATATGACTCAGACTCGGGGATTCACACAGCAGCCAGGCCTCCCCCCGTCCCTGGTGCTAGGACCGACTCCCCAGGACACAGCCTCCTTCTAGGAGATCCTCACAACCAGTGAGGAAACTTCATCTGAGCTTTGCTTCTTTAAAATACCTTTGGCTCTTTCCCTGAAAGCTGACAGCGCAGGAAACAGAGTCTACTAACTCTTGTTTTTGTTCATTATCTTGGGTGGGAGGGGGTCCAGGAGGCTTTTCCTTCAGGACCACCTGTGTCCCAGGAGGAAGCGGGGAGCTGACTCCCTGAGGGAGCTGAGGCTCTGGGGCCAGTCCTGGTCCCCACAGGGTGGTCACACCCAGTCAGACAGGTGGAAAAGCTGAGAAGGACTGGAACACACACAATACAGAGCTGACTTGACTCATCCTCATACATAAGTCATTTTTCTGCCCAAATGTCTTCCATGGGATGGTCAGTGTTGGCTCCGTGAGGCCACTTGGCTTCCAGCCAAAGTCTCACAAGGATGCCGGGCAGCCTGTGGTGTCCTGTGGCCACCGGTACAGACTCTGTGCCTTGGGCCCACGGGCGCCTCGCAGAGGGTGCGGAACAGACACACTGGCACTGAGACGAGACGGGGACACAACAGTCTGCTATATGCAAAACTCATCGAAAATGGAGAGTTTAATGCAGGTCCTGTGTCCAGAGGGTGGACACTGTATAAAGTCCTCGATTTTCACATTATCAGTTGCTTTCATACTTCTGATTTATGATACTGAGTCTGTTCACTTCTTGAGTGTCTGGCAAGTCTTGAGAGTCTTATTTTGAGATATTCATGGAATTTTACTCCCTAAAAATGTATTTTTTAACAAAAGTTCTATTCAAGTATGAAATTACAGTATTGTTTAAGATGTAAGTTAAACACATTTTCAGATGTGTTTCTCAACAATTTGTGTGAATTACAAAAAAAAAAAATCAAAGTTCTCATTATACCATTTGTTTCTGTTGCAGAAGCCTTGCTTTGTGGAAATATGAAGAGCTTCCCCAGTCCTGGGAAACGCAGTGCCTCAGGTCTCACTCCCAACTGTTTGTGCATCAAAGTCTCAAGCGCCACACGGCAAGCGTTTGACTTCTTAACTTGTGCTTTTACAGAAAACAAACAGAATGAATATATTAAATGCAGCCGTGATGTGTTATGATTATGTTTAAACAGATTACTTGTTTCTAGCCTGCTTCTAAGTACTTATAGTTCTCAGAGTCACCACAACTACGAAGCTTTTCTATTTGTAATTAATAAAAGTTGCTGTAGAGGGAAGCCCTGACTCTGCACCTTTTTCCTTTGATTTTTAACCAGACGCTGTTTCAGTGTTTACTAATAAATAAGGTGTAAGTTGATGAAAGAGTAGTGTTTTTATTTTCATTTCTTTACCTTGTTTGAGGATGTGTGTTTTTATAGGGGACAATCTATCTGGGACAGTCCTCAGACCTGGAAGGATGAATTTGTGATGATGCTGTTCAGTCACAGCATGTGATGCAAACTTTCTGCCTGCTGCTGAGACGTGTGTGCTGCTGGGATAGTAGATGGCAAGAAAGGGACAATTGTCCTGATCACTCAGTTGCTCACAGGGGTCAGGTTGCCTCCTTTCTGGGAGCCTTAAACTCGAGATTATTCACCAAAATATACTTTCTCCTTTGCAATGGGATCTGAGGTCTTAGGAGGCTTCCTGGGGGCCATTGTCACTTAGCCAACCAAAGTCAATTGTATCTTCCTACTCCCAGATCGAGAGAAATTAAAATTTCTTGGGGCACCTGGGGGGCTCCATTGGTTAAGCATCCAACTCAGATGTTTAATTTCAGCTCAGATCATGATCTCAGGGTCGTGAGATCAACATCTGGCTCCCTGCTTCAGCAGGAGCTCAGATCCCTCTCACTCACTTACTTTCTCTCTCACTCTCAAATAAATAAAATCATTTAAAAAAAAAAATCCTTGGTGTTCTCTGAGTCTCTCCCTTACTGTCTCCACATTTATTTCCATTCTGCTTTTACTTGCAATGTTCCCACAATCTGCATGGCCTTTGCAGTGGGAAAGCATGTGAAACCCCTGGGCTTGGCCAGGTGGTACAGGACACTGCCCTGCAGAGCCTCCATGAGAATGTTAACGTCCAGAATCCACATGAAAGACACAGCTTGCTACAGAGCAAAATGATTCCCCGAATTTGTAGGTAAGTTGGTTTTCAATGCTCCCATCACTGAGGGAATAAAAGCCAGTAGGCCCCAGTTCTATGCTCCCTCAACATGGTAGAAGTCTTCCTCCAAGACACAGAACCTCAGTGGTGCCTCATGCAAGCATGGGAGGCCACAGGAACCATGCCCGCCTGCGACCTTACCCTGTGCAGACTCTACATGATTCATTCACAGCTTTGAGAGGCATCCACATGAAAGCAATCTTGTCTGGTGACCATGCCATTTTTGCCCATCCCTGAACTCAGATCAGATCCTCTGCTCTGCTCAAGCTCAGCCCCAGGCAGGTGCTTCCCCTTGAGATCCATGTCTGCAACTGTATTTTAAACTCAGCCTTCTTTCCACCTCAGCCTATCACCCTAACTCTGGACTAAGTACTTTCCTGTTCAATACTAATCCTTGTTCCCCTTGTCTCTTTTATCAATACCTGACCCTTGGCCAGGATGTTCCCTGCTGTGTTTTCCCATAGGACACTCACCACTCCAGCTCTTCCCAACTTCATGGAAATAGTGGAGGGGACATGCTTCTTCCGAGAGCTACATCTAGACCAGAGTCATGGCTCTTCCTCTGTTGTCCTTCACTTAGAGAAGACTCTACCATTCCCACTGGCTTAGCAAAGTTAAGAATGTGTTTTAGAATGCAAGTGATCAGGATAGGAAAGCACAGTCACTTCGTTACAAACAAGAATTAAATTATTAACCACAACAAAATGTGATAAAAAAGGACTTCATTTGTGCAGCCAACTCTTATTACCTGTAAAATATTGTGGAATCACCTGGAGATAGTAAAGTATTTAAACCATGTGTATATTAATCTGTGCAGTTATTTCTTATCATGGTCTTCAATAGAAATTATCTGTGGATTATAGAGTTAACCATTTTGAATGAATATGGAAGTAAGCATAATGATCTCTTCAATTTTCCTAACAATCTACTATAGTACATGTGCTTTCCAGAGAAGGGACAATGCTTTCAAAGGACAACATACTCCAGGAAAACAAGGTACAATTCATTTAAAACAAATTTTATTACATATTGCTAATGTAGTTAGTAAAAAGCATACACTGAGCTATGTTTTAGAAAACTCTACAAAATTAAAGATCTCTGATTAAACCCTTAACACCTAGATGTCATCTATAGTTAGATTTTGGCTAATATGTTTGAAACCCAGTAAAAAGAGAAACTATGTAAAATATTTTCTATAGTATCAAAAATAACTGGAACACACACTAAAATTTTGAAAAAGATTACTTAAAATATGGGTTGTAGGTTCTTCTAATCTTCATGGAAACAGATTTAATCCTGACAGGTGCACTGTTTTTCGTCCATGTGCCCCATTGAACCCCAGTTGCGAGCAGTTTCCTGGGAAAGTGATGGACGCCGTTCAGATTCGCTAGACCACACTGGTTGAACCACCAGCCGGTGTTGTTATTCAGGCTACTGCAGCTCTTCACTGACTGACCCCCTACAAGACACGCTGGGCGACACCCATCATTGTCAACATCTGAGGTGCTGAAAGGCATTGCATTTTGGTTTTCTTCTTTTCCAGATCCCCGGAACGCATCACCTGGTGAAAATAGGGATTTTTAAAGACTAAATTTAAAGGCGCTTTTTGTCACCTTAATTGACCTTTCCGGACTGTTGTTACAAAGCTTCACATCTAGAGCTAAGGTTTAAATTATTTTCTACTAGATATCATATTAAAGTCTCTCCTCCAGGGCAGCCTGGGTGGCTCAGCGGTTTAGCACCGGCTTCAGCCCCGGGCCTGGTCCTGGAGACCCAGGAACGAGTCCCACGTTGGGCTCCCTGCATGGAGCCTGCTTCTCCCTCTGCCTGTGTCTCTGCCTCTCTCTCTCTCTGCCTCTCTCTCTGTGTATGTGTGTCTCTCATGAATTTATGAACAAAATCTTTTTAAAAAATTAAAATAAAATAAAATCTCTCCTCCAGATTGCAATATGCCAAGATCTGGAAATGAAATCCTCAGCATGATGGGCATCTCTGAGTGGACATTTGATATAAAATCACAATCCAAACAGGCATTTGGCTCTTTATGCAGAATCAGATAATTTAAGCCAAATATGATGCTGTACAGATCTGTCATACTTTGGGGAAGGGTGTACAGTACTTGGTAATTAAGAGAAAAGAATGATTTCTACAAAATAATAATAAAGAGTACAGACTAAGTTTCCATGCCCCCACCATCCTCCATCACTCAAATACAGAGGCATGGGTAAAAAGGGAGCTGCCACCATGAGCTGCTTACATTTCTAGGTACACATGTAGGGGCCACCAAATTTATATAAATACCCAGTTGCCTCAAGCATGTAATCAGCTTCATTACTGAGATGTGGCTCTCCACCAGCACATGGAGAGTACTCACAGGAACACTGTGTTTACAAGGCCTACACAGGATAGCACGGGACGGCATCCCTGACAGTCACAAAAACCCGCAAGAGCAAATCCCAGCCAAGGCAGCCCATGTAAGTAAGTAGCTAGGCATGACTCTGGTTTTACTAAAACCATTTAAACAGAAGATTCTGATTAATGCCATTATACCTAGATCTCACTCATGAGTCAACTTTGCTAATTTGGGGGCGACTGAATGAGGTGGTTCTTTGAGCATCTGACCCTCAGTTTGGGCTCAGGTCATGATCTCAGGGTCATGGGATCGAGCCCGGCCTCGGCCTATGGGCTCCGGGCTCAGGGGGGCCGCTGCTGGAGATTCTCCCTGTGTCCCTCCCCACCGACTCTTGTGCATACACACACACTCTCTCTCAAAATAAAAACAAAAACAAAAACAAAAACACCTTTGCTAATCAGTTTGAAAGATTGACTTAAAGTGAAGCTATGTGAACTATCTGAAGAATCCAAAGCCCACATTTGTTTCATTGTGCTCTGAATGTTTGGCATCTCTTGAGACAGGTACTCGAGGAGCCTGGAGGACTTCATTAAGTGCCAGTGGCCCATGCTATGCTCCAGCTCTGCTGACTATTACAGCTTCTTACTCTGCACATCACAGAAAATGAAATGCCAACATTACAGGTGTTTGAGGGAGAATATAATTTTCAACACCCACATAGTGCTATACCTCTCAGAAGTTCAGACGAGAGACATGACACCTAAGGAGCATTGCCTAAATTATATGATCCCTCTACAGATACTTTCCCTGGATAAAGACCAACCATCAGAAGGATCATATGTTATATGTGCTTCTCACTGGGTTACATTTAATAAACGATTTTTAGAATATAATGCATACGAGATGTCTGGCTGGCTCAGTCGGTAGAGCATGTGACTACTGGTCTCAGGTTGTAGCTTCAAGTCCCAGATTGGGTGCAGAGATTACTTACAAATAAAATCCTTAAAAATAATAATATAACATAGTATAATATAATGCATAGGTCTGTTTTTAATAACTAGCCCATTAAAACTCACTGCCATGCTTCCTATGAGTGTACTTAGAGAACATGACACTTGGTTTTCTCTGAGAAACCAAACAAAGATTTCTCAAGTTTTAGAATCAGGAGTATTTGTCCCCCTGGAACAACTGTGTTGCTCAAATGTTTGAATTTCATATTTCTATTTTGCTCTGAGGTCAAAATCAGATTTGCAGCTCACCTCTACCATGTACCTGATCATTCTTAACCTCCTAGTTTTATCAAGTTCTATCTCTATGTTCTATTGACACCTTTTCTTTATATTGATTGTGTTATGTGGCCATCTGTTGAAAATTACTTAACCTTATTGGGAAAATGCAGAATATTTTCTGAGGGCAAAGTCTGAGGGCTCCGTGATGAAAACATTTGTGCCATTGTAAATCCTATCCTCTAACTAGATCTTAGTCTAATAGAGAAACTCACACAAACTTTCCATATTTAGGTAGTTCTTTACACTTTACAGATGCAGCATTAAAAATTTCATCATGATTTGAATTTCAGACTTTCCCCTAAAATCCCAAGGCTAACCCCCTCAGATGTCAGGGACTCCACCCAAACTGGGCAACATTTGTGCTCATTTTCCTCCCGCTGTGCCGGGACTCAAGCCGCTGTCTTTGCCAACATTAATCTGCCAAAAGCCTATCCCTTCCTCCAAGTACAGATGAGTGGTTCTCAACTATAAGGATGCCAACATATCCATCTTTGAATACAAATACCTGGGCCCAGACGTACTAAATCGGGTTCTGCAGGAGCATATACTTTCAAAAAACTTTCCCACGTTGAATCTAACATTAACTCCTTGTTAGAAACTACCCTTCCAGGAAGATTTCCTGGATGCAATCAACTGGGATCATTCTCCCCCTCTCAAACCCCCAAAGCTCTATCAGTATTCAGTATTCCACATTTTCGGTTTTCTTTATCCCCCTCTATATTATAATTAGTTAAAGAACTGGGAACACATCTCCCTCATTTTTTGATTTCTAACACTAAATATACACAATAAAGCACCAAGATGAGCAACAGTAGGAGAGCTGAATTTGGTATCATCTCAAACTTAAAATTTCAGCATCAAATTATAAAGTTAACATGAAGTGTTCTGAAGTTCTTAAAAATTAAATTTATTTGGAAATGAGTGCACTAAGTAAGGCATAGTGGGAAAAAACAACCCCAAACTAGTTGTTCTATCAACCTGGCTTCTTGCCCTGGGTCAAGTGTGATGACCTGGGACTCACGGGCAAGTCACTTAATTTTTTAGGCTCCTTTACCTGGAAAGTGAGAAGAGTGGAGATCAGCTCAAAAAACTCTGATTTCTAAATGCAACCTCTCAGAACATGAAAATGTCAGCAATTCCTTCCCAGCCTTCTCCACAGACTCTACTCTGAAGAGTTAATTGTAATTAACCCATAACATAGTTTTAAAGAATATAAGCTCTTCAAAATCATAAAGTGGTTCAATGATCATAGCAGCTTCAAAGCTCAGTTTTCTCTCTTCTAATCTATTTGTTATCAGTTATGTATCCTAGACCAAGAGAAATGCATTACTTTATCTTCTCCTAATACTGAGTCAGCTATATTTAAATATCCTGAATAATTTGAGGAATAAAAAACTTACCAGCATTTCCTGAATACCGTCCTAAGTGTATCTTAAAAAATCTTGTTTCATCTTCTAGCCAAAAGTTATCATATGATGCATAAGCAAATGTGTCATCTTCAGATTCCAATGCAATATACAGCATAAAACTGGTATTTTTCTGATTTACTATGTAAAAAATCTTTTTTAGTCCTAGCCAAAATTCGCCTGTTAAAAAAAAAGTTTTTTAATATATTTTAATACAACTAATATATATATTTTAATACAACCCTTTATTATTGAATGTTTGGAGTTGTTTAGTTTTTAACATTGAAATGTCCCACATAAATTATTTGAGAGACTATATAGCCCTAGCTTGAATTATCAGTGTTTGCCTAATTTACAAAAATTACATATATATGATATATGTAATTACATATCATATATATGATTACATATCATATATATGTAATCTTCCCACTTCTACTTCTCTAGACTGGGGATAACTAGACTGTGAGATATTTTTATCTCACCAAAATAAATTCAAAAATTCATTTAATGACTAAGTAAAATTTCAAGATTTACCTTAAGATATGTCAACAAAAAAGCTGTTGAAATATTATGGCAGGTAACAAAATGATGTGTACTTATAAATGTTAAGAATTTTAACCTCCAGATCACCAGCTCCTAAAAAAAGATTTTTCTGAAAAGGCTCAGCTGAAATTACTTTTTCTTTCAGAATGATGCTCTGTGAATAAACATTTCTTCATTATAATGCAGTGTGTCAGTTACCTATGAATGGAAGTGTGATGGAATGAAACGGATGAAAATGAATTCCAGGATGAATTGGGGAACTCAGTGTTCTGGCTGCTGACCCTTTGCATGTTCCAGCTGATGGCTTTGTACCTTCCCCTGCCCACCCTGGCACAGCCTCTGCCCTAAAACACATTCCTCCAGCTGTATCATAAGATTACAGAAGGAAGTACAGGGTATTGTGGAAACAAACCTCAAAGAGTTTGGGGGACAGTGTGCCAACACTCACATCGGTCAACCTCTAGCTAAGATCCCATGTCCCCCCCAGGGATGAATGGTCACCCCAACTGCACACCCCCTTAGAAGTGAAAAGAACGGGGTACAAGAGCTAAGGTGGGTCCAGCCCATGACCCTCCATTTTAAGTATCTTTGCCATCTTGCCCCTCTACCCAAGCCCTAATAAAGTAACAATATATTTTCCTTAATTCCAAGTTTATTTTAAAAAATATATCAAGTACAGTCTGTACTTGAACATGAAGTATGCCTGCCTGAGGACCTTTGTCTCAAAACTCAGATAATTAAAAAAAAAAAAAAGAAAAACTCAGATAATTTCCCCATTGAAAAAAGCATAAAGTAAGGAAGATGGCAATTCAGTCTGTAGATCTGTGACCACCAAAATCAGGAGGTAGCACATGGCAGAAAATTAGAGATAATGCTGAGAACACACAATACATGAGTTCATGCACTCCATGACCCGGTAGTAATCTAGCCGTGTTCATCAGACCTCATTACATTTCACATCCTTTCTAAATTCATTAGCATGCAGCAGGGATTATAGCAACAGAACTAACACCACCATTTACTAAATCCTGGGATGATGTTATTATGGGATGTTAAGGCTTTTGAATTAAAACAACAGTAACCTAAAATAACAGCACAAAAATGATGAAAATGTAAAACTTCCAACAAAGTTACAATTCTGCAGTGTTCAGAAATACCAGCATTTCTATTTGCCAGCAAAAGTAATACTGTCATAGATTTTAGAATTCTTTTGGGGTTTACAGTTTTCAAATTTTGAGCATAGTGATTTTTATTGATATTTTAATAAAATACTACTCCCAGGTCATGTAACTTGAGTTTGTCCTGCCACACACCTCAGTTCTGCATGCTCGTAGACACAGCGCACACGCCAAGTATTTCAAGGTTTGTGACAACCCTGCCCCCCACACAATGTTTCATTCCACAAATAGTTCTAGAGCATCTTCCAGAATTCTGCTGGGTACACAGTAAATACTTAATAAAGACCCTCAGAACTTTCACTCAACCCCATTTCAACAGGTATCTGGGTTTCCAGATCCCAACGAAAGACCCATTCATTCTAAAGTAATATGACGTGAAGAGAGAGTAATTTGAGAGAGGAAGGATTGCTGTTTTTGCTAATGATGTGACTAACAGAGAAACGGTCTATAGGGGTCATCCCAAAAAGAAGAAAAAGAGGAGAAATAAGATTTGACCTAAAAGGTCGCCAAATCCGTCCAGATAATCACACCACGGCCTTTGGAAATCAATGATCCCGTCAACTCTTTTCTGTATCATGGTCCATCCACCTCCTCGGTAATCCATGTCACACATTACCTAAAACAGATCCAGAAAACACAAAAATTATATACTATCATTTTTATTCATTGACATAAAGCTCATGCTTCACCCTTAAGCCTAAAGAAAGAGAAAACCATTCCACCAAAAGTTTCAATGCAATTGTATGCTATTAATATATTCAAATGTAAATCCCTAGACATAGTGCTGTTTGTTATAAGACAAACTTGTCATTAACCTAATTACTGTCCCTGGTGTCAGCCATGTGTTTGCATATGTAAGTTGGTTGCATTTCAAGCATTGTGAGGTCATCCCCTTATTCCTCAACTCAACTGATATTTTTCAGTTGAGTGGTAATGCTACCAACGTGATGTAGCAAAATGAGGTATTCGCAAATTAACTTTTCCTTTGAATTAAAACACTGATTTTTAAGTGTTAATTAAATATGCCCGTGTGCCTGCCTTTGATTACTTTCCTCCAGACACCTGAAAGGCCTGTGTTCAGACTGGGGTCAGCAGACAGAAAGGTCTGCTCTATGCCCACCTCAGCAGGTATTCCTGGAAGCCCCTGTTGGCACCTGCTCAATACCCCTGCGAGGACTACTGAGGGACCCAACCCAGAGGACAAAATGCAAGCAATCATCCCCATCAGAAACTGCCTGCCCACAGAGAATGGCAGTGTGGAGGAAGGTAGGGAATCAACACCTTCCCACGACCTCAAAAGGTAATTTCACAACACATTCTTGAAAAATTAGAAGACTTCCCTCTCCACATATGTTCAGGGTTTTTTTTGAATCTGTAAGTGAAGCAAGTTAGGTAATTTTAAAATTATTTCCCACCTAAATCCCAATTTTTTGACACCTTGTTAATAGATGTCAAAAATAATGTTAGTAAAAAAGCCATATAATTTAGTGATTTCAAGATGAGAAACTGGCATATCTACTCAGTAGAAAAATTATTTTATTGTGTAATGAAGATTACCAATAAGGTGTGATAGTGACATCATGAACTTTCTTATACACAAAGAGTAAACAAACAATATTATATATAAGTAATGTATATGTTATTGTATATGTAATATTACTAGGCTAAATAATCTTGTCAATAACAGAGAATTTCTGATAGAAATTTCTTCCAGAAATCATAGATAGACATGAGGATAGTTTATTTTATTCAATTTAAAAATTATTTTAATTTAAAAAAGATTTTCTCAATCTGCCTCATACTTTAGTGAAGGTTTTTATTATTAATTTATTATATAATCACATAAAATCATTTGTCACCTTCAGAGGAAGAGAAATTGGAGACTTTTTAGCAAGCACCAAGGCAGAGCACCCTACTACTTTCTAATATCCACATGCTAATGAAAGCAGGCATTTGTATGCATATTTCTGCTTACTGTAAAGATAATATAAGATCTTACACCATATGGATTTACTTCAGAGTTTAAACATGAAATCTCAAATGGAAAAGTGAAAGAGTCTCAAGTTCTTACAGGTTTGTGGTTTGGGCAGAGAATTTCAGAAAACCAAAATTTTGAAACTGGAACTTCTACCAGTTTATCTTAAAATTTTCAAAAAAAATTAAAACAATTAAAATTTAATATTAATTAAATAGACTGCTTATCCTGTTTCATATAATAAGGAAAAACTTTACCTCAAATGGGTAACTGGATCCTTCCGGGTAGATTATATATAAGCCACTTGGTGTTTTGGTGACAGAGCCAAGGGAATCTTTAATATCAGTGCAATCTAAACCTAGAAAAGTAAAATTTGTTATTTAGGATATTTTCAAGTGTACGTTAAGGCTTAATCATTTTACTGTAGAGATCTGATAGCACTATTTGAAATTATGAGCATAATTTCCATTAACAATATAACTTTAACTTCTTAGAAATGAAGAATGATTTCAATTTTAGAAAACAGAGAAAATACACAAAAGAAATGGGATTAAGGAATTCATGTTGCAATCAACCTTCATCAATAATAACACTGTTCTAACAGTGAGAGAGAGATTAGTACTCCATACTGCTTAAATGTTCCATTTGGATTCATTTATTTAATTTATTTCATAGTGATGCATTCTCTAGTCCAATAAATAATGCTCTTTCAGGAATCTAGGCTTGCTTGGGGGTGCATAATGTGTAAAGTAAATATGTATGAATGGGAAGGATAAACCAGATGAATAAGTAGATTAGCTGTAAGTGACACATCCTTGACTATTGGAAACTTCAGAGACTCTAGTTGGGAACCACTATGACAAGAGCCAAAGGGAGAGTACGGGAAATCCCTTTCTTCAGCATGAAGAAATTATGCTTGAGGCCAGAGTCTGCTCTGAGCCAATAGTTAGAACTGTAGCGCCTGCAATCACCCTCTCCAAAGCATCCCACTTCCCAGGGGATTATAAACATGGTGTGGATATGGATATTACATTGGATTCTAAGATACTTTACCTTGTATTATCTTTATAAATGTAATAGAATGCAACCTTTACGTGGTTTATTACCCAATTTTAGTATATGTGCTGCCGAAGCGAGCACACGTGATTTATTACCCAGAGAAACAAACACATGAAAGCCTGAGACTCCAGAGCCAGAAGCCTGGGTTAGAGTCCCAGCCCTCTAAGGAGCAGCTGAGAATCCTTGGCTTGGTTTTCCGCTTCTATCCTTATAGTAATACTGCCTAATTTGTAGTGTCATTGTGGCAACTTTACATGGTAAGACATTTTGTAAAGCACTTAGCACAGTGCCTGGCACACAGTACGTATCTAGAAAATGTTGTCTACAAAAAATTAGCTGTAAAAGATTGTTTGCTTTCCCCTTTATTTCCAGAAGATATAGATTTATTGCCTTTGTTCTGAAAGGCTAAGAGACATTCTTTTATAACTTTATGCTCAGAGATATGATAGAAGTCCACAAGAGAGGACTGATCTGGGTTAGAATACACTCTCCGCCATCACCATCCAAATAAATGTGAACACATTATTTAGCTTTTCCTGGGCTGCCTATTCCTCCTCTGATGATGATCATTTTCACAGCAAACCCTCCTATCATCTGTGCATCAGGCAATATTTGAGGAGATTTTCACGTGCTTAGTCATGTAATCCTTGCAACAACTGCATCAGGTAAGTACTACCAGTTTTCAATGAGGAAACTGCATGAGTTATGGGGAGGCAAGTGGTCTGGCCTTAGAGATACATGAGGTACAATAAAATAATTCAAAATAAAATAACATATGGAAGTGCCCATCTTACACCTGACACTTAGGAGATTCTCAGTAATTGTTTCTTTCCTTCCCTTTGTAAGGAAGAAAGATCACACCCTAGGCTCTCAATAATATTTTTTTACTTGGAACTCTGGCATTAATTCATATTTGAAAGATCAATACAATATTTTTCTTAGAAATGTAGGCCTCTTGGAATTACTACACTGTATATTATTACAAAAAGCTCTAGATTCCACTTTATTTCTGTCTTAAGTTTCTTTTTCTTTTCAAATTTTATGTCCCAATTTGAAATATTTGGAACATATCAAAAATACTTTTTACAGGTGAAAAGAACTCTGAAATTTTCTTTTCTTCTAACTGAAGATTAATTGTGAATAAAATGTAAAGGACAGTCCAGAAACAACTTCCATAAAACTGCCATTTGCAACAGATTCAGGATGTGTGTGCAGCTGTGGCTTTTAGACACTGGAAAACTTTCCTAGCTTTGGAAAGAACATCTGTCTGGGTTGAAGTCTGCCTACCAGCAAGTTGTGCCCCTCTAGGCTGTTAGATAATAGCGAGCTGTATTTTATAAACAAAACCTCTAAATGCACCAACCCATCCAGGAAAATTTGTTTGTTTGTTTGTTTGTTTGTTTGTTTTTCCATCCAGGAAAATTTGAAGACAAGTATGAAAAGTCTGAAATAGCAAATTTCTCACCATGAGACTGAACTGGCCTGTGAGGCAAAGGCTCCAGCTGCTTTCTGAAAACTTCTGTGGTCAGAAGGAGGACCCGGTTCATGAGCTCATTAACCTGAACACACAGACACCACCTTTAAAGCATTTTATATCTGAACAAAACTCCCTCCACTGAATTCTACAGCTGGCATCCACAAGCCTCCTACAAACTCCGCTCTGCAATATATGGCAATACCTACTGCCCCACACTACATCCTGGGCCCCTGCTGCAAGGCCACCCAGGCACTGCCACAGGTAGGGTCGCTGCAGGTGGCTCACACCTGCCAACCTGGTCCAGCTCTCACGCTGCAGGGCTCCAGGGTGGGGCGCCACTGAGGGCCTACTTCTTTAAGTCAGCTGTCCCTGTAGGGGCACCTGAGTGGCTCAGTGGTTGAGCATGTACCTTCGACTCAGGGTGTCATCTCAGGATCCTGGAATCAAGTCCCTGCGGGGAGCCTGCTTCTCCCTCTGCCTGTGTCTCTGCCTCTCTCTGTGTGTCTTTCATGAATAAATAAATAAAATCTTTAAAAAGAAGAGTCACTTGTCCCTGTAAATCTGCCACCACACTGCACCCTCTCCAAGTGACTTTGTATTTGCCTAAGGATTGCTATGATGCCTCTAATAGAGTAAGCAACACATGTCTGGATGTGAACCCATTAAAAAATCATATAGTTGTGCCTCTAATACTATCGATATATATGTACAAAACAACGCAATAGAAAAGATCCGTACCTGATTGGATAAATAATCCAAGGAAGTTTGTTGCTCATCCATCATATTTCTTAGCAGCTTTTTGGTATTTCGTGTGTAGGAAACAATAGAACTTTGCAAATTTCCTTAAATTATAATAAAAAAGTGTTTGCTAAATATTACATTGTTAGAGAAAATAATTAGAGTGAAAAATAATTGTACATGATTTTGGATTAATATGTAGACACAATAATATCTCAATCTATCTAAATATTCCAGTTAGTATAATTTTTAACACGGGACTAACAAAGGGAACAACTGTTTCAATGATCTTAATGAAACTGTGCTTTCTAATAGTTTAGATTATCCCCAAATAATTTAATCTGATGTAACAGAGAGACAACATTCTGAATATTAATTCTCACTTTGTAAGATAAGAGATACAAAAGCAGGAGGTCCAAGGGTCCTCAATTTTTACCATATAAGAAAGGAAAAGGCAATAATCCATATCATGCAAGGTAATTTTCAAAATAAATCTTAAATAAATTTTAATTTGTTCTATTAGTGCTATGTATTTTTTCTTTTTTTAATGCTATGTATTTTTATATAAACAAATGCCAAACACACATATACACAAACAATAAGTCACAGTTTTTTTTTTTTATTTAGTCACAATTTTGGTTGGTTGGTTTCTGATTGAACTTTTCTATATATTTTCCTTTTTAAAATGTTTTTCTTATTTTAAAAGCAATCTTATTCATAGAAGAGTTGCCAGAAGAGTACAAATAACTTCTCCTAAATCATTTCAGAGCATGCTGCCATGATGTCCCTGGATGGTTCAGTCTGTATTTCTTATACCAAAGACATTCTATATAGCACAACCCTCAAAATCAGGAGATAATCGTGGACTATCATATATTTCCCAGACTAAATATAGTGATGATCCTTTATTACAAAAGCATCTTCACAGTATCACATGCATTATTCTTTAAAAGATTATTTCTATATTCCTAATTTTCACTCTCACAGCAGAATCACATTCATAATCTTTGAGATCTATCCCCACTCCCAGCTTCATTCCACTTTTACTCTGGGACTCTCAATGTCTGTTAGATTCCTCCTGGAGTTAGGTATCTGTCTAAGGGACCTATGGGGCACTTGCCAACCTGAGGGCCCAGAGATGCTTATGTTGCACATCCTGGCCTACTGTTTCCATCCGTAGGAGCTGAATCAGGTCATCACCCCCTTCCTTTCCATTCCCCTTCTTCATCCCACCCCCACCCCCCGTGTGCATGTCATAGACCATAAAAATCCCTGCACCATTACTAAAGAGCTGTAAACAAAAACCAAGACTTTGAAAGTTTGTTTTTATGCTTTGCTACATAAATTGGCTGACTTGGTAATATGCCTATTGTACAGCTATTCAGTATTAATGAATTCCCTACTCAAAACTAAGGAGCCATTTTCTAGTGGCTCAGATGGAAGCCCGAAAGTAGCCTTTGATGGGTTGATAAAACACAATTGTCAGTGCCCTCTGGCTTGCCCCTGCCCTCGGTGGTCAGCTGATGCCACAGGGTGACATACAAGGATTCATTCGTTTATTCATCAAATACTTACTAAGCACCTACTACGTGCTAAAAACAGGCAGCCTCTGGCCTAGGATGATCAAGGTACATATAAAATGACCCAAACAAAGGTAAGGTATATTTCCTTGTATGCATAACCTAGAAATAATAAATCATATACCCTTATAGTTGCAGTCATTTTTAATACTTACTACACATGAAATGTTTTTCTTCTCGTGTAATTTTAATTTTAACATCACATGACTCCTCACAGTCTTCCTTACAAACAGTATCATTACTTTTATTCTCATCTTTTGCATTAGATACGTCTTCTACAATATTAACTACTGGAGAATCCTTTACATTGAAAAATAGAAATAAGAAAGGAATACATGAAGTATGTTATATGACCTAATACATAATAAATAAGAAGATACACAGAAAAGGTGAAATTTCAGGACACACACAAGGGTGATCGTTAGAAAAAAACAATGAGCCATTCAGTTAAACTTCTACAAATAAACCTTACAGGTAAATTTTAGGTATGAACAAAAAGCATATGTTTATTCAGTATTTTTGCTCTGCCTTTTTGTTTTCCAATTCCAAAAGGATCTAGTTAGGCTCTACTTTCTGTAACATGGCTCCATGGCCTTGACCTTTAACTGTGGCATGTTTCCATGTTGAACACATGCTATCCCTCATCCAGGCATCCGGCAGTCTGAAGTTCCATGAACATGGCTAAGAAGGTTCCCTGAGATGCCTACACCTCTGTGCCAAATGGACTTTCTGCCACCAGCTATTAGGAATTGGGGGAGGGAAGGGGATTGTGGAAGGCTTGTCGCTTTGGCATAAGTAAAGGTATTTACAGATTTGAAGGGTAAAGTACTCATTGGTGATAACAGTAAAAAAGCATGGAATTTTGCTTTGCAAAATCAATAACAGATGTCATCATGAAGAGCCAACTACAGCTACCATTCCAAAGCTATTTATTTCTGTTGGTAACTATTGGCTTTCCAATATTAAAACAGTGTTTGGTAGAAGTTACCTACTTTAAATGACTGTTAATTAAAAGAAAATAGAAACAAGTTTTACCTTCCTTTGACCTAGGTATTGAGAGAAAGGTAAAGAGCTAATCATATGATAAAAGGTATTTGCCCAATAAGATGCTGGCATTTTGTTACATAGACCTATTTGTAACTCCTTGCTCTTTCCTCTCAACTCCTGTAATAATTGGCATAGTAAATGTTTTCAAAAACCTATGTGACAACTATGTTTTTTTCAGATCTAAATAAGATTTTTAAAGTTTCAGTATTTTAGAGAATTATATTATTAATATTTCTGCAGCTTTCCTAAAATTTATTCTTCCTTTAACCTTGGAACTTTGGAATCTGGTATAGATACCATGGTAAATACGTTGTATAACATTTAAAATGATAAACCAATATTTAAATATGTACAGATCCAATCCCCATCTACTCAGAGTATTGCATACACTTTATTAGGTGTCACTCTGACATTGTAATAAATAAAATTTTCTAATTTCCTAGATAACCACTCACAAGACTGTATTTTAAATATAAACTTATAGAATATTTATTTTTTAAATAGCAAAGCAAATATTTTATTACCTATCAGATATTTCATTATCAAAGTTAACTGGAAAGTTGCCGGCTACTTTTTAACCTAGGCCTGTAATTTCTTTAAAATTTTTTTCAGAAGAAATGTGTTAAGGGTGAATCCTCAGTTTACGGTTTCCTAAGTTTAAAAATAATATAAATTAAAAAAATAATAATATAAATTAAGCAGAGTCTCAGCATTTCTAAATAAACACTCTAATTTTCCATAATTGTATTGGATAACACAATTAATCTTTTCAAACTTTTAATATATATCTTCCTGGAGATATATAATCATACTTCTAGCTAAAATAATATTGCTAAAATTCTTACCGTAGAATGATGTACACAATTACCTTGTATAACTTCTCCACAAATTAAAATAAGTGTATTTAAGAATAAAAGTGAAGCTTGAGAAAGATACATCATATTCTTCCTGGAGAAATGAAACACTTCTTCAAATACCAGTAAGCTCTGTGTGGAAAGAAGTGCGGGCAGAGTCTTCAGTTAAAAGCTCCTGGAAGGTGTACAACAAAAACAGAAGCCAATACTGACTGGTTTCTGTGCTCCTTTGAAACAACACCCTTCATATGAAAAACAAGGTAGCTTGTAGAGATCCTGTCATTTTTAAGTTACACAAACTTTTTAAAATCACTACATGCCTGCTTTTAGAATATAGGCAGTAACTAGATACATAAGTAAATAAAGCATGAATTTATAAGCCCACCTAATGATTATGAGTTGGATTTTGGGGGGCCTTGGGAAAAACACCTTTGATAAAATATCCCTCAGTAATTGGAAACTAGTTTGTATAAAAATAGTAAAGAAGGAGACATGAATGATGAAACAGAAAGAATGTTATATTGAAACTGTTTTTACAAAATGCTAAGCAGAAATGTAGTCAATGTGGACATCAGGGCAGCTAATTCGGATGTAAAGTAAGCTTCCTCCGAATTTAGCTATCGGTGGTGGTTGTATTAATCACATAAATGCCAAATTCCTAGCACTCTGTATGTTTTACATATATATTACTAAAACTTCAAACATTCTGACTGTAAGGGAACCATCACTATTGAAAAATACCACCACTGAGAGCTGACTGAGCAGTCTGTAATAGTCTCCAAATACTCCCAAACACGATTCCTTCTCTTCATTATATAAACATGCCTAAATAGTCACCATGCTACAATTAAATAAAATGAAAGGATCCAAGACTTTCCTGAGTCTTTCTTCCCATTCAAGAGTTAGGCGGCAGGGACCACACCACAGTGTTTCTGGGGCCCGTGATGCTGACTGGGGCACTCCAATACTAATGAAATAATGTCTTAAAACAATTATGTACCCTCTGACTGTGCTTCCTCATACCCACTGTCTAAACCCAGGCACTCTTCTCTCTGCCTCTCAGAGCCTCTTTGGGGGCAGCAGGAGATGGTGGGGGTGCTGGCTCTGCAATCCAACCACCTGGTTTGAATCTTGGTTCCCCAACACCTTTGCTCTGGGTCCTCTGGCAAAGTTATATAATCTTACCATAGCTTAACTACTTCCTTTGTGGAGGAGGATTATGCTGAGGATTCAGTGATTTTACATACATAAGCACTTAGCACAGCGTCTAGGATAAATTAGGCACTCCAGTGTAAGGTGTTAGTATTTTCTATGATTTGGCTTGATCTATAATGCAGCTCTAACATTGCTGACAATATCGGTGACCTTTATCATCTGTATTAGGAGCAGATGAGCACTTATCTTTAATCTTAAATTTCTAGTTGAAGTCTTATGAAATTGTAATGATTATGACAGAATTTCAGTCATTTTAAATCAGCCAGATGTTAAAATTCTTTGTTCACAGCTTTCCCAGAGACAAATCCAGGAAATTCTTACTGGAGCAAGAAAATACTTTTGCAGAAGATGGAAAAAAAAAAAAATAGCCTCCACCAAGATGAAAGTGAAAGCTCAGGAAATTGTCCACCACAGGCTGCTTTGCATAACTCACAAGGTTATTATACTATTCAGATTAAATAAATAATGTGAACATGCTTTGTAACCATAAAGGGGCTATTATTAGCTTCTTACATAAACATTGTTAGCAATTTATGATGTGTGTTCATGAAGTTGGGTGTCTCCTAGGCATCTCCTATCTAGGTCATGTCTGAAACCCAAATCTTACTCTTTGTGCCTTCAGCCTGTCCCTCCCCATTTTAGGAAACAGCAACGCCCTTCATCTGCTTGGTCCAGCCCCAAATCACAGAGTTACATTTGACTTTTTTTTCCCCTTACTTGGAACACAACCATTTCACCCACTTGCCCACAACCATTCATCAACACCTTTCACTGGTTCAAGGTTTAAAATTCTGAACACTTCTAGGGCGTTTCTAGGGTGCCTGACTGACTCAGTCACTTGAATGTCTGGCTTCAGCTCATGTTGTGATCTCAGGGTCCTGATATCAAGTCCGGAAATGGGGCTCCTTGCTCAGTGAGGAGTCTGCTTTCCCCTCTCCCTCTACTACTCCCCTCATTTGTGCTTTCTGTCTCTTACTCTCTCAAATTAAAAAAAAAAAAAAAATCTTCTGAATAGCCCCAGGGAAACAGAACTGTGATGATAGCAATGGGAATAGAATCAAGGTCAATGTCGTGGCTAGGCCAGTTTAAAACTTGCCAAGATAGCCAATGGTCTATGGATACACCTTTGGCCTTTCCCTGCTAAAAGTTATATATTCTATTGTCTTGGCTTTGTCCTGAAGGAAGCTCACGTGTTTTGTGTGTTAAATCAAAACTGGAGGGATCCCTGGGTGGCGCAGCGGTATGGCGCCTGCCTTTGGCCCAGGGTGCGATCCTGGAGACCCGGGATCGAATCCCACGTTGGGCTCCCGGTGCTCTGCCTGTGTCTCTGCCCCTCTCTCTCTCTCTGTGACTATCATAAATAAATAAATAAAAGCTGGATTTGTTGTGGCATTTTAAAATCTCAGTCACCAGATTACATTTCAATTTGAGTAACTGCATACAACTTTGCAAAAACCGTTTTAAGTAGTTTCAACTGGAAAAGTTTATTTGAAGTTTAAAAATGAACATACCTGATTCACAAAGGCAGAGCCATTTCAATGGTGGGTGGATGATTTTTATTTGGTTTGTACATTTTGCTTCCAATCTGAGAGTTCTTCCATTAAAAAACAAATAACAAACAAACCCTGGCTAACACAGTCGGAATTTATATGTTCTTTTATACTGAGTTCCAACAAACAGTTTCAGCCTCTTTTCTTGTTTTTTTTTTTTCTTTTTCTTAAATAATAAATTTATTTTTTATTGGTGTTCAATTTGCCAACATACAGAATAACACCCAGTGCTCATCCCGTCAAGTGCCCCCCTCAGTGCCCATCACCCAGTCACTCCCACCCCCTACCCACCTCCCCTTCCACCACCCCTAGTTCGTTTCCCAGAGTTAGGAGTCTTTATGTTCTGTCTCCCTTTCTGATATTTCCCACCCATTTCTTCTCCCTTCCCCTCTATTCCTTTCACTATTATTTATATTCCCCAAATGAATGAGACCATAAAATGTTTGTCCTTCTCCGATTGACTTATTTCACTCAGCATAATACCCTCTAGTTCCATCCACGTCGAAGCAAATGGTGGGTATTTGTCGTTTCTAATGGCTGAGGAAAATTCCATTGTATACATAGACCACATCTTCTTTATCCATTCATCTTTTGATGGACACCGAGGCTCCTTCCACAGTTTGGCTATTGTGGACATTGCTGCTAGAAACATCGGGGTGCAGGTGTCCCGGCGTTTCATTGCATTTCAGCCTCTTTTCTATATTTTCAGTTTGCAAAACCAAAATCTCTGCGGCCCAGAGATCCACTCCGCCCAGCACACCTTCCGGGAGGTCTCCACCTTAGATGTGGACTTCGTCCAGAAGGGACGCGAAAGGGACGCGAAAGGGACGCGAGACGGTATGCGTGCAGACCCGGCAGCCACAGGGCAGGGAGGACCCTGCAGAGCATCCCGCGCGGGGAAGATGCAGGGGACCCAGACCCGCCCCAGGAAGCTAGATGGACTTCCAGCTCCAGACCCACGAGCTCCAGTGCTCCATCGACCATCCAGACGACCCCCGCGGCCGTGCCCCCACTCCATCCCACCCATCCCCCCACCGCTCCGCACCCCCACCACTACAGCCTCAGCGTAAAGAAGACTCAGCCCCGCGCTGACACAGGGACAAGCCCGCGCCTGCGCAGACTCGGTCGCGGGAGCCCGGGTCCCGCCCACGCTAGCCATTGGCTGTCCGGCGCGTAGCCCCGCCCCGCCCGGCGCCCTGGTTTCTGTCGCCAAGGACGCGGCGTCCGTTGGTTGCCAAGATGGCGGCGGTGTCTGCGGGACCGCGGCTGCCCTCTCCGCCACTGCAGGGCAAGGTCGACGCCGCAGCCGTCACAGCCAGCGTCGCTGCCGCTCGGGAACCGGGGCTGCCGCGGCCAAGCCTTCCGCGCCCGTGACACGAAGCCCGAGAGACGGAGTGGACGGAGGCCCGAGGACGAGGCCGAGGCTGCCATGACGGAGGCGCCAGCGGCGGGCCGAGAGGCGGCGCGGAGCTGAAAGATGCTGGCTTGGAGGCCGGGCGCCCGGAGCTCGGCCGTGGAACGGGGACGGGGCCCCGAGACGTCGGACGCCGGCGACGGAGCGCTCCTCATCCCCCGCTTGGGCCGCGGGCGCCGCCGGCCTGCCGCCGACCTGTATCCTTCCGGGGATGCGGGCCGGGTAGGCGGTGTGGGCGACGGGCCCCTGGCCCCTGGCCCCTGGGCGCCGGCGGACGGCGGGCTGGCCGGGCGGTGGGCTCCCCCGCCTGTGCCCACACCACCCCCGCGCGCCGGGTGGGTGTCCGTGAGCGCCCGACTCTCCCCCGGGGCACCCCTCCCCGCCTTTCGCCCCCACCCCCCGACACCGTTCGGGTCCTTGTGCGCCCGTTTCCCCCGTCGGTGCCCCCCCCGGCCTCCCCCGGGGTCCTCCCCCGGGCTCCCCACCCTTTTCCCTGCTTCCCCCGCCCCGGGCCTCGCTGTTCCAGATGCTCTGGAACGTGGAACTACCGACCTCGTGCGGTGCGGGGGCTGCTCTGTTGCTCAGACAGCGTGGCCATGTTCTGTGCACTGCCTGGTTAATGGTGCTGCGCAGAGGGAAGAGCCCCACAAGTGACACCTCTTTGCGACCTTCGAGAATCGGGTTAGCAGGTTAAGCTAGCACACCCCCGGTTCATTCTCTGGTCTGCGGGTCACCCGGGGTGTGTCCGGTGGTCAGGGGGACAGCCTTCCTCAGAATTCAGGGCGGAGTTCTGTTTTCGGAATGGAAGGCGCTCGTACCCTTTCTGAGGACGATGGGGCGGTGACGGGTGGCGTCGGTGCTGGCGGACGACGGGACTGGTGGTGACGGGCTTGGACTCCGAGCTCACGGCCCCTCAGAGTGCTGCCGCACATCCCCACCAGCGCGCTTGGACACCTGTCCTGAGATGCTGCGGTGGATCAGCAAGTAGGCAAAGGCTGTGACGTGCGCGCGCGCCCTGCTCGGGGTTCTGGGGTGCAGACCTGGCGACAGGGAGGAAGGCAGCTGTGCTCCGAGCCTCCTGCAGCTAGCCTGGTCTAGCTTTGCCCGTGCTGGTCCCCAAAACTCATGCTCTCAGAGATGTGTTCTGAAATAAACAGCACCGGTGTGTACGGATTTGATTTTGTTCCCTTGACGTTGTATTTTCATGCACACTGAAGTCCTATAGAACTATAGCACTGACCCTGATTTCGTCTGAATCAGAAAGTAATGAAGCAAGGTCAATGGCTCATGGACAGAGTGTATCTTTCTATCCTTTTCATTCATGAAATAGTCCTAGACTTAATTTTGTAAATTGATGTAGTTGGAACACTGAGTAAACATCAGAGAAAATATTTGTAAATAGAATTAATAGTACCTCAAAGGAACAAAACCAAACATACTTTTTTCTTTTGTAAAGATTTTATTTATTCATGAAAGACACAGAGAGGCAGAGACATAGGCAGAGGGAGAAGTAGGCTCACTGCGGGGAGCCCCATATGGGACTGGATCCCGGGATCACAACCTGAGCCAAAGGCAGATGCTCAACTGCTGAGCCACCCAGGCATCCCTAAATTTTTCTTTTTTAAAAAAAGGTGAAATGTCTCTCATGTTCCCTTCACACTGTGCCTCCTTTTTTCTCATATATATCTCTTTTCCCCTTTGATTTTATTTTAGCACTTATCTTGCCCTCTCTTCCCTGCCTGGTTTATATCCTATTCTCAATTACCTGCTCATGTTCTCTCACCAGCATCCTTGGTCCTTTGCACCCCTATTCCTCTGCTTCATCCAATAGCTACTAGAGTTCTACTTCTCTTGTCCTTCACTTAAGTAAGAAAAATGCTGTCAGAGAAAAATCACAAGACAATACAGACTGGCACCACACAGATTGAACAGTTTCCAGCTTCGCCTGAACAAGAACAGGGATGTCTGTTCCTCTTCATGTCTGTGTGAGGTCTTTACCAATTCCACCTGCTCTCAGTAGACTGTCTTACTACTTCATGAGACAGTAGACACCACGAAGGCTCTCAGCCCCTCTTCACAAGCAACACCCCCTGCCCCCAACACCATCCTTTTTTCCAGGTTCATTGATGGGATATCACTTTTATGGTAGAACATCCATCTATTCACCTGTGCCTTACTAACATAGCTTGTTTTCTCCTGTGTGCCTCTGGATTATAAATTACCCCATCTTAAAATCTACTTTCAACTTGTAATGGCATTCTTTTCCTCCAGCCTATAAACATACTCCGGTCTTGGCTCTCCTTAAAATAAACTAGACTAACAGTCAAACCCTATCAAAGGATGATTGTTAGTCAATGATCAACATGAGAACCCTCAACTTGATTCTAGTATCTCCTGTGTCCATATTCAGACCTCTAAAAAGAGTCTAAATTTACCATCTCTACCTTGAGTCACACTTGGTACTACATTCCAAAATTAAGCTAATAAAATATAAATGTGAAATTGTAAAAGAATAACAACATAAAATAGAATTTCATATTTTTCATGTATTTGAAGGTATAGCAAATTTACCTTTTGGAAGGAAAGACATTTTAAAGGAAAAGTATTTCAAAGATGACTCATTAAAACTTTAAGGAGAAATTGTTTATATCTTTTGTCCTGTATATGTACTGAGAATTTTCTCCAAGGAAATTGTTCAGCTAGATTTTATTAAGCAGCATGCCAGTCATTGGCGTTACAGAAAGGTGGAGAAGACATGTACTCATAGGATGTACTCATGAAGGTGTCAGGTCATCCAATGAGGGTTTTCTCTAGAAAACAGGGGAACTGCTTGAAGTGGGCCTGAACCACAGGGGAAGTTACCAAGCATGTGCTTAGAGATGATGCTCTGATATGTCATGGCTTGTTCTGTTATCAGTATGTAAGTATCTTCGTGCATCTGGGCATAGGATTTGTGCAGGGCAGGGTTGAGAATTGAAGTTGAAAAAACAGACCAATTTATAGTGCTTTATATACTAGGTCAGGAGATTTAGAATTTACCATGGATGTGACAGGGAACTTTAAGAGAAAAAGGAAAGAGAAATGCAATCAGATTTGCATTTAGCAGATTTGTAGAGGTTCATAGTGTTGAAAAAATATGCAGTCTCCTTATCTGAGCTCATGATGCTGAAAGTACAATTTTTATCCCAGGGAAAGTGAGATATGTGTTCAGTTCTAATACCAAGTCAGAATTTTTTTTGAAGATTTTATTTATTCATGAGACAACAGAACAAGAGAGGCAGAGACACAGGCAGAGGGAGAAGCAGGCTCCATGCACGGAGCCCGATGTGGACTCGATCCCTGGACTCCGGGATCACACACTGAGCCAAAGGCAGATGCTCAATCGCTGAGTCACCAGGCATCCCAAGTCAGAATACTACTACTAACTAACACTAATGTGTACACGTATTGTTTCCTAAAAATGACTGTATTCTTAGTATGAGGCTGTAATTATATTTATCAGCACTGACACTCATCCCCTGGAGCTATAAACCATGTCCTTAACTTTGTGCTATCATTAGAGATACGAAAATACATCTGGAGAAAAATTTAGAAGAAGAGCGTCAAATTTTACTGCAGCAACAAAAAATATGTCGAAATCGAGCACGTAAATATTTTGTGGAATCAAACCGGAGAAAAAAGTAAGTAATCGTATTTTCTTCAGAAGTGTAGAAATTCAAAGTCATTATAAATTAATTATAGTTTCTCTACTTTCGCATTTTATGAACCTAAGTCATGGCATTTGCTTTATCTGTAAAACACTGGTCAACATTTGTATGCCTTCATAAATTTTCTTATTGTTTTTCTGCCTAAAGCACAAAGGTGGTCGTGTACTCATTCCTGAGCGGGACCTTAGCAGTCCTTTCTTATCATAGGACTTCTTATCGTAGTGTCATAGGATGGCTGCAAAATGTGCTCCATTCTTTGTTGTCTATATCCTTTCACACTAAATCAAAAGATTACAAATTAGTACTTAGTCTCTAATGGAATGTAATTTCATTTTAATTTACTGTTCACTTCTATATAATTTTTCTATATATCATTTATCCAATCAAAAATGGGGGGAAATTTAAATAATGGTAGAAATATGATGCAAAGAATATTATAAATGACTTCCATTAAAAAAAAAACAGCTATCTAAACTGGAAGCCTAATAAAGTAAAAATATAAACCATCCAGTTACTGCATACCATTTTTCAAGGTTTCTTTGAATGATTAGATTTTGTTTTTTAGACGGATTGTTAATGTGTTGGCTACCTTGTCTGTATTTTGTCAATAGCAGCAAATCCCTAGAGTGTATGAACTACATCATTGGACGCGTGTTGCAAATCCCATTTGGAAAATACAAAATTGTTTACCTGTAACTTTTTTCTGACATCATATTTCTCCTTAGATTAACTCTTTCATTGTCTGGTGTAATGAAGTTACTTAATGAAGCTTGTTTCTTGTTTTGTATTGGTGTCTTACTGTTTTTCTCCTACCTGGGGGCCTATAAAAGCACACAGCAGGTGTTCAATAAAGATGCATAATCGTATGTTGAAACAGTCATGGGTTCTGGAGTCAGAGACCTAGGTTTAAATCCCCATTCCATGAGTTAGAGCAACTTATTTAATCTCTCTGCTCCTCAGTTTCTCAGTTATGACTGGCATTAATAAAATCTATTTCAAGGGATAGCTATGTAGAGCAAAAATATGATATTAAGAATGGTTGAAAATATGTGAAAAATATTTATCATACTGTCTGGCCAATAGTGCTTCTTCCTTATTTAATTTATTTTGTTGTTTAATAATTAAAATCTGTCAATTGCGTTTTTTCTAATAATTGAGTTCCTTGGTAAAATAGCACAAAGTGTCTTCCTTTCTTCTCTCATCAAACACTTTTCTTATCAAGAAAAACAGAATTCTGATGTAGAAAGAAGAGAAATTCAGGCTTACGATTCCAAGAATCAGAACATTTTCCAATATAATTTATGTTTTATTTTTCTGTTACCCTAGGGTGCTGTGTAAAAACATAAAAAATTTTAAAATTTTAATCATTTTAATTTTTAGAAAGGAGTCCAAATTATTGTATACTTAGGAATTTCAAAATATGTTTATCATTAGGTTTATCAAGGCCTTTTTGGCCTTGCCGTTATCTATCCATTTATGTTTTACATCATCTAAGTTTATGCTGTCCGCTCACATTATGGTCATGTGGTTTTTCTTTAAAAACTACTTTTTTTTTTTACAAGCAAAGACATTCTCCTTCTACTCTTAGTGAGTACATTTTGACATTAAAATGTGCTGTGTTCCCTGTAGTTTTCAGAGGAGAATATTCACAGCATCAAGTTCTCTATATTTATTGCCATTAATTGTTTAAAGTCACACACATTTTAATTTTCTTATTATTTACTACTGCCTGCCTTTTGTATTTGCTAGTATTTTTCTCATGTTTTTATTACATTCTCTCATTCAGTGTCTATATAATGGAGTCCCCATTGTTTTACTCCAAGATGTCTACCTTCCTCCCTACCTTCAGTAGATCCTGCCGGAGTATGTATGATTATCTTTAGGCCTAATGCATAATTGCCATTCTAGGACTTCCCTTTTTTGCTCTTGCCTCTATTGCATCCCTTTTGTTTTGTTTTATAATATTAGTTCTCTGGAGCACATCCTCACATAGTTTCTAATATGCTGCTGTGTAGACCACATGATCTTAAGATACACACACATAAAGGAATTACTATTTCCTACATTTTTTAAATTTTCAATTGTGGCACTATCTTTGATCAATAACTGAACAGACATTTATTTACTGAACAAGCATAGCTGGTTGAGTACGAATGATTAAACATTGTATCAGGAAAAAAAATTTTGTTTATTATTAACTTTAGAAATGGCAGTCTGATTTAATGTGACTTCATAAGGAAAAGAAATTGAAGAAGTGTACGAAAGGAGCCTCAGATTTTTTTTTAGTTTGTCTTAATTTTGTTTCTTCAATTTGTATTTTTAGATTTCTGATATGAGTGCAACCATGTGGCATTTGTTTTTGTCCTTCTGATTCATTTCACTTAGCATAATACTCTCAAGTTTCTTCCATGCTGTCACCAGTGGCAAGATTTCATTATATTTTATGGCTGCGTAGTATTCCAATGTATGAATATATCTTCATTATTCATTCCTTTATCAATCGGCACTCAATATCTTTTTTTAAATAATAAATTTATTTTTTATTGGTGTTCAGTTTACCAACATACAGAATAACACCCAGTGCTCATCCCGTCAAGTGCCCCCCTCAGAGGCACTCAATATCTTGACTAATTGTAAATAATGCTGCAATGAACATAAGAATGTATATATTTTTTAAATTACTCTTTTTGGGACGCCTGGGTGGCTCAGCGGTTGAACATCTGCCTTTGGCTCAGGATGTGATCCTGGAGTCCCAGGATTGAGTCCCACGTCGGGCTCCCTGCATGGAGCCTGTTTCTCCCTCTGCCTCTGTCTCTGCCTCTGTCTCTCTCTGCCTCTCCTGAATGAATGAATGAATGAATGAATGAATGAATAAATAAATAAATAAATAAATAAATAACTCTTTTTATGTTATTTAGATAAATACCCAGAAATGGAATAGCTGGATCCTATGGTAGTTCTATTCTTCATTTATTAAACAATCTCCATATGGATTTCCATAGTGTTTGTACCAATTTACAGTCACATCAGTGGGTAAGGGTTCCTGTTTCTCCATATCCTCTCCAATGCTTGTGACTTCTTGTCTTTTTGATAATAGCCATTCTGTGAGGTGATTTCTTATAGGGGTTTTGATTTGAATTTCTCTAATAATTAATGGCATTGATTAACATACGCCTGTTGGCCATCTGTATGTCTTCTTTGGGAAAATGTCTCTTCAATGGGCAGACCCTCTGCCCATTTATTTTTTAAAGATTTTATTTATTTATTCATGAGAGACACACAGAGAGAGGCAGAGACATAGACAGAAAGAGAAGCAGGCTCCCTGTGGGGAGCCCAATGCAGGACTTGATCCAAGGACCCTGGGATCACCACCTGAGCCAAAGGCAGACGCTCAACCACTGAGCCACCCAGGCGTCCCCGCCTCTGCCCATTTTTAACAAGGTTGTTTATTGTTCTTGAGTTGCATGAATTCTTTATCTATTTTAGATGTTAACCCCTTAGTGGGTATATGGTTTGAGATTCAGATATATGGTGTACAATTCAGCAGGTTGCCTTTTCATTTTGTTGATAGTTTCCTTTGCTGTGCAGAACTATTTTGGTTTGATAGAGTCCCGTTTGTTTACTTTTGCTTTTTTTTTTTTTTTTTTTTTTTGTCCCTTTGGTTTTGGTGTCAAATCATAAAAACAATAGCTGTGGTAATATCAAGGAGCTTCCTACCTATGTTTTCTTCTAGAAGTTTTATGGCTTCAGGTCTTACCTTCAAGTCTTTAATCCATATTAAGTTAGTTTCTGTGTGTAGTAGAAGACAGTGATCTAGTTTCATTCTTTTGCATGAGTTCAGTTTCCTCAGCACCATTAATTGAAGAGACTGTCCTTTCTTCAATGTTCTTGGCTTTTTTTGTCATAGATTAATTGTAAACAATGTGTGTTTATTTCTGGGTTTTCAATCCAGTTCCATTAATCTGTATGTCTGTTTTTATACCAGTAACATACTGTTTTGATTACTATAGGTTTGTAGTATTTTTTGATATCAGGGAGTGTGATAGTTCAGCTCTGTTCTTTTTCAAGACTATTTGTGACTACTTGAGATCTTTTGTGGTTCCATACAAATTTTAGAATTATTCTGTTTCTATAAAATATGCCATTGGTATTTTGATATGGATTACATAGAATCTGTATTATTATGTATTATGTAGTATTACATGGTATTCTCGCAATATCAATTCTTCTAATCTGTGAACATAGAATATCTTTGCATTTATTTGCATCTTCTTTGGTTTCTTTCACCAGTGTCTTATAGTTTTCAGTGGGCTTTCATCCCCTTGGGTTACACTTATTACCAGATATTTTATTCTTTTTCATGCAATTGTAAATGAGATTGTTTTCTTATCTTTCTGATGCATCATTATTAGTGTATAGAAATGCAATGGATTTCTGTGTATTGATTTTGTATCCTGCAACTTTATTGAATTTATTTATTCTAACAGTTTTTTGATGGATTCTTTAGGATCCATCATTTAGGATCCATCCATTTCTATGTATAATATCACGTCACCTGCTCATGGTGACAGTTTTGTTTATCTTTCTGATTTGAATGCTCTTTTTTTCTTTGCCTAATTGTCATGACTGGGACTTCTAGTACTCTGTTGCATAATAGGACCAAGAGTGAGCATCCGTAGCTTGTTCCTGTTCTTAGAGGATCACCATTGACTTTGGCTGTGGGATTGTCATATATGTCTTTCATTATGTTTAGGTGCATTCCCTCTATACCCACTTTGCTGAGAGTTTTTATCATAAATGTTGAATTTTGTCAAATGCTTTTTCTGCATCTATTGAGATGAACATACACTTTCATTTTGTTAATGTAGTGATTGATTTGCAGATGTTGAACCATTCTTGCATCCTTGGAATATATCCCATTTGATTCTAGTGCGTGATCCTTTTAATGTGTTGTTGGATTTGGTTTCCTAATATTTGTTGATGATTTTTGCATCTATGTTCATCTAGGATATTGGCCTGTAGTTTCTCTTTTTTGATGTCCTTGTCTGGTTTTGGTATCAGGGCAGTGCTGGTCTTGTAGAATCGTTTGAACTTTCCTTCCTCTTCAATATTTTTGGAAGAGTTTGAGAAGTATAGGTAATAAATCTTCTTTTAATATTTGGTGGAATATACCAGTAAAGCTGTCTGGTCCTGAACTTCTGTTTTTTGGGGAGATTTATTTTATTACTGATTCATTCTCCTTACTAATAGCTGGTCTGTTCTAATTTTCTGTTTCTTTATGATTCAGTCTTAGAAGATTGCATGTTCCTAGGAATTTATCCATTTCTTCTAGATTTTCCAATTTGTTGAAGTATAATTGCTCCTAGTAATCTGTGAGATCCTTTATATATCTGAAATGTCAGTTCTTTTATTTCTAATTGTATTTGAATTGAGTCTCTCTCTTCTGTTCTTGGTAATCTAGCTAAGGGTTTGCTGATTTTGTTTATCTTTTAAAAAGAACCAGCTCTTAGTTTCATTGATCTTTTCTGTTGTCCTTTTAGACTCTATGCATTTCTTTCTGCTCTGATTTTTATTATTTTCCTCCTACTACTAGTTTGGGACTTTGTTCTTCTTTTTCTAGTTCCTTGAGGTATAAAGTTAGATTGTTTGAGTTAGACTTGTATTTTCTTGTTTTTTGAGTTAGACTTGTATTGCTATGAACTTCCATCTTAGAATCACTTTTGGTGTATATAGATTTTGGTATGTCATATTTCTGTTTTCATTTGTTTCTCAGTATTTTTTTTAATTTCTTGTTTGATTTCTTCTGTTACCCAATATTGCTCAGTAACATGTTGTTTAATATCCACATATTTGTAGCTTTCCCATTTTTCTTCTTGTAATTTACTTCTGATTTTATATAATACGGTTCGAAAAGATGCTTGATAATGATTTTAATCTTCTTGAATTTATTGAGACTGATTTTGTGGTCCAATGTGTGATCTATCCTAGAGAATATTTTATGTGCACTTGAGAGAAATATGTATTCTTCTGTTTTTGGTGGAATATTCTATATATATTTTATTAAGTCCATCTCATGTGTTTTTGAGGCTGATGTTACCTTGTTGATTTTTTGGTCTGAAAGATCTATCCACTAATGAAACTTGGGTTTTAAAGTTTCCTACTATAAGTGTATTGTTCTCAATTTCTGTCTTTGGGTCTGTTAATGTTTGCTTTATATATTTTTGTACTTCTATATTGGGTACATATGTATTTATGAATGTTATACTTTCTTGTTGGATTGACCTCTTTTATCATTATGCAGTACCCTCTTTGCCTCAAGTGACAGTCTTTGTTTTCAAGTCTATTTTGTCTGATAAGAGTATAGCTACTCCAGCTTTCTTTTCATTTTCAGTTGCGTGGAATATCTTTTTCCATCCTTTACCTTCTGAATGTTTTTATTTCTGAAGTTAGTCTCTCCTAGGCAGCATATAGATAGGTCTTGATTTTTCATCTATTCAGTTACTCTGTCTTTTCATTGGTGAATTTAGGCCATTTAGGGATCCCTGGGTGGCGCAGCGGTTTGGCGCCTGCCTTTGGCCCAGGGCACGATCCTGGAGACCCGGGATCGAATCCCACGTCGGGCTCCCGGTGCATGGAGCCTGCTTCTCCCTCTGCCTGTGTCTCTGCCTCTCTCTCTCTCTCTCTGTGACTATCATAAATAAATAAAAATTAAAAAAAAAAAAAGAAAATCTGCTGAGAGTTTATGGAGTTTCCCTTGTATGTAACAAATTGTTTTTCCCTTGCTGCTTTTAGGATTCTCTTTATCCTTAACTTTTACCGTTTTAATTATAATATGTCTGGTATGGATTTCTTTGTGTTCATCTTATATGGAACTCTCTGGGCTTCGTGGACTTGGGTGTCTGATTCCTTCCCCAGTAAAGGAATTTTTCAGCTATGATATCTCAGATAATTTTTCTGGCTCTTTCTGTATGTCATGTTCTTCTGGGTTCTCTATAACACAAATGTCATTCTGCGTGCTCTTGTCCCAAAGGTCCTTTAAGGTGTCTTCACTGGTTTTGTTTTTGTTTTTAAGGATTTTATTTATTTATTGGAGAGAGAAAGGGAGAGCAGAGAGGGAAGAGGAGAGGCAGACTCCATGGTGATCAGAGAGCCTGACAGTAGGTCTCAATCCCAGGACCCCAAGGTCACAACTGAGCCTCCCAGGCACCCCTGTCTGCACTGTTCTTAATCCACTTTTACTTTGCCACTGAGTCTGTGTGTGTCCCAGCTCTGTCTTCCTGCTCACTGGTTTGTTCTCCCTCACTCAGGCTGCTGTTGAGCCCTCTGGTGTGGTTTTCAGTTCAGTGCAGTTACAACTTCTCTTTGCTACTTTATGTTTCTCTTTGTTGAAGTTCTCACTGTTCATGGGTTCTTCTCCCAAGTTTGGTGAACGTCTTCATAACCATGACTTTGAATTCTTTATCAGGTAGATTGCTTATCACCCTTTCATTGAGTTTTTTCTGAGGTACTATCTCATTCTTTCTTGTGGAATATCCTTGTGTTGCTTCTCATTTTTCCTAATGCTTTGTGTCTGTTTCTATATACTTAGTAAGGCAGCAGCCTCTTCCAGGCTGGAAGGGGTGACCTTGTGGAAGAGATATCCTGTGAGGCCTAGAGGTATGGTCTCCCCTGGTCACCAGAACAAAGACTCAAGGACTGTTCCCTGTTTGGACTGAGCACTCCAGTGTGCTGAGGCCATAGCTGCATGCCAGTGGGCAGGCCCGGGGCTCAGTCTGGCTGCAGGAAGCAGCTCTGATGGCCACCATGTGTCAGCTGGCAGGGATGGCTCCCAACCCAGCTTGGAAGCACACTCCTGATCATGCACACACGGACCCACTGCACCAGCAGCAGATTAGTGGGGGATTTCCAAAGGCTGCTCCCCAGGGCTAGAATTAGGAAGGTCACTGAGACTGCAGAAATGGTTCTGTCACTGTCTCAGTCCCAGGGGTGAGCACCTGCTGTCTGTGCACAGTGCAGACTGGTGTTGGGAGTCTGAAAAACCCCATTAAGAGAATCCTGAACATAATCGCTGTTGATTTTTAAAGCCCAGTTTTGGGGGCTTATCTCTCCTGGGTAGGATCTAAGGTTTGGAGCACCTGATGTAAAGCTGGAACCTCACTCCTCAGGAAAACATCCCAAATCTTTGTATCCCTTCTGATGATGACTGACAGCAACTAGGTGCGGTTTTCCTCTGGTGGATTCCTGTTTCTGCTCTTTCCCATAGTGATGCTGTCCCTTTATCCATTGCTGTGGAAACCCTATTCATTCCACTTCCAACTCCCTCTCAGGGATGATTCCTCATGTAGTTGTAGATTTGTGTCCACGGAGGATGTAGTGCAAGATCTGCTAAGCTACTGTCTTGAACCCAACTCAATTTTCAGGGAGTTTAAAGATACTAATGTAAGCACTTGGACTTAAAAGTTGAGATGATCAGATAAAATTCCTGTGTAACCAAAGAGATGGAAAAATATTCCATGCTCATGGATTGGAAGAATTAATATTGTGAAAATGTCAATGTTACCCAGGGCAATTTACACGTTTAATGCAATCCCTATCAAAATACCATGGACTTTCTTCAGAGAGTTGGAACAAATTATTTAAGATTTGTGTGGAATCAAAAAAGACCCCAAATAGCCAGGGGAATTTTAAAAAAGAAAACCATAGCTGGGGGCATCACAATGCCAGATTTCAGGTTGTACTACAAAGCTGTGGTCATCAAGACAGTGTGGTAGTGGCCCAAAAACAGACACATAGACCAATGGAACAGAATAGAGAATCCAGAAGTGGACCCTCAACTTTATGGTGAACTAATATTCGACAAAGGAGGAAAGACTATCCACTGGAAGAAAGACAGTCTCTTCAATAAATGGTGCTGGGAAAATTGGACATCCACATGCAGAAGAATGAAACTAGACCACTCTCTTGCACCATACACAGAGATAAACTCAAAATGGATGAAAGATCTAAATGTAAGACAAGATTCCATCAAAATCCTACACAGGCAACATGCTTTGTGAACTCAGCCACAGTAACTTCTTGCAAGATACATCCACAAAGGCAAAAGAAGCAAAAGCAAAAATGAACTATTGGGACAGCAAAGGATACAGTCAACAAAACTAAGAGACAACCTACAGAATGGGAGAAGATAGTTGCAAATGACATATTAGATAAAGTTTGATAAAACTTGAATCTACAAGTTTCCAAGAACTATAAAGAACTTATTAAACTTAACAGCAAAGAAACAAACAATCCAATCATGAAATGGGCAAAAGACATGAAGAGAAATCTCACAGAGGAAGACATAGACATGGCCAACAAGCACATGAGAAAATGCTCTGCATCACTTGCCATCAGGGAAATACAAATCAAAACCACAATGAGATACCACCTCACACCAGTGAGAATGGGGAAAATTAACAAGGCAGGCAACAACAAATGTTGGAGAGGATGTGGAGAAAGGGGAACCCTCCTGCACTGTTGGTGGGAATGTGAACTGGTGCAGCCACTCTGGAAAACTGTGTGGAGGTTCCTCAAAGAGTTAAAAATAGATCTGCCCTACGACCCAGCAATTGCACTGCACCCCAAAGATGCAGATGCAATGAAACGCCGGGACACCTGCACCCCAATGTTTCTAGCAGCAATGTCCACAATAGCCAAACTGTGGAAGGAGCCTCAGTGTCCATCGAAAGATGAATGGATAAAGAAGATGTGGTTTATGTATACAATGGAATATTCCTCAGCCATTAGAAACGACAAATACCCACCATTTGCTTCGACGTGGATGGAACTGGAGGGTATTACGCTGAGTGAAATAAGTTAATCAGAGGAGGAAGAACATTATATGGTCTCATTCATTTTGGGAATATAAAAAATAGTGAAAGGGAATAAAGGGGAAAGGAGAAAAAATAGTGGGAAATATCAGAAAGGGAGACAGAACATGAAAGACTCCTAACTCTGGGAAAGGAACTAGGGGTGGTGGAAGGGGAGGTGGGCGGGGGTGGGGCTGACTGGGTGGTGGGCACTGAAAGGGCACTTGACAGGATGAGCACTGGGTGTTACTCTGTATGTTGACAAATTGAACACCAATAAAAAATAAATTAAAAAAAATTTCTATGTAACCAGCAGAATAAGAGAAAAAAGGACACAATGGGGAAAATTGCCCAAATAGAAGAAAGACTACTGGATAATAAATGACAGGTGAACACTTTGGAAGAGTCACTAAAATCTACAATAAAAAAGATTCCTTAAATATCCTAAAGGTAGAAGGAAATTATCTGAAGAATCATGAATTATCTAGTGAACAAGAATATGGGGTATCTGCATTATCTATTTGTGAAAATAATGCAGTTTGAAGTTTCCTGTGAAACAGGAAATGGGTACCCTTAGAAAATATAAGATGGAATTATACTTGAAGCCGTAAGTCATATTTATCAAACCTCCTCCATATGTGGATATATATATTGTAAGCTAAAAATATATACGTAGGTTCAAATAAGGTTAGATGTCAGTATGTGTAAATATCTGTGAGTGTATTATGCATGGTATATTAATAGAAAATTAAAGGAATTTAGGGTGTTTACAAGTAATTTTTCTTCATTTAAAAGTGTTTTAGAGGGCAGTCATTTATTCAAACTTGCCAGAAGTCTTAAAAATTTCAAATACTAAAGAATAAAGAGTAAAATGCATGAAGTTTCCAATAGCGAAGTGGTGAAGGATGGCAGTGCCAGACACTGAACACTGTGACGATCGCCCATGCGGTTCTATGGGAGCACACTCTCAGGACACAGAACTCCTGGAAATATAAAGTCTTATGAGATGGCCGGGAGTCATCCGGGGTCCTCAGAGGTCCTCTGGGCAGGGGTGTTTAACACAAAGAGGACAATTTGTGAAAAAGTTTAATATCATGAGACATAAGACAAAATGTGATGAGAGTTACACAGGAAAATGTGGAAGAGTGTCAAGAGACAAAGTTATAGAGCTAATAGACATTTTGTAACATAACTTCTGTGCCGATCAAAGAGATTAAACCCTATCCCCGGGAGATGCTGTTGAAGGAAGAAATCAGTGTCACGATCAGATTTCTCTTTTAGCTCATTACAGCAAAGGGTTGGAGGAGAGAAAACAAGAAGAGAGTTGTTTTATTGACCTGGGGAGAATACAACAAGCCCAGAGGCAGGGCTGTGACTCAGTAAGTAGGGTCAGTAGAAGCCTAAGAAGTCCTGTTACTTACAGGGCTGCATGAAAGAATACTTAGGGATTATGAAACTGTAACCTTTTTAATATGAATCTTTCTAAATTATGGTACACATTTCTGTGATTTTTATACAGATTATAGTAAATATTGTTTGAGATTTCCTTTATGCCCTAGGATGACTATTAGAAGCATCAAGTGTTCTACCCTGTTATCTTGCTGTTTTGCCCTTGAGCGGCTAAGCTTTATTTAGTTCATAATAGTAGGCTGACAGGTAAGCTTGGTGCGTTTATCTATTTAAGATTTTCTCTCTCACTGTTAGCTGAAATTGCTCTTTTTTAAAAATTGAAGTCTTTAAGATAATTATAGATTCATAAGCAGTTGTAGGAAAATAATAGAGATCCAGTTATACCCTTTACTCAGTTCCCCCAATAATAACATCTTGCAAAACTATAGTTCAGTCTCATAACTAGAATGATAACATCTTTATAGTCAAGATAACAGAACATTTGCATTGTCACAAAGATTCTCTACCCTTTTAAAGTGACACCCACCTCCCTCCCACTCCTACCCCTGGAAATCACTAATCTGCCCTCATTTCTATAGTTTTTTCACTCTAGGGTATTACATAAATGCTGTCATACTGTATGTAACCTTTTGGGGTTGACTTTTTTACCTCAGCACAGTACCCTGGGCTTCGTCCAGATTGTTGCATCATCAATAGTTCATTTTGTTTAATTGCTGAGTGTTTTCCATGATGTGGATACACCAGTTTGTTTAGTCATTCCTTCATTGAAGGACATCTGGGTAATTTCAAGTTTGGGTTACTGTGAATAAAGCTGCTATAAGTATTCACATATAGGTTTTTGTATGAATTTAAGTTTTTGTTTCTTTGGATAAATGACTGGAAGTACAATTGTTGGATCATATGGTGGTTACATAAGTGTGTTAAGAAATTGCCAAACTGTGTTTCAGTGTTCCCGTGAACATTGTCAGATTGATGCCAGTTTCCCACACCCTCACTAGCATTGGTGGTGTTAGTGTTCTTTATTTTAGCCATTTTTATGGGCGTATAGTATTATTCCATTGTATTTTTAATTTTCATTTCCCTCATGGCTAGTGATGCGCAGTATTTTTTCATGCACTTATTTGCTATCTGCTTACCCTCTTTAATGAAATTTCTGTTAATATCTTTTGTATATTTACTAATCAGATTACTTTTTTCTGTTGAGTTTCAGAGAACTGTATACATCCTAGGTACTTTGTCAGACATGGCAGTTTGCAGATAACTTCTACTCTGGAGCTTTTCATCTTCTTCAATGGTTCTTTCCTGAAGCAAAAATTATTATTTTTATAAAGACTGGTTTATCTGCCTTTCTTTTTATAGATTGTGCTTTGATATCAAGTCTAAGAACTCTTTGCTTAACCCTAGATCCTGAAAATTTCTCCTGTTTTTTCCTACAAGTTTTTATTTTTGTGTTTTATGGTTAAGTCCATGAATCATTTTGAATTAATTTTTTATGACTTTTTTAAAGATTTTATTTATTTGTTCTTGAGAGACAGAGAGAGAGAGAGGCAGAGACACAGGCAGAGGGTGAAGCAGGCTCCATGCAGGGAGACCGACATGGGACTCGATCCTGGGTCTCCAGGATCACACCCTGGACGGAAGGTGGTGCTAAACCGCTGAGCTACCCAGGCTGCCCTGACTTAATTTTTGAATAAGATATGAGACTCAGGACCCTCCATCAGAATTCAGTTGAGCATATATTCATGTGGATCTGTTTCTGGGTTCTCTATTCATCTATATGTCTATGCTTCTTCCACCAATACTTCAGTTTTTGATTGTGATTATGTAGCTGTGTAATTGTGATTGTGTAGGTGCAGGGTCAGTCTTCAAAGCACATAGACTGATCCCTCCCACTTTATTCTTTTTCAGGGTGGTTTTAGGTATTCTAAATCCTTTGCCTTTGTGTATATAATTTAGAATAACCTTACCTATATCAGCAAAAAACATTGATGAGATTTTTACAGGAATTACCTCATACCTTTATATCTAGGTGGTGTGGGGAGTACTGACATCTTTTTTTGTTCAGTCTCCTAATCTACTGATTTAAATTTTAGTTATTTTTTTTTCATTTCTAAAATTTTCAATTGTTCTTTATATTGATTCTTTATATCTTATGTTTTTGAGATTTTCTATTTTTCCATTTGCAAACATGTTCAGAATTGCTCATGGAGCACTTTTACCATGGCTGCTTTAAAATCTTAGTCAGAGGGCAGCCCAGGTGGCTCAGTGGTTTAGTGCTGCCTTCAACACGCCTTCTCCATGATCCTGGAGACCCGGGATTGAGTCCCATGTCAGGCACCCTGTATGGAGCCTGTTTCTCCCTCTGCCTGTGTCTCTGCCTCTCTCTCTCTCTCTCTCTGTGTGTGTCTCTCATAAATAAATAAATAAAATCTTTATTTTTTTTTAATTTTTATTTATTTATGATAGTCACACACAGAGAGAGAGAGAGAGACAGAGACATAGGCAGAAGGAGAAGCAGGCTCCATGCACCGGGAGCCCAACGTGGGATTCGATCCCGGGTCTCCAGGATCGCGCCCTGGGCCAAAGGCAGGCGCCAAACCGCTGCGCCACCCAGAGATCCCTAAATAAAATCTTTAAAAAAAATCTTTGTCAGATAATCCTAACGTCTCTGTCATTTTGTTGTTGGCACCTATTGTCCTTTTTCACTCACTTGAGATCTTCCTGGTTCTTGGAATAACTGGTTTTTCTGTTAAAACCTGGGCATTGTCCTATTACCTTATGAGACTCTGGAACTTCCTTAAACTATCAGCTTTAGCTGGCTCTCTCTGGCATCATGCCTGCTGGGGAAGGAGTGTGGGGGTGGACACTACCTCAGTGCTGACAGATGGAGGGAATGTCTGGGCACCCCACTCAGCCTCCATGGACACCTGCTGCAGGAGGACCCCTATTACTGCAGCAGTAGTGGGTGCTGCCGTGGCCACTTCAGTGATTTCCATGGATACCACAGTACAAGCAGCCTCAGATCTGTTCCCCAGACACCACCCAGCTGGGGAGCGCTGGAATGCCTCATTGTGTCTGGACTCCCGACAAGGCCTCTCCAAACACCAGGTGCCCAGGAGGGCCACGTCCGCAGCAGGTGATCAGGAGGGCTGCATCTCCACCAGCGAGAAGCGCAAGCCCCTCACTCCATCCAAATCCTGTGACACTCCTCCACAGGTGACCTGTCCTAGCCCAGCAAGTAGACAAGTCCAGGCTGGGCACTTGGCCTCTGCAGCCCAGGATGGGAGCAGGACCACAGTGTGTGATGCACCAAGAGGAGCAGTGTCTGAAGCTTTCTGTCTTGCAGGGCTGGCCTCTTCCTCATCCTGGGGCTGGAGGGGGCAAGCTTTAGTGGGGGCTGTGTTGATCCTGCCTGTGGACATACACCTGCGGCCTGTCCCTTCCCTTGGAGGATGAGATATTCAAAGCCAACAGAAGAACCAGAGGAGTCATTCCTTGGTCCCACGGTCCTAAGCTTGTCTGCTTCCCACTTTCCACCTTTTACTTGCCATCTATAATCATGTATGCTGTCAAGGATTTGCATTTGTACTCAGTGGGGGAACCAGCAGGAAGTGTGTCTACCCTCAGCTCAACTGAAGCAGAATTTGTCTCTTTTGGATGTCAGTATTTCTCTTTTAGAACTGGCTCTTGAGGGGCACCTGGGTGGCTCGTAGGAGCAGCTTCGGAGTCTGGGTTTCTGCTGAGATCCTGACCTCTGGGAGTCCTGGGATCCAGGTGGTGCTCCAGGCTCACAGGGAGTCTGCGCCTGCCCCTTCCCCTGCTCACTTGCTCATACTCCCTGGCTCTCAAATAAAATCTAAAAACAGAAACATTAGCTCCTTAGCCTTTCTTTTTTGTATTTCTAATACATTGTAACCTAGTAAATAGAGTATCTTGTTAGAACTGAATCTGGGATAAGAATATAAGAACCTAAGAGACTCTAATGATTAAAATTTATGAATTTTAGTTAATTGGTATTGGCTTGTTTACTTTGGCTGACACCTCAGTCTTTTTTTTTTTTTTAAAGATTTTATTTATTTATTCATGAGAGACACAGATTGAGAGACAGAGACACAGGCAGAGGGAGGAGCAGGTTCCATGCAGGGAGCCCGATGTGGGACTCCATCCCAGGTCTCCAGGATCACGCCCTGGACTGAAGGCGGTGCTAAACCACTGAGTCACCCGGGCTGCCCACACCTCAGTCTTTAAAACAAGTGCAGTTATTGTTTCTTTTGTACTAGGCACATTGTTAATTCTCTGTGGTAAATGGGAATATACGTTGTTCAGGTGTTGTTCTCCCATAGCGAGTTAAAGGTTGTTTTCAATGTTTCATTTACTTTGTTTGCCAGTCAAGGGAAAGAATCAGTGGAAAATACGATTTTCAATATAGGTTTTTGGAATTTCAAATAATTTAAAGTGTTAGCAAGTCTAGAATTAACAATCTGTGACACATGTTTCTTTGCCAAGCAGTGAAAAGTGACAGTATATTCATAGGGTTAATTTTATTTCTTATAGGCTGTTGGCATTATTATTAATTTAAAATGTTATGTTTTATTCCTGAAAACTACTTTTACTCAGTTGTCTCTTTTTAATTGGAATGTTTTTAAATTTAATTTCTAATTATCTCAAAATATAGTTTTGAAACTCAAATATCATATCTAAAAAAAATCATATCTGTAGAAATCTATAACTACCTATATATGAAATATAGTTCCATCTAGAAAAAAAAGATCTTTCTTTTTGTAATTACATTATAAAAGGCCAGCTTTCCAATTCTGCCTATGTCCCCTGTGGCCTCAGGTACTCTTAATATTATGTGTAGATTCTGTTGTTAAAGTTGTTGCCATTTACAGTTATTTCTTATTTTTTTAACTTTTTAAAATTTATTTATTCATGAGAGACACAGAGAGAAGCAGAGACATAAGCAGTGGGAAGAGCAAGCTCCATGCAGAGAGCCCAATGTGGGACTCAATCCCAGGACCGTGGGGTCACACCCTGAGCCAAACAAAGACAGATGCTCAACCACTGAGCCACCTAGGCGTCCCAATTTCTTCATTTTTTAACAGTATTTCCAGCAGACAAAAATGATATTCCAGAGTTGTGAATTCCTGGGAACAGAACAAATGATTTGACATATGACCATTATTTGAATCAATGGCTCACTTTGAGCCTGTGTGATCTACATGTTTCATGAGGCAGAATTGCACATGTTAAAACACACCCTTCAAAATTTGCTAAAGTACATTATTCACGGTACCAAAAATCAGAAGACAATCTAAATGTCCATTTAAGGTTAATATATAAAGAAATTGTGGGAGATATAGATACCATGTAATATTATTTCAGCCTTAAGAAAAGAAGCATATCCTGCCATTTGTGACAACATGAATGAACGTGGAACGTGGAGGACATTATGCTGAGTGAAATGAGCCAGACACAGACAAAAATCGCATGATCTCACTTATATGTGGAATCCAAAAAACAGTGGAATGCACAGTAACAGTAGAATAGTGGTTACCAGAAGCTGGGGGTAGGGAGTGGGGAAAAGAAGTAACAATCACAGGCTACAGACTTTCAGCTATCAGATGAATAATTCTGGAAATGTAATGTACCTCATGGTGAGTGTAAATAATAATGTGTTAAATGCCTGAAATCTGCAAGTTTTCTCACCATCAAAGAGGAAAAGAAAACTATAGGAGGAGAAGGATATGTGCACAACTTGGTTGTGGCAATCATTTCACAATACGTACGTATATAAACATGTTGTATTCCTTAAATACGTAGTTTTTATTTTTCAAAAATAAATAAGTAAATGTGTTTTTTTAAGTTGCTAAGACCATTTTTCTTCTGTTGAAAAGGCTAATTCCAGGGTTATTGGGAAGCAGCAACGTACTCTTCCAACTCTGAATTCCACAATGACAGAGAAGCTTTCTTGTTTTTATCACCAGATCCTTCTGTCCCCGTGGCACTTACCATACTGCCTGGCACACAGGATAAAGGGAACTTAGTAACCAGGGAAAGAACTGAATCAATCATCTCTACAATTGCTTATTAAAACTTTTTTATTATTGGGCCCATCTTTGAGTTCAGGAATAGAAACCTCTGCTGCTTGGTCACATTCCATCCTTGGTTTAATTTTATTCAGTCTAGCATACACTTTATTTCCCAGGGTCCTGGAAAGTACTGTGTGAAATTATTATTACTTTTTATATACATTTGAGTCCAGAGAGCAATATAAGGTCATAGTGATGGTAACTCACTATCAAAATCACTCTGATTATAGCAAGGAAAACATCATGTGTTAGCTTTAGAAAGTCATTATTCCTCATTGCCAAACTTTGCTGAACTATTATTTTCATTTTCTCAAAATGCTAATTTATTTATTTTTTTCCCCCAACTCAGAGCTTTGGCATGCTGTTTCTTCTACCTAGAACACTTTCCCACCCACTTTGTTTCATGACTCGCCTTATTCTGAATTTTTTATCTTAAATGTGATGTTTCTAGAGAAATATTCCCCATTTCACCTTATTTAAAGTGAATTTCCCTGGCTCTGTGTCTTGGACTAGAGTTTCCTTCACAGCATTGATGACAATCAGTAATTCTTTGTTAGTTGGTTTTGTTAGCTTGCTTCATTAGATTATAAATAACTGCATAGACCACATCTGTATTGCTTACCATCATATCTCCAGTGGAATATTAAGTCAAAATAATAACCACTCTTAAAAGTGCTCTGATGATATTTGAAGTTGACATATGGTCAAGCATTCATTCGGCAATTATTTATTAAACATCTTTCAGGTGCAAGACTTGGTGTTGGGCACAGAAATTCCAGAATTTAAAATTTTAGTCCTATGCTCAATAAACTTAAGAGTCGGATGGGGGAGATAGTTAAAATGAATTAGTTCTTTTTATCAGCAATTCTGGATAGTTCCTGACATGTTTGTTTCAAGCACCATGTTTTATGCTAACACAGACATAACCCCTCTTGTGATTCTTAAAGCCTAATTGGCAATACAGAAAAGTAAACAGATAATGACAATTTAATGAGATAAGTACTATGATAAAGATAAGCTTAGGGTCCCATGGGAAGACAAAGTTGTGTTATGTGTGGATGTTAGGGATAGAGGTGCCCTAAAGAGAAGAGACACATTACAAAAGATCTGTTACACAGTCTAGTAAAGTGATTAAAAACCAGAGTCAGACTGTCTCGATTAGACTCCTTGTTCTTCTGTTTAGTGATTATGTGACTCTGAAAACCTGTAACCTTTCTAAGACTCTGTTTTTTCATTTGTAAATGAAAAACAAATGAATTCTGTGAATATTCAACTCACAATTGTTGTGGGCCAAAGCAGGGTAATATGCATAAAACACTTGTACAGTGCCTAGCCATAGCGAGCGCTTATAATAAATGAGTATCATTTCTATTCCATTCCTTTGTGCAGAGATGAACTGTGCTTTGCCAGCACCCTTCTCCCAAACTTTGTAAGTCAGTCCCTAGAATCCTGATTATATCCCCTGTCGAGAAGACAAGTAAGTTATATAAACAATTACCCATAAATACAGTGCCTGGGAGAGAGAGCAGACATGGAAAATGTTTACCACCCCAAAAAAGAAAAGTAAGACAAAGCAGTTGAAGACAAGGGATTGTATTAGAAATTTACTAGAACTAAAAAAAAAAAAATTACTAGAACTAAAACTGAGGTAAACATGGATGCAAGTAATTTTTACATGTGTGACAGAGTCTCCACTTACAGCTTCTATAATAAAGAACATGAGAGGGAAGTAGAAGGTGATATTGAGGAAAGTGTGATAAGACTAGTAGATATTTGATAGATATGGAGAATGAAGCATGAAGAGTCATTATTGTTCCTCACTGTCATTTTTTTTTCTCTGTCACTTCTAACCATGGCTCTCTTTTTCTTTGAAATCCCTCAGTTATTTTATTTTTTAACTTTTTTAAATTGAAGTATAGTCAATATACACGTTACATTACTTTTAGGTGTACAGCATAATGATTGGACATTTCTGTACTTTGTGCTCATCACAAGTGTAGCCACCTTCTGTCCCCGTGCAACACTGACACAGCATCATTGACTCTCTTCCCTGTGCTGTGCCTTTCATCCTTCTTACTCATTCCATAACTAGAATTTGGCACCTCCCCCCTCCCCTCCACCCATATTGCCCTCTGCCCACCTCCTCCCCCCTCTGGCATCCACCACTTTTTTCTCTGTGTTTATGGATCTGTTTCTGCTTTATTGTTTCTTTTATTTTTCAGATTCCACATATGGGTGAAATCATACAGTGTTTGTCTTTCTCAGTCTGACTTATTCCACTTAGCATAATGCCCTCTAATTCCTTCTGTGTTGTCACATATGGCAAGATTTCATTCCTTTTTATGGTCTAATAATATCCCATTGCGCGCACGCATGCGTGTGCGTGTGTGTGTGTGGATAGGTAGGTAGGTAGGTAGGTAGATAGATAGATAGATAGATAGATAGATAGATAGATAGATAGGCAGGCCGGCCAAACACATCTTTATTCATTTCTCTATTGTTAGACACTGAGGTTGCTTCCATATCTTGGCTATTGTAAATAATACTGCAATAAACATAGGGGTGCATGTATCTTTTTGAATTAGTGTTTTGGTATTTTTTCTTTAAAAAAGATTTTATTTATTTGAGCAAAAGAGAGAGACATCAGGGGCAGAGGAAGAGGAAGAAGCAGACTCCCTACTGAGCAGGGACCCTGGGGGAGGGGGTCCTCCAACCTAGAACCCTGTGGTCATGATCTGAGCCGAAGGCAGACACTTAACCAACTGAGCCACTCAGGTGCCCCAAATGCTTTGTTATCTTTAGGTACATACCCAGTAGTGGAATTGTTGGATCATAGGATATATCTATTTTTTAACTTTTTGAGGAAACTCCATACTGTTTTCCACAGTGACTACACCAGTTTGCATTCCCACCAACAGTGCATGAGGGTTCCTTTTTCTCCACATCCTCACCAACACTTGTTTCTTGTGGTTTGGATTTTAGCCATTCTGACAATGATATCTCATTGTAGTTTTGCTTAGCATTTCCTTGATGATGAGTGATGTTGAGCATCTTTTCTTGTGCCTGTTGGCCAACTGCATGTCCTCTTTGGGAAAATGTCTATTCAGGTCTTCTAACCATTTTTAATGGCATTGTTTTTTTGCTGTTGAGTGGGTATAAGTTATTTTATTTTGGATATTAAGCCCTTATCAGATATATCATTATGCAAATATCTTCACCCATTCAATAGGTTGCCTTTTCATTCTGTCAGTGGTTTCCTTTGCTGTGCAAAAGATTTACTTTGATGTAGTCCCAATAGTTTATTTTTGTTTTTGTTTATCTTGCCTGAAGAGACATATATAGACAAATATTGCTATGGTTGATGTCCAAGAGATTATTTACTGTGTTTTCTTTTAGGAGTTTTATGGTTTCAAGTCTGACATTTAGGTCTTTAAACCATTTTGAGTTTATTTTTGTGTATGATGTAAGAAAGTGGTCCCATTTCATTCTTTGCATGTAGCTGTTTAGTTTTCTGGCAGCTCTTTTGTTCTTGGAGAAGTCTTCTAAAGATCCCCACCCCTCCAGCAAAATTCTGAGATTAGTAAATAATTCTACTTCATGTCTACCCTAAGCGTTTTTCAAACTGCTGCTTCTATGCTGTGTCTCAATGGGGTAGTTTGTTACGCTGTTTTTCTTTAAGGGCAGAGATTCAGTTTCCTATTGCCTCCTGGCTCCCCTAGAGCTAAGCTTTTTGATTTTAAAGTACCCGGAGTTAAGCCCCATTGATTGTAAAATCTCAAGAAGTTAAGCCCCACTGGGTTTCAAAACCTAATGTTATAGAGATAGGGGTTCTGTGCTGGGAAAACATTCCAAGCACAGAGCCCCTCTCTCTGAGGCGCCTAGTGTGGGGTCTTTCTCTCTCCCTTCCTGATGCTTGTGGTGTCCCTCCCCTTTGTGGTTAGTCTCCCTGGGAGTTTGGTTAGTGACTGTGTCTCCACCCCTCCTACCCTTTTTGATGTGGCCTCCACTCTACCATTAACTGTGGAGAGTCTGTTCTGCCAGTCTCTGGGTGGGTTTCAAGGTTAGTTGACTGACTGGCATTGCTGTCACCAGGATGTATCTGTGGGATAAGGTGAGCTGAGGAGACCCTCTACTCTACCATCTTCCAAATCACCTTTGCTTATGAGGCTTTCCTAGATGGCCACAGGGTGGCCACAACTGCCTCTCCCACTGGATCTTCCACTGCATGCCTCAGGTTGTTCCAGCCACACTGGCCAGGGCCTGTTTCTGAGCCCTTGAAATGGGACTTGTCTGAATAAAAGTGTGTCTTCCTCAGCTGAAGATGGTGAGGTCTATCTGTCCTCCCCAAGAACTTCTGATATCAAATCCTTTGAGCTATTACTACAGCTCAGACTGATCGTATGCTCTTGACACTGGTGGGGAGGGAGATGGATAGTCACACTTGATGAAACCTTCCCTTGTGACAGAACTGGCCCCATAGCACAAAGGGGAGGCAGCGAACCCTCACTCCTCAATCTTCCTTCTCCCTTGGAGATTCCCTTCTTATATCTTTTGACTGTAGCATTTAGATCATTTATATTTAATTATTGATAGATATGTACTTACTGCTATTTTGTTCATTGTTTTCTGGTTCTTCTTATGAGTTCTCTGTTCCTTCTTTTGCTTTCTTTCCTTGTGATTGTTGATTTTCTTTTTTTTTTTTAAGATTTTATTTATTCATGACAGAGAGAGAGAGAGAGGGAGAGAGAGAGGCAGAGACACAGGCAGAGGGAGAGGCAGGCTCCATGCAGGGAGCCTGACATGGGACTTGATCCCGGGTATCCAGGATCATACCCCGGGCTGAAGGCGGCACTAAACCAGTGGGCTACTGGGGCTGCCCTTGATTTTCTTTAATGTTATGCTTGGCTTTCTGTTTATTTTTTGTATCTGTTACAGGTTATTGTCTTGTGGTTAGGGGAGATTTCATATCCTGAGTATATAACAGTCTATATATTTTTTAAAGATTTTATTTATTTATTTACTCATGAGGGACACACAGAGAGAGGCAGAGACACAGGCAGAGGGAGAAGCAAGCTCCCTGCAGAGAGCCCTACGCGAGACTCAATCCCGGGTCTCCAGGATCATGCCCTGGACTGAAGGCAGCACTAAACCGCTGAGCCACGTCGGCTGGCCCTATAGCAGTCTATATTATAAAGTTGATGTCACTTAAGTTCAAACACATTATAAAAGGACTTCATTTTTATATCCCTCTCCGTGTCTTATGTATATGTTGTCATATTTTACATCCTTTTTATTTTGCGAATCCCCTTAATTAACTTTTTAGATATAATTGATTTTACTACTTTTGTCTTGTAATGTCATACTAGCTTTACAAGTGATTGCTTTATTACCTTTACTGTATGTTTCCTTTTACTTGTGATATATATTTTATAGTTTTCTTCTGATTATAGCCTTTTCTTTTCCACTAAAAGAAGTCTCTTCCACAGTTCTCATAAGGCCGATTTAGTGATGAAGAACTTTTATTTATTTATTTTTAAAGATGTTATTTATTTATTCATGAGAAACACACAGAGAGAGACAGAGACAGGCAGAGGGAGAGGCAGGCTCCATGCAGAGAGCCTGAAGTGGGACTTGATCCCGGGTCTCCAGGATCACACCCTGGGCTGAAGGCAGCACTAAACCCCTGAGCGACCCTGGCTGCCCATGATGAACCCTTTTAATTTTTGTTTTTCTGGGAACCTATCTCTCCTTCAATTCTAAGTGATAACCTTGCCAAGTAGAATATTCTTTGTTCTAAGGTTTTGTCTTTTTTAAAAAAGATTTTATTTATTTATTCATGAGAGACACAGAGAGGGAGGCAGAGCCATAGGCAGAGGGAGAAGCAGACCCCTGGCAGGGAGCCCATGCGGGACTTGATCCCAGGACCTCGGGATCACACCCTGAGCCAAAGGCAGATGCTCAACCACTGAGCCACTCAGGTGTCCCCCTTTCATCACTTTGAATATATCCTGTCACTCTCTTCTGGACTGCAAAGTTTCTGTTGAAAAATACCAGCCAGCGGCCTTAAAATTCTCTCCTGGTCTTTCATCTTTGGCATTTTACTTATTATGTGTATGGTATAGACCTCTCTGGGTTCATCTTGTTTGGAATTCTCTGCTTCCTAAACCTGGATATCTGTTTCCTTTTTCAGGTTAGGGATGTTTTCAGCTATTCAGATGTATTGAGCTGTTTTCAGATAAACATTCTGTTCCTTTCTCTCTCTCTCTTCTCCTTAGATCCCTATGATACAAGTATGTTTGCTTGTGTTGTCCAAGAGATCCTTTAAGCTGTCTTATTTTCCTTCTGTTTTTGCTATTCAGCTTGGGTGTTTTGTTTTCCATTACCCTGTCTTCCAGATCGCTGATTCATTTTTCTGCATCCTCTAACCTGCTTCTAGTCTTCTAGTATATTTTTTTCATTTCAGTTATTGTATGCTTTGACTCTTGATTGGTTCTTTTTTATATTTTCTATCTGTTAAAGTTCTCACTGAGTTCATCCACTCTTCTCTCCAGTGTGGTGAGTATCCTGAAGACCATCACTTTGAACTCTTTATTAAGTAGATTTATTATCTCCATTTCATTTAGTTCTTTTTCTGTGGTTTTGTCTTGTTATTTCACTTGGAGCATATTCCCCTTGTCTTAATTTTGTTTGACTTTCCGTGTTTGATTCTATGAATTAGGTGGAACAACTAATCTAAATCTGTAGGAATGGTCTTGTGTATCGTTGTCCCTTTTGTAGATTGTACATGCCTGGTGACTTTGACTGGCAGACTGGAGTTGTGGCTGGCATGGGCTGGGGGGTCCCAGGGCAATCTATGCTGTGACTACCCTAATGGGATAGCCAGAGCTAAAGTGGATGTGGGCCAGTGTGGGCATAGGATGCCCTGGTCCCCAAGCTCTTTTAAAACATATGCTATCAAAAACAGACACATAGATCAGTGGAACAGAATAGAGAATCCAGAAGTGGACCCTGAACTTTATGGGCAACTAATATTCGATAAAGGAGGAAAGACTATCCATTGGAAGAAAGACAGTCTCTTCAATAAATGGTGCTGGGAAAATTGGACATCCACATGCAGAAGAATGAAACTAGACCACTCTCTTTCACCATACACAAAGATAAACTCAAAATGGATGAAAGATCTAAATGTGAGACAAGATTCCATCAAAATCCTAGAGAAGAACACAGGCAACACCCTTTTTGAACTCGGCCATAGTAACTTCTTGCAAGATACATCCACTAAGGCAAAAGAAACAAAAGCAAAAATGAACTATTGGGACTTCATCAAGATAAGAAGCTTTTGCACAGCAAAGGATACAGTCAACAAAACTCAAAGACAACCTACAGAATGGGAGAAGATATTTGCAAATGACATATCAGATAAAGGGCTAGTTTCCAAGATCTATAAAGAACTTATTAAACTCAACACCAAAGAAACAAACAATCCAATCATGAAATGGGCAAAAGACATGAAGAGAAATCTCACAGAGGAAGACATAGACATGGCCAACATGCATATGAGAAAATGCTCTGCATCACTTGCCATCAGGGAAATACAAATCAAAACTACAATGAGATACCACCTCACACCAGTGAGAATGGGGAAAATTAACAAGGCAGGAAACAACAAATGTTGGAGAGGATCTGGAGAAAAGGGAACCCTCATACACTGTTGGTGGGAATGTGAACTGGTGCAGCCACTCTGGAAAACTGTGTGGAGGTTCCTCAAACAGTTAAAAATATACCTGCCCTACGACCCAGCAATTGCACTGTTGGGGGTTTACCCCAAAGATACAAATGCAATGAAACGCCGGGACACCTGCACCCCGATGTTTATAGCAGCAATGGCCACGATAGCCAAACTGTGGAAGGAGCCTCGGTGTCCAACGAAAGATGAATGGATAAAGAAGATGTGGTTTATGTATACAATGGAATATTACTCAGCTATTAGAAATGACAAATACCCACCATTTGCTTCAACGTGGATGGAACTGGAGGGTATTATGCTGAGTGAAGTAAGTCAGTCGGAGAAGGACAAACATTATATGTTCTCATTCATTTGGGGAATATAAATAATAGTGAAAGGGAAAATAAGGGAAGGGAGAAGAAATGTGTGGGAAATATCAGAAAGGGAGACAGAACGTAAAGACTGCTAACTCTGGGAAACGAACTAGGGGTGGTAGAAGGGGAGGAGGGCGGGGGGTGGGAGTGAATGGGTGACGGGCACTGGGTGTTATTCTCTATGTTAGTAAATTGAACACCAATAAAAAATAAATAAATAAAAATAAATAAAAAAAAATAAAACATATGCTATCAAATAAATAAATAAATAAATAAATAATAAATAAATAAAACGTATGCTATTTAACTATAATGTTCACCACTGCCTCTCATTATTACAGTGATCTGTAGATCTTCTGTGTCATTGCTTGAAAGTTTTAGCACCTGGCTCTTCTTACCTCCTTACCACTATTCAGTGATCATTCTTTGTAATTTGAATATCTTCATAGATCATCCATCCATCATAGTGACCCATCATTTTCTTGAACTTTACCCATTCAGTGGCATCTCATCTCAACTACTACCAATTATTCCTCCACCTCCAAAATTTCAATTTCAGGAATCTCAATCTTTGATTTGTACCTCCCGTCTCTCCATGTCACTTCCTCTAGTAACCTGAGTTTAACAGTTCTAAGACCCCACCCCAGTCCATTTTTCTTATCATCCTTTCTTTGTTGTTCCTGTCTCTTGTATTCTCACTTGTATTCAAACTGAGCTGCTTACTATGGCTTGTCATTATCCTTCCCTTGCATATATATACCTTACCTTCAAATCCCTGTAGTCAATCTCCACCCCTCCGCAACCACTGTTCTAATTTCTATCATTAGAATTAGTTTTGCCAGTTCTTGCACTTTTGTTAGTGGTCTCTTTCACTAATGTGGAGATTTATCCGTGTTATTACATACATCAGTAGTTTGTCCTTTTTTTAAATTGCATTGTAAGGATATATCATAATTTGTTTATCCATTCTTCTATTCATGGACAATAGAAGGACAATTCTATTGATGGACAATAGCCTAATTGAGGGCTATTAATAAAGCTGCTGGCTGAAAGATAATTCAAGCTGAAGTTATAAAACATGAGAGAATCAATTAGTAAGACATCTTTTTATGGACATATGTTTCATTTTCCCTGAGTAAAAGTAGAATTGCTAGATCCTAGGGTACATGTATGTTTTGCATATATGAAACTGTCAAAAAGCTTTCCAAAAGGACAGACCATTTTACCCACCAGTAATCTACATATACATGAGTTCACAGTTGCTTCATTACTCTCCTACTCAGTCTTTTTATTTTTAGCCATATAGTAGGTATGGCTACTTTTGCACTTCCCTTATTAGTGATTTTCATATGATTTTTCTAACATCTATGTTCAAATATACTGTCCTTTTTAAATTGGATTATTTGTCTTCTTTTTTGAGTTGTAAGATTTTTTTATATATTCTGGATATAGTTCCTTTGTCAGAAATATATATTGCAAGTATTTTCTTCTAATCTGTGGCCTGCCTTTTTATTTTCTTAATGAAATCTTTCAAAAAGCCGTTTCAAGTTTTGATGAAGAATAGTTTGTCAATTTTTTGTTCTGTAGTTAGTGCTTTTTGTGTACTCCCTAAGACATTTTGTTTACTCAAAGATTATGATGGGTGTTTTCTTGTTTTCTTCTGGAAAATTTATACTTTTAGCTTTTAGGTTTAAGTTTACCATCGATCTCAATTATTTGTATGTGGTATCATGTAAGGTTGGGGTTCATTTTTTAAAAGTTGATTTGGCTGTTCCAGCAACATTTGTTGAAAAAAAATTCCTTTCTACATTTAGTGGCTTTGCCACCTTTTTCAAACTTCAGTTGACCATGTATGTGAGGGTTTATTTCTGCATTCCATATTGTATTCCATTTGTCTGTTTATTCTTGCCTTGATTTTTGTGGCGTTATGACAGACATTGTCAACAGCACTTGACATTTTGGGTGAGATCATTCTTTGTTATAGGAGACTACTCGTGTATTGTAAGAGCATCCTGGCCTCTACCTACTAGATAAGTAGCACACCCTAGTGGCGGCAATTACATTGCCAAATGTTTACTGAGAGGGAAGGGGCAAAATTGCCCACCCCCGCCCCCCACGTTGAGAATCAGTTTTATAGTGAAATAAGATAATGCACACCCTCCAGTTTTAATTCAAGATTGTTTTGCCTATTCTAGGAATCTTTGCTTTTCCATATAAATAAACCTGCCGGGGATCCCTGGGTGGCTCAGAGGTTTGGCACCTACCTTTGGCCCAGGGCGTGATCCTGGAGTCCCGGGATCGAGTCCCGCGTCGGGCTCCCAGTATGGAGCCTGCTTCTCCCTCTGCCTGTGTCTCTGCCTCTCTCTCTCTCTATGTCTATCATGAATAAATAAATAAATATTTTTTAAAAAAAAACCTGCCTGGTTTTCGAGTGGAATTATTGTGAACATACAATAGCATAACAATACTGATATCATAACAATATTGAGTCTTATAATACAGGAAATCCATGAACATAGTGTATTTCTCCTTTCCTCTTTCATCTTTGTGCATGTGTGTGTAATTTCTCTTAGCAGTGTTTTCTGGTTTTTATTGGAAAGTTCTTACATGTCTTTTGTTACGTAACTCCTGAGTATTTCATATTCTGTGATGTTATAAATGGATTAATTGAAATTCATTTTCCATTGTTTTATGTAGAAATACAGTTGATTTTTCTATATTGACCTTGTATTCTGAGAACTTGTTAAATTCACTCATTAGTTCTAGGAGTTGCTGTATAAATTCTTTATCATATTACATTTGTATAATCATATTATATACAAATAAAGGGAGTTTAGCATCTATCTTTCCAGTTGATATACTTTTTATTTTTATGTTGGCCTTATTGAACTTTCCAGGAGCTCCAGTGTAATGGTACATAGAAGCAATAGGAGTGATTTTTTTGCTTTCTATCCCTTTGGAGGGAAGTATTTAACTATTTTACTGTTAACTATGCTGCTAGCTACAGATTTGGGTAATGCCCTTTATCAGATTGAGGAAGTTTCCTCTCATTCCTAGTTTGCTGAGAGTTCTTATCATGAACATGCATTGAATATTATACCTATTCTTTATTTGATCAATGTGGTTAATTTCACTGATTAATTTTGAAATGTCAAGTCAACCTTGCCTTCCAGGGGTAACTCTCATTTGGTAATGATACCGGAGTTTTTAGAGTTTTTCATGTTTTTCTTTGTCAACTTGGTAAATTGATTCTTTCAAGAAATTGGTCCATTTTAATCTAAGTTGTTGAATTCATTAGCATAAAGTTGTTCATATTATTCTTTTACTGTCTACGGTATTTATAGTGATATCCTGTCTTTGATTCATGAACATGATTATTTTTGTTTGCCTTTTTTTTCTTCATTGCTCTTTTTTTTTTTTTTTCATCATTCTTGGTAGGAGCTTATCAGTTTTACTAAAATTTTCATACACAGCTTTAGTCTGTGTGGTCTCTATTTTTTAGTTTACTATTTCATTAGTTTTTCTTTTTTAATCCTTTCTTCTTTTTTTAAATTTTTTAATTTAAATTCAGTTGGCCAGTATATAGTATAACACTCAGTGCTCATCACGTCACATGCCATCCTTAAGGCCCATCACCCAGTTACTATATCTCCCTATTCCTTTCTTCTTACTTTATTTTTTTTTAAGATTTATTTATTTATTTGAGATAGAGAGTGGGGGAGCAAGCACACAGAGGGAGAGGAAAAAGCAGAAGCAGACTGCCCACTGAGCAGGGAGCCCGATGCAAGGCTTGATCCCAGGACCCCAAGATCATGACTTGAGCTGAAGACAGATACTTAACTGACTGCACCACCCAGATGTCCCTTCTTCTTACTTTAGAATAAGTTGGCACATCTTCCAGCTTAAGATGGGAGCTAAAATCATTGATTTTATTATTTTTTTTAAAGACTTATTTATTTATTCATGAGAGAAACAGACTGAGAGAGGCAGAGACATAGGCAGAGGGAGAAACAGTCTCCTTGCTGGAAGCCTGATGGGGGACTCGATCCTGGATCCAGGATCCAGGATCACGATCTGAGCTAAAGGCAGGTGCCCAACTGCTGAGCCACCCAGGCATCCCTCATTGATTTTAAACTTCTCTCCATTTCCACTATGGGCATTTAAGGTTATAAATTTCCCTCTCAATAACTGCCCTCAATAAATTTGATATGCTGCATTTTCATTTTGCTTTGCTACTTCCCTTTTGATTTTTAACCTGTAGCTTATTTAGAAGTATGTTTTTTTTTAATTTCCAGTTATTGAGCTTTTCTAAATATCATAATTGATTTCTGTTTTAAATTTCTTTTGATGAGAGAACATATTCTGTAAGGTTTAAATCTTACCAAATTCATTGACATTTGTCTTATGGCCCAATATAAGATTTCTTAAGTTATACTTAAAAAGAATGTATATTGCAATTGTTGGATATAAATAGTTGTTCTATAAATATCAACAAGGTCAAGGTAGTTGATAGTGTTGTTCAAATATATACTCTTACTGATATTTTTTTATCTGATTGTTCTATCAATTATCAAGAGACTTGTTACAGTATGCAACCATAATTGTGTATTCATCAGTTTCTCCCTTTAGTTCTGTGTTTGCTTCATATATTTTGAAGATCTCTTACTAGGTGTATTCATACTTATGATTTTGTGTCTTCTTGATGAATTGATCCTTCTATCATTATGAAATGTTGTTTTCATCTCTAGTAACACTCCTTGTCTTAAAGCCTCCTGTGTCTGATATTAATTTGGTCAGATGTCTCCCAGCATCCCATCTTTTTGCTTTCAACCTGTCTGTGTTTATGGAAATCTTCTTGGATCTTACTTTGGGTATTCAGTCTGGCAAGTGCTAAATCAGAAACTGAAGAGCTGGAAAGGATCTGAGATTCTGACCTACATGCAAGCTAATGATTTTAGCTTACCTTGATTTCATCTATGCTGTGGCAGGCTGAAAGAAAATAAACCCCCTCATTCAAAGACAAAGGCTGTGTATTGTCATGGAAATATCTCATGTCCCCAGAGGACAATGCAATGAGGGCCAGATGGTTTCTACACAGAGTGAGAACCATAAAATGTGAGAACTCTGACCTTACACATGGCTGCTGCCCATCCTCCTCTCCAGAGAAAAAGAGACCTTATCTTCACCCTGGAATGTAAGTGCTCTCTGGAGAAGGAAAGGAGAGAGATCTTTATCTTCCCCTCCCCCCCCCCACCCCCCACGCAGTCTCCAGGATGAGAGAGCTCTCTAAGCTTTACTATCCTGGAATGTCTCTTTATACAAACACTTTTAACTTGCCTGTGAATGCCTTCATTCAGAAGACTTGGGCTATACCTAAATATGAAGTATTTATAGAGAACTATCTCCCAAAAGCAAATGGCATGTTTAGTAATCATTCTTAAAACAGTTTGATGTGGATCTATCATTAACTCTTTGTTTTCTTTTTTTTAACTCTTTGTTTTCAATCAATTCCATATATCCTTCCTCTTGTTTTTTTCCTCCTTTCCTGACTCCCTTTTTAGTTAGTCAAAAAGATTTTTCAATTTTACTTTTTTTAAGTGGCTCTTTTAGAGATTACAATATTCATTCCTAACTATTTAGAGTTATAATTGGACCATTTCACATAAATATAAGGATCCGTCAACTTTGTAATTCTGCCTCTCCTACTGCTATGCTGACGTCCTTTATATCTGCTGGGGATAAAGTTCACAATAGTGTTGTAATTTCTGTATTAAACCTTCAGGTATCTCTTTACCAATGAGACAAAGAGAAGAACATCCTCTTTTCGATTCACCCACATATCTGTTGTTTGTGCTGTTGTTTGCTGCTGTCTCTAGGTCTCTGTTTCCATCTGGGCTCATCTCCCTTTAGCCAGAAGAACTCACTTGTGGCCCTTCCTACATGGCAAGACTTCTGTCCATAAACACTCTCAGTCTTGGTTTATCTGAGTATAAATGTATTTCCCTTTTGTTTTTGGAAGATAGTTGCACTGAATATAGAATTCTGAGTTAACAGCCATTTTCTTTAGCACTCTTGAAATGCCGCTCTACCGCCTGCTGACCTCCATGCCTCTCAGGAGAAGTTAGTAGTCATTGGTGGTGCAGCGCTCCCACGTACAGTATTTTTTCTGTGACGACTTTGAAGATGTTATTTTTATTCTTTGTTTCCAGCAATGTGACTAAAATCTGCCGCTGTCTGTGTTATTGATATTTATCTTAGTAGTTCAGTAAGCTGCTCTCATCTGTAATTTTAATATTTTTTCACCAATTTTGGGAAAATTTAGGCCATAGTTTTCTGCCTCACTCTTTTTCTTTTATTCCTGGGACTACAATTACACATATACTGTACACTTACACATAGCAATGACCACTTATTCAGTTACCGCCAGGTCACTAAAGCTATTATGTATCTTTCTCCATCTTTTTTGTTCTGTTCTCAGGTTAGATAATTTCTGTGACTCTGTCCTCAAGTTTACAGATTCTTTTCTGGTATCCCCAATCTGCTGTTCACCTACTAGTAAAATTTTTATTTCAGATTTTATACTTTTCAATTGCAAAATTTGCGTTTGGTTCTTTTTTAAAATAATTTTCTATGTTTTTCACTTTTAAATGCTCAAACTGTAACAAGTCCTCACACATTGACTATTTTACATTTTCTAAGATAAAACCATTGTGAAATCATTTACATTTTATCTCTCATATAATAATAATAATAGATAATGTGTAACATTTTTTATTGTTATTCCTTCCTCTCTGGAATCTTTTCAGGATCTCTTATCTTTACAATACCCATGGGATGGTTATTCATTCATTTTGCCTGTTCTGAGATAATAAACAACAAATAACCTCTGCTTCTTTTTGTATATGTGTGTCTGTTACACCATGTAAATGTTAAGTGTCTTAATTTGATGACTCGGATAAAAGATACAACTGAACAACTGCACATACCTGAGTTAGAGGTAGGTTTACATAATCACTATTTACCAAATTCCCTTAAGCATTTAGGCAGCCATGGATTTCTCAAGCAAACTCATAGGTATATAATTTTGTCTAGAGTTAGCTCCATATCAGCCATTAAAGAAAACATTCTCCCGGGCCAGGGAGAATCTGTTAAGTATCCCAGAGACATCACTAAAAATAAATCAGTAGTACATATCAGCTAAGATTTCCTTCTTATCTAACTAGATAAATGCCAGTAGTTCTTACTACCAGTGAAATGGTACTTTAGAAAAAAAATACAAAAATTAAAAAAAAAAAAACTGAAACAGACTCTATTTAAAAAAAAAAAAAGATGTAATAGTTTTATACAATGATTTGCTGCATCCTCAAACATGAGAGGTAAAGATTTGTCCTCATCCCCTCTAAATAAATGTTAACTGGGGAAAAATTGGTTTGAAGTTATTATTCTGGTTATTTACTGCTTTATAACAAACCACCCTAAAATTTAGTGACTTCAAACAATGATGTATGACAGTTCTGTGTGTTCCCTGGCTCAGGTGGTCGCTTCTCACTTGGAAGTCTGATGCTGCTGCACTGAGATTTCTGCTGTAAGCAGTGTCATCTGAAGGTCCTGCTGAGCTGGGCCTCCACGATGGCCTCTGGTCACATTTCTGTGCTTGGGCCCAGGTGACTGGAACAGTTGGAGGCATGCTCTATCTCCCTTTAGCTGGCTTGGACTTACCAGTGTGGTGATCTCAAGGTTGTCAGACTTCTTACATAGGTCTGTCTTTTCCTAGTGCAATCATGCTAAAAGATCAAGTTGGAAGCTGCAGAGTTTTGAATCTAGCATCTTCTATAAAATTCTATTGATTAGAAGAGAGTCACAGGACCAGGCTGATTAAAGCAGAGAGGACTGTATAATCATGGTTCATTGCGACTGTCTTTGGACATGAGCTACCATAGGAGGGAATCATGTATTGGTGTCCTAGACACTGCTGTCCTAATGTCAAGTAAGAGCATCTGAATTCAGAGCTTGTTCCATTGACTCTATCAGCTTTTGCCGAGTGCACCTCAGCCCCCTCCACCTCACGGAAAGTGGAATGTTCAGTTCATGCTTCCATTTAGTTGCCTCTGTGTTTTCTCTTTTCAAAGGCTACATTAAATGAATGGTCTGCCATATATTTTATTTTTCTTTTCCCAACTCCCAATTCTCCAGTTATGTGCAACTTAGGTGTCTTAAGATTCATGTGCAGCTTGAGCTTTTATCTTCTTCCTGCCTCAAAGGCTAGCTTCCTCTAATCTAGTGGGAACCAAGGGCAGGAGTAGGGAAGTCAGTTTTTATCTTATTTCCCGCTCTAACTATTCACACAGTGTTATTCCTCCACACCAACTAACCCTAGCCATCCCCCCCTCCACCCCGTTCTGTTGGGGCTTGCCTCTAATTATTGGCAAGAACTTTGGGATTCATCCCCTTGATCATCTGCATGTGTGGAAGCAGAAGTCTAAATGCCTTCTGGTCCACTGTTCTCCAGGACTCCACCACACGAGGCTATTGCCAAGAGCCGAGTGGATGAACCTTTGGGATTTGGGATAGAATAATTCTTTCTTGGATAGAAATGCCCCATGCATTCTGTAACACTTGGCATCCCTGGTCCAGGGGAGCTGAAATCTGGTAGCCCACCGTAATTATTGTGACAATCAGAACTCCTCCAGAAGTTCCCAGCACTCTTGGTGAAGAGGAAATGTCCTGGGTTGAAAGATACTGAATTAAAGAAAACTCTATTTAAAAACAGAAAAATTGTTTAAAATTAAGTGACAACTATATATGTTTTCCTATAACCTAAGCGAAAACCATGAAGTTACATGAATCCCTTTAAAGACCTTCTTAGTTTTTAACCTGGTTTCCTTGTCTTCAAGTCTTTGCCTCTCCATACAAGCCTTCCCTTCTTCACAAAACCACACTGCCTACCAGCAGAGATTCTTGGCTTTGAAAGTAGACACTAGTTTCTTGTGTCCACTGAGCCCTTATAAAATGTGACTAATCCAAACTGAGTTATGAAAATACACTTAGTACAAAAAGGATATAAAATGTTATAATAATTTTATATTGATACATTTTGAAATATTTTTGATATAAGGTAAAAAATATTGAAATATCTACTGGTGTTTTTTAATGTGGCTACTAGAAAATTTAAAATTACATTTGTAGCTTACATTTTATTTCTAGTGGACAATGCTGATAAATTATGTCTGACTATCGGGCTCAGGGGTTCAATCTGATGGGATAAAGGAACTTAGAGCTACACTTGGTTTGTACGTTATATAAGGCTGAGGAAACACACCCAGGGTCAAAAATCTGGGGGCATTCTTTATTTTTTATGGTGATAAAACATACATAACACAAAATTTACCATGTCTAAGTTTTATGGTGATAAAACATACATAACACAAAATTTACCATTTCTAAGTATGTGATTGTGGCACTAAGTACATTCACATTGTCATCCATCACCCTCATCTTCCCAAATGAAATTCCATATCCATTAAACACTTAACTCCCCAGCCCCTGACAGCCACCTTAGTACTTTCTATCTCCATGAATTTGACTAGTCTAGGTAATATGATTGTGGAATAAGACAATATTTGTCCCTTTGTGATTGGCTAATTTCACTTAGCAAAATGTATTCAAGGTTCATCCATGTTGTAGCATACGTCAGAGTTTCCTTCCTCTTTATTCTATATGTATGCCACATTTTGTTTATTCATTTGTCAAGGGACACTAAAGTTGTTTCCACCTTTTGGCTCTTGTGGACAACGTTGTTAGGAACATAAGTATACAAACATTTGTTTGAACCTCTGCTTTGACTTCTTTGGGGTATATTCCTAGAAGTGGAATTGCCAGATCACATGATAATGCTAAGTAATTTTTGGAGAAATCACCAAACCCTTTTTACAACAACTGCCTATTTGCCTTCCCACCAATATATAAGGATTTGAGTTTCTTCATATCCTCATAAGTAGTTTCTTCATATCCTCATAAGTAGTTTTTGTTGTTTTTATAATGGCCATCCTACTAAGTGTGAAGTGGTATCTCGTTGCAGTTTTGATTTGCATTTTCCTAATGATTAGTGAAGTTGAGCGTCTTTTCAAGCTCTTGTTGATATTTGTATATCTTCTTTGGCGAAATATCTGTTCAAGTCCTTTGCCCATTGTTTAAGCAGATTATTTTTGTTGTCCAAATGTGGGAGTTTTTAAATATATTCCTGTGTCAGTTGCTTATCATATATATGATTTGCAAATATATTTTTCCATTCCCTCAGTTGCCCTTTCATTTTTGATAGTGTTCTTTGATGTATAAATCCTCTTAATTTTGATTCAGTCCAATTAATTTTTTCTATTATTGACTATGCTTTTGGCATCACATCCAAGAAATCATTGCCAAATCCAATAAAGCTTTTTCCCTATGTATTTCTCTGAGTTTCATAGTTTTATCTCTTATGTCTAAATATTTGATCTATCTTGAGTTAATTTTTGCATATGCTGTAAGTAAGATAGGGGTCCAACTTCATTCTTTTGCATATGGATTTCCAGTTTCCCCAACATCGTTTGTTGAAAATACTGTTGCTTCCTCATTAAGTGGTTTTGGCACCCTTGTGGAAAATCATTCAACTACTTGAGGGTTTATCTCTAGGCTCTCTAATCTACTCCATTGATATGTTTGTCTTTATTGTATGAGATCTCCACCTTTGTTCTTTTTCAAGAAAGTTTTGGCTATTTGGAGGTCACTTGAGATTTCATATGAATTTTAAGATGGATTTTTTTAAAACCTACTAATTCATGAACACAGAATGACTTTTTATTTGTGTGTGTTTTTAAAAAAATTAAGCAATGTTTTGTATTTTTGATGTCCAAGCCTTTCACCTCCTTGGTTAAGTTTATTCCTAAACATTATATTCTTTTTGTTGCTATTATCAATGAGATTGCTTTCTTAGTTTCCTACTCAGATTCTTAATTGTCAGTATATAGAAACACAAGTGATTTTTGACTATTGATTTTTGTATCCTGCAACTTTGCTAAATTCGTTTATTACTTCTAACTGTATTTGTGGAACCTTTAAAGTTTTCTGCATATAATATTATGTCACCTGTGAACAGAGATAATTTTACTTTTTTCTCTCCATTTTGGATGCATTTCCTCTTCTTGCCTAATTGCTCTGGCTAGGACTTCCAGTATTAAGTTGAATTGAGTGATGAAAGCAGGCTTCCTTGTCTTGCCCTGGGGGGACTCTTGAAGGAGATGGTTTGGGGGTGCCTATCTGTGACACTACACCACTATCTCCTACCTACCACAGGGGTAGGACTATCTGATGATCTGTCCTACTTCACAGAATTATAGTTCCCAAATCTGAGTTATTTAGATGAGAATAAAGCGCCAGAGAGGGGCAAGATGGCAGAAGAGTAGGGTCCCCAAGTCACCTATCCCCACCAAATTACCTAGGTAACTTTCAAATCATCCTGAAAACCTACAAATTTGGTCTGAGATTTAAAGAGAGAACAGCTGGAACGCTACAGTGAGAAGAGTTCACGCTTCTATCAAGGTAGGAAGATGGAAAAAATAAATAATAAAATAAAATAAAATAAAATAAAAATAAAATAAATAAAATAAAATAAAATAAAATAAAATAAAATAAAATAATAAATAAAAAAAATAAAATAACATCCAAGGGGGAGGGACCCTGCGAGGAGCGGGCTAAGGCGAGTGTCCCCAGGACTGGAAAGCCCCATCCTAGAGAAGCACGAGCTTCACCAATCTTCCCCTACTGAAAGGCGCTCGCAAGGAGTTGTAACAGGAGCCCAGGAGGGGCGGGGATGCCCTCAGGCTCCCAGGGGGACTAACAGACACCTGCGCCCCGGGTAGAGCGCACCACACCCCGCGGCTGGGCTCCCTAAAGGGCCCGGGAGCAGCTCCGGCAGCGGCTCCATGCGGAGGGGGCTGCGCGGCCCCAGGAGCGCCATTCCAGATTCCAGCGGCGCAGGCCCCGGAGCCGGTGCTCCCCCCGGGACAGGCGGAGCCTGGGAGGACACAGGGCAGCGAGGACACTCCTGCCACGGGGCAGCCCCGAGCTGTGCAGACCAGCGGCCCCCACCCCCGGAGCATCCAGGCCCCTGCGGACTGGGAGCTGCGGTAGTTACTGCGGGAGCTGACTCCAGGCTGGAGAGCTGGCCTCTGCCAGGGTGTTGTTCCTCCTGGGGCCTCACAGGGTAAACAACCCCCGCTGACCCTCACAGTGGCCTACAGGATAAACAACTCCCACTGAGCCCTGCACCAGGCAGGGGGCTGAGCAGCACCCCCAGGTGCACACACTGAGAATCAGCACAGCAGACCCCTCCCCCAGAAGACCACTAGACAGACAGGGGAAATCAAGTTTTTGATTTTTTTTTTGAGCAGCACTGGAAAGTTTCAGGGGAAGTCGAGGGATTTACACTATATAGAATGAGAGAATATTCCCCCTTGTTTTTTGTTTTCTGTGCGCATCCACCTGCTTTTTTTTCTCTTCTTTTTTTTCTTCTTTTTTTTTTTTTTTTCTTTTTCAATTCTTTTTTCTCTTCTTTTTCTCCTTTTCCCTGTACAACTTGTTTTTGGCCACTCTGCATTGAGCAAAATGACTAGAAGGAAAAAATCACCTCAAAAGAAAGAATCAGAAACAGTCCTCTCTCCCACAGTTACAAAATTTGGATTACAATTCAATGTCAGAAAGCCACTTCAGAGCACTGAATTGCAACTTCTAGAACACTGGTGGCTCTAGAAAAAAGCATAAAGGATTCAAGAGACTTCATGACTGCAGAATTTAGATCTAATCAGGCAGAAATTAAAAATCAATTAAATGAGATGCAATCCAAACTGGAGGTCCTAACGACCAGAGTTAACGAGGTAGAAGAACGAGTGAGTAACATAGAAGACAAGTTGATGGCAAGGAAGGAAACTGAGGAAAAAAGAAAAAGACAAAAGATCATGAGGATAGGTTAAGGGAAATAAATGACAGCCTCAGAAGGACAAATATACGTTTAATTGGGATTCCCAAGGGCGCCGAAAGGGACAGAGGTCCAGAATACGTATTTGAAGAAATCATAGCTGAAAACTTTCCTAATCTGGGAAGGGAAACAGGCATTCAGATCCAGGAAATAGAGAGATCCCCCCCTAAAATCAATAAAAACCATTCAACACCTCGACATTTGATAGTGAAGCTTGCAAATTCCAAAGATAAAGAGAAGATCTTTGAAGCAGCAAAAATCTCTAACTTTTATGGGGAGAAACATTAGATTAACAGCAGACCTCTCCACGGAGACCTGGCAGGCCAGAAAGGGCTGGCAGGATATATTCAGGGTCCTAAATGAGAAGAACCTGCAGCCAACATACTTTATCCAGCAAGGCTCTCATACAGAATAGAAGGAAAGATAAAGAGCTTCCAAGATAGGCAGAAACTGAAAGAGTATGTGACCACCAAACCAGTTCTCCAAGAAATATTAAGGAGGATTCTGTAATAGAAAGAGGAAGTCCAAGGGAACAATCCACAAGACAGGGACTGAATAGGTATCATGATGACACTAAATTCATATCTTTCAATAGTAACTCTGAACGTGAATGGGCTTAATGACCTCATCAAAAGGCGCAGCGTGTCAGACTGGATAAAAAAGCAAGACCCATATTTGCTGTCTACAAGAGACTCACTTTAGACATAAGGACACCTACAGCCTGAAAATAAAAGGTTGGAGAACCATTTACCATTCAAATGGCCCTCAGAAGAAAGCAGAGGTAGCCATCCTTATATCAGATAAATTAAAGTTTATCCCAAAGACTAGTGAGAGATGAAGAGGGACAGTATATCATACTTAAAGGATCTATCCAACAAGAAGACCTAACAATCATCAATATTTATGCCCCAAATATGGGAGCTGCCAAAGTATATCAATCAATTAAGAACCAAAGTTAAGATATACTTAGATAATAATACACTTATACTTGGTGACTTGAATATAGCACTTTCTACAATCAACAGGTCTTCTAAGCACAACATCTCCAAAGAAACAAGAGCTTTAAATGATACACTGGACCAGATGGATCTCACAGATATTTACAGAACCTTACATCCAAATGCAACTGAATACACATTCTTCTCAAGTGCACATGGAACTTTCTCCAGAATAGACCACATACTGGGTCACAAATCAGGTCTTAAACGATACCAAAAGATTGGGATCGTCCCCTGCATATTTTCAGACCATAATGCTTTGAAATTAGAACTAAATCACAAGAAGAAGTTTGGAAGGATTTCAAGCATGTGGAGGTTAAGGACCATCCTGCTAAAAGAGGAAAAGGTCAACCAGGAAATTAAGGAAGAATTAAAAAGATTCATGGAAACTAATGAGAATGAAATTACAACTGTTCAAAATCTTTGGGATACAGCAAAAGCAATCCTGAGGGGGAAATACATCGCAATACAAGCATCCATTCAAAAACTGGAAAGAACTCAAATACAAAACCTAACCTTACACATAAAGGAGCTAGAGAAAAAACAGCAGATAGATCCTACACCCAGCAGAAGAAGAGAGTTAATTAAGATTCGAGAAGAACTCAATGAAATCGAGACCAGAAGAACTGTGGAACAGATCAACAAAACCAGGAGTTGGTTCTTTGAAAGAATTAATAAAATAGATAAACCATTAGCCAGCCTTATTAAAAAGAAGAGAGAGAAGACTCAAATTAATAAAATCATGAATGAGAAAGGAGAGGTCGCTACCAACACCAAGGAAATACAAACGATTTTAAAAACATATTATGAACAGCTATACGCCAATAAATTAGGCAATCTAGAAGAAATGGACGCATTCCTGGAAAGCCACAAACTACCAAAACTGGAACAGGAAGAAATAGAAAACCTGAACAGGCCAATAACCAGGGAGGAAATTGAAGCAGTCATCAAAAACCTCCCAAGACACAAAAGTCCAGGGCCAGATGGCTTCCCTGGGGAATTCTATCCAACGTTTAAAGAAGAAACCATACCTATTCTACTAAAGCTGTTTGGAAAGATAGAAAGAGATGGAGTACTTCCAAATTCATTCTATGAGGCCAGCATCACCTTAATTCCAAAACCAGACAAAGACCCCACCAAACAGGAGAATTATAGACCAATAGCCCTGATGAACATGGATGCAAAAATTCTCAACAAGATACTAGCCAATAGGATCCAACAGTACATTAAGAAGATTATTCACCATGACCAAGTGGGATTTATCCCCGGATGCAAGGCTGGTTCAACACTCATAAAGCAATCAATGTGATTGATCATATCAGCAAGAGAAAAAACAAGAACCATATGATCCTCTCAATAGATGCAGAGAAAGCATTTGACAAAATACAGCATCCATTCCTGATCAAAACTCTTCAGAGTGTAGGGATAGAGGGAACATTCCTCAACATCTTTAAAGCCATCTACGAAAAGCCCACAGCAAATATCATTCTCAATGGGGATCACTGGGAGTCTTTCCCCTAAGATCAGGAACAAGACAGGGATGTCCACTCTCACCACTGCTATTCAACATAACACTAGAAGTCTAGCCTCAGCAATCAGACCACAAAAAGAAATAAAGGCATTAAAATTGGCAAAGAAAAAGTCAAACTCTCCCTCTTCGCAGTAGACATGATACTCTACGTAGAAAACTGAAAATACTCCACCCCAAGATTGCTAGAACTCATACAGCCATTCGGCAGTGCGACAGGATACAAAATCAATGCCCAGAAGTCAGAGGCATTTCTCTATGCTAACAATGAGACTGAATAAAGAGAAATTAAGGAGTCAATCCCATTTACAATTGCACCCAAAAGCATAAGATACCTAGGAATAACCCTAACCAAGGAGGTAAAGGATCTACCCTAAAAAGTACAGAACACTTCTGAAAGAAATTGAGGAAGACACAGGAGATGGAAAAATATTCCATGTTCATGGATTGGAAGAATTAATATTGTGAAAATGTCGATGTTACCCAGGGCAATTTACACGTTTAATGCAATCCCTATCAAAATACCATGGACTTTCTTCAGAGATTTGGAACAAATCATTTTAACATTTTTGTGGAATCAAAAAAGACCTCTAATAGCCAGGGGAATATTAAAAAGAAAACCATAGCTGGGGGCATCACAATGCCAGATTTCAGGATGTACTACAGAGCTGTGGTAATCAAGACAGTGTGGTACTGGCACAAAAACAGACACATAGATCAATGGAACAGAATAGAGAATCCAGAAGTGGACCCTGAACTTTATGGTCAACTAATATTCAACAAAGGAGGAAAGACTATCCACTGGAGAAAAGAGAGTCTCTTCAATAAATGGTGCTGGGAAAGTTGGACATCCAGATGCAGAAGAATGAAACTGGACCATTCTCTTATACCATACACAAAGATAAACTCAAAATGGATGAAAGATCTAAATGTGAGACAAGATTCCATCAAATTCCTAGAGGAGAACACAGGCAACAGCCTTTTTGAACTCGGCCACAGTAACTTCTTGCAAGATAATCCACGAAGGCAAAAGAAACAAAAGCAAAAATGAACTATTGGGACAGCAAAGGATAGAGTCAACAAAACTAAAAGACAACCTACAGAATGGGAGAAGATATTTGCAAATGATATATTAGATAAAGGACTAGTATCCAAGATCTATAAAGAACTTATGAAACTCAACACCCAAGAAACAATCCAATCATGAAATGGGCAAAAGACATGAACAGAAATCTCCCAGAGGAAGACATAGACATGGCCAACAAGCACCTGAGAAAATGCTCCGCATCACTGGCCATCAGGGATATACAAATCAAAACTACAATGAGATACCACCTCACACCGGTGAGAATGGGGAAAATTAACAAGGCAGGAAACAACAAATGTTGGAGAGGATGTGGAGAAAGGGCAACCCCTTTGCACTTTTGGTGGGAATGTGAACTGGTGCAGCCACTCTGGAAAACTGTGTGGAGGTTCCTCAAAGAGTTAAAAAGAGACCTGCCCTACGACCCAGCAATTGCACTGTTGGGGATTTACCCCAAAAATACAGATGCAGTGAAATGCCGGGACACCTGCACCCCAATGTTTCTAGCTGCAATGTCCACAATAGCCAAACTGTGGAAGGAGCCTCGTTGTCCATCGAAAGATGAATGGATAAAGAAGATGTGGTTTATGTATACAATGGAATATTACTCAGCCATTAGAAACAACAAATATCCACCATTTGCTTCGATGTGGATGGAACTGGAGGGTATTATGCTGAGTGAAATAAGTCAATTGGAGAAGGACAAACATATGATCTCATTCATGGGGAATATAAAAAATAGTGAAAGGGAATAAAGGGGAAAAGAGAAAAAATGAGTGGGACATATCAGAAAGGGAGACAGAACATGAGAGACTCCTAACTCTGGGAAATAAACAAGGGGTGGTGGAAAAAGGAGGTGTGGGCAGTGAGTGGGGGTTACTGGGCGACGGGCACTGAGACGGGCACTTGGCGGGATGAGCACTGGGTGTTATGCTATATGTTGGCAAATTGAAATCCAATAAAAAATAAATTTAAAAAAGAGAGAAAAAAAAGAATAAAGCTCCAGCCACTGAAGGTCTTTGGAATGATGGTTAATAGTAGCCCATGACCCTGAAAATCATGAAGAGTTCTTATTTACTGCTTCTCAACCCCATACATTCCAAAGAGCAGAACCACTTAGCAGTTTCTTAACCAGTCATTGCCAGCTTCAATCTTCGTTCTTCTCATTGTCCAGCAACTAATTATTGAAACACACACAGACACATATTTTCCACAAAATTAATTTTTTAAACAGTTGAAACTAGTTAACATGAACTCAAGCGTCCGAGGTAATCAGAAATAAATGAAATAGGAAAGTTAAGAAAAATAGGGACTGATAAAGATTATGGACAGGTGTTTGTAGCCATGTGTGGATAGGAGTCTAGGGTTGACAAATCTTGCATATTTTTAAGAGAAGGTGGAAATCAAATTTTTTATGTAAATTGTATGGATTTTTAGCATAGTTTAGACTCAATATGACAGCCAATTTGGCATTTCTATACACTAACAATGAGACTGAAGAAAGAGAAATTAAGGAGTCAATCCCATTTACAATTGCACCCAAAAGCATAAGATACCTAGGAATAAACCTAACCAAAGAGGTAAAGGATCTATACCCCAATTTTAAACTTTTGTTCTAATAGAAGAAGAAAAATCTACAGTGTTATCTTGATTGTTCTGTAATTTCCAAGGCTGCTTCTTTCACCAGTGAAATAGTTTTTCACATTCCAGAAAATAGTATAGCTGTTTAGTAAATAATTGTTCCCCAGCAGGCTTTGGGAGGTGGGAATGTGCATGCAGGGCTGCCAGAAACTAGAAAGACCCTCATTACAGAGCCTTCTCTTAATTGCAAAAGGTCTGGATAAGATTCTGGAATTCTCAACAAAAAGACATTAAAATTTTTAGCTAAGGGGCTGTTCTTAATCTAAAATTTGTTGTTTCTAAGTAAGTAGAGTTTTGAAACAGGCAAACATCATTATATAATAAATCATTGGTTTGAAACTATTTTCTTTGTTGAGATTTTGAAAACTTACTCCATAATTCAGACATCTACTTTGTGATTAAATATAGAGCATTTGAAGAGAAACGAAAAGAACAAGAAGAACGAGAACAACAAATCAGAGAGCAAATCCTTCAGCAAAGGAAAGAGAAGTTTGAAGAAGTCACGGAAAAGTTCCAGCGTGCCCATATTCCCCTTTCACAGCGGAGGAGGGCAGGTACTCTCACCTCTGCAACAACAACCTCTAGCCTGTTTCACTTGAGTAGACAATAAAATGATAAATTTTTAAAAATATTTTATTTATTTATTCATGAGAGACACACAGAGAAAGAGAGGCAGAGACACAGGCAGAGGGAGAAGCAGGCTCCATGCAGGGAGCCTGATGTGGGACTTGATCCCGGGACTCCAGGATCACGTCCTGGGCCAAAGGCAGGCGCTAAACCGCTGAGCCACCCAGGGACCCCCAAAACAATAAATTAAGAAAGAAAGTGTAAATTCAAACTAAAAAAGTATAAGACTTTAACCAAATGAAAAGCTGTAATTTGATTTAGGTTGAATTTGGAGAATATTTTGTTGGTTCTGTGAGTAAATTTTGAAAGTTCACAAGTTTGATTCTACTTCATACTGGCTTAAAATGTTCTGTCTTTTTAAAATGGATGTAATAAAAAGAAAATTTAACATTTAGGTTCAATAAATTAGTGTCACATTCATTCTGACATTTCATTCACATTTTGGTTCCAGTTCTTAGTTAAGTGATGGACAAAATAAAAAAGTGTACAAAGTTATATAACTCAATAATCCAAGACCTGGAATCAATTAAGAATTTAAATATAATTACGATTGATTCTTTGGTACCATATCTACATTTTTTTATATCTTAAATAGCAACACAGAATTAACTATAAAATGTCAAAGATTCAAAAAGAAAAGGACAGGGGAGCCTGGGTAGCTCAGTCAGTTAAGCATCTGACTCTTGATTTCAGCTTAGGTCGTGATCTCAGGATCATGAGATCGAGCTCCACATCAGACTCTGGGTACTGAGTGTGGAGTCTGCTTAAGAATCTTTCTCTCCCTCTCCCTCTCCCTCTTCCTAACCCCTCACCTCTGCGCCCCCCGCCCTACTCATACGCATACACTCTCTCTCTAAAAAAAGAAAAAAGAGAAGGACAGGCAGAGCCTTTATGTTCAGCAAACAAATGTTGTACTCTGCTGTACCTAGCCCTAGGCTGAGATACGGAGAAATGTACTCATACTCTACCGTTGAAGATCTCACAGCTTATTTTGGAGATGAGAGTAATGTGAACAATGTCAATAAATATCCTGAGAATCACTGTGGTAACAGAATGTGTAAGTACTGTGTGAGCTCAGAAACAAGAGTTCTAACCCTATGCAGTACAGCAAGGACATTGTCCCTGGGAACATGACTTCATTTGAATCTTGAAGAATGAACATTTTGCCAAACAAAGAGAAAAAAATTTTAAGTCCCCAAAGAAGAAAAAACTTTTGCAAATAAATTATGTACTTTAGTGCATCTTAAAGCATAAGATGGGGGAAAGTGAAGAAGAAAATAAGCTAGAACCCATGTTCAGAGAGCTTGCCATACCATGCTAGAGTTTCATCTGTATCCAAAATGTGACTGAAAAGCAAGCTATTACTGTATCAGTAAAAGATCCTACTGTAATTGAAAAGCAAGCTAATAACATTAAGGAGAATATGAGACAGCTCATAACACCCCTAAAAATAGCAATAGCATAAATATGATACGGGTTTATTTTCTCTCATATAATATGAAGTCCTGAGGTAGGCATTACAGGTTTGATGACTGTTTAATTTAATGTCACTGGGAACTCAAATGCCTTCTGTCTCTCAGCTCAACTATCCTTAGTTTGTGATTTATATCTTCATCCTTGTGGTCACATTGTAGCTGCTGGGGCTTAAGCCATCATGCCACTGTCGCAGGCAAAAATAAGGAAGAATTGTAAAGGACAAAAGGTTGTACCTCTGAGCTCCTTTTAAATTATTTTCCTAGAAGTATCCAACTTCTTATGTCTACTTACATATAATTAGCTACTCTTTGAGCAAAGGAGACTGAAAAAAGAAATATATTTAATAATAAGGCTGTATTGCTGCCCTAACTATTCAACATGGGGTCTGTTGCCAAGGAAGAAAGGGAAAATGAATACTAGGTGGGAAGCTTGGGGGCCTCTACTGTAATTACAGGGGTGCCTGGGAAGCTCTGTCTGTGAAGTGTATGCCTTCAGCTCAGGTTGTGATCCCAGGTGCTGGGATCAAGCCCCACCCTGGGCTCCCTGCTCAGTGGGGAGTCTGCTTCTCCCTCTGCCCCTGCTCATGCTCTCTCTATCTCTCTTAAATGAATAAATTAAAAAATCTTTAAAAACAACAAAAAATGGGCAGCCTGGGTGGCTCAGTGGTTTAGCGCCACCTTCCGCCCAGGGTGTGATCCTGGAGACCGGGGATCAAGTCCCACGTTGGGTTCCCTGCGTGGAGCCTGCTTCTCCCTCTGCCTGTGTCTCTGCCTCTCTCTCTCTCTGTGTCTGTCTGTCATGTATAAATAAATAATTTTAAAAAAAGGAGTGGTATATAGATAATAAATGAAGCTGTGGGAAAGATAAGCTAAACCACAGGATATAGAACATGGACTGCAGGTAGGGCCTAATAGAATCCTAACACACTAGTAGTGTTCACTGTGGGGAGAGCAAGAAAGACTCAGGATTTGAGGAGTAGTTCTCAAGAACGCACAATGAGAAACAAAAGCAAACAAAGAAAATAATGTATAAGAAGGCAAAAGAGAAGGTAGTTTTAGGACAGAGGATGTAGATCATTATGTCCAGTGCCTCAGAGAAGGAGTCACCACTCATGGGAGTTATTTCCCCCAAGAGTCTTAGCAAAAACGACACATTCATGTAATGGAATATTATACAACTATTAGAAACATAATGGAGAAACTCTTTGTGGACTGATACGGGATGTTCTTCAGCACAAGTAGATTTATCATGAAGCTTATGAGGCTTGAGTTTCAGGAGCTGTACACCTAACTTTACATCAGTAATTTTGCATTATTTTTCTTAGTGAAGTCTCACAAATTGTATAAGCCCTATGTTCTCCTAAAACCTGTGTCTATCCCTGACATCAGGATAAAATGTTAAGCATAAAAAAATTATCCAGATCATAATACATAATATTCTGCCTTCTGGTAAGAAAAGGGGGAAATTAGAATATATATTTATATTTGCTTATATTTGCATAAAGACACAGTGAAAGAATATACAAGTGACCAAGACTTCAAATTTGTATCATGTGTATTTTTTAACTTCTGAGTATGAATATCTTACCCATACAAAATATCAACTTACTATTCTAAGAAAATTCACTACTATGAATGAAGAGCAAGAACAAAGCTCTGAGAGACTACTATTTACTTATTCCCAAATTCTGAGTGTTACCTGAAGCTCAGCAGGGAAGCATGATAGTTGGCTCTCCCCCTTCCTCCAGAGAAGGGCAACAGATAGGGGGTCTCGGGGAGATCAGAGCACTGTTGGGAGTGAGAATAGCAGAGTAGGACTGGAGGGAGGGAGGTCGTGGGTGGCTGAGGTAATGCAGCTCTCACACATAGAAAGTTCTCCAGAAGCTCAGGCTTCCTCTAGCAGCAGCAGGGAAGGAGAGGCAGGAGATACTAGCAGACCAAACAGCAATGGGTGGTTGTAAAACATATGATAGACTGTCAGCTTCAGGTGTACATGTTCATGACGTGGCATTTCTGTACATTACTAAATGATCCCACAGTGAGTCTGCTTCTGTCTGTCAGCACATAGAGAAGATAAAGTATCACTGACCACCTGGGCTGTGCTGTACATCACAGCCCCAGGACTGACTTAACTTCTGCCTGAGGTCCATACCTCTTAATCCCCTCCACCTATTTCACAGCTCATCAGCCCCTCAGGTAACAGTATGTTTCCTCTCTCTATGAGTCTGTTCATTTTGTTTTGTTTGTTCATATGTTTTGTTTCTTAGAGTCCACATAGGACTGACATCATATAGTATCTGTCCTTCTATCTGACTTATTTCACTTAGCGTAATGCCCATAGGTCCATCACATTGCCTCCAATGGCAAGATCTTTCTTCTTTATAGCTGAGTGATATTCCATTATATGTGCACCACTTCACTGTCCATTCATTTGTCAATGGACAGGGGCTGCTTCTATTTCTTGGCTGCTATAGATAATGCTGGGATGAGCATACGGGTGCATCTGTCTCTTCAATTTCAGGTTTTCGTTGACCTGAGTTAGTGTTAAAGTTAGTGCTTAGGCTCTGTTTGATAGACAACAAGTGGTGAAGGTTAATAAAATATTGCCTCCATTTAAGCAGGTTGCAACAGAAGCAATATTCTTAGAAGACAGCTGTGTTTCAAGTCAAACAGGAAGGTGAGAAGAGTGCCACAAGAAGTAGGAGAAGTAGGGCATGCTGAGTACGGAAGGCATGGTGGAAGGCTTCGGGAAAGTAGGCACATGTGGGAAACAGGATTGGGTTAGACGTTGTGCTGTGAAGTATGTAGACGAGTGGCCACAGAATCTATGACCATGAACAAGTAATTTCTCTATGCCCCAGTTTCCCACATCGCAGAGTAGAGGCTCAAATAGCATCGGTCTCATAGGCCATAATGAGGAGCAAATTAGCTAATACAACATGCTTAAAAACAATGTCTATAACAGTAAGTGCTCAAGAAATGTTAGTTGGTATTTTTATACTTTCCCCTTTTCTTAATAAGAATATTAATCAACTTTGGGGCCCCTGGGTGCCTCAGTAGGTGGAGCATCTGACTCTTGATTTCAGCTCAGGTCTTGATCTCAGGGACATCGAGCCCCTGTCAGGCTCCACGCTCTGAGGGAGTCTGGTTGGGATTCTCTCTCCCTCCTCCTGCTGCTCCCCCCACTAGTGCACTCTTGCTTTCTCTCTCTCCCAAATAAAGAAATCTTTTTTAAAAAGAATATTAATTTTGTCAGAAATTTATGACATCATGAGATCAAAGACAGTGAGGTTTGCATGCCAGAATGAAGAGCCTGGACATTATCTCCCAGATAAATATTCTTAAAATTGGCAATGTGAATTTTGAGATAATAGTTTCTCTTTGGGGAATTAGATGTCTAAATTTAAAATATTTATACTATTCTAAAAATTATTTTATTTTTATAAAAGTTTTAAGGTAGTCTTTTATTATTGGCCAATTATATAAACAGAGGTCATTGAAGATGAGGTGATTCTGTACCATTTTTCTTTATTATTGCCTTAGTTTTTCAAAAACCAGTTCCTCCCTTGGAAGAAGCCCTCAAGCAAATTCAGGAATCCTACTTACAACCAGAAGTAAACTTTCCCCCTTCCCACAGACCAACAATAAATTGGAGGTAAGTAATTTACTATTATAAGATGTAATTATTAACACAAGATAATTCAGTAGCTTTCTAAGGCTTTTTCACCAGTTACTCCTCATCTTTGTTTAGAATTTGCTATTTTCATAGATTAATTTGAGGTAGAGTAGAATATAAATTGCTTCAAGAATAAGACAAAATTCTAATTTATTGTCTTTGGCATTACAGTGCTGCCTATGTTAAATAATTTTCTATGGAAACTATCATTAAAACCATTTTAAAATATTGATGTTCATTATTTATCTTTACTGAGAGGAAAAAATTGTGCTGAATTGTCATGATGTAAGTTTAGATAAAAGGAGTAACTTTATGGTAGAAATAGATTTTTCCTCATGGAAAAAATCTTTCTTGGATGTCTTGAAAAAGCTAATGTCTCCTGGTTCCTCTCCAGGGTAGCTTAAGTGAATTATCAAGGAGCAGTAGAATGGATCAACCAGAGTGCCCTGTGACATCTTACACTTTCCATTTACTTATTACAAATGTTTATTGAAGCTACAACATGCATAGCCGTAGGTAGATAAGGCATCATAAGGAAGTATAATATTGTAAAATACAATTCCTAGTGTATAATCTAGAAGAAAAGTGAAATAATGCTTTAGAAAGTATAGAATAGTACCAAATGAGCAATGATAATGACATATAACATTTATTTACATAAATATACTTAAAATTCAGACATTAATAATATTCATATTTTACTTGTACATAAGGTTATTTCCTAAAGTACCTCCATTTTTAGACTATGTGTGGCCAATAGTTCTCTTGATCAGAGCTAAGAACAATTAAATTCATTTTCTCAGTCTTCATTAGAGTTTGGGAAAGACCTCATGGAATAGAATATTCTTCAACAGGGCTTTGAAGGACTTAGTTATGAAACAAGTGAGCCTTAGGACTCCAGACAGAGGGATGGGCGTGTGCAAGGGCCAAGGGTGACGGAAGGAACAGGGTGTTCTAGGAGTAGAAGTGTGCACAGTGTTGGTAGCTTGGCTAGACCGGAGATTGGAGAGCTAGATGCACCTGTAGCTAAGGAGTATAAACTTTATCCTGAGAGCTCAACTGGAGTCAATGAAGGATCTGAAGCAGATGGGTGGTAAGATCAGCTTTTCTTTTTTAATATGTCATTCCCATCTACTGTGAACAAATGTGAATAGTGAATTGAAAGAGAACAAAACAGAAGTCTATTTCAATATATGTCATTGAAATTATTAGTTGAGAGCTCTAGAGAAAGATGTAGCCATGGAGAAGGTATGGTGGCAGGTGTAGGATAGGGTGCTGAAACAACAGTTAAGGAAGTAGAAGAAAAAGAAGCCTACAGATAGGAGTGGAGTGGTTTATACAGGACTAGGAGAGGCTTGTAACATGGAGACTAGAGACATACAAAGTTCCCTGAAAAAAAAAAGAAAAAACAGTTAATAGAGATGAAATGGGTTTCAGAGAATTGGCAACACAAGTGGTTGTCCTGGCCTGAAACAGGTGGCACATTTAAAAGGGGTGGTTGAAGAGGGGTTAATAAAGGAAGTGGAAAGCTAGCAAAGGATGGGGAAACACCCCAAGGACTGACAATGAGAGAATCGATGTTATCCACAGACTTGACCTGGATAGACATGTAGCCACAGAAGAGGGCTGCAGACAGAACCCATGGTCATCTGTGGAGGAACACTGCCACTGCTAACCCATGCCCAGCAGTAGGGGAGCTAGAAGAATAATTGCCAGAAACTTCTTTCTTCTGTCACTCCATCTCTTTCTAGTGCCTTCCACTGGCCAAACTGAGCCATAAGTCAAAAGGCAAAGGATCTATTAGTCTCCACCAAGCAGAGACAAGTGGAGCAGCATGGAAAGTGAATGTGGAGAAGAGAGAGTATCCACTACAGAGGCCATTTGTCCCCAATATTTCACAATAAACAAGTTGCACTGATGACTTTTGTCAGAGTGGTGTCAGTGATGGGATGGGGACAGAAAAGAGATTGCCATGAGTTGAAAAGAAATGGAGAGTGAGAAAGTGAAGATAAGAGCTGATCTCTGAAAGGAAAAGAGTGATAGAACAATAGCCAGAAAGGAGGACATCAAACTGATGAGTGACAGAACTGCAGTCCAGAAAGGTAGAGGAGGGTAACCACGTCCAGTGTCTTCTGTACCTACTGTGAGCCTGACCGTGATTGGCATAGCTCACCCTATGCCCCAGTTCTCTGCTCAGGAAAGGTCTGCAGTCACATTGTAGTGCACATATAATACCATAACAGAAATGTAAAGTTGGAAAGAGGCTTGCAGGATGAGTACCAGTTGTCTAATGAAGAAGCGTACATGAAGTTAGCATGTCCAGGCCTCCACTGTTGTAAAAGGCAGGGCTGTGGGATGTGTAGCTAGTAAGACAGGAGGTAATCGAGAAATGTAGATGGAGATCCATGGGAAATGTTTTTAGGTCTAGCTGGGACGTTTGGAGCTCATTCTATAACTAGTAGAAAAGCAGTGGAGATTTTTAATCAGGGACTCATAACCCTCTTTGTCATTGTAGAAAGATAATTGGTGTGAATGTTGGAGAAAGAAAAGGATAGAATGAAATGGAAGGCAAGAGGACAAGAGGAGAATGGGAGAACTTTGGGAGGCTAGGCATTAGTGCGCACACCTGAACAGTACTATTGTACACAGTGAGGAAATGATAAGTCTGTGAAGGAGTAAAAATATTTTGAGTGGTTAGAAGGAAAGGATGAGAGAAGAAAGGGGTGCAAAAGCATTTTTGTAGCACAGAGAAGTGACATAAGAAAGAGGAGTGAAGACTGTTGACCCGATAGAAGTATAAAACTTGGAACATGGAGGGATTAGTGGCAGGAAAGTGAGGAGGTATCCAGCCATGAATTTAAGAGGACTAATGTGAAAAGGGTAATAGTAGTGAAGTCAAAAATAAAGATGGGAAGAAAAGACATTTCATAGAAATAGATTATGGAAATTAGACTATGAATTTGGTGTATGGTGAGATAAAGAAAATGAAGAAAGCAAAAAGATCAAAAGAAGCTGAATTTTGAGTCTTGATGATTGAGGGAATTTGTTGACTTTAAAAACACTACAAGTTTGACAAGATATTGCTAAATTTCATTTTAGGCATCTGAATTGAGGGGATAAATATCCAAATAGAAGTGCATAAAAACAATTGGACCTAAAATGAAATGAGAGATCAAAGCTATAGAAATACACTTGAAAGTTTATATGTGGTGATGTCTCCCCAACCAGCCTGATATTCTGGAGACCAGTGGCTAAATTGTACACACTCAGGTGTTCCCTGTCATTACTGGCTCAGTGTATGCATGTTGGAAGCATTCAGTAAATATATTCCTGGAGAGTATGAATTTGACTTGAAGCTCAATAGACCAGGAGGATATCCATCAGAGACAAACACCAAGAGAGAACTCCAGACAGGGGAGCAGGTAGTGAAAAGGTATGAGGGTGCTAAATGGAGCTCCGTCCTGCCAGTGTGCAGTGTGAAGGGGAGCAGTGAGCAGACAGGTTGGCTGGAAAGGAAGCTGTGAGTTAACTCATGAAGAGCCTTGTTAAGGAGTTTGTCCTAAAAATAATTACTGAAGCAAGCATTCAACATTTATACTTTAGAAATACGGCCAGAATGAGTAGGGTCCGGGTAACAGTGAGAAAATCAGCTGAAGTGATACTTCAGTTACTAAAAATGAAGATTTCTTGAGAGCTGTTTAGGAGGTGGAATCAACATGATTTGGTAACTTTAAGAACAGGGAGGTGTTCAGGAGTGAAGCATGACTGGAGATTAGGGCTGGTCAGTTAACAGGTAGTGAAATGTGAGAACTATCAGGGAAGAAGAGGTTTGAAGGAAAGAGTAACTGGCAAGAGGATAACAAGTTGTAAGTTTGAGACCCTTACGGGATATCCCCGATCTAACTTCTCATGCCAAGAACTCTCAGCCACAGATGTAGATACGATCATTGCCAATGAATGGATGAAGTTAAAGACATGGTTCGTGAGTTGAGTTAAACAGTGAAACTGTGTCTACAGCAAGCCATGTTGGGCTTCAGTTAGAGGACGGAAAACATTTCATGGAAATAGGCAACATTCTTCAATAGGAGGAGTCCTCATGGCAGACCACAAAACAGCCAGTCTGCTCTGCCCCTCTCCCCACACATGACAGCTCAGCTGGGAGGAGACAGGAGCACAAGGGTGGTTGGAGAGCCACTCTGCCTAGAAAGCCCGTGTTCCAAACAGGAACCAATATTCCCAGTAATGGCTCCATATTGATAATGCCTAGGTCCATGGGAGAGACATGTCCAATATAAGAGAATAACTGCATCTTCATATAACCCATCTATGATTTATCCAGTCTCTAGATTACACAGAGTATGGGTAGATAAGCAAAGAAGATGGTCACATAACTCTCAAAAATTCCAACATAATAAAAAAAGTGATTCTTCAGGTCCAGAGTACACCTTATAAAAACTCACCAAAATGAATAGTTATTTTGTTAATATACATGAAAATTCAAAACCTTACTGGATTTCAGTACATTAGCTTTTACACCAAAACTTTACAAATTAAAACTGGAGTTCAGTCAGTATCTTTTTAACAGAATTACTTGGCATAAGGAGATAAAATAATTCTGTATCTTTTGACCTTTTGAAAAGTTTTTTTTTTTAGTTTTACAAGTACATTTGACAGATCACTTACCAAACAGGAGTCTATTTCAGTGTTGAGCTACTTTCTAGATTTTGGAAGCAAAGTACCAAGGTCCATATAGATGAGCTTCTCCTAAGGGAATGAGGACCAACAGATTGCATTCCTAATCTTGGTTATGCTTGAGATCTGTCTTGTAGGGTCAGGTTAAGAAAGTCATATTCATTCTATTTAGAACTTAGTCTCCCAGCACTTGTGATTGCAGAGTGTTTACCAGACATTTAATGAGGTGTTCTGTGAGAAAGTATCATCTAATTCAAAAACACTAGATTACACTGTGTAGGAGTCAGTCTCAGAATTTTTTTTAAATTGTGGGTCACTTTCTGACTCTCAATTTTGGGATTCTTAAATCTTAGCAAGCATCACCATTAATAAATACTGAAAATCCATTTAAACTTTTTTTTTAAGTTGCAGCAGTTGTATGTTACAATAAAATGAAAATAATGATGAGGGATGGAGTTCTGATTGCCCAGAAGGAAACCCATACTAGTTGTCAGTCAGTCTGCCTTGCCCTATTTAGGAGCCACCGAGTTTTCCCCACTATTAATAATCAAGATAATTAAGTTAGAATGTGGCCCTTATGTTCTGCTTATGAGACTTGAGTTCTCAATTTGAGGTTAAAGGTTTTGGCTGCTATAAAAATGTCATTTTAGGGCAGCCCGGGTGGCTCAGTGGTTTAGTGCCGCCTTCGGCCCAGAGCGTGATCCTGGGGTCCCAGGATCGAGTCCTACATTAGGCTGCCGGGATGGAGCCTGTTTCTCCCTCTGCCTGTGTCTCTGCCTCTGTGTGTGTGTGTGTCTGTCATGAATAAATAAATAAAATCTTTAAAAATTAAAAAAAAATTTAATGTCATTTTAAAATACTTTTCACGGAGAGAAAATGAGTGGGAAAACTTAGGGTGACAGAACATGAGAGACACCTAACTCTGGGAAACAAACAAGGGGTAGTGGAAAGGGAGGTAGGTGGGCAGGGGGTTGGGGTAACTGGGTGATGGGCACTGAGGGGGGGCACTTGGCGGGATAAGCACTGGGTGTTATATGTTGTCAAATCGAACTCCAATAAAAAATATATATTAAAAAAATACATTTTAACTTACAAGAACAAAAGAAAATTTTTTACCTTTTTTTCATGTAATTGGAATAATTTTCAAGTTTCTATAAATAGAGCAATTGTAAATTTAAAGCATTAAGCATTTATTGGTGAATAATGTATATATTCCTGTTCCAAGAAATGTAAGTGAATGAAGTTGAAATAAAGTCTTTAAAGTTTACTATAAAAAAAGAAATTCCAGCATATAAAGGACAAGCAAAGAAAGGGGGCTTGAGAAAAAACCTGAGAAGGAATGACTGGAAAAGCAGGAAAGTAACCAGAAAAGCACAATGACATGCAAACCAAGGGAGTGAGAGTCAGAAGGACAGCAGCCAACAAGTGTCTGTTCTCACAGTTACTAGGTCAGCTAGTTAGTCACGAGCAACAGCACCTGGAAGCCGCAGGAGCAGCAGCCAGAAAGCAGCAGCCAGGGGCGAGTACAAGTCCAGGGAGGACAGTACGATTATAGAGCACTCTGGGGATGAGGGAAGATGGCAGACATCTAGAGAGGGGAGTTTAGAGTAATAAAAATCCCAAATCATTTCCTATAAAAGTAATGTGCATGTTTGAGGACAGTCTTTCCTAACTCACGGTTTCTCTTTCTGCATATCAATTGTTATCCTTTGTGTTATCAGATATTTTCAATTTAAAAAGGTCGCTAGTGCTAGGAATGAAAGGATAGACTATTTTTTATTCAACACTGTACAATTCCTTAAAGTCTTAGAAGAGATGAAATGTCAGAACAACTTCGATTCCCTTGTAGCACACAAACATAGAGTTAGCATCATACCAAATCTGTGCTAGGACCACTAAATAACATACATCATTTTTGTTTTATGAGAGATGATCTCCATTCTAAATTAGAGTACTAGTTTTCATTCATCATTGTAATGCACTATTTTGACTATGACTATCTACACCTATCTGTATATATATACACACACACATATATGTTACCTATTTGGAAAACAGTGAATGTATACAATTTACAGAGGGAACACTATGGCTTACTTATTAAAAAGTTGAATTTCTTTCCACAAATAACTAACAGTATTAAATAATGTGTGTGAAAATGCCTCATAAATTATACAATTATAATGCTATACAAATATGAAATATTAGAATATTAAGGATCTGGTGTTAGGTTAATAAAAATACATATACTATTGAAAATATGATTAAGCTACAAATATTGATAACCTATTGTCACATTAAAAAATCCAGTATATGTGGAATATAAACCTAAAATGTGTTAAGGAATAAAGTAATGCCAGGAAACAGGAAGAATTCAAAGTACTTGATTCTATCAGTACTCATAAACAATTGTTCTAATGTGGAAAATATTACTGGCAGATAAAAATAATTTAAGATGTTGGTAATGTGATCATCTAAAGGCAAAAAATTATTATGAAAAACTAGAGGGCATTCAATGCTAAAGCTTCAAGAACAATCGGAGAATATATCCATATGAAAATGGAAGTTGCCTCAGGAAATAATGAGATATAAGAATATTAATAAGGAAAAAAAAGAATATTAATAAGGGACTAACATTAAAAATACAAGTAATCAGCCTTCCGGCGCAACTGAATCCTTATCACAAAGATAACATACGTCACCCTTCCAAAAGATGTAAGGTAAAAGAAATTATATTTCCCTCCATATTAAATTTTTATACTTTAAAATGATGTTATCAGATATCTATCTCCAATATCCATGTATTTGTGGTGACATAGTCAATTGTGAACCACATGCAACCCTGAGAAATCTGGCCAGAGCTAAGTAGTGGTCTATTTGACCTCTATTTTCCCTTTGTACCAGTCATTTGAACCACATTTTCTAGCCCATGTTCATTATCTGCATGACTATCAGACTTCTAAATGGTGAAAATATTCTTAAAAGGAATGAGAAAAGGGGAATGTGAATAAGCTACATACGTTTCTCAACACTGATCAGAAGAACATCATGTGTGGACCCTCAGGACAAAAATATAATATGAATCAAAAGCCTAGAGGCAACCTAATAAATGTTGCAACAAAAAGAGCATCTTAATGAGGCTGTCTACCTGCCTGTCCAAATGCTTTTCCACCTGTGCAGATCCATCCCTGCCAGTCCAGCTGTCTCCACACCTTATCCCCACTTAGCTGATCAGCTGTCTCCTCCAGGGGGCCCCCTGCCGTTCCACCAGCCCCGAGCCCTGCCTGTCTGTCCAGCTGTCCCCTCTGCTCTTCCAAAGACCTCTTTACCAGCCCCGTTCCTGTCCTGCCCAGTCAAACATCTCCCTCCGTCCCCAGCCCCAGTGACTCCTAGCTTTTCCAGCACTTTCCACCATCTAGCAGCCCCACTTCTTTCTGGCACACCTGACCATCCACCCCACCCAGCCCAAAGTTCCACAGTCATCCCTCATCCTAATGCACAAAGCAAGTTCTTTTACAAACCTTTCAGACCCCAGCATTTCCCTCCACAGCGTTGGACTCCAGCACCTCTCATGCCTGCCCTGGTCCACCGTTCCCTTCCAGCTCGACTGGTTGTTTCCACGGCCCCTTGGGAAGCTCTCCCTGTCTTGAAGCCTCCCTGTCTCTCCAGTCAGCCCCCTCACCAACCAGTCCCCACTCCTCACATCAGTCCGCTGCCTGAACGTCTTGCTCCCCTAGGCCCTTTACGGTCAGTCCAGTGGTCCGTTCCCCAAGCCACCACATGGTCTGATCTGCCCCAGGCCTTTGTAGACCATCCTCCTGCCTTTGTTCCCACTCGCCCTCCTCCCTGTTACTCCCCATGCTCTTCATCTTCCTCAGCCTCTCCTGCCACATCTCCTTCATCTCCTGTGCAGTTCTCTTCCTCTTCACCTGCTCTTTCCTCATCTGTACCCTCCTCCCCTAACTCTCCACCCGGGCCTCCTTCCCTCAGCCCTCTCCTTTCCTGTCCTCTGCGTTCCGCCCCCTGTGGAGTCTGTCCTGCTTTGTCCTCCTTTCCCCTGGTGCGTTCCTCCCCCTGTCTTCCTACTCGCCCAGTTCCCTTTACTCCTGCTCATACCCTCAATCCTCCTCACTGGGGGAAGAAAGTAGAGAAGAGAAGAGAAGCAAGTGGACTAGAGAAGAAAGAAATAGAGAAGAAAAAGTTGAGAGACGTCAACTTTAAAGGTAAATACATTGAGTTTATTAGATATTTTGTAGGTTTAGCAATATTTTGTTTGGGAAGGGTGACTGAAGGGGAAGGAATGTGTGAGAGTAGGAAAGCCTAAAAGGACGGGAGAAAAACACTCTCAGCACTCAGGAACTTGTGTTAAATACCTTCTGGCTGTCCATGTCCTCCCTGTGGTCACAAAAGGATAGGCTGGAATCTAGTAATCATTGACCTTGAGTAAGCCAGTTTGTCTAGATAAAGATATATATGTGTATTGGAGATAGGTATATGTTATATGTGGCCATGTATCCTCCAAACATTTTTATCCGCATTAAATTAGGAATCATTGAAATGAATTGGGACTAAATGCCCTTGGGATTCACACAACTGGCTGTAGTGCAGCCACAGTCAGCTGTTTGATATACTTCCTTGCCCTCCCCCAAAACAGTGCTCCTTTGTTCTTTGTTTTTCACTTTGTACATCTGCTAAAATAAAACTTGCTAAGTTTCCAGAAGATGCAGAATTCTAATAGAAAATGATGTCACCCGCTGATATCTGTGGGTGGCACTTTACATACTAAAAGCAGACTCTGCACTACAGATACCCCTTCTGTGGCATGAAAAACATGCTTGTATTTGTGATACACTGAAAACAAGTGTGTATATTCTCCTCCAGTGAGTAAGATCCAGGCTTCTAAATCTAGTAAAGTAGGATGGAAATTCCTGCCTGCCCCAACAGGCAATTTTCATATTTTCTATCTGCTTGAATCTCCAACCAACTGTAATTGGGCTATAGGAATACCTACTAGCTATAACATCAACTCAGAACAAAGGGGAATGCAGCACATTTTATACAGATAGAAATGCTCTTATAGAACTAAGGACTGATTCTACATGTCTACAGGAACTCCTTCTATATCCGTCCCAAACAACAGAGAAATGGGATTTTATAATCAAAGCCATGAAAAATTGGGTATTCCTACATGAAGGTGGAGTGCTTTACTGGCACTAAAATACCACAACCATTTGGATTCTACTATTGACTGCCTTAAATTCCCATTCCAGTATCCTTAAATGTGTTTATCTCAACACACACACACACACACACACACACACACACCATAAATGTATCATTTATATAGAGGTTAACTTTATTTAAATGTACTAAATATTTTTTATGTATGATTCACAGAGCTATAGATAATGCCTTGCCTTCATCATTGTCAAAAAATGGTCACAAGCATCAGAAACATCTCTTATCCAAAATCAATTGTGATAAAGAAATGAAGGAAAACAACAGGGCAAACTTGGCTACTAACAAAGATGCGTTCCAGCTTAAACTGGAAGAAACTCAGAAACTCCTAGAAGATCAGCATCTAAGCAGTTTGCAAGTATGAAACTATAAATATGTTAATATTTTAGTATCTAGTAATAATTCTGTCCCATCTCTGCAGTGTTCTACACCAAAGAAAAGTATGCCATTAACCAAGGATAGGATGTGAATGAGTTAACAAAATTCATCACAGATATTACAGAAATAAGTGTTTAGATTTTTCTGCCTTTTGCTCATTTTTCACTTTGCTTTCTCTATTCTTTTTCCGTCTCTCGTATTTGGAAAAATATGCTCTACAAATGTTATTTTCTGATCAAATATGAAAGCTATGTAAAAGTACAATGTAATAAAAGTATCATTGTTAGAGACTGGATTACAAAGAGCATCCTGAAAATTATAATACATATGGACATTAGTTTCTTAATGAAAATATGTCACAATTAGCTAGAAATGGCATTTCTGTTCTATCTGGTCATGCATTCACTTGGTTCCCCCCACACAAATGAGTATGGATTTCAGCTGATTTTCCTGATATATTCATGCACTTTGTTTTTCACAAGTAATTATACACATTTATGATATTTTTAGTAGGCTGGTATCAAGATTAAATTGATAATCTTGGCCTGATTTATCCAATAACTAAGTAATAATGACAAGGCTTTAAAAAAAGGAAAGCAGGAGGCTTCTTCTGGCTGTGATGAAATACCTACCTGCAATAAACAACCATAATTCTGAATAAAATATAATAAACAACTGTTTTTGGACATTAGACAATAGGCAAATATCAGGTATGATCTTTAAAAAAGGAAAACAAATGAGATAAGCCCTATAATCACATAGGTTTTCACCTGAACATATTCTTTGGACAAGCCTCAAAATACACAGATAACCAACTGCTTGTCAAAAAAACCTTAACACTCTCTTATAGACTAAAATCTAGACAGATAACATAATGTTTATAATGTCCAATAGTCAACCAAAAGTTACTAGACATGTTGAAAAGCAGGAAAATAGGACCCATAACCAGGAGAAAAATTAGTCAATATAATCATACACACAAGGGCAGAGATGAAAGGATTAACAGGCCAGGAATTTACAACTATTTTTAGAAATATTTTCAAGGAATTAAAGTAAAAAATGAATCTATTGAAAAAGGTATTTTTAAAAGAACCAAGTAGACCTAGATCTGGAAAATATGCAAAATGAAAATTTCACTGGATGGACTTAATGGTCCAGGCATTATGAAAGAAAGAAAGAAAGAAAGAAAGAAAGAAAGAAAGAAAGAAAGAAAGAAAGAAAGAAAGAAAGAAAGAAAGGAAGGAAGGAAGGAAGGAAGGAAGGAAGGAAGGAAGGAAGGAAGGAAGAAAGAAGAAGAAGAAGAAAAGAAAGAAAGAAAGAAAGAAAGAAAGAAAGAAAGAAAGAAAGAAAGAAGAAGAAAGGAAGGAAGGAAGGAAGGAAGGAAGGAAGGAAGGAAGGAAAAGAAAGAAAGAAAGAAAGAAAAGAAAGAAAGAAAGAAAGAAAAGAAGAGAAAAAAAGAAAAGAAAAGAAAGGAAGAAAGAAAGAGGAGAGAAAGAAAGAGAGGGGAAGGAAGGAAGGAAGGAAGGAAGGAAGGAAGGAAGGAAGGAAGGAAGGAAGGAAGGAAGATAAGGAAAGAAAAGAAACAAACAAACTACTGGACTTGAGACATGGCAGTAGAAATCATCCAGAGTGAAACATTGTGAGAAAAAAGACTGGAAAAAAATGAACAGAATGCTAGTAACCTGTGAGACAATATCAAGCAGTCTAACATACATTTAATTAAAATCCCAGGGTATTTAAAGAAATAATGCCTGAAAATGTTTCAAAGTTGGTGAAACTAAAAGTGCATAGATCCAACAAGCTCCAAGAAGAATAAATATGCACACATGTATGTGTGCACCCACCCTGCCAAGGATGCATATGTGCCAGATGTGTATGGGGACAGATGAAGCCACACTTGTGCTGGGCACAGCATACTGTGTCGTACACCTGAAACTAACGTGACATTGTGTGCCAAATACACCCAAATTTTAAAAATTACTTTGAGAAAATAATCTAGGGGGGAAAAGAGATCAATGTGGGTGAACAAAGATAAGACAGACCACATGAACTTCAGGCCAGAAGACAGTGAAGCATTTTAAATTCTTTTTTAAAGAAAACTTACAACCTAGAATTCTGTATCCAGCTAGCAATATCGTTCTGGTATAAAGGCAAAATAGTCATCTTCAAACAAACACGAGCTGAACACCATCATCATCTATACTCTAAGAAATGCACCTAGAAGTTTTCCATTTTTCTAGAAGGAAAATATTAGCAGATGAAAACTCAGATCTGTAGTGATAGCAGATTAGTGGTAGTGGTGGGTAGATGTGGACTTCCAGCAGATGGAAAGTTTCTCTGGATTGTTTGATATGGTGGATAAGGCTGAAAAATTTGTCAAAATCCATTATGCATTTAAAATGGGTTCATTTGATAGATAAGTTTACCTCAATCACATTGATTTTAAAACTGAAATGCTAAAAGTATAAACTAGTACAGTTTGTATAGCCATAACTTATAAGCAAAAGTTGAAGCTGAATATAATGTTTCATTTCTTACTGAGGAGAAGAAATCTGAGGGAAAAAATATAGTTTAGTGAAATCAGAAGTTGCTAAACTACTTTTCAGGTGCTTAGGGGTATGAGGCCATCACAGACCTGTGACAACAGAAATCTTAGAGCCATGGATATCACACATACATCTAGAAAGACCCTCAAACCCAGATTTCTACATTTCATTAGATGTAATCTCAAAGGAAGCCTTTGAGGGCTTCCTTATGATTTTCTATTATAGCAGCTCAGCTGTAGAAACAGGCATGGGCAGTGTGCTCTGTTTTGTTCTCCTGATTAGACTGAGTAACCATCACTTTAAAAAAAAAAAAAAGACACAAGAGTACTGATGTGATAAGTAGGAGGTAAATGCTAGGAATATCAAACTCTTGTGAATCATTTTCAAAACTTATTTTGTGGTAATATATCAATAGGCATTAACTATACAAACTAAAATATTTTTATTCTGTAATTGATTTCCTAGATTTCTTCATTTATTTAATGAGCTAGAAAAATCATACATTTTTGTTTAGTATCAGAATATTTAAATTTTCTAAAATTTGTGAAAAATCTTAAGGGACAGTAATTTCCTTCTTTTTGAGTCCATTTCACTTTTGACAAGACTTACAATCTAAAATCCTCTTGCGGGAATCCCTGGATGGCTCAGCGGTTTGGTGCCTGCCTTTAGCCCCGGGGCACGATCCTGGAGTCCCAGAATCGAATCCCACGTTGGGCTCCTGGCATGGAGCCTGCTTCTCCCTCTGCCTGTGTCTCTGCCTCTCTCTCTCTCTCTCTCTCTCTCTCTCTCTATGTCTATCATGAATAAATAAATAAAATATTTTAAATAAATAAATAAATAAATAAATAAAATCCTCTTGAATATATTTATTTATATGTGCTACACATCAATGCATTCTAGGTATATGTGAGAAATTAGAAATATTTTTAAACATATACCACACTTTGAAATGATCATGAAATTTTATTAAAGACTTATAAGTTCCATGAAATTTCATTGAAATAGTGATGAGAATGTCTATGAAATTCATAGAAATTATTTCTGTTCTAAATCTAAAAAGAGGACTCATTAAAATCAATAATTGTCAATTCTACATCCACATTAGAATTTCCTGGGGAACTTTAAAATAAAAGTCAATACGTGGACCCCATCCAAATATTAAATCATCAGGACCCAGGTATAGTTATTTCTACAAAACTCTTCCTGTGAACCCTACCGTGTAGGCCACAAGATCACCTGCTATCTGAAGATGAAGCCCTACCAACAGGATACTCACATTAGGGGCACAGAGCTTTCAGGAGCCTCATTCAAGTCCAGTGAAACTTTCAGGGGAAAAATACCCTTTGTAAATAACTATTTTTCAGAATTTCATATACTGTTATAAAACCTTCGGGAAACTCAATAGGCCAAATGGAATATCAATAGCAAAATTTTTTTCTAAGCTATCCCCGTGGCTAGAATAATTAGGTAGTTGCTTTAGGTGTAGAAATTAAAGCAAACACACTTTAGTATAAGTCTTTGTTGGCTCCCTCTTTTTCACTGTAAGGACGACTCCAAGGATAAAGATTAAATATTTATGCTATTTATAGCCGTATTACTCTATTTTCTATGCCAAGGACAATAGGGCTCAGTAGTGTGTTGAATCATTAATTTTGGTGTTTAAAAAGTTCCAAGCTATATAACAATGTTCTTTTTTTTTCTTTCAGAAATTTTGTGATGAAGTTAATCAAATAACAAATTCTGAAACTCTCTCAAGTATAGACAGTCTTGAGGCTGGGGAACGTGAAGAAATATATTTAACACTTAACAAGGAGCCTTCCACATCAAACCAGAAGAATTCTATTTCTCTCAAATCAGTAAATCTGCAATCAACTAATCTAAGCTGCTTTGATGAAGATAAACTGTCATTCTCTAAAACTCAGCATATAAATAATTGGCTCATAAATGTAAATGATCCAAATACTCAGATTGTGACACATCTCTCAGATATTTTAAGTAAACCTAATGTTCTACCTTCTTGTGAATATTTTAATGGTAAAGAGCAAAATCCACCTGTGGAAAGAGTCACAAGTAGTGCTAATAATTCAGTAGCCTTCATGAGTAGTCCACCTATAGTTGTACAAGATGGAAAAAGCAAAGAGGTCTCTGAAAGTAACCTAATGAGAACTGACTCCTCTTCTGGAACATTCAAAAGGGAGAGACCATTTGTTACTGAGAGCCCAGCATTTAAATTCAGCAGAGTCTGGACCACTCCAGATTCTCCAACACGGGAAATAGCTACGTTTTCAGACCAAGGGAACAATTCTGAATCAAGACAAGAAAGTAGAACTACTTCATTTGTACCTATGGCAACACGTATGGTTCTGCCATATAATACACAGTCAGCTAGGCCCTTACAAAAGAGCAATCTACATATAAAAGAAATGGACCCAATGCAGTGTTCTGATAAGTTAAGAGAATTGACAGATATTAAAGATGAGAATTTAAAATATTTTAATTGTAGTAAGGAAGAGTTGCCTTTGTTTTCAGATGATTTTCAAGCTGCCTATATACCTCACAACTCTGGTTCAAATGATAAAAAACACAAAATTGCCCAAACATCAACATTAGTGTCTAATGTAATTTCTAACTGTGACTTAGTCAGTCAGTACAAGAAAATGAAATACAGCATTCATGAGAAAAATGGTGTGAGGTTTCTTAAAAGTATTTTAAAAAAAGAATCTAAATATGAACATAATTGTTTGAAGGCACTAGTCATAAACCAAAGCCTTAAGTTAGGAAATCACAAAGCAGCAGCTATCAGAGACAGTATTGAATTAACAAAAGAAAAAGGTACAGAAATTCCAAAGACTATTAAAAAACTGAGGTGGTTTGATGAAACTGGAGATACAGAAAAAAATGCTGCAGATAGTACTTTGCTGAAGAACAGAATAGAACTGTCCCAACAGTGGTCTCAGCCTTTCCACAGTCCGACTAAAAGTGGAGCTGCCAGCCACATAATTAGAATTCCTGCCTGTGCTGTAAATTGTGCTGATGGGAAGAAGCCCAAGGAGGATTATTCTGCTTCTGAAAGTGTCGCTGCCTTAGGAGAACCTGGAACAGACCATGTACCTCGGAACTGTGTTATGCCTTCGGGTTATAACATGGCTAAACAAGCCTGGCCACCCTCAACACAAGAAGAGAGTCAACCCCCTTTACATAGGGGTAGTTCTAAAGCTCTGAAAGCCAACCCACAGAGGGGTGGTGCCAAAGTCCTTAGAAGAGCGAGGTCTGCTCAAGTGCAGTCTGCCTTCGTGTGTGCAGACAGAAGAGACACTGGCCTTCGGCCCCAGTCCGCAAGCAGAACCAGCACACACCTGCAAGCTCAGGGGAGACTGATTGTGCCTCATCCTCCGCCCAAGTCTCCGTCAGATAGTAGGAGCAGTAAAAATACACAAGTGTCTCCAAGTCGGCCAGTAACACTTGAAGACTCTCAGAACATGATGACACATAACTATTTTCATTCAAAACATGTGCTTCCAACAGAACACAGGTTCCATCAGTGGAATGCAGACAGCAGCTTTCCACCTGCAGGTGTGTGTTCTGACTCTGTGCCTGTGATGCCTTCTCCACCGTATTGTTCTTCTGAGAGCAGAACTGTAGCACAAATGGATGGTCCCAATGGCACTCCTGTGCTGGCCCCACACGATGGGATGTTACTCGGCACCCATAGGTGCCCTGTTTACCAAGAAGGCTATCCCACAGGGACACTTAGGACTGCTCCAGAAGAATCGGTCCCCTTGTGGAAAAGATGGAACAATATTCTGGGTCAAAACAAAAAGGCTGCTGGTAAGAATAAATTTACGTACTTGTATAGATAAACTGTACCATGTTTTAATTCCTGTGAAATTTTTCTTCTTCAAATAGAGCAGCATGCACCCTGTAGATACAATATTAAGTAATGACTTAGCTGCACAAAATCTTCTCTCCCCTAACATTCCATCCTTCTCTAGGTAGCTGCAGCTTCCAAGACAACCACCCAACCTTCGCTCAACTAAATTAGAAACTGCCAGCCTCCATTTTTTTCTGACTTTTCTTGTTACTGTAAGAGAGAGAGGACAAAGAATAGTCTGATTCCTAACCCATATCATTCTGTCATGACATTATCCCAATATTCTAGCCAAAATTTCTGTCAAAATAAGCACAATGAAAAATATTTTTAAATTATTCTAGATATGTAAATAAATGTAGTTATAATGCTTTCTTTTTTCTCTAAAATGTTTATTAAATTGGTAGTTATAAGCTAATGATAGGTGTGCCTAACCCTCCCATTCCCTTTCCAAAACAGTGGCAGCCCTACTTTTATAAAACCTACATGTACGTTGGTTTTCATATGGAGAAAAAATGATGGCATTCCATTAAGCATGTTGAAAATTAGCTCCCTATAGTATGCCATTATCCTTAGTGGTAACTCCTCATGGAGCGCTCTTCCTCTGAGGGAATGGACTAGAAGCCCATAAATGTCCCTGCCAGTAGGAATCAATTGCGTATTGAGAAATAGATACGACTTGGAAAAAAAATCAGTAAAGTGATTCTTTTCTTTCACCAAGGATATGCGTGAATACTATGATGTAAAGAGGAAACTCGTTTAAAATTTAATATTCAAAGTCTTCTTTAGGGCAGCCCTGGTGGCTCAGTGGTTTAGCGCCACCTTCAGCCCAGGGCCTGATCCTGGGGACCCGGGATCAAGTCCCACGTCGGGCTCCTTGCATGGAGCCTGCTTCTCCCTCTGCCTGTGTCTCTGCCTCTGTCTCTCTCATGAATAAATAAATAAATAATCCTTTTTAAAAAGTCTTCTTTAATTAGACTGAGATTTTAAGGACAAGGGGCTTTTGTTGTAATTTATCACTGTCTCCCCAGGTCCTGGCACTTAACAACTCACCCACACTTTTCTCAGATTGAATGGATCTAAGTCGTATTAGCAGATGGGAAGCTAAATGCAAAGACTCTAATCTAAAAACTTTCAGTACTTATCTACAAAAATCTAGATGGTTTTTCTTTTCATTGTTTCTTCTTTTTTTTTTTAAGATTTTATTTATTCATGAGAGACACAGAGAGAGAGAGAGAAAGGCAGAGACACAGGCAGAGGGAGAAGCAGGCTCCATGCACTGGGAGCCCGACGTGGGATTCGATCCCGGGTCTCCAGGATCGCGCCCTGGGCCAAAGGCAGGCGCCAAACCGCTGCGCCACCCAGGGATCCCGCTTAAAAAATTTTTAAAAAATAATGCTTTGCTTAGTTTCAGGTCAATTACTTCATTTCATATACCATTCATATACCATTATTAGCTAATATCTCAAGGTACAATATGCATTTAGGATGAGGTTTATTTTTATAATTTGATAATTTTTCAATTTGTGTCTCTAACTTTGTTATAAATATGATACTGTCACTGTCATTTTGTGGCAAAGAGTTTATAAGGAGAATAAAAAATAAATCACCTTTTTCTTATTTACCTGTATTTGTGTTATTAGTTTTATCTTTAATCTGTAGTTTTGCAAGAATATGAGGAGTTCTTGCAGAAAAATACTTGTTTTATTATAAGATAATTGACATATTACATTATGTAAGTTTAAGGTGTATACTGTGTGATTTGATACATTTATGTATTGCAATATGGTTACTACCGTAGCTAGCCAACACCTCCATTGATCACATAATTGTCATTTATCTGTTGTGGTGAGAACATTTAGGATCTAGTCTCTTAGCAGCTTTGAAGTATATGATGCAGTATTGTTGAGTATAATCATGATGCAGAGCACAGAACTCCAGAACATACTCATCTTCTACTACAAGTTTGAACTGTGACCAACATCTCAATTCCTGCACCCTGGAACCACTCACTCTTCAACAGTTTCCACTAGTTCAGCCTTTTAAATTTTTGTTAAGTAGGCACCATGCTCAACATAGGGCTTTAATTCCCAACCCTGAGATTAAGAGCTCCATACTTTACCAACTGAGCCAGTCAGGGGCCCCTAGTATAGCTTTTTTAGATTCCACACATAAGTGATATCATACAGTGTTTGTCTTTGTGTGACTTGCTTCACTCAACATAATACCCTCAAGTCCCATCCATGTTGTCACAAATGGCGGAACCATCTTTCTTGTGGCAGAATAATATTCTACGGTTTATAGAAACCATGTCTTCTTTATTCATTCATCCATTGATGGACACTTAGGTTTCTATACCTCGGCTACTATTAATAGCAAACAGCAGAAAAGTACGTACATACCTCATAAACTCTGTATTTGGCAGATGACTGAATAATCAATTTAACTTTCCTAAGGAGATAGCATTGAAAAAAAAAAAAAGGAAATAGCATTGCTGTGAAAACAAGTTAAATCATAAAATATTAGCAGTAGAAGGAACTTCTACATCATCTTGTCTCGGGATCTGCAAACTGCCTACAGTACAGTAGGTGTACAGTACATTAATTGAACACTTCCATACAACCCTGGGGCTCATCACAGGTGTGCTCCTTCATCCCCATCACCCATCTAGCCATCCCCCCCACCCCCACCCTCTGGTGACCATCAGTGTGTTCTCTGCAGTCAAGGGTCTATTTCTTGATTTGCCTCTCTCTCTAAGAATGTTTTTAATTAGTCATATAAAAAGGATAGAAAAACAATAAAAAAAATCCATACACCCATTATAATTCACCTTAAATGATAAAACATTGTGCATACAATGGAAGCACTACAAAAGTGTCTTTTTAGACTTCCATTTTGTGAGAACTCATTCAGATGCTATGAGATGGCCATAAATCTACTTACCAGGCACATATGAAGTTCAATACATTACAGGAGGCCAGAGAGCACTCATGAATGATACCATTGCCAGTCTCACATGTAGTTCCTCTAGGAAAACTCGATTTACTGTATGCAAAGTACAGTCACCTACTTTGCAAACCAACAAGGGTGCCAGCATCAACCATATATGAACATAGTGAAGTTTAATATCTAATTGTTTGACAATAAATACAAATTGGAATTCTAGTATGTTCTTCCTGCAGAGCAGTGATCTGTTCTACCTTTCCTCCTAGTGTTCTAGAGCACATTTGGAGGTCACTGGTCTAAACTATAAACTCCTCAGAAGCAGAGATTTTGTTTAGTTCATTATTGTAACTATTTGGTGCATAGTACATATAACAGAAGCGCATGAAGAGTTTTCTGACTGTATGAATGAAATTTAGGGTTTTCTGTGATGTGTGAAGGTAACTCGTAAGTTTGTACATATAATGTATTAATTTTGACATTTTGTTGGCATTAAGATTCTACTGTGGTAAGAAGAAAACGAATTGCTGAAAATAAGCAGAGAAGCCTTTTAGAACAGAAAAGACAAAACTCTGGATCTGTAGGAAAGAAGTACAATGAGCAAATGAATGTAAGTGTGATATTAGTAACAATGTGTATTCAGTAGTGAAAAATTGCTTGGAAAACAGAATGTTCTCAAACACTGTGCTTTTGCTGTAAAGTGTGGACCACAGCATGAATCCCTACGCTAGGAACTTACTGTACTTATTTGCTATATTCTATCTGCCTATATGATCAATTACTAATGAAGATTTTAAACCAACCTTAACAAATTACCATTCTTTCATGTATTATTTATATTCAGCTCTGGAATACAAACATGTTATTCACAACAATGTTTTTAAGTATACATTAAAAAAGAAAAAAGAAAGACAAGCAAGTTAGAGCCCTGGATAGAGTGAGTGTATCCAGGGCTCTAACTTGCTTGTCTTTCTTTTTAGACAAGACTAATCAAGACAAGACTTTTTAGATTAAGACTAATCTAGTTCATGTTCAAATATCCTCTATGCTCTATGATCTAAGCTCCCTGGAAGATATGGCAAGAGGAAGGTAGGATGATGAGGTGCATATTCTCGAGGTCATTGATGTTGGTAGGATGTTGTTTGAAGGGCCGTGTGGGAAGAGAGGTTCCCCTGAGGCCCTTCTGTGGGGTACCTGGAGTTGGGGATGGATAGACTCCTCTTCACAGTCCACATGGCTGTTCAAGATAGTGATGGTTAGTAAAAGTCGAAAGCTTAAGAAAAGTAATTTTTAAATTAATGGAGGTCATCCGTAAGAGCTAAATGACCTAACTATGACATTTTCTGGTGGTCTAACCTCATCCAAGTATTGAATTTAAAATATAAAACATGTAGATGGATGAGTAAATAGTATTTCATTTGGAATTTCTACTTTAAGTAGCACTTTTGAGTTTTTGATAGCAGTGGAATGACTGCCTTATGGAGAATTTATATCCAACTTCTGAGCTGAGGATTCTATGATTTATATATTGTAAGAACTATTCATTGTTTTATATAGATGGGATTTTTAATGTGGAGGAAACTCACCCAAGAAGGATTTTTAACAGTAAGACAGAAGTCAGTGAGTTCTGTAGGATGTGAATTAGCTGCCCCCAGCATCTAATTAACCAGATATTAGCGCTTCCTCAGCAGTGCAAGTTCTGCCTTCCACCCCCATGTTCAGAGCAGCATCCGCAATCCGTCAAGTGAACAAGCATTTCATTTTATTCGTATATTTTATTTTTTTAAGATTTATTTATTTATTTATGGTAGACATATATAGAGAGAGGCAGAGACACAGGCAGAGGGACAGGCAGGCTCCATGCCGGGAGCCCGACGCGGGACCGATCCCAGGACTCCAGGATCGTGCCCCCGGCCAAAGGCAGGCGCCAAACCGCTGAACCACCCCGGGATCCCCTTATTCGTATATTTTAAATGCTAAAGCAATATACAGTTAGAACAACAAACGAAAAGGAACTGTTAAATTGGTAAACTCATGCGTACCGTCCTGGTTCCCACCATGCCCGCCTCCCTGCCCCCACCGTTCACGGCCCCCTGTGCCCTCTCCAGTGTAGCCCACCCCAGGCGCACCTGCTTCAGTGCCCTACACCCTCGTGCTGGCTTTGGAATGGCCGCGGTCACCACGGGAAGTTTAACTTTCTCTGCCCTCTTGATTTTAACCGAGGAGCCTCCTCAGGGTCCAGTTCCTATTGGGAGCTTTCCAGCCCACGACAATCCCTGCCCGGCAGTCAGGGCAGGGGACCCCCAGTCTCTGGTGGAGGCCACAGTGACCGAGGCCGGGACAGTGCTAGCCTGGTCCCCCAACAATCTGGAGCAGCGCTGCCACACCCGAGCGCCAAGGGAAAGGGTTGCGTGCCCCGGGTTGGGGCGTCCTGGCCTCCAGGGCGTTGGGGCAGCACCAGCTCTTCTGCAAGCCTGGCCTCCTGGGGTCCCTGGCCTCGTGGGGGCCCCGCCTGCGGTGACAATGTAAACCCACCAGCTTATAGACCTTACTTACCGTCAGTGTTTGCCAGCCCTTGAACTAGCACTCTAACTTCCTTCTTCCAATATCCAAGGTAACACTGCAACCTGAACATTTTCCAAAATCCACATAAAACATTTTTTTAAATACTGAGTTACCCTAGAAAGGACTTATTCCAGGAATTCTTGATTTCTGCTTTGTTTTTTTTAATAAATTAATTTTTTATTGGTGTTCAATTTACCAACATACAGAATAACACCCAGTGCTCATCCCATCAAGTGCCCCCCTCAATGCCCGTCATCCATTCACCCCCACCCCCCCGCCCTCCTCCGCTTCCACCACCCCTAGTTCGTTTCCCAGAGTTAGGAGTCTTTCATGTTCTGTCTCCCTTTCTGATATTTCCCACTCATTTCTTCTCCCTTCCCTTCTATTCCCTTTCACTATTATTTATATTCCCCAAATGAATGAGAACATACACTGTTTGTCCTTCTCCGATTGACTTACTTCACTCAGCATAATACCCTCCAGTTCCATCCACGTTGAAGCAAATGGTGGGTATTTGTCGTTTCTAATGGCTGAGGAATATTCCATTGTATACATAGACCACATCTTCTTTATCCATTCATCTTTCTATGGACACCGAGGCTCCTTCCACAGTTTGGCTATTGTGGACATTGCTGCTAGAAACATCGGGGTGCAGGTGTCCCGGCGTTTCATTGCATCTGAATCTTTGGGGTAAATCCCCAACAGTGCAATTGCTGGGTCATAGGGCAGGTCTATTTTTAACTCTTTGAGTAACCTCCACACAGTTTTCCAGAGTGGCTGCACCAGTTCACATTCCCACCAACAGTGCAGGAGGGTTCCCTTTTCTCCGCATCCTCTCCAACATTTCTTGTTTCCTGCCTTGTTTTTTTTTATTTTTTTATTTTTTATTTTTTATTGGTGTTCAATTTACTAACTTACAGAATAACCCCCAGTGCCCGTCACCCATTCACTCCCACCCCCTGCCCTCCTCCCCTTCTACCACCCCTAGTTCGTTTCCCAGAGTTAGCAGTCTTTACGTTCTGTCTCCCTTTCTGATATTTCCCACCCACTTCTTCTCCCTTCCCTTATATTCCCTTTCACTATTATTTATATTCCCCAAATGAATGAGAACATATAATGTTTGTCCTTCTCCGACTGACTTACTTCATTCAGCTAATACCCTCCAGTTCCATCCACGTTGAAGCAAATGGTGGGTATTTGTCATTTCTAATAGCTGAGTAATATTCCATTGTATACATAAACCACATCTTCTTTATCCATTCATCTTTCGTTGGACACCGAGGCTCCTTCCACAGTTTGGCTATCGTGGCCATTGCTGCTGTAAACATCGGGGTGCAGGTGTCCCGGCGTTTCATTGCATTTGTATCTTTGGGGTAAATCCCCAACAGTGCAATTGCTGGGTCGTAGGGCAGGTATATTTTTAACTCTTTGAGGAACCTCCACACAGTTTTCCAGAGTGGCTGCACCAGTTCACATTCCCACCAACAGTGCAAGAGGGTTCCCTTTTCTCCGCGTCCTCTCCAACATTTGTGGTTTCCTGCCTTGTTAATGTTCCCCATTCTCACTGGTGTGAGGTGGTATCTCATTGTGGTTTTGATTTGTATTTCCCTGATGGCAAGTGATGCAGAGCATTTTCTCATATGCATGTTGCCATGTCTGTGTCTTCCTCTGTGAGATTTCTCTTCATGTCTTTTGCCCATTTCATGATTGGATTGTTTGTTTCTTTGGTGTTGAGTTTAATAAGTTCTTTATAGATATTGGAAACTAGCCCTTTATCTGATATGTCATTTGCACTGTCTTCTCCCATTCTGTAGGTTGTCTTTTAGTTTTGTTGACTGTATCTTTGCTGTGCAAAAGCTTCTTATCTTGATGAAGTCCCAATAGTTCATTTTTGCTTTTGTTTCTTTTGCCTTCGTGGATGTATCTTGCAAGAAGTTACTGTGGCCAAGTTCAAAAAGGGTGTTGCCTGTGGATTTCTGCTTTGATACAGGTTTCATGAGCCGTGATAACTGAAACTATGTAGAGTGCATATTTATTTTTACTAAAACTATATGGAGTGCATATTTATTTTTACTAAATGTATAATCATGAACTTTTAAATATGGAGATATATTCTGATGTACTATTATATTTTTGTAGAATTTTGGACAAAGTGTCCAGCCAAGTTCAAGTGAGCCAAAACAGACTATAAGGGGTACTTCTCATGGTAAAGAAGGTATGTGTCAGTTTAAGGTTTTTCTCTGAGCTTTGTTCCCAGCGATTTCACTGCTCTGTGGGCTTTCCCAAGTCTGTTCACACTAGGTGACCGGTAGACTGTGTGGGATTCAAGCTCCCCTTACCCTGCACATTTACACTGTTGCCAGGTTTTTTATTCTAAATAATGATGTATTGAACATCTTTCTACATGAAGCTTTCCCCTGACTTTTCGATCATGTCCATAAGATGGAGATTCCAAGAATTAAAATCACAGTATTTGATATGTCATTGGCACCTAAATAAGGATTTGTTGAATGAAATTCTATGTATTAAGTGATTACTGGATCAGAGGAAATAGGCATTGTTATAGCTCCTTTTACAGATTCTAAAGTATTTTCCTGAGCAATACCATTTAAAACTTTTCTAGGGTGTATGCCAACTTGAGGTAGAATTATTTCTATGATTTGCTTACATGGCAGGCAAAGAAATTCTGTTATATTAGTTTTGAATTATATATCTTTTATAAAAATATGCTTAGTTGTTTATGTATCTTTACTTTTGGTGAATTGGTCCTTCATATTGTTTTTTCCTTTAGATATTGGAGTTTTGGTATTTTCTTACTGATTTCTGCAAATTCTTTAAATATCAAGGGTTCTATTCTTCATATTAATTGCACATGTTTTTATTTCTTTATTATTTATGTTTTACTCCACTTATATGTTTACATTTAGAAGCCTTCCTTTTTTTTTCATTCAACAAACAATCAAGGGATGTCTGGGTGGCTCAGTGGTTGAGCATCTGCCTTCGGCTCAGGGTGTGATCCCCAGTCACAGGATCAAGTCCTGCATCAGGCTCCCCACAGGAACCTACTTCTCTCTCTGCCTGTGTCTCTGCCTCTCTCTCTATCTCTCATGAATAAATAAATAAAATCTTAAAACAACAACAACAAATGAGAGCTAATTTCCCACCTACAACTAGATATTGGATATACAGTAATGCACAAAACACACACAAGTCTTGCCTTTCAAAAACTTAAAGTCTGTTAGGGAAGACTGCCCTTAAATAATTAACTTCTCTTATAGTCTTAGTGATTCTCCATTACTTTTAAGACTAAAGAACCTTCCCAACACAGAAATTCAGAAGCATTTCTTCCTTTCTCCTCTAGATTGCTTTAATGGTTTCATTCATTAAATTAAATTTTTAAAATTTCCTTTGAATTTGTTCAAATGGATGATTTAAAAGAACACTGCAAATAGATTCTTTAATAAGCAACATACTAATTTATTGAGTCATCTGTCCCTGCCCTCAAGACTTTGATGCTTCTTTGACATATGTTAAATTCCTGTACCTATCTGGGTCTATTCCTACGCTTTCAGTTCTTTTCAGCTCATTGTCTGGTTTTCTAACATTTCCTTAAATTCCTTTTCTTTTACTCTTTTATTTATAATTTATCTTGATTGTTATTATAAAGGCAATCTACCTTCTCTTTGAACTACCAATGAATAACAAACCTACTACACAAACATAATCTAAACTTGATGTGTTTTTCCTTTAGCTCAGGATTTTCATTGCCTTACTGCCATCATTTTGAATTTCTGTTTTTTAAACAGAGATGGAAAACTATTAGATATAGATAATGCTGATAAATAAAGTGCAAAGTAATAGAACATTTACTGGGTTTCTATTTGAAAAACATGTCAGTTAAGTAGGTATAAGATCCCAAAGACAAAGGATCAAAGAATAATTAATGTAGAATTTCTGTAGTTTCAGATAGTACTTCTCAGTTTTTGATGGCTGAAAACCTAGTGAGAGCTTCAGTGCCTGAGGATGAAATTCTTACTGTCATGAATAGCAAGCAGCTACAGAAACCAAATCTAGCTTTAAATAAGACCCAGTCATTCAACATCTGTGCACGCTCAGCCAAAGAACAGAAGATCCTACAGTCCCTCAGTCGTCTCAGTGAGAGGTTATACTGTAAGTATGGAAGAACACCTTTTACAAGAAATGTTATATTTTGTACTTAGACTATTTTAATTTAAAATTTAATTTAATTTAATTTAGAGATGCCTGGGTGGCTCAGTGGTTGAGCATCTCCCTTCGGCTCGGGACATGATCCAGAGGTCCTAGGATCGAGTCCCAATCAGGCTCCCCACAGGAAGCCTGCTTCTCCCTCTGCCTGTGTCTCTGCCTCTCCCTCTATGTCTCTCATGAGTAAATAAATAAAATCTTTTTAAAAATGTTTTAAAAAAATGTTTAAACATTTTTAAAAAGATTTTAATTTACAAATTGGAAATAATGTATCCAGATTATTAGCTATTTAAATCAAGTATGTGACAATTAAAAATATACTTGAGTAGGGGTGCCTGAGTGGCTCAGTTGGTTATATAACACTCTTGATTTCAGCTCAGGTTGTGATCTCAGGGTCGTGAGACTGAGCCCCTCATCAGGCTCCTCACTCAGTGGGGAGTCTGCTTGAGGATTCTCTCTTGCCCTCTCCCCTTCCCCCCATTCACACACACATTCTCTCTCCCTCTCTCTATAATAAATAAATAAATAAATAAATAAATAAATAAATAAATAAATAAATAAATAAATAAATTTTTATGTCCATATTATATATATTTGCATATACCTTACTATTTCACATATACCATATTTATGTCATTTATGATGATGTCAGTTTCTTTAACAGGCTTATCTATCTTTTAGTGATGTATAAATACACTTCCATCTCAGCAATGCGACAGGCTAGGTAGCTTTAGTGACCATCCATCGAAAACAACCGTAAATTCTGAATTAAGTACTTTTAAAAATCTTAAATATAACAGGGACACCTGGGTGGCTCAGCAGTGGGGCGTTTGCTTTCGGCTCAGGGCATGATCCTAGGATCTGGGATCGGGTCCTACCTCAGGCTCCCTGCAGGAAGCTGGCTTCTCCCTCTGCCTGTGTCTCTGCCTCTCTCTGTCTCTCATGAATAAATAAATGCAACCTTTAAAAAAGGAAAAACTTAAATATAACATTAGCTGGTTAGAATATAAGCAATTCTTTTGGGTGGGGGGCGAGTGGAGAGAGAGAATCTTAAGCTGACTCCACACTCAGCACAGAGCCCAACGTGGGGCTTGATCTCACAACACTGAGATGACTTGAGCAGAAATCAAGAGTCAGACACTTAACTGACTGAGCCACCCAGGTGCCCTGAATATAAGGAATTCTAAGACCAGGAACTGAATACAGATAAAAACCCAGAAAGTTAAGGAAAATGCTGTAGCTGGCTGTTGTCTTGTGGATATTTATTTAACCCACACACTTTGCTTTTCATGGCTTCACAGATAAAGAAACAGGATACAAAGCCCTGATGGGTAGTCTCCAGAAGATCCTCACCCCATAACGTTGCGCCTCCCAAGGAGCTACACCATACAGTTATATACCCAGGGACCAAGAGGGCTGGGAAAAGCTTCCATATCTGAGTTTCGGGATTGAGCAGATGACAGAGAAAGATGTGCAAGCTTTTCCACCGCCCTCTGTCTCGTGTGTATCTGTGTAGGATGTGGCACATTTTCTTTTCTTTTTTTTTTTTAAGATTTTATTTATTTATTAATAAGAGACCCAGAGAGAGAGAGAAAGGCGCAGAGACACACACAGGCAGAGGGAGAAGGAGGCTCCATGCAAGGAGCCCGACGTGGGACCCGATCCCAGGACTCCAGGATCACTCCCAGGTCCGAAGGCAGGCGCTAAACCACTGAGCCACCCAGGGATCCCCTGTGGCACATTTTCTATGAGATTTTGTTAATAGCAAATCCTTACCAAAGGCAATTCTAAAGAATGCATTTCAGCAGACCAGAAGTAATCTCAGTCTGAGAGGGTAAATTTGAGCAAATGTCATGTAAAACAAACGTTAATAAAGTCATGTGTGTTTCAGAAAGAAAAACATTAGCCTATTAAAATAAATACCTATTAAGAATAGTGTATTCGTTGGGAGAACAAAAATGATACTAGGTTAGTAGGATTCTTCTTAAGGAATTTGGTACAGTTTAACCTTTTTCTATTTGAGTATAACTAACATACAGTGTTATATTAGTTTCAGGTGTTCAATATACTGGTTCCACCTTGTGCACATCACTCAGTGCTCATCATCATAAATGCCCTCCTCCATCCCCATTGCTTGCTTCCCCGTTGCACTGCCCACCTGCCCTCAGGCCACCAGCAGCTTGTTTTCCATAGTTCAGTCTGTTTCTTGGTTTGTCTCTTTTTTTCTTTGCTTATTTGTTTTGTCTCTTAAATTTCACATATGAGTGAAATTTACAGTATTTGTCTTTCTCTGACTTATTTCACATAGCATGATACTCCCTTGGTCAGATTAACTTTAGATAGTGGTAGAGGAAGTATGCTTCTGATAGTTACAAGGGTCACATGTAAAGGACTAGAAATAGAGTATACAATTTTCAAACTGGTTAAGGAGAAAAGTGGCATGCAAAAAAAAAAAGTCAAATTGATCCATGATAAGAACAGAAGAGAGTGAAAAATAAACATAGAAGACATAGGATAAACAGAAAAACTGTGCTATAAAATGGTATATACAAATGTTCTGACAATGAATGTATGTGGATTATATGCTACATTTAAAAGATCTTTTAGGGGTGCCTGGGTGGCTCAGTCGGTGAAGCATCTGCCTTCAGCTCAGGTCATGATCTCAAGGTTCTGGGATAGAGTCCCACGTGGGGCTCAGCTGGGAGTCTACTTCTCTCACTCTGCTGTTCCCATTGTGCTCTCTCTTTCACACACTCTCTCTCTCAAATAATTAAAATATTTAAATAAATATCTTTTTAAAATTTATATTTTATAACATTATATTTTGTTTATAAACACTATATTTAAAACATAAGGATATAGAATAGCTGAAAATAAAAAAGATGGAAAATACCAAGCAAATTCTAACCAAAGGAAAATTAGTTTCAATGTATTATTATCAAACAAAATTGACGATAAAGCAGAAAGCATGCATTAGTAGACATAAAGAGGATCATGATGATCAAAGCTTTAATTCAGGAGAAATATATAAAACATTTTCATTTTATATGCATTTAAAAACATGCCTCAAAATATCTAAAATATGTTTTAGCCATGGTGGGAGATTTCTTTTTTTACATTGCTAGGAATTGATAGAAAAAACAGACTAGATAGTTTGAACACCAATAAAAAATAAATTTATTTTAAAAAAAAGAAAAAACAGACTAGATAGAAAAAAAGAAATGAAATAGATGTGTAAGAATCAAACATGATTAACAAACTTGATTAAAGGGACACATTCTTTACAAATATACATAGAATATGTATTAAAATGAGCCATATACTATACCATAAAACAAGCCTGAAACATTTCAAAGGATTGGAGTTTTGCACAGACTCTGACCACAATGCAATTTAGCTAAAAATGAATAACAAAAAGATAACCATTAACAAGTACATTTCTGGGCACCCAGGTGGCTCAGTCAGTTAAGCATCTGACTCTTGATTTTTGGCTCAGGTCATGATCTCAGTCTCATGACCTTGAGATCATGACCTGAGCCCTGCATCCGGCTCCCCACTCAGCACAAAATCTACTTGTCCCTCTCCCTCTGCTCTTCCCCCTGCTCAACCTCTTTCTCTCCCCCTCTCTCTCTCTCATAAATGAAATCTTTAAAAAAGAGAGAGAAGCACATTTTTAAATAAACTGTGGTTCAAAATAAAATTATTTTCATACCATAATGAAAATTACAGAATATTTTGAAACAGGACAGGAGCATTAGCTCACCTGGGACAGAGTATGGGGGAAAGAAATGCCAGATTCCATAAAAGCTGATGTTAGGAATTCTGCTTAAATGTTTAACAAAGTGCTAAAGGGTAAGTGTGAATTACTATGAGAATGTAAAACCCCTGGGAGCCACAGAAGAGAAGAGTTCACACCCACTTACAGATTCTTCTCCATGAACCTACATGTTCTTCATGAGAGAAGTAGAGAGCAGGGGCACATGGGTGGCTCAGTGGTTGAGCATCTACCTTTGGTCAGGGCAGTGATCCCGGGGTCCTGAGATTGAGTGCCACATCAGGTTCCCTGCAGGGAGCCTGCTTCTCCCTCTGTCTGTGTCTGTGTCTGTGTCTCTGTCTCTGTGTCTCTCATGAATAAATAAAACATTTAAACAATAGATGGGATCCCTGGGTGGCTCAGTGGTTTAGTGCCTGCCTTTGGCCCAAGGCATGATCCTGGAGCCCCGGGATAGAGTCCTGCATCAGGCTCCCTCCATGGAGTCTGCTTTTCCCTCTGCCTGTGTCTCTGCCTCTCTCTCTCTCTCTCTCTCTCTCTCTCTCTCTCTGTCTCCCATGAATAAATAAATAAAATCTTTTTAAAAAAGAGAGAGAGCAGAGCAGGAGATGGTGGAGGGCAGGGACAGGCAGTGTGTGAAATGGGGCCTCAGGGCAGCAGGTGCAGAGGAGGGAGCCATGCTGTGGGGAAGGCGTGAGGCCCGGCACAGTACCTTCTCTCCTACAGAACAATGCAGCAAGCTTTGTGGGTTGCCCCCAGGCTCAAGTGAAGACTGATGGGGGTATGGGGAAGGGGAAAGAAAAAAGCTTCTACTAGGGTTTGGCAGGGGACAGGATGGGCCCAGATCCCCATAAGCCTCCCAATGTTTATTGGAGGACAGGCACAAAAGTCTCTTGCATAAAACATGTTGGAGACAGAAGGCAGAGTTGACAACTATGAAAACAGACAACTTCACTGCTCCTTGCCGTGAGGCCAACAAAACCAAGTGAGCAACAGGAATCTGCTGCTGGGGAGGGCAGGCGCCTACAGAGAGCGCGCTGCTAGTGTGCAGACATCTGGGAAGGCCCAAGGCTGACATGGAGCAGGAAGACCGACAAGAAAAACTTCTGTGAGCCCTGCAGGAGCACAAAATACCAGCAGAGGAACGGGGAACCAGTAGGGACTAAAGGGCACCGTAGCAGCCACAAAGCCCCAACCCAGGGCTGCCCAGCCACACCATCAATGGAGGAGGGCCTCTTGATCTCAGGTTGTTGGTTCAGCCACCATACTGGGCACGGAGCCTACTTTGATCCTGTTGATGAGCCACATTCACTCCAGCTGCCTAGCAGAGGAGGCACAGCCATGTCAAGGCATGAGTACAATTTGCCTTAGTAACCACTTCTAAACATAAAGTTTAGCAGTCAGTCAAATATGAAGAGACACCAAAAAAAAAAAAAAAAAAGCAAGGAAAATATTTTCAAGGGACAAAGCAATCCGCAGACAGAGACACAGAGATGACTCAGACACTGGAAGTCTCAGGTGGGTAATTTTAAATGACTGTGACTAACATGCTAAAGAAAGAAAAGAGATGTGCATGAACACACGGGGAATCTAAAAAGATACGGAAACAGAGTCAGATGGACACATGAGAGAGAAAAATGAAAAATATCACCTCACCAGTAGACTCAACACAGCTGAGGAAAAGAATGAATTTGAAGATAGATGATAGAGAATTTCCAGCTGAAATCCCAGGATGGAAATGAAAAAGATGGTCAGGGAGGGGACAGAGCAGAGGACTGAGAACATTGGGATAGTCTGCAATCCATCAAATCCCCATGTGCAAAGCTGCAGCCACTTTGTGCTGGGAGGAGAAGGTGTCCAAGTCACAGGGAGCCAGAGTCAACACAGCACCCCTCACATGGGCTGAATGCCTGCTTGGGGTCCCAGATAGCACACTGACAGATGGCTAGGAGAACTTCTGGGGTCATTTTCAGACAAATTGTCTGTCACTCCATATTGGAAAAATTGGATACCCAGCAGAGGTTAAATTGAACTGCTATCAAATATACATAAAACTTAGTACCAAATTACTGTGATTAAAGATTAAATATGAAGTAAAATATATAAAGCTTCTAGGAGATAATATTTAAAAATTTTTCTAACCTCAGGTTAAGGAAGTATTTCTTAGAGTGCAAGGAACATAATCCATAGAGGAGAAAATAAATTATTTTTGTTTTTTTTTTGTTTTTTTTTGAGAAAATAAATTATATTAAAATTATAAACTTTTCTTCATATCAGAATATCATTGGAGCACCTGGGTGGCTCAGCCCCTGAAGCAATAGATTCTTGGTTTGGGCATGAGATGGAGCCCCACCTGGCTCTCTGCTGGGCAGGAGTCTGCTCCAGCTTCTCTCTCTCTGCCTCTGCCCTTCCCCCCCCCACATACACGCCTGTTCTCTCTCTCTTCTTGCTCACTCTCTAATACATCTTTTTTAAAAAATCATTAAAAGAATGAATAGACAGGCCACAAAGTGAGAGAATATATTTAGAATACATAGAAGAAGGACTCTTATTCAAAATATGTAAAGAACTATAAATCAATAAGAAAATGAGACAAGAGAACCAAGAGAGGAAGACAGTAGCTTCTCTATGAGAGAAATGTGTGCGATGACCACCAGGCAGGTGTCCCGCACCCTGGTCCAGTGAGGCCCAGTGACATGCTCCAGGGTGTGAGCAGGTGCAGTCTCAGGAGGACACAAGCATACCCTCCATACCCTCTGGGCCAGCGATCTGCCCCTAGCCCACCCAGGTGCATCAAGAGGATGCAGGGGGTAGCACCACCCAGGCACACACACGTCATCATAGAGGAACCGCATGCGGCAAATCCCAGGAGAGTAAAAGCAGGGCAAGTCCGTTCCTCTGGGGCCGGAATACACCTGCTGCGGGGTTAGGGGGTGTCCCCATGGTGGGGGTGGGGCTCAAGGCCCAGGGTGGCATGTCTGCGCACTGCAGGCTGGAGAGGAAGAGCAGGTCGAGACTGAAAACCTCAGTCACCTGTTGTAGACACTCCATGTACTTAGCACTTCCCTGAAAGCATTCTGCTTGAAGTTGTGTTCTCTTTTCTTCGGGGACCCCTGCTATGGACGAGTCTAGGCCCTGAAAAGGCAACAGAGGTGACCGATCACTCAACTCCTGTGCCTTCCCAACTAAACAGACATCTCCTTCCTGACATGCTCCAAGAATGAAATCTCCTTTCGGTTTAAAAAAAGAAGAAAGACAAATGGAAAAGAAAACCCAGTATTTAAATAAAGATTCTAGTAGAATGGTCAAAGTATTAGGAATTCCTTTTTATCAACTTTAGTTTTATGTCATTGTTTTTAAGCAAACTACTTCTATTTCCTACGTAATATAAGTGTAAACACGGTTCCTGGCACAATAGGAAAAAACTCTTAACTCTGTTTTGAGTATTTTAACATACCAGAATTTAGTATCTGATTCTTTAGTTGTTCTTCTCTGTCAATATAGATCACTAAGTTATTTTTGTATCATGGCATAATTCTTTCAGATGTACAAGAAGCCATTTGCAAAAATCCATCCATCAAAAATACCTTATAAATAATACCACTTCTGGTAAGTATTTTAAGAAGCTTTTTTTTTCTCATTTTAGGAAATATCATGATTTCATGTGTAAGAATCCTGTATTGAAATTAATTTTTCTTGAGGTTGGCTTTTAGGGAGGTTTCCTCCCCAATTAACTTTCAACTATATTTTTTTAACTTTCAATTGTAATATGTTTTGTTAGAATCAGCTAATATCCTCTCATTGAAAAGAGATCAAAATATAAAGTTTTTTTATATACAGAATATTTCATTATTCATTGGAATGGAATCAGGTATCAGTGTACTCCTCTAGGATAACTGTGCATGTGTAGCCTAATTAGGAAATTGTTAAGAATTTTACGTTCCCCCCCCCCCGACTTTCATGTCTTCAAAGTTCAAAACTAGACATTGTTATTTGGATTTTTTTCTTTTATCTTTACCGTGACAATTGAATTCTGGTAAAGATCCACATACCAATGGCAGTGTATTACATTAAGGATTTCCCTCTAGCAGGCAAAAGGAACACATGGGGAGTATGTACCAGTCACCAGAATGTGGCTCACAGCCATGTGGGCAGCGCAGCCTTAGGAACTCAGGACATCCTAAGTGGCTGGAGGCACTCAGACAGGTGTGTTGGAAAGGGCGGCTCAAACAAAGACGCTGCCTCTCCTCTCACTGCCCTCCACTGAGCTGTTCAATAAGGAGATGTTTTGTTAGAAAAGTAATGGGATGTTTGCTCAGTTGTTTGTCATCATACACCCTCAGGTCTGAAATCTTGACAAGAAAAAGATCACATGACTATACTTAATTTCTTTTACATAAACAAAGGCATACATTTCTTACCCATGTTTTGGCTGTCCTGGGTACGTAGTAAGGAAGAAGAAGAAAGAGGCTGCCCCTGCCCTCCTGAAGATTTTTACTTCCCTCCAGGCTAATGGTTCTCAGAAATGGCCTTTTTACATGGCATTTATGATGGTGCAACTGTTAGACACAACTCTCATGGCAACTGTCACGTTGACTCCTGCTGTTCACATACTACTAGTTTGGCTTTTTTCTCAGTTTTTCATCCCCACCAATTCATCAATTTCAGTAATTTTTGCAGTGATAATTTGTGTCTGAATTTGTGAGAGTTTTCTGTTCTTTATAACATAAACAGTTCCCATCTTACTCTAGTGAGATCATAGCCATGGTAACGGAGGTCACTCTTTGGTACACTTCAGCTCAACCTGAAAACAGTGTACTGACCCCAGACAACAGGCTGAGCATGAGCTGTAAACACTTCCCAATAAGGAGAGAGAATCGCTCTCTGTGCTCATTGGAGCTCCGTGTGGTTGGAGGGCTCAAGTATCTGTCTCATAGCTGAACAGTTGCAAACGTGAAGGACCACCAAGAGGCTTGGAATCCTCTCTTAGATCTTTCCTGCTCATTATGGCAGTTGGTAACCATGAGTTAGTCCCTTTATCTCCATACATGTTATCCTTCCTTACTTTGTCATCACTGACCTAGGTCAGAAACCATTTATTTTCAGGGGAAATGGTATAAAATCATAGAATTTTTAACTGCCCAATTAAACAGCTGATGTTAAAAGTACCCCATCTCTCCCCCCAATCCAAATTACTTCATTTGCCATATTCTGCATGGGGATTTGAGCATTTTAGCCTTGCTTGCCCTTTTTCTACTATGTTTATCTTTTTTACACTTCAGTTGGTTTCACTGATTGTTGACATTTTGTCATGCTTGCTTTATCCAATAGATGGAAGGATGGATGGAAGAATAGAATAAATAGAAGAGGAAAGGAGTGGATAGAGATTCATACATATATACACACACACAAATGTACATTTTAATGAACCGTTTAAAAGTCAATTTTAGACAAGATGATACCTTCCCACTAAATACTGAAGCATACATGTTCTAAGAACAGACATTCTCCTGCATAACCACAACACCGTCATCACACCCAAGAAATTTAACATTGATATAATACTGCCTGATACACACTCCATTTCAGAATTCTCCAGTTCAAAAACAAAATGTCGTTTGTGGCTATTTTATTTCTCTGATGCAAGATGTAGGATGCAGCCCAGGATTATGCATTGTATATGGTCCTCTTGTCTCTTAACCTAGAAGAGTCTCTTCTTTCCCAGTCTTTCATGCACAATGACACTTTTGAAGAGTCCAGGCCAGTTGTGTTGTTGACGGTCTCATGATTTGAAGCTTTCTGATTGTTTTCTCACAGGTTAACATTTATGACAGATGCAAAGTTTGTGTTCTTATAGTATGTTTGTTTTCATTTTATCACCTACTTGATTCTACCTGAATCTTGCTTTCAGGTTTTCTATTTAGCTGCTTATAATTTGAGTTCAGAAGACTGTTGTCCAAGCTTTTAGAGTTGTGTTTAAAGCAAGATTAAATACGTGCTTTGTACCTCCCCCAGGAATAAAGTGCATGGGCTTTAGATACATTTTGGTTTGTGTCTTCATCATAAGTGTAGTCTTTAGTTCCCATCACCTGGTCTTTTGAAAGCTTTTAAAATTTGTTCCTGTATCTCCATCAAAATTCCAAACAAGTAAAATTATTTAATGTGTAAGCTCTAGAAAGGCAATATGTAATCATATTCCTATACTTTCTGTATATGACACAAGAGGCCACCAAAGCTTACCTCATTTTTCCCAGGACAACTGTGGTATAGTCTAGTTCTCATCAATGGAGATCTTTCTAAAAAAGATCTCCATCTCTCCATATAAGGGCAGAAATATCTTTATTTTATAAATTTATTTTTTATTGGTGTTCAATTTGCCAACATATAGAATAACACCCAGTGATCATCCCGTCAAGTGTAATGGCAGAAATATCTATTCAAGGAGGAGGGGCAAGAGGGCGGAAGAGTAGGGTCCCTAAATCACCTGTCCACACCAAATTACCTAGATAACCTTCAAATCATCCTGAAAAATCTACGAATTCGGCTTGAGATTTAAAGAGAGAACGGATGGAATGCTACAGTGAGAAGAGTTCGCGCTTCTATCAAGGTAGGAAGACAGAGAAAAAGAAATAAAGAAACAAAAGGCCTCCAAGGGGGAGGGGCCCCGCGAGGAGCCAGGCTGAGGCCGGGGCGAGTGTCCCCAGAACAGGAGAGCCCCGTCCCGGAGTAGCAGGAGCTGCACCAACCTTCCCGGGGGGAAAGGGGCTCCAGGGAGTTAGAGCAGGACCCCAGGAGGGCGGGGATGCCCTCGGGCTCCCTGGGACACTAACAGACACCTGCGCGCCCAGGAGAGTGCACCATACCCTGCGGCCGAGCTCCCTAAAAGACTGCAGCTCTCCACAGAGACCTGGCAGGCCAGAAAGGGCTGGCAGGATATATTCAGGGTCCTAAATGAGAAGAACATGCAACCAAGAATACTTTATCCAGCAAGGCTCTCATTCAAAATGGAAGGAGAGATAAAGAGCTTCCAAGACAGGCAGCAACTAAAAGAATATGTGACCTCCAAACCAGCTCTGCAAGAAATTTTAAGGGGGACTCTTAAAATTCCCCTTTAAGAAGAAGTTCAGTGGAACAATCCACAAAAACAAGGACTGAGGAGATATCATGATGACACTAAACTCATATCTGTCAATAGTAACTCTGAACGTGAACGGGCTTAATGACCCCATCAAAAGGCACAGGGTTTCAAACTGGATAAAAAAGCAGGACCCATCTATTTGCTGTCTACAAGAGACTCATTTTAGACAGAAGGACACCTACAACCTGAAAATAAAAGGTTGGAGAACCATTTACCCTTCAAATGGTCCTCAAAAGAAAGCAGGGGTAGCCATCCTTCGATCAGATAAGCTAAAATTTACCCTGAAGACTGTAGTGAGAGATGAAGAGGGACAGTATATCATACTTAAAGGATCTATCCAACAAGAGGACTTAACAATCCTCAATATTATATGCCCCGAATGTGGGAGCTGCCAAATATTTAAACCAATTAATAACCAAAGTGAAGAAATACTTAGATAAGAATACACTTATACTTGGTGATTTCAATCTAGCTCTTTCTACCCTTGATAGGTCTTCTAAGCACAACATCTCCAAAGAAACGAGAGCTTTATTTTTTTATTTATTTTTTATTTTTTTTTTTTGAAACGAGAGCTTTAAATGATACACTGGACCAGATGGATTTCACAGATATCTACAGAACTTTACATCCAAACTCAACTGAATACACATTCTTCTCAAGTGCACATGGAACTTTCTCCAGAATAGACCACATACTGGGTCACAAATCGGGTCTGAACCAATACCAAAAGATTGGGATCATCCCCTGCATATTCTCAGACCATAATGCCTTGAAATTAGAACTAAATCACGAGAAGTTTGGAAGGACCTCAAACACGTGGAAGTTAAGGACCATCCTGCTAAAAGAGGAAAGGGTCAACCAGGAAATTAAGGAAGAATTAAAAAGCTTCATGGAAACTAATGAGAATGAAGATACAACCGTTCAAAATCTTTGGGATGCAGCAAAAGCAGTCCTAAGGGGGAAATACATCGCAATACCAGCATCCATTCAAAAACTGGAAAGAACTCAAATACAAAAGCTAACCTTACACAAAAAGGAGCTAGAGAAAAAACAGCAGATAGATCCTACACCCAGCAGAAGAGAGAGTTAATTAAGATTCGAGAAGAACTCAATGAAATCGAGACCAGAAGAACTGTGGAACAGATCAACAGAACCAGGAGTTGGTTCTTTGAAAGAATTAATAAGATAGATAAACCATTAGCCAACCTTATTAAAAAGAAGAGAGAGAAGACTCAAATTAATAAAATCATGAATGAGAAAGGAGAGATCACTAACAACACCAAGAAATAAAAACGATTTTAAAACCATATTATGAACAGCTATACGCCAGTAAATTAGGCAATCTAGAAGAAATGGACGCATTCCTGGAAAGCCACAAACTACCAAAACTGGAACAGGAAGAAAGAGAAGACCTGAACAGGCCAATAACCAGCGAGGAAATTGAAGCAGTCATCAAAAACCTCCCAAGACACAAGAGTCCAGGGCCAGACTCCAGGAAGCCATCCCTGGGGAATTCTATCCAACGTTTAAAGAAGAAACCATACCTATTCTACTAAAGCTGTTTGGAAAGATAGAAAGAGATGGAGTACTTCCAAATTCAATCCAAATTCGTTCTATGAGGCCAGCATCACCTTAATTCCAAAACCAGACAAAGACCCCACCAAAAAGGAGAATTATAGACCAATATCCCTGATGAACATGGATGCAAAAATTCTCAACAAGATACTAGCCAATACAGAATTAATATTGTGAAAATGTCAATGTTACCCAGGGCAATTTACACGTTTAATGCAATCCCTATCAAAATACCATGGACTTTCTTCAGAGAGTTAGAACAAATTATTTTAAGATTTGTGTGGAATCAGAAAAGACCCCGAATAGCCCGGGGAATTTTAAAAAAGAAAACCATAGCTGGGGCCATCACAATGCCAGATTTCAGGTTGTACTACAAAGCTGTGGTCATCAAGACAGTGTGGTACTGGCACAAAAACAGACACATGGATCAATGGAACAGAATAGAGAACCCAGAAGTGGAACCTCAACTTTATGGTCAACTAATATTCGATAAAGGAGGAAAGACTATCCATTGGAAGAAAGACAGTCTCTTCAATAAATGGTGCTGGGAAAATTGGACATCCACATGCAGAAGAATGAAACTAGACCACTCTCTTGCACCATACCCAAAGAGAAACTCAAAATGGATGAAAGATCTAAATGTGAGACAAGATTCCATCAAAATCCTAGAGGAGAACACAGGCAACACCCTTTTTGAACTTGGCCACAGTAACTTCTTGCAAGATACATCCACGAAGGCGAAAGAAACAAAAGCAAAAATGAACTATTGGGACTTCATCAAGATAAGAAGCTTTTGCACAGCAAAGGATACAATCAACAAAACTAAGACAACCTACAGAATGGGAGAAGGTATTTGCAAATGACGTGTCAGATAAGGGGCTAGTTTCCAATATCTATAAAGAACCTATTAAACTCAACACCAAAGAAACAAACAATCCAATCATGAAATGGGCAAAAGACATGAAGAGAAATCTCACAGAGGAAGACACAGACATGGCCAACATGCACATGAGAAAATGCTCTGCATCACTTGCCATCAGGGAAAATCAAATCAAAACCACAATGAGATACCACCTCACACCAGTGAGAATGGGGAAAATTAACAAGGCAGGAAACCACAAATGTTGGAGAGGATGTGGAGAAAAGGGAACCCTCTTGCACTGTTGGTGGGAATGTGAACTGGTGCAGCCACTCTGGAAAACTGTGTGGAGGTTCCTCAAAGAGTTAAAAATAGACCTGCCCTATGACCCAGCAATTGCACTGTTGGGGATTTACCCCAAAGATACAGATGCAATGAAACGCCGGGACACCTGCACCCCGATGTTTCTAGCAGCAATGGCCACAATAGCCAAACTGTGGAAGGAGCCTCGGTGTCCATAGAAAGATGAATGGATAAAGAAGATGTGGTCTATGTATACAATGGAATATTCCTCAGCCATTAGAAACGACAAATACCCACCATTTGCTTCGACGTGGATGGAACTGGAGGGTATTATGCTGAGTGAAATGAGTTAATCGGGGAAGGACAAACATTATATGTTCTCATTCATTTGGGAAATATAAATAATAGTGAAAGGGAATAGAAGGGAAGGGAGAAGAAATGTGTGGGAAATATCAGAAAGGGAGACAGAACATAAAGACTCCTAACTCTGGGAAACGAACTAGGGGTGGTGGAAGGGGAGGAGGGCGGGGGGTGGGGGTGAATGGGTGCCGGGCACTGAGGGGGCACTTGACGGGATGAGCACTGGGTGTTATTCTGTATGTTGGTAAATTGAACACCAATAAAAAATTAATTTATTTAAAAAAATATCTATTCAAGAATATTTGTTGGTTTGGAGTTGTTGCAGGTAAGCTTTTTATTAATGTTTTTTATTTTATTTTACATTTCCACCCCAGTGTTTTCACCCATACAAACTTATAAGAATTTTGTTTTTAAATGATAGTATATGTCATATATGTGTAGCTTTATAATTTACATGCTATTATGTAGTTAATTCAGGGACTGAATTTCTCATCAAGCAACATTAATTATATAATAAATCTACCAGCTCCCCCAATACTGCAAACTCAAATGCCATTGCTTTAAGATTCAAGAATTTTTGTTTAATTCTCAAAAATCATGTATCTCTCTGGAAAATTCACAACCTGGGTGAAGTTTCTATATTAACCCACCACCCTACACCCCCACATGGGTGTTTTTGTTACCATTTTTTGTGTCCCCCCGCCATTCTGTAACCCTTTGTGGGTTTTTTTCTCCCACAGAGTATGGTGGTGGTGATTTAGGTTTCTTCTCTAGGCAGAAAAGTGAACTGATATATTCATTCATGCTAAGGTATTTAGCATGAATTTTCAAAGATTTATCATTTTAAAAATCACTTAAAAGATTTAAAACCATTTAAATCATTTAAAAGCAATATCTGGAAAGAACTCTGGTGAATTTCTAAAAACGGGATTTTAGTGGGATTTCGGAATACTTTTGAGCAGGAAAGTCTCAGCATCTCTCACACCTCAGGCATCAGCCAACTCAGCTTGGAGCAGGCGCTGTTCTGAGATTTCAGAGGACCAAATTCCAGCCCACCCTTCCTCCTCGTCCCTTCCCTGGTCACTCCTATCCCTCTGCATCCTCTGAGACAGTCACTCCTGTAGAGCACTGAGCACAGAGCTTGTGGTACAGTTCCCGAGAACCACAGCTCGGGTTCCAGCATCATTATTGCCTCTATTATAATCATCTTATCTGTTCACATTGTCTCAAAAAAAGGAAACGTTCCTCAAACTACTTGAGTGAAATCTATATGGGAAGCATAACTTTAACTTGTAAATAATAGGAATCATTCTAACTTTGATTTGTAACAATTTGTAGTCCCACTTGACTCTCCTCTTACACTATGAATCTTCAGTTCCAGGCAAATTTAATGGGTTGTCCTCCAAGTCTGCAGTACTCTATTCCGCCCCCATGTTTTGCTCATACTTTGCTGATTTTCACACCCGGTTCCGAACTGCACTAGTTATACTTCTGTTCTGCTTTCTTAATCCAACCTAAGTGCCAACTTAATGTCACTTCCCTCATGAAACCCTCCATAAGCAATCCCTCCATAAGCAATCCACACTCTCCTCTGAATGCATTACTGTGTATCGCTGGTTTTGTATTTCTGCTCCATAGGTATTTTCATTAGTTGTCTTTTTACATGGTTAATCTTCTTTGCAACTATATTCTTGAGGCTGTTCTTCCACTTACCTGTCCATCTCACAGAAACTAGCACATACTACTAAATACTTGAAAATATTGGTTGAGACTTTATGACTTATTTATACATAGTCTTTGTGGGGTTTTTTTGTTTTGTTTTGTTTAAGATTTTATGTATTTGACAGAGACAGAGAGCACAAGTAGGCAGAGCGGCAGGTAGAGGGAGAAGCAGACTCCTTACTGAGCAGGGAGCCTGATGCGGGACTCAATTCAAGGAGCCTGGAATCATGACCTGAGCCCAAGGCAGATGCTTAACTAACTGAGCCGCCCAGCTGCCCCATATACATGGTCTTTGAATACAAATTATCTGCCTTTTTCAGACTGCAATAAAATTAGGTGATTTATTTGAACTTGAAACTTTAAAAAATAATAATCTGAAACAAGATTTTATGCTCCATAAAAAAAAAAAAACACTATCTCTGGAGTTCTTCCAAAGCCCTTTGGTGAATGTTAATATTTAATCAAATCAATACTTGTTAGAGGCAACTGAACATTGTTGAGCTATAATTAGAAAGAAGCAAGGAAGCCTGTTATGGGGTTCCTGCCATTGAGAAGTACTTTGCCCAATGGCTTCACACACTCTTGTTTAATCTTCTAAGTGAGAGACATCAAAAAAATTTTTCACGTTTGAGAAATGTCCAGTGGAAGAGCTAGAATTGGCACTTTGCCTTGTTCCCCTCAAAATCTCTTCTACCTTTTATAATTCTTATTTAAATTTTTGACACCATTGTCCTCCAGATTTCTCAGAAATCTGTGTCTCATCCAGGCTTCTATTCTCCCATACCCACAGGCAATAAATCATCCTAATTATACTTAATAAATGTACCTCAAATCCACTCTTCATTCCTACTGGTAGTGTCATATTTTAAGAATGTGTCTCACCTAGATCCTTTCAACAGCCTCCATGTGGGCTCTCTCCAGGGCATCTTTCACACCATCACCACCAGAATGATCTTTGCAAAACATGAATATGAACAGATCAGGCTCCAGCCTAAAACCCAACGTCAGCAGTTACCCATCACCTGAACGATGATGCATTCATGACCTTCCCACCCACACCTCCGCTCACATGCTACTGAGCTCAGGTCGGTTTCCCAAGAACTCCCTGTGTCCCTGCAGAGCCCTCCACTGCCCCCCAGGGCTTGCCTTCCTGCATGCTTCTCCCCTACTCCTTCTTTGAGGCTTGATTTCAGCGCCATCTAGAATTTAGTGTCCTCTTTTTGGCAACCAGAGCAGCCTGATTTTTTGTTTTCGCACAAGTTATACTGGTCCGTTTTTCTTCATTGAACAGGTATTGCCCGAGTTCTTTCCACATGTCAGCATTCTGTTAGGGCCAAACGAGAACGAGGAAAACACTTTCCTGCCTGCAAGCCTCTCGCACTCACAGAGACAACATGCAAACCTTGTACCCTAGGAGGGTTGCAGGCGGGTATCCTGAATATGTCTGCCATGATCATTCTAAAAACTATGAATCTTAGAAAGGGAGACAGAACATAAAGACTCCTAACTCTGGGAAACGAACTAGGGGTGGTGGAAGGGGAGGTGGGCGGGGGTGGGAGTGAATGGGTGATGGGCACTGAAGTGGGCACTTGACGGGATGAGCACTGGGTGTTATTCTATATGTTGGCAAATTGAACACCAATAAAAAATAAATTTATAAAAAATAATAATAAATAAAATAAAATAAAAATAAAAACTATGAGTCTTAGAAGCAGAATTTTCATTGTGGAATATTTTATTTTTTAAAATAAATTTTAAGAATTTATGAATTTAATTAATTTTTAACAATTGCCCTCCCAGCAACTTACTTCTTTAACCCAATGTATGTTGTTAAACTACTCCTAGGGTGTTCTGTGAGCTGCATTTCCCTGCATTGAACATTTACACAGAAGATTATGATAAAAAGCACCTCTTAAGCACATTTTACCAATAGAGCAAAGATCCTGAATTATTATAATTAGTATGATGCCTTCCATGGCATGGTATTAATGTGAGACTGATGTATATGTAGTACTTGGGAATTTGAGTTGTGAGCTTGTGTTACTACAATCTGTCCTCTGTGGAGAGATCCATGTGTTAAAGCCTATGACTACTGCAGTGAAATAATATTGTGCCATTCTGTTACAGAACAGCCAGCCAAGGGGCCGCCCATCGCTAGGTGTTGGATCCAGAATGCAGAGAAAATACTGACAAAGTTTAACAGCGGGTATTACATGGAGTCGTGATTGTGGACAATCTCCTGTAAAATATAGCATAGGTTTCCGCATTTGTTATTGATTTAAGATACTATAACCATAAAATAAAGGTAAATCATAACATGGTAATGAAGATAAATTGACTAGTGTACATTTATGCTATAAGGTTATGTATTTTATTGATAAATACATTTTTAGTGAATGGAAATGCTTCATTGTTTTTAATGAGCATGCCACTGAAAATAAATTCATTATATTTACAAATAAAACACAGGATATTTTGTTATTCAAATTATGTATTAGCTATAGTTGTAAAGCTTTGTTTTTCTGAAATTCCTAATAAATTCTATTAAATTTTGGTACAGTGGTGTAAAAAGTTTATGGTTAATCAATATCCTGCATAAATAGTAAAGCTATTTGTCTAAGACTTCAAAGGATCTCTGTACTTTGGAGGTGTTGCCAAGAGGTTTTAATTAAGAAAACCAAGAGAAACTCTTTGTGTGATTCTAGATGTTTTTTCATAGAATCATGATAATCTCCTGTATCTTTTTATCTTCCCTCACCCGTCTCCAATTCAGGCTCTCATCTGGACTACTTCAAGTTGAATTTCTCACCTCTCCCACTAGGAAAGCTGGCAGAGTGGCATTTCTAAAGTGTGGAATGGCCAGAGTAAAAATCAATGATACCGATCCCATCTTAGGGGTGCCTGGGGGGCTCAGTCGGTGGAGTGTCTGACCTGTAGTCTCAGCTCAGGTCTTGATCTCAGGGTCATGAGTTCAGGTCCCACAATGGGTTCCTATCTTAAACCTTGTCAGCCCTTTCCTTTTGGCCACTGGAGCGAGCGTACTTATCCCTAGTGCTCCATGCTGACGTCACCTTTCCCCAGTGCTCACTAATGCCCAGGCAGCAGACCCTTGCAGGCCCCCAGCCAGGACCTGTGTGTCTCTGCCCCAGCACACACTGTTGACCTAGCTCTGAATGTCTTCCTTCTCTCTCCACTGGCACCTGCCTGAATCATGTTCACTCATTCTCTTAAATTCTGCTCATGTTGAAATTTCTCCAATATTTCCTAATAATCCTCTACCAAATTGGGATACATTTTGTCCTTGACATTCTGAACTGTAATTATTTGTGTATCTCTCTTCTAGATAAATTGCTCCTGGCAGAGAGAGGTTGTCATTCATGTCTGTGCCCTTGGGAATTAACGTAGGGGATATAGTGAGAGATCACAATAATGAATGAAGGGAAAATAGTTGTTTAGTTTATCAAGCTCTGCTACCTGCTAGGTGCTGCTCCATGTATTAGGGATACAGACAAAGCTAAAGTAATTATTTTTTTCTATCATAGAACTGACATTATAGTAGGGAATACTGAGTTAAACATAAGATGCCACTGGAGGGATATAATGCATGCTGAATGAAAACCAGAGCATGTCAAGGGGGCTGAGTACTGGGGTGCTGCTTTAGACAAACAGGGTGGCCAGAGAAAGTCTCTGAGAAGGTGATATTTGTGCAAATATGCAAGTGAAGTGAAGGGAAGGAAGCCAACCATGGCCACAGAGGGAAAACATCAGCCAAAGAGCAGGAGGTAGTGATTCTCCTAGACTATTTCAGAGCGGTGCTCAGGGACAGGGCCTCACAAACACTAATGCATCTTCTGTCACCTGTAGTCAGTGGTAAAACGCATCTCCTAGTCTGATAGGTCTATGGTGGGAGCACGACAATAGCGCTGCTGCCCCAGGCCAGAGCATAACCTGGCTGCATGTTTAAATCACTCTGATGCCTGGTTTTCTCCAAAGTGAAATTTGGGCATTTAGATTTTGTAAATCTCCCCAAAAGAATTGTAATGAGCCACCAAGGTTCAGAAACAGTGGTTTAGAAGCCACAGTGAGAAACAAGTAATGGGACTGGGGCATGCAAAGGATTCTGGCCCCATGAGCACCACCAGCAAACCATCTGGGTACATCCCCAGCCATGAACTCAATATACACGGGTGGCTGTCCTGCCCTGGACACTGTGCTTCTGGCCCCTTGTCCCTAGCTGCTCCAGGTATTTCCCTCCTGGGGCTAGAGGGCTGCACTAGAAGAGATCAGTGGGGCTCACAGCACCAGCATGCCTGATGCTGCTACTCAGCTGCCCTTCTTGTTTCAGTTGTTAAATGTTCAGTGCTGATCCCCTGCCACATGTGGGCTGCATTCTCATACTGCCTCCTGATGGGAGACATAGCCCTGTGCCATTGGAGGGACTGGCTTCTTTCCACCTTTCCAGGTTAGAACCCACAAATCGGGGGAGGGGGCAAGATAGCAGAAGAGTAGGGTCCCCAAGTCACCTGTCCCCACCAAATTACCTAGATAACCTTCAAATCATCCTGAAAACCTACGAATTCAGTCTGAGATTTAAAGAGAGAACAGCTGGAACGCTACAGTGAGAAGAGTTCACGCTTCTATCAAGGTAGGAAGATGGAAAAAATAAAATAAATAAAATAAAATAAAATAAAATAAAATATAAAATAAAATAAAAAAAATAAAATAAAATAAAATAAAATAAAATAAAATAAAATAAAATAAAATAATAACATCCAAGGGGAGGGGCCCCGCGAGGAGCGGGCTAAGGCAAGTGTCCCCAGGACTGGAAAGCCCCATCCTGGAGAAGCACGAGCTTCACCAATCTTCCCCGACGGAAAGGCGCTCGCAAGGAGTTGGAACAGGAGCCCAGGAGGGGCGGGGATGCCCTCAGGCTCCCAGGGGCACTAACAGACACCTGCGCCCCGGGTAGAGCGCACCACACCCCGCGGCCGGGCTCCCTAAAGGGCCCGGGAGCAGCTCCGGCAGCGGCTCCATGCGGAGGGGGCTGCGCGGCCCCAGGAGCGCCATTCCAGATTCCAGCGGCGCAGGCCCCGGAGCCCAGGGCGCCGGGGACACAACCCAGGATCCGGCGCTCCCCCCGGGACAGGCGGAGCCCGGGGGGACACAGGGCAGTTAGGACGCTCCTGCCACGGGGCAGCCCCGAGCTGTGCAGATCAGCGGCCCCGCCCCCGGAGCATCCAGGCACCTGCAGACTGGGAGCTGCGGTAGTTACTGCGGGAGCTGACTCCAGGCTGGAGAGCTGGCCTCTGCCAGGGTGTTGTTCCTCCTGGGGCCTCACAGGATAAACAACCCCCGCTGACCCTCACAGTGGCCTACAGGAAAAACAACTCCCACTGAGCCCTGCACCAGGCAGGGGGCTGAGCAGCACCCCCAGGTGCACACACCTGAGAACCAGCACAGCAGACCCCTTCCCCAGAAGACCAGCTAGACAGACAGGGGAAATCAAGTTTTTGACCAAGCAGCACTGGAAAGTTTCAGGGGAAATCGAGGGATTTACAGTATATAGAGTCAAGGATACTCCCCCTTGTTTTTTGTTTCCTGTTTGCTCCCCCTGCCCTTTCTTTTTTTTCCTCCTCTTCTTTTTTTTTCTTTTTCCTCTTCTCTCTTTTTCTCCGTTTTTCAATACAACTTGTTTTTGACCACTCTGCTTTGAGCAAAATGACTAGAAGGAAAAACTCACCTCAAAAGAAAGAATCAGAAACAGTCCTCTCTCCCACAGAGTTACAAAATCTGGATTACAATTCCATGTCAGAAAGCCAATTCAGAAGCACAATTATAAAGCTACTGCTGGCTCCAGAAAAAAGCATAAAGGACTCAGGAGACTTCATGACTGCAGAATTTAGATCTAATCAGGCAGAAATTAAAAATCAATTAAATGAGATGCAATCCAAACTGGAGGTCCTAACGACCAGGGTTAACAAGGTAGAAGAACGAGTGAGTAACATAGAAGACAAGTTGATGGCAAGGAGGGAAACTGAGGAAAAAAGAGAAAAACAAAAGATCATGAGGATAGGTTAAGGGAAATAAATGACAGCCTCAGAAGGAAATATATACGTTTAATTGGGGTTCCCAAGGCGCCAAAAGGGACAGAGGTCCAGAATACGTATTTGAAGAAATCATAGCTGAAAACTTTCCTAATCTGGGAAGGGAAACAGGCATTCAGATCCAGGAAATAGAGAGATTCCCCCCCTAAAATCAATAAAAACCATTCAACACCTCGACATTTGATAGTGAAGCTTGCAAATTCCAAAGATAAAGAGATCTTTGAAGCAGCAAAAGACAAGAAATCTCTAACTTTTATGGGGAGAAACATTAGATTAACAGCAGACCTCTCCACGGAGACCTGGCAGGCCAGAAAGGGCTGGCAGGATATATTCAGGGTCCTAAATGAGAAGAACCTGCAGCCAAGAATACTTTATCCAGCAAGGCTCTCATTCAGAATAGAAGGAGAGATAAAGAGCTTCCAGGATAGGCAGAAACTGGAAGAGTATGTGACCACCAAACCAGTTCTCCAAGAAATATTAAGGAGGATTCTGTAATAGAAAGAGGAAGTCCAAGGGAACAATCCACAAGACAGGGGCTGAATAGGTATCATGATGACACTAAATTCATATCTTTCAATAGTAACTCTGAACGTGAACGGGCTTAATGACCCCATCAAAAGGCGCAGCATGTCAGACTGGATAAAAAAGCAAGACCCATCTATTTGCTGTCTACAAGAGACTCACTTTAGACATAAGGACACCTACAACCTGAAAATAAAAGGTTGGAGAACCATTTACCATTCAAATGGCCCTCAGAAGAAAGCAGAGGTAGCCATCCTTATATCAGATAAATTAAAGTTTATCCCAAAGACTGTAGTGAGAGATGAAGAGGTACAGTATATCATACTTAAAGGATCTATCCAACAAGAAGACTTAACAATCATCAATATTTATGCCCCAAATATGGGAGCTGCCGAAGTATGTCAATCAATTAATAACCAAAGTTAAGATATACTTAGATAATAATACACTTATACTTGGTGACTTGAATATAGCACTTTCTACAATCAACAGGTCTTCTAAGCACAACATCTCCAAAGAAACAAGAGCTTTAAATGATACACTGGACCAGATGGATCTCACAGATATTTACAGAACCTTACATCCAAATGCAACTGAATACACATTCTTCTCAAGTGCACATGGAACTTTCTCCAGAATAGACCACATACTGGGTCACAAATCAGGTCTTAAACGATACCAAAAGATTGGGATCGTCCCCTGCATATTTTCAGACCATAATGCTTTGAAATTAGAACTAAATCACAAGAAGAAGTTTGGAAGGATTTCAAGCATGTGGAGGTTAAGGACCATCCTGCTAAAAGAGGAAAGGGTCAACCAGGAAATTAAGGAAGAATTAAAAAGATTCATGGAAACTAATGAGAATGAAGATACAACTGTTCAAAATCTTTGGGATGCAGCAAAAGCAGTCCAGAGGGCGAAATACATCGCAATACAAGCATCCATTCAAAAACTGGAAAGAACTCAAATACAAAACTTAACCTTACACATAAAGGAGCTAGAGAAAAAACAGCAGATAGATCTCAGCAGAAGAAGAAAGTTAATTAAGATTCGAGAAGAACTCAATGAAATCGAGACCAGAAGAACTGTGGAACAGATCAACAAAACCAGGAGTTGGTTCTTTGAAAGAATTAATAAAATAGATAAACCATTAGCCAGCCTTATTAAAAAGAAGAGAGAGAAGACTCAAATTAATAAAATCATGAATGAGAAAGGAGAGGTCGCTACCAACACCAAGGAAATACAAACAATTTTAAAAACATATTATGAACAGCTATACGCCAATAAATTAGGCAATCTAGAAGAAATGGACGCATTCCTGGAAAGCCACAAACTACCAAAACTGGAACAGGAAGAAATAGAAAACCTGAACAGGCCAATAACCAGGGAGGAAATTGAAGCAGTCATCAAAAACCTCCCAAGACACAAGAGTCCAGGGCCAGATGGCTTCCCTGGGGAATTCTATCCAACGTCTAAAGAAGAAACCATACCTATTCTACTAAAGCTGTTTGGAAAGATAGAAAGAGATGGAGTACTTCCAAATTCAATCCAAATTCGTTCTATGAGGCCAGCATCACCTTAATTCCAAAACCAGACAAAGACCCCACCAAAAAGGAGAATTATAGACCAATATCCCTGATGAACATGGATGCAAAAATTCTCAACAAGATACTAGCCAATAGGATCCAACAGTACATTAAGAAGATTATTCACCATGACCAAGTGGGATTTATCCCCGGGATGCAAGGCTGGTTCAACACTCATAAAACAATCAGTGTGATTCATCATATCAGCAAGAGAAATACCAAGAACCATATGATCCTCTCATTAGATGCAGAGAAAGCATTTGACAAAATACAGCGTCCATTCCTGATCAAAACTCTTCAGAGTGTAGGGATAGAGGGAACATTCCTCAACATCTTAAAAGCCATCTACAAAAAGCCCACAGCAAATATCATTCTCAAAGGGGAAGCACTGGGAGCCTTTCCCCTAAGATCAGGAACAAGACAGGGATGTCCACTCTCACCACTGCTATTCAACATAGTACTGGAAGTCCTAGCCTCAGCAGTCAGACAACAGAAAGAAATAAAAGGCATTAAAATTGGAAAAGAAGAAGTCAAACTCTCCCTCTTCACAGATGACATGATACTGTACATAGAAAACCCAAAAGACTCCACCCTAAGATTGCTAGAACTCATACAGCAATTCAGCAGTGCGGCAGGATACAAAATCAACGCCCAGAAGTCAGAGGCATTTCTCTACAGTAACAATCAGACTGAAGAAGAGAAATTAAGGAGTCAATCCCATTTACAATTGCACCCAAAAGCATAAGATACCTAGGAATAAACCTAACCAAAGAGGTAAAGGATCTATACCCTAAGAACTACAGAACACTTCTGAAAGAAATTGAGGAAGACACAAAGAGATGGAAAAATATTCCATGCTCATGGATTGGCAGAATTAATATTGTGAAAATGTCAGTGTTACCCAGGGCAATTTACACGTTTAATGCAATCCCTATCAAAATACCATGGACTTTCTTCAGAGAGTTAGAACAAATTATTTTAAGATTTGTGTGGAATCAGAAAAGACCCCGAATAGCCAGGGGAATTTTAAAAAAGAAAACCATATCTGGGGGCATCACAATGCCAGATTTCAGGTTGTACTACAAAGCTGTGGTCATCAAGACAGTGTGGACCTGGCACAAAAACAGACACTTAGATCAATGGAACAAAATAGAGAACCCAGAAGTGGACCCTGAACTTTATGGTCAACTAATATTCGGTAAAGGAGGAAAGACTATCCACTGGAAGAAAGACAGTCTCTTCAATAAATGGCGCTGGGAAAATTGGACATCCACATGCAGAAGAATGAAACTAGACCACTCTCTTGCACCATACACAAAGATAAACTCAAAATGGATGAAAGATCTAAATGTGAGACAAGATTCCATCAAAATCCTAGAGGAGAACACAGGCAACACCCTTTTTGAACTTGGCCACAGTAACTTCTTGCAAGATACATCCACGAAGGCAAAAGAAACAAAAGCAAAAATGAACTATTGGGACTTCATCAAGATAAGAAGCTTTTGCACAGCAAAGGATACAGTCAACAAAACTAAAAGACAACCTACAGAATGGGAGAAGATATTTGCAAATGACATATCAGATAAAGGGCTAGTTTCCAAGATATATAAAGAACTTACTAAACTAGGGGTGATGGAAGGGGAGGTGGGCGGGGGTGGGGGTGACTGGGTGGTGGTCACTGAGGTGGGCACTTGACGGGATGAGCACTGGGTGTTATTCTATATGTTGGCAAATTGAACACCAATAAAAAATAAATTTATAAAAAGGAAAGAAGAAGAAAATGAGAAGATATAGAATAAGAAGAAGGCAAAGGAGATGAAACCCAATAACTGGGGTGATTTTACACAACTGTATTAAACAAAACTAAAAAGAATATGAAAAACAAGCACCATGAAATATCAGACACTAACTGAATAATATCAACATGAATTAGTAGTTTACTTAGCAAAGAGAATATAACATAAAATGTATCTAGAACTTTCTGGCATATAGTGATTGTTCTGTAGTTATTTGCTGAATGAGTCAGGAATTAGGCCACAGAAAACGTGGACATTTAACAGATGGGAAGGTTGTACTTCACTTGGAACAGACTAGATTATTCAATAAAGTCTAGCACAAATGGCAGAAAAGAAAAAGAACTTATGAAACTCAACACCCAAGAAACAAACAATCCAATCATGAAATGGGCAAAAGACATGAACAGAAATCTCACCGAGGAAGACATAGACATGGCCAACATGCACATGAGAAAATGCTCTGCATCACTTGCCATCAGGGAAAATCAAATCAAAACCACAATGAGATACCACCTCACACCAGCGAGAATGGGGAAAATTAACAAGGCAGGAAACCACAAATGTTGGAGAGGATGGGGAGAAAGGGGAACCCTCTTGCACTGGTGGTGGGAATGTGAACTGGTGCAGCCACTCTGGAAAACTGTGTGGAGGTTCCTCAAAGAGTTAAAAATAGACCTGCCCTATGACCCAGCAATTGCACTGTTGGGGATTTACCCCAAAGATTCAGATGCAATGTAATGCCGGGACACCTGCACCCCGATGTTTCTAGCAGCAATGTCCACAATAGCCAAACTGTGGAAGGAGCCTCGATGTCCATCAAAAGATGAATGGATAAAGAAGACGTGGTCTATGTATACAATGGAATATTCCTCAGCTATTAGAAATGACAAATACCCACCATTTGCTTCAACGTGGATGGAACTGGAGGGTATTATGCTGAGTGAAGTAAGTCAATCAGAGAAGGACAAAAATTATTTGGTCTCATTCATTTGGGGAATATAAAAAAATAGTGAAAGGGAATAAAGGAGAAAGGAGAGAAAATGAGTGGGAAATATCAGAGAGGGAGACAGAACAGGAGAGACTCCTAACTCTGGAAAATGAACAAGGGGTGATGGAAAGGGAGGTGGGTAGGGGGTGGGGTGACTGGGTGATGGGCACTGAGGGGAGCACTTGATCGGATGAGCACTGGGTGTTATGCTATATGTTGGCAAATTGAACTCCAATAAAAAAAAAGAACCCCCAGATGGGGCAAGGGGAGGTGATACCAAGGGGTTACTCTTCTAGGGTCACCATGGTGGCTCACAGAACAGGCCCCTCCAGGGCCCCCTGGACTTCCAAGACATCTCAGACCTCTCAACCTCCCGAGCCCCCTGGTCCTCTGGCCCTCTAGCTTCCCAGTCTCCCAGACCCCCAGATCCCTGCACTCCCTCCCTGGCCAGGCGCGTAGGCCACAGACCCCCAGACACAGCCTCACCTAAGCAGAACCTTTGTGGATTTGTCTGTCAAGCTCCCTGGTCCTCAGTGATGGGCCTCAGGTTCTCCAGCAACTAAAATGTCATCCTTAGTCCCATGATCCTTAGACCTGCTTTTTTATCACCACTAGTACAGTCTGATGGAGGAGACATGTGGGAGACAGAGGACATTCTGAACTTTGAAAAAAAAACTCCAGACTTAGACAAATGAATATTGTTCTAGAAGAGCCTCCTAGGTGTAGATGAGATGGAGAGCCAGGAGCCGGAGAGGAAGCCGGTTGGAAACACTGTCCTGGTAAGTGCTCCTACCCACGCTCACCCCAAGCCTCCCTTTCAGCTCTGCAAACCCGTACAGCTTTCCTGGTACTCAGAATTATCCAGAAAGAAATTTAAAGTAAAGAACTTTATTTTTTTTAATTTTTATTTATTTATGATAGTCACACAGAGACAGAGAGAGGGGCAGAGACACAGGTAGAGGGAGAAGCAGGCTCCATGCACAGGGAGCCCGATGTGGGATTCGATCCCGGGTCTCCAGGATCATGCCCTGGGCCAAAGGCAGGCGCCAAACCGCTGGGCCACCCAGAGATCCCCAGTAAAGAACTTTAAATACAGATGCAAATAGGATTGAGGAAGGGGAGGTGGGTGGGGGGTTGGGGTAACTGGGTGACAGGCACTGAGGAGGGCACTTTATGGGATGAGCACTGGGTGTTTTACTATATGTTGGAAAATTGAATTTAAATTTTAAAAATGTAAAAAAAAAATGAACAAACTATTGACACCTGCAACAACACGGATGAATCTCTAAGGCATTGTCCTCAGGGAAAGAGGCCAGCCTCAGAGGGTTATATACGGTATGATTCCACTGACCTCACATCCTCAGAAAGACATAATGGTCATGATGGAAAGTATAGTTGTAGTTGCAAATGTCAGAGGTGGGGAGTTTGTGACTACAAAGGGACATTATGAGGGAAGTTTCTGGGTGATGAAACTGTTCTGTGTCCTCATGGTGATATTGGTACTTCCATGAATCTACACATGTGGTGAAAGTCATAGGACTAAATACCAAAACGACGTCAGCTTTCTATATGGCAATTTAAAAAATAAAACCAATTAAAAGATTTTTTAAAAGTACAGATGCAAATACATTAGAGTTTATAACTATGCTCTCAAATCTAAATTTTTACTGAAATTATAAAATGGACATTTCCAAAGTGGGAATTTTACCTTCTTGAGTAGAAACATATCAGTATGAAAGTAACAAGAGGATTGAGGTAAATGGTTGTGGGAGAATTAAGGCAGGATTCACCGAATATGTCATTTTTTTGACATGCTGGCTCAGGGTATAGCTGCAGGGTTTGGGCAGGTGGATGCAGGCTTCTCCCTCTGTGTTTCCAGGAGGGAGGGAGAGATGAGACACAGTTACAGCCAAACATATCTGAGAGGACTGTACTTCCTCTAGTGCTGGATGCACACCATTTGTCAGAACCATTCCCAGGAGAGCAAGCAAGCAACAGAATGCCTGAGTATGTGTCCCAACCCGAGGTGGGAGAGCAGCGAGGTCTAGCAGAGCTCTGAGGAGACCCAGGCCTGTGTGCACCTCCTGGAGGAGGAGACCCAAGTCTGCATGCACGTGCTTGAGCACAAGTCCTCCCCATGGCATATCCAGGGGCAGCAGGGTCAGGGCTCCATGGACGTGAAGCTCTGGAGGCCCCTGGGCTGAGCATCCTGTGTGGAGTGGTTTTACTCACCTGCACCAGGACTTCGGGATACATCTCATCAAAATGAAAACATAACCCCTTTTACTGCCACGGTAGGGAAAGATCCATTATGTACTGAACACTCGAAAGAAAACAAAAAGCCTATGTGCCAGGAAAAATGACTTTATCTGACAATAAAGATCCTCACCCTGTAATAATGGCTAATGTTTTTGAAAGCTTCTGTAAGATGTTGTCCATGCTGTGTATGTGCAGGATCTCCTCAACTGCCAGCGACCAAGAGGCCAAGCACCGTGTGGGGACCATGCTACAGACAGAGGCCCAAGGTCACAGAGACAGGACAGGGCAAGGTGAGACCAAAGTCGGCCTGACCTGTGCAGGTGTGCAGCTGGCTCTCAGCACAGCAGAAGCCTCCGGGTGACGTAGAGTGCGGGCCTATCCACAGGATCAAACACTTTACAAACAAATATAAGTTGTTTGGATGGAGAATTGTTTAATTAGCTGCATGAGTACTCAGGGTGGGTTGACACTGGAGTCTGATTCCTGCAGTTGTTGTAGGTCACACTTGGAATATTCCAGGCACCTGTGTCGTCTTTCACCCTAAAGGCACCAGGTGGTTACCTGCTAACCAGATGGCAAATAAAACTCCTTTACCTCTTTGGTGCAGGTGAGAAAGGAAGAGCAGGAATGATCCAGTCTTGGGTTCCTATCATCCCCCAGGGGCTCACCGGGGAAATATAAGGGAGATCTGCATTATCCTCCGAGATCCCCTCTCCTTATCTGGCAGAGCGTCTCTGTCCCTAGGCATTGGCCAGCCAAGCAGTCTGTGTGCAGTTTGCTTTGCAGGCTTGGAGGTGCTGCATCCCAGCACCTCGAGCCCTGTTACCTGCTCGTGTGCTAAGGATGTATTAGAAGCATTGGCCTGGGCAGGCACCTGCAGGGCTGTGGGGACTACGCCCTCAGCGGTGCTGGGACTGACTTGGCTGCAGAGGAGCACAGTGGGGAAACAGCACAGCTGTTTTCTCAGCTCTGCGGGGAAAATCAGAGCACAGGCTCACCAGGCAGGGAGAAGTGCGCGAAGCACGGTCAGGGACCTCAGGGATCTCAGCAGGCCTGAGGAGGCAAAAACCCAGGCCAGAGCTCTCCAGGGGCCGCCTGCACCCAGTCAGCCGCTGGAAGTCCCTGCCTGCCATAATCAGCTGTGAAACTGGGTCAGTTAGTATTAGACTGGTTTGTCCCCGATTTTTTTTTTTTTAAATAATGTGATATACTGCCCTCCAGTGGCTACAGAAACAATGGACTTTATATCACAAGCGACACCAGCAACTTTTACTCTTTAAAAAGGCGGGTTTAGACACATGAAAAGATGCTCCACATCACTCATCATCAGGGAAACACAAATCAAAACCACAATGAGATCCCACCTCACACCTGTCAGAATGGCTAAAATTAACAAGACAGGAAACCACAAATGTCGGAGAGGATGTGGAGAAAAGGGAACCCTCTTGCATTGTTGGTGGGAATGTGAACTGGTGCAGCCACTCTGGAAAACTGTGTGGAGGTTCCTCAGAAAGTTAAAAATAGACCTGCCCTACGACCCAGCAATTGCACTGCTGGGGATTTACCCCAAAGGACACAAGCATAGTGATTCGAAGAGACAACTGTACCGCCTGTGTTTATAGCAGCAATGTCCACAGTAGCCAAACGGTGGATTCAGCCCAGATGTCCATGAACAGATGAATGGATAAAGAAGATGTGGTGTGTATACAATGGAATATTACTCAGCCATCAGAAGGGATGAAATCTTACCATTTTCAATGACCTGAATGGCTCTAAAGAGTATTGTGCTAAGTGAAATAAGTCAGAGAAAGACAAACACCATATGGTCTCACTCATATGTGGAATTTAAGGAAAAAACAAAGAAAAAAAGACAAAAAAACAGACTCTGAACTACAGAGAACGCTCTGCTGGTCACCAGAGGAGGGAGGAGGTGTGGGGAACAGGTGATGGGGATGAAGGAGCGCACCTGTCCTGACGAGCACCCGGTGAGGTAGGGAAGTGCTGAGTCACTGTATGTATACCTGAAACTAATATTACAGTGTATGTTAACTCCCTGGAATTAAAGTTAAAAACTTTTTAAAAAGCCAATGCTGGTTGTTTTCATGTCTTATGAAATACTGTACATAACACCTCGGTGAACATGGGGTGCAAGTGTCTTCCAGAGAGCAGTTTCATTTACTTCAGATTAAATTCCCAGAAGTGGAATTGCTGGATCACCATGGTAGTTCTGTTTTTAATTTTGGGGGGGAATTTGAAAGTTGCTTGGGTGTTAACTTATTGTGGTAATCATTTTGCAGTACAGATGTATATCACATCATTATGTCATACACCTAAAACCAACACAGTGTTATATTCTAATTATATCTCAATTTTTTTAAATGCTGATTATAGCCAATAAGATATATTCACTCGCTAATAGCTTGCCACCCAGTCTGAAAATCAGTGGTCTCTGACAACATGTTTCATTTTAATATATCATTATAGAGTATGGTTCATGACATATGGTTCATTCATTCTGAAAGTAGAAATGTTCTAACTTTGTCTCAAATAGTAAGTTTAGGTAAGTGTAAAATACAAATATAATTCCTCATACGCTAATACTAATAATTAAACCAAGTAAATATATTTTCTAATTTATATGCATTTCACATGTATTATCCACACAGTCTCTCCTGCAAACCTCTCTACTTTTATTCTTCTGAGTTATAGAGTGAATTTCATCATTTAAGGATAGCAAGATGTACATTGTAATAAAGCTTATGGTTGTAATAGGAAATTTTAATAAAACACTCTACATGACAATAGGGAAATTGTTAAATTGCATATATTCACATGATGACCATTATGCAATCATTAAAATCATGTTTTTAAAGAATACTTAATGAACCAGTGAAATAGCAATGATGAAGTGGAAAGAGAAGGTATGGAGTCCACAATCAGTGCCTGAACTATGGGAGCAAACACAGAGAAAGCCAGGAAATTCATGCAACAAGGCACCGGCCGAAACGGTAGCAGGACTTTGGGGGATCTTTACTTTATCTTAACAAGTTTTTATATATTTTTCACAGCATATATTTTGTGCATTTATTACCTTTTTTTAATCAGATAAGGTCCAAAATATTAAAAGCATATGAGATTGTCCCCTTTGGTAAAAGTACACAACAGAGGAGCACACCCCCCACCAAGACTCCACAGGTTTGCCATGAGGCCAGGACCTAGCACCCTGCAGAGCAGAAGCTCTGCCAGCCACAGAGGCAGCTTCCTGAAAGGGACTCCTGTACCTTCAGAATCGGAAGATGAGTGACTGCGCTTCCACTTGCTTCCTTCAACCATAATTCCTACTAAACTCTATCAGGGCATGTGCTGCAGGAAGGCAGACCAGATAAGCAAAACTACAACACTAGAGGGTGGCTTTGTAGGTCCTAACTTTGGATTATGACCAAAAAAATATAAAACATCTAAAATAGTTTTAAGTCTCCATTTGTCATATTTTATGCTCATTTTATTGCTTATAAAAGGTCATCATAATGTCATTTTTCCTAGAGATTATCAAAATGTTCAGATAAGTCTACGTAGTAAACTTTCAATGAGTTTGCGGCTAGTACAGCTGACACACAATGCCACCGTAGCTCCTGGTGGAAACACGGTGCCTGGACAGGTGTGTGTGCCATGTTGTGCCAGGCACTGTGCAGCTGCCACCATCCCCATGCAACCCTGTCACACCACTGCCAGTAATTTCTGGGAAATTCTAACGCACGAAAGAAACTTACATGTCGTCTGGTCCAGACTTCTCCTACCAGGGATGAAATCCAAGAGTTTCTTCAATGACCTTGTGAAAGCACTGACATCTGTGATTCCAGTGTTCATGAGAAACCAGTATTTTGCCTTTTTGGTTTCTAAATTCCAGCAAAGAAAAGCAAAAAATAATTATCTACTGAAAATTGAGAGCTTTACAAGTTACTACATTTATCAGAAATCTACTAAAAGCTGTGTGACTTATTTGTATACACATTCAAGCAAGACGACTATATTGAATACCTCCTAAATCAGCTCTCTGCATGGGACTTCAGATTCCAGGAGATCAGTACAGTCTGGCTGTCAATAAATGTAGAGGCTTTGGGTTTTGTTTTGTTTTTTAAAGATTTTATTTATTTGACAGAGAGTGAGAGCACCAGCATGCAGAGGGGCAGAGGGAGAAGCAGACTCCCTGCTGAGCGGGGAGCCCAATGTAGGACTCAATCCCAGAATCCTGAGATCATGACCTCAGCTGAAGGCAGACACTCCACCAACGGAGCCACCCAGGCACCCCCCAAATGTCTTTTTTTTTTTTTTTAAGAAAAGATACTGATGTGCCTCGGCAGTTCCGTCAGTGGAGCATCTGACTCTTGATCTTGGCTCAGGTCTTGATCTCAAGGTTGTGAGTTCAAGTCCCACATTCAGCTCCACAAACGAACAAGAAAAAAATTTTACACCAATGACAAAAATTTTAAGTACCAATGATAAGTCTTTTAAAAGATTGCAAGCTTTCTCTGGAAAAAAAATATACAACATATTGAAAAATCTCTAAAAAGACTTAAATAAATGGGATATACCACATCATTGGACTTGAAGACTCAGTGTCACAAAAATGTCACTTCTTCTCACTGACCTCAAATATTCAGTGCAGTTCTAGCCACATGTTAAAGAGCTGTCAGTGGAATTTGATAAGCTGATCCAAAAATCTACAGGAGGGAGGAAAGAAACAAGAGCACAGACATACCAATGTAAAAACAGGACTTCATACAAAGTTCTTACAATGAAAGTAGTGTACTGGTGGCAGAGGGACACATACTAAAACCAGTGGGACAGAGAACCCAACAATAACCCCGAGCAAAGAAAGAAACCTGATTTAGGACAAAGTGCTCCGGATCAGTGGGGCAGGAGTAGAAGTGGCCACCAGGGTGCGCCCTGCCCCGAGGTGCCCCCACCCGCACCCTGTAGTTGCCCACCTACCCCCCCCCCCGCCCCGCCCACGGTGTGTGAGGAGCAGACCATCGTTGCCCAGTGCGGAGGCTCCTCCCAGGGGCAGCCTGTCCACGGCCAGACCTCCCCAGACCTGTGGCCTCCTGCCCTCTCGCTCCTCGGAGCCAGGCCTACATCACACCAGCACGGCCTCCTAGCTCAGCCCTGCTCCAATGCACCGTGGCCCTCGCAGGTACTCCCCTTCCAGCTCCCGGTGGCTCTCACATCCCCCAAGCCCATCACGGGATCTGCCTCACAGACGATCGGAACCAGAGGGGCTCACTTGGTGGCTGGCATGGACAGATGACCCCAACCTGAGCAGAACGTCGGCCACAGCTTGTCCCAAGGTTTGGCTCAACTGCTGAATATTACACACATAGTGACCTGGGGACACATCGCAGTAGAGAGACGCAGACCGGCCAATGCAATAATTCAAGTCTTTAAAGAACAAGAGTATGCGTGCCTGCAGGGGCCGTGGCTGTTGATTGCTGCATGAATGCCCCTTGGGAGAATGATAGGGATGGGAGGGCCCTTAACGAGCAGTTCTGGCTCCCTGGGAGAGTAGCACCGTGCTGGGCCCAGGGGGACCTCACGGCCTGCCCTAAAGAGAGGTCGAGCTGACAGGCAGTCGCACAGCCTAACAGATGCCAGTGATGGGGGCACTGAGACACTCCGCTAGAACGCAGTCAGAGCCCTGACCCAAGGGCTGGGGACATCGGGTGCATGTCCACAAGAACCGGGGCTCAACAGATCCCAGCTCGGTGCCACCTGCCCCCAACGAGCCAAGCTGTAAAAGAGCACTGCTGCCACTCACCCACTGGGCTGTGGGGTGCCTGTCACCAGCAGAGGCTGCTCACAGAGATTTCAGGCCTGGCACTTCCCCAGCTACACCACACTGGGGTTTGACAACCGTCACCTGTGGGGGCAATGCTGAGGGTTACCTTTGCCTGGTGGTGGAGAGACCCCCGGGGGGTGAGCTGGGGTGAGTACTCACTCTGAACAGGGGAGTGTGGTGGCTGGGAATGTCAGGGCTGGTTCTCCTTTGTAGGCCAGGCCTGAAAGCTTTGAGAGGCAGTCACTGAGCTGGGCTCATCGATAACAATGCACACGATGAGCCCACTGGAATGTGAGAGTCCAGGCAGTGGCACGTAACTTCCAGAAGCCGGGGGGCCCCGGTTACCAGGACAGCCATCAAGGGAAAGAGGCAGGGATCCCTGGGTGGCGCAGCGGTTTGGCGCCTGCCTTTGGCCCAGGGCACGATCCTGGAGACCCGGGATCGAATCCCACGTCGGGCTCCCGGTGCGTGGAGCCTGCTTCTCCCTCTGCCTGTGTCTCTGCCTCTCTCTCTCTCTGTGTGTGTGTGTGTGACTATCGTAGATTAAAAAAAAAAAAAAAAAAAGGGAAAGAGGCAGGCAAGAGACCCCGGTAGGAAGATGAGTAACCAGCCCTGGTGTTCCTGGAGACAGAGTAGCCAGACACCCTTCAAGTACCACTGACCCTAGAGGACCAGGAGGCTCAAGATAGGGCCCCCAATAAAAAGTCACAAAGCCTCGTTCAGTTCCCATACCCAAGCCAATGTTCAGACCTGGACCCACTGAAGGAGGAGATGACCAGCTCCCCAGGAAGAAGGGCCCAGCAGACACACCCAAGTACATACTATGGAGGTCCCCTCGGCCCTGCCTAGAGGGAGAAAACCAAATGTTTAAGGAAACAGAACATAGTGATCTTAATTGACTAGATGATGGGATCTACCAGAACAAAGAGTAAACTTAGCTAGGAAAGCTAAGAAACAAGGCAGCTCTGGCGGCCCTCCTGCAGTGGAAGCAGGACTGACCACAGGCCTTCGTGCTGTCATCCAGCCCAGCCTACATTTCTCATGCACTGGATTCTGGTAAGCTGACTCCTGGGAGTCTTTTGATGGGCTTCTTGAAGACACCCTCAACCTTCCTTAGACCACACGGGGTTCTCATCCCATCATCCCTCCCCCATGGGCAGACTTGCCTCCTGGTCTGATGGGTCCCTCAGCCTCTCTCTCCCAGCATTCTCCACTTTCTGCTCACAGGTGTTTCCCTAATAGAATCTTCACTCATTTAACCCTGCTTGGTATCTGGTTCTTAGAGGACCTAGTGCCAACACAGGAAGAGGCTAGAAAAATCCCCAGGATGATGATAAAAGAAGACTCCAGCTATGCACCAGGCCCAGGACACAACTGGTCAAGACTAATGCAGAAGGGATGGCTGCAGGAAGATAAAACTGACAGAGTGCTATTCATTCGCACTCTGGCCAAGTAAGAACTAACAACAAATGACATGAACAGCTAAACAGAAACTCATCATTTTTAATTACCAAAATAAAAAGTTGAACAAGAAAAAAATATATTCAAGTATAATACATGACAACAGCAAAAAATATATATATTTAAAGTCATAATAATGCAATAATTAAATATTAACATAACAAAAATTACAATAGTCTGGTTATTTTAGTAGGCTGAAAGGAAGGGAAACGTGGGGAGAAGGGTGAGACTGGTATAAGAAATGTCAAGCAGGAGTTTAACATATCACATATGAACAGAACTGTTAAGAAAAAAAAAAAAGGACAGTGTAGGCACTTTGTTTGGAAATATGGAATTAAATACAAAAGAAAGTTGAAATTAAAAGTGTTTATGCCTAATGAGAAGGAGTGGAGATTGGTGATTGGTACCATTGACTATCTCATAATAGTACTTGTAGATTTTTTTTTTTAAATGAGATTTTCTTTTTTTTCTTTTTAATTTTTATTTATTTATGATAGTTACAGAGAGAGAGAGAGGCAGAGACACAGGCAGAGGGAGAAGCAGGCTCCATGCACCGGCAGCCCGACGTGGGATCCGATCCCGGGTCTCCAGGATCGCGCCCTGGGCCAAAGGCAGGCGCCAAACCGCTGCGCCACCCAGGGATCCCATACTTGTAGATTTTTATGTGTAACTTTAGTACAGTTTAAATGAAATATAGTTATTAAAAATAAGAATGCAAAATATGGCAATCATATGTGGCAATTATAATTTGACAAATCTACCAAAAGCAAATACCACTGTAAATAAATATATCATTATAAAGGAACTAAAAATGTGAATAAGAATATAAAGACATTTCATTTCAGAATTAGTTAAATGAAAGTTAAAATAGAAAAAGCAATGAAAGCACTTCTAGATACCAGACATGTCCACAAAATAAACTTTTACCCAAATATTCATCTTAGCATTTTTCATGACAACATTATCCAACAACTGAAGAATGGATAAATAAAATGTGGTCTATCCACATAATGGAATATTATTCAGCAGCAAAAAAGAATGGAGTTTTGATACATGCTACAACATAAATGACTCTTGAAAACATCATGCTGAGTGCAAGAAGCCAGTCACAAAAGGCCACATATCACATGATTCCACTTGTATGAAATGTCCGGAAGAGGCAAATCCACAGGAGCAGAAAATGGCTTAGTGCTAGTTAGTATGAGCTGCCAGAGCCTGGTGGAAAGAAAATTAGGGAGTTTTGGGACCCTTGGGTGGCAGTTGAGCATCTGCCTTCATTCGGCTCAGGTCATGATCCAGAATCCTGGGATCAAGTCCCACATCGGGCTCCTGCAGGAAGCCTGCTTCTCCCTCTGCCTGTGTCTCTGCCTCTGTGTCTCTCATGAATAAATAAAATATTTTTAAAAAAGAAATAAAGAAATAAAAAGAAAACCAAAAAAAACACAAATGTATTTGATGGTTAAATATGTGAGTGATACATCATAGAGATCCTCACTCATGGTCTCATATTTATGTCTCAAACTTGAACACAGTAAGTATGAGTCATATTCCTTTCTTTTTTAAAGATTTTATATTTTAAGTACTCTCTACACCAAAGGTGGGACTTGAACCCACAACTTTAAATTAAGAGTCATACACTCTCCCAACTGAGCCATCTGGGTGCCCTGAGTCATGGTTCTTTTGATGTTTTATTTATATATACAAAATATTTTTTCTTACATACCAATTATCACACACACGCGAAAGTTCAAATAGCTCAAGATAACATTTTTAAGGTCTAGGGAACATCACAGAATCTATTTTGTCAACAGAGAGAAGTAGAATTGTTTTGTTCTTGGCTCGAGGGGAAAAAAAGAATAAATGGAACTTTTATTTTTTAAAAGATTTTATTTATTAATTCATGAGAGACACAGGAGAGAGAGAGAGAGGCAGAGACACAGGCAGAGGGAGAAGCAGGCTCCCTGCAGGGAGCCCGATGTGGGACTTGATCCCCAGACTGCAGGATCACGCCCTGGGCTGAAGGCAGGCACCAAACTGCTGAGCCACCCAGGGATCCCCCTAAATGGAACTTTTAAAAAACCAGTGGGGTGCCTGGGTGGCTCAGTCTGCTAAGTTTTAGCTCTTGGCTTCGGCTCAGGTCATGACCTCAGGGTCCTAAGGTCAAACCACATGTTGGACTCTGTGCTCAGCGGGGAGTCTGCTTGAGATTCTCTCCCTCTCCCTCCTTCCCTCCTTCTCACTCATTCTTTCTTTCTCAAATAAACTTAAAAAAAAAAAAAACTATCAAAGCCAAAGGCTGGGGAACTTGGGTGGCTCAGCAATTGAGTGCCTGCCTTTGGCTCAAGGTGTGATTCTGGAGTCCCGGGATCGAGTCCCACATCAGGCTCCCTGCATGGAGCCTGCTTCTCCCTCTGCCTGTGTCTCTGCCTCTATGTGTCTCTCATGAATAAATAAATAAAATCTTTAAAAAAAATCTTTAAAAAAAAAGCCAAAGGCTTAACAAGTGATGCTGCATTTCCAGGAGAATCTAGATGATCTGCCCCGATGCAAAATACTCTTATCATGTTTATTAAGCTCACTTTCCAAACGTGTGTATTACCTAAAGGGAGTAAGATTTTCAAACGGCCTTTTATCAAGTGGATTGGGAAGGCAAAAATATCATCAAAGACACAGAGATGCTATCAGAGCATCACCAGAAGGGGCCTGGAAGGTGTGCGTGGCCAGGAAGCAAGGAACTTTCCATGCACATGAGTCATGAGCCAGAAGCATCATGGCACGTGGGGAAATGAAAGAAGCCTGTTCCATAAAACTATCTCCTCACTTTACAGTTTATTTCCATGACACACAAGCCAGGAATTACATGGGATTTACTTGGCAGGGTTAGTTTTTAATCATTAGAGTAGTATTTGTAAGTCAGATATAAACAAAAGGTCATCTCTTCCCAGAAACATCTGCCTGGTACATTCCTCGGCACATGTCGGCTCTCAGCCTCATCAATTCTCAGAGTCTGGAGCTTCAGCCTCCAGCTTTGGTGACTGAATAAACATCAGACAAAACACAAACACTTTTTAGAAAATTTTAAAGAACATAAAAACAAAACAAGACACAGTAAGGAATAGGGCATTGGGGCATGTCGCTGTGGACGTCTGGAAGGCAGGGGTGTGCATCCACCCTAACTGCATGTCTGTCCTGAGTCTGTGCTGTCAGGATTTAGAAATGCTAGTGCAATGCTCAAATATGCATGCTGTGTCCACACTCTTGTTAAAATAACCTTGACAGGGCACCTGGGTGGCTCAGTGGTTGAGCTTCTGCCTTTGGCTCAGGTCATGATCCTGGGGTCCTGGGATCAAGTCCCATGTCGGGCTCCCTGCATGGAGCCTGCTTCTCCCTCTGCCTGTGTCTCTGCCTCTCTCTGTGTGTCTCTCATGAGTAAATAATAAAATATTAAAAAAATAACCTTAACATACTTTAAAATATTTTGGTTCAGTTGTACTACTTCCAGAATTTCCCAATTTCAGTAAGAGTGATCATTTTCATGTCCCACAATTTACAGAATACATTTATTTTTAAGGCAAAATTCAAACTTCCTATTAAATAGTTTGATGTGACTTTTTAAAGATTAAAGCAGTCAAACCAAAGTAAGTTAACATCTGTGACCTGACGATAATTGGAAAGGCAGGGGAGGCTCTGCTTTCCATATCCCTGGGCTTGAACCGAGGACCTCTTTGCATCAAGCCTTCATCAGTAGCCCCAGTCACTTCTCAGAAGCACACATTCACGTGCAGTCTGGGCAGCTTTTGAACAAATTGTGGAAATGACGATTTCTTGACCTTTATACTTGATGTCAACTGACCTGACAATGATAATGTAATGACAATTTATGGGCCATGTACCATATGCCAAGCATGTGACAGATGCAGTACTGATAATCTGACATGATGGTGGTGGAACAATCCTGCCCCTTCTGACACGTGGGAACAGTGAACAAGAGAGGTTAGTGTTGCCCATCACCACACAGAAGATGGGAAGCTGAAACCCCAACCAGGACATCTGGCTCAGAACCTACACTCCTCACACTACACCACCCCTTAGGACAGAGTGAACTTCCTTTGGCCCAGATGATAACTGTCACTAGTGGGCAACCACCTAGATGGCCAGACTGTGAGCATGAATGGGCCGTGGCAGACATAGGAGTGTGCAGCACCAGGGGCACTTCAACTCTACCCTTGGCAGTGTTTATTACTGTGGAGAAAGAGAAAGGATTTCAAACACTTTACAGCCAAAGAATTGTTTTTTCCCAGTGGAATCTTACCCCACAGGTAAGTGTCTCAAGCAGGTAAGAGAGGCACGGCTCTAACTACAAGAGGAAAGGAGAAGCCAGAGCCCAGACTCTTCCCAAAAATCCAGTGCTCCACAGGACAACCTGAAAAGCACAGAGACCCAGCAGATCTTATCTCCCGCAGGTAAACACCTTCTGTGTTTCATGTAAGAAATCTTCACGGAATCACTTGTTGAGCAGTTTGATGGATGCCGTTCTGATGGTGTCAGTCCTTCAGTTGCACTCAGCACCCTCCATCCTCCTAACCTCTGCTCCAAGACAAGGTCCACATCTCCTGGCCCAGTCCAGGGGTCTGGCCCTATCTTCTTTCCTCGCCTACTTCATGGACTCGTTCTCCAGCTGCATTCAGATGAGACCTGGGTGGTATGCAAGCCTGCTGGGCACCGCCGTGGCGCCCTGGCACTCCCTCCTGCTTCAAGCACAGAAATCCCCTCCCCCAATTTCATGTTGATGTTTCCTGACAAGAATTTTATTGAAGACCTTCAACTACTTTAAAAGAAAAAATTCCCACTTCTCTTCACCAATTACTGCACAGAAATGATGAAAATGACAAACCCAAGTGAAAATATATATGGAAATGTGGAGGCAATAACCTGAGCAATTCTGGAGAAAAGGATTAATGAAGCCAGACACCAAGGCCACCAGCTACTCAATCTTTTCATAAAGTCACAGTAACTGAGACAACGTGCAGCTGGTCCCACACACAAGTGCAGTGCACGAGCACAACACAGTAGTGAGACCAGACACAGTTGCCTGACTTCGTTTCTAAATGCCACTGCAGGGATGACTGGGTGGCTCAGTGGTTGGGCATCTGCCTTTGGCTCACAGGATCCAAAATTGAGTCCTGCATTGGGCTCCCTGTGGGAGCCAATGTCTCTGCCTCTATGTCTCTGCCTCTGTGTGTGTGTGTGTGTGTCTCATGAATAAATAAATAAATCTTTAAAAGAATAAATGCCACTGCAGCTCAGTGGGTGAGAAATGGTCCTATCAACATGTAGTGCTAGCTTAACTACAGACAACACGCTGAGGTCACCAGAGGGGAGCAGGTGGACAGGTGACAGGGATGAAAGAGTACACCTGTCATGAGGAGCATCAGGTGATGTAGGGAAGTGCTGAGTCACTAAATTCACACTGTATGTTGACTGGAACTTAAATAAAACATTTTTTTAATTAAGATTTTATTTATTCATGAAAGACAGAGAGATAGGCAGAGACATAGGCAGAGGGAGAAGCAGGCTCCCTGCATAGAGCCCAATGTGGTACTTGATCTCAGGACCCCGGGATCATGCCCTGAGCTGAAGGCAGATGCTCAACCATTAAGCCACCCAGGTGCCCTTGAAATTTTTTTTATTTTATTTTTATTTATTTATTTATTTATGATAGTCACGGAGAGAGAGAGAGAGAGGCAGAGACATAGGCAGAGGGAGAAGCAGGCTCCATGCACCAGGAGCCCGATGTGGGACTCGACCCCAGGTCTCCAGGATCGCGCCCTGGGCCAAAGGCAGGCGCCAAACCGCTGCGCCACCCAGGGATCCCCGAAATTTTTTTAAAACTGATACTATGTGTTGGGAAGAATGTAGAATAACTGTAAATTTCAAATTTCATGCAAGTTGGTGTGTAAATTGATCTACTTTAGAAAATGTTTGGGCTGGGATGCCTGGGTGGCTCAGCAGTTGAGTGTCTGCCTTTGGCTTAGGGTGTGATTGAGTCCCACATCGGGCTCCCTGCATGGAGCCTGCTTCTCCCTCTGCCTGTGTCTCTGCCTCTCTCACTCTGTGTCTCTCATGAATAAATAAATAAAATCTTTTAAAAAAGAAATGTTTGGGCCATATCTAGTAAAACAAGTTTACTTACATGCTATGACTGAGCACCTCCAATGCTGTGTGTATTTCCAAAAGGAATAAGTGTGAGTTCATCAAAAAACATGCCCAAGATGTTCATAACTACTTTCAGAATAGCCTCAAACCGTAAACAACCAGATAGGATCAGTGGTGACATAGTAATGCAATGCAACAATCAACAACGAACAATAATGCGTATCTCCTTCCTCAACTTGTAATAGGATTATACCCCAACAAACTCATCTTAAATTGAAAATAATCATAAGTCAAACATGCATTTACTCCACCTAACCTACTGAATACCATAGCTCAGGCTAGCCTACCTTAACCGTGCTCAGAACACTTACGTTAGCCTACAACTGAGTGAATGCATTTAACAGCCTATTTTATAATGAGCTGCTGAATATCTCGTACAAACTGTTAAACATTATACTGAAAGTGAAACGAGTGGTTGTATGGGTACAGAGTGGTTGTGAGTTTATGGGCTCCTGACCCTCGAGCTCACTCGGCTGACCAGCTGTGGACGCAGCCTCTGCCCAGCAACATAAGAGGATCAGCCCAGGAAAAGATCAAAACTCAAAATTCCAAGTAGTTTCTACTGAACATGTATTGCTCCTGCACCCTCGTAAAGCTGAAAAACCGTTAATTCGAACCACTGTAAGTCCAGCTACACTGCTATTAGACAAAACAACAAAAACTATAGATACAAAAGTCAATTTTCAGTAGAAAATAGGGAGTATAAAAAAAAGAAAAGAAAAGAAAAGAAAATAGGAAGTATATGTTTCAGGGCGCCTGGCTGGCTCAGTTGCTAAAGTGACAGGATTCTAATCTCAGAGTTCTGAGTTCAAGCTCCACATTGGTTATAGACATTATTCAAAAATAAAATCCTTACATATCTATAAAAATAAATAAGCATGTTTGTATCACCCAGCACTCTTTATTAGAGCATGCATGGGAAAGAAATCTTTTCGGGGTGCCTGGGTGGATGGTAAAAGAGAAGTTTTCCAACTAGTCATACAGACACGTGTCTTCCAAAATAAACCTAATTAATTCAAAATACTTTCTTCAGAAATGTTTCGGTCATGAAGCTTATCTAGGAATCCGAGACAGCAGGTCTGAAACGAGGAAATCAATGCACGCTGAGTAATCACGGCTGGCAGGGACCCCCCGCGCTCCTTTGCCTCAACCTCCCCAGGCCCGTGGGCGGGGAGGAGCCGGCGGCGCCGCGGCGGGAGGGGCGGGTCCCCCGGGCCGGGCCCCGCCCCGCCCCGCCCCGCCCCGCCCCCGCCCCCGCCCCCGCCCGAGCCCGCGCCCCGCGTGCCCCGCCCCCGCCCCCGCCCCCGCCGCGCCGCGCCGACGCCCGGCCTCCGCGTCGCCATGGAGACGGGCCCGCTCCGGCCGAGCGACGTTGGCGATGGCGGCCGGGGAGCCGGAGGACTCGGGCGGCTACTGCTTCAGATTCCTGCCTCAGAAAACCTTCCGGTGTCTGAGCGCCCCCGAGACCGCCAGCCGGCTCCGCCAGTGGTAGGACCCGGGGCGGCGCAGGACGAGGCCCGGCGGGGCTTGGGGCCGCGGCGGGGGGGGGGGGGGGGGGTGGGCCGGGGTGCGCCCTGCAGCCGGCCCCGCCCCTCCCCGCCCCGCCCCGCCCCGGCCCGGCCCGGCCCGCGCTGACCCCTCCCCTCCCGCCGCAGGTCGATGCTGGGCCGAGTCGCGGCGCAGGCGTTCGGCTTCGACCAGACGTTCCAGGCGCACCGCAGGGACGACTTCCTCACGGTTGGTGGAGGGGCGGGGCGGGGAGACGGGCTTCGAGCGAGCCACGCGGCGGGGGAGCGGCTGCCTGCTGTGGCCTGCGGCGCCCAGGGCGGAGTCCGGGGCCGCGGGGACCAGGCAGCAGGACGGCTGACCCGACCAGCATCAGGCCATCCCCCGCGGAGGGGTGAGGGGGGCAGCCTGGTGGCCGCTGCGGCGCGCTTCCTTCCCCAGTAGCACGGCGCCCCGGCCTGGACGCCCCGAAAGGCGGGAAGCGGGGGGTCCGGTGGTGCTGCAGCCTGCGGGTCCGAAATCCAGCTGTCAGCGGGGGCGTGCTCTTCCCCCTGCCTGGCGGCTGCTTGCCCCCGGGGCGCAGGTGCTGGTGGTCCCTGGGTGATGCTGGGTGCAGGTCCCCGGGACGCAGGTGCACACGGTGGACTCTCCCTTGGTCAAACCCCAGGGTGCCATGGCCGCCTCTGCTCTTCTTACAACACCGGCCTTGGAATGAAGGACTCCCCCCCCTCCCCCCCCCACACACACCCCTTTTCTCAAGTATAACCTCTCAACTAATTATATCTCAACAATCTGCTTTCCAAATAAGGTGACTTGCTGAGGGTCCAGGAAAGACACAGATGAGGGGATGGTGACGGGCACTTTTCAACCCTTAAAAGAGGGTAAATTGGTCAAATATGTTTCCCTTTCCTTAAAATAGCATTATAATAGTAATAGAATATAGTGCTCTTATGAGGCTACTGATGATCACACGACATTTTCAAATAATCATGGTTTAATTTTCTTGATATTTATATTTTTCATTCATACCAGCATTGGCTTTCAAATTGATAGAAATTTTTTAAGCCAAGATTTTAATTCGCTGAGTTAAAGTACTGCAAAAATTTTAATGTAAATCATCTATTCAGTAAATATTTGTCAAATATTTACCACATCCCTCCTGGAGGATGTTGAAAAGATGAAGAGACCTGATCCCAGCTTGCAAGGCATGTAGAGTTCTGGAAGTTAGAAATGTAAAAACGTCTCTACAAACACAGTAAAATAATTGCTGTAATGGAGGATAGCTAAGGTGCCTTAGGCACAGAAAGATCACCCAGGGCAGGGGCATGGAGGTCAGGAAAAATGCATGGAGGAGGGTGTAAAATTAGTGTAGGTTGTTCCAGAGACAGAATTCTTCAGGAGATTCAAGATTCAACCGTGAAGCACAACAGAGTTTCATAATGCTAGACAATTTTTTTTCTAAATTTCAAGATCTTCATGTTTACTTATAAATATTCCCATATTTCAGTTCAAAGGAATGCCCTTATAGAATCATTGATTTTACTCCTATAACTAATTTGGAGAACAGAAAGCATTAAAGCTCAAACTGTGGCCCAGACAGGGATTTACTTTGCAGCTAATGAACCTATAAGCTGATGGCCATGCAAACCCAGATTCTCCCCTGATGTGGCCTCCGGTCAGTGTCATGTTCCAGTTCTACCACTGCCACCAAGCTGTATGACATTGAGCACATGACTTTGCCACTTCCTCAGCTTCCACTTACTTTTCTGCAAAATGATGACAGTGCTTGGCATGGAAGTATTCTTGAAAATGAAAATAATGCTGACTATCTGATTGATTATTAAGGTCAAAGGAAATTGGGGCATCCGGCTGGCTCAGTCGATAGAAGGTTGCAACTCTTGATATTGGGACTATGAGTTCAAGCCCCATGTGGGACGTAGAAAAGACTTGAAAATCAAATCTTTCTAAAAAAAGGATTAAAGGAAATAATATAATATTTAGCAAAAACGGTTGGCTCATGATGAGTAATGTTATAGTTATTAATATTTGCATACTACTTTACAAAGTCCTTTTCTATAGTAGTAGTGGATTCTTGTGTGCCACATTTAGCTTTCAGCACCTCATATATATACATCTGCCACTAATGTTTACAACAAGCTGGTAAATTTGGTGTCTTGAGCCTCATTTTACAGCTTAAGAAATGGAAGCTCAAAATGGTTACATAATTTGTGCAAGAATGCCCAGCAAATGGTAAGAGCCAGAGGCCTTTTGACACAAACTTCCATGTCATTTCTACTCCAAACACTCATAACTGAACAGAGGGTATTGCTTAAAACTAGAATTCCAGATTTTAAAATTTCCTTTTCAATTTTAAAAACAAATTATGTTCCAAAAGTTCATTTGCGAGAGAAAAAATAGATGGAAGGAAAGAACCATTACCTTGGCAAGCATTTCTGTAGTCCCTAGATCTGTCCAGATGAACAAGACACCATTAGAGAGAAACCGTCCCAAACTTGCACTGCAAAACGAGAAGTCCTGTGACATTTGCCATGTGCGCACAAGAGAGAAAACCATCTCTTTCTTTTTCATTTTTGTTTTCTTTTTCTTTTAATTGAGGTGGTCAGAGGAGGGTTTACAAAAGACAAGCTACTTGAGGTTGGCCCTGAGGAATAAGGAGGAGTTTGCCAGGTAGACACAGTGCAGGGAGAACATTAGGTGGGTGGGAGGGTATCTCAGACCTTTTGTGCCACGTGCGAGTTTGGGCTCTATCTAGCTCATGAAGAGTCACTGTGAGGCTTTCGGGAAGACTGTAACATTTAAAATACTGAGGTTCCCTTGGCAGAATATGAAGAGTAGGTTGTTAGAAAGCGGGCTGGAAACTCTTGTCCTCCGGACATTGTAGGGTACACTGAGTTCAGACCGCTGCCCCAGGATGGCCTGAAGCAATGTTTGGGAGAAAGGCAGTGCTCTAGGACTGACAGGACACTGAGAATAAGGCAGAGGAGGACGTGCAGGAGGAGCGTTTCTGATTTGGTTGACACAGTGGTCGTTGACGCCATTAAAGCCACAGAAAATGCAAAACAATAAACAAAGGAAATGAGTTTAGTTTCAGGCATTCTAAACTTGAAGTGCATCCAAGTGGCAATCCCCTAGATTGTTGAATCTAAGCTCTTGCTTCGAGTCTCAAGAGAGAGCCCTGGGCTCTACCCTCCCCCTGGGACTAAGGGTAAGGAGGGCCGTCTTCTGCATAACGTGCAAGGAAGCAGCTTAGAGTGCTTTCTACAGGTCTGCACCACATGTCTGCTCACACATCACGGCCTCGCGCCACGAGGACTGGAAGGCGCATACATTGAGCCAAGCACATTGTTGTCCCAAATAAAATTGGATTCCTTAAGGAAGAGGAGAACTGATACTGGATCAAAAAACAGCAGTCTAGGGGCTCCTGGCTGGCTCAGTTGGTAGAGCACATAACTCTTGATCTCAAGATTGTAAGTTAGAGCCCCACATTGGGTAGAGAGATTACTTAAAAATAAAACCTTTAAAAAAAGCAAATTAAAAAAACCCAGCAGTCTGCCAGATAGGTGAAATTAGTCAGATATCATATGTGTGGCATATATTAGACATACATTTAAAATTCTATATTATATAAAATAGTATGTTAATTTAGAAATACTTTCCCACTCTCACATTTTGTGAAATGAGTTTATTCTAATTTTACGTATAGTTTGACATCAGTGTCTTTATCAGTGTGACTTGTTTGTGAATCATCTAATATATTTCCAGAGCACATCAGCAGCCCTAAAGCTGAGATATAGACAATCCCTTCTAATGCCTCACTGGAAATACTATAAGAAACCCAAAATATCATTTGCATATATCAGGGCAGGGCTTTTTAGTGTTGTGTTTTGTTTTTATTCTTTAGGTGTATAATTAACCTCAACAATATAACAACTCTCGTGTTGCTTTATTTGAAGGGCCTTTATGAAGACTTCTTTCCATTGGCTCTGTCAATTCACTGCAGGTCACTTAGATTACTTCCATTTGTAGTGGCCTATAGAATTCAATAATAAGTTGATAATAAAACATTTGAGTTGATACTCTTCCCCCCAGGAAAAATGACTATATATGAATTTAATTTTCCCCTTTACTGAATTTTGCAGAAGACATCTAAAAAGCATTCAAAATCAGTATTAATTAAGATTAATTCCAGCTTATGTTTCTTTTCAAAAATTCAGGTAATTGCACACTCTTTAGCTTGAAAGAGTGTATTAAGTTATAAGACAACTTGCTTTTTTTTTTTTGAGGAATAGTCTTAAGGAAAGTAATTGGGCATACATGATACCTGTAAAATGTTTACCTGTATCCCTGCACCACTAGAATGTAAACTCCATGGAAACAGGGATTTTTGCTTGGCATCATGTAGGCATTCACAGATACCTGCAGATTATATTTATCTTCACTCTACACACCTGGTCCTCTTCACTGCTCCCTTTCTCATTATGTGACATTCATGCAGAAGTTCAGGGGTCATCTGTGGTTCCTTCTTTCTCTGTCTGCTCCTTCTAAGGAGTCATTGGATCCATTCACTTCTCTGCCTCCCCCTGCTATTGCGTAGATAACTACGTGAGCATCAGATCTTTTTGGATTACAGCAGTGCCTTCCCTCCTCACCATCCTCTTAGTAGCTCCTCAGCTCATTCTCCACATTGCTGCCAGAATGAACTGTAAAAATACAGGACTAGTCACATCTTTCCTTGTTTAGATCGCCTTGGTGTCTTCCTATTACCCTTTGATCGAATACTCATCAGTCTAGATCAGTATTACATCAAGATCAAAATTTGTGACTTGACCTACAAGATCAATAGTTTAAAAACTAGTAAAGATTCCTAAAAGTTGAGCAGTCAGGCTGTCCTAAACTACTGTCCATGACACTAAAAAAGACTGTTTTTAGGTGGAGAAATTAGCAAGTTTAAAGTCTGAGAAACAAGACCCATTCAAGGAAACTAAGAGGCTCAGTGTGACCAGAACTGAATGAGCAGAATGAGAGGTCAAATGTGCCATTTTCTAGGTGCCCCTTGGGTAAAATTCAGTTGCTAATGACTTTGAGAGTTAGATCTAGTTGAGGAGATGGGAGTGGCCATTACTAAAATAATTGCTTGGGAAAGTAAGATTGAAGGAAATCAAAGTTTTCAAATATATAACCACCTACTTTTCACTAGAAATCATTATTTTCTATTTATGAAGCCCCCAAAGATATCCATAGTACAGTGTTGTTCATACTTGAAGTTAACAAAACTTCATCTCTTTATAAAACATTTATTAGATGGACGCCTGGGTGACTCAGTGGGTGAGCATCTGCCTTCAGCTCAGGTCATGATTCTGGGGTCCTGGGTTCGAGCTTCCCCACCCCCTTGGGCTCCCTGCTCAGTGAGGGGGTCTCCGTCTCCTTGTCCCTCTGCCCCTCCCATGCTCATGCTTGCTCCTTTTCTGTCTATTAAGGAGAAAAAAAACCCAAAACATTTATTAGGCATTTTATCCATTTAAAATTGTCCTTCCCCAATTTGAGTTAAATGAAATTTTACTATAATTGTTTTAGAAGTTAATTCTTACTATTGTTTATAATGAAGTCTCTAACTCCCTTCAAATTTGTATTTTAGGCTTTTTTCAAAGACCCAAATGTTATTCCCAATTTGAAGTTACTTTCAGATTCTTCTGGACAGTGGATCACATTAGGTAAATAAAATTTATTGTCATCTTTTCAGATGACTGTTTTATTATTGTGACAAAATTTTACTTTAGGAATTTTCATTATTCAAATACACATTGTGAATCATGACTGGCTGGTATGATCATGTCAGAAGATCACGCCAAGCCATGCCCAGTCTGGCCTGCATTTCTCTCCTAGGAGCCCACTGCTCCGGTCATGGCGCAGCACACAAGATCACTTGTTTTCTCTCTTCATTCATTTGGAAAGTATGTCTTGCATACTTGCACCTTCCATGGACTCTGCTAGATGCAGGGAACAGTGAGGTGAATACAAGAAAATGAGTATTCAAGAAACTGGCTGACATGTAAAAAAAATAGCACAATAATGTACTACCCTAGCAGCAGGAGCAGAGGGAGGAGAGTGTCATGGAAGGTTCCACTGATGTGAGAGCGTTTAGGCAAAATCAGTTGGGACGGGCAATGGACTTTGACCAAGGAAGCAGCCACCATGGAATGTTCATAAAATCATATATAAAATCATGGAAGAGAGTCTTAAGTTCTGAAAAAGAGAACTTTATATACATAATAATTTCATATTACAGTGAAACATAGCTAGAAATCTTTTTTTTATTAAATACTTTTTTAAAAGAATTTATTTATTCATGAGAGACAGAGAGAGCGAGAGAGAGAGAGGGAGAGAGAGGAGAGACACAGGCAGAGGGAGAAACAGGCCCCATGCAGGGAGCCCGATATGGGACTCGATCCCGGGCCTCCAGGATCATGCCCTGGGCTGAAGGCGGCGCTAAACTGCTGAGCCACTGGGGCTGCCCAGCTAGAAATCTTTTTAAAGAAAATTACCCAGGGCCCTTGGATGGCTCCATCAGTGAAGCATCTGCCTTCGGCTCAGGTCATGATCCTAGGGTCCTGGGATTGAGTCCCACGGGCTCCCTGCTCTTTATAAAACATTTATTAAATGGACGTCTAGGTGGCTCAGTAGGTAAGTGTCTGCCTTCAGCTCAGATCACGATCAGGGGTCCTGGGATCAAGCCCCCCCATGGGAGTCTCTCCTTCTGCCCCTCTCCCTGCTTGTGCTCTTTCTCCTTCTCTCTCTGTCAAATTAATAAAATCTTTAAATCAATAAATAAATAAGTTAGATGGGGTTGTTTTGGTAATTTGTACATTGTGTGTTCATGGAATTCTAGTTGTCTTACATAAACAGTTCATGATCTTAGAATTAATAGGGCACATTTTACTGCTTTTGGCTAAAGACCACTGCAAAATTTATAAAGCAAAAAATGCTGGTACAGTGTGATCTTACAAAGTTAAACTACGTGAGGAAATGTACTTATCAGCTCAAAATCTTCAAAAGGAAATAATCAGAGGCATGTATCATAGTGTTTATAAAACATGTTTACAGTAACTTCAGTCAATTCATTTATAAAAATGAGGTTCGTTAAAAAAGTTGAACTTTCCCCTGTATTAGTACATACTCCCCAAAACAGTACTGACTTTTTTCTGATTTTTAAATAAGGCATTGCAAAAAGAGAGGTTCCAGAATTCCACATGTGCCCAGGAGAACCAATTAGAAGTACTCTGAAAAATGAGGCAGGAGAGGTCGCACTCCATTTCAGAGGCAGAAGTTTCCAGTGGTTTGCTCATATTCTTCCATTAGCTTGTTTTTTTTTTTTTTATCTCCTTCTGCCAGCTTTTCTTTTTCTGATACATCAACCATCTTCCCTCTTTTTCCTCTGGAAGCCTTTATCAGCAAAGTAAACACTATTTAAAATGAGAGAAAAGACATTCTTCTAACAGGTGAACTAGTTTGGAAGATTGCAATGAAAGCACCTCTGTCACAACTGGCTGTAGCCCCTGGACTGCTGGTTGTTGGGGCTGCTCTGTCGCCTCCACCAGCGGCATGGCCCTCATTACAGAGACATGCTGCATACTTTTCTGGTTGACGTACAAGGTTTGCTTCTTTTGTGCTCAGTTAAGGGCATTACATTCATTACCTCCTTTAATTCTTAAATGACTCAGAGACATGTTATTATATATCCCTGTTTCACGAAGGAAGAGTCAGATTCATGAGCTAAGTAATCTGCACAGTTTTACACAGCTGGCTGGGCTCAGCAGACTTGAGATTCGAGTCCAGGCTTCAGAATTCAAGACCCCCACCTCTCCACTATCCTGCCTCTGCCATTTCAGCTTTAATGGGGTTGTCAGAAAAGCGCCAACTTGGGCAAGCAAATAAATAGGAAACACCTTGTATATTTTAATGCTAGTATCAAGGGGGAAAATACATTCTTTGTAAGTGATCATAGTAGTGCGGTACATATCCTGTAAATGCTGGAGACATAGTTTTACCATATTTCTACATAATAGCACATGCTATGGATTGAATTGTGTCCCCCCCAAAATTCTTTTTTTTATTTTTTATTTTTTTTTCCCCCCAAAATTCTTATGTTGAAGCTTTAACCCCCAAAGTCTTACTCCCAATGATGAGGCCTTTGGGAAACAATCAGGTTTAGGTGACATCGTGAGGGGCCCTCAAGCCAGGAGAAAGAGCAGAGTTCTCAACTGTGTGTGGACACTACCGAGAAGGCAGCATCTGCAAGTCAGGAAAAGAACCTTCGCAAGGAACCAGATCAGCTGGCACCGGGATCCTGGGCCTCCCAGCCTCCAGAGCTGTGGGAAATGCGTGTCTTTTGTTTAAACCACCCAGTTTCGGGTACTTGGTGATAGCAGCCGAAGCGGACGAATAAAGATGTTGGTACAGAGACGTGGAGTGTGTCTGTAACAGGCCTGGAGATGTGGAAGGGGCCTTGAAACTGCGCCATGGGTATTGGCCAGGAGAGAGTTGTGCGTCCTAGCCCTGTCCTGGATGGTAAGTTGAGTCTGATGAGGTTGCCTCCAGATACCTGGGCTTTGTGAGCAGCAGCTGGAGGAAAGACAAGCCGTGAGAGGGTAGAGAAGTTGCCTAATGAGGTCATGTTTTGTGGAAGGTGATAAAACTGTCTGTGCAGCTGGGAGGGTCTAAAGCAGGTGTTGCCTGCCTGGGTCTTCCCAGATTTTCATAAGGAAGGAAGGAAAGAGATGGATTGAAGAAGGAATTGTGAAGGAGGAGCCAGAGCTCAAAGATCTGGAATATTCCCAGCCTCTTCGTATTGTAAAAAAACGAGAAAAATTCATCTGAAGAGAACAAACATGGCTGAGCCACCACTTGGTCCAGAGAACGTGTGTGAGTCGGACCCAGGTGGCTATGTCAGCAGAAGCTGGGTGGAGGTGTGGTGGTGGTAACAGAGACCCTGTGGGATTGAGCTGTGGGGGTGGGGACAGACACGGACATGAGAGCCGTTGGGCTGCAGGAGGACAGCAGACTGCATGGCCCCTCAGGTCATCAGGCACCCTGGGCTGCAGGAACATGGAGGCTGGGCCACGACCTCAGTGGCTCAGGGAGGCAGAGCGGAGAACCAACGAGGCTGAAAGTCTAATGAAATTTGCCTTTCCCGAGTCTCAGGCTTGCTTGGGACCATCAGCCCTTCTTTTCTGCTTCCCCCATTTGGAATGGAAATGTTTCTTCCATCTCTCCCCGTAATGTTCTGAAAGCATGTAACTTGTCTGGTTTCACAGGTTCATAGCCGGAGAGGAATTTTGCCCCGGGATGAATTGTACCTCCAATCTCACCCATATCTGATTGAAGTGACAGGGAGGTGATACTTGGGACTCTGGACTCTAGTGTTGGTGCTATGATGAGGTGACCCTTTGGGGACTGTTAGGGGAGCGTAAGTGTGTTTGCACAAGAAGAGGACACAAATTGGCAGGGAGCCAGGGGCAGAGTGCTATGGATTGAATTGTGTCCCTTCAGAATTCATTTGATGAAGCCCTGAGCCCACCCAAAGCCACCAGCTCAAAAATACCATTACATCCAGGGCTTGGGACTTCAATATATTAATTTTGGAGGGACGTGATTCAGTTCAGAGCAAATGCTGTTTCCGTGCCTCAGATTTAAGTGGTTTGGATTTCATTACCTTTTCTCACCATCCAAACCATCCTGCCATGCCCCACGTCAGAGCTAGGGTAGGCTTACCAAGTAGGCATGTCGCCAAGCGGTCTGGGGACAGGCAGGTGGTGTGGGGGCTCAGACCCACCCTGTCATGTTCTGCAGTCTTCCTTGCCCCAATCCCCCAGAGGGCTTTCCTCCTGAAACAAAAGGAGATTTTCTTAGCAGCAGAACTCTTAAAATTGCTGAAACAGATGCAGTTCCTGTCTCCAGACACCCATCATGCCCCCCCCCCCCCCCCGCACGCCCCACTGAGGACCAGACGACAGCCATGGGTCCTAGCAGTCAGGACTCTGGGAGGACAGCCTGAGGACAAAGTATGGCTACTCGCCAGTGTTACTCTTCTCAGACTCAGGCTATTTCTCCTCTGTATCCAGGAGAGGGGTCACCAAGGGCTATCCGGCCAGCCCTGGGGAAGGGGTGTAGTGGGGACAACACGGAAGAACAGCAGCCCTTAGATCTATGTGTGTGTGGCGGGGGAGGGGGTGCACACAACAGAGAGAAATTGAGTGATTCATTGAGGCAACAATAAAGATAGTCATGTCAATCCTTGTGTCTTTCTGTCATTAATTAGAACCTTTTGTAATGGAAAGTCTGTTCCTCAAGGACACATCCTGGCAATAAGTTAGGTCTGAGGAAAAGAACTAGAGCTACCAGAGGAAGAGAGAAAAGACACTGTGCTTGTGAATGTCTCTAATTCCAGGCTTGTGAGGACTTGATCAGAGCCTGCTTTGAGACTCACCTTGACTGGGAAAGCTGTTTTTCATAATAAACACTGTAAATGAGATCACAAGAGAGAAATTTTTAAATGGAGAGATAAACTTTCAAGACATCCTCAGGACTTTAGAAACACCCATTATTATGTACGTTAATTAAAGTTTTTGTAATATGAATTATAAGGCATTGAACATAATACAAATCCAAAATCATCTCACAAAGTCGTTCCTATGCTTTTATAGGCAACTCTGACATAGAGATTAAAGCTGATAGAACACCTCTGACACAAAAAATGTATTTCATTTTCAAGCATTTTCGAATTTATATATCCTTCATCTAGGTCTGAAACGGTGAAATTTTGTGACAGACTTTTAATGATTAATAAAAATAAGCAAACTGCAAAATAAGAATTTAATAAAATCCCTAAAATAATGGTCTTTTAAATATATCAAGATGTATCTCATATGTGGCTACTTAGAATCTCTGCATGATGGTACTTGTTTTGGAAATAATTGAGAATACTAAGTTAACTTTTATATCTCTGTAAAATAATTTTTACAGGAGCTGAAGTGAAAAAAATTGAAGCTACAAATGTTCCTTGTACACAGCTTTCAATGTCATTTTTTAATCGGTTGTATGATGAAGATATTGTACGAGCCAATGGACATATTATTAAATGTTTAGATTCTTTTTGTGATTCCTTTCCTATTTCTGATGAGTTACGAAAAGTAAGTACAGATTTTTAAAATTTCACTAATAGCATTTTACTTCAGGAAATGGTTAATGTCAAAAATATTTTGCCTGCCTAAAATACATAAAATGCCTTTTACCAATGAATAATGATCAGCAATAGTCATTACATTGGTAGTTTTTTTTCTTGGATGGGACTTTTTTTTTTTAATTTTTTTTAATTTATTTATGATAGTCACAGAGAGAGAGAGAGAGAGGCAGAGACATAGGCAGAGGGAGAAGCAGGCTCCATGCATCGGGAGCCCGATGTGGGATTCGATCCCGGGTCTCCAGGATCGTGCCCTGGGCCAAGGGCAGGCGCTAAACCGCTGCGCCACCCAGGGATCCCCCTTGGATGGGACTTTTAATATCAAATTAATTATTTGTATATTTCAGTTTTTCAGCCAGATGCTACTGACAGTAATGTGTGCAGGCCAGAGTTGCTGCTAAACATGCAATGTGCAGGACAACTTCCCCAACAAGATTATCTGGCCCAGAGTGTCAGTGGTGCTAGGGTAGAGAAACCCCAACCTGCTCAATTTTTCTTCAATATGAGGCTCTTAACATATCAAATGAATATTTTAAAATATCCCTGTGAGGGCAGCCCGGGTGGCTCAGCGGTTTGGCGCTGCTTTTGGCCCAGGGTGTGATCCTGGAGTCCCAGGATAGAGTCCCACGTCGGGCTCCCTGCATGGAGCCTGCTTCTCCCTCTGCCTGGGTCTCTGCCTCTCTCTCTCTCTCTCTCTCTCTCTCTCTGTGTCTCTCACGAATAAATAAATAAAATTTTTTAAAATAAATAAATAAAATATCTCTGTGATAAAAATCTTTTTATATCACTGCTGAGATTTTTAAAAAGCCATTTGATTAACTTATTTTTGTTTTATTGAGGAGTGTATTAAACTTGAATCAGAAGACATAGATTATTTACCTAATTCTTGAGTTACTATTTATAAGATAATCACTTTAGACAAATGACTCAATATCTAGAGTCCCAAGATTACTTATCTGTACAACATAGAGATTAAAATGCCTATTATTTATTTATGAGAAGGGAGTGGAATGCCTGGGTGGCTCAGTCGGTTGAGCATCTGACTCTTGGTTTCAGCTCAGGTGATCTCTGGTTCTTGAGATCAAGACCCATGTCAGGCTCTGTGCCCAACAGGGAATCTGCTTGGGATCCTCTCTCTCTGTCTCCCTCTGCCCCTCCGCACGTTCATAAATAAATCTCTAAAAAATGCCCATTTGAGGTGCCTGGCTGGCTCAGTCAGAAGAGCCTGTGACTCTTGATCTCAGGGTCATGAGTTTGAGCTCCATGTTGGGTGCAGAGATTACTTAAATAAATTTAAAAATCAGGATGCCTGGGTGGCTCAGCAGTTGAGCATCTGCCTTCAGCCCAGGGCATGATCCTGGAGTCCCCAGATCGAGTCCTGCATCAGGCTCCCTGCATGGAGCCTGCTGCTCTCTCTGCCTGTGTCTCTGCCTCTCTTTTCCTGTGTCTCTCAATGAATGAATGAAATCTAAAAAAAATTAAATTGAAAAATAATAATAAAATAAAAATACCCAGTCTTTTTCAAATTGTTGAGGTAATGAGTTCAGAAAGCATTTAAATGCACTTTTTAAAAAATATGAAATGTTAAAATGAAATGTATTATTATCATTGTTTTAATTATGGAGAAAGACTATTTACAAAGTGGTTAAAACTAGGGCTTTTTTTTTTTATTGGTTTATTTAGAGAGAAAGAGCAAGCGAGCATGAGCAAGGGGAGCAGCAGAGGGAAATGGAGCGGGAGACTTCCCATTGAGCTGGGAAGCCCCATGTGGAACTCGATCTCAGGACCTGGGATCATGACCTGAGCCAAAGGCAAACGCTTAACCACTGAGCCACCCAGGGAACCCCAAAATTCAGCTTTGGTATTGAATAGACATAGGCTCAAATCTAGGCTCTGTTACTTAATGACTGATACTTGACCTCTCTTTATAAAATAGGAATGATGTAAGAATTATGTGAGATAATGCATTCAGAGTACCTAGCTCATGCCTGGCACTTAGTAAGGTTCCAGGAATGTTAACGACTTCTATTAATTCCTAATATTATCCTACATCGAGAAGAGAGATAACAGAAGTCTAATTTATTGCAAATCCAGGAATGTCATCTGTAGGGACTAGAAGGCCTCCAGCCAGTCTGTGTTCACCTACACTAGTAGAACACCTAAAAGAACACTTAGTTGAAGAAAAAACTAAAATTAAGTCATTGAGAATAACCAAAACATAATTGAAGAGACTACGTATAGTTGCTCTTCAGTTTAGTGAAGGTATATTTACGTATGACAGAAGATAATGTATGTGCTACCAAGCGAGAACCTGATGATGATTTCTACTCTTCCTTCCCAAGGACTGGAAAGTCACCCTTAGAAAGTGCCTCTGGGCTAGTCTGGGCGTCCTCCCCTGTGGGCAGTGGGGCAGCTGTCTCTGTCCCTGAGCACCGATGGCCCGCCAGTCTTTGCCTCAGGGCTCCCAGCCCCAGTTGCAGAGAGCTCATCACCCCTGGGGCAGAGACCCTGACCTGCCCAGGGGCCCAGAGGCGGGTGTGACCTGCCCAGCTGCCCGCCTATTCATTTCCACGAGCAGCACCTCAGAAGGAGAGCTGGGCCCCTAATTTTCTGGCTCACTCATGCTCTCATGCTCTGCTGCTCTGCAGCAACAGGGGAGGAGGTTTTAACTTGGTTGCTTTCTGGCTGAAAGAAAATAAATGACCTCCAGCTTTCACCTGAACCGCAAAGCACAGATTGTGTTGGCAGAGTGTGTATTGTAAGGGCCAATATCAACCTCCTTCCCAGCTTGGCTTCCAGGCTCGGCAGCCTGCCTCTTTAACCAGTGCAGGGCTGTTCCCTGGGGCTAGACCCTGACCGCCCCATGTGAGCGAGTGCATAGGCATTAGCCACACTGGGGCTGTGTGTACATTTATTCCCCAAACAGTTTCATTCCTGTCATCTTTAAATTGCACGACCTAATCAGTTCAGTTAAGGAGAGTGCTCATGTAAGGAATGCATTCGTTCATCATTCCTGAGAGCTTTAGTCACCCTTGTATTAGGCCGGATCTTTAGGTAGCTTCAGTATCACCTCATTTCCTTGTGGGGAGGGAGGAGAGATGCGCACACCCAGGGAGCAGTGAACCTCCGCCCCTTCCCCTTCCCTGTCTACTATGTGCAGTGTTGGTCTCATAAGCTCAGTGTAAGTCACCTGCATGTAACCAACACCACAGAGCTGATTGTTGCTAAAATGCCTCTTGTCTGGTGACCTTGTGACAAATGTTCATTGGAGATTGAGGTATAAACAAGTCAACTAAAAAAACGTATATAATAGTATGTGTGCATCACCTTGTTCAGCTCAGTGCTACTTGTCTGTAGCACACTGTCTTGTGAAGGAGCAACGGGGTGTCCAGAGAGCAAGGGCCAGTGTAGATGGCTGGGGTGTTTCTGGAGGGCCAGCAGGAGAAAGAAGTGGGCCTGAGGGACGACTTACCTGAACAGTCCAAGACAGAGCAGACGGGTGGGGAGGGGATGGTAGGCAAGTGGCCATACATGCACCTGGGGCTCTGCTCTGGAAACACCAATATGGGGTCAGCCGTAGGCCTTACAGGGTAGGGAGGTTCTTCCTCTTATTTGCGGCTCCTTGTTTGCCCAGATTTGGGGCAACTCCACACTAACAGTGCAATAGTAGCAAAACAATGACTAATGATATAAATGAGAATGAAGGTGTGGACAGGAAGAGAAGGCTTAGATGCACATTCAGTCCTTTCGCTGGATGTCACTGCCTGCTGAGAAGATGGATGGAATGTGAGTGCCAGTCTCACAGATCACTCTGAGTTGGTTCTTAAAATAGGTGTAAGATTCTTTATAAAGAAATAAATTGGGGATCCCTAGGTGGCTCAGCAGTTTAGCGCCTGCCTTCAGCCTAGGGCATGATCCTGGAGACCTGGGATCGAGTCCCACATCAGGCTTCCCGCATAGAGCCTGCTTCTCCCTCTGCCTGTGTCTCTGCCTCTATCTCTCTCTCTGTGTCTCTCATGAATAAATAAATAAAAAATCTTTAAAAAAAAATTGAAACTTTTGAAAACAAAAATTAGAACCTCAAATCATGTTACATTAAGATGAATTTTATCATCTTCCATAGGTTTTGCTTGTGGAAGACTCAGAAAAATATGAAGTGTTCAGCCAGCCTGATAGAGAGGAGTTCCTGTTTTGTCTTTTCAAACATCTTTGCCTCGGTGGAGCACTTTGTCAGTATGAAGATGTGCTTCATCCATATTTGGAAACCACAAAGCTTCTCTATAAAGATCTAGTGAGGTAAGGTTGCCGATGACAGCCAGGACACCTCTGGCTCACGGAACATATGGTGGTTCATGGTGGGATCACCCGGCATCTGCCGTTCTCTGAGCATCCAGAGTGGAAGGAGCCAGTGCCCCCAGCCCGGGTCAGGGCCCCCCGTGGCTCAAAGCGCTCTTCTCTGGGACCTGCCTGTCCTTGCCTCCCCTCACCCCGCACGGCTGCTCTGTCCCTGTGGGCACTTGCGCCCCGCCCCCCCCCAGGCCCCTCTGCACCTTTCAGGAGAATGCCAGATCCCTCAGCACATGCGAATTTGCTTGGCAAACAGTAAAACATGTATTACCTTTGTTCTGAGGAGGTGGAAGAATTTTCATCTGGGCAAAATCTTTACCTTTTCAAATTAATACCAAATCCTACTTTGTTTCACACATCCCACTAGGGTTTGTTTGTTTTTTTTCTTTTTGAAGATCAAACTGGAATAAAACCTTTATAATTCATTTATTTATACTTTCATCGAATTGAGTTTTTCAGTGTCACAGATCCTCTATCACTTTTATAGGCTGAAGCGATAGGAATAGTGAAAGCAAAGGGCTTTAGTTACAAAATTTTACTTTACTAAGAAAAGAGCAGAATGAGCTTCTCATTAGATTCTTGGTTGTTCCACTAACCTCAGTTCTCACCCTGTTCTGTGTGTACTGTAACTGTACAACACACTACACAATTTTGTTCTTACCAAGCTTTTTAAATATGGTTTAAAAGCAAAAAAAAATCTCTTTAATTTGCCTCTGATTTTTGTGAAAAAGTTATCATCAATATATAAAGATTGTGCAGATATATTAGAATTTCAGAAAAACATATACATATTTATATCCAAAGTGTTCTGTCCTTATCATTGCAGTTCATGAGAACTTGGAAGCTGGTTTCTAGCACTGCCTATAGATTAATACCCCTCGGTGTGCCACAGCACATGTTCACACACACGTGTGCACACGCTGCTGCCAGCACAGTGTGCTGTGCTCCACTGGCCACATGAACCTGAGGGAATGTGCCATGGAGAAGGGTATTCTGTTGGAAGTGTTTGAAATAGAAATACCTTCAGAACGTAAACTTTGAGGAAGCTAACACTTTCCCTAGCATCTGTCTACCCTCTTGGCTTTTCACCTGTGACTCTCGCCTACGCTCCTTGGGTGCTAAGGAAACGTACACTCCAGGGGTAATGGCCACTTGTGAAATGAGGTGTCAGAACTCAGGGCATCCCACAGAAAAAACAGACTGTGTCCACAGAATCCCTCTATCAGGCAGCTGGCAGGTATTGAAGTTGTGCACAGAGCTCTGGCGGGCTCCAGAGAGATGACAAGAGGAGCCTCACATAGTCCTTGAGCTTAACGAGATTACAGGAAACTCACATATCATAGAGTAATTGTTTAAAATCTTTTTTAAGTAAAAATTTTCATAAAATCAAACATTCAATTTTGGATAGGCAAATGTTTGCAGCTCTTGATACTGTAATAAATACCCTGGGAGTTCAGAAATTGTCAGGGTGGCTGTGCGCATGTAGGGCTGTCTGATGGAACAGAACTCCCGAGGCAGAGGAGAGGGGGCGCTTTGTCCCCTGTCATTCCATGCACTATGGGAAGGAGCCTAGTCCCAGAATACCACTGCTCGTATTTGAGGACATTAAATATTTCTCTGGACAATCCGAATTTAAGCATACTTATGAATTTCTTTGCTGAATGAGGAGGAAATGTGGAATTGTCCTCCCAAAGCAACTTTGGTAGAAAACCATGATTAGAATAAATATCTGCTAAAGATGGCTTAAGTGCCAACAGGAAACAATTGAATGGATTAAATGATTGGGATCCCTTCAGAGCTACGTTGGTTGGCTTCTCACTCACTGGCACCGCTTGTGCCTTTCTGACTTCGGTCATGTTGATTTGGGCGAGATGCTGCATCATTTGGGTAAGGGAAGGATCCAGGGTGGATCAGAGTAGCTGTTATCAAGGAATGTGGGAAGCACAGGTGCAACTCCAGGTGTCATCAGGAGTTTCTCAGAATCCTGAGCCAAATTTCCAAACAAGTCATTGGTACGAGCCAGATTAACCACATTTGTTTTTTCTTGTCCTTCCCTTGAATTTTGGGTGTTTTCACATTTTTTAGAAAAGCATCTGCTGTCTTTCTAATTGTATGCACAGTAGCTGCTTTGCATTATCTAACCTGCCCTTGGAGACAAACATCATCACCAATCCACTGCAGACCAGAAGACCACCCCTGGTGTCAGTGGAGGGGAGGCCACGTTACAGAGCTTGATTTTAATGGGCTCTGTCTGGCTCAGAGGGGAAAAACAAGAAATTCTTGAGATATTTTTTTCCCTCATCCATTATTACAAGTCCTATAAAATAACACTTTTCAAATGTTCTGGAAAATGCCTTTTCAAGGATTAGGGTTCTTGTAAATATAGGTAGTACTTTAGAACCATTCCATTGGAGAGTCCATGACCAGTTGTTTTGTTGCATTTCAGAAATGTCTATGCAGAAATAACTGCATAGTTACTATTGGTATCTTTGTCTTCTCTGCTTCCAATATTAAACACATGCTCTTGTCAGAGTTTTTAGAGGGGTTTTCCAAATTGCATATCCATCCCAGATGTGAAATTTTATGATTTTATCAGAGAGGCGTACGTTATGGCTTCAGATGCTAATTAAGCAGTGGGATTCTTGTTTCTTTTTTCTTTTTAAGATTTTATTTATTTATTCATGATAGTCACACCACAGAGAGAGAGAGACAGAGACACAGGCAGAGGGAGAAGCAGGCTCCATGCAGGGAGCCCGATGTGGGACTCGATCCTGGGTCTCCAAGGATCACGCCCTGGGCCAAAGGCAGGTGCTAAACCGCTGCGCCACCCAGGGATCCCAGGATTCTTGTTTCTTAAAGTGAGCAGAGTTACCTAGAATGGTACAGTCACTCAAACATACTAACACCATAAACATGTTACCTACAGAAAAGGAACTACCATTTGAACCTTATTAGAAGGTCGTTCCTAATAGAAATAAACCATATTATTCCATTTTATTACCTCTGTTACTATATCACCATTACTTTAAAGTAGCTCTAAAAATAATTTGTCTTATTTTTTATAGATGAGGTAGACTATTACTTGCCTGAAATCTCCTAGGAGAAAAGGAAAGGTAGAGTGATGGTGGTCAGCACCCTAGGAAATGCAACTAACAATCATGCTGCGTCAGGTCTGTGGCATCCACTCACTCACTCACTCACTCACTCCAGATAACCATGGCTTTTAAGAGTGCTAGAACATAATTTCCATATAGTTTTTTAAAAGAGTGATTGTATTAATGGTTTAGAAATAAAATAATGATTTCCTAAAATCATTTATGCTAATTTCTGAGGCTGGATCCCATATTAACTGTAAACATGTTGCACTGACCATTCTAGGTAACTGCTCACTTTAAGAGATATATAGAAATTAACTTAATTGGATGATATCTGGGTTTAAATTTGAATGAAATGTTTTAAAGATAAACACTTTGACCCCTGAAACCCAGACCCTTAGGTCTGGCCACTCCAGCAGGTATACGAGCTCATGCACACTCACAAGCAGGCTCACACTCATGCTCACACTCAGGCACACTCATGCTCAGCACTGTCATCCTTCTCCCTCCTCCTCTCTGCCTCCACATTGCTCTTCACATAGAGTGAAGGAGAAGCAGTGCTTGGCCCTAATAAAGTGAAGAAGAGGGATATCTTCTGTCAGATGTCACCTACATGTGTCCTACATGCTGCATGTGTTTGCACAGGGAAAGGAGCTGCACGCCAAGTGTGTGGCAGACTGCAGAGCGGCAAAGATAACATGTGCCATTCTCCGTGGCTTGTTCCCTCATTCCCACTCCCTCTCCCACTACACTTTGCCACAGGGAATCTTCTTGGGAAGAGAGACTGGGAGAGACCTACTGGGAGAAAACGATTTCATTCAACACAAGTTAATCATCCGTAATCCAACAAATAGTTTTTTTATCCTTATCCCACTCAATTCTCGGGTAACCCTACAGGGAGCCATAGCATGCCTACTTCACAGGGAGAGAACTGACATCAGGAGAGTTCATGTTGCCCAGAGTGCAACAATGATGGCTCAGGGGCAGAACTGGCATGTGTGTGAGATGGTTTAATCCCCTGGTTCACATGCTCATACCTGCCCCATGTAGCTGTCTACACCCCCATCTGACTCTTACCAATTCCTCTTCTTCCAATAATTGTCTCTGGCCCAGGAGACCTTCATCATCAGACCTCACAGCCTCTGACCGTCCATCCAGTTGCATTGTCTGCCATTGGTCTGGGCAACCTCACCCCGTCCATGGATGAAACTGCAGACTTGGTGCTTTTCAAACTAGTCTTGGTGGACGCTATGTATTTCTGTTGTATATGAATAAGAACACGTGAATACTAAAAGGGCTCGGTATTTTAAATGTATGATGCCAATGCTTGCTGTATTCAAAATGTACCTCTTTTTCCCTATTTTAGTGTCCGAAAGAATCCTCAGACCAAGAAAATACAAATTACTTCTTCTGTCTTTAAAGTCATGGCTTATGTAAGTCCTGAGTGGGGTTCGTGAGCGATCAGTTTGGTCTCATGTTATTCAGAGGCTGTGGGAACTCCAGCAAGAACAAGTATGATATCATGCCTGCAGAAAGGATGATGATTCTTAGTTCTTTGTTAAAATTCAAAGTTGATAAGATATGCCTTTGTTTGGAGAGCCACACGACCCCCCCACTTCTGTTGTCCGTGTCTAATAATAGTCCTTACCGCCGGAAGACCTGAGCCTGACTGATGGAGTAGGACGCACTTCTCAGCTCAGCCATGCTGCAATCTATGAGGCAAATAAGTGCAAATGCCATAAATGTCTTTATATCACAGAATCTGATGCTCAAATTCTAGGGTCAGACAGAAGATGATTAGCACATTTGAATCAGTTTCTAAGTATCTCTATTCAATCACTGAACAACTGTTGAGTATCTATTGTGTATCAGCTACTGGGTTGGCCCTGGGCATTTTTTGTTGATAAACAGTTGCTTCCCTCATAGTTGGTAAGGGCCACAATCTAAAAGGAAGCAAAGATAGAAGAAAATTGCAAAGTAGAGATGTTTGCAATATTAGCACCTTAAAAACACTTTTTAACAAGGTAAAATTTCCTTTTGGACTATAAATTCCTTAAGGTCAAGAATTATGTGTGCTTATACAGCACAATAGATGGGGCCATCAGTAAGTTTTAAAATATCAATTATCAATTTATTGTAAAAGATTTCATTTATGTTTCATGACATTTTAACAGAAAACATATATTAATTAAATATGTTATTATTTAAATGTCATCGTAGACTAAACAGTTGGCTTTATCTCTTTCAGGACTCTAATGGTGTGTGCTACCCTTCCACAAAGAGTCACGAACAGACATTTTCTTACTTTATTGTGGATCCAATCAAGCGTCACGTTCATGTTTTATATCACTGCTATGGTGTGGGGGAAATGTCTTAACATTGTTCTCTCAGATGATCTATTTTAATATTGCTTTACTTACCAATTTTTAATTTTAATGCCAATTTATAGGTAAACATTTATTTTGCAAGTTAATTCAAGAAAAGTATAGAGAGCCTGCTTAGAGCAGAAGAAAACAAATACCACGGTGCCTTTCTTTAAATTTATCTGGAATAGCAGTGTAAGGACCAAATTCCATCCATAACACAATCAACAACAATACAGTTTTTTTTTTTTTACAAAAAAACTGGGAAAGTCACAAAGAACTAAAAATCTAGTTCATATTTGTTGCATTAAGAATTAAGTAAGCCCTCAATTTTCCATGTGTTTTATTTTAGTAGCTAATTAATTCTGGGTTGAAACTGTGGCAGAAAACTGAACATCGCTCTATTGATCAATAGGAACTGTTAGCTTTTTAAATTTGAGTTTCATTTTATTACATAAAGATTTACATCTCTAGGGCTGTAGAATGCATAATGATGCCTTGGCTTCATTTGTCCCACTTAAAATCCTGAATAAAAAGTAATGTTCTGGGTTGCCGGAGTGGCTCAATTGGTTGAGTGTCTGCCTTGGGCTCAGGTCATGATCCCGGGGTCCTGGGATGGAGTCCCTCATCAGGCTCCCTGCTCAGTGGGGAGCCTCCTCCCTCTCCTTCTGCTTGCTGCTCTGCCTTCTTGTGCTTGTCTCTCTCTCTCTGCCAAATAAATAACATCTTTTTTTTTTTTTTTTAAGTAATGTTCTCAGGGCACCTGGGTGGCTCAGTAGTTGAGTGCCTCCCTTTGGTCCAGGGTGTGATCCTGGGTTCCCGGGTTGGAGTCCCACATTGGGCTCCCTGCATGGAGCCTACTTCTCCCTCTGCCTGTGTCTCTGCCTTTCTCTCTGTGTCTCTCATGAATTAAATAAATAAAATATTTTTTTAAAGTAATGTTCTGAAAGTAATTGTAAACTCTTATCACATAATAAACTACAACCTCCCACATGTGAAGAGAGAGCACTGCCATGACGATATACAGTTGGCAGATGATTCAAGAGCAGGGGTCTTACATTCTCCTATTTCCTCATTGCATTCACAGAATGGATATGTGACTTAAAATATTTTAATGGAAAAAATAGGGGCCTCTGGCTGGCTCAGTCCCTAGAGTGTGAGACTCTTGATCTCAGGGTTGTGGGTTCGAGTCCCTCACTGGGGGAAGAGGAAGGAAGGGAGGGAGGGAGGCATGACTGACATGTGTCCCAAAGATGATAAGGAGCGTGCAAGAAATGTCAAGACTTTGAGGGGAGGCAAATTTGGAATACATGTTTCTGTGTTGTAAGAGTAGGGATGAGAATCTGCAATTTGTACCTGTGGATTTATCTGGAAAGCACCTGGCAACTGGGATAGAGAGCTCAGGACAGTTTGTTTCACTTCTAATACAGTGTGTGCACATTAAATGCCTATTGAATGAGAATTTCCCAGTTATGTTCCTAATATCCATAGGAAACATAAAATTAAGAACTAAAATGTCACACCTGTCATGCTGCATACCACATAGACTTTACAACCTGAGGACCCTCTCCTAATTAGTTGGTCAATCAACCTTTTTAATGTATTAGCTCTGTGCATGGCACTGTGCTGCTTCCTTTGGGAAAGCCCACACTCCGTCTAAGCCTGGTGAAGGGGATCTGTTCGAGTGTGCAGGTGGAAGAGATGGCTGTGAACTAGGCTCATCTTGGCCTGGCTTCCACAGAACAGTGGGTGGGGTGTTAGCACCCGGGGAGGAGAGCTGGACCACTGGGTGTGGGCATGGGCAGTGGGAAGCGAGGGGTGGGAGGGGGCAAGAGCCGGGCCCTGGGGTCAAAGTCCAGAGGTCAAGGTGGGGAACCCATCCTGATGGGTGGCCAGCATCCTTTCTCTGCTTTAGAGGTGGAGGAACAAAACACCTTTGAGGAAAGATGGCTCCATTGCTTTGGGATGATCATTTTAACGACCCCTCTGTGATCATGCAAATTCTTGGCATTGAGGGTAGAACAGCCCAGCAATAAAGAATTTGGGCCTGCATCCAGATTACCTGGATTCTTACTGCCACCTGCACCGGACTTGCTGTGTGACTGAACTAGTTAACAACTTCTCTGTGCGCGACTTGGCCTCATCTGTAAAATAGGGGAAATGATAGGGTTCGTCATGGGTTATTGTGAAAATTACATACATTAATACACATTATTTGGCTTGGAATAGTGCCAGTATGTGTGGGTTTGGGCTCTTTTCATTCTTCACCAAGGAAATATGAAAAAACCAGGAGCTCAACTGTGCATAATAATGTAAAAACCGGTCTTCCTCAAGCTCAGAATTGCTTTTTTTATAGGTTCTACTATTGCTAATTTGACTGGATAGAGTACAAGAGTTGGGAGCACAGGCTTGCCTGCTCTGGGCCCCAGAGAATATAGAGAACCTAACCTATGCTTGTACTCCCAAGAACTTATTTGCACACTTAGAATTATTGCTCACTGGTCTATCTGTAATCATGTGATGTCTATCAGGAAGACGACCCGTATCTCTGTGCCTCACCCCCACATCTCCCCTGTGTAGTGCAGTGCCTGACCCTCAGTATCTGTTGATTGAAGGAGAGAAGGTGGCCCTCGAAGCGTGACTGCAGGTGTGCAGAGGGGCGGGGGAGGTGGATAAGGAGGGTGGGGAGCATCCTCACATGAGGGTCAGCCACAGCCAGCCTGTGGTCCTGCTGTACACTGTTCTACTCTGGACGCAGCCATGCTATTAGGCCAGAACTGTCCCAGATGGCAGCAACTCCGGCAGCTGGTGCTAGAACTGCCCGCTGCTACCTGCGACCAGCAAAGGGATGGGGTTTCTCTGGAGTGAGAAACTGACAGTGGGGACTGGTGACAACAGAATCATTTTCTGGGACTTGAGAGCATTCTTCAGAAATTCTGAAAATTACTTAAGGGAAGAAGGTGGCAGGAGTATAATCTGGACAATTCTAAGGGGCCTCAGTCTGAAGACCAGAGAACTTGGGACACTGGGGTCCCAGGAGGGATGAATGACCAGGTGGCTCCAGGGTACATGACTGCACTGGCTGGTGGGAGCTGAGGAGTTCTGTCCAGGAGTCCTGGGCACTAATGCAGAGGAGACAGATTGATGGACCTGCTCACAGGGCTGTGACCACAAAGGTGAGAAATGTAAATCTTTTTAGTAGGTGATGCGTAGCCATCATGGAAGACTTTGCGGCAGGGCATCATCAAAGTGGTGTTCTAAGAAGATTAGCCTGGCAGTGATGAATTGGGGTGAAGAAAGTCCAAAGTCTAGAGATCGAGTAGAAGATCATTGTACTTGTCAAAGCATAGAATCGGCCCATCTGCATGACAAGCAAGGGAAACCTTTCCAGGCATCACAAAGGATACGACAATGGAATGCGCACCAGAAAAAATCAAATATGGCCCCGAAAAGTCAGCAATGGGGTGAATTATGACATGTTGAGTATTTGAGGTACAAGGACTGGGAAGTGGGAGCTGTGGTAGGAAGCTGTGGTTGGGGAGGGGAACTCCCTTGTCCTGCCCATGCTTCCTGTTCCAACCCCATGTCAACCCACTGTGGTGGTTACAGCTCTTAGAATCTATGACGGCTCTGACATGGGCTGCAGGCTTCTCCTTGGCCAGCGGACCAGCAAGGATTGTCCATGCTCCACCAGTGTTTGTGGATTGCCTGCTCTGTGCTAGGCAGCAAATCAGATGACATTTGCACATTGGAGAGTCTGCGCTCTAGCGCCCGCAGCAGTGCCAGGTGCAGTGAGATGTGAAAAGAAACACCCAATTACTCTCCAGAAACCTGAAGTTTAGTCAGAGACCTGACACATCCACAGATTTTCATGTTTTTCAGTCTGATGAACTTGAATGGTATTATTTTCATTGCTCTCACTTTTTGTATGAGGTAGAACATTATTTTGTGTATTTCCTCAACCATGTATACTGATGATTGTGGGGAACCCCACAGCTGGGAACCAGTGCCCTGCTGTCAGAGAAGATACAAACAATAGAACAAAGAATAACAGGGACACACGGGGTCTTCCAGTAAAATCTGCATTAATTGGCACAAAAGGCCACAGTGAGGCCACAGTTAGCGGTGTCCAACTGGCAGACCAGCAGCCACTGTATCTGACACCCTCAGTGTCCTGACCTGGCACAAAGTTTAAAGGTCACGGAGATAGGCAGGCCAAACTGGGTTTAATTAAGGTGGTTTGCTTTGGGTGCATTTTTTTAGAGTAAAAATATGTCACTTGGCCTTAGCCAGCACTAGGAATCTGAATTATTTTTCTTACCTTTTTTGTCACTAGAAAGGTGTGTGAGAGAAATGGTCAAGGGAAACTAGCTATGACAATATAAACTTTTATTCAACTAAATTCTTGATCCAATATGTATTCCCAAAACATATTGTACAATGAAACAGTTATTCTGCCTCAATGTACCTCACACCTATAAGGTTAAACACACCAGTGAAGCTCCAAGGGAACCAGGAGAGGCTGGTTGATAATGAAAGGGAATTGAACATTTTAAAAGAAATGACGGTCAGGTTAAATGACCTTAGAGTTATGAGTTCCAGCCCCATGAAGAGAGTATTTAAAAATAAAATCTTTAAAAAAAATAATAAATGACAGTCCTGCAACTACTAAAGGGAACTAGAGGGTATTGTGTTCAGTGAAATAAGTCAGAGAAAGATGTAACATACAATATCACTTATTGTGGAATCTAACAAACAAAAAACCAGAAGCGGGTTCATAAATGCAGAGAAGAAATTGGTGGTTTCCAGAAGGGAGTGGTGGGGGGGGGACGGGTGGAACAGGTGTCGGATGGAGGGGTACAGACCTCCAGTTAGGGAACAAGGCCCGGGATGAGCAGTACCGCCCAGGGGGCAGAGTGGTTTCTACTGTAATGGCGCTGCTGGGGGACAAATGGGACCATGGTGCTCTAGGGAGCGGCCAGAGACTAGACCAAACAGCCAATGTCTGCTGGATGCTAGGCATAGTTTGAGTCCTGGGGACACTGTGAACAAAATGCAAAACCACTGTTTCTGAAAAACATATAGTCTACTGATAAAAATATAAAATACATAAAGTAATTATAAATTACGATTTTTCTAGGAAATAAATCAAAAAGTGCTTAGTCTGAGGGGTACCTGGCTGGCTCAGTCGGTGGAGCATGGGACTCTTGATTTTGGGATCACATGTTTGAGCCCCATGTGGGCATAGAGCTCACTTAAAAAATAAATAAATTTTTTTGAAAAAAGAGTGCTTAGTCTGAGAAGACGCCTCTGAGGCGGTAACATTTGAACTGAGACGTAAGCATATGAATGTTTTCAGGAAAACAGCATGTGCACAGGGCCTGAGATGGGAGATGAGTTTCGTGTGTTCCAGGAGCTGCCAGACGTCACAATGGCGCAAAGGAGGCACGAAGGAACGGCAGGAGTTGAAGTTGGGGAAATGGCTCACACACATCTTATAAGTCAATGAAATGAGGTCAGACCATAATGGTCGTGCAACAGGGAACCACTCAAAGGCTTTATTTCATTTTTTTAAGATTTTATTTGTTTATGAAAGACAGAGAGAGAGAGAGAGAGAGAGAGAGGCAGAGACACAGGCAGAGGGAGGAGAAGCAGGCCTCATGCAGGAAGCCCAATGTGGAACTCGATCCCGGGACTCTGGGATCACACCCTGAGCCAAAGGCAGATGCTCAACCGATGAGCCACCCAGGTGTCCTTCAAAGGCTTTAAAAGATGGAAAAAGCATTGTGGCTACCTTATAGTAGGTGGAGTGAGAAGATGAAGAAACTATCCCCATCTAGTGAGACAGGAGGGCAATTTGGGCATAGATGGCTTCTGTGAAGATGCAGCACGATGGGCTGAATTGTGTCCTCCCCAGAACTCATATGTTGAAGTACCTCAAAATGTGACTGCATTAGGAGATGAGGCCTTAAAGAGGTAATTACAGGAAGATGAGGTCCTATTGGTGGACCTTTATCCAGTCTGACCGATGTCCTGATAAGAGTAGGACAGAGACCCAGACAGAACCATAGAGCTGCCATCTCCACGCTGAGGGAAACCTCAGGAGAAGCCAATGTTGCTGACACCTTGAGGTTGGACTTCTGACTTCCAGGGCTGTGGGAAAATTAATTTTGGTTATCACACTCTGTATTGCTTGGTTACGAGAAGTGTGGGTGAGTAGTCTGCAGAGGGAAGTGCATGTATTCCAGGTGGGTTTTAGGACCCGGAACCAACATTACTTAATCGATTGAGTTGAAGGCCGCAAATGCAGATTAGAGAAGTCAAGGATGATTCTCAGGTTCCAGGTTTTAGAACTTCCAGAACAAATCTCCTTAAAATGTTTATTATGAAATAAAAGGACAACAGTTGATTGAAGGTCTTGAAATCTGGAAAGAAAGATGAGAATTAAATGAAATGGTAAGGGGCTCAGTCATACAGACAACGACTCAATCTGGGGTCATGAGTTCAAGCCTCATGTTGAGTGTGGAGTTTACTTTAAAATAAATAGGGCAGCCTGGGTGGCTCAGTGGTTTAGCGCTGCCTTCGGCCCAGGTTATGATACTGGAGTCCCGGGATCGAGTTCCACGTCGGGCTTCCTGCATGGGGCCTGCGCCTGTCTCTGTGCCTCTTGTGAATAAATAAAATCTTTAAAAAATAAATAAAATAAATAAATAAATAAATAAATAAATAAATAAATAAAGGTATTATGAAAGAAAAAGAAAGAAAGAAAAAAGAAAGAAAAAGAAAGAAAGAAAGAGAAAGAAAGAAAGAAAGAAAGAAAGAAAGAGAAAGAAAGAAAGAAGAAAGAAAGAAAAGAAAAGAAAAGAAAAAAGAAAGGAATGGGATAAGTGGGGGCACCTGGCTGGCTCAGTCTGTAGGCGTGCAACTCTTGATCTCATGTGAGTTCAAGCACATGCTGGGCAAAGAGCTTACTTAAAAAAGAAAGAAAGAAAAAGGGTAATATACGTGCAAGTGAAAACAACATAAATCTAAGTCGTTGATATTATCATGGTTATTGTTAGCATGCGATACGCTAGAGTTTCGAGTGGGAGAGCACAAGGGAAAGGGTGTAGATTCCAAACGATGGATGGGAGCAAGAAAGGCAGGCTGGGGCCTGGGAGAACAGCCTGGAACTAGCTGCGGGAATTGAGGTGTATGCTGAGTGGCGTCTGACGTCTCCGGGAAGTCAAAGGACTGGAGATATTTCTGCAAAGTTACACACGCATATGCAATCAACAGCCAAAGCCAGAAAGATGTAACTAAACACCTGCCATGTTCTAGACGGGCAGCAGCCTCACCTGAAGTAATTGTCTTTAAAACCTTGGGGTCAAGATCCATGCCTAGCACTATGCTTTGTACAGGAACCTAATAAATGTCGTAGGTAGGATAAATCATCTATTGTATTTTTTAAAAAAGATAGTAGTATGGTGGGATATGTCTGGACCAGGAAATGGAAAGTCTAGCTCTGTCCCTGAAGAGCTATATGCTTTGGCCCAGTGCTGCCCAACAGAACTTTCTGCAATACGGGGAATGTTCCAGATGTGTGCCATGTCGGCCCAAAGCTACTTGCCACATGTGCACCTATGAATGCTGGAAGCATGGCTAGTGTGCTTGAGGAACTGTGTGTTCCAGGGAATAAGTGGTAAGTGGTTGGGGCCTCCATATGGGACGGTGCAGGTCTCTCATGACATCAGATTCTTGTGTAGAAGAGGAGACCTGGTTGGGCTAAGCCATCTCTGGCTTTTAGTTCAAAATGCTGCTACTCCAGTTCAACACAACAAATTCGTGCACACATTTTAAGAGTTCAGACTTTGACTTCCAAAAACAAAATATTTTTAAAGAATGTTAAGGGCAGCCCCGGTGGCGCAGCGGTTTAGCGTTGCCTGCAGCCCAGGGTGTGATCCTGAAGACCCGGATCGAGTCCCACATCAGGCTCCTTGCATGGAGCCTGCTTCTCCCTCTGCCTGTGTCTCTGCCTCTCTGTGTGTGTGTCTCTCATGAATAAATAAATAAAATCTTTAAAAAAAATAATGTTAAATTTTACACTTTTAGGGATGCCTGGGTGGCTCAGTGGTGGAGTGTCTGCCTTCAGCTCAGGTTGTGATCCCAGGGTCCTGGGATCTAGTCTCACATTGGGCTCCCTGTGTGGAGCCTGCTTCTTTCTCTGCCTATGTCTCTGCCTCTCTCTGTGTGTCTCTCATGAATAAATAAATAAAATCTTAAAAAAACAAATGTTTACACTTTTACACCTAAAGTACATAAATATGTAAATATGTAAGTGATACAAAATAAGTATGTAAATAATGATCTTCAAATATGTTGATGATGTATAGATGATGTTTTGGACAGTGTAGCACATTTACCATATTGTGACATTACCTGGAGAGGACACAGGAGCCTGTCTGATGGTGAACAAGTTGATGAGAGAGACAAGACACCGAGTAAAGGTTGAGGAACTGGGACTGTTTTAAAAAAAGACAGAGGGAAGACTCACAAATTGTATTCAAGTGTACAAACAGCTATTAGAGATGGTGTCCAGATGTTCTCCATTTACCAAAATACTAGAAACTCCATGTTGATGGTGACTTAGATATGGAGGCACTTTCAGAGAGTTTGCATATCAAATTCTCAAAAGAAATTTAGTTTTTAATAGTTTTTAAAACATTTCTTGTGCTACCTATCATGCTGAAAATATGCATAGTCGAAACAATAGTCATGGAATGTTAAAACTATAAGCAAATTGGAATCATCACTTAATGGATCTTTTAAGATAGGACTAAAAAAATAAGATAGGATTAATTATCAGCTTTCAGGTAAGATTCAAGACATCACTTTTTTGAGATCCTTTACAACATGATTTTTTCCAATTATCAAATGCATATTATATGCTAGATATTGATATTTATAGAAAAAATAATAAGATGAAGGGGATACTTATCTCTAAAATGATGAAGACATTTACTTGCATATTTGCAAAGCATACTTGTTACTTATAGAATAAAAACAGAATGTAGAGTATAATATAGTGGTCCTCGAACATTAATATGAATGAGAACCTTGTTAGGTCTCATTAGAGGGCTTGTTAAAACCGATTGCTGGGCCCCCCTCCAGAGTCTCAGTAGGTCTGGTTTATGGCTTGAGGATTTACATGTCTTAACAAACTTTCAGTGATGCTGATGCTGCTGGTTTGGGGACCACACCTTGAGAACCATCGATAGGGAGTATAATATACTTAGTATTGTTAGAAGTCATCTTTCCATTTTTAGCATAACTTAGTAAAGCGTAGTAAATGATGAGCTCCGGTAGCTCCTCCACTCAAGCTGGGATGTGGACAATGCAGGCTCTGGAAAGGCTCTCCAGGGTGTCTGGGACATATCCCTCCGGGGTCTGCCCTGAGCTTGGAGGGCTTTGGACTCCAAAATTCTTCATGCCCAACTCTCAGGACTAACTTTAATTTCTCCCATGTGGATAAATTCAGCTAGGTTGTAGAATAAAAGAAATCTGATTTAAATGACTTTTCTTACATAGGCTCCACATGCCTGGTGTGGGACTCGAACTCAGGACCCTGACATAAGAAGTCACCTGCTCCATGCCTGAGCCTGCCAGGTGCCCCTAATCCTGGGATTCTTAATCCTCTTGATGCCATAATAAAAACTCATTCATACTTGTTATTTTGTGTACTCCTCATTAGCATCCTGTGAAATAGGCATTAATATGCCAATTCCTGCCCGGCCTGGCATGTCACTGGCTCTGCAAGATGGGCACAACCGTGTCCTTGGATCTGCATCTGCTCCATGCCAGGTATAGTGGCAGCACCGGCAGAACCGGCAGTGAGACCCAGCGATAGAAGAGAAGCCCAAGCTCTGAGCACACAGGGTTGTTTTTCCTTAACAACTCCTCCTTTGGAATGAGAGAATCTGTGTCTTCACATTTTCAATCTGACTTCCCAGTGATCAACCCAGCTTTGTCCTTAACATTGTTTTTTAGATTTTATTTACCTGAGACAGCACACACAAATGGGGTGGGGGGAAGCAAAGGGGCAAGCTGATGCCCCACTGAGTGCAGACCCTGACGTGGGGTTGGATCCCAGGACCCCAAGGTCATGACCTGAGCTGAAGGCAGGTGCCTCACTGAGCAGCTCAGGTTAACGTTCAACATTGAGACCGTATCGCCCTTAACCACCGATTGGCCAACTTTTCTGTAATGACAGGGTTCCCACAGCCCTTTATCAGTCTGCGAGCACACATTTGTCAAGAACCCTTCTGAACTGCCTGAAATTAAACACAATATTTCCGGTGGAGAGTGGGAGCTCTGGAATCAGAAATGTAGATTCAGTCGCAGATCCCCTGACGAGCAGTACAACTTTGGGCAAGTTATTTAACTTCTCTCTGCATGTTTCTTCATCTACGAGAGGTTTTTTATTTAATTTTTAATTGAAAGGGGTATTATAAGGATTAAATGAGAAACCCCACATAAAGCACTGAGCACAGTGACTGGCATATTGTTAACTGTTACTTTGATTTCACCAAGAACATCTGAAAATCCAGGCCGTTCATTAGCATTCACTGCATGTTGTGAAGGCAGAGGATGGAGAGACATCTATACGGCCGGTGGACAGTGTTCAGAAAAGAGATCACGATGGCACGTTAGTTGCTTGAGACTTGAAGCCACAGCTCTACTCTGGGGCTCGGGGATCCCTCCGTGTGTCTATCAGCTCCCTCTTTCCTGTGTTTGCTGAGCACCTATGGTTAAGCGTTGCTGGCTGGAGGTGCAGAGGTAGGAGATGCTGGTGCAGAGGCCCCCAGAGAGGCTGGGCACATAGACACATGAGGACCAGCCATGGTCAGTGCCGTGATGGAGGCAGCATGCAGACTGTGGGAGTACCCAGAGAAGCCAGCCTCTCTGCCTGGAAGGTAGAGGCCAGCAAGAAGCAGAGAGCCAAGGGAGAGCAGGGAAAAGCAGGAAGAAGGGGATCCAGGCAGCAGGAGGAATGTCCTGGGTGGCCAAAGGGCAAGAAGGGAACCACAAGTGGTCCAGGGTGCTGGCAGGTGGAGTGGGGTGGGTGAGTGGTGAGACAGGGCCAGGGATGGAAGCAATGACTGCAGGCCTCAGGCCCATGTGCCCCACTAGTGGTCTGTGTGACCCATGAGGGCACTGCACAGTGACCACATGGACATGCTGCTGAGCTCACTGCAACGTCAGAGTGGACAACACAAGTGGAACATTATCCTGAAGCTCGGCAAATGGCGAGGGGAAGTGAGGTGGAAGCGCAGCCAGGCCACGGGAGGACCACAATGCCACTTGCCAGGTGCTGGATTCAAGGACATGGCTGTGGACAGATGGGATAAGTGCATGGCCGGAGTGAAGGAGGTGGGGGTGTCAAAGGGCAAAGGATCGAAAGGGGAAGAAGTAAAGAACTGGCCTGTGGGCTGCTCTTCCAAACCACGAGCCTGGGGAGGGACGTGCTTATGAGGTGGCCACCTGTCTCTGTGGGTTCCGAGCAAGATGTTCAGGCCTTTTGTGCACGGTGGCATTCCTATGTCAGAAGATGTGACCTTCTGGAGTAGGGGACAGTGAATCCACATGAGGACAGTGTTAGCACCTGCAACAGCTGGCTGGCTCACAGGAACGAGAAGCCTACTGTGTGGCTTAGTGGGTAGAACGTGGGGCTCTTGGTCCTGGGGTCGTGAGTCTGAGCCCCGCGTTAGGTGTAGAGGTTACTTAAACATAAAATCTTTAAACAAAAAAGAGAGACGCTGACTGCGGATACAAGGAAACATGATCAGAGACCATAAATATGGAGTGGCACCGATCCTCCCACGGGCAAGATTCCCTGTCCTCCCTAGGAACATGGGTGTAGCCTAGTTCCAGGGGCAGGGAAAGGGTTGGACACTTCCTCTTTCTAAGCCGTTAGTCTATCTAGGCATGGTGAATACCAAGAGAGAGTGACAAAAACAGGGTACGTTTCCAATGTTTACATTTAGCAAATACTTTTAACGCAGTGATTACAGTCCAATATAACTGTACCCACAGGTATACCAGATGATTACGGAGCTTACCTTAAATATTGATTCCTACTGCACTAACGCAGATAGTGTCGCTGGGTAATAGGACAAAGTTTAGAGCTGTACAAAGAATGCCTCCTTGCAATCGTGAAGGTACACCTCTGGGATGATGGTATAACCTCACTTGCACAAAACGTCAAATCTTCGATTGAAACTTTTAATGAATGTGGGGCCTGGTCCCCTGTAAGCCTTAGGTATTGGAATGGAAAAGACAGACAACCCAATTCATCCAGTTTTACAGATGCAGTTGGAGGAAATACACAAGGCATGGTATTGAAGGCAGAGAGGATGATGACAGGTTGAAGCAGTGAGTTATGATATTTTTTTTAAAGATTTTATTTATCTAAGAGAGAGCATAAGTGCACATGAGCAGGGAGAGAGAGAGAGAGAGAGAGAGAGAGAGAGAGAATCCCATGCAGACTCCCCGCTGAGCGTGGAGCAGGTGGGGCTGGACATTGCAACCCTGAGATCAGGACCTAAGCTGAAACCAAGAGTCAGTTGCTCAACCGAGTGCACCACCTGGGCACCCGGAGTCATGAATTCTAAGCCGAACTAGAAAGAAGTAGAAACAAAGGGAGTGATTGGCTGGTGGAAAAGTGAGAGATGAATGCCTGGTGAGGTGTGAGTAAGGAAACCAGGGAGCCAAATGGCCACTAGGAGAGTAGCCCAGCAGAGACTGGATGTGATGAGGATGGACACAGGTAGCTGGTGGCTCAGGTGAGAGGAGGCCCCACCATAGCGGAGTGCATGTCGTTGTGACAGTGGCGCTGAGAACACCGTCCAGAGAGAGACTGAAATAAGGGTGTTTGTAAGGAGATTTGTGTCTCAAGGGGTCTTAAAGCGGCCACTGCTCCAGAAGCAGGGATGGGGAGAGAGGCGACAAAGTGTTGAGTACATGTTCTATCCTTTACTAACCTGTGGCCGAAATTGTATAGGTAAGAAACAGTAAATTACAAAATCTTGGGTGCTGCTACAGACATACTTGTAGGACATGGAATCATCCAGTCTTCCAGTCCACTCAGAAAACTAATTTTATTCTGCATTGAATAACAGGTGTAACAATACTGAACAAAGCAAGGTCTGCTGTACCCTCAGCCCTGGAATGACAGCATTCCTCGTTCCTCGCAGTAAGATTCCACTCAAGTCCTGGGCTTTCCAGCACTTTGGTTCTTAAAAAGGTTTTTTTTTTTTTTTTTTTTTTTTCCCCAGTTGACATTTTTAATGCACACTTTTGGCCTGGCGGCTTTGTGTGGATGGACAATTGGACAAGAGAGGAAGGGACTGCCAGGAGGGTCCCCCAGGGGGTTTCTGCAAAGGAGAGGCTGTGTCACAACATGTGGCGGTCACAGACATGTATGCAGAACTCACTGTGAGCCCACAGCTGGGCTGAGTGCCCACGGCTCACAGAAGGCCTCAACACATAAAGCAGGTGTTATTACCCCAACCTCAACACGAAAGAAATTAAAGAACAGCAAACCGGTAACATGCCCAACGTCTCACAACCAGTAAATGGTGGAGCTGGGACCTGAACTCACATTTCTGTAGTTCCAGACAAGTTTGTGGCTACATGGCCGGGACATTTGGGGCACGGGCTGCAGAGAAGCCCAGGTGGCAGTCAGGGCCTCAGGGACCCACAGAGCCTTCTGGAGGACAGTGGGGTGCGGGGCAGCGGGTTCCAGTCCTGCCTTAGCACTGGAGAGCCGGCAGCCTGTCCTGCAGGCCCTGCCCTGCCCTGCACTGCACATCGGCCCAGACCCCTGCTCCGAACCCTCCTGGGCCAGTCCTGGCTGGAGGAACAGATTATCGTCTTGCTCAGACTTCTTCTTGCTCAACCCTTATACATCTGCTTTCCTTGCATTGCAGGCAAATTCTTTAAAAAGCTGGATTTCTGGAGCATGGGCTAAGCTGCAGGCTTCACAGTCTGAGCAACTTTGCACAACAGGGAGGTTGACTGAACTTGCGGCACCGTATAGACGGACCAGCCACATGGCTCCGGAACCACACATCAAGAAAGCTACTTTTTAGAAAATATCGGAATGCACGCATTTAAGAGCAAATTTCCAGGAGCACCTGTGGTGGGGGGTCCTGAGGTGGAACCATGCGTGGGGCTCCCTGCTTCTCCCTCTGACCCTTTGCCCCAAGCTCGCTCGCGCTCGCACTCTCTTTCAAATAAAACCTTAAAAAATAAAAACCTTATTGCGTAGCTCCCGCGTGATTTGGGCCCCTAAGCACGGGTCGGGGAGCAGAGCCACGCGGGGGGGGGGGGGAGGGGGGAGGGGAGGCAGGAGGCAGGGTCTCCGCGTTCAGCAGGGATTCCTTCCAGCAGCGGAGGAGCTCGGACTGTGACGAACTCCAGGGCAAAACCAAACCAAACCAAACCAAACCAAACCAAAGTTAAAGAGTTTTGCAAGCCGCCAGTTTTCCTCGTAGGGTGTCCCGGGGCGGCGAGGGCAGAGCTCGAGGTCCCCTTCCCCTCCCCCGCCGGGACGCAGGGGGTACAGCGCGGTCCCCGGCCCCCCCACACCGCACCTGGACCCCCCCACGGTGGCTGCGCGCGCCGGCGGCCGGGTCACGTGCGGCGGGGGGCGGGGCGGGGCGGGGCGGGGCGGGCGTGGAGAGCGCAGGAATGCGGCGGCCCGCGGGGGAGCGCAGCCGGGGCGGGCGGGCGCGCGGAGGCAGGAAGGGCCGCGAGGGGGCGGGGCCGGCGCGCGGCTCGGGCGGGCGCTTCTCTCAACTTTAGTTTTGGCGTCGGCGGCGAGTTTGCGTCTCAGTCGGGCGCCGCCGCCGCCGCCGCCGCCGCCGCCGGAGAGAAAGGGAGGAAGGAAGGAAGTCCCCGAGGAAGCCGGGCAGCGGGGGAGGGAGCGGCCGCCCCGCCGCCCCGCGACCGTCGGGGAGCGCAGGGGCCGCGGAGCCGCCGGGGGCCGCGGGGCGGGCGGGCGGGCGGGGGCGGCTCTCGCACCCTCACTCACTCGCAGGCTCCCTCGCGCTCGCTCGCACCCCCCAGGCGGCCGAGCCCCCGAGCCCCGCAGCCCCGCAGCCCCGCGCCCCGCAGCCCGGCGCCATGGACCCCGGGCCCCCGCCGCCCGCCGCCCCGCCTCAGGCCCAGGGCCCGCCGTCCGCGCCGCCTCCCCCGGGCCAGGCCCCGCCGTCCGCTCCCGGGCCCCCCGCGCCTCCGGGGTCGCAGGCGGCGCCGCAGGCCCCCCCCGCCGGCCACCAGATCGTGCACGTCCGGGGGGACTCGGAGACTGACCTGGAGGCGCTCTTCAACGCCGTCATGAACCCCAAGACGGCCAACGTGCCGCAGACGGTGCCCATGCGGCTGCGGAAGCTGCCCGACTCCTTCTTCAAGCCGCCGGAGCCCAAGGCACACTCCCGCCAGGTACCGCCGTCGGGGGGCCGGGGCCGGGGCCGGGGCCGGGGCCGGGGAGGCCGCGGCGGGGGAGGGGGCCGCGGCCGGCGGGGCGGGGGCGGGGGCGGGGGCGGGGGAGGGCGAGCGGGGGGAGGGCGGCGCCGCCCCGAGTCCCGGGCCCAGATTGTTTTCCCTCAGAGTTGGCGGCGCGGCCGCGGCCTGGGGGGCGCACTGGCCCAGCTTCTTTCTTCTTTCTTTCTTCCTGGGGCCCCGGGACGACGGCGGGAGGTGGGGGTGGGGGTGGGGGTGGGGGTGGGGGAGGGGAGCGCGGGCGGGGGCGGGGGCGGCCGCCGTGGGCTCGCACAATGTGCGCGCGTCCGCGCCCCGCACCTCGGCCCGGCGCCGCCGCGGGGAGGGGAGGGGCGGGGAGGGGCGGGGTGGGGGTGGGGCGGCCGGCGGCCGCGTGGGGCCGAGGCGGCCGCGGGGTGTCTGGGCGTCTCGGGGGTCGGGGTCGTTCCCTGCGGTACCGCGCGGACGAGGGCGGGGGGGCCGCCGCGCCGTCTCCGCTCCGGTCCCCGCCCGGCTCCCCGGGGCTCGCAGCCGCCTCCCGCGGGCGGCGTCCCGGCTTTCCTGGAAGGCGCTGCGGGGTCCGCGTCGGGGTCCGCGTCGGGCGGCCGGGCCCGGGGGAGGGGGGCCTGGGGGCCCCTGCAGGGGTGCCGCGGGGAGGGCGTCCGGCGCGGGCAGCGGGCCCTGGTGGGCTGGGAGCTCGGGCCGGAGCAGAGCAGTGGCCGGGGGTGGCCCCGAGGACCGCGCGTTCCCGCCCCGGGGTCGCCGTCCGCGGCCGTCGCTGTGCTCCGAGCCCGCCGCCCGCTGCCTGCCGTCTTTGGAAGGAACTTGCTTTGCGCTGAACCCGAGCGCAGGAACTTTGCCCGAAAGTTCATCGGTTTTCCAGACACAGCGGTGCGGTCAGTCCAGTCAGGCCGCAACTCCAGCGGGAGCGGCGATCGCCCCCTTACCGTTCCCTCCTGTCGTGTGCCCCCTGCTGCGGGGACCAGGGTGGGGGGAGTCCCCGGGCCTGCAGGGGGAGGAGGGGTGCGTGGGGGGGGGGCAGGGGACACCTGAGGGAGGGGGCAGGGGGAGTCCCGCAGTCTATGTGGGAGAACCTGCCGAAGGAGGGGGGGGGGCACCTCCTGAGGGGGGCCATGAGGGCAGGGGAGCCCTGGGCCTCCCGCAGTCGGTTGGGGTCAGTGACCCTCGATGCACCTGACACGGAGCAGCTAGGCCGCTCGTCACTTGCTGTGCTTGGAAACCACAGCACACGTAGGAGTGTGTGTATCTCATTTTGTGGCATCTATAAGCCAAGAAACAACCGCCTCTGTAAAGTCACAAAAAAAAAATTCTTCTAGTAACTAGCCTTGAGAAGTTGCGTCCAGTAGTTTATGGATTTACGCTCTATTCATAGTCTGTGGCTTCGTTTCTGATAAGTTTCTTGACTCAGGGTTGTGCATTTGTAAGTTTGACTTTATTCCTGCTGATTTCCTAATTCAAATTTATTCTGATTGGAAACTCAGCAGTGTGGCTGACTTTCAGGCACACATGCTTCCGCTGATGGCATCAGCCATTCTCTCCTTCCCCATATCAACCTAGGAAATTCTTATTTTAGCAATCAGACCCTAATTCCAATGAGAAACTTAAATAGCTGCTGGATTATGGCTAGGACGGATGTGGGGCATATAGGCTCTTGTCTACAAACTATTAGATATGAGTTTGTTTATCTTACAGATAACAAAACAGATTGCTTTGTTAGCCACTCTGGACTGGCACTGAGACCTTTGGGGTCTGGATGCAGACTTTTTTCTTTCATTACAGTTGTAAATGTGTGTGAATATTCTTGTTGGAATATTCTTGTTGAACTGTGCAGATTTTTTATCATCTGTGGAGGAATGCATACTTGGGTTTTCATTAGGTGTCTTTTAAGAACATTTGATTTGAATCTGTCACACATTAAGAGTTGTGTACTCTGTGATGGCTTTATTGATGGCATTTGTCCATGGTGAGAAAAAATGGCAGTTATCATGTGTTTGGGGCTTGGTGGGGAAAGAGACGTTATGTACTAAAGACCTCGTTGAAAAAAGAGAACGCACAGTTACTTTATTCCTTGGGTATCACTGTTCCTGGAGTTGTGTGATACCCAGGACATTTTAGAACTCAGAAGAACATCCACATTGCCTTGGTCTTTCAGAAATCAGGTTTAGGGATGCGTGGTTGGCTCAATGGTTGAGTGTCTGCCTTTGGCTCAGGGTGTGATCCTGGAGACCCGGGATCAAGTCCCACATCGGGCTCCCTGCATGAAACCTGCTTCTCCCTCTGCCTGTGTCTCTGCCTCTCTCTGTGTCTCTCATGAATAAATAAATAAAAGAAATTTAAAAAAAATTAGGTTTTAAAATCCAGTGTACTGTAAGAATGTTCCATGTTCCATTCATTTTCTATTGTTTCCCTCTAAAATATATGGAAAGTGCACCTAATGTGTACCAGATAGAAAGTAACTTAGATGGACTGCTGATCTATAAAGTTACAAATGTTTGTGAAACTTAAAAACACATAAACCATTTAAAAACACACATCTATAAACCTGTATTCCTCTGTCAGATTTTAAATTTTGCCTTTGGTACTTAGATACTTGGTTTCAATGAAACCCTGTCAAAGAAATTTAAAGGGACCCTCTTGAAAAATAACTTAAGAAATTTTTGTTTGAATATCCCTAATAGGCCAGCACTGATGCAGGCACTGCGGGAGCCCTGACCCCACAGCATGTTCGAGCTCATTCCTCTCCAGCTTCCCTGCAGCTGGGAGCCGTGTCCCCGGGGACCCTGACACCCACTGGAGTCAGCTCCGGCCCCGCAGCTGCACCCAGTGCTCAGCACCTCCGCCAGTCCTCCTTTGAGATACCTGACGATGTACCTCTGCCTGCCGGCTGGGAGATGGCCAAGACCTCCTCTGGTCAGAGATACTTCTTGAAGTAAGTGACGGTCACAGTGAGAGGTCGTTTTCTAAAGAAAACAAATTTTGGAAAGCACAGTAAGGTGGTATCAGGATATAAAATGTCATTTGCTTTTTATGTTTCATGTTTATGTCAAGATTATGTTACATATATACACATAATATATGCGTATGTACGCAAGCAGAACTTTTTTTTGGTTGTTTTTTTGTTTTTTGTTTTTTGTGTTTTTTTTTCAGTTTAATATGACCTAATTATCTTTTTCAGCCTGGGTAATATTTTGAAAGCTTGATTGATTCTTGGTTCAGAGTCCTTTAATAATCTTTTGTGGCAATTTGGATATTCTCATTTTGACTTTGTTCCGAGTCTATTAATTAGCTTAGTTTACAGCTGAAAAGAATACTATGAAAATTTTCAACTTGTGGGAATTAAAGGCAGGCATAGTCTTAGGAAACAGGTATGGTGCAACTTACATCTTTTTAAATGAATGTTTTATTTGTAGAGAAGAATGACAAAATAAGTAGGCCTTCTTTTGGGAGTCAGATTTTACAGTATCTGGGATTGTCAGATGACAAACCTGTTAGCTACAGCTTGGCATGATTGGTTATTTTCCTTCCCAAAATATAAAGAGAAGTACAAGTTTTCACGTTTATACTATTGCTCTGTAGCAGACTTTGTTCAAGGTTCCAGGTCCTCAAAACAGAATTGTCCTCTGGGAAAACAGAAACAAGGCCATTGTGTTATTTATTTTTATGAGCCTTTTTTGTCTTTAACAAAATGGTAAATTTTCATAAAGGTCAAAATAGTATTTTATTACTTCTCAGTTTGAATTTGTAGGTAAGACCTAAGTATTTTTATCTCGCTTCTTTGGATTTATGTATATGCAAAACTTTTTTTTTAAGTAATTATTATAGACTGAAGGTGATGTTTTTAAGAAGTTGCTTATTTCTTGCTGTTTAATCAGATTAACAAAGTGAAAAACAGTCCAAGTTTTTTGAGATCTGTCTTGACAATCTACTCCCAAGGCAAATGTAACATTTACTTATTCGATTAGATAATACAATTATTAATACTGTTGTTTTGTGTGGGTATTTTTTATCATTTGTCTTCCAGGGTAGCTTGTTTGTGATGTAGGGTAGGGTTTTCAGACAGGCTCGGTTAGGAGCAGAGCGGAGAAAAAAGTTTGGTTTTGAAAAGTTTCTATGTGTTTTGCCCCCTCTCCTGTAAGATTTTTCTGGTGTCCTGCTGTCCATTTCATAGGGTCAGGTTTCAAGCAGAACAATAAAGAGCCTGAGCTGGGAAGTATGCAGGAGTCTGGCAGACTCATCTGTGTGAGTGGGATCCTCTGTTGCAAGCAAACATCTAGAGTTGGTGAGGGAGCTAGCTGCTGCACGGGAGGGATGCATCCTGAGGGGAAGGAACAGAGACAGACTGGGTCCTTGGGAGGAAAAAGAAAGGCTGTCCTTTCCTGAACCTCTTCCTGCTGGGTCACATGCTGACCTGGGCAGATTTTAAATGCTCAATGGCCTGCTCACCTCCTCTCTTTGTCGATGCTGGAGCTAAATGTACTAGGTTGCAGGGCCGAGTTTGTGCCCTTGGTCTTCTGTATCTATAATAGTTGCTCCAGGGGACTCCCACCTATGTTTTCATTATTTTGAATGATCTTGTTATTTTGACCTGAAATAAACATTTTGTATGTCTATTTTAAAAAGTTTCCAGTGGTTTTTCCTTTAAGAAGAAATGTTTCTTTATGGTATTGTTAAAGGTGGGTTAACGAAGGGTCTGCATGTCTACACCACACCACCCTGAATATACCAGTTGAATGGGTTTGTAGGGAATGATAGGGGATATTACGTGGCCATGTGAACAGCGGTTATAGGGAGTGCAGAGAAGCTCACCTGCAAGAGAAAAAGGAGAGAAAACATGGTTCTTAACAAATGAAAAACAAAAAAAAATTTAAAAAACCAAAAACAAAACAGAATGATTGTTCTTCAAGATTTTTGATGGACTCCTAGAGAAATAAAATAATTTTCTCATATCAAACCTTTCAGAAATGCAAGGATTTTTCCTGAGAGGCAAAATCATGGATTAGTCAGTGCTTGTCAGGAATTCTAGACATTGCTTGTGGAAGCATTGGCTTGTGGAAGATGGGTACTGTGGGCTTATAAAATTTTTTATTCTCTATCAGCTTTATGAACAATGTGTAATTTGGAGAAGTTACAAAAAGTTCCAGTGTAGTTGTTAGCTACTTTCCTGATGTTATGGGTTGTATAAATTGCCATAAACAACTTTTGTGTGTTGCACAGATAAATGGCTTATGATCACTGTCCTGACTGTGGGTCAGAGATGATGGTAAATAAACCTTCTTTTGGAGCCAAGTTGCTATTGTCCAAATTCATTTTTACCCTGGTTGTGCTGTTTTCAAGTCAGGCTGTGTTTGGGACCAATATTTGCATTCTTGTGTCTGAAGAGGAAGTTGCCATCAAGATGTAGAATGCAGATTTAAACTAGGTTCTTTTTTTTTTTTTAATTTTCTAATGTATATGCAAAGCTTTTAGTTCTTTTTTTTTAATACTTATTTATTCATTGGGGGTGGGGAGAGAGAGACAGAGACAGAGACAGAGACGCAGAGACACAGGCGGAGAGAGAAGCAGGCTCCATGCAGGGTGCCTGATGCGGGACTCCATCCTGGGACTCCAGGATCACACCCTGGGCCAAAGGGAGGCGCTAAACCACTGAGCCACCCAGGGATCCTCTTAAACTAGGTTCTTATTTTGCACTCCTTTCAACAGTGAAAAACTGTATCTTACTATATACATCTTTGTATTTTTAATTAATTAACTTTTTATTTTTTTTTAAGATTGTATTCATTTATTCATGAGACACAGAGAGAGAGAGAGAGGCAGAGACACAGGCAGAGGGAGAAGCAGGCTCCATGCAGGGAGCCGGATGCGGGACTCGATCCCTGGACCCCAGGATCATGCCCTGGGCCGAAGGCAGGCGCCAAACCACTGAGCCACCCAGGGATCCCCATCTTTTAATTTTTTAAAATTATTTTTATATACATCTCTTTAGATAATTATTGGAAGTAACTTTTAAGTTATAAAGTATGTAGTATATTGAGGTTTATACTTGGCATGAAGAAGTCTGACTGAATGGTCCAAACATGTAAGGTGATGTCATTTGATTGAAAACTTAGAAATATTGATTTTGGAAACTAATTGTTGCCTTGTGACTACGGATGAATGACTTTTTGGAGTCAGTTGGCCCATCTTCTGGTTTCAGTGCAGTATAACTACTGACGGATTATAGGCAGGTAATCACTGCTATTTCTGGAGCCCTCTGTAGTTCAGTGAGATCTGGAGTAAAGACGTTTCCTTAGCCTGGCAGGTGCTAAGATGAAAGTACCGCAGTAGCTACATTTATCACCAACACATACTTGAGCTCTGGTGTGATTGTAGAGTTATTGAGAAAAGCACAGTCCGTATGTTGTTTGTAATATTTGTGCTAGTGAGTTTACTATTTTAAAACCAATTTCTTCAACATTGTGTGTTGAGCTTTTATTTTAAAGGAATTCTTCGCTGATTACTATGAGAATTATTGCCTTCTTCAGCCGTCTTATAGTTTTCCTGCAGGAAATAGTTCTTCAAGTAGGTGGTCAGCAACTTCCTATTTCTTTATAAGCTGCTGAACAACTTCCTGAATTAGTATTCTATAATATTTCTGGTTACAGGGAGTGTTTTTACTTCTCAGGTTTTATTTTATTGAATCTGGTACCTTGTAACTGGTAATGGTAATAGTTACAAAGAACTTTTTGTATATCATGTACCATATAGAATTACTATTTTGTTTAAGAAATATGATTCATTGATCTTAAAAGTTTGTAAATTTGCATTGTTGTAATAAATGTTTTTCTAATTTTTAAAGATGATTCTGTTTCATTTCTGTTGTCATTTTCTGAATCCTTGGCCACAGTGCTTTTAGTTCTTGAAGAGTGAAGGTTTCTTGTGGCTGTGATTTGATTAAAAGTTAAATTGAGTTTCTTGGTCCACAGTTTAAAAAGGTATTTTTCCAGAGATTTTCAACATTGCGCAGCATAACTTAGCTGGTATTTCAACATTAGATGAACTTGCCTTGCAGATGTTACTGATCACTGTGACTGGTTTGCTTTTCTTTTTCTATTTTATTTCAGAAGTGAGTGTTCTGCCTTAATTAATACTACCTCAAAATGTTGATTAAAGATCATTAAATCATTTCTTACTATGATTTGATGTATGCTTCTCCCAAACATTTGCCCAGTAAAATACTAAAAACACAGCATATGTTACCATCATAGAGATTAGATGTTTTGAAGAAGGAACAGCTTCATAAAGAGTAAGGCTGTCTGTTTTCTGATTTCTTGACAGGACAACTATAACCCAAATGATTTCTCATTGAAAATGAAAAGCTTGTAATATTGCCATTAAATGTTGATTAAGCTGTAAAAAGAAAAAAATGTTCAAATTGCACTCAGAAAATGTTTACTTGTCTGAAGGGCAGGCTGGTGTGTGCCTGTTTGTCTTGCAGTAGAGGCCAGGTGGAGAGGGAAGATGAGGGTTCATCGCCCTCCCCCCCAAGTGCTTGCCTCTGTGCACTGGGTGGGTGGTCTGAGGAGAAATGGCCACAGAGCTACGTGATTTAGGCAGAAAAACTGGAGGCATTGTTAGTACAGGGGCAGAAGAAAAACCCTTTGGAGGTAGCGGATGTGACAAGAGTAAATGGAACATAGAGATTAACTTATTTCTTGAGGAGAATAACGAGCAATTTTAGTGTGAACGAAGATAGTTAACAGACTAGCTGTGAAATATAGCAAACTCTGAATTGGCTGCAAGGCGGTAGGCTCATTTTCTGTAAAAAAATAACATTCAAAAAATATTCTTCCCTAAAAGCCTTGTGCTATTAAGAAAAAAGCTAGGTAGCCTTTGAATAGTTGAAACTTAGGAAAACATGTTTTTGAAATCCTGAAATCGGTCCTCATTAGTAATGTAATGAGTTTTACTTGATAGAAAAATCATGTAAATTAGCATGCAAAAATAGTATTGCTAGCGTGAATCTGAGTTGCCTTTTACCTTAAGGATTTGAGGGAGAGGCACACTCTCAGCCAAACATTCTAGTTGTCAAAATACGTGCTGAAGTTTAGGCTCAGGGCAAATCAAAGTGAAGTCATTTTAAAGATTAGTTGTTAAGATTTAAGATCATTCATACTTAATTTGCCCCCTGCAGTAATAGCATAATTTAGCTATTAATTGTGACCTGAAAGTCTAATAAGAATTGAGTAGCATTGGTTAGGGGAGGTCTTCAGGAGCTGGTAGTTCTCTAGCTGTAGTGACTGAGTGATGCAGTTCTTACAGAGAGGACCTATCAGAACTGCAGGCCACAAAAGGGACATTGCTGTTTGTATGAAGAACTGTTTCATGGTTCTGGCTGCTCAGGTGCTACAGCACCAAGTTTCCTGGGGACACGTTCTGCTATGAGGGAAGCACTTCTGTTTGCAAACTGCTTGACATCTTCTAAAAGCAAACAGAAGGGGATCCCTGGATGGCCCAGCGGTTTAGTGTCTGTCTTTGGCCCAGGGCCTGATCCTGGAGTCCCGGGATCAAGTCCCACGTCAGGCTCCCTGCATGGAGCCTGCTTCTCCTTCTGCCTGTGTCTCTGCCTCTCTCTCTCTCTGTGTCTCTCATGAATAAATAAATAAATTAAATAATTTTTAAAAAATAAATTTAAAAACAAACAGAAGTTTAATCTAAATCACAATGGTCCTTTTTTTTCTTCTTTCCTTTTAATATTTTAGACAAGAAAAAGTGGTCAGTTGTATCCTCATTTGGCTCTTAGCACCCAAAGAATCAAAACCTTTAATATATCAATTGATAAGATGTTGTTTCTCTGAACAATATGGAAAATGAACAGAATAAGGCAAATAAGGGGATCTATTAAAATACTGCTGTTTCCTTCCAGCAGGTATTTTCAGAACTTTATCTGTGGTTAGGGCGGTTACTTTGCTCTCTTCTTCACGGGTAGGGCTAGTCACTAGACTTACCAGATTCTTCAGCGGGGTCCTATTTGGGAGTGGGAGGGTACATTTTGTTAAAAGCTCTTTTCTTCCTCTGGCAATTGCTTACTTAACTTAATATGAGGAGGGTTTTTGTTTGTTTTTAAGGTAAGGTATTTATTTGACCAAGAAGTACATTTAGCGAGATGTGCTTTTTTGGTGTAGACTATTTGGTTTGGGGTTTAGAGTAATGATGGCTTTACTCAGAGTGCTACTATGTACTTTCACAAAATTGAATGTGGACCAGAAAGTTGTTTGAAATTCTTCCCACATACCTTGATGTGCCTGTAACATGGGGTGAATGTAGGTTTTTTTTTTTTTTACATTCATAAAACTTTGCTCTCTCTTCTTCCTCCTCCTTGTATCAGATTTTGTGAATTTTGTGAGATTTTTAAAAAAGATTTTATTTATTTATTTGACTCAGCCCACACATGCGTGCATAAGCAGGGGAAGAGACAGAGAGAGAAGTAGGCACCCCGTGAACAGAGAGCCCCACTAGGGACTCAATCCCAAGACCCCGGGATCATGACCTGAGCTGCAGGCAGATGCCCAACTGACTGAGCCCCCCCAGATTCCCTAGATTTTGTGGATTTTTAGTAAGGATTTTAAGTAACCTGTTCATTAGAATTGGAAAATTGAGAAAGGGAGAGAGTGGAGGCAGGAGCACATAGATTCTGCTAAAGAGGGTTTAATGATTCTTGTTTTCATAGCCTCACATATATATGTATTCTGATACTTAATTTTAAGAGGAATAACTTACATAGAGTTAGAAAGTTCCTTAGTTCTGTGAGATTCGTAAAGAAACAAGGCACTTTGGGCCCACTTTCCTTCATCTCGGGCTTGCATTCTCCAGAGGCAAACACGTGGAACTCCTTTGAGACCTCCCTCCCCACATATTTTTTTTTTAAGATTTTATTTATTTGTTCAAGAGAGAGAAAGAGAGGCAGAGACGTGGGCAGAGGGAGAAATGGGCTCCCCACAAGGAGCCCGATATGGGACTCAATTCCAGGACCCTGGGATCAAGACCTGAGCCAAAGGCAGATGCTCAACCGCTGAGCCACCCAGGCGTCCCTCCCTCCCCACGTACTTAACTCCTTATTGATAAACTGCTGCACTGCTGTTTCTTAAATTTTCTGCACCTTGTAAAATCCTTTTTTCCTTAATCCTTGCAGCATAATTTCTATAATTGTTTTGTTGAGTACTTTTCCAGTGTTGAGGCTCTTCCAGGCTTGCCTGAAACTGAGCTGTGTAATGTATATGACTTTCCGAACAGCTTTGGTATTTTCTAGGAATTGTTAATTGTCTTGTTTTTTATTAGTATTTTTTTTTTTCCATTGGTATTTCTGTTGGTGTTTTGCCCCCTTGGAAACCACCCTGAATCCTTTGTGGTCGTGCTCTGAATTAGACTAGTTGCTTTAGCGCTGTCCTGCTGGGACCCCCCTTGTTCTTGTTCTCGTTCTTGTCCTGGCATGTCGTTGCATCACTCTTCTCTGTTGGGAACTCTCTTGACTATTTTTCTTGGTTTGCTCACTTGCTCAATTCCTGAAGGAGATGGCTCATCCTTCAGGAATTTACTGAGAGAAGGGGTGTGTAGTAGGTAACTGCATTGAAATCCTCTGTGTCTGAAAATATTTTTGTCTATTGACATTTGATGAGCAGGTAGGTTATAGAATTCAAGGCTAAGGTTATTTGCCTGTGGAGTTTGGAAGGCAGTGCTCCATTTTATTTTAGCTTCCAGTTTTCTCATTGAACACTTAAACCCATTTTGCCTTCTTTGGGCATTTTAGTATTTTTTTATCTTTATCTTTGGGGGAGGGGTCCTTAAATTTCACGAAATGCCTTGGTGTCTGACCTTTTTGTTACTTCATCGTAAAGATTTTGTGGCTTGGAAAGTGAGGTGCCCATAACAAGTCTGTGGTATAGTTACCCATCTTGTCCTTTGGTCTGCGAAAGATTTCTTCTATTTGTTCTTGGATAATTTCTTCCAGTCTGTTCTGTTTTCTTCTGGAATTCCTGCTCAGCAGAATAACTTTATCTTCTCTTTTTCTTCACTTATCTTTTTTGTTATGCCTTTTGGAAGATTCTTTTAATTTAAGCTCTTAATTTTTTTTTTCCCCAAAAGCTCTTCATCATTCTTAATTTCCAGGTACTCTTTTTCTGGGCTCATTATTCCTTTGTTCTTTTTAATTTTCTTTCTTTCTTTCTTTCTTTCTTTCTTTCTTTCTTTCTTTCTTTCTTTCTTTCTTTCGCCATTCTTATTTCATGGATATAGTGATAGACTGTCTCTCAGAGGATGTTATAGTGGGTGTGGTGTTGTTTTTTGTTTTTTTTCTGAGTATGGTTGACATAATGGGTGGTTGTTTCTTTTTTTTTTTTTTTTTTTTCTTTTTTTAAGATTTTATGTCTTTATTTGAGAGAGAGAACTTGTGCCCAAGCAGGGGGAAAGGTGCAGGGAGAAGCAGACTCCTCACTGAGCAGGGAGCCCAATGTGGGGCTCTAGCCCAGGATCCTGAGATCATGGCCTGAGCCGAAACCAAGAGTCAGACTCTCAACTGACCAAGCCATTCAGGTGCCCTTACAGTAAAATGCTTTTACTAGACAATGATGAACACAATTACATTTGTCCCCTTTAGTGACAGTTTTGCTAGTTTAAGTCTTCATGGGTTAGATTTTCCTAGAGGGAGAACTGCATACTTTGACAACAGGGTAGCTGGCATTGGGCATTGTATGCATTTTGTTCAGAAGGCTCAGATTCTGAAATAACGCCCAGGGACAGAAGCATGGGAGACCTCTTTCTATTCCTGTACTTGACCATGGAGATGCTCCTGTTCGTACGTCATTTTCAAGTTCTTTTGGTAAACATGTTCAAGGTAAAATAGCCTTACAACATTATTTTGTGTCTTCTTCTGTGTGGTTTGCATCAGTGTAGTTGGTATTAGGATAATGAAAATATTTGTGCATATCTAAATTGATGAAGTATTATTGGTGTACTTATGTAGGTTAACCCCCAGGGATATATAACTTGGTTTTATTTTAGTTTTGGTAGTTGCTTTCCCTGGCAAGTGCTCGTTGTTTAGGAGGCTATTGCAAATGTCATAAAATAACACAGAATACTTTCTACCTGTGATGCAACAATGGAGAGATAAGTAGTTAGAATTTCATGAAAACTTGGTTTAGTTTTAAATGGATTCACCGGTAGTAGTGACAGATGTGTTAAACTCTTCCATCACTGATGTCATTGAATTTCTCCAGATCGACTTTTTCAGGAACATCTTCCTCATTAGATAAAAAGCAGTTATATATGGAAATCTTCTGTGGAAGAAGAGGAAGAAAACCTTTTAAAAAACCCACATAAAATCACAGTGATCAATATAAAACCAGACCAAAGCACTCTGGTCATGAGAGAACAGTGTGAAATGTAACAAAAAAGTAAATAATTCTGGATTGTAAAAGGTATTAAAATGTATGGTGCAGAAGAATGGAACAGAATCAATATATCTTAGTTAAATATGTAGAGTAAGGAAGCATATTAAAAGTAGCCAAATGCTAAGGTTAGAAATGAGCTAAATAAATGGAGATTTCTGAGCCCTCCCTGGAACTAATCCTTACCAGTTATGGGGGTTACAGTTAAAATGTACTGAACCCTCCTGCATAACTTTTTTTTTTCCTTAAAAAAAAAAAAAAAAAAAAAAAAGCCCTGTGGGGGGAGATTTGGCCAAAATACAGATGTTTCTGTTTTTCTCTACACATGTTCAGACTGATACAGGTTATGTTTCTGAAATTGTGTACTTTGGATGGGCTCCAGATGATGTAATAGGATCGCTTTTAACCCCTCCCAGCTGGAGGGTGTGACTGGTATAAATCTCTTTATGGTTGACAGTGGACAGTGATAAGTAAAATTAAGATCATTGTCCTCTCTTTGAAGACGAAGCATGCCCTTTGTGCACCTGTGTATGAGTTTCCAGTTAATGTCCATCACGCTATAGGGAAGAATTTTCACGGCACGACTCATCCACTTCCCCAAACACAGGGAGAGTGTTCTCAGAAAAGATCCATTGGTTCTGGATGGTGTGTGTTGGGTCACTCGAATTGATGTGGGTGACTGTCTTTCTTCCTCCTCTTCTTGTTTTCTTTGATTCAGTAGATGTAGATGTAGGGGTTTCTTTGATTCAGTAGATCAAGAGGTCTCTTGACTTCATAAACACTCATGGGTTTATGGGTCCCACTCTTTAGAGTTGGGACCAAATTCATACATCAGTCATATGACATTCATAAGTCAGTCAGGACTGTATGGGTCTCAGGACTCCCGTTTCTTGCAAGTCATCTTGTTTGCCTTTTCGTTGCTGAGTCTGTCACTGGAGAACCTGCTGAGGCTCACTCAATATAAGGTCAGCATAAGGTCACTAAAGATAGGTGTGGCCCTCTTTGTTCTTGCTCTATTGACATGACATCCCTCGAACTGCTCATTTATTTCAGAGTCCATTGGTGGATGGGCAGCCTGATTAATGCCCGTATCCCTGCCTAATTACTGCTGCTGGTCAACTCCATCCTAAAAAGATGCTTAAGTATTTGCTTTTTGTATTCTGAGGTTAACTTTATAAGTTTGAGATTGTTCTTAAATTCAGACTAGGACTACTAAAAAATATTGCATGTTTTCTGGGTGTAGATGAATACTTTACATGATTACAAGTTTGTTCCACAGAAAATGAATATATTTGCGTAGAATTAGATGAAGGAATACACCTGTGTTGTTGAAAAGTGATACCAGAGAGGAGAAGAGGACTGTGAGAGCCCAGGGGAGAAGGAACAAGGTGGTGGCAATGGGACCCTGTACAGGATCTCCTCCCTTGGATCGGAGGAATGCAGTTAGCGTCTGTACTCTGCTTGTGGAGCTGGGCGAGGGGGAGTGAGGCAGAGCTGCACACATGCTTCCTAGGAGCCTCTAAACTGTTTGCCCTTCTCTTGAATGACATTTGTGTCTTTAAGAGACTCGCTTCCTTCATCAAAATGAACCTATTAACTGTGGTTAAATCTATACCCTGACGTTGGGCATTTAAAAAAACCAATTCCAGTATCATAACACTTGAAAAACTGTTTAATGGTTTGGTTTTATTCACCGCTTGGAAAAAAAATGTTTAAAAGTGAAGACCACCTATTATAGAAACATTGTTGAATGCCATTATATCCTATAAGCATTTTGAAAGTTTATTTTGATGTTGCAGCCTCTTTTAAGATTTCTTTTGTTGCTATTTTTTGAGAGTAAATAGGAAATGCTAGTTGAAAGGGTTTCTTTTGTTTTTCTGGCACTGTTTCAGTGTAGCTTACTGTTCATGTGTTGACCAGATAAACTTTATTAGCATTATGGGAAGTGAATATAGACCCTTTTCATATACTGCACAAATAGAATAGTAAAACATGGTGTAAGAAATTAAAAATTTTTATTTATTATTTTAGAAGTTCTACTTACTTAGGGCATCTTTACATTCCATGTGGGGCCTGAACTCAGAACCCTGAGCAAGATCAAGAGTTGAATGTTCTACCAACTGAGCCAGCCAGAGGCCCACAGGTTTTTATTAAAGTTTCATTGGAAACCTGCTGATCGCCAAAACTTACTTCCAGAGATTTGCAGAACTTTTCTAATTAAACCGTAGAATTCATTTTACACAGGCAGAATTAGATGGTTTAGTCTATTTTACATTGCCAAAACCAGATAAATATTTGAGTGCTTATCATTAACTTTATTAAAATAAATTGTAAAACAAATCTAATATTCTACTTATCACTATAAGTTACTGTGGAAACTAAGTTTTGTCTCTTTTTTTTTTTTTTTTTTTTAAGAATTTATTTATTTGAGTTAGGGTACACAAGCGGGGAGGGGCAGAGGGAGAAGCAGGGAGCCCCACATGGGACTTGATCCCAGGACCCTGAGATCATGACCTGAGCCGAAGGCAGACACTCCATCAACTGAGCCACCAAGGTGCCTTGTCTTCTAAAACACTAGGATTTTTAATTTATTTATAACAAATAAATTTAAACTCTTTGGATTTTAAATTTATTAATAAAAATTTTTGAGGGCAGAGCATTCTGAATTCTTAAACTCCTGAGTTTACTGTGGCTCCGGGAGTCAGTTGGTAGTTCTGGAATGCTGGTGATTGAGAAGTGACTATAGTCCACAGCAGCAGCGGCTCTGCCGTTCAAATCTCAGCTCGCACAGGAAAGCATGTGCAGGTCGTTGACTGCATGCAGGCTAAGTGAGCTAGGCTGTCTGAGTGAGCTGGGCTGCCAGGGCAGAAGCATTTCAGCTGGGGGCTGACACAGGACCCTGGGATTCTCCCAGGTGCCCACAAGGTGCACTTTGAGGTATGTTGGTTTGGCTTGTACCTGGCAGCCCTCCTGCTGTGTGCTTAGAGGTCTCCTTCATATTGGTGGGAGCTCCTGAGAGGGTGAGGGGTAGGGTTCCCCTGTATTGTGTTGGTCTAAGCTCCAACTGGGTCAGTCCAGACTTCAGGGGCTTGAGAAGCAGTGTGCTCCTTGATGGGCGGAACTGCAAAATACTGTGCCCATGTGTTTGTCCACACGTGGATGAGAAGTTTTAAAAAGCAATGTTCAGGGTAAGTGAATTACCATCTGGGGCCAAAAAACACTCAGGGTGGAACATAATCTCACTGGGGAACGGTTTATACTGTTAAGTAAAGTCTTGTTTTTTGTGAATAATGTAATATAAGTTGATAGGTGTTACCTCTTAGGATGCCATCCAATCAGCCAGGTTATTTTGAAACCATTCAGTGGGTTAGACAGAATATGGGCTTTTTGGTTACACTTGAGAATTTCTGTTTAAGATTGTGAATTCCAATTAATGTCTAATTTGAATCACCCTCTAAAACTTGCCTGTTGTATTTTGTCAAAAAACTATCTCAATTTCAATTGTTTAGCTTTGGAATAACATAGGCACAGCCCCACCCGGGAAGCTGCAGCAGAGAGGAGCCTGGACTTCAGGTGCTCGATTTAACTATTGTGCTGCATTCTCTCCCTACTTGAGTTCCACTGAATTGAGAAAAATCTTCGTTGCTATTGCCAATAGATTTGACTTTACTTGTTGTGTTTTTGTTACTTTACCACCTGGTGAGTTGTCTGAGTTACCAAGTCACGTTTGCTCCGGAACCCAGGAGGTGCGTGAACCCAGGAGGGGCGTCCACCCAGGAGGTGCGTCCAAGCACTGCTGTTGGCCTGCTGTGTGGTTGCTTCCTGTGGCCATGGTGCACGCACCTGTCCCCACCTGTCCTCAGCTCTTGGCCGCGTATAAATGAGCCACCTGAGCACTGCTAAACAGGCAGGGAGTAAACACATACTCCTGCATTTAATTTCAGAACCAAGCAGACGTCTTTTTCTCTGAAACTCTATAAAAACAGCAGTTCTTTTTGTCTTTGTGAAATGGAGTCATTACAAAAATGGATTTGGTCCATTGTAATTTATGTTATCTAAAGGTTGAATTTAAACAGTGAATCAGATTTTAGCCCTGTGAATCATACTCTCAAAATGAGTAACATGGTTAGCAGGATATCCCTGTGTTCTCTGGACTTGGAAAAAAAGAGAAAACGTCTATGGTGACCCCCTCCATTTTTGGTAGTGAAGCTGTATTAGGTCTGTGAGGAGGCTTTACAGGAAAATAGAGCTGCTATTTATGGAGCATTTTCTCAGGCTGCAATCTGAAGCCCTCACAGCAAAGCTGCTGAGCACGGCCTGGATTCTGCCAGCAGGCTCTGCAGCCCCCGCCCTCTGGCCTGCAGTGGAGCAGGAGCTCAGGTCTGCTTCGGGTGCAAACAGCTCTACCATAAGCTAGCTGTTGGGTTTGCAGGAATGTTCAGTATCTAGGAATACAGTGCTCTCCCAACCCCCCACTCCCTGTACTTGCTTAAGATCGTGTCATCCTGGTAGCCCGGGTGGCTCAGTGGTTTAGCACTGCCTTCAGCCCAGGGCCTGATCCTGGAGACCTGGGATCGAGTCCCACGTCAGGCTCCCTGCATGGAGCCTGCTTCTCCCTCTGCCTCTCTCTCTCTCTCTCTCTCTCTCTCTCTCTTTCTCTGTCTCTCGTGAATAAATGAATAAATAAATGAATAAAATCCTTTAAAAAAAATCGTGTCATCCTAGCAAATGCAAAACTTGTTCAGCAGTTTTGCTTCAGCTCAAACAAACAGATATTGAGAGTTGTCTGTTAAAGGAATTCCAATTTAATGTATGTATCCTTTAGAACTGGTGTCTGTGTTTGAGAGGAGATGATTTTTGGATTTTATGTAACTTCATTGCTTACTTATGGAAACGTCATTTATTTCTCCATAGTTTTGTTTTTTTTTTTTTTTTAAGATTTTATACATTTATTTAGAGAGAGCAGGAAAGAGGGGAGGGCAGAGGGAGAAGCAGACTCCCCGCTGAGCAGGAAGCCCACCGTGGGACTTGATTGATCCCAGGACCCTGAGACCATTACCTGAGCCCAAGGCAGACACTTCACTGACAGAGCCACCCAGGTGCCCCTTTTGGGTTTTTTTTAATAGCAGTAGAAAATAAAACAGTTTCATCTGTGGTTTTTGTCATCATTGTATGAAATTGGGCTATCCAAATGTTGTTGGACCTTATATTTGCTTAGAGAATAGCAATAATAATGAAGTAAGCTTCATTCTGCTCAGGATAAAATTAATAGCAGTTTTCTTCAACAGGATACTTCTAATCTGTGAATTTTACAACCTTATTACTCTTTGGTATTAAACTTTTAAAACTTGGGAGCTTTTCTGTAAAAAATTCAGGCATTTTCCCACAGCATTCCCCCTTCATTAAAGAAATCCACGTTGCCACTGTTCTGCATTCAATTTCAGGAAAATTTTAAATGAAAAAAAATGTTTTTTAGTAATAACCTGTAATTTTAATTTAGAGAAAGCACCAATCCATGAAATCAGAATTTATGTTACAAGAATTGAAATCTGTGTTTAATTCAAATTCTTTGAAAGTGTTAACATTTGTTGCCCTAATAACATAGGCTATTTGAAATGGTTTTCTAGTTATGGGCATTGTCTGTCAGAGGTAAATATTTCCTAACTTACTGTGTTGGCAGCTCTCTCCTCCTCCCACCCAAGACACAAAACAACCTGTGGCGCCATCAGCACAGACTCTGGAGGAGGAAGACAGCAGTGCTACTTATTGTAGGACGTCCCCCACATCACGAGGCCTGTTCAAAATGCACCCTGATCTCTGAATTAATCTCCTTGAGTTCCACAGTTAGATTGTGTGAAATAGTTTAACTGTGGCAATTACAATTCAGAGAAATTTCTTAGGTTTTTTTTTTTGTTTTGTTTTTTGTTTTACCTTTTTTTTTTAGATTTTATATTTAAAAGAAAGCATGAGTGAGGGGAGGGGCAGAGGGCGAGGCCGACTCCCCACTGAGCAGGAAGCCTGATGCAGCCCTGAGATCATGACCTGAGCTGAAGGCGGACACTTCACCAACTGAGCCACCCAGGTGCCTCAAAATTTCTTAGTTTTTAATGGAAGCTGAGATTTTGGACATTTTTGTATTTCTGATATGGTGGCTTTTGGGTACTGCTTTTTGGATTTCCTCACCACCTCCCCTTTCCAGGAACTATTGAAATGACATACACATCCCTCTAGAGTGCCTTCCCAGATTTTCCTGGCCCCAAGACTGCCTTAAAGTCCCCTTTCCTGGCTTCCCTTGGGCCTTGCTGCATTGGGAGTCAGGCCTATGTACAGACTTCCTGGACCTCTCATGCTCTGCATAGTGCCAGCCCATATTAGCTGCTCACCAAAAAATGCTAAGAATTGCTTTTAAATGTCTTTCTCAGTCATTTCAGAAATATGGAGTTATTTTCCTCTGTTGTGCTACCTTCTGAAAACTTCAGCTCAGAGCTAGGAACCAACCAAGCAAGAGCCTCATGGTCCCTGTCCTCAGTCAGGAGGCACATTATGTGGGAGTGGTTAGCATGGGCAGGTGTCTGCTTGGCTGAACCACCCCCTCAGTACTCTATGTTGGTAACCCTGAGAAAGAGGAGATTGCAGTGCTGGAGGTTTGGGGGCAGTTTGGTCTTTTGTTGTTTAGAAGGATCTTGGATAGGGTTTTATTTGACACTGAGTAGTGAATCCTTTTGTTGGCTTTGCTCTGTTTGTGGTTTAGTAGCTTTACAATATGTGATTTTAGTAAAATTTTACATTTAGCTTAAAAAACTTGTCCCTATTGAATTTCAATTGCCCGAATGCTCCACCCCCCACCCCACCCCCCACCCCCGCATATGGCAAGGTCCTTTCCAGTTCTGAGTGTGGCTAGGTGTGGTTCAGGCACTAGCATGGGGACTGGGGTATTAGTGAATGTGCAGTAATGTGGCTGACAGGTGGGCTGATGGTGTCTCTCTTGCCTCCAAGAGCCTTACTTCCCTAGACTGTGTGATGAGTGGATTGCACTGCATCATCTCAAATTCTGTGAAAATCAATGAGGAAATTCATTTACTTCCCAGGTCTTTATATAAATATCAAATTAGGTATTTTCAGAAATGTGGAGTTGTGTTTATGATGTTCGCCATTTAGTGTAAAGTATACTAGGTTTACTATGTAAATAACCACTAACAAGCAGAAACAGTAACTTGGGCAACAGGATGAATATTTTTAGAGGAGGGATTTTTCTTATTGTGACTTAACAATGGTGGAAAGGAAGGGGAAAGTAAAACTCAAACGTTGACTTGAAGGGATTTAGGTAGGATTTACGAAGGAATTGATATTTAGGGATGAAGAAGTTAAAGATGGGGCTGATCTTTCACCCTGTTTCAGATGAAAAATCCATGAGTTTTGGCGTATACTTCAATAAGAGTGCAAACTGAATTTAAATACTGGTTCTGCTTGAGAAAATACTGACGTGGGATTAATTGCTTATTATCTATGCAACTGTAAAAAAGATTCTAGAAACAAGGATTGGAAATTTAAACTACAGTTTTAATGGTATCTTCTCTGTTAGCCCACAATAGCCCACAAACCGAGCTCTGTCGTCATCTCTGAGAGCCAAAAGAGAGCTTCTTAACAGCTTCCTGAGGGGAGAGATGTTAGCCACTCTCGGGACCATGGCATGCCAGTGCCACACATCTTCCATATCTTTTGGGATCTCTTTACAGTCTGTTTTAATTTAATTTCAAACTTTTTTTTTTTTTTAAGATTTTATGTACTTATTTATTCATGAGAGACACAGAGAGAGAGGTAGAGACATAGGCAGAGGGAGAAGCAGGCTCCCTGTAGGGAGCCCAATATGGGACTTGATCCCAGGACTCTGGGATCACGACCTTAGCCAAAGACAGACACTCAACCACTGAGTCACCCAGGTGCCCCTAATTTTGGACTTTTTTTTTTTTTTTTTTTTCCGGACTGTTTTAATTGTCAAATGTAACTTAGAATTTTCCTTTACACTTGTTGGCAGTCGTACAAATTGCTGATGGTATTTAGGTGCTTTATTCATTTCAGGAGTTGGAGGAAGATTACTGTTCTGTGAGTAGAAAGTGATTTCTATTAAGCTTTAATTTGAGAGAAAACATATAAAGAAGCTTCCTTTTGAGCATATAAAGTTTGTTTTATATTCCATCTTTGATATTACTGCTTTTACTGCTTTAAAGAGTCTTGGATACGGACTGTGGGAATACTTAATGAGAACACTGACCATGCCTCATCTTAATCTTCCGTATGGTTTCATAGGTGTCGGTGTGATCAGTTTTATATGTGGCAGATCTTCCTTGAAGAGGTGAGGACATGTACAGATTCACCCACCCTGGCCTGTGTCAATCCATAGCACAGCTATTTCTTTTAAATCTATGGCTGTGTATGATCATAAAGTTTCTTTGTTTTTGTCATACAACAATTTTTTTTTTTTTGTAGACTGAAATCTACACTAGAGGCTCATTCAATATTGAGTACTCATATGGGGATTAATGAACACTTGTTGAACTAAAATAGGATGCTTTATTTATTTATTTTTGCCTAGAGAAAGAGATGTTGAGTTTGCCTTATAAGCACACACCAGGATGCTTTTAATTTATCATGTTCTTTAGAAGAAATGATGCCAGTAAGGATGAATTGCTTCCTCTTATGAAAGCTTCTTGGGTGATTCTGATTTGTTCATCCCCTTATCAAATAATTGAATGAATTGAAAATAATTTTTAGATTTCACATATATTTGCATATTCTTTCATATTCTTAAACACATGCGTCAAGCTCTGAAATGGGTGGATTTTCATGTTGCACAATTGGAAGTTCAGCCAGCACTTCCTCCTCTCCTGCCACCACCCCTAACTGCTGCTTGATCTGAGTTCCCTTTATTATTTTATATATGTAGGTCATAACATGTGTGAGAGTACTGCATAAACTGTAAAAGGGCCATATATGTTGTCATTTATTACCTGGCTTGGTTTATTGTTAAGAGGAGATCATGTACTATAGGCACTAGCGGAGAAGAGGTTGCATAGACCTCTTGCTTTATCTGAAAATCAGTGTTTTAGTCCAACAAACGACATGTCAGTGCTTGTACATTGGATTAGAGTGTGGTAAGGATTTCACCTAGGCTCCTGGTGCTCTCCTCTAATAAAATAACTAAGTAGCTAATTCAAATTGACTCTCATTTATGATAACTTCCTCCGTGGGTCTATCCTACTTGGGATTGCCCACTTCTGGGAAAGTCAAGCAATAGGAAATGATTTTGTTCATAGTACCTGGTTGAGGTAAAATGCCTTCATCATTAAGACATGCAGAGAAGACTTCAGCAAATGGGTAGCCTGGCAGGTTTCTGCTAGAGGGCATTCCAGCATTAGCAGTCCAGTGTGCAAGAGACAGGGTGACCTCCTAGGTGCCTTCTGGCTCCAGACCTGTGATCAAGAGGCATAACTAAAGCTGTTTGAACACTGAAAATAATACCGACAAGCCCAGTTAAAATGAAAACTGAAAATTCGTGGCATTATAAAAATTTATTTATACTACACATAGACTTTTTTCTCAGCTATGCCCAAAATTAGTTTAAGTGATAAGAGTTTTTAAGGATCCTAGGGCTGAATTATTTCCATGGGAGGAAAATACTTCATTGTATCATTTTAAGTAGGGAAAAAATAGTTTTATCTAAGGAAATTTACCTATTGACCTTTTAGGAACTCTGGTGTTAAGTAACCTGTTGTGTCAATTTTAAAGGAGATTTACTGATTTTTTAAAGTACAGAATAAGCTTCTGCTTTCAAGAATTCAGCCTAGTGTTTCAAGTGAGAGCATGTGTATTGCAACATTATTTATCTATTTTTGTAAAGGGCTGTTAATCACTTGGTGCCACCCTGTCTGAGTTGTGTGCTTGTGGATTGTCTACATGAAGTCTCTTGATATGGCCTCTGATTTCTGCAAAAACTTGTCCTATATTTTTAGCCCACCACCCTAGTATAAAGCTAAATTATTTAATAGAAATATTTAGACACCAGAGCTTATTTTTAATGAAATCTTTATTGCACATGTTGCTCTATTCTTTTTTGGAACCAGGGCAGTGTTTAAAAGCAAATGCCAATGTTGTTATGAAATTTAATTCATTTATCCTACATTTGGCCAAAACCTAGTCACTCACTCTCCCTCTTTCTTTCTCTTGCCTATTTCTAAGCACATGGGCTTTTGTTTAAAAGAAGAATTAGTATGTCCAGTTTGTTTCCACCTTGTCTTTCAAGGTTTGAAGTTTTGCTAGATACTTGGTTTTTAATGGGACTGTCATTTAATGCCTCTTGAATTATTCTGCAGGAGTGTTAGCATGGGTTGTAAACTGGAGTTCTTGTGTGAAATGTGAGACTGTGACCTCTTGATCCAGAGGCCAGGAGTGTTGCCAACTGAACCAAACCCTGCTGTTTCCTAAGAATAGTAGTATTCTGCTTAATGATTGGAGTTCAACTCCATGCTTTTGATGTTCTCCAATAATTGGTCAGAATCCCAGATACACTGGTTGGTTTTGTATGTCTTGTGAGTCGACAGGCAACTGTTTGTAGGGAGCAGAGGGAAGATGTGCAGCATTTCTTCAAGAGTTTGGGAGAGTTCTAGAGGACCAGTAGCAGTGGTACTGAAGACCTGTCCCTGTCCTCACCCCACAGAAGCTGTCTCCAGGTGCAGAGAGAAGTATTTGTGTTAATGTTAACCCTAATCAACTTGAAAAGAAACCGTGTGGTAAATGTTCCATTGAAGTCTTTTCACCCCTAGAAACTGTGAATACTGAACTGAGAAAACAAAGAAGGCACAGAAAGGTTGGTGGGAAATGGGGAGAAGTGGGTTCATCTGGGCAGCGTGAAGTATTTGTAAAAAGTCCTGTCAGTTTGAACTGTTTACGATCAAAACACAATTTCACGGGCCTGCAAGTATTGGATGAGATGAGTAATACTTCATAAATTCGGGATTCTTGCTCTCACATCCAAGCTGCCTTTTATGTATTTCTACTTTTTCTACTCCTTTGCTTATTCATCTTGTTCTTTATGCCTTTCAAAATTTGCAGTGTTTTGATGCCTGAATATTTTGGAGTCTTTCAGGACAAATGTGGTTGCAAAACCATGGTTCACCAGAGAGATACAGAAGACAAGCCCTCTTACCTGAGTAGTTGAGATCGGTCACTTAATAGAAATTTGCTTAGGTTGACTTAGTTGAATCAGTTATATCAAGGAATTAATTTGCTTGGTTTAAATTGGCAGTGTACAAGTCAGTGGAACCACTGGCCTGGCCCCAGATCTCCTGTCTAGCCTTGATTCTGCTTACCGCCTCCTTGCTCTCCTGCACGCACCCCCAGTGAGTGTATGTCCACCCTCAGGGCTGCTTACCTGAGGAGCTCCCCTCAACACCTCCCCATTTTTTATTTTAGTCATTTAAGGCTCAGATACTGGAACAAATTCTTTCTTGTATTGACAGTATTTAAACCTCCCCATCTCAACTTCTGTGGTTTTTTTTTTTTTTTTTTTTTTAAGATTTATCCATTTGTATTAGAGAAAGCGTGCACATGTCCACTCAGGGGGAGTCAAAACCAGGAGTCAAATGCTCACCCACTGAGCCATCCAGTGCCCCAAGGGCATGATTTATTCTAAAATCAGTCCACAGTGAAAACAGTAATGACTAGCATTTGTTGAGTGTTTATTATGTGCCAGGCACTGGTTTAAGTCCTTCATATGGAGTAACTGAATCCTCACAGTGACTCTGTTATCCCCATTTTATTGATGCGAAACTAAGGCACACTTCCACCAAGATCCTGTAGCTAACACGTGACGTGGCCAGGCAGCTTTGCCAGTCTGGCGCCAGAGTCCATGTTCTTACCCATTTATTCTGGACTAAAATATAAATAAATATTTAGCCAGGCATTATGCCATGTGCTTTTTTTTTTTGCCACGAGGTGTGTTTTATTTTCATTAATCATGCAAATAATTTGCTATAATATCCCAGAGCAAACCAGAGAATTTGGCAATCCGATTGGGGGGGGGGTCCTCTCAGAGACCTGCAAGGCCAGTAGCCTCGGCACGGAGTACCCAGGTTCACAGTGCAGCCTGTTGCTCGTGTCCATCTTGCAGATGGCTCTTCTTCCTCCACATCATGACTGGGGTGTCTCAAAGATGATGGGGGTGGGGAATCCTCTAGATTCTTAGGAAATCTCACTCCGCTTCTCCTGCTCAATGGTCTCTGTTTGGCAGGGCATTCTTCTGTGTCTCCATTTTCTTTAGTTTGGCCTTATCAAAGCTGGCGATTTCCCCCATGTCTGGTCCGTCTGCCATTTTCTTAGAGCGATCCGAGGAATTCTGTTGCAAGCCTGCTGCCTGGTGCTCCCACTCGCGTAGCTGCAGCAAGAGACCTATGCCATGTACTTTAAGCTGCTTTTCTCATGTAATCTTCATCACAGCTCCATGAGGATTTGTAAAGTATTAGAACATTCCCAGTAGTCATCTTTATTTTTTTTTAAGATTTTATTTATTCATAGAGACACACACACACACACACACACACACACACACACACACACACAAAGAGAGAGAGGCAGAGACACAGGCAGAGGGAGAAGCAGGCTCCATGCAGAGAGCCTGACGTGGGACTCGATCCAGGGTCTCCAGGATCACGCCCTGGGCTGCAGGCCGCGCTAAACTGCTGCGCCACCGGGGCTGCCCCCAGTAGTCATCTTTAGAAAGAAATTTTAGTCTGTATTCTGACAATATAAAGAAATAAGATAATTTCCTATAAGAAATAATAAATATTGGCAAGGATGTGGAGAAAGGGGAAAGCTTATACACCGTTGGTAGGATTGCAGACTGGTGCAGCCACTGTGGAGAACAGTATGAGGGTTCCTCAGAAAATGGCTAATAGAATGACCTTATGACCTAGTAATTCCATTACTGGGTATTTACCCAAAGAATATGAAAACCATAATTCGAAAAGGTAGGTACACTCCAGTGTTGATAGCAGTCTCCATCTACAGTAGCCAAATTATGGAAATAGCCCAAGTGTGCATCGACTAGTGAGTAGATAGAAAAAAGGTGGTTGTACATATACTGGAACAGTTACTCAGCCATCAGGAAGAATGAGATCTTGCCATTTGCGATAACATGGTTGGAGCTAGAGGGTATTATCCTAAGGGAAATAAATTAGAGAAGACAAATTCATTTGATCTCATTCATATGTAGAATTTTAAAAACTCCAAATGAACAACAAAAGAGACCAAAAAACGTGGACTGTTAACTCTAGAGAACACGGTCACCAGAGGGGAGGCAGGCAGGGGATACAGGACGGGGGTGAAGAGCACGTGGACTGTGCTGAGCGCTGAATCGTGTACACGATTGTGAGTTACTGTTGTACACCTGGAGCTAATACCACATAGTATGTTAACATGTTAACTTCTCTGGAGTTAAAGTTAAAAAAAAAAAAACTTGATTAAATTTAAGAGAAAGAGGCAGCCCGGGTGGCTCAGTGGTTTAGTGCCTGCCTTTGGCCCAGGGTGTGATCCTGGAGACCTGGGATCGAGTCCTAAGTCGAGCTCCCTGCATGGAGCCTGCTTCTCCTTCTGTGTCTCTGCCTCTCTTAATCTCTCTCTTTGTCTCTCAAGAATAAGTAAATAAAATCTTTTAAAAAAAAATTTAAAGAAAGACAGTAAGTTAGAATGAGAGAGTTTAGCTTTAGTAGTATTTATTTCTGGGAATCCCTGGGTGCTCAGCAGTTTAGCATCTGCCTTCGGCCCAGGGCATGATCCTGGAGTTCCGGGATCGAGTCCCATATTGGGCTCCCTGCATGGAGCCTGCTTCTCCCTCTGCCTGTGTCTCTGCCTCTCTTTGTCTGTCTCTATGAATAAGTAAATAAAAATCTGTAAAAAAAAAAAAAATTTATTTCTACATTACTCGTATACGGACACACTTGGTATAAGTGTCCCCCCTTCGGGGAAATCCCTGGGTGGCTCAGCAGTTGAGCATCTGCCTTCAGCCCAGGGCAAGATCCTGGAGTCCCGGGATCAAGTCCCATATTGGGCTTCCTGCATGGAGCCTTCTTCTCTCTCTGCCTGTGTTTCTGCCTCTCTCTTTCTCTGTCTCTCATCAATAAATAAAATCTAAAAAAAAATAATAATCCCCTTCTGGTTTAAGTGTCCTGAGACCCTCCCTTCAGGCAGTGTGATAACAAAATACTTCCTCTGTGTACAGTGGATGTACATTTGAAAGAAAAAAAGATAATTTCCTCCCATTACAGAGTGTACATGCTAGAGTATGGAGTTCGTAAAATTATCTTCTGGGTCTCTCCTACCTTTTGAAATCATTAAATTCACTTGCTAAAATGAATTCCTGAAGGGCAGTATGACACTCCCATCTGCTTGGAAGGATGATGGGTGTCGTCCCTCCTTACAAGAGAAGTATGAGAATGGGGCCCTTGATGAGCAGGTGTAAAAACAGCTATATTAAAAAAAGAAATGAGAATGATAGTCCTGAAAAATAAAAGGAACACGTTTACTATTAAGGTTTAGAGTATTGTGGAATTGTGGTAAAACAAAGCTTAAGAAAAGTCTTTAAAAAGCTTTAAAATCATTTTTGTGTACTAACTTTGACTACGTCCTTCATTATTTATAATACTTAGGATAGAGTACAGTCTGTATTAGAAATAAGAATTCTTAATGTTTTAAGTTTGTTTTAAATTCTAGCTATTTCATAACATAAGAAAATACCAGGGCATGCATAAACCTGGGACGCTTGGTTGTTTCTTAGCTGACTTGTAAGAGAGATTGCAGCTTTCATCTCTAAATTGCAAGGAAACGTCCTGATTATCTGTAAATACCTGGCTTCAGGGCTCTGGGAGCCTAAGAACACCATTGGTCTAAAAGCTGAAATTAGTGAAGTTTATGACAGCTCGTGTTTCTGCAGAAGGAGGGCAGGTTTGGATCTAGTTTATTTGTGTGGAAAATCTTGTGTAATAGATAAGAACTGAAAAAACAGGACCTACGACTACGCTGCGCTTGGCTTAGTGCTTCCTTTGGCCCGGTGAGTCCTGTGTACTTGCTGGTGTTGCACATCTGTGGATTCCGTGGGAGCCGTGGTGCCCACTCAGTGTTGGGGCCAAATCTGGGGTGGCTGCAACGCTGCAGCTGTTACAGAGATCAGTATGCCCTTTAGATGTTCTCCTCCTGTTCTGGATAGCACAGCAAATTCTGAAATGTCTTTTGCCAGTTAGTTGCCCACCATTTTATCAGTCCATTTTTTTTTTTTAAGATTTTATTTATTTATTCATGAGAGACAGAGAGAGAGAGAGAGGCAGAGACACAGGCAGAGAGAGAAGCAGGCTCCATGCAGGGAGCCTGAAGTGGGACTTGATCCTGGGACTCCAGGATCATACCCTGGGCTGAAGGCGGTGCTAAACCGCTAGCCACCGGGGCTGCCCTATCAGTCCTTTTTTAAGAACAAATAGAAATTATATCGTTTATTGCACAAGTGGTGGAGGTCGTGAAGGGGTGAGAGTTACAAAAACAGGCCATAAAACATCCAATAAGTAACCCATGATCTCAGTACCTGCTGATACCCTTTGTGTATAGTCAGCTGTTGGCTCTGTATGTCATCCCAGGCATGAGCAGACAGCTCTGCAGGAGAGGTGTAGCCTTGTCTTCCACTAGCAGCACAAGTTTGATGAGGACATTTTACTGCTCTTCCTGGTATTCTCTCCAGATGTTGCCAGGGAGTTTTTAGTACAGTTTCAAACAGGAGTTCCTTTAAGTTACTTAAAGTGACTGCTGTGGGCAAAACACCATACTGGAGCAAATGGAGAAACTTGAGACTTTGCCCAAAGCAGCACATGAAAGGAATGTTAATACTGTATAACTTGAGCATGTTCACCTGCCGGTGATCAGTGTACAGCTTCCTGAACCAGAGTGTGGAGGGGCTGCAGAAGAAGAGAAGGAAGAGGCCTGTCCTGTCCTGTCCATGGAGGTGGCGTCAGAGGAGTATGACACGCATGTTGGGTAAGGAGTGGGCGTCCTGTCTGCAGTAGAGAACAAGAGGCTCGTGAGATGGGCAGGGGCAGTGGGCTGTGCCACCAGGGGCACAGGACTGGGGAAGCCACATGCATTGTTCTGAAGGGAAGGGAGAGACTGAACTCGTGGTTGAGGAAAGCTGGCCCAGCCCCTTGTGTGGGGGTGCCTGGGAGATGGCTGTCTGGTTTAGCTCTTCTAATGAGTCATGTGAGGTGACTGGCCAAACTGATGACGGCTGTTGTGGGAAGTGACCAAGGAAGGGCATATAGGCGATTCAGCACTGATTTATGCCAGTGGAAAGTGAGAAGAGATTGTTGGGGAAGCTAAAAGTGTGATCACTTTTGTTCACTGTTATGTGGAATACTAAACGTATCTCCCTGCAAGCCTCTGTCCTACTGAGACCTGGGACAGTGCTTAGGGCTAGATCACCCTGAGTCTCGCTGCCTATCCCTTGCGTGGCGACTTGGCCTGTTGTTGATGGACCAATTACATACATGAAAAGGTATATATTTCTAGGGTCCTGTGCTGGGACCTGAGGCTGTCACTTCCTAGAATCTCTCAAGGCTGGAGACAGACAGGAAAGGCTGTCAGCCATGGAGGGACCCATGCCCAGGAGATTGGCTGCAGTGGGCCCACTTCCTTCCACAGGAACCAGGAATGTCACTGGAGTGGCCTTTTGTCTTGTCTGTCAAAGAAGAAGTCTCAGGATGATTTGATCTTTGGCCAGTTGAAGTATTACCAGCCAGCATTTTGGGAACTTTTAGAATGATGGATTAGTGCTCAATTATCTTGCATGGCAAATTGTTGAGTTATAAAATCTAATGATGAATAGCTTTAGTTACCAAGTTAAGCCTGAGTTCAATGATGTATGTGGTGATGCAGTAGCTTAATCCTACTCCCTCTCCCTGGCATCCTCAAGAGAGTAGGGGTTCCATCTTGTAGTATTTATTTTGCAGTTCCCACAACACTTGCAGAGTTGTGCATGGCCTGCACTGATTTAAAAATACCATATATACTGACCTGATACATGGTTTAGTTCTTAAAATATTTTTATTTCATCAGATTAAGAATGTTAATAGAACCAAGATGCCTGGGTGGCTCAGTGGTTGAGCATCTGCCTTTGGCTCAGGTCATGAAACCGGGGTCCTGGGATCAAGTCCCACATCCTGCTCCCCGCAGGGAGCCTGCTTCTCCTTCTGCCTTCTTTGCCTCTTTCTCTGTGTATCTCTCATGAATAAGTAAATAAAATCTTAAAAATAAATGTTAATAGAACCTATAAAGGATGAAAATTTTTTATACATGCAAATCTTTTTTTATTGATCTGGATTTCCTTATGGAAATACATATAACCAAATAATATTTTCTTTCACATGGTTGTGATTATCGTGTGAAATTTCATTTTTTTTTTAAGATTTTATTTATTCATAAGAGACACAGAGAGAGGAGGCAGAGACACAGGCAGAGGAAGAAGCAGGTTCCATGCAGGGAGCCTGATGTGGGACTCGACCCCAGATCTCCAGGATCACGCCTAGACGGAAGGCAGGCACTAAACCGCTGAGCACCCAGGGATCCCCGAAATTTCATTTCCTTTACCTTGATGAAATTATCAAATATTTTTCAATTCACATAGAATCTTTATGTTCGACACTCTTAGTGGTTTAGGATTGCATTTAGGAGATACGTCCATGATTCTGATGATTGTATGGGGAATGTCCCACAGCCCTGCACCTGGTATTCCACCCTGTACAGCTTACTATTCTGATTCGACTTGTGCCCAAATCCATTGTTTCCAAACTCAGTTAAAATTATACCTCTTGAGAATATGCAATGAGCTTTGGGACCTTTACCCGAAAGGGGTGCATCTCATTGTTGATTGCCTGCTAGGCTAGTCTGTCAGCCATCAGTTTTGTGGCTAAGGCTCATTGGTCATAGCTTTGCTTCACTTTGAGGATTTCTGCCCCTTTTCTGGGTTGCCATATTTGTTAGCTGCCAAAGCCTAGAACTGCCAAAGGTATCAAGTAGATTTGGAGAGTTAACAAGAGACTGTATAGAGATTCTGCCCTTTTTTTTTTTCTTTTTTTTTCTTTTTTTTTCCTATTTGACAGAGTGAGAGCAGGAGCAAGGGGAGAGGCAGAGAGAGAAGCTGAGCAGGAAGCCTGACATGGAGCTCAATCCTAGGACCCTGAGATCATGACCTGAGCCAAAGGCAGATGCTTCACGGACTGAGCCGCCCCCCCCAGGGTGCCCCGAGATCTTGCTTTTCTTTTAATTTTTCCTTGTTTGCAGGTTCACTGAACTTCCTTTGAGATTAAGCTGGTTATATGCAATTCTGGGAAGACACAATTGAAAATGTGGCTCAATTGCATATTTAGAAAGATTTTCACCTGATCTTAGGCTGTGAAAAAGAAACCTCCAGTACTCTGTGTGATTTATGTATTTGCCTTTAAAATTGTGGTACATAGGATGTATGTGCATATATAGCATAAAGTTTTTTACTGATGTACATCTTTAAGCTTATGGTTTGGTGGCAGTAAGTACATTCCCAGGATTATGCAGCCATCAGCATTGTCCGTTTCCAGTTTGTTCATAATCCTGAACAGAAACTCTGCACATGTTGTAGCAAGCAGTGACTTTCTCTGTCTCTCAGCTTCTAGTGGAAACCTTGATGCTGCTGTTTCTGTGCATTTGCCTGTTCTGGGTACTTCCTTTCATTCTTGGAGCTGAGTAAATCATTGTTGGTGTTTTTGTTCATTTTGTTCATTTATTTGTTGACGGACTCTTGGGGTTTCTGCCTTTGGGCTGTTGTGAATAGTGCTGCTCTGGATGTGGGTGGACATATGCATCTGTTGGAGCCCCTTTCATTCCCTTTGAGTACGTATCTAGAAGTGGAATTGCTGGCTCCTGTGTGACTGTGTTTCATGTTCCCATGAGAGCTGCACTGTCTTTACCTTCACATCAGCAGTGCAGAATGCCCAGAGCTATCCCATGTCCTCACCAACACCTATCCTCCCTGTTCTGGTGGCAGACCTCTGCTGTGGCTGGTGACCGGCATCTTGTCATGTGCTCGTTAGCCTTTGCATCTTTGGGGAAGGGTCTCCTGGAGTCCTTCCTTACCTCTTTATTTTTTATTTTTTTTTTTAATTTTTATTTATTTATGATAGTCACAGAGAGAGAGAGAGAGAGAGGCAGAGACACAGGCAGAGGGAGAAGCAGGCTCCATGCACCGACAGCCTGATGTGGGATTCGATCCCGGGTCTCCAGGATCGCGCCCTGGGCCAAAGGCAGGCGCCAAACCGCTGCGCCACCCAGGGATCCCCTTCCTTACCTCTTTAATCCAAGATCATTGTCATAGTGAACATTTTGAATGCTTGTTTTTTCTCTGATGGACTAGGAGTTTAGAGCCTGTGCAGATTCTCCAGGAAGTACACATATGTGGACACATCAAATGGCACTTTTCCACACTTTGTATTAAGACAGGCTAGGTTATGCTGGGTAGCTGACGACCCAGAAATTTCAGTACCTAAACACATTACTTACAGTTCACAGAATAATTTCTGTGATTGGGCAGTGTTCAGGTCGCTGTCTTCTCCGTGGCAACTCAGGCATCCTGGGTATACTCCCGTGTGACGTTGCCATTTTGCCCATTAGTGTTATCCTGCAAAGGGTAGAGAAACATGCAAAATTTACATATTTTGTTGTCTGTGCTTGGCCTGAAAGAAAGTTTCTCATAGCTCATTGTCAACAAGCTGCTAGACCCCTCCTCGCTTGGGAGGAACATAGGAAATATGGTAGAACGTTTGGGGATTTTTTGGTGAAAGTTCCCATCACATAGAGGTGATAGAGACGTCTAAATTTTGAATCAGAGTTACAGTATTTGAGTCTTAAGTAAATATTAAGATCATTAATGTTCTCTGATGGTCTCTTCTACAGTAGTGGAAGTGGAACCACATCAGTGCTTATTAGTAGCATGGATGTTCTGCGTAGAGGTGTATAGCCATCCTTATCCTGGCGATTCATGTATTCCTAGATTTTCCTAGATCTAGTCTCTCTTTAAAAAATGTTCCATTTTGGGGTACCTGGGTGGCTCAGCGGTTGAGTTTCTGCCTTCGGCTCAAGGCATTACCCTGCATCCTAGGATTGAGTCCCATATCGGGCTCCCCTCAGGGAGCCTGCTTCTCCCTCTACCTCTGTCTCTGCCTCTCTCTATCTCTCGTGAATAAATAAATGAAATCTTAAAAAAAAATCGTTTTATTTTATATATCTATATTATATATATACAAACGTGTGCGTGTGTGTGTGTGTATATAAATCTCCACTGGCCTAGTAGTTGTGTCTTTTTGTTTTTTAAAGATTTTAGTTATTCATTCATTCGAGAGAATAAGAAAGAGTGTGAGTAGGGAGAGGAAGAGAGACAAGTAGACTCCTTGCCCAGCATGGAGCCTGACTTAGGGCATGATCCCACGACCCATGAGATCACCACCTGAGTCAGAATCAAGAGTCAGACATCAATGGATTGAGCCACTCAGGCGCCCCTGGCCTAGTATTTGTTAAATAATAACGTTCTAATGGAGCATATTATCTATGTAAGAAGGGACATGCGGTCTTTATTAAGATTTAACTGTGGTTGGTTTAGTCCTCTTGCTCCCTGGAGGCATTTGGTAATGTGTAGAGGTGTATTTGATCACAAGAGTCAGGTTCATCTTTTTCAGCCAGAGGAGTTTAATGGAAATCCACTTGGGCTCTTTGATTGAAGTGGACAAAAGCCACACCTCTGATTTAGCTCATTTTGCCCTTTCTTTGGGGGAGTACTTTCCTCACCTTTTCAACCAACTCAGTGCAGAGGTCAGAGGTTATCTCTTCTGTCTTCTGTGTCTCCAGGTTGGACCAAGAACCTCTCCAAAAGTACCATAAGCCTCCCTCTCTATCATTGTTTATTAAAATTTCCTTGTTGTGGGTCTTCTTCCCTTCTAGTAGGAAATTTCTCCAGTCAGGAATCATGTCTTACTCACTTTAATGTCAGCAGTACTTGGCACTTGGTTACCTATTCAGTAAGTGTTTTAAATGAACTATAGCTCAGATATTACTGTTTGGTTTGCTTTGGATTTAGTTGTTTTGTGGTATGGAAGAGGTTTGGGGTTGCACAGGAAAAAGCTGATTGGAAGGGGATTTGAATTCTAGTTTTCCCTCTTCTGGATACTCTGTTGTGATCTCTGGCAGGGGGTTAAATCCATCATGAACCTCAGTCTGTCCTCTCCCAAGTGAGGGAGGATTGGACTTAGGAGGTCAAGGATAGTGCTCAACCTGCAAGCATTGTGTCACAGCCTGCTTAGCTGGAGGCCAGACAGCCTTAAAATTAATAACACAAGTGACTAGGAGAACCCTTTGTGTAACTTCAGATATTTTCCCTGTGGTTTAAGTGAGGTAATAGTAGTAGTTAATAGTAAGTAAATATCAAGCACTCAGAATCCCAATGAGGATGTCCCTTCGTGTACCTGTAAAGGGACTTGTACAGGGCACACTGTCTTCTGTATTGCTGAGAAGACAATGGGAAGTGTTCTGTTCAGTGTGGGTCACATACCATCTGTAGTAAGCACCTCTCACCTGGCTAATGAAGAGCTTCAAAATGCTGATAAAATGGCTTTGCTGTGAGTTGTTTTTCAACCTGAGTCATTGGCATCAAAGCAGTTATAGATGCTGCTTCTCCCAGTGACCTTGGTGTCAGCAGGTGTTGGGACAGGTAGGCGGGGCCCACACTTTCTGTTCTGGCCTCTCTAGACCAAGCTCCGTCAGTCTGTATTTTAGGAGATCAGTCTGGGTGTTGTCTGTGGAGGCTGTCCCGCACTGTGAGTCAGGAAATCTGTCACGGTCCCATCACAAGCACTTAAGACTGTCTCTCCACTTCCTCATCTATAAAATGGGACAGTTGGTCTGCAAGTTTCCTTCCAGTCCTGACAGTGGACTGTTCTGTTTACCTGTTGATCTCTGCAGTTCTGTTCTTTGTATTGACTTAATCACCAGTTAGTGATGCAGAAGACTTGTGCCTGGGACATAAGTAAATTATCTGAATATAATCCAGAGGCTGCCTTCATTGGTAGATGTGAGCTGTGCTGTGTTCAGGTGGTGGAAGGGAGACTTGAGCAGCCCATGTTAGAATAGATAATGCATATTCTGGTTTTCCTCCCAATCTCTGCCCTAGTTTGTATAAGAAAAAAAAAAAGTCTGTATTATGTTTTATAGGTTCAGAATCCCTATAACTAAAACGTTTCTATTTTTGTTTTCCCTTTACCTGGTACCATGATCAGTGTTAGGAACTTGAATGTTTAAATGATTGGATGGAAGTAAAACACTGTAATTGCTATAACAATTTTGAAAAAGATCATTAAGACAGTTTCATGAGACCTATGCAGGTTATTGAAAGAACAAAAAGTCTTGGGATTTTACACACAGGTGTTATTGAGGTAGAATTGAATGTGCAGCAGTGTAGACATTTAAGGTGTGCAGCATCATGATTTGATTTGCATACAGTGTGAAATGATTACCATAAGTAAGTTTAGTTAATGTCTATCATCTTACATAGATATAAAATAAAAGGAAAAGAAAAAATACCTGGCAGGGGAGAAGCCATGATCACAAGGGTGGTTCTCCCAAAGCCAGGCTTGTCCACTGCCCTTGGGCCCTTCTGACACCTGTGATTTCCCCAAACTGCAGTTTGAACTCACCTGTACAATTTCTCTTAGTGAGGAACTGCAGGAATGTGAGGTATAGAAAAGAAAAGGAAGGGGCGCATGGGTGACTCAGTCCAACTCTTGGTCACGATCTGGGTTGTGGCCATGCATCCATTGGGCTCAGGGCTCTGTGGGGCGTCTGCCTGAGATCCTCTCATTCCTGCTCACACTCTCTCAAATAAATTCTTTAAAGAAAAAATGTTTCCTTGTGATAAAAACGCTTAGAGACTAATTCTCTTAACAGCTTCCACCATGTCCTCAGGCAGAGTTAGCTAGTCCTGTGCTGTGAATTGCGCTGCCAGTTCTCCATTATCTTCCCACGGGAAATGTGTGCCTTGCCATCACCTTCCTTCACTTACCTTCCTCACCCCCCACCTCTGGTGGCCCAAGTCTGATCTCTTTTTCTATGAGTTTAGTGTTTTTCTTTTTAAGATTTCACGTCTTAAAATCGTACACATCTTAATTGAGTTAGATTGTACAGTCTGACTTCCTGCACTTAGCATTATGCTCCAGGTCCATCCCCACAGTCACAGATGGCAAAATTTCCTTGTGGTTTTCTTACTGGCGGAGTATGTGCATACACACCTAGCTGCTTTGTGCATTCATCTGTAGATGAGCATTTAGGTTGTTTCTGTATCTTGGCTACTGTAAATGGTACTGCCGTGAACTTGAGAGTGCACAGATCTTTTTGAATTAGTATTTTTGTTTCCTTCAGATAAATCTGCAAAAGTAGAATTGCTGGATCTTAGCGTCGTTCTTTAACTTTTTGAGGAAATTGCATACCGTTGTCTGTAGTGGCTGCTCCAGTTGACATTCCACAAACAGTGCTTGATGGTTACCTTTCCTCCATCCATGCCAGCATTTGTGATATCTGGTCTTGATGCCATTCTAACCGGTACGTGGTGGTCATTCTCTAATGATTAGTGATACTGAGCATATTTTCAAGTACCCATTGGTCATTGATGTGTCTTCTTCAGATGCCTGGTTAGCCCTGTCCTTTTTTTTTTTTTTTTAAGCTTTTATTTATTTATTCATGAGAGGCACAGAGAGAGAGAGAGAGAGAGAGAGAAGGGGGAAGGGCAGAGACCGGCTGAGGGAGAAGCAGGCTCCGAGCAGGGAGCCCGATGCAGGACTTGATCCCAGGTCTCCAGAATCACACCCTTGGGCTGAAGGTGGCGCCAAACCGCTGAGCCAACAGGGCTGCCCCTCCCCTGTCCTTTTTTAGTTGGATTAGTTTGGGGTTTTTTTTCCCTATTAAGTTGTATGAGTTCTTTCTATGTTTTGGTTATTAACTCCTTATTGGATATATGGTTTAGCAAATATTTTTTCCAGATCTGAAGGTTTAGTCTTTTCATTGTGTTCATTGTTTCCTTTGCTGTGCAAATTTGGGATCTTTTATGGTGCCTAATATTGGTGGTTTTCTTAAGGCTTTTTTTACATGATTTTGGAGGTAGCTTAAACTAACAGTTTTTTGTTTGTGTTTTACTGTTCCTTCCTCAACTTCCCTGCCCATAGAAGTCCCCAAATTTTGCTTATTTGGACATCTATTATAGCAGAACAAGTCCATTTTACTATCCATGGTAAAATGTGACCAGAGGCAGGGAAACATGAAACAGTCACTGAACTTTTCCCTCAGGTATAAAGTTTTTTTTCCTAATTTAAGAATTTTAGAGTCTGCCTTTCCATTGGTGATTTTAGTCCTTCTCCACTTGGACTTTACTTCGATAGGCCGAGGCATTCCTGTTAAGCCTGTCGCTCTCAGGCTGTTTTAATAATTAGTGTCTGTCCAGCAGCTGCGTACCACTCAGTCCCAAGCAGGCATGGCCGTCCCTCAGCCCCGCCCCTTCTCACAGGTCATGCTCCACAAAATTTTGTATGACCCTTGCATACAGATCTTTTTTTTTTTTAAGATACAAAGAAATAACTTATTTCATACTGAGGTGTTTGAGCCTTCTCACCTTAAAATCGAGGCGTTCTGGCACTATTTTAAAGAATCCATTATTTTTATGTAAGTATACGATATGTGAATTACAAATGAATTCCATAAATAAACCAATAAAGTTCCTGCTTTGGGAACCTCTGTTATTTATTAATCACTTTACTTACAGAAGGAGAATTTAAAGAGAATTAAAGTGAAACTCCCAATCTAGTAAACCGTGTCCTCATTAATATTTTAGATTCCTGGAGCTTGGACTTGTTTTCCATAAATTTGTAGATATTTGGCATCCTAATCCAGAGACTAGAGAAATGCTGTCTTCATGCACAAGAACTCTTACTGGAAGCAAACTCCTGAGAACGACTAACTAGGAGCCTATTCCTTGAGCCAGGGTCTCATGTAAAATTGGGGATCCAGCCAATTCAAAACAAAGGGGGAAAAAAAAAGAAACAGGCAAACCAAGAAACATTCTCTGAACTCTAGAGAACACACTGCTGGCCACCTGAGGGGACGTGGGTGGGGAAGGAGGGAAATAGGTGATGGGGATGAAGGAGTGCACCTGTCGTGATAAGCACTGGGTGATGTATGGTAGTGCTGAATCTCTATATGTACACCTGAAACTAACCTATAGCCCTTATATGTTAACTATTTGGAATTTAAATAATAAAACAATTTTAAAATTTTGCAGGTGTTATCGTCAGGTATTTATTTACTTTGAAAATGATTATATGGATAAAATGGTTTAGTAGACATTCAAAAAGTGAAGTATTGATTTGACTTATTGGAAGCTGAGGTCCAGAAAGGACAAAGGACTTGACAGTTTGGGTACCTTAAGTTCAGTTAGTAAACAGAGTGCCTTTCCACCACCTTGTCACCTTCTCTCTTCTGACCAAGGAATCCCTGGAGGCATTAACAGAAGTTCAGAGTTAGCCAAGTACCATCGTTTCAAGTGAAAACTAATGATTCAATAACAAAACATCAAAATCAAAATTTAATATAACATTTATTGTCATGTCCTGAAAGTGCAGTGTAGAATATGCACAAGTTATTTTGCTAATTTAGGTGATGGAAGACATTCTACAGTGTTACCAAACTGTTGTTTAAGGCAAGTGGTGATTGTATCATTTTCTTTCTTTCTTTTGTGTGTGTGTGATTGTATCATTTTCATCAAAATGGTGGGGGTTAGGGGTCCAGCAGTTTATGTTGAAAGTTGTTTGTGTTTGTTTTGGAGGCCCATCTGCCTCCTTTGCTCAGAAGTGTTTATTGTGGGTTTTCTAGATTGCCTTCCTGGTGCTCTACCATCTGGGAGGTGTTTCCCAGACTGTTGTGCTTGTCCTATATTAATATTTTGGGTAGCTGAAATTCTGTTGTATTAACAGTCGAGAACTTGACTGTAGTTGTAGATCCTAGGTGAATACAGTTCTAGGTTTGTTAGTAAGTGTGGTTTCCTCACGTAGACACAGGAGCCAGCAATGAGCAGATCCTTATTTGGAAGCCACTGGCGTCTGATGAGACCCACAAAGCTGGGGTAGCTTCCTTTGACGATCTGAACTTGTCTGTCTGCTCTATCCCTGCTCCAGAGTCCCAGGCCTCCTCCTGCCATGGCCAATGAGGTCAGAGTTGCTGCTCAACACACCTCTTGGCCACCTTGATGGGTTTTTTCTCCCACCCCCTTCCCCCAGACCAACAATTATCAAATGAGACGGTAGTCCTGCCAGGGTCTTTAAAAGGTGTGAGCAAAGTCACTTCATCTTGACATCTGACATGTACTAGTTTCATTTAACAATATTTGCTCAGGAATATGAGAAAGCCATCAGTCATCTTTTGAAGAGACTGGATTCTCTCTATCTGGCTCTTCTGAGTGAATAAATGAATTCTTATTTTATGTAAGGATCTCAGATTATGAAAGCATATGTAAAGTTGCTAGATCATTTACTCTCTGATCTCACTGTACTGAAAAATATTCCAGGTAATTCTGACGTAAGTGGTATAAGGAATAACATTTGTAGATGTTCTGTGTTCTTAAATTTCTTAGCTTTTTCTCCCCCTCACAGAATCCCAAAATGGTTTTTGTGAAAGGTGGATTTTACTGGTTTAGAAGAACATTTCAGAAGTGGATTATGAAAAAAAAATTTTTAATTTGGTCATAGTTCTGCCTTTTTTTCTGTTTTTTTTCCCCCTTTTCTTTCTTTTTTCTCTCTCTTTAAAATATTTAAGAGAGAGAGAGTGGTGGGAGAACAGCAGAGGGAGAGGGACAAGCAGACTGTGCTGAGACATGGGCCTCGATCTCAATGACCATGTGAAGTCACAACCTGCACAGAAACCAAGAGTTGGCCGCCAAACCAGCTGAGCTACCAGGCGCCCCTCTTTTCTCTTTCTTTCTTTCTTTTTTTTTTTTTAAGACTTTTAAAAATTATTTATTCATGAGAGAGAGAGAGAGAGAGAGGCAGAGACACAGGCAGAGGGAAAAGCAGGCTCTATGCAGGGAGCCCGACACAGAACTCAATCCCAGGTCTCTAGGATCACACCTTGGGCCAAAGATGGCACTAAACCGCTGAGTCACCCAGGCTGCTCTCTCTTTCTTTTTTTAAGGTGACTCTTAAGAAGGAAGCTAGCTAGGTAGGGCACAAGTCATCCTCCCAGGGTCCTGGGATTGAGTCCTGCATCGGGCTCCCTGCAGGGATCCTGCTTCCCCCCCCCCCCCCCCCCCCCCCCCCCCCGTGACTGCCTCTCTACCTCTCTCTCTGTGTGTCTCATGAATAAATGAATAAAATCCTTAAAAAAAGAAGGAAGCTAGGTAGACCCTAACTTAGAATCCAGGGACTTGACTTGAATTCTTGTCTTTGTTCATTTAACACAACTGTGAATCTCAGTATGTGCTGTGACATCATGAAATAAGGATACATAAATACTGCTTTTTGAATTTTGGGGGAGAATGTGTTCAGTCATTGTGGCATTATGAATAGAATGTCACTGGACGTAACTACAGGTAAAAGCCATCTGGGATCCGGATTTAGAGAACTTTTGTATTTATTTCAGGAAGTGTCCACTTGAGTTTTGGCATCATTCAAATGACTGCTCCATCCTCACCCCTCCCTGGAGAATAACCATTTCCAAGGGAGATGCATTTAAGCATGTCACTCTTATATGACAACATGGTTGAGTCGTGTTTAAATTGATTTCATACTTGTGAGCAAATGTTAATTTTATTTAACCTAAGGGCATAGGGTCCGATTACAGTGGTATACAGTTTGTAGAGTATAATCAGTTGTACGTTTGCTTTTATGTTTCTGCCTACACTTGTTCATATTTTAGCCCAATTTTAATAGGCTCTAATGATAGCTCAGTTATTTAAATTTCAATTTAAGGTTCTGATTTCCAGTAATATAAAAACTATGTTATCCTAAGGGCTGAGTATGTAAGTCTTCTCATCCTTATCAAGAAATTCCAGTATGTGCACATCTCGGAATTTTGGAGGGTTCTAACCCTAGTCCCTGGTAGATCTATACAATTAGGAAAAGCATATGGTTGTAGCTTAGGAACTGTAGCTCATAGAAGGATGATTGAACACAATGTATCATTGTTCCTAGAATCAATTAAGCGTGTAGGTTTAGCTAGCTTGGGGGACAGCCTCTAGCATGTGACTATAAATAACACTTGCACAACAAACATGGGCTTGATAAGTGAGCCTAAGTCCAGGCTGACTGCCTACTTTCTAAATTTTAAAACCCGTCCTGCCATAATAGTATTTTGAGAGCCTGATAGCAGTAATAGAACTTTTAAAATTAAAACATTCCTCACATCTATTTTGTATTATTCCTGGTTTTCCAGACTTAATCTTATATTTGTTATTTCCTAAAAGTTAATTTTTCTTAATAAAAAAAAATCCTTTAGTTTGACCACTTGGCTTCTCATTAGATATTTAGGTTTTATGGTCTTACACATTTAAGTACAAATTGTCTTACTTTAAGAGGTGGTGATTTGGTTGCACAGGTGTCTCTAACCCTAAAAGCAGAGCGCACTTCTGTCATTGCAGTTTTTGTTTACCTTTGTTGGGAAAAACTAGCAATTTCTTCTTTCTTTTCTTTAAATGTGAGAGTGTTTTGTTTCAATACTTTTTTTTTTTTAAGCTTTTATTTATTAAGGAATCCCTGCTACCCTCATTGTGGGGTTTGAACTCACAACCCTGAGATCAAGAGTTGCCTTGCTCTACCAACTGAGCCAGCCAGGCGCCTTGGAAAAGTTAGGGATTTCTCTCCTTTCCCGTAACAGTTGAATTACAAGCTTGTGCAGCAAAGATGATTTCACAAATGTGCATTTTATTTGAGGGTTACTGTAAGCAGGTCACTTCTGCTAAATTTTTTGGTTTTTCCCTTTCACAACATGAGAAGGTCTGAAAAGTGTTTTAAGAGATTAAACAGTTGTCAGGTGTATTTTTAGAGAACGTTCCTGTTCAAATAGTTTATTAATTATGTTGTTAAATTCTTATAACCGATTTGTGGCATTGGTCATCACAGAATCTTGGCAGAGTTGTAAAGAACCAATTTGCTAGGTAGTTCTGGACAAGTGCAGACAGTTTAATAAGACTACATTGCTGGGGGAGGTACCTGGGGGGGCTCCGTAGGTGGAGTGTCTGCCGTCAGCTCAAGTTGTGATCCCAGGGTCCTAGATTTGAACCCTGAGCTGAGCCCCCATGTTGGGCTCCCTGCTCAGCAGGGAGTCTGGCTCTGCTCTCCTGCATGCTCTCTCTCCCCCCACTCCCTCTCAATTAAATAAATAAATAAATAAATTTTTTTTTTAAAGACTACACTGCTGGGGTTTTGTGAAAGGTGGATTTTACTGGTTTAGAAGAACATTTCAGAAGTGGATTATGAAAGGAGGCAAGCAGTAGTATGATATGGTTAGTTCATAGCAACCCCATTTTTTGTTACTAGTTCTGGATTTTAAACAAAATTGCAACATTTGGCAGACTGACAGGGAGTTTGCAGTGACACTTAGGTGATACTTAACTCTGTCCACCCTCTGTCCCAAAAACACCAGGATTTGTTAAAGCACAGTTCTCCATGTAACTACTGCACTCACTTAACACCTGATGTAGAAGTACTGGTGTGTGTTTCTCACTGCCCCAAGAATCATGAGCACAAGATTTTGTCTTCTTTTTATTTTTATTTTTATTTTATTTTATTTTTTTTAAGATTGTGTCTTCTAACAATTTTGCTGACTGATGACTCACAACGTGCCACGCCCTGCAGGACAGTGGACCCTATTTAGGATTTAGGTCACAGTATTTCTTGGTAGCTAAAGAATAAACCAATGGAATAAGCTTTCAGTTCATTACATGGTTACTGAGCACATACATGCCAAGCACTATATTCATGTTTGAGATAGAGGGGGTGGGAGGCTCCAGGTCCCATGGGGAGAGGTACGTCATAGAGACATTCTCTGCCTGTAGTTTATGCTGCCGCTTTTTTTTTTTTTTTTTTTTTAAGATTCTATTTATTTGAGAGAGAGAGAATATAAGCTGGTGGGGGTAGTGGGAGAGGGAGAAGCAGACCCCCTGCTAAGCAAGGAGCTCCATATGGACTCGATCCCATGACCCCAGGATCATGACCTGAGCCCAAGGCAGACACTTCACTGCTGAGCCACCTAGGTGCCCTGTACTTCATGCTGCTTAATGCTGTCCATCCCATCAGCCCTTTTTAGCAGGAAATTGTTAGGAAGATGTTTCTTATTTTAAAATAAAATTCATGAGAGACTCTTAACTCTAGGAAACAAACTGAAGGTTACTGGAGGGGAGATGGGGGAAGGAGTAATTGGGTGACAGGCACTTGATGGAATGAGCACTGGTTGTTATATGAACTGATGAATCACTAGATTCTACCCCTGAAACTATTAATACACTATATGTTAATTAAATAAAATAAATTTAAATAAATAAAAATTCATAGGTAATCGAATTCATATGAAGTTAACTATATACATAATTTTTAAAACCAACATTATGTAATATGAATGAGAAATAGAGTAATTTATGATAAAATAGTATGTATATTAACATATATATTTAGATATGACTGTTTTAGAAGCTATAATAAAAGTAGTCTCATGCTTATGTCTGCAAGTCCCATGAATGTGACAGTTTTGGATAAAGACGAAGTGTGTTGAATTGGTAACTAAAAATACCAAGAGGATATTACTATTGATAGTGGGATTATCCAAACAGGATGTACTGTTAACAGATTCCCCACAAATCTAAATGTAGTTTATTGTTTTCCAGAAAATTTTGGCATCTAACTAAAATTGTACAAAATATACTTTATTTATGAAGTGGAGTCTTATGTGTAAAAGTGGCGTTTGCTTACATGAGTGTCTGGTAGGACATTCTAAAGTTGCTGAAGATTGCACTGCAGGAAACCTAGCGTCCAGCACCCTCCCCCGGTAAATATTTGCAGGACCATGATAACCAAAAATGCCATCACCACCCTCCCCCAGACTCCGTTTCTAAATTGAGAATCATTGCTCTAAATAAAAATGTCGGTACATTGTCAACTCAGTTGTTGAAAGTCTGCAATGCTCTTTGTTTTGTTTTCAATTAAAGGCATGGAATGGAGACCATGGCCAGTGCAGCCAGTGCTGTAACACACAGGATCACAGGGTCCTGAGGTCAAGCCCCACATGGAGTCTGCTTGAGATTCTTTCTCTCCCTCTCCCCCATCCCTCTCTTAAAAAAAGGGAAGAAACTCATCAGTATTTTTTTTTATAACTATAAAACTCGTTTCCCATTATGTTGCTTAGGGTTCCTTATAAGGATTATGGATTCAGTATTTGATAATACAACATACAACCAACAATTTGAAGAGCATCTTTGAATTTGTGGGAAAGGACTTTGCAGGTACATAAGAAATGTTGCCCTCCCTGCCCCCCATTTGCTTTGGTTTATCACCATTTGTGTCTCCTTACCTGAGATCTGCCATCCTCACTTCAAAGCTGTTCTCTCTGTTCTGAACATCTTCTTGACTCGGTCCATCCCTCACTAAGTTTTTCCTGTTCTAAATATTGGACTAGCACAAGAATGAAGTCAGGATATATATTTGAGGGCCTTTTGTGTGCCAGGAACCACATTACTAGTCACTTTTATATATATTGCTGTATTTAGTCCTTGCAGCCCTGGGAAGGAAATAAATCATTCCCATTTAACTGAAGACAAACAGTTTGACAAAATGGCCTGCCCGTACAGAGCTGGGATTCGATCTGTGTCTGTCTTATTTTTCTTGCTGTTCCACAGAGAAGCTTCTGAGAGGAGGGATTTGCGTCCTGAAAAGTCAGGACAATCAAGTGTTTTAGAAAAGGCTAGTTGGTGGAAAGATGATCTGAAGTAGTCTCAAGAATTGTAGCAGATGTTTGAAAAGAATCAGGTTCATAATAGGCTTACATAGCTGTTGATTATATGGCGCTGATACTGATCTGCACAATGAATTTTTAAAAGAACTACAATGTCTAAGCCATTCTCTAGGGTTCACTTCCAAGTGGGCTTACTATTCACAGCACACACATTTGTGTTCATAGGTCAGTGTGATCATAAGGAAGAGTTACTTTTGGTAAACTTTGAGAGATGATTTGAAGCCAGCACTTGTACTGGCACTTAGACGCAATGAGAAGACAGTGCCTAGGTAGGCAACTTGCCTGTTACTGTGTCTATATCTTAAGTTATACCAGTGCCAGAAATCTTGTTTATAAATTTAGAAACAAAGTAGGAAAAACAAAAGCCAGCATAATTTTTTAGAGTACAAACCACTAATTTAAAGGAATAGAAATAGTAAACATAATATGCTCATAACCAGTTTATGTCTTTACCAGCGTCAGCAATTAACCGATCACTAGCATCCTCTAACAATTGTACATTTTCTGTAATAAAGATAATTTTCTGTTCTGATGGCCAAACTTGTTTGCTAGTCCTGGATTAGTCTTAATAGTTGAAGAATTGGAAAAGAAAGCATTTAGAAGAATTCCAAGTCTCTTTTTAAATTACATTCCTTGAAGACATTCTATTCTGCTCGAGTGGCAACTTTAGCATTTTAGAAAATCCTTTCCTATTTAGACCAGTGAGATGAGGTGGAAAGAGCACTGAGCTAGAAGCTAAAAGGTGTTTTAATTCCTGGCTCTGTTGCTTCCTATCAGTGTGAAGGAGGGCCAGTTCCTTCATTTTCCTGAACCCCTGTGTCCCATTTTAAGGAAATCGTTCTGAGGAGTGAATGAGAGCCATTGTGGTAGGGTCCATCCTTCAGCAGGGGGAGGTCTTTATTGTGCCCAGCCCGTGCTTCTCAGCACCCCAGACCCAGGTCCTCTTGAGACAAGCCTGCAGAAAGAGTGGTGACTTTGTTCTGCATGGGAAAGCTCAGGGTTTCAGTGGGGAAGGCAGCACATGGTCTCTAATATGTGAGAAATGTCTGTGGGACATTTCTTGTTTTTAAGTTATCTCTACACCAAGCATGGGCCTTGAGCTCACAACCCTGAGATGAAGAGTCACATACTCTACCCACTGAGCCAGCTGGGTGCCTTGTGGGATGTTTCTGACATTTAGAACCTGTGTGGTGGGCTTCCCACTCCTCTCCCCCTAGTATCCAAGGGATCTATGAGAAGTTATGTTTGTGTATCTGAAAGCCCTGGGAACTTTTCCCAACTACCATAATCCCTTTGTATTTGAATGGGAGAGACGCAGAGGAATGCGACCCTGGGTTTTTGTGCCAGATGTTGTGGCAGAGATTTCTGTCTCCTTGTGTGTAACTTCTGCAAGGGTTAGAGGAGAAGAGGTGGTGATGGAAAGATTAGTCTTAAGAAATCTAAATCACACCCCAGGTGTGGTTTATCATAAGAGGTGTGGTTCATCATAAGAGGAAATCTCATGTAGGTCACCGTGCAGATGGTGCATCCATCCATTCTGAGTTAAAACCCAGCTCTGCTGCATGCAGGTCATCTGCCCTCGGACAAATGCCTTCATCTTAATACACTGTAGGTGGTTTTGTTTTGTTTTGTTCTTTTAGTGTTTGTTTGTTTATTTTTTTTCTGACTCCTAAAACAATGGCTGGTTATCATCCTCCCTGTTGAGTAATGGTCCTAGGGAGGAGAGTTTGGGGTCTCCCGATCATAGTGTCAAGGAGCCTTTTGTGTTCTTGTGGTTTCCTCCGTGCTTTGACAGTGTAACAATAATACTGTTATTCTTTATAAGGTCAGAATCCCCACATGTTCAGGGCCCAAGTTTGAGCTTAAGGGAGAATGTAAAGCTTCTGAAATACCTCAGTACCCCGTAGCTGCAGTTACCTTGTGGGACAATGCAAAAAATCTGTTTCTAACCGTTTACTTTAGGGTTTCTGCCCCTTTTGTGGTTCTGTATACACTTTGCTAAGTCATCCAACACGTGAGACCAAATTCTGCAGTGTAAAATAAAAGAGACAAAAGCCCGTGGGAAAGGTGGCTTGTGTGGACACAGGAGAGACCATTGCCCAAGCGGACCATTGCCCACAGCGCTTCTGTCTCATCTGTTCGGATGCTGACAGGTTCGTTCGTTGCCTGCCAGCTTTGGCTGCTCCACAGTGAGATCACCAACTTTATCTTGGTCATCAATCAGTCATTTTTCTTCTCCAAAATAATAGCAACGATCTACTTAAATATGTTGAAGGGGCTGTAGGATTTCACACTTATTTTCTTTTAGTAAGGTCAGCATCTAGACTGTTCTTAGGAACATGATAAACTGAATCTTTAGTTTGTTTCTATGCTATGTATAACTGCATATTTTTAACTCTGGAAATAGTGTTTTATGAGTTTTTCTTAATTTTATCTCCTTGGTTTATATATTTTGATTCTGTTATTTATAATTTGACGTTTTTAGAATTAGTATAGTTTGACAATTCTTTTCAATCCTTTTTCAGATTAGTGTTTACATGAAGTCTTCATCACCCATGTTTTGAAGTAATACATGCTGCTTTAATATATGTTAAAGTCAGTTTGTGCTCCCCAAGCACTGCTAGGTCAGGCATCCCCCAGGTGCATCTGCTTCAAGCTGATCTAGTGGGATAGAAATTATATATTTATAATTATAATATATATAAAAATATATATAATTTATAGAATTATATTTCGTCTTATTCTGGCATCTTTTACTGAATCTTTAATACCTGTACCTTTTTATTCTACCCTTGTAGTTATTTGTGCATTATTTTTGTTATTCAATATGTATTACAAAGAGTTTACATTTTTGAGTGCTGTCCTTTTCATTTATTTGTTTGGTTCATAAATTATTCTCAGAATTCCTGGATGCCACATGCAATCCTCCTATGCCCTGGATATGTGATTTTGTACAAATCCCTGAGTTTTCTTTTCTTCATTTTAAAAAAGATTTATGTATTTTGAAGAGGAGGGAGAGACAAAGCGAGAGAATCCTCAAGCAGATGCCCCACTGAGTGGGGAAGCCCCATGTGGGGCTCAATCTCATGACCCTGAGAGCATAACCTGAGCCAAAACCAAGAGGCGTCCTCTGACCCAGCTGCCACCCAGGCGCCCACATCCCTGAATTTTCTATTTGAATAGTGGGGTTACCAATAATACCAGCCTCATTATTTCATGTTCTTCAGAAAATTGAAGTCCTCACCCCAAAACCCATTCTCCTCTTACCAGCCAGTGAAATTCTTTGCTTCTGCTGCATCCACCTCGGGTTATGATGAAAGCTGTGTCTACGTTCTCTTCTTCCTGCCCTCTGATGGGTGACTGTAACTCTTGAGCTCATCTGTTTCTTTCTTTCTTTCTTTCCTTTTTTTTTTTTTTTTTGTTAAAGATTTTATATATTTATTCATGAGAGACAGAGAGGCAGAGACACAGGCAGAGGGAGAAGCAGGCTCCATGCAGAAGCCCGATGTGGGACTCAATCCTGGGACTCCATCCTGGGACTCCAGGATCACACCCTGGGCCAAAGCAGTTTATGCTGAGCCACCCAGGGATCCCAAGCTCATCTGCTTCTATGCACATTTATTTATTTATTTTTTAATTTTTATTTATTTATGATAGTCACACACACAGAGAGAGGCAGAGACACAGGCAGAGGGAGAAGCAGGCTCCATGCACCGGGAGCCCGACGTGGGACTCGATCCCAGGTCTCCAGGGATCGCGCCCTGGGCCAAAGGCAGGCGCCAAACCGCTGTGCCACCCAGGGATCCTGAGCTCTAGATTTTTTAAAGTAAATGCGCCATTAGCATACTCTGGTACAGCTTTCTGGGGCTCTCAGCTATCTCACTGGGGCTTAAGGGCTGTGTCTGAAAGAGAAATTTTAGCATTTGTATTGCTTTTGTAACATTTCAGTAAAATGATCTTTGGAGAGCAGTAAGTGTGTTCTCTTTATTCAAACTCTAATTTATTTCAAGGAGAAAGAAGTTTTAAGAACAAATGTATAGGTTGGTGCCTGTATTACAGAAGTCATCAGAGGAGGTCTTCCTAAGCCCTCAGGTGGGGCCCTATTTGGTTATGAATGGATTAATAGGATTTTTGTAACTGATTAGTTTTTTGTTTTGTTTTGTAATGAGAGACAGGGGGAGAGAGGCAGAGACACAACACAGGCAGAGGGAGAAACAGACTGTCTGTGGTGGAGCCCAATGTGGGACTAGATCCCAGGACCCTGGGATCATGACCTGAACTGAAGGCAGATAGATGTTCAACCACTGAGCCATCCAGGTGCCCCAGTTGATCAGTTTTCAGGGAAACTCACCTGTTGAGTAGTTAGGAAACTACGTGCAGTGTCTTCAACTTGCTTCCAGTATTCCTCCCTCCTCTCCTGTACCTCTCACAGGCAAGGGGATTTTAGGAAGTACTCGACAAAAGGAGTAGGTAGGGGCACATACTTTGAAATTGAAGATCCAGTAATAATCACTTGGCCATTTCCTTACCTGGTTTCTTAACATTATATAGGCAGTGAGAAACATTTCTGTAAATTTTGTTCTTGAGGATTGTAAGCTTCTTTTTAGTACCATTGTATTAATTACCCCACAGGTATTGCTTGATATCTGTAAGCATGAGAAGCAGTACGTATCTAGAAGGCATTTTATGGTTTTGTTTGTGTAGTGGCTTATATGGAAGATTGGAAGGGAAGTGGAATAGGCTCTTCCTGAGTCTGATAAGGACCCAGTCTTCTGGAAGGAGGTGCTTCCATGGCAGGATGGAAACAAGGTTGTGCCTATTGTCTGGGCCTGAGCAAATGCTAGTGCTAGTGCTAAAAAGCATATAACTGGTAGGGGAGTGTGCTGGTAAGTTATGGTTCGAGAAATTATATGTTCCACTAAGTAAATAAATACTCTTAGTATTTATAGTTGGTCTGCAGGAACCCCGACTTGACAGGTACCCTGCTGTTCGGAAATGGACAGGCCTTCCCTGTGTTCATCCCCTTTTCTTCTTGCCTGGGAGGTCAAATCATTCTCCCATTGCTAGTAGATAATACTTGAGGTTCATATCATTCTAGCCAGAGTGCAGTGATCCTTTCCTACTGATAGGAGTACCATTCTAGTTCATTTCAGAAAAGTTAACGAGAGTGTCGTTTCCTTACCATTGTGACACGAGAGGATTCGAGAAGAGAGAACTCAGAAATTGAAGCAGCCATACAGAAAATGATTGAGGGTAGGACTTCTTAAAAATAACCCTTTATTTTTGGCCACTCCCTATTCAAAAGTAATGTTAGTTTATGATTGTTTAATAATAGGAAAGCCTAGCATTAGCAAGGCAGAGTTCTGTAATTTAGCCATCTGGGAACAAACACTGAAAATGACGTCTGTCCTTCCCGTGTTTTCAGCATATGCACACATAGGCTCAAACTGTACGTTACTGTATTACAAATACTTTCCATGTTATTAAATATTCTTCTAAAGTATTTTCAGTAGCTGCATTGTAGTCTGTCATACATTCTAATATTTAGAACCAATCCCTTTCATTAGAGATTAGCTGGCTTTCAAGTTTTTGCTTTTATAAATTATACAGAGAGAACTTTGATCAGTGTTTGAGTATGTCTCTGGCTATTTCTATTTCAGGATAATTTCTTATGTAGTTTCACATATACAGTGTTTTTAGCTTGTTTCACTAAACAGACTTTGCTGGAAGAAGAAATCTCTGAATGATCCTGTGCTGGATTCTGTGCTAGAAGCCTGGTAGTCTTATAGTTCACAGAATCTTTAACCCTTTGCATCCAGTTTATAGATGCACAGATGTTTGTGCACGTGTGATAAGATGTTTTGCAGTAGTAACAGGATGCAGTATTTAACATCTAAATGTTTTATTTAGCAACTAACAGACCTTTGACAATCATGAGGTAGTGAAAACTTACAGATGAAGATTTTCATTTTGTTTTGGCTTTGGAATAAGCCAATATTTAGAATAAGACTTTTTCATTCTTTTGTGGTTTACTTAATGGGCTTTAGTTCTAAAAAGTATTGTTAATTGGCATTCTTAGCTCCCAGAGAAAAAAGTGGGTGATACCCTTGTGAATTTGGGGTTTTGGTCAGATGACTATCACAGATGATTGGTTTATAAATCACCTTTTATGAGAAGCAGATAGTACTAGTCCCAGGGGTGAAAATGATTTCCCTTCCCTTAACATTGCCAGTGTGGTTTCTCAGATCTTGCTGGGATAGTATCTAGGAAATGTGAGTAGAGCACATGGCACAGGGGTGAAGAAAGATTGCAGAGGAAAGAGAGTAAGCGCCCTGGCCTGCCTGTGTGCTCCAGCGCAGTGTGCTGGTGGCTGTTCTGAGGATGTGTGTGTGTGGTCTAACATGCTGATTTGTTATGTCTCAGTCACATCGATCAGACGACGACGTGGCAGGACCCCAGGAAGGCCATGCTGTCCCAGATGAGCGTCACGGCACCCACCAGCCCCCCAGTGCAGCAGAGTATGATGACCTCAGCCTCAGGTGAGTGAGACACTTGTCCCAGCACACCCAGCAAGGCTTGTGCATGCATAGGATTCTCTGCACAAAATGGTAATAACTCTTTTAACAAAACTGGAGCTTGGGTGACAGTTCATTTCTGGTGTTTTTTTTTTTTTTTTTTTTTTAAGTTTCACTTCTGAAGTCAGTATGTCAAATCTCTCATTTGCTCAATTTTGATTTGCTTGTGTTTGACTACTGCTTTCTTTTGTCTTGAAATTGGGTGTTTCTTCCTTCCCTTTGTAATTTGGATGGGAAGCCAAGTTCTGGTGTTCCTAACTACCTTGTATTTATTTACTTATGTATTTAGATTTTATTTATTTATTTATTTGAATGAGAGAACACCGCTTGCGAACACACATGAGCTGGGGGAGGGGCAGATGGAAAAGCAGGCTCTCCCAACCTGGGGCTTGATCCCAAGAACCCTGAGATCATGACCTGAGCCGAAGGCATATGCTTCACAGACTGAGCCTACCCTTTAAAGCACATATTTATTCTGCCTTGAAAGTGACTGGAGGGTAGCAACATATAAACTCCAGGCGTCTTTCTGAGGTCTAGTGTGTGTTATTGAACACATTTTCACCCTTTTAACAGACAGCAGACTTGAGTATGAATTTTTTTTCTTATTTGGCAATGTTTTTAAATCTGCTGTTTTTCTTATCTACATAATGTGGATTTCAGTGCCCATTACTAGAGAGCGGGAGATATGAAAAGACATAAGAGAGTAAATGTAAAGCTTTTATTTACAGTTCTAGTGCAGAACAGATAGTCAGTAGAAGTTCATTACACCCCTAGTCATTAGATGTGTGTTTACATGGGCCCAAGGCCATCATGCCCTATCCTGCATCTTTGTGCACAGGAGGAACAGGTGCTCCCTCCTCAAGGAAGATGCAGCTCCAGGACTGGCATCAGGGCTTGGAGCCTTCGATGTGGTTCTCTAACCACTTGTCTGTGCCCCACACGTCACCCCCTTTGCTGAGGTCCCCGGTTCAAAGCACAGGTGGCAGCCACGGTCACGAGCAGCACTTGGGACCTCGATGGCTTTCTTCTCACAGTGCATCCATTCTCCTCGCCAGGCACATGGACCAAGACAGCATGGGCAGCTGTCCTGTAGGTTTTGTCAAACAGCAGCCTTTGGAAAAGAGCTGCCAATACATGGGGGTTCTTACCATAGGTTGACACAAGGGCTCCTTACCTAGAGAGCTCATAGACTTAGAAATGTCCTTCTGGGGGCAGCCTGGGTGGCTCAGCGGTTTATCGCTGCCTTTAACCCAGGGTGTGATCCTGGAGTCCCCGGATCGAGTCCCACGTCGGGCTCCCTGCATGGAGCCTGCTTCTCTCCCTTTGCCTGTGTCTCTACCGGCATGCAGCCCAACGTTGTGGGTAGAGATTACTTTAAAAAAACAATTTAAATTACTTGAGATGATTGCCCTGAAATTATCTTAAGCATATTATGCCTTTAGCACACGATCAGCCCTTTGATGCCTGGTTAGGATCTACATATTGAAGCGTTTGTAAACATTAGTGACTTTTGTGTTAAACGTTTGGAAATATAGACTTGGGAGAGAGAAATGTATTCTTCCTTTACCCAGTTTTATTGATATGAAGATACTAAATTTTTAATAGTAGTTTGATAACAACGACCTGCAAGATACCTGAATCTCAAAGCACCAGTAAAGTCAAGAAAGTAGACTCTTTTTTTTTTTTTTAAGATTTTATTTATTCATGAAAGACACAGAGAGAGAGAGCGAGGCAGAGACACTGGCAGAGGGAGAAGCAGGCTCCATGCAGGGAGCCTGACGTAGGACTTGATCCTGGGTCTCCAGGATCAGGCCCTGGGCTGAAGGTGGCGCTAAACCACTGAGCCACCCAGGCTGCCCAAGAATGTAGACTCTGATGATCCAGAGATAATTTGATGCCCAAGGGCTGGTAACTATTAGGACTATTAGAAATCATAAGCCTTGATTTAAATTAAGCAATAATTCAATTTTTTGCCTACTTTTGGTAACAATCTAAAGTCAAATGACTTATCACAGGTACATTTTAAAAGATTTGTTGTTTTTATTTGGCTAATGTCCACATCTAGCAGGGTAGCACTTTCACATTTCCCTCTTAGGAAAACCTGTGTGGAATCCCAAGGGAACACATCACGATGGGTAGAGCAGATGCTCTCAATTGTGAAGGTGTGAGGGGTGCCAAGCTCCTCCCCGCCAGCCTACTATGTCCTCCTGCTTCATGCAGTCCCTGCACCAAAAACCAGTCAGGGAGAGATGCTTACCCAGAGAAATGTTAGGCTGACAGTGAGTGTGGTACGGGAGAAGCACAGGTAAAAGTAGATGGAAGATTTTTAACCTTAAAAAGTAAAGAAAGGGTGAGAGGTTGTGGAGGGAGGTTGCAGGGCTAACAACAGGTTTCGGAGCTGGTAATTCCTGCTTCCTGTTTGGTAGCTCAGCAGCCTCGAATTATACCTTTCACCTCTGGAGTGGAGGAGGATAGAGAAGATGGAGAGTAAGGGTTCAGGTGAGCAGGATGGGCTTGAAGCCCAGCTCTATGGCTCAGGGCCTGTGGGGTCTTGGGCAGGCTGCAGGAGGGGGCCACAGACCACAGGGGCACGGACATGGGCAGAACCGCAGCTCCTCATGGGCCCAGGCCCTCCTGGGGACACAGTGACACAACAGCACACCCTGCTTGGGGTAATGGCTGTGTAGATGGTACCAGGTCGATATCACCTGATCTGATGGTTTACATTGTATTCACTTTCTACAAACAGGGAGCCACTCTTCATTTACAGTGATTTTTTTTTTTTTTTTTTTTTTTTTTTAATCACCAAACGTGAATCATTGTGTGAACCTTTTACAGATTCTGTTTGGTTTAGATGGTGGAGTGCTAAATATCAATATGATTTTCTTCTTCTCATTAAAGTTAAAATTGTTTTGATTCTTCTGAAAGTTCTTGACTGTTCTAAGATGGAAATTTTGTGGAGCTAAAGTCCAATATATGGTAGGAGATAATGCTAAAGTATATTGAACAGGAATAAAACCATGACAAAGCCCAGAGTCAGAGCAGTGAATGGAGTAGGAGAGCCCGTGTATTTTATTAGTTACTCTCAAGCTCCTATCCCAGATATCTTTTTGTAAACCACGGTTGCATTTTTCCCCCCTCAAATCTGGAACTGTACATAAATTAAGAAAAGATAGCCACAGGAAAAGGGAAAGTAGTAAAAAACAAAAGCCTAATAATCAGAACCAGTGTAACTTATTCTCAGGAAACTTGGTTTGTTTTACATAGTTTGTGTCTTGATTGTGATTTGATAATTAAAGTTAGAAGAATGGTTAGTAATACAACAAGAACTGTATTTTTAATTCAAAAACAAGGAGCAGTCCACTTCATGACTAACAGTTGTGCATGAATGGTGAGAACTGTGAAGATGAGAGTACTGGGAAAGTGGGGACTTAGTGGGTTGAGGGTGTCCAGGCAGGCGGCCAATGACCAGAGCGGCTGTTTCCATGTCTCCTCGCATATAGTTCCTCTGTGGTCAGTGGTAGGTCCCATTGTGTGCCGCACACACTGTCCACCTAGTTGAGGTGCCTCCAGGACTGCTGCCTCTCCAGGACTCTGCTGCCTCATGGGGCATGCTACCTCCTGCACGATCAGCCCGTGGCCTCTGATGTGCTCAGACGGTGAGCGCTTTTCCTTTGTCTTCTGGGGATCGTTTTTAATGTTAACCCACTCCAGTCATGACTGTTAACTTCAAAATGTTTTCCAAATAATATTAAAACTTAGAATCACCTGGGTAAGGTGGCAACATTTGGCAGATGGAACAATAGATATAAATTGTCTTTCTGATATAAATTGTTGCCTAATATAAATTGTCTTTCTCGATTCTGAGTCTAACTGAAATAAGCTCCCAGGGCAAGGGTCATTCCCCCCCCCCCCCCGCCCCCGTCCCCAACTACATATGCAGAACCCTAAAGTCAGTTGCTCTGGGATGGAATTTTGTGTTTCTGTATTGTATGGGCCTGTACAATCTATAGCATTTTTTAAAGTATTTGTGTCTTCATTCCTTATTGAAGAAATCCCAGCTAATCATGTTGAAAGGTAGATAAGGGGAGTTTCTTGGTTCTTCAGTGGCTGGAGATCAGTATTTCTTGTAGTAATTCCTTCCTGTTTTGTTTGCTTTCTGTGAGAGGCTCTGTTGTAAACATGGCAAGGATGGGGAACGGACATGGACAGACACACGGTGGCTCAGTTCCCTTACCTGATCTGCAGCACAAATGACAGTTGTTTTTAAAAGTCTACTAGCAGTTTTTGAAATAATTGTTTGAGAAAGTAAAGTTCATTTGAATCCTGGAAGTTAACTAAGATTTTAGTGCAATTACTGAACCTAATGTTCTGTTATTTTAACCAGCAGACTAACTTAGGAGAGCCAAGGATACTGTTATAGAAAATAAAGAGAAAAGTTGGCCTGTGAGTGTCATCCGCTGCCAGCTCTCTGGGGCATGCATTACTAGATGTTGGTGCTTGTTACAAATACAAGTGTTCGTGTTCAACTCTCTTTTCAGTTTTTATCTATATAATTTTAGAAACTTTACTCAGCTCTGGAGTAGAGAAGATGAGAAAGAGATTCAGTTACTTACATTTAAGAAAAAAATAAATGTCTGTTTTATTTCTTCTCCGGATAGTGTTAGAATATTTTGTCTTTCCCACTGATTTCTAAATACTTCTGGTTGACTCATAAGAGGAGTATTTGTGTGAAAGATTAAAATGCTAATTCTTTAAAAATGATATCCATAGACTACCATATATAGGCAATGTCAGCGAAATTTTTAAAAATCCTGCAACAGTAAACATGTAGCAGAAATCACATTAGGTCAAAAAGTTTTTCAAAGGTGGTTTCTTTCTTTGAGCATTCTGAAGTCTGATTGAACCTACAGAAGCTACTCTCTCAGATTTAGTTACTGAAAGTCTGAACTGTTAAGTTAAAATAAAGGAGACTCTCATTGCCCTGAAGAAATTTCAAAGGGTTGCATTCTGGAAACTTCTCTGAGCTTGTACTGGGCATTTTCCTTGAGGATGTTCTTTCTTCCAGCTGCCACAAAGATGGAAATGATTTTTAAAAATTTTTATTTGAGAGAAAGAGAGAGTGGGCAGGAGCATGGGAAGCAGCAGAGAGAGAAGGAGAAGTAGACTCTCTGCTGAGCAGGAAGCCCACACCCAGCTCCATCCCAAGACCACAGCCCAAACCAGAATCAGGAGTCGACACTGAGCCACTCAGGCTCCCCAAACATGAAAATGATTTTTAACAAAGTCTCAGTTTTACCTTGAGAGACAGTATTCCCTTTCTAAATTATTCATTCAACAAATCCCAAATGCCCTACTTTGTAGCAGGCACTTTAATGGCCACTGAGATTGCAGAGTCAAGTTAAAACAGGTTTTCCCATCTAATGACAACAGTAAATATTAGAGCAGACATATGCACTGAATGCTGAGCATATAGAGGGCCTTGCAGGCTGGAGAAGGCATCTCAGAAGCCAAGTGTTCATTCATTCCCTGAGCGCACGTGCTGAATACCCACCATGTGCCATGCACTCTTGCACATCATGAGAATACAGAATGTAGTTGTATATACACAGTGTGTCTGATAGTTAAAAATGGCAAGAGAAAAATCAGTTACGGAAGGAGAGTAGTTGGCTGGGGAGGCAGGGAGATGATGACACTATAGATAGCTTCTCTAGGAGAGACGCCCTGTCATTGAGCAGAGAGGTAAATGAGTCGAGAGCTGTGCAGATACCTCGGGGAAAGGGAGGAATGTTCCATGCATCCCACAACAGCCAGTTCAGAGGTACTGCGGGATGTTCAGGAAGTATCTGGGAAAGCTAGCACAGAAGCCATGTCATAGAGGAGCTTACAGGTCTCAAAGAGGCAGTGATACAACCTGAGCACGCCTTCTGACTTAGAATAGGAGTTGGGTGCAGTTGTAATAAGTCTGTGTGGTGGAGGGGGAAGTGGTAGGAGCGGCTGGATTCAGGACCTGAGCTTCAATAGGTTTGACCAAAGAAAGGGAATGGGGCAGGGTCACAGTATGTGAGAAATCCAGATTGTGATTCAGTAGATGTGGAGTGGGAGTTTGCGGGTGGTGCTGACACTTGCTGGTACGCAGACTGCATGCACGGGAGACCCCAGAACTGTAGGAGTGGGAAAGAGCTGCTTTCTGACTCCTATCTTAATGTTCTTCCTGTTTCCTATCACACAGAATCCATCATTTTGTATAAGCACTTGTTTACTATAAAAATTCTGTAAAATGCTATCAACTGTTAAAAAATCTGTGATTTATAAAAGCACAAACTAAGAATCTGATGACTTGACCAAGACAAATTTTTTTTTTTAATTTTATTTATTATTTGAGAGAGAGTGCACAAGAATGAGCCTGAACTCAGGGAGAGGCACTCCCCACTGAGCAGGGAGCCTGACGCAGAGCTCAATCCCAGGACCCTGAGATCATGACCTGAGCCCAAGGCAGACATTCCACCAACTGAGCCCAGAGGCCCCTACATCAGTCATTCTTTACACAGATAGGTTTTTACTCATTTCAGGTCAACAAACTGGTTCTGTGCGGTTTCAGTGCTCAGCTGTGGGGAGAACAGGACAAACAATCATGTGCTTATTTCTGACTTAGGGCCTCTTGGGGAAAGTAGGTGGTGTAGGCACAGATTAGAGCCCAATGAGGCATGTGCTGTGAAGGGGACGTGAGCATCATGGTGGGCACCCAGCATGCTGAGGACCTGAATGCAAGTAGTGTCAGGGCTTGGGGCTCACCATCATGTCCCCTAGTTTGGCAGAAAAATCTTTTAGCTACCCACGTGACCTAGGGGAGTATACCCTAACTTGAAGGGAAAAAAAATGGACTGGTCACCACTCTTGCATTTGTGTTAGTGAAGTAGATTTTTATCAGTATATTCATAATCTTTTTAGCTTCTAGGCCTATACACAAGAATGACACAGGTTGTGTGCAGTAAACTTGCAGTGTCCTGGGTGATGACGTGGGGTGGTGACAGGGAGAGGTTGCTCATCTAACTTGTGGGGTAGTTTATCAAGATTTTCTTGTTTGATAAGACATTGCAGATGTCAGGCATTACTGATGCAAAAGGGTCCTAAGGTAAGAGCAGGAAGTTGATGTTGAGTCACCTTTCATGTTCTGACCCAGAGTATTTTATTTGTTTTTCAAGTATTGCAGGAAGTTGCACTGCTGTAGTACATGAGTTATTTAGCCAGTAGTAGTAATTCCTGCCTAGGAGTTTCCTAGGAGTTTATTTTCCCCAACGGTAAGTAATTCTCATTTATGAATTACTTTAATGGTCACCTACCACTCTTCTTTCTCTTGCCCTAATTCAGATTTCTCACCTTCCGGGAGCCTGGTGGGCTCAGTCAGTGGAGTATGTGACTGTCCATCTCAGGGTTGTAATTTCAAGCCCCCATTAGGCATTGAGGGTTACATTAAAAAAATTCTCACCTTTACACGTTATTAAATGCTCCACCTTCTTGACACAGGGCTTATTTTTTAATCTCTCATTCCCAAAAGACCTTGGAGTGGTGGTCGGCCTTGAAGAACTCCCACCTCCTCCCCTTGTCTGGGGGCCTGTCTCTAGTGTGTATGAACCTGACCGAGCACAGAAATGTTTACTGCGCACTCTGACTTATTTAGGGATTATCCCTGAGCTCAGAGAATCGGTATTACCCCTGAGGGTCGGTGATCCCCACATGTTACTCATTTGGCATGTTTGGAATGATGAAAGTTCTCTGGTCGAGTCTTCACTGCAGAAACTGCGTACCATGGTACCTCTGCCCCTCCACAACGTCCTTTTCACTCTTTCCCTGGCAGGATGCTTGCCCCAGGCTTCAGCTTGTGCTGGTTGAAGCCTCAGCCTGAAGCTCACTTCTTTCATGCAACCTTTCTGGTCCATTCTTCCAAAAGACCTTGTTTGCGTTCATGTTGCTTTGTGTCTTTTTGCATGCTGCACTCACCATCCAGCACTGTGCTATACATAGCTATTTGTTTTCCTGGTTAGAACATGAGTTCCGTCCAACAGGGACTGTTTTGCTCTCTGCCTGCAGTGCATCTCAGAACCTAGCATCATGCCCAAATGTAGTAGGACCTCAGTAGATACGTATTGAAGAAAAAGACTTTATAGTATTCTTGTTCCTTCAGTTTGTCATGCCAGGTAATGGAGAGGTTGAGCTTAGAGGAAAAGAAAACAGAATATCCTATTTCACAAGCTAAATGACAAATTTTAATTGAATCTCCTGTCGATTTGTTTCAGTCAACATTTATTCCCCTCCTGCGCTGTGGACACTCTACTCTGCTAGACAGTAAATAACAAAGTGCTCAGTATGCACAAAAATAAAAACTCCTAGGGACGCGCCACGCCTTGGGTGCCTTAGTGGTTGAGCATCTGCCTTTGGCTCAGGTCCTGATCCTGGCGTCCTGGGATCAAGTCCCATTGGACTCCCTGTGAGGAGCCTGCTTCTCCCTCTGTCTGTGTCTCTGCCTCTGTCTGTGTGTCATAAATAAATAAATAAATAAATAAACAAACAACTCTAGCCTGTAAGGAAACACAACTAACCAAATTGTATTATGATAAGGGTTATTCATTTGAATTGAGAAAATCAAGAGTTGAAGCTAAATGAGCAGTAATCATCCCATGGATCACATATGCTCATCTTGCCTCCAGGGCCCTACTCTTCGTTTCCATGTAGTCCTTAGAGGACAAAAAAATTAATTGTGGTACTTCTCCTTAATAGTTGCTTGAGCCATTCAGGTTTTTTGTTTTTGTTTTTACAAAGAAAAAGCATCACCCGCATTATGAGCTGCTTTATTCTGATAGATGTGAGCCATTCATGTCATCCTGTTCTAGCAGACCTCGTGGGGCATTCTCAGACATGCAGCACCTCAGAGTTTGGTCTGTGAACTGCCCATGGTACCTAATGATGAGTAATTGTAGTTGTGTGTAAGCTAGATGTAGTCAAGAAGTAGTTCTGTGCCGGCTAACAAGATTCTAAGTGGTTATTGTAAGTTGGTGGTTCTTGAAGTATGTTCCCCAGACTAGCAGCATCAGTGTCCTTGGGCATTTCCAGGCTAACCCCTCACCTTCTCAATCAGAAAGTCTAAGGGTGGGGTTCAGCAACGTGTTTTAACAAGCCCTCCAGGTGATTTTGATCACAAATTTTAAATCATCTTTTGTGAATGTTTTGCTACTTGTATTTGCTTTATTTTATCTACTCCATATTGAAGAAATTATAACACATTAAATCAGAATGTAAACTGAACTCCGGCATTCTGAATTTATTTTGATCTATCCCTGTGGTCTTCTCTTAAAAATGTAATTTTATGGGAAGCCCCGATTTCTCCTTGGACTTATTAGGACCTTACTCCATTCTCGGGCTAGCCCAAACACATTTGAATCACACTTCTAATAGCCTTTGTAACCTAATGGCTCAGAAAATCTATCACTGTTGTTTTCTTTGCTTTTCATGAGTATTTAACAGTTAGCTTGTTAGTTTAGCATAATGACTTAGATTCCTGCATTAAGTATCAAGTCACTGAATTTCTTCTAAGGTCCATTTAACTGAAAATCTTGTTTTGTGTGTGTAAAGCCCAGACCTGCTTTGTTTGGTTTGGTTTGTGTTTGTTTGTTTGTTTATTTATGAGAGAGAGAGAGAGGAGAAGCAGGCTCTATGCAGGGAGCCTGATGTGGGACTGGATCCTAGGTCTCCAGGATCACACCCTGGGCTGAAGGTGGTGCTGAAGCTGAGCCACCAGGGCTGCCCTTTTTTTTGTTTTTAAAATAGGCTCCATACCCAACATGGAGCCCAACGTGGGGCTTGAACCCACAATCCTGAGATCAAGACCTGAGCTGAGACCAAGAGTCAGATACTCCACTGACTGAGCCCCCCCAGACGCCCCGGATCTGTATTTTATTTAATTCATGTTTAAAGTTGAAGATTTATTTCTTTTCAGTTTTCTTTTTTTACTGCTAAGGATTGGATTATGGCCCAGTACTATTTTTTTTTTTTTTAAGATTTTATTTATTCATGAGAGAGGCAGAGACACAGGCAGAGGGAGAAGCAGGCTCCATGCAGGGAGCCCGACATGGGACTTGACCCCGGGACTCCAGGATCACACCCTGGGCTGAAGGTGGCATTGAACTGCTGAGCCACCCAGGCTGCCCACCCAGTACTATTTAAAGTCTATCTTTCCTCATCTACTTCTTTGCCTTTTAACAGTTTTTATATTAAAAAAAAAATCCTTTCTGAATCTCTTTTTCCAGATAATATTATATTTACCCAGTGTTAAATGAAAAATATGAATGAATCTGTAAAGCATTATTTTCTTTTCTCTTTGACACATTAATTTGAGTGCTTAGAAAATTAATTATACAGTAATTCTATTTCATATGCACCTTATTTGATTTCTTAAATAGAAATATGGTATGAAAATAGGGCAGCTGTCACTATTGTTAGCAGGTTTGGTTTTCTTGGTACCTTCATGTCTGAAATTAGTGCCTTCAGAGCTGTGTTTTTGTTTTTAAGGATTTTATTTATCAGAGAGCACACCGGACTCCCCACTGAGCAGGGAGTGTGATGCTGGGCTCCATTCCAGGAACCTGGGATCATGACCTGAGCCAAAGGCAGACATGCTTCACCAACTGAGCCACCTGGGTGCCCCAGAGCTTTGGTTTTGATGGCTTATGGTGTATATGAATGGTATTAGTGAACCATTCAGCAAACTTGCTGAACTTTATTTTTGAAGTCTGCTGTTTTTAGTGAGATGCTAAATACTTAATGATTTCTATATAACAAATATTTGAAATTATGATTATATATAAGTACTTAATGACTTAAACTTTTGTATAATGAAAAAAAAAACTTTTGTATAATGAGAAAAAGTCACTATTTCCACTTTGCAAATTTAACATATGGAAACGCTTGCATAACTTTTAGAGAGTAAATTTATATCTTTGAGAAGCAGCATATATTATATGGTTAAAAGCAGAAGCTGTCAAGTCAGAGACATGGGTTCAGATCTTACCTTGACCAAGTTTCCTGTCTCCCTTGTGTGAATTATGTCTCTGAATGCCCCTGTGTTTCATCCGTATGACAAAGATGAGGTCAGTGCTGAGCCACGAGGCCACTGTGTAGGTGAGATGTGACCGTGTCATCACAGTGTGGTGGCAGTGCCATGGCTGCTCCCAGGGCTCCAGCAGCTTTACGATTTCAGAACTCCTTTGATATCTAACATTGGGAACAGGGATAAATGAATTCTAATATAGGCGTGTCTCATTTTACTGTGTTCTACTTTATTGTGCTTCTCAGATACTGTAGGTTTTTACAAACTGAAGGTTTGTGGAAGCCCTGCATCCATCAAGCCTGTTGATGATATTTTTCCAACAGCATTTGCTCACCTGGTGTCCCTGTGTCACATTTTGGCAGTTCTCATAATATTGCAACTTTTTCATCATCTGTTTGTTCTGCTGATCTGTAACCAATGATCTTTGATGTTACTATTAAAATTGTCTCAGGTGCTGTGAACTGTGCGCATGTAAGATGGTGAGTTTAATAAATGCTGTTAATTGGCTGTTCCCCCATGTCTCTCCCTCTCCTCTGGCCTTTCTCCTGAGACACAGCAGTATTGGGATAAGGCCAGTTGATGACCCTACAAGGGCCTCTAAGTGTTCAAGTGAAAGGAAGAGTCGTAGGTCTTTCACTTTTAAGTCCAAAGACTTAAAATGATGAAAATGATGAAGTCGCAGTAGTGAGGAAGGAAGGCATGGGAGCCGAGGTACGCCAAACGCTAGGGCTCTTGTGCCAACAGCCAAGCTGTGAATGCAAAGGAAAGTTTCTGTAGGAAATGAAAAGTACTACTCCAGTGAGCACACAAGTAAGAAAGTAAAACAGCCTTATTGCTGATGGGTAGAAAGTGTCAGTGGTCTGGAGGGCCAAAGCCTCACCCAGAGCAGGGCCCTGACTCTCCAGTTCTGAGAGGTGAGGGAGCCTCAGAAGAAAAGTCAGAAGCTGGAGGGAGTCGGTTTGTGAGGTTTTAGGAACCCAAGAAGTGTGGGCGAAGCTGCACCAAGTGATCCAAGAGATCCAGCTGAGATGATTAATGAAGGGAAGAAGAGACTGTGTAGGATTTGCATAGCTGGAGAGGGAGAAGTCAGTGCCTGGCTTCAAAGGACAGGCTGACTCTCTTATAAGAGACTGATGCAGCTGGTGACTTTCCATTGCAGCCAGTGCTTGTTGATGACTCTGAAAATTCTCAGGGCCTGTACACAGGATGCTCCATCTACATTGCGTGTGCTCTAGAAAAACAGAGCAACAAAGCCTGGATGAGAGCACAGCTGTTGACACATGGTTTACTGAGTAAGTCCACTGTCGAGACCAACTGCTCAGAAAAAGGATAACTTTCAAAATGTGGTAGCTTATTGACAATGTGCCTGGTCACCCAGGAGCTCTGATGGAGGTGTCCAATGAGATTAATCTTGTTCTCATGCCTGCAGCCTTGCATCCAGGAGTCGTTTTGACTTTCAAGTCTTAGTATTTAAGAAATATATTTTGAGGGCAGCCCAAGTGGCCCATCGGTTTAGCGCCGGCTTCCGCCCAGGGTGTGATCCTGGAGACCCGGGATCGAGTCCTGTGTCGGACTACCTGCATGGAGCCTGCTTCTCCCTCTGCCTGTGTCTCTGCCTCTCTCTCTCTCTCTGTCTCTCATTAAAAAATAAAATCTTTACAAATAAAGAATTAAAAAAAATAAAATGCACTGAGAAACCAAAAAGTTCACATGACATCCTTTATTGTAGTGGTCTGGAACCAAACCCACATCTCAGGTTTGCCTGTACAGTAAGATGTATAAAGCCATTAAAGAGAAAAAGATCTGGTGTTGTGTCAAGAAGGGATGCCGTAATATGTTAAGTGAATAAAGCAAGTATGGGACAGGTAGAGCAGGTATCAGTGGGTATGCATTTGTTGTAGAAACACAGGCACAAGAAAGGCATCCAGAACATATCACAAAACTGAAGTTGTTTAGTTTTTTTCCCCTGAGGAGTAGGTCACAAAAACTGCACAATTTTTCCATTCTGCATTTTTGTAAGTTTTAACATTTTTCTAAAAGAACTGTGAATATGAATACATTTATGAACAAAAAGTTTAAGAAACAAAAGGCACTGGTTTAGCAACATTTATTCTTTTTATAAATATATATATATATTTTAAGATTTTTTTTATTGATTTATGAGCGAGAGAAGCAGACACACAGATAGAGGGAGAAACAGCCTCCCTGCGGGGAGCCCAATGCATGACTCTATCCCAGGACCCCGGGATCACAGCCTGAGCCAAAGGCAGACACTCAACCACTGAGCCACTCAGGTGTTCCATGTTTATAAATATACCAATTGAAAATAATATATGTACTAAATGATTTTTAAGCTCATGTATAGAAAGTTCAAAATATGTCAAGGCAGTGCCTGAGCAGTTCCTCAGATACTGCTAGCCTGTGCATGAAAAGATGAGCGAACAAGTGAGTGCTCATCTGGTAAATGTTAACACAGAAGAGAAAACTCATAATCCATGTGGGGTCCTCGAGGAAGGCTGAATTGAGGGGTGACATCTGAGCTCTCTTGCAGAATGAATGAGAGTGTATAAGGGGGCAAGTCAAAGGACATCTGTGGAAGAGGAGCAGCAAATACAAAGAGATGGCCTGATTTTGTGAAAAGTTGGGAGGACAGGGGCTCGGCTGTGTGAAGAACACCTGTTAAGAAATAAGTCCAGCTGGTATTTTCCTTTTGTTGCTCAAGAGGAAAGGAACTGCTTTTACAAGTAACAAGTTACATAGAAGAATTGATCAGGTAGTATTGTAAGAAGAAATCCCTGGTGGCTGATAGGGGACGCTGGGATGAGGAGAGGTGATGAGACACCAAGGAAGGAAGCTCTGGTGGCTGAGAAAGAGGAGCTGCTGGTGACTCCTGATGACTGCGTTCTTAGAGATGCCCTGGAACAGAGGGGTCAGAGAGAACATGAGTGTCACCTGCAGTACAGGGTGGTGGGGGCAGGAAGGTTGCTTTGTATCCAGAATACTGCTCTGGGTTCTGACTCAGGCGGCCAAGGTGGATAGCAATACCAGTAAAAAACAGCAAGTTTGGAGGCTCTACTGGGATGTGCTGATGTTGATGGAGGTGTTCAGAGCCATCCTGCAACTTCTGTTAACTTGTTCTACATCATGATATCTCAGGCACTTAAAATGTCAGTTATTTGTTTTTCTAAAGCATCTTTCTATTGAGCTGGCTTCCCAATTAGCACCCGAGCACTCATATTCAGTTATGGGGGTTCTGTTTTCCTGGTAGTGAAATAGAGCCCATGTGATAGTGAATGCTACTGAGAAAAGTGGTTCGATGTACATGTGTTAAAGGAATTTGCTTCCCATTCACTTGTTAGTAAATATGGGGTCCCTGTGGCAAATTCCAACTCTGGACATGCTTAATTTTCACTGTGGACAGAACTCTGCAAGCAGGACGGCAAGAGGGCTTTCCCTGTGGACTCTGGAGAGTATGCAGCAGACCTTTGGCAATGGGATAGTAGCAAATCGGTCAGTTTCTGAAATAAAGGAAACTGGCCAGAATGAGAGCTTTGGGTCCCATGGGCCTGTGTAAATGTTCTGTTTAAGCAAAGTTACTCAGCATCACGCGCAAGTGTGTCTTGGAATGCCAGTTGAGGATAAGGAACCTAGTAGTTTCCTTAGTGCTTGTGTCGAGTGTGGGGTGATGGCTGAGAAGAAGCCTAGGGAAGAGGAGCAGTGTTTCGGGCCCTGCTGCCAGATGTGCATGCCCTGTGACCCTGTGTATGGAGCCACTGTGTGCCAGCGTCCTGGTTAGAATGGAGGTGTGAGGACCGTGTGAGTCACCGGCGGTTGTGAGGGTTAAATGAGTTGAAGCACATGATCTTCTCTGAGCAGTGGCAGGCACCCAGGGAGTGCTCTGTTCATTTTGATCCACAGATGGAAAGAGTTGAGGTGTTCATTCAAATAGTTTTAGAATTCCCATGTTCTTTAGTCCTACCTTACAGATGTTGTACCTTTGAAATTCTCTCTCTCTTCCTTCCTGACAAGTTGGCCCTCAGCAGCTCCGGGGCTTCCCCTGCCTCTTCTAAGTGCTCAGCCACCACCCTACCACCTGGTGCTTCTGGGCTGCTTAAAAATAAGCTTTCTCTGGAATATGGTTTTCTCTGTGATAATTTTCTTGGTGTGAGACAATCACATAAATCATGGAAATAAGCAGAGCTTCACAGAATTAGCCAAAGTGTGTTTTATGTTTTACATGAAGCAAAATGTTAGCGACACATCAGGTGTTTTGAGGACACTTGTGTGATCTCCTCGTTGAAGAGCCTTGAGGTCTGTGGGCAGGCCCAAAGCTGTGCACCAAATGTGTCCTATTAACAATGATGATAATTTGAGTCATGACTTCTGAAAGGATTTCTCACAACACTTTTTTTCTATCCATGTCTCTGGGGATGTAGAGTTTATTAATTAGTAGTTTCTTTTAAAAAGTGCAGAAGACTTTGGTATATAGGTTTACTTTTCTTCTCTGAACACATGTTTAATTCTAGTTTAATACATTGTTTTGTCAAGACCTATTTTCTTTATAAATTAGCACCCTTCCCACTTTTTTTAGCTGCACCAAATAAAAACCAACTATGATGTTTTTTTTGTACTTATAGGTCCTCTTCCTGATGGATGGGAACAAGCCATGACTCAGGATGGAGAAATATACTATATAAACCATAAGAACAAGACCACCTCTTGGCTAGACCCAAGGCTTGACCCTCGTTTTGGTAAAGGTTCATCTCAAAACCTTTTTAGATATTTTTGATGTGTGTGTGTGTGTGTGTGTGTGTGTGTGAGAGAGAGAGAGAGAGATAGAGAATGAGAGAGAGAGACTTTGGTTTGGGAAGATATACTAAAATTGCGTTGCTTTGTAGTATTGAAAAGGTAATGACTGCCCGCTCAGCTTTTCCTGTATTATTTTTCTTTCTTTCCTGTATTATTTTTATATCTCTTTTTATACCTTTCACTCTGGACTTTAGAATGTAGATCTGAATCAGCTTGGTAACTTGGACTTCTCAGGGTGGGGTTGAGGGAATGTTGTGGTGGCTGCTAACCAGAGTCACTGGGAGACATTTTGGGAGACAAAGTGATCTTGCTATAAATGGTCTTTCTGGCCACGCTAATCATCAGGCTGTCAGGCTGCTATGAAACCTGGGGTTCCAGCTCTTGTCCAAGACCCCATGTCTATTTCTGCTAGACTTCAGGGGGCAGTGAGCCCCATCCTGTGTTCTCTGTCCTCAGTTGGGAGGGGTGCCATCACCCTGGAGATCAGTTTTAAGAAAGGATCCTTAGTTTTTTTATTTAGGAAACAAAAAGCGAAGCCATATTCCCCTCCAATCACATGACTAAAATCATCGTTTGCACAAAGGAATACTCTCCTCATAAATGTACACATTTCAGTGATCATATACAAGCTCTTAAGTGCCACATTTCTTCACTCTTCTCAATTTCTTCAGTTGGGTTTCTGAGATAGTCTTCCAAAGCCATGGAAAAATGAGTCTTAAAAAGGAGCAAAGCATTGTGGTTTTGAAGCTTTCATCTTGGACTGGGTGCAGCTAAATGAAAACAATGTGTACATCAATGAGTAGGTCACACTAAGGGGACGGGGACCTTTGAAGCTTTCCAGAGGTTGGCCCGACAGCAGCTGTGGGGCCCTTAAGAGAAAGAGTTAAACTCTGTGGATCTTTCCAAACACAGTCCTGGGGGAAAGGGAGATAGGAAACTTCTGCCTGGAGCTGCTTGGGTAAAATAACTTCCCTGTCAGAAACACTGAGCAGTTTTGCTCCATCCATGTGTGACCTGTCAGGTCTGCCCTGAGCTGCAGGGACAGCCAGTGATTGAACCCCATTCCCGTGAAGTCAGAGGTAGGCCAGGGCACAGGCCATCCTTCCAACAGATGCCTAGTTTGGCTTCAGTGCTCACCTTTGGAGCTTCACAGTTTGTTTGAGGTGTTAGAAAAGTAATGTGGCATGTTAATAATTTGCAACTTCGGATTTTATTTAATACCTGAGTAAGTCCTTGCAGTTGAAATAGGAAACCAGGTAAGGTAGAGAATTAAGTCAGTGCTGCCATTTGTACAGACTGGAATGATAACTGCCATGTTTCCTTAAATCATCTTTAATGAAATGGGTCAGCTTGTCCACATTTTGAAAATTTTAAAAAATGGTCTGTGGTTTTTTTTTTTTCCCCCTAACACAAGGTTATAAAAGATGATGATTAACTCTTAGCTAACTGCAGAACTCAGGAATTGGAGCAAAGTTTGTTTTTTGTGTAAGTACTTTCAGTTAAAATAGTGAAGTAAAACAACTTGGCTGTGATCCTAAGTATATCCATTAATGACACACACAACTTGGTCTTTGTTTTAAATGAGAAAAAGTACTAAAAAAAAAAAAAAAATCATCCCACCCTCCCTTTAGCACATGTGTACACGCAAACATGCAATTAGATCTGCCAAAAAAAAGTTTCATAAAATTCTCTTACTGCTCTAGTTTCCCTATTTGGGCCCACCATGTCTGTGTATTCCAGACGGGCTTGATAACATGCCAGAGCTTTTTATTCTGTGGCCTGACTTTTAATCTGTTCCAGACCTTTTCATTCTGAGAGCTCAAGTGTGACGAGTGGGGGCAGGAGAGGAAACAGCGTGGGCTTCTCTGATCTGAGTGACAGCAAATCGAGACAGGCTGCTAGCTGCTGAATTTGAAGGAACTTTCCTTGAAATCCGAAGTTCTGTAGTGGGTTGTGTTTTATCTCTGCCAAAAAAAAGTATAAACTGTCCTCTTTCTGACCCTCCGAGCCATGCAGACACAAACAAACGGTAGGTTGTTTTCAGGGTTGCAAGGTTTGCTCTTCTCCATTCTCCAAACCTGTATTAAACTATTTTCCTGTTTTTAGCTTAGGTCATGTTGACCTATGTCTTTAGACATTTTGAAATAGGAGATACGGCTCTGTGTAGTAAGCTTGACGTCTTCACTCCCTTCCTTGAGCTCTCCCATTTCTGTATCAGATGTTTTAGATCGATTATATTTAGAATAATTCATCAGTCATTTACATCCTGCATACAGTTGGTAAATTATCCATATAACTTCAGGAAATTAAAGGGTAATTTGTTGTGGATCAGTTTTCTTTTATCTGATTTTCTTGTTTAACATTTAAAAAACTGTATTTTTTTGACATTTATATTACTTTAGGGAGTCTATTAGTCATTTATTACAAATCACAAAGTGACATCCAGTAACAGTAAGGATTTCCTGGTATTTATTGGCTTTGAGAAAAGGAGGGTTTTTATTTGTTTTTAAGGAATCCTATTAGGGATGTTTTGATCCTAGATTAACAAAAATTGGTGGTCAGCTGTTACATAGGCCATTGAATTACTTTGTATAAACACCTTTTTTCCGCCCCCTGGAGATTTTATGTTGTAAACATGAGGAAGCATCTCAAGTTTTAAATGTTTCCTTGTGTGTTGTAGAAATACTGTTTTAGGTAATAGTCCTAGAACAATTTCTGGTAAAAGCCTTAATGAAAATACACAAAAGATTAATTTCTGTTCTTTAGAATGAAAGATCTCCAGAACACTACTCATGAGTGAACTCTTCGTTTATGTACTGTTACTGTCCTTCCTGTCCATGGGGAGACATACTTGAATAATGCTAGCAGTCTGTTTCTGGAAGTCAGTGCTGATGGCACCGCTGCAGTAGAAACAGGTTTGGTGTACATGAAATATTGAAACCAGAGATTTGGGCTAAAAAGTACATCTTTTGAGTCTTAAAGGATGTAATGAACAAAAACACAATGTCTTTCACTTCCTAACAGTTGTTTGCATAGATGTTCTATACATGGAGAAACTAAAGCCTAGATGTTGATTGTGGTTCTTGGTTTTAAACCAAGGAGAGAGAGAGAGAGAGAGAGAGTGTGTGTGTGTGTGTGTGTGAGAGAGAGAGAGAGAGAGAGAGAGAAATTTTCCTAAAATAATAATGGTAAGTAGAATTAAAAGAGTAAAAATATGTAATTTATTAAGTCCTAAAGCCAAAAGTTGTTCACATCTCTCTTAATCAAACTTAAATCTTTTGAATCAACACTTAGAGGTCTTCTACAAATATTAGTATTTCAGATATTCGTTAATTTTTTTCCTTTTAACACCAAATATTCTAAGTGAATTAGTATTTTACTTTTGATGAAAATGTACCTAATGACCAACTAAGTACCTAAGTGTGCACTAGTAGAGATGGAAAAATACACTGAAGGCTGTGGACACTAAACCCGTATCTCTGCTAACGGAGTCTTGGGTAGATAGAGCGTCGGCATCTAGTCAATTTTAATGAAGCAAGTCTCTTGATAATCATGCATTCAAAAAATATACATTTTTTTTCTTACCCTCTCTAAACCTTTCCTGGTGATGCTAACTTGTAAGTAGTTGGTTATGAGCTATATTTCTAACTACTTAGGATAGAAAACAATAGTTTGGGACACCTGGGTAGCTCAGTGGTTGAGCATCTGCCTTTGGCTCAGGGTGTGATCCCAGGTCCGGGGATCAAGTCCCACATTGGGCTTCCAATGAGGAGCCTGCTTATCCCTCTGCCTATGTCTCTGTCTCTGTCTCTCTCTCTCTCTGTCTTTCATGAATAAATAAATAAAATCTTAAAAAAAAAAGAAAAAGAAAACAATAGTTCATTGTGTTTTAGATAAGAAGAGCGATGGCACATGCAAAATTTTTAACAGATAAGTTTCACAAAATTTGGCCCTGGAAAGATTTTTATAATTCCCCTAACCAGCATTTTTCAGAATGGAGCTGGGTGAGAAGACGTGATGTTCTGATACTGGGAGATGTCATACCATCCCTGGCCCTGGCCCATGGAACGTCACAGTGCCACCCAGTCAGTGTCGGCCTCCACCGCATCAGCAGAGGTGGACAGAAGTGCTGGGGGATGTAAGGAATATGGCTCCAAATAGGAGTTTGTCTGATACCTATTTGTTTTCTAGGGAAACTGTGTGGCCTGTCCAAGGTTATAGCATTAAGCAGCAGAACTAGAATATGAACTCTGTCTTTTTAGATGTAGAGTTTTTTTGGGAATTTAGATTTCATGCAGTTGATTTGTTAGAAACATCCCTAATTCATCAACACTGATACATGGAAGTTTCAGAGGGAAGATGGCAATGGTTACTACATTTACGTGTATTCTATTGTGACTCACCTTAAGGAAATTACCTAAAGGGAGTGAGTTAGGACATCATCTCCCAACCTCAGTTCTGACCTTTCCCAAGATTACAAGCTTCACATTCTTTCTGTGTAAAGAAAGTTCTAATGGCTGCAAAGTATGTGTCCCTTTACCTTGAAATTTACTTCGCTTTGATCCCAGAAGTGTTTTCTTCTGACTGTGGTTTCTCCAGGTTTCTTGCGCACTCGAAGAGTTCTGGGATCTTAACCACTTCACATCCTTTCTCTGGATGCTGTTCATTTTACTGCTGCTTCTTTGAATTTAATACACCAGATTGTGTTTTATATGTACACTATCCACTGAGAAAGATAGTTGTGGGATTGCTCTCACCTGGCATTTTATGTGCCTTCCAAAAATCCTATTTTCAGATCTGCAGAAGTTACCTGGCATCCTGTTCTCTTCATAGGAATTATTATATAAGGTACTAAATTCAAACATAGTATGATAGAGACTTTTACCTGCTCAATTGGGAATCAAGAGACCTGAGTTTTTTCTGATACCACTATCTTCCCTTGACTTAAATGTGATTAGATGATACTGGATGCTTTTTTGAGAATGATTTTGAGTCGTTAATTGATGAAATGCATTCTGCTGGATTACGGATTCATCAGTGACTGCTTTGGCCCCTGGCTTCTGGGTTCAAGCACATGGAGGTTTCAGAGAGAGAGATCTGAACTATTTGTTGCATCATTCAGGTTTAGCTTTTGGTCCTCTGCTCACAGCTGGGAATTACTTTTGAAGAGGAGACAGAGAAATCTTTCAACCTTTAATCTAAAGATAAGCCTTATCACGTGAGTATGGCCCGGCCAACAAATCTTATGGGGAGGTGGGCGGTGCTGCTTGGACTTGGTAGACTTTGTCCTCAGTCTCTTGGAAGCATGTAGGAACTAAAAAATGCATATATTCACAGGATTGGGCTTTATTACCTGAAAGGTGGTGCATTTTTAGTATGCTTTGTTTCTAAAATTTACAGTTCCCATAAAGTTGTCCTAATAGAAAGCAAAGGCCTGATAGAAGCTAATTGGAAGTATCCTTCTAGGCTGTGTGTTTAGTGAAGTCTGATTTAAAACATGCTGCTCTTAGAGATGGTTACTAATTGTCCTCACTACATGTATTTTTTTTTTACTTAAGCAAATGAATATTTGCTTATTTATATTTGCTTTGAAATTAATATTTTACTTATTTTTGTTGAAATGGATATTTTAATGCATAAGATTATAGAATACCAAAATTAGGTTAATACTGGAGGTTTGCAGTTTTATTTGTGCTCATGTGTTTTTTGTCTTTTGTTTTTTATTTTTTTAATTTTTTTTTTTTTTAGATTTTATTTATTTATTAATGTGAGACACACACGGAGAGAGGGAGAGAGAGAGAAAGAGACAGAGACACAGGCAGAGGGAGAAGCAGGCTCCATGCAGGGAGCCTGATGTGGGACTCGATCCCGGGTCTCCAGGACCATGCCCCAGGCTGCAGGCGGCACTAAACCACTGCGCCACCAGGGCTGCCCTGTCTTTTGTTTTTTAATGTTTGTTCAGGAAGATGGTGCCAAAATAGTTTGTCAGTCATGGTGAGCAATTTGCACTGCTTACCAAGGGGAAAGCAGACCTGTTGTTCATTTGTAGTTTATATATGGTGATGGCTCAACGATCCAAGTAATTACAAAGTGAAGGAATTTTTTTTACATGAGTTATTCATATTTACAACTTAAAATCTTAAGATCACTGAAGTCACTGAATGATAATTTAAATTAATGGTTGGTTTATGGTACTAACACCCCTAACATCAAACACCAAAACAAAAAACAATAAAACCTTAATAAGCTTTTGAAAGAAAACGGTTTCAAGTTATATTTTATCAATGCTGCATTAACAACAAGTATTCTGTAAAATGTGCTGGTGAAGAAAGCCACTGTTTGTGCCTCCCCAGAGGTTCAGATATGAGAAACAGATTGTAGGCTTTCTAGAGGAAAAATCAAATGGATTTCTGCTGAAATACCAGAATGATTTAGGAGGAGAGTGGTTCCCATTCTTTGTTTGGTTTTATCCTCCCTTTGTTCTGCTACCCTGGTTGCTGAGGTCATTTTATAGCTCATTCTGGACTTGCTTCAACTTGGAGATTCTCCTGTGCATTACTCATAGCATCCTCCTAACCAGGGATAGAAGCCGTTTCAGTATTTACTCTTTCGACATATGTCGAGTGCCAGTTATGTACCAAGCATAACAGTAGCCATCGGGGAGGGGGTTGCAGGCTACTACATAAATAAATCATGACAAGATGCATTTAGGACAGTGAGAGATGGATAATAAAGTGCCCTTGAAGGGAGTAATGTGGCCTGGGGAGTGAGTGGTCAGGGAAGGCTGTTCTAAGGGGGCATTGGAGTGGGACAAGAACCCAGTCAGGCTCTAGACAAGAAGGTCCAACTTCGTGTTTATCAGCAATATATAAGACATCAGTCTCTCCTAAACTATGAATTCCCCTAGAAAAAGCATTAATGGTAATATGTTAATTAATTAATTAATATTAATTAATTAATGTTATTTATGTTAATTAATTAATGTTATTAATGTTAATTAATTAATATCTAATTACATGATTAGAAATCGTTGCTATTAATGGAACTGTTTACTCATTAATTGAATGAATTCATGATGGCAGGTATATTTTAAAATGTAATTCCCTTTTTGTCCATCCAGTAGTCTCATTATCTGGGCTTTGTCTCTAAGCTGGACTTCAGACTTTATTTTTGTGTTAGAGGAGGAAGACATGGTTGTCCTCTGAGGACAGAACTGAAAGCTCATTAGAACACTCTCTCCCTTTCTTCTCACCTCATTTAGCAACCCTTGTGTCCTGCCCCAAAACTGTTCAATGACATGATAAGGAGAAAATGTGCTGTTGGGGTTTTGTAAGCTACATCCACAATTGCATTGTTTGAAAAATACCATCATAATGAATTTTCATGCCAGTAGATGAATTTTTGAGAGATGTTTGAAAGAAGTAGTTGAATGGATCTAAGTAATGATGTTTGTTGTCAATTTTTTTTAACAGTTTAGGGATTTAAAAAGTTTAGCCCAATTTTGGGGGTCTGTGGGTCTGTGCTTGGGAAAGGAGAGAATTGCAAGAGTGCAGGAGGGAGGTATTGCTGTGCCCTGGACAAGATCTAGAGCAGGGGCTTAGAGGAGGCAAACTGCTACAACTAATGCAGAGCAAACCCCACGGTGTTGGTACCACCTGGCTCCTAGTCAGATGGCTAAAATCAACATGCCATAAGTGTTGACCAGAATATGGAATGGGAACCCTCATTCACTGCTGATTGGATCAAAAAATGATGCAGCCACTTTGGAAAACAGTTTGGCAGATCCTCAAAAAATTAAACGCACAGATAGCTTAGGACCTGGCAGTTCCATTCATAAGTGTATACGTAAAGGAAGCTGAAACCGTGTGTCTACACAAAAACCTGTACGTGAGTATTCTTAGCACCATTATTCACCATAGTCAAGAAGTAGAACAATTGTCCATCAGCTGACGAATGGACTAACAGTACACTGTACCCATATGGCGGGGCATTACTTGGCAATGAAAAGGAAGGAAATGTTGGTACACACTAGACATGGTTGAATTTTTTTTTTTTTAAGATGTAATTATTTATTCAGTCATGAGAGACACACACACAGAGAGAGGCAGAGACACAGGCAGAGGGAGAAGCAGGCTCCATGCAGGGAGACTGACGTGGGACTTGATCCCGGGTCTCCAGGATCACACCCTGGGCTGAAGGCGGCGCTAAACCACTGAGCCACCCGGGCTGCCCGACATGGTTGAATTTTGAATTTGGTTGAGCTAAGTGACACAAGCCAGTTGCAAAAGGCCACGTGTTATTTTGCGCCATGCATGTGTTCTGTCCAGGAAAGGCCAATGCATAGTAATAAAATAGATGGGTAGCCACCAGGAGCTGGAAGAGGGACTGTGTAATGCAGAGAGTACAAGATTTCTTTGGGGGATGAAAATGTTCTGAAATTGATGATGGCTACACAATTCTGTGAATCTATGAAAACTGTTGAAAGGGTAAAATATTTCAGTAAAACTTAATATTTTTAAAGGTTTTATTTTTAAGTAATTTCTATATCCACTGTGGGGCCTGAACCCACAACCATGAGATCAGGAATGGGTTGCTCCATCAGCCTGAGCCAGACAGGCACCACAGTAAAACTTCTAAAAAATCATTCCTGGCACAGCATTGTTACTTGGCTCAATTAAGTATTGGGAAACATCTTTCGCATATTGATAATAAAAAGATTTGGGGAACACCTGGCTGGCTTAGAAGGTGGAGTATGTGACTCTTGATCTCAGGCCATGTGTTCAAGCCCCACGTTGGGTGTACAGATTAATTGTAAATAACATCCTCTTAAAAAAAGAAGAAAAAGATTTCATCATTAGGTTAGAACCATGGTCTTTTGCATCTTTTACAAGAGGCAGATTTTCAGTGTGAATCTAACAGTAGTTTTCACTGAAAAAATCATTTTATCATTTTATATTTAAATACATAAATTATTATGCCAGTAAGTAGCAATTTTTTGTAGATGTAGAAGTAGTTCCCTAGGTCTTGTAACACTTAGCTAGCAATGAGTGTGTTGGGTTTTGCTTTTAGTTTTAAGACTACAGGTGGCCTATTAGTTTGTGTTTTTAGAAAAGCACTCATTTCTCTTAACATATTTACTATTTTATGGTCTTGACTATCCCTGAAGGTATGTGCAAAACCTAAAATTTGTTTCTGAATGTTAAGAACAAACCAACACAACCATGCTAACATGTACACATGTAGTGTTGAGACTTGGTAAAATATCAGACAAAGTAAAGACATGCCCTCTAGGGGTTGTGGGGGACTTGGTGCAAGATAGTGTTTTAAGAGTTGCGAACACTGATTTCTCATTTTAAAGGTATGCCTCCTGAGGTTACCAGGATTGAATTTATTATCTCCCAAGTTCGTGGTTGATGACCAGATCTGTCATACTTTGTAATATTCCAAGGTTAAGGTTATAAATTATGAAAATCTAAAAACTTCCTGAAGTTTGGAAATGCAGATATTGAGAATGCGGTCTGGGAAGAGACCCATCCATGGGGATGGACGAGCATGTGACAAGGTGGGCTCTTAGCAATAGTCACTGATTGAATAGGTTGCTACCATCAAACTGACAGGGCTGATTTGTTAAGTAAAACTTGACAGTTACTGTTTCATAGTCCAAGCAGCACAGACTCTGAATTTTAAAATAATTTTTTTAAAAAATTCTATCATATTTTAAAGATTTTTTTCTCTTTACCTTCTAGAAATGTTATTAAAGCTGGAGACATTGGGATTTCAGAAGTCGATTATAGGGAAGAACTTGGTCCTCTGCTGGTCTCCTCTTTTACAGCTTCTCTGGCCCTTTCCCCAGAAACAAAGCCTGTTTTGTTTCTTGCCTGCTTGTGAGGTCTCTGCTGCACCCCTTGTGGGTGCACTGTTCTTCTCTCTGTGGAAATGCTTGAGATGCTCAGAAGGTAAAGAACAGGATGCTTCTGGAGAGGAATCAATCCCAGCTTCAGTAGATAAACAAGGCAGTTTGAATTGGTCATTTACATAAGCGCTTTGTAAGGAAAGTTTGTAGCACTGCTGTATCCATAGGGAGCAGTATTTAGTGCACTCAGCAGATTAGATGGTTTCTGTTGCACATTTGGTGCAGACTTCTGTTCAACTCTGCAGAGTTCTTCCTTCATCTCTTGCTATCCTGTTTCTCCCTTCCTGTGTTTTGAATCATTTAAATAAGCTTAGATCCAAAAAAGATTGTACCAACCAATTCATGATGCCTTTAGCGTCCCTGTCATGAGTGATTACTACATATGGTATTTAATTTTAGGAAACGATGGGAAGCAGAGGATATTCTCCTCTTTATTTTCACAAGTTGTGTTATTGTCCAGTTTTCACAAAGAATATATATTTATATTAACTTTTAAATGTTATATTAGTTAATAATAATAACCCAGTGTGGAAAGCTCAGAAGCTTTTCAGATGTTTCTTAATAGATGAAATATGTAACAGTATATAGTTCTAGAATCTATTTTGCAATTAATCAAGTTTCATATTCCAGTGCTTCTTAACTTACTAATGGGGTATTTCCTAGCAGTTTCTTTTTAAAATTAATTTATATAATTGCTGGAACTTAAAACATTTTCCCCAATAGCTGTTTGTTCTAGGTTGCGATTTATGAGGTGTTCACTGCATGTGATGAAGTGTCAGATCAGCCCCCCCAATTCATATTTAACTCGTATTATTGAAATGTAGCAGAATGTCTAAGACGTCTTAGTGGGGAAGTGTACTGAGTGTCAGACTAGAATGCTGGGAATGTATTTCAGCAAAGGAGGAAGATGTCTTGGCGGAACTCCCTTGAGACTTAATCTCCACTACCCACTTTTTTCCATTTAGATTTAATTGGAAAGACAAATACACATATGTCTGTGAGTCGTAGCATACTTAGAAATGGAAGTGGCTTGGCAAAATGGGAGAAAGCGAATGGGAGGGCAGAATGATTATCTGTAGGGGTGGAAATCTTTGAAGATTAGTAGGAATTGCTCTGGCGAGGGAAACCAAGTAATATGTATGGGGCATGTCCTGTCGTCCAGCCTGAAACAGGTGCTTTACATGTATTAATCTTCGCCGTATCTGCCAAAGGGGCACATCAGTACCCCACATACCATTGAAAAAGTGTTGGATGAGTTACTGAATCAAGTCTGGTTCTAATCATGGTTGGTTTGACCATAAAGGCCATGTTTTTTTTATATCATGATGGTGCCTGTCAATTGTGCATCTCATGTTGGTGGCAAGTAGATGTAAACAACTGTGTTAAATGAGGTTGTTGATTGGTGCCTGGCAAATCTTAGCTCTTAAAATTGTTGGCTTTTTTTCTATCCACTCTCCTACAGAATACTAAACTACAAACCATGATTATGAAAGTTTAAGATATTTATTCTTTGTAAAGACAGATCATCGATGAATATGATTTTCATTGGGCCGTATAAGAGACTAATGAAGCTTTGGAACAGTCTGGAGCAGCAAGTCACATTCTGATATCCCTTTTCTGCTCCGCCAGACAAAATACTGAAAGGAGATAACCAAAAAGACATAACTGGGGTTATAAATTCTAAGAAATAATCTCTGTGGGTCAGCAAATAAAACCTACATAATATAGGAAGCAAGGGCAGGCAGGGCTGGGGTCCTGCCAGATTGAGGGATGTCAGCTCCTCAGGATGTCAGGAACTCAGAGTATTAGGAACAAGGGAGATATGAGAGAAGCAGCTCCTGGCCCTGGCCGGCACCACAGCAAGGATTTGCCCACGTGTCAAGTCACACATTTCAGGAATCAACACACAGACCTTGTTCTTCTAACCACAGTGCCATTAAATTAGATCCCAATAAAAAAGCCTCGAAAAATAAGTGTACCTTATTGGGTACCAACACATAGCATGAATGTTGTAATTAAAGTTGTGGTACCTTGTGTAAATGAACAAAATAGAAAATCCAGGAACAATAAAATACAGCAATTTAGTCTGTGATAAAGATGTTTCTCAGGGAAAGATATACTTCACATGAGTAGTGTTGAGACAAATAAGCATGAAAAAATAAAATTGTATTCATTCATGCCACATTTCAGGGTAAATTCCAATGGATTAGATTGAGTTGCCAAATAACTATATACAAAGGAAGCATGTAGTATCTTTGAATTAAAAAACTGATGAATTCCTTTGCCTTCTGGGTGTGAGGAAAACAGCTCACATTTCAAAACGATTGGTAATTTTGCTTAAAAATAAACTTACATGTAAAAAACAGGGCAAAGTAAAAAGACAGATGGTAAACAGGGAAATTATTTGTAGCTTATATGTGACCACAGTTGTCTACCTCTAGTCTGTAGAGGTAAGATTGTCTAAAATAAGGAATGTAAAGGCTAATAACCCCATTGGAAAAGATAACATGGTTGACATAAAAAATACACATGCCCTTATGATAGGATGGTGATGAAAAACAATAGCAAAGTAAATCACACAGAGAAACCATTTCTCATCTTTCAGATTGGCAAAGATCCAAAAGTTTGGCAAGAATTCAGGAGAGAGAAAGATTCCCTTACATATTCCTGGTAGGGATGCAACAAAGTGCCAACAGTGGTGTGAGAGGGAAGAAGGGAGGAGGTCTGGCAGTATAATTTGTTTTAACATTAACTTAGTCTTTCCCAACTAGGACTCTGCCCCAGGATACGGTAGCAAAACGACAGAATTGTGTATGGATGAGTTTATTCTGAAATAGTGAAAATCTGATAGGAAATTGGTTGAATGGAATACTGATTAGCTATTTTAAAAAGAAAATGGGAGAAAACCTCTATATTCTGTGCTGGGGTGATTCCAAGGATGTGTTATGAAATAAGAAAAAGGGGGGGATCCCTGGGTGGCGCAGTGGTTTGGCGCCTGCCTTTGGCCCAGGGCGCGATCCTGGAGACCCGGGATCGAATCCCACATCAGGCTCCCAGTGCATGGAGCCTGCTTCTCCCTCTGCCTGTGTCTCTGCCTCTCTCTCTCTCTCTCTCTCCGTGACTATCATAAATAAATAAAAAATAAATTTAAAAAAGTGCAAAAAAAAAAAAAGAAAAAAAAGAAAAAGGGGAAGTGGAGTAAAGCAGTCTTAGCCTGGATGCTACCATAGATCTACAGAGTCTGCATGTGTTTGCTTGGATTTTTTAAAATACACAGAACACTGGTGACCATTTGGGGCTGGGAAGTAAAGCAAGTCTAAGGTTCGAAAGCACAATGTCACAAATGAACCTTTATATGAGCCAGTGGCTGAGTCATATGGAGAGGAATTATTTCAGGTGACTGAACCACAGTGATTTGACAGTCGGCCCCAATGAAATATCTTTAGGACCAACAATGACAAATCAGAAACTTTCTAATAGTCATTTTGTTGAACATAAATTCATCACTCATGTTATTTGAAATAACTGCATATGTGTAGAAGGATGATACATATTCATGTTATTAGAACCATGCTTTTCAGGGCAGCCCCAGTGGCACAGCGGTTTAGCGCCGCCTGCAGCCTAGGGCATGATCCTGGAAACCCTGGATCGAGTTCCACGTCAGGCTCTCTGCATGGTGCCTGCTTCTCCCTCTGCCTGTGTTTCTGCCCCCACCCCCCATCTCTATGAATAAATAAAAATTAAAAAAAAAAAAAAGAACCATGCTTTTCAGCATAAGAGAGAAAATACTTAGGAGATGAGAGAATCTAAGTAAAAACCCTGAGTGATACATACTGAGAATATTTATGGGTGAAATGCTGTCACGTTTGCTTGACAATCCAAGATGGTGGGTGGGGATAGAGGTGAAATGGAATTAAAAGGCTGTGTGTATTGATTGGAAAGCTGCATGACAAGCACGTGAGAGTTTAATCATTTATATTTTTCCTACTAGTTTGTAGCTCTATTGGAAATTATTTTGAAACTTTAAAACGTGTTTAGAAGCAGGGCGGGCGACTGGGTGGCTCGGCAGTTGAGCATCTGCCTTTGGCTCAGGGTGTGATCCGGGGTCCTGGGATCTAATCGCACACCAGGCTTCCCCACAGGGAGCCTGCTTTTCTCTCTGCCTGTGTCTCCACCTCTCTTTCTCCACCTCTCTATCTGTCTCTCATGAATAAAGAAGTAAAATCTCAAAAACAAAACAAAACACGTTTAGAAGCATAACCAGTGTACTCAGTAGCTCATTGAGTTAAGTTAAGCTCATTCATTAAGAAATCATCACAGAAACTACAGGTACTTGAAATAGAACAATTATGAATTACACTTTCAGAATGTAGGACACTCAGGAAAAGCATAACTTAAAGATAAATTTACTGATTTTGAATGCTTCAAGAAAAGATTTTAAACTAAATAACTTCTAGTCAAGAAGTTAGAAACAAAGCCTGGATGGAGAGGTGGGCCTCAGAGGTGAATACCCTCTGCACGTGTCAAGGGCCTCCATGGGCTGGGCTAAATGGAGTCACGGTAATGGTTGCTTCTGTGTCCATGTCGTCCCAGCGTCCTGGCAGAGCTGATAAGTCCTAGGTGGTGACATTGCTGGTAGGATTTGTATATTGTCATGTCTCAGATAGGTAAATTTCTGCCTCAATATTCAACCAATTTTTTTAGCACCACCATTGTGCCAGACCCTGTGCTAATAAGAACACACACATGACCAGGACACCACCACCCACCCCACCCCCGCCCCTGTGGCGGGATCAGGAGGGAAGGGTTCCTGACACGGTCATGGGCTCAGGAAAGGCTGGGCCGGCCGCTCCTGTCTCCTTGGCCTTTACAGCCAGGCACAGCAGAGGACACAGGTAAAGCCTGGGACTCCAGTGAGCCACAGGAGTTTGGTAGTGAGGGTGATGAGAGAAAGCGAGAGCAGGATGTTTAATTTCCCTTTCTCCTCATGTCCTGGCATCAGGATTTTGTTGGCCTCATCTAAGCTGCGTCAAGTGTTCCTTCTTGGCTATTCTCCAGAAAAGGTTGGAGGAGACATATTTTTCCTTCAGCGTTTGTGAGGTTGTTATGTATGGCCTGAGGTTTTCTTGCTTGCTGTGTATTAAACACCTTAGTAGAAGTGGGGACCCAAATTTCACCTTAAACAGTTGAATACGTGTCTGAATCATTTTCACGTGATGATACTTGCACCTGCTCAGGGAGGCTACCGCGGTCCACAGTTTGATCAGGGTTGTATCTATCAGTGACAAACTCACAAGTTGGAGAATCCCTCCGTTGCTGATAGTCATGTGGTGTTACAGGTTCCACCACAGCGACGATCGTGACCGCCTGGGCCGCGTGAGGTGACCGTGGTGTCACGTGAGACCTGCCATCCAGAGGCTCGTAAGCTTCATCAGGAGCACACGTCTCATCGTGTCATCTACTTGCTCTATGAGAGGTTCTGTGTGTATTCTAGGATATATTAAGGATTGATCGTTTTATTTATTTTTGAAGATTTTATTTTCAAGTCCTCTCCCCATATGACCCTGGATTCCACCGCACGCTCCCCCAACTGAGCCAGCCAGGTGTCCTGAGGACTGAGCACTTTTAATGGACTTTGCTGCTCAGAATGCTTCGTGTCACTGGCTGTGGTAGATGTGTTTTTAAGTAAACTGGCTGTGGTAGAAGTATTTTTAATTAAACCTGTACTTATATTTTGTAGTAAATAACGTGTTCACATCACTCAGATATCCAAAGTGACCCAAAACTATCTGTGCAACTCCACCCTTCCATCACAGAGCCCCAGGTCCAAAGCCAACACACGTTCGTGGCTTCTGGGCTGCCCATCCCTTGCTGTGCTCTGGATGTGCATGGAATACGTATACCCCTCCTTTTTTTATACCTTCTGTTCCACCCTTGGCTTTTATCTGTATACATCTTCGACCGTTCACATTGTGGCCGATGCGCGCCCCATCTTGTCTCTTCAGTCTTGCATCTTATAAGGACCACGGAGGCAGCAGCCGTGATAACAAGTTCATGGAACCATTGTCCCAGTGGTGGGTTTTCAGGTTATTTCCAGCCTTCCTGCCATAAAGGCTACGTTGAGTATTCCCAGTTGCTTTTGAAAAGCTGTCCTTTGCCTTTGCTACCAGATTTTTAGGCTAGATGTTTTGTTCTGTTGCAGCCATGAACCAGAGAATCAGCCAGAGCGCTCCGGTGAAGCAGCCCCCGCCCCTAGCCCCGCAGAGCCCTCCAGGCGTCCTAGGGGGCGGGGGCTCCAGCCAACAGCAACAGATGCGCCTCCAGCAGCTGCAGATGGAGAAGGAGCGGCTGCGCCTGAAGCAGCAGGAGCTGCTCCGCCAGGTGAGGCCCCAGGTTAGAGGCCAGCCTTCCACTTTTCGGGGTGTGCTTCCTGTGTGTGGTCCCGGTGTTTTCTTCTAGCCTTGGTATCTCCAAGGGGGTGCTGCTCTTTCACCTGCTGGAGCAGCAACCCAGACACATTGTCTCCAGCTCTGCCCTGTCTTCATTCCCAGGCCCGCCTGCAACACAGATGGATTTTTGCCTTCTGGGGCCACTTAGCTGTAGGCGACCAGACACTGAGGTCTTCCCGCTGGGAGTAAATCACTAAGACATTTCTCAAATAGGCAAGTGGTGGCAGCATTGCTGAATCTAAGATATTTTATTTCAAACATAGTACAAGTGACCCCAAGTTTAGAACTAGATCCCCTAGTGCCTTAAAATGTACTGCTCTGAATGTCCCTTTGAGATGGCAGGTAGGATGGCAGGTAGGACGGAGGTTTCCATGAGTCTTATCTCAGGATATGGCTGCTGAGCTCCTTTGTCAGGAGATTAGACAGCCCCCTGGCAGAATCAGGTTTTTACGGTCTCTTATTTTGGGAGGGACCAGGCATGCAATCTTATCAGAGCAGTATATATTTTAGTTTTCATAAAATTGTTTTGACCATAGAAACAGTGCAATTTTGAAAGTAGGCAGAAGGTGCTTGTGCCCCGAGTCCTGTCCTCCTCAGGGTGTCTGGAATGGTCAGCTTCTCATTTTCATTTTTCATTGGTATTCTGTCCACAGACATGAAACACATGTATTCACTATTTTTCCCACTAAATTGTAGCCTCCCAAGTGTAGAAATAAAAACATGACACTCCACTTTTCTGGACACAGGAGTGTCACTGGAAACCCATGGACGTGGTATGGTCACTGAAGCCTGAGCCCTGGGAATGAAAGATAAGCCCTGGAGGTCCCAGACAGACTATGCTGTCAGCCATTGGTCAGTGCAAGCCTAGTGCTTAGCACCCCGAGCGAGCCCGGGGACGAGAGAGCACATGTTCCCATGTTTCATGTCAGGGAGTAGTCTCGAAAGATGGTTTTTTTATCTGCCATCAACAAGGTGGAGAAAGGAATCATATTCACACAATTTATTGTACCTCTGAGTTTCCAACCAATTACTAAAAGGAAAGATATATTTCATTTAAATCTTTATCATCAGAACAAGGTAGCACCATCAAGAGTATAATTATGCCTCTGCTAGAAGAGATCAGCTAAGAGCCTGTTTTCGATGCTTGCTTTTCACTTTGTTACTGATCACTAGATGGTCTCAGTACAGACAAGTCTCAGTGTCAGATATGAGTTGAAAACTGTCAAAACCAAGAAATCTTATTAAGAAAAATTACGTAATTGTTAATGTTACCATTCATCATTTTGTTGTATGCCATCAATCAGACTGGAATTTTTGTTTTGTTCTGTGATGTTTTGTTTTGGTGGGCAATGCTGCTGTTTATAAAACTCTTCCTTCAGAGAATTTTCCTAAGTCTTACTCTCTTCCTGTGGGTGATGGGTCCTAGACAAAACAGCTTAACTTCCTTTAAAGGCAACTTCTGTGTTTCTTCTCTGTCACCAACTGTGTTGTCTCTTCTCCCGTTGAAGTGACAGACCTGCTCTATTCTCATACTAATAGTCTGTTTATTAGGATTTTTTTGGTTTTGCTTTTTGGCAATCAGTATAAATTCAGCAAGTCTGAAGTTTTGGATTTCTATGAATTTCTTCTTCTGTTGGTTGCTCTTATCCCAGAATGTCGAGTTACATTTTTCCTGCTTCTTCTAATATTCAGAAGCAAAGAACCTCCCTGACCAACATCACGTGTTTGAGGTTGAGTTTGAGTCTGACACCTAAAGCCTGCTGTCCTGTCCTCAATGCTATGCTGTTCAGTATTCCTCGGTTTCAGTTTGTTATGTGGTGACTCCGTTGGCTACTGTCTTCCTCAGTTGCTGCTTCTTGGGCTGGCTTGGGAGTTCTGTGCTATGGTGGTATGTCTGGATGAAATTTGTAAGTCAGCCTACATAGCCAAACCATGTGGCTTAAAGTAATTTTTATCCATCTTATTTTTTACTCTTAGGCAATGCGGAATATCAGTCCCAGCACAGCAAATTCTCCAAAATGTCAGGTAGGCTCTTATCTGATGTTCTAGCATTTAAAAAAAAAAAAAAAAAGATATTAAATTAGGAAAGCGAGAAACTTGTGCTCCAGGGGCCTGTCCTCACTGACCGTTAGCCCAGGGTATAACACTTGAGCCATCTTCTTCCAAATATGTAACGTTACCATTGCCATTCCCAGAAAGTCTACACTGCCTGCTTCCTCCTGCTGCTTCCAGAGAGTCCTAGTGCTCATTTTGATTCCATGGAAGTCTTGCTCTATTACATATTGGATATGTATTATATCTTAGGTGTGCATCCTGTCAACCTTGGGGCATGCCTGATTTTCATTTGCCTAGCTTAAAATAGTATTTATAATGATTTATAGGAATTAACCATTTGAACAGTAACAAAATGGCACAGATGATCTCCTTGGGTAGACTAAGAAATCCTAAGAGAGTCAAAATGGTACTTTTAGAGGAAAAATTCTTCTCAGGGCATTCCAAAGGAAGAGTATCTCAATTACCAAAAGAGGAAGCGTCTGCTTGGGTCATGTTTTGGGTTTTTTATTGTTTATCAACTTTTCTCCCGGATGAACCCCAGAGATTACTGGTTGAGAGAACATCTTACTTAGATGGGGAGATTGTGGCTACTGTCCTAACTCAGACATTTATCTGATTTAAGGGAAGAATCTCAGTCTTGAAAACAGATTGTCTGTGCTCAGAGTTCAAAAGATTTAAAGGACTGAAGAGCTAGGAGGTCATTGCCCTTTTTCCAGGTGGGGAGAAGCAACCATGTGCTGCCTCGAGTGCTCCGGGGCTGTTCTGCACGGAGCTAAAGATGTATGTGTGTCACAATGGGCTGTGGAAGCAGGGGTTGGCACAAGTCCACTCATTTTGGATACCGATCGCGTGCGCGTCATAGTATCATGCTTATCAAGTCAGAGACAGTTCCTGTAGAGACCAGTTAACTTTGAGAGAAGAAAGACTCTACTCCTTATCTCGTAAATGCCTTCTTTAATTAAGAAATCAAGAAAGGGATAACTCACGGAAGTTGTCTGATAGAGTAGAGCATATCCTTGCTGTGAGAGCCACTATTACCACACAGGACTGAGAAGAGCCCATAGCATGGATCTTCAAAAAGTGAAGATATTTTCCCTTGCTTTTGCTCTGAAGTGCTTCTGAAAGAAGGTTTTTCTTTGTAATAAATGAAGTGGAAACTAATATAGGAGCAGAAATTAACTCAAATGAGATTTGGGTTCAAGCAAAAAGTCTTCTATGCCCGAAGTTGTTTCTTTTTTTTTCCCCTAATGAGATCTTAAACCGTAGATCTGTTAAATAAATACCTCAAGGTTTATTTCATACTTGAGTGCCAGTGTAAATGGTACTTCTTATTAAAATTATCGGGAATTCTTAGATACTTGTTTTTAGTCATAAAGTTTCAGAAAAGGTGAGACTTATAAATAACAAAATTTCTATTAAACTTACATGGTATTAAAATTATAGGCTTGATTCCTTTAGATTTATTTAAGCCAGAAAAGAAACCTGAAAGAGGTTCTTTAAAATCAACTTTGGAATATGTTAGATAATGAAATACTGATTTGCTACAGAAGTTTTTATTTGTCCATGTCTTTACCTGACAGTTGTGGGAATGACAATAAATGTTAAATTTGGAGTGGCTCAGAATACGCAGTATATGGTGGTGTTTTTGTCGGGCGAGCATCTGTGTTCTCACCTGTTTTCTTGATGGCTTTAAGGTGGATACCAGGAACTGTTTCACAAAGAAGGATCTTGTCTGAAGTGAAGATGGCTTTATGTAGGGTTGCCAGGGTAACAAGAAAGCCAGGAGGAGCTTTCCCATTCAAGGACCAGAGCATATAAAGGAATAATGGAGGAAAGGGGACAGATCCACTCAGTATTTGAGTGCCAGGCACTGCTCAAAGTTTCGTTTTACTTTTCTAATAGGAATTAGTGCACATGAGTTAGCAAGCAACATGAAATCAGTGCCATTACTCTATATCTGTAATTATATACTTCATACACTGTGGGATGTGGAAAGATACCAAACTTCAAAATGTTTATGAAAGTAGTCATTTCAAAAGCTATCTTCTTATTTTTTTCAAATAGGACCAACTGCACAGATGCGTAGTCAGGTTCTCTGGTCCTGTAAACAGACGTCAGTGTGGGCGAGGTTAATGCAGAGTTCTGGAAAATAAAAACAACTTAAAGGCATAAGTATATTTTAGTTAAAGGTAAAAATTATCCGCTTATTTTGTTAGAGTTTGTGTGCAGAATTTTGGAAAAACTTGTCTTTAGAGTACTTAAAATTTTTAATTTCATTTTGATTATTCATTACTTTTATGTTTCAAAAGCTATTTCTGTTCTTGGAAGAAACTTTTTGGAATTATAAATGTCATCTTTGCTCCTTGAGTTGAGCCTTTAACGCTCAATTTTCTAGCTGTATCTCTTTCTAGTAGATCAGTTACCCCTTGGTAAATTGGGAGACCCTTAGGGAGTGTTGGTTAGGGATGCATCACAGTTTTTGCTTCAAGGTCTTATGAAACAAAACAATTTGAAGAAGGCAGCACCACTGGGAGGGGGACCGTTTTTACCTTCTTGTGCCTGAGAATGTGGCTCCCCAGTACAGATGAGATGAAGTGAGATTGTGCTTCGACAGCCTGGCGTCCCCATTCCCTCCCCAGGCTATGGCCTCCTCGCTCTCTCCTTTCTTCTCTGGCTGTGAGCCCTCTTCTGCCCTGTCGCCCTGATTCTGCTCGTGTTTCCCTCTCCGCCCATTAAGATTGTCTAGGGCCTAGGGCGAAACCCATCCTCATTGCCCTTCTCAGGATTCCTGATACAACTTCAAGCATAGAAACAAGACTGCTGTGTCTGGATATCTTCATTTCTGAGCAAATAATTGCTTCAATCTTCATAAAATTATAGCTGCAAACATTTTGCAGCGAATGAGTACTGTATAGTTGCCGTTCCTAATGTGTAGTAATAAATACACGCTAGGATCAGTCACTGGTTCAGTGAGGGATAAAACCCGTTATATTCAGGTGGAGGGCCCTAGACCCCACACTGTTAGCCTGCACTGGTGAAGAGGGTCAGATGTCCATAGTTTGGGCCAATTGGAGCAAAATAACACCACTGTTCAGAGCCACATGAAAACAATGGCCATCAAGCTTATTTTCCCTGAATTTAGTAACAGTAAAGAATTTGACTTTTTGTTCCTCCAAGTTGTCTTTCCTGTTAGCAGACACTAGGAAAGCTGTTTCAGAGTCCAGTTAACATTTCTCAAGATTATCTCTCCTCTTTTTGAAGTCCTAATATTGAATAAAACATAATTTCATTTAAGTGTTTTCTCATTAATCTTTCATACTTTATTTTGGATAGGCACATTGGAAACTCTGTATAAACCCCACACTTGCAAACTCTGATTATCTCATTTGTTTTACTCATTAAGATAATGTTCTATAATTTGAAGAACATTAAAATAATGTTTATTTACTTTAATTGACATTATAATTAACAAAAATTACAGAAGACCTAATTCTGTGAGAAGGAATTTTGAATCCCAGAGTAGTGCTGGAAACAGCAAACAGTGAGTCTGTTTTGGAGATCACCTTTCAGAGTCTAGTGTCATAATAGTCCCCAGGTCCAGGGACACACACAATTTTTTTTTTTTTTTTTTTTAGTCAAAGATATTGTGAAGTTGAAGATGATTTAGTAAAATGACACGCACATTAAAAAACAAAAAGCAGGGCAGCCCCGTGGCTCAGCGGTTTAGCTCTGCCTTCAGCCCAGGGCATGATCCTGGAGACCCCGATCGAGTCCCACATCAGGATCCTTGCGTGGAGCCTGTTCTCCCTCTGCCTATGTCTCTGCCTCTCTCTCTCATTCTGTGTCTCTCATGAATTAATAAATAAAATCTTTTTTAAAAAAACATTCTAAACATCGACTAAATGTTTTTAATTGCTGGAGACATAATGAAATATGCTATGGCTGTTGGAAGCAGTGTTGGAAAGCAGGGCATGATGAGGCCTGTCTTGAACAGCTGGAAGAAATGGCTTTTTTTCTCTACTCTTTTTAAAATTGTAGTGTACACTGCTATCACTGAGACAAACTATTATAAGTTGTGTATTTTTAGAGTTACTCTCCATTTCTAAATTTGGATTTCTAGTTCACTAAACTAAACTTCCTTAAGCAAATCAATGACCCAGAGAAAAACAAACCAACGTGCACTTCTGTGCCATGTGTCACCCTAAAATGGAAGCACAGTTTCATAGCTTAGTGCTTCCTAAAGACAAAATTGCTTTAAGAAAGGCTTGAAAGTTGACATTGTGTTTTATAGAATTTTCTATAAATTGGAACCCTAACTTTTCACCTACCACGATTATTTTGAGATTCATTAATGTTCTTTCATTTTTCCGTTGTCCTAAATGTTTCCAGACTGCCGACCACTTCTACCACTTTTCTCCTTATTTTTCTAAATAATGTGAACCAAAGTACTGATTTTATATGAGGCCAAAATACTTTAATGATCAGATATGTATTACCTTAAAGTGTTTTTTTTGACCCTGTGGGAAATGATGCTGCTATTTAAGAAAGAGGAGCGGAAAATACAAAGGACAGACCAGTGGCTCGTGGCTGGATCCCGAGCCCATGAAAGTCCACTGTATACACAGGCAAGCTGTGTTTTCTCTTACAAACCACCCTGGAAAGTTCCCTTTGGACCATGCCAGGACCGTCTCTTTTACAGATGGCTGTGGCTCCAAATGTATCCCAGATGAGCTAAGATTTACAAGATCAATGGGAGAAGCTGCCACATTTTTGTATTATTACAGAAGAATATGAGCTAAAAATACTTGCTTCATTTAGAAAAAGTCAAATACTCTAAAAGAATTCTTTGACCTTTGAAATACAGAAGCATGAAAAAAAAAAAAAGAAATACAGAAGCATGATTAAATTTTGGCCAAATTTCCTATAACTTCTTCATTCTTGAAAATCTGTCAAACTATTTATTCTACCTTTAGGGGAAAAGAGAAGCTTAACAAATTTGTATTTTTAGCTTAATATTCTAATTTTAGGCATTTTTTTTTTTCAGAGTAAAAAAACTCCTTAGAGATAGACATAACTTTCAACATGAACCATTTCAACTGAAATCCGTTTTTACAGATGATCCAGTTATGTCCCAAAGCTTGTTTTTGAAACAGCTATGCCAGATTTACCCAATTACAAAGTAATGTCCATATTCGTCCAAACTGTGTTTTCCTAAAGCTACTTTATCACACTAGAGTAGACTTATCCTGTATAATAGGTTTATATGTGTGTGTGTGTATATATATATATATACATATATGTATATATACATACATATATATATATATTTAAAACTAGTATAATGGAGAAAATTTCTATGAAATGTATTTTTTAAATAATTTTTTAAAATTATGTAACCAGATATTTAAAAATTCAGATTATGTAACTTCATTTCATGCTTATCCATATTATAATTATTTTTCTCTAAAGTCACTAGCAAAAGGTCTATACAGCTCTGAAGCAAATTTTCAGTATTCTACTTCTAAAATTCTTAATTTTATGTAAGTGTGTTCACTCTCACATGTCAGTTCTTGGCTACGGATGCAGGACGTGTGAAGCTTCCTGTCAGTGAAAGCTGTGATTTCACTTGTGCTCCCCATGTTCTTCTTTCCTCTGGGATCTGATACAGGAAGTTGGGGAATAGGATGCTGCCACAGATTTCTCCTCCTTAGAACTGTGTGTGTGGCACACGTAGGTGTGCTTGTGTGAAGAGAGCAGTGGGGGTTGATATGTTCATTCGAGCTCCAGTCATCAGTCAAGAGGGGAGGTAAGCTGGTCTGTGGTCCTGCCCATCAGTGCGTAGTTCTCTGTCTCTTGACCATTTGTTTCAAATGTCAACAAAATTCTCTCATCTTCTTTGTTGAACCCAGTGAAATAAATTACATTAACAAGAAATGAAAATATTAAGAATTAATGACTTGGGGAAGTGGCTATCAAGTCTACTTTCAGCAATTTTGCTTCAGCAAATACTGAGCTATGTTAAGAATACCCATTTTTGTATAGTAGGTGTACAAGTTAGTATACCTCAGTAAAACTGTTGAGAAATCACGGAGGGGGTCTCATCAGTCCTGTTCTATTTGCTAGAAGTTTGGAAACTGAGCTGAATATTCGTACCTTGATATGGCTCCTACCATCTATATATATAGTGACATTATACTTGTGTTCGTGCCAGATTCGTCCCTATTTGGTTGATGATGCCATCAGCCTCCTCTTACCACCTGTAAAAGTAAAATGGTTTTTTCTCTTTGGTTCTTTCAGGCCCACTTTAGACGAGTCTTAGATGGGCCTTAGATCAGATACAGACTTCATTTTGTGGTCCTTGAGCATCTCCTTAGGCATGTCTCCAAAGTAGCTTCCTTTGTGAATATGCATAGTTGGTTCTGCACCGCCTGCTGGCAGTAGAAACTCAGCTGTCAGACACAGCGACAAATAGAAATTCGGCAGCTTCAAACAAGCAAAGTGGCAAAATCCAAAGTACCACAGGACAGTTAGCTTTCACTTCAAAAAACAATCACAAAAAGTAGGAATTTTATCAAAAAGAGTAAAATAAAAATTTATAAAAACATTGTGAAAATAGTTTATCAGTTTAATAATGACTTACTGCTTAATGTCCTGTCTCGTGCTTGCTACGTAGAAGCAGGTGTGCCTTTGATAGTGGAACACGAATGAGGCTTTTTTAAGGAATCTGCAGGCACTCCCATTGTTTGGAAGATCTGCAGCTGCCTGTTCATCTAGAGCCTATGGTTTTATTCATTTTCAAGTCTATTTCTGATTGTATCCTCATGTTTTAATAGCAGCATAACTTCTTCAGAGCATTAGAAGTTACTGTTTTATGCTCCAGAACTGTCCATTCATTCATTCAATGTGCCCTTAAGAGACAGAGAAGAAATAATTACAATAATGCATAGTAAGTGCTAAGAACATGTTCCATATATGCCCAAGACTGTTAAACCATCACTTCTAATCAAATCCGAAGGTGGAGATGAGATCGTCATGGAGAGTCATCTGGGGAAAGGAATGGGGTCTTAATAGGGAAGAAAGAAAGGGGTTCTAGTCAAAAAGCACATATGGAAGGACATGGCATTGAGGTCCTGCTATAGCCTCACAGGGAGTGCAGGGCACTGCTCTACGGTACTTATCACTTTGCAGGAGGAGATGGGAGGATGGAGAGCAGATAGATGACCTAGGTCCCCAGAAGCCACTAGGAGAGTAGGTTGCTCATTAGCAGGAAGAGGAGTTACACAGACCCGTGGGACTGAATGATCCTGTGGGGAGGTGGGGATGGCAAGAGAACCAGAAAGCCAGACTCCATGATGTCTACAGTGTTCTCACTTCAATGGGAGAGAGGTGGGAATGGACTCGAAAGCGTGTGCCAGATGCTGGGTGGTGACCATGAGAGTGTGAGAAAACGGTGACCAAAGGACAAAAAAAAAAATTAGAGTGGTACAAAGGCCCATTCGAGGCCAAAGACCATTAATTTATAATAGTCTGAGTAGCTGTTTGATTTTTCTCTAGCATTTCTTAGCAGTCTCAGTATAGAAATGAAGTAAGCACGCTTTTAACATTCATTCAGGGCAGCAATTTGCTCTGTTGAGATGAAATTATGTGTGTATTTCAGGATGTGAAAGGGGCCTATTATGTGTATTTTACATGATTGGCTCAGAATTCAAGCTCATGGGGAAGGAGAAAAAGAACCAGGAATTGGCCCATGAAGGAAACAGAAATCAAAACCATAACCAGGGCACCTGGGTGGCTCAGGTCATGATCTTGGGGTCCTGGGATGGAGCCTGGTGTCCAGGCTCCCTGCGCAGAGAGTCTGCTTCTTCCTCTGCCTTTCCATTTTCCTCCTCATACTCAATCTCTCTCAAATAAATAAAATCCTATAAAAGAAACCCATGATGAGATACCACCTGTCAGAATGGCCCAAATCAACAACACAGGAAACAGCAGGGGTCAGCGAGAATTTGAAGAAAGAGGAACCTTCATGCACTGTTGGTGGGAATGCAAACTGGTGCAGCCACTCTGGAGAATAGTATGGAGGTTCCTCAGAAAGCTAAATATAAAAATACCCTATAATCTATCTTCCAATTCCACCTCTGGGTATTTCTCTGAAAACAACAACAACAACAACAAAAACCACTAATTCAAAAAGATACATGCACCCCTCTGTTCACTGCAGCATTTTGTACAATAACAAAGTTGTGGAGCAAACCTCAGTGTCCATTCAGCTGTCAATCACTTAACCAACTTAAGCGTCCATCAACAATTGAGTCGATAAAGATGTGTATATCTTGCCATTTGTGACAACATGGATGAACATATAGGGCATTATGCCCAGTGAGATAAGTCAGAGAAAGGCAAATACTATGTGATCTTACTTCATAAGTGGAATTGAAGGAAAAAAAACAACCAAATTTACAGAAAATGAACAGATTGGTGGTTGCCAGGGGGTCAAAAGGTTCATACTTTATACAGCATGGTGACTATAGTTAATGATTATAATTATTAGCTATAGTTAATAATACTGCATAATAAGTACATATTTAAAAGTTGTTAAGAGAATAAATGTTAAAAATCTTCATTCGAAGAAAAGACTTTTTGTAACTCTGTGTTGTGATGGATGGTAGCTAGACAGAGGATTGCTATGGTCATTTCACAGCGTGTACTAATACCAAATCCTTGCATTGTATACTTAAAACTGATGCAATGTTGTATGTCACTTAAACCACTATTTTATTTTTTTAATGGGAAAAAAAGAGAGCCAGTCGACTGGAATCGTAAGAGATGAAGTAGAGTCCCTGAGGCTGGAGGGCAGATGGAGTGGGATTGAGGTCATGCAGGAGCTGGGTGGGAGGAGAAAGCAGGGTGAGTGTGTGCAAGAGTTCTTGGGGGTGAAATCGCTACACCCATTCCAGAGTTGCCGGAGATGCAGGACCCTCAGGGGTAGATTGTTCCATAAGCTTGATGCACTGATAGTGATTGTGGTGCACACGGTTCAGGGAGGTGACACGCCGGTCTTCATCCCAGGCAGGCCTGCAGACTTAAGTCCCATGGTCTCAGCCAAGCAAGCGGGTGATTCAGATAGGTGGAGGTGAAGGTCCTTGAGATCCAGGTGGTCGAGGAGCTGCCATGTGACCTAGTAATTAATCTGTAAATAACAAGCTCTAACAGCATGTCTTACAACTTTTGTACTATTGAAATGGTAATGAGCATAAATGGTATTTTAAGATAATTTGCAACTACAGTAGGATATGAAAACGCTGTCCATGGATGCAAAGTAAGAGGATGACAAATACAAGTGTTGTCATCTGTGTTTGAAGAGAATGCTGAATTTCAGTTACAAGTTAGTAAAAATAAAAGTGAATTTTCTTCACCCAAATTCATAGACCCTCTGCATTCTGTCATGATCCTCCAGTTAAGAAACCCCAGTGTAAAGGACGGTGTATTCAGCAGGCCTAAAGCTGAGTGAAAAGCAGTGTTTTCTGCACGAGGCGGAATTGATGGTTTAGGAGTCGGGGTGCCTCAGGTGTGCCTTCCTGAACAGCCAGGCAGTGTCCTTAGCAATAAAAAGCCACATTTCTAGTCAAATCAGAAAAGCCAAGGGAGAAGGGAGCCTGTGCTCCCACAAACAAGAGGTTAATGGGAGTGTGAGAGGCACGGCAGGAGCTGTTGGGGTGCCTGGGTGGATGAGAAAGGTGAGCGAGGACAATGTCAGGATGGCCGGATGAGGTGATGTAGCTTCCAGGTCCTGGACACATTTGAGACTGAGGTCTGGGCCATTGGGACAGGCCCTTTAGAGCCATTTGGGTGGTAGTGACCCATGGTCTTTGCTGAGCAATCCAGGTAGAGTCCTGCTGAGGATACGTTGGATGGCTCTGAGCACAGCTGGGGATGGAGGAGTGTGAGGTCAGGTGCAGACACCGGACAGCCAGGGGCACTGGTGTGGTTATCGCTTATCACCTGGTGTGGTTTTTCCGACTTTGCCTTGACTCCTTGGTGCCGAACAAAAAATCAGCTGAGGGTTGGTGAGTAGAGAGAAACTATAAGAGGCATTCTTTTTTGAAAGACCACACTTCCCATCCTTTCCCATAGGACAGGTTTGGGAGGGTCTGCCAAAGTAAGAGAAATAACAAAATGAATTTAGGGAATCCTGTGTATCTGTTCAGGGGTTTGTAAGACAAGATAGACTTTGAATTTATGTGACTTAAGTGCAAAAGAACTTGGTGTTTCTGACCGGGTAACCTATTAGTTTTGACCAGAGTTTAACACCTGAACTCTGTACCTGGCACGGTCATGTGCATTTTATTTCTTTAAATTGAATGAAGAGTTTGTTAGCAGTAGACTGACCATGTTGCTGTTTGTTTTTTCTAGGAACTAGCTCTTCGTAGCCAGTTACCAACACTGGAGCAGGATGGCGGGACTCCCAATCCAGTGCCTTCCCCCGGGATGTCTCAGGAACTGAGGACGATGACGACCAGTGGCTCGGATCCCTTTCTCAACAGGTGGGTGAGAGCTGCTTGTGGCTTTCACGGGCGTCCCCTTGGGGCTGGTCCTGACCCCATGAGTAAGTAAGTACCCTTGGGGGCCAGGCACTGCACTGTGAATGACCCTCACCCATGACAAACCCTGTGAAGCTCCAGCATTCGAAGCTGGCTCCTGTGGGAGGACCTGGGCCATGGGGACTTATGGGGGACTTGTTCCCAGTCATGTGTTTGCTTCTGCCTGCGCTGTGAAGCAGCGCAGTGATGTAATGTGGCAGAGTCGTGAAGGAAGGCATGCAAGGGGGTCGTCCTCTGGAGCAGCCCCAGTGATGTGGGACCTGGTCTTCCTGCAGCAGCTCCTGAAGGCCACATGTTTTTAAGGACTGTAGCTTAAGGACGTGAAATGTACGGTGGTGCCTCCTGTAGACACACTGCACAACAGGCAGGGGCTTGCAGGTACTCTTCAGTGGCCTCATGGAGCTGTGGTGAAAGCTGCTCACCCACAGGTCCTACTCCTAGGTTTGATGACCATTCATCCGTTTAGGTTGTAAAATGTTCATGGAGTTTCAGTTTGTTAACATATGGAACAAATACTTTCTTGTCTGTACTTTTTGGTTTTCGGATTTTTTTTAACTAGTTTTAAACAATGCACCTTTAAAAACATTTAAAGGTCCTTTGGTTTAGGAAAGCTGTTCTCTTACGCTTTCAGTTCTCAGAAGATGAATTGCAAACTTCATGATCTTAGAAAAACAAAATTTTGGGACACCTGGGTGGCTCAGCAGTTAAGCACCTGCCTTCGGCCCAGGGCGTGATCCTGGAGTCCCAGGATCGAGTCCCACGTCAGCCTCCCTACATGGAGCCTGCTTCTCTCTCTATGTCTGTGCCTCTCTCTCTCTCTCTTTCTCTCTCTCTCTCTCATGAATAAATAAATAAAATCTTAAACAAAAAAAAAGAAATTTCTTTTATCCTACCAAGACATGCAGTCCAGTCCAGTAGAATTTCCATTTGCTCAGTCTTAGACTTGGGGTTGGGGGCCTGGTTTTTTAGGTTTGATCTTGAAGACTGTCTAAGATGTGTTCGGAGTTTGTGGTTCTGCCAAACCTGAGTGTATGTACACGAGGCTCTGAACATAGACAACAGTGAATCAGGAAAGGTCAGAGCCACATGACTTTTCCCCCCCACAAGGAAGCTTTCAGCTTGGTGTGATTGCAATGTCCATCTTGTTGGGCCTCGTGTGGCCCGAGGGTAGAGGCAGACTATAGAACGTGGATATAGGCTGGGCATCCTTTGTGCAAATTCTTCCTGAGAATGTCTCATGAACACTAGGCTGTAGTTTGAGATTCTGTCTCTTGGTAAAGGTCACTGGGTGTCAGGTGATCGGCATTACTAGGACCAAGGGCAGAATCCTTTTTCCAGGCTGTATGGTACTCCCTGTCCTAAACCCTCATCTGACGTTCCATTTCTCTCTTGGATTCAAGCATATCCTGGAGACTTCACACTGACCACCAGGTTGACTCTCAGCCCTGGCACAGAGTCCCCCTGCCCCCCAGAATCCCAAGATCCTGCTTTCCCATGCTCCTTCTTTGTTCTCAAAGCACTTTGCTCACATAGCGCCTGAGTATAGTTCATTAACACACATGTTCATCTGTCTCCTCGACATTATGAGTCTCTCAGAAACCATCATCTGTAGGTTTTTGTAGTTGTCTCTCTGTCCTCAGAGCCTGAGGACATGCCTGCTCTGTGTGTTTGTGGGAGGCATGGGCCGGGGCCCTGGGCAGAGAAGCAGCCCATGCTTGTCTCGTGGCTCCAAAAGAGTCCCGCACAACCATGTGAGCTCAGCCTCCCCACAGCAGCGTCTCCGGTGTCCGTCTGTGCTCTACTCTTCACAGCAGGAGTGCAGTGTGACCAGGCCCCTTTCCCAGATCCAGGCAGGATGGAACACAGTGGTACGGTGGACAAATGGTCTTAGAGGCAAATTTGTGTTTTCTTGGGTCTTTGTGAGGCTTTTGACTCTTGCCAAAATCTGGCAGATTTTAGAGTAATCCATGGTTTCAATATACACAGTGAGGGGAGGGAGGACAGGGTAGCTCCTTTGGGTAATTAGGGAAGAAATTTGGGGGACTGAGTTTTCAACCTTGAGCAACTGTTACAGCTTATTTCTAAGGAAAGCTTAGCTGTTTTTGTTTTTTAACAAAACAAAAGCTATGTGAGCTAAATAGTTACCTAAGTTTCCAGGCTTGGGGGAAAGTTAAAGTTCACATCCTCGTCGGAGACCATCAAAAGTACCAGTCACCTTTATTTGCTGTACAATTTTCTAGAATTAGCAGAACTCCAAATCCTGTAGTCACGCCGGCTGCTGTCTGTGTGGCACTGGCTCAGGCACATGTTCTGTGTCTGTGGATTGAGGGGATATTGACCACACATGTGTAACCATTTAGCCTCAAGTTAAAATCCATCTTCACTCGTACTTTTCTGTTTTTCCTGAAGGTGTATACCTTAGAATTGTTGGCATGGTTGGAGTTTTATTTATTTTTAAGATTTTATTTATTCATGAGGCGCAGAGACACAGGCAGAGGGAGAAGCAGACTCCATGCAGAGAGCCTGACGTGGGACTCGATCCGGGGTCTCCAGGATCATGCCCTGGGCTGAAGGCGGCGCTAAACCACTGAGCCACCTGACCTGCCCAATGCTTGGGGTTTTAAATCTCTTTCTTAGCTGGAACTCTCAGGACTGCTGTGTCATGCTAAATAAAGTGTTTGGGGTCTTTCCCCCTAAACAGAAGAAGCAAGAAGGCAAAGCTGGGGGAGGTTTGTTTTTTTTGTTTGTTTTTTTTTTTTTTTTTTTTATTGGAGCTTTATTTTAGAGCATGCACACAGGTTGGGTGGGGGGTGATCTGGAGCAGACACCTCACTGAGCGCAGAGCCTGCCACAGGGCTCATCCTGCAACCCTGAGGTCACGACCTGCAACCTAATTGCCTGAGGCCCCCAGCCTCCCTGAGGGGAGTTGTTACCTTCTCAGTGGTGACCCCTCCCTTTTGGCCCAGTTCAGAAAGGCCTTGTGGGTTTGTATTGGGTTGATTTTTCCTTGGCTTGAGCTCTGTATACAAGGGGCTGCATCCCTTGTCCCCTGCAGCCTGTGTGGACCCACTGGGGAGATGATAGAAGCCAGATTCAGATGGCATGACAGGACAGCACACAGAGAATTTTCTGTTCTCAAGGAAGGCTGCGAGCCTCTCTTCTCTGCTTTCCTTGCCACCAGCCCCAGACTCGTGGGAGAGCTATGCCTGCCTCAGGGTAAACGTGTCACATCCCACCATGGGTCCCTCGTGAGCCCCGGGGACTGGGTGATGCTTGCTCCACATACTATAGGCAGGAGTCTCACTGACCCTCCTAGAGAATCGTGTTCACCTTTACATTGGAATCATTTAAAATGTTGGTGTAGGTCTTGAATTCTCCTGTTTTGTAGTGGCACCTACCACTCCCGGGATGAAAGCACAGACAGTGGGCTGAGCATGAGCAGCTACAGCGTCCCTCGAACCCCAGATGACTTCCTGAACAGTGTTGACGAGATGGACACAGGTAGGTGTCCTCCACGTGTCTTGGCGGTCGGCCTCAGTGACCACCATTGTTTCTCCAGGTTGGGGGTGGGGGTGGTCACAGGTCTATGAGCAAAGGTTATTGAGAAGAAAACCAGTCACAACCCTGCAAACTTCCACTCCCTTTGAGCCTGCTTTGTTTCTTCATGGCCATTTGTAACTGATATGTGTTCTGTTTTCCCACATAGACGGCATGGCTCTCTGAACAGAACTGATGGCAGAACTTATTTTAGCACTTCCCATACTAAGCCATATGGCAGGGCAGCGGATGGCCCTCACGGAGATCCATATGGATTCAGTGTCTGCCTCCATCTCCCCCAAGGGCTTAAGGTCTCAGGAAAGCAGGCGGAGAAGGCTGCCTGGTTGTAGCAAGAGCTGAGCAGGGCAGGGTGGGGGCTATCTCCTCCCGTGGCTCACCAGGTGACCCCTGACCGCCCTGTGCTCGGGTCTGAACCCGCAGGGCCAGAGTGACTCTCCCGCTGGCCACCTCTTTGGCCGACAGCTCCTCAGAGTGTTTGGCGCATCTTTTCTGCCTGTACTCATCCTGCTTGTGGCCTTGGTGTGTCCTCCAGTGCTCACCACCCCTCCTCTTCATTTCCCTGAATCTGAGATCACCATATTCCGGTGCCTCTGAGACTGTCTCTTGCCCATCATGCTTTTTTCCTTGTCCTCTCCCCAACGTCTCCATTCTCCAGAACCCTGGAGCTCTCAGTGGGCAGTGTCCATGTTCCTGGAAGCTCTAAGGAATGTTAACGTCATGTTCAAGAAAGGCTTCCAGGCCAGATAAACCAGGCACCTCTAGAAGGAAAGCTAGAGAGATTCTGTATATACAAGGACTCAGGAAACTGGTTTGCCATTAGGAGTGTGACTTTCCCAGAGCAGAAGGCAGTTTTCATCTAGTCCTTTTTCCTTCTTTTACAGTTCCCCCGTGTGCCAGGTAAAGAAAGAGGCATCTGTGAGCATCATTTCTATATTTTATCTACCATATAGTTTGACCTGGAGAGTCTGCAGTGACACTCTTGTGTGGCATTCTTGTTCTCTCTCCCTTGCTGTCCATAAGTTTTTGAGGGATTTTTATTTTTTCTTGTGAGGCCTTTTGGTGCTGAGCACTTAGTAATAAAACATTGAGCTGTTGCTTCAGCATCTGTGCACATGTTAAAACAGAAGTAAACTTGGTATTTTGTTTTCTGCGAGCTGTTTAACCTAAAGTAAACTGTGGGAGTTGGCGCAGGAGGTCGGTCTCCATTCATTTCTGGATGCTCACCTAATGGAGCTCTGATGTCTGCTTTTCTCCATCCCAACTAGGTGATACTATCAACCAAAGCACCCTGCCCTCCCAGCAGAACCGTTTCCCAGACTACCTAGAAGCCATTCCTGGGACAAATGTGGACCTCGGAACGCTGGAGGGAGATGGGATGAACATAGAAGGAGAGGAGTTGATGCCAAGTCTGCAGGAAGCTCTGAGCTCTGACATCCTTAACGACATGGAGTCCGTGCTGGCTGCCACCAAGCTGGATAAAGAAAGCTTTCTCACATGGTTATAGAGCCCTCAGGTAGACCGAATTCCAAATCTGTGAAGGATCTAAGGAGATGAGACGTGTATGCTCGAAATTTCCAAGTAAGCCAGTCGTAGTCTTCTGGCTGACACCGAAAAAGATGAACAGACGTCCAGCAAGATTCTTTCATCCACTATTTTGCTCTTCGTGTCCATTGCTGCTGTTAATATGTTGCTGACCTCTTTCATAGTTGGCTCTAAAGAATCAAAAAAAAAAAAAAAAAAAAAAAAACTTTTTTTTGTTTCTTTTGCTATTATAACTACTGTTCGTTTTGGGGGCTGGGGGAAGTGAGCCTGTTTGGATGATGGATGCCATTCCTTTTGCCCAGTTAGGTGTTGACCGATCATTTTAACTAAATCCTCAGACTTGGAAGTCAAATGCTTCATGTCACAGCGTTTAGTTTGTTCAGGCAATTGTTTCTTCAGCTGCCTTTGGCCAGTGGAGAAACATGACTTACTGGTCTGCCAAGCCAAAAATGTTGTATGGATGTTGAGTCCTTAATGCTGATGTGATGAGCTAGCTGAAACCAAGGCTGAAGACTGTTCTGCTTTCCCTCACACTGCTAGCATTAGTCACAGAGTGACCTTGATTTTATTTTAGGAGCTTCTGAGGCATGAGACAGTTTCCATAGAAATATATTAATTATTGCCACATACTGTAGTATAGGTTTTGGTGGGTTTTATTGTGGGTTTGGTTTTTTTTGTTCGTTTTATTTTGTTTTGATTGGTTGGGTTGTGCTTTTTTTTGTTTTTGTTTTTCCCCCAGAACCGAGACAAATTACCATAGTAGCCAATCTGTTTATAGTTGTTGCTTGGTGCAGTTATTGTAGTTCCTTTGGTAAAATCTACATTTCCTAATTTTTTACCATCTTATTTAAATCTTGATTATCTGCTCTCTCTATATATATACCCACACACACACTTATAAGGTTTATAATAGTGTGATAGCAGAATGTATCTTTTTTTAAGGTTTCCATACTTTCCAATTTATTTTAAAATGGTAGTTTTGAATGTATGTATTTAGAATATGTGACTAGTAGTTTATATCTCACGGTAGTGTAAATCTGATTGAGACAGTCTGCAGACATTAGAGGTAGTTATTCTAGAAAGCATAGTGTCTGGAGGAGTACTATATGCACTCTGGGCACACAATATTGTCTGATGAATTTGAAAGAAGCAAACAAGATACAGCTTTATTTTCCCTTGACACTCCCATGGACTAATTTTGAACCTTGTTGGGAAATCACTAAGTAGGTTCATAACATACATGGAGACTTGCTCCTACTTCTGTATGCCGAGAATTGACCCTGGAAGTATATATAGAATACTGCCGAGGGTATAAGTTAGCTGGTAAAGTGATCAGATTAATTAATGTATATCAGTAGTTGAGTTTAGCAAAGAAATAGAGATAATCATGATTATACTTTTATTTTTACAGGAAGAGATATAACTAGAGTATGTGTCTACAGGAGTAATAATAATGGTTTCCAAAGAGTATTTTTTAAAGGAACAAAATGAGCATGAATCAACTCTTCAGTATAAGCTATGACGGTAATAGTTGGTTGTGAATTATAGTGGCACCAGCTAGCACCTCTGTGATTAAGGGTCTTTCAATATTCTAGAATAAGTCCTTATTTTCAAGGGTTTATAACCGAAGAATCATTTTTCCTAGCTAACACTGCTATGGAAAGTCTCATCTTGCTTCGGAAGATAGATTAAATCTAAGTATTTTGACCCTTCAGTTAGAGGAGTGTGAAAGTTGGGAGTGAGAAGTTTTATATTAAGTACTTTGAGTGCTCAAAAAATGCAATCACTGTTCTATATAATGAATTCATAGGTCAATCATTCGTAATCATTGACTAAAGCTTTTTATTAAGAAAACAGCAGAAAGATTATCTTGAAATTAAGTCTGAGGGGAAATGGCCACTGTGCAGATTTTTTTTTTATAAGCAATAATGAAATTCTACCTAGAATGCATAAGTGAGGGTATGAATGAGACAGCATGTTGTTCTTTTCTCACATGCTGAAAGTCAAAGCTACTTGGAAGGAGTGCTTACGTGTGCCAATAAGCCACAAATAAGATCACATCTTACACGTCAGCAGTAGCTTTAGATCAGGGCAAGGGTGGGGACGTGGGAGGGATCGCGAGAGACTAGGGGGACCTTGATAGAGAACCTGATACGTGTCTTTTTCTTCTGTTGTCACAAAAGGCAGTTGTTCCTAAAAGTTCAGTCACTTGAGTTACACCTGCGTCCGCTGTGGCCCCTGGCGCTGACTGAAGGGCGCCTGAAAGTCCTTCCTCTTTCTGAATCTGAATCACAGCCTTGATTTGGTCTCTCTTGTTCTGTGTCCTTGTTCTGATGTCAAAGTGTTTAATGCCTTCTGGGTTGTACTGGGTAGTGTTGGGATAAGATTTTAACTGGGTATTCTTGAATTGCTTTTACAATAAACCAATTTTATAATCTTTAAATTTATCAGCTTTTTACATTTTGTGTTCTCTTAGTTAGGGCTTCTTAGATGTACTTATTGATAGAGCACGCTGATTTGGAGTTTCAGTTTTTCCACAGCACTACTTGTGGTAATAAGTATTTTCTAAATATAGTGCCTTTTCTAGGAAAGGAAAAAAGGACATTAAGGAAGTGACTTTTATATACAAGTAATGTTGTTTTAAGTATTCATATTAAGTAGATGCATCCTATAGGGAGCTTGGCAGAAACACTGAAGAATAACTAAAATTAACTGTAATTCATAATTCATACCAGTCAGTGTTGAAACTCATGACACAGAGGGGGAGACAGTACCCAGGGTTAACAGCTTCGTGGCTTTTGCACATCTGAGAACTGGGGCTTGGATGAGCTTTATCTTTGGCAAGCATATTTTTATAAGGATTGTGGGTGTGCCTATTTTAACAGTTGTTTTCTGTATCATGAAAAGTATTCTCCACAATTTAAATGTTTTTATATTAGAGAACTCTTTAATGCACATTTGTCAGAACTATATACACAGTACCCGTATTACCTTTTTATGTCTTGTTTTAGCTGTAAGCATGCTGGTATGTTAGGTACTTACATAAACTGTTACATTACTTTTTCTTTTGTAATCCCTGTTTGTGTGTTTATGTGGCTCAAATATATTCTTTCTTTAAGCTCCTCTATGTTGTTTTTAACAATTAATATACGTAAAACATTTTTGGCTTCTTAATGGTCTTCTAATAGAACAATTAAAGGACACAGAAATGAAAGGTGACTGTACTAGTAACTGGTACACCAGTTCACACATGATTAGCTTGGCATCTGGAAGCTGGATGGAATTCTTTGAATGTGATACTTTGTGTTCTTCAGGTAGACTGTCCCCATCAACGACCAAGTGTCAGCAGAAATGTGCCTCCTTCATTCTGAAATGACCTCATGACAGATAACAGCACAGAAGAAACTGACCGGGGCTTCACAGTCTTTCAAAATAGCCTTTGGCTTTATTTCTCCAAAATACTTTCTCATGATCTCCAAAATATAACACATTAGTGAAATAGTTATTGTTTTACAAATAAAAGCATTCACAAATTTAGGTGGTGGTAGGTCCTGAACTTTGAATAGAAGACTTGTCTTTGACAGTGGTTTTTTTTCTGTGCTTGCATGTATAATCATTGACACATCAATTTTATTGAGGGAAATCTGAAAACTTAATATTTTGTTACATGTAATTTCTTTGCAGTAGAAGAACACTAATTTTGTGGCACTTGAAATCGATCATTTCTCTTGTCCAGGATGCAGTGATTGTACCTCGTATGGATGGCCTGATGTCCCGTGGTGGGAGGCCACCCTCATCCTGCTCCCATGGGTCAGAACTGTATCACCTTGAAATAACCAGTTCAGTTAGTGATATTCAGCAGAATACTCACAAGAATTCTATTAATCTGAAAGTGGGGTGCATCCCTCCAGAGAGAAGGCTGTGCATCCTGAATGTTGAGGAAGTGTTGGTCAAATTACTTAGAACCTGATACACTCACTTTTTTTTTTTTTTTTGAAAGATCAAAACTAAAATAAAACAGCACAGTGAATGAATAAATGAATTGCTGAGCTGGGATAAACAGAGAAATGGTTCACCGGAGACCGAGAAAAAATAGTAAACCCACATAGTAGTTTGGGGAGTGGCCAGTAGACCTCAGAAGTCTGTGTCATGCCCCTGCCATGGTCTTATCTACTGGGTTTGTAGAAGAGTGCCCCCCACCCTGCACCCCATCATGTTTTCTTCCCTTCTATGCGAGCAACCAGCTGCCCCTGGGCCTGGCAACTACAAACTATATTAGATTTATAGTCAATTCTGTTAAATCTGGCTGTGCTTCTGGGTGCCTCCTGGGGCTCTGCATACAGTTGCCGTGGAAATGGGCCGCATCTCTGGCGGGACCCGCCAGGTCCTCCTGTTCCCACTTGAAACTGTTGGCATTGAGTTACTGTTTCTCAATTATCAGAGAAACTTGATAAACTGGCTTTTTTGATGAAGAATCTACTGAATTAGCATACGGTTCTGTGACATCTGCTATTGTAGTTTTCCATTCACACGCGGGATGTTTTTGCCATGTTTCTGGATATAGAAAACTCCACGTGAAATTGTTAACTTCTTAAGGATAAACCCAGCTGTCAGCTGGCAGACTTCATACTGAGGGAAGCAGGTGCAGAATCAAGGCGTGAGCAAAAGTGCACAATACTGAGAAGATGTTCTGAATTCTAAAATCTGCCGTATTTTAACAGAAAACAAACTTCTGAACTAGGAGACCTGACATCCGAGCTGCTAGGACCTGCAGAAGTTTAAAACAGCAACAAGAAAACCAAAAAGTGGGAAAAGGATAAAACCGGTCTCTGCTACTTAATGTTTGGAGATAAGAGGAGCAAAGAGCCTAGGTTGCAAGATCCCTCACCAGCTAATCTGGTGCCTAGGATGGTTTTTCCAAAAAGGGGGAAACTTAAATACTAGTTATTGTGACTTTGTGAAATTGATATTAGTTAATACGCAAAGTGAGTGAGTGGACTTGATTCTTAGTAAAAGTAGCTTCTTGAAGAAGCAGGAAATAGGATCTGAAGCAGGAGGATGGCCTTAGTGGGCGCGGTGGGCCAGAGCGCTAACCTCTTAGAAGATGCACCTCACCGCGTCTATCCTACAGGTGTTCTGGGAGGAGGAGTCCCATGACCCTCACAGCATCCATGTAGAGCAGTGTGAGGTGGGCATTGCCCGCGGGGTGTGCCATTGCTCATGGGATGCTAGAGAGCACACACCACTGTCCTCTGAAGGCCATGCGCAGTTACTGCCCACATCTTGGGTTGTGGTGCATTTGCACAAGGTGGACACGATGATCCGGCCCACTGAAGCAAGTGTTTTTTCAAAGCTGTGGGTTAAGTGGCAAGATATGAGGAGGCCCTTGCTGTGTCTCAGGACCACCTACACAAGTGCATTTCCCATCAATGAGCCTCACAGCGGGGCATAGGTAAACACCTGTCCTGGTGACCAGAGTAGCGTCCCTGCAGCCAGGGGTCCATGTGGCCTCGCTGGCTGTACGTCAGCAAGCTCCAGATGAGGTCGGACTATCCTGTGTGCGTAGGACTCGGACCACTAGGGTAGCTACGCACCCAGACCCAGACTTTAGACGTTAGGAAAGATACAAAATCCTACTTCCTGGATAGCTCGGAGCTGCTGCCAGGGTACCCTGCGGGTTCTGACGGGGCCACCTGCTCTGGGGCTTTATCTGAATTCTGAGAAGTCTCAAGCCTTAAAATTGCAGTGGTACTGTGTGGAGGGGAAGGTGGCCTTGATTCGGTTGTCTTTTATCATCTGAACCATGAATAGCAGCAGAGCCCTTTCTTCATGCTAGGCCCAAGGAATTTCTGTGGAGTTCAGCAACAGGATTTACGGGAGAAGGCCTGGGCCTGTGTACTTGTGAATCAGGAAAGTGCTGATGCTATGGGCGTGCATGTGATAACGCTCCCGGAACCTCCTGAGAAAGACACCCCATTGATCTGGAACAGGGTGGCAGGCCCAGGCCAAAGCTGGAATATTGTTGGGGAAATTTAACACTAATTTGAACTATTGGCCAAATCTCTATCAGCCGTCCAAAGTCGTGAAAGCAGAAATCTCAAGGCCTAAACATGGCCAACAGTTTCATTGTGTTCTGCTACCTGTGGCAGATTTCAAAAGCAAATTAATCCAGTTTCTGCACCACTGCCATCACTTAACTGTGAGACATGTGGACCAACTTTTCCTTCAAGAGTGAAATGAAAATACTGTAATCCTCACAACTTCCAATGCTGGATCAAAGGACCAAAATGAAACATTCTAAGAGTAACTGGTAAACTGATACTCCTTAAAAGCAGAGGGGTTTTTTTTTGTTTGTTTCTTTTTGTTTTGGTTTTTCCATAACCACGATCGTTCACAGAGTATTCTTATTTAGAGCCATACTGTTGGTTCATTTAGAATCCTTCAGGCTGGAGGTCTGTGCAGGGTGCCTGGCAGTCAGAAGTGGACGTGCCGAGTCCCTGTGCTCCCTGTCCTGCAGGTGCACCGCTTCCAGTATGTCATGACACCATAGTTTGTCAGAACGTTTCTGCATACTATTTGGTCACACCACATCCTTTAAGATGTGGATGTCATTGCCGTTTGTGCCTATGAGTCTCATTCGAACCTAGGTCCAGATAACATGCTGTAGGTAGGAGGGGACTGGACACTGAGAGACGCACACACCCGGTGATGTTTGTGTCCAAGGCCGATCATCCTGAGCTCAGACCACCTTTACCTCTTGGGCCTGAGCCCCACTGCAGGTGGGACTTTGCTCTCTGGCCCATACAGTCCCAGTCAGCCACACCCTCGGTGGTGCCCAGATAGGTCGTTCATCCATCTTTCTTAAAAAGCTTGTGTACAGTGGTTCCACGAACACACTCAGATAATACCCTCACATAACAAGTGGTCTGCACCTTACCCAAGTCGCTTGAGAGACAGGAGAGCGAGACGGTGGAGAGCTGAAGAGAGCTGGTGCGACTGCCTGGAGAGCGTCCTCTGCAGAAGGATGACCAGCAGCAGTGCCAGGGCAGTGACCCTGGGCATCGAGGGCTGGGACTAGGTGGAAGCTCTGGCACCAGCATAGGAAGGAGAGGAGATGTAGGCACAGGGGTGTTGCAGTTTGGCCGGACATGGTGGCCGGTGCACAGCACTTCTCACCCTCCACTCCTGCAGATGCAGGTGGATGGATTGGGACCAGCCTGGCCACCGGGCAGGGGGAGAGCACGCTGGGTCAGAGAGGTCAGAGGGTGCAGGAACTCGAGGCTGAGCAAGCCCCCTGGAGGTGGGGGACGCGGCCCCAGCCTCCGAGTGGCGAGGACAACAGCCGCTGGGCACAGGCCTGGGTGCGGGGTCCCAAGAGGGACGGGAGTCTGGCCCCTTCTGTGTCTCAGCCAGGGGCTCACCGGAGAGGCCAGCCCGAAGGTCTCCGACCCCAGGAGTGAGGTCCCCGCTGACTCCTGAAGTCTGGGAGCTGCGAGAGTGTGAGACCCCCACTGCGGGGGAGGCAGGGGGCGTCTCAGGAGACAAGCAGGACGTAGAGCAGAGGTGGGGGGTGGCGTGTCCGCCACATGCTCCAGGCGCTGACAAGTCCCTGTCAGCCCCGAAGAAGGCAGTGCGGTCCGCCGTGGCCGGGGTGGGGGCCCAGGGAAGCAAGGCCTCTGGGCCCGAGGTGAGGTGAGGAGTACAGAGACCGCAGGGGGCTGCAGACAGATGGGCAGCTGGGCCCCCAGCTAGAGGAGCAGGGGGACCTTTGGGGGACGTGACCCTGACTGAAAGCATGGGCTCAGTGTAGCTCCAAGACCACGCCTGTGGCCCTTCAGTCCTGTGTCGTTCTGAGGGGCGACACGACAGTGTGAACACATCAAACTAACATGACACCCAGGAAGCTCCACAGGTGACAAGACTGTCCACAATTCTGTTAGGGTCAGAGCAGAACCACCCAAAGGAACCAAAGCTAACAACTCTCCCAAACGCACAACGTGCATGAGAAGGTTTGTCACTTCACTGTTTCCAAATGCAGGTCCCATAAGCACATGTCTGCATGTGGTTCAAACAAATCCGACGTCCTCCCCAGAGCCTCACTTCCCGCGGTGTCCATAACCGGAGGAGGCTGGCCATCCTGTGGCTTCATCCACAGTTAAGCGACCTGGCCTGTCTCAGTAGCCAGAACGAGCAGAGGAAGCACCCGCTGGGCTGCCGGGCTGAGAAGCTCCTCCACCAGGACAAAGGCCGGCCTGCAAGAGACAGCAGACAGCCCCGAGCCCGCCCCTGGCGCCAGGAGACAGCGCTAGTCTTGCCCCCTTCCCCTCAGCACAGTGGAGGGCTCATCCCTTGGGCTAAGGTGACCACTACCGCGGGTTCCAGGAACACAGACTCAGCCTCAGGGCTGCCGGGCTGTGGGCTGGGCCCTGGGGCGGGGAGGCTTCGTGGGCACAGGTGGGGTGGGCAGGCGGCCAGGGGCAAGGCAGAAGGAGACCAGACGGGTTTCACGCACAAATCTCGAGAGGACGGGCCTCGGGGACTCACTCAGGGCCGTGCAGCTAGTACACGGCAGAGCCTGGGCACAGCCTCAGACTCTTGACTCCCAGCGGGTGTATCCTATAAACACACTGGTAAAATTCACAACCAGAATTACTCTGAAAAACTCTTTGAGGGATGGACATGTCCTGCAGCAAGATGCAGGTCCGGAAGGCAGAGCCCACCCACACCATTTCTCCCATCGTCACTCAGGCCCACAGCACAGGCGCCCAGCTCTCACTCCTGGTCACCAGCAAGCTTAGCTTGATTCTTTTTTTTTTTTTTTTTTTTAAGATTTTATTTATTTATTCATGAGAGACAGAGGCAGAGACACAGGCAGAGGGAGAAGCAGGCTCCATGCAGGGAGCCCCATGTGGGACTTGATCTCGGGACTCCGGGATCACGCCCTGAGCCAAAGGCAGACGCTCAACCGCTAAGCCACCCAGGCATCCCCATGACTTGATTTATGTGCATTTGCTGGGCACCTGGGTCAGGAGCTGCACTGGCCACTGGGGGGTCACGACCCACCTCTAGGACCGCCGACAGCCCAGTGTGTACCAGGCAGGATTTGGACAGGTGTATTGGCTCATTAACACCTGTGATGAGGGAACGTGTGCCCTGCTTCCAAAGAGCTCTCTGTTTAGGAAAATAATTTTAATTTATTTATAATTTTTAAAAGATTTTATTTAGTTGAGATGGAGTGAGTGAGAGTGTACACACGAGCAGGGGGAGGGGCAGAGGGAGAAGCAGGCTCTCCACTGAGCAGAGAGCCCAACGTGGGGCTCAATCTCAGGACCCCGAGATCACAACCTGATCTGAAGGCAGATGCTTCACCAAATGAGCCATCCAGGCATCCCAGGGAAGTATTAAATCCTGGCTGAACATTAGAATCCCTTGGGGAGCTTTAAAAAAAATTTTTACTGTATATTTCTGTTTCTTTTTAATTGAAATGTAATTAAGATACACTGTTATAATAGTCTCAGGTGCACAAATATTGATTCAACAATCCCGTGAATTACTCAGTGCTCGCCATGATGTGCATAGTCACCATCTGTCACCATACAACGTTATTATCATATTATTGACTCTTCCCTGTGCCCTAGTTTTCATCTCTGAGACTCACCTGTTTTATAACTAGAAGTTTGTACCTCTTAATCCCCTTTATTTAGTCACTCCTTCTGTGAATCCACCTTCCCTGTGGGAAACCATAGTTGTATATATTTAAGAGTCTGGGTTTTTTGGTTTGTTTCTTTGTTTGTTTCTTTTGTTTTTTAGATTCCACATATGCAATAGTGGAATGGGTGAGATCATACGATATTTGTCTTTCTCTGACTTATTTCTCTTAGCATAATACACTCTTGTTCCATCCATGTCGTTGCACACGGCAAGATCTCATTCTTTTTATGGCTGAGTCATAATCCATTGTACATACAGACCATATCTTCCTTATCCATTTATCTGTCCATGGATACTTGTGCTCCCATAGTTTGGCTATTGTGGACATTGCTTCTATAAACATTGGGGTGCACATATTTTTTCAAATTAGTGTTTTTGTTTTCTTTGGGTAAATACCCACCAGTAGGATTATTAGATCATAGGGTAGCTCTATTTTTTATTTTTTGAGCCATCCCCTCACTGTTTTCCATAATGGCTGCACCAGTTTGAATTCCCACCAACAGTGCACAACGGTTCCCCCTTCTCTGCATCCTCTCCAATACCTGTTTTCTCTTATCCTTTTTATTTTAGCCATTCTGACAGGTGTGAGGTGGTATCTCCTTGTGGTTTTGATTTACATTTCCCTGATGATGAGTTATGGTGAGCATCTTCATATGTCTATTGGCCATCTGGATGTCTTCTTTGGAAAAATGTCTTTTCAGATCCTCTGCCCGTTTTTAATTGGATTATTTGTTTTTTTGATATTTAATAGTAGAAATTCTTTATATATTTTGGATACTAACCCCTTATCAGATACGTCATTTGCAAATATCTTCTCCCATTCTGTAGGTTGCCTTTTCGTATTGTCGATTGTTTCCTTTGCTGTGGAGAAACTCTTTATTTTGGTGTAGTCCCAATAGTTTATTTTTAGCTGTTGTTTCCCTTTCCTGAGGTCATATGTCTAGAAAAATGTTGCTATACCCAATGTCGAAGAGATTACTGCCTGTGTTTTCTTGTGGGATTTTTATGGTTTCAGGTCTCCCAGTTGGGTCTTTAATCCATTTTGAATTTACTTTTTGTGTCTGGTGTGAATTTATTTTCATTCTTCTGCATGTGGCTGTCCAGTTTTCTCAGCACCATTTATTGAAGAGACTGTTCTTTTTCCAGTGGACATTTTTTCCTGCTTTGTCAAATATTAGTTGATCATAGAATTGAGGCTCCATTTCCAGGCTTTCTCTTCTGTTCCATTCATCTGTGTCTGGTTTGATGCCAGTAGCACACTGTCTTGATTACTATACCTTTGTAGTACACCTTGAAAAATGGGAATGTGATATCTCCAGCCGTATTCTTCTTTCTCAAGATTGCTTTGGCTATTGGGGGTCTTTTGTGGTTCAATACAAATTTTAGAATTATTTGTTCTAGTTCTGTGAAAAATTATGTTGGCATTTTGATAGGGATTGCCTTGAATCTGTAGATGGCCTTGGGTGACATAGACATTTCTAGCAGTATTAATGCTTCCAATCCATGAACATGGTGTATCTTTACATTTGTTTGTATCTTCTTCAGTATCTTGCATCATGTCTAATAGTTTTCAGAGAACAGTTCTCTCACATCCTTGGTTAAGTTTATTTCTGGATAGTTCATACTTTTTGGTGCAACTATAAATGGGATTGTTTTCTTAACCTCAGGGAGCTTTTAGAGCCCCTTGATTTGTGGGTTGTTCCCAGAGATTTTGCTTTAATTGGGCAGGGGTAGAGGCTAGGCATCAGCCCCAGTGTGCATCCAGGACTGGGGAGCACTGGCTATGGCAGCTCAGTGTGCCATCCTGTGCCATCATGTGCACCAAGGAGGACCACAGGTGGGGTGCTGGCCAAGATATGGAGGGTCAGGAAGTTTCCCGGGGAAGTAAACTGGGAGAGGATCGCTGTAGGGGAGTCTCCATTCCCACTACACTGCTTTGACTCCCAGCTCCCCTGGCCATCCTGCCCCTGTGAGAGCCTTTCTATTTTAAAGAGCCCAAGCCAGTTAAAGTCAAGCTGGTCCACCTGAGAGTTTGGGGTCCCCTCACCAAGTCAGCTCCTGGTTTTCGTGCCCAACAGGAGGTGCCTGTTCTCTGCCACTGCCCATGGTCAGCCACGAAGCCTCTGTCCCTGAGAGGGATTGATGAAGAGAAGGGGTCTGGTTGCTTGAGGAACCTCCCCTTTTTGGCATAACTCTCCATAGTCCAGCATAATTTGTAGTCTGAAGTTTGCAGTCTTCAACACAGAACTCGTGATTATACAACAGCTGTGCAAAAAATCAAATAGGTTTTATGTCTAACTTAGGGATTGAGAACTATTCATCATACTGCTTTTGGTGGGTAAATTCATTCTGATTCCCAAAAACCAACTAGCAAAGACTTTGTAGCATATAATCCAGATGTGAAACTTAAGTCTGTGTGTACACATTATAATCCAAGATATTAACCAGAGGTGATAAAGAGGGTGGGCATAAAATATACAATATTTTAAAATCCATATTTGGCCTAACTACATCAATGTGTCATAAACTAAATTGTTTCAGACATGCAACAAAATAGGAGGGGGTGCCAGATTAAAAATTTACTTGAAAACATTTTGAAACTTGATTAAAACTTTAAACATTTCAGACTTTTTTTTTTTTGAGATTTTATTTATTTATTCATGAGAGACACACAGAGAGAGGCAGAGACACAGGCAGAGGGAGAAGCAGGCTCCCTGGGGGAGTGTGATGCGGAACTTGATCTTGGACGTGGGATCACACCGTGAGCTGCAGGCAGACACCCAACCACTGAGCCACCAGGCTCTCCCTGGGTGTGTTGTGTTGTTTGTTATTATTACACGGATCAGGCAGGACCCACATTCCTATAGTTTGGTCACAGGGAATCCTCATGATCAGCCACCGTGGCTCCTGCAGGTCAGACTGTCCTGACTTTCCGGGGTCTGCCACCTGAGGATCTTGGGCCCCCACCCCGCCACTGCCCCTGGGGCCGTGTTTTTCCTCTACATAGACATCAGGGTGTTTATTTCAATTGGGGTATTTCCTACAGCCAGGAAGGCAGCATTCAAAGATGCTGGTGTTCTCCTTGCCAGTACTTCTCAAGGCTTGTTACCAACGTCTCAACGGTTCTTCAAGGGACGGAGCTCAGAGAGCCCTGAGCAGTTGCATTAAAACCTCCAACATTCTTATCTCAGGATTCTTTCCTTCCCATTGTTTGAAGGAGCCTGAGGCATCTCCCCACCAGAGAGCACAGGAACCCAGGGTAGACAGTGGAGGTGGGTCCTTGTCCACACGCTGGCTGCAGCAACCATGCAGACCAAGTGTCCGCAGGGTGGCCGGGGTGCCCGCCCAGACCAAGTGTCCGCAGGGTGGCCGGGGTGACCACACAGGTCAAAGACATCTCTCATGTTCACTGCTGCTCCAACATGTGCATGGATAACCAAGGATGCTGGGTTAGCACACAGGCCCCTAGGTCCCATCTTTGACCACAGGGCAATCTCCTAACTTCGGTGCTCCAGCAGCCCTCCCATGCAGTGGGCCCCATCGGTGGCAGAATCAGAAGCCTGGGAGTAGCCTTCCACATCACCTGAGCTGAAAGAAGGCCAGCCAGGTCCTCACTCATTGACCTATGTCCATGAGAGGAATTTCTCAGCTGCAGAGACACAACCCCGTCCCCATCTGCATGGTCAGGCCGGTCAGTTCAGGCAGGATGTGCCTTGGTGGGCCAGTGCTTGCCAAAAAATCACCCCCAGCTGCTGGATCTGCAGGATCTCCAGTCACCCACATTGATCGTTTTCATCTCATCTCTAAGTTTAATCTGTCCTACTCAATCGAGCACTGTCAGAATCCCACCGAGGCATCCCACCTAGCAAGATCATCTCCTGGCAGCATGACTCTGACTCAGGACTCAGGGCTCAGGGCGGCTGGGTTCTGGTTCCATGCGGAGGGTGCCTGTGAAGACTTGCAGCACCCATGAAGACCTAGTTCCATCTGGCAAGCTGGCTGTGTGGCTGTGGGGTCTGCCTGTAAGCGAGGCCAGGTGGGTCTGTGTTGGGAACAGGGTCACATCCTCCAGGAAAGGTCGCGCAGAACACCTCGGGGATCTACTTCAGCTCCTGGGCAGCATGCTTTCCCAAATTCAGTGGAACCAGGCACCCTATGAATTCAGCTAATTCAGTGAGATCCAACGTTGAGTTGGCTTCATCTACCGTGGCTGGCCACTGCAGGACACACATCTCCTTAGAAGTTCCAGCAGTTGCTGCCCTCCCATCATTGGGTTCCCCGAGGCTTCTGGAGTGTTCACCATGTGTTTCTCCGCAGCATGGCCTCTGATGTGTGCTTGAGATGCTTTTTTGTAAGCAGCTCTGCCCTTGGGCACTCGGGCACTCAAATTCAGCCTTGAACTCTGGATGCATTTTCACAGCTGTCACCAGCGTCCCAGTGATGAATCCCAGATTCTGGTGCTTTCCTGACTGGCTGTCGCCTGTCACTGCTCCTGTCCTTGGTTTCTCTGAGTCAAGTTTCCTGATAGAAACAATACAACAAACTAGCTATTTTAAACAGAAAACAGATTATTAAAAAAAAAAAAAAAAAGTATTGAGTGGATCACAGACTCTACAGGAGCCAGAGAATCTGACAGGCTGCGCATAAGCTGGAAATTATGGCCAAAATCACGCCACTGAGGGGGTCCGCTGAGCACACACCACCACTTGCACCACAAGCGTCGGTCTAGGACCAGGACACATAAGTAGGCAGTCTGTGAGGAGACCTGAGTCACATGCCTGCACTGCAGATGCACAGGATGGGGGAAGGTGGGCACCCGCATCCTGCCTCTTTGGTGGAGGCCATTCTGGCGGATTCCCACAGGTTCAGGAGGCAGTGCCTGGAGGCCGGAAAGCCAAGGAATAGCAGATGTTCCTCTCAGTGGACACGATTGGGGGACATTTACAAAGAGAAGAGATTGCTCTTTCAAACTTCTCAGCATTATAAAGGACATTTTAAAGTCTCCATTTTACTTACTGGCCTAGATGGTGTGTTTGCTCATCTTCTCTGAACCTGTGCCCTTGGCCAGGAAGCTCAGAGTCTGGTCAATAGTCCCACACACTCTGTATTTTGCTCTGGGCTGGCTGCACCTGCCTTGTCAATGACGTCCAGGTGGGTGAGGGATATACATCTGTTCAATGATGGGTCTGTTCACCCCGGTCTACTCTCCCTGGCCATCAGACCCCACAGAGCATGCCGAGGAGACTTCCTTCTCTCTCTTTGGCCTCTGTTTGGCTCTTGTGGCTCTTGGGTTTTTAACAGCACAGTTGACCCTTGAACAACACAGTTTGAACCATGAGTCCACATACGTGCAGATTGTTGTGATGAATACAGGACTATAAATGTATTTTCTCTTCCTTATGATTCTTAATCACATTTTCTTTTCTCTAGCTGACTTTATTGTAAGGATACCATATACAATACATATGACATTCAAAATACATGTTACTCAACCCTTTAGGTTACTGATAAGGCTTCTGGTTAGCAGTAGGCTATTAATACTTAAGTTTTGGGGGCATCCAAAGTTAGGCCTGGATTTTTGACTGCTTGGGGGTTGGTGCCCACCCCAATCCTTCATCTTTGTAGATTATAGAAAGTTTCTTTTAGAGATTTTATGAAGCTTTGTGCAAAAGCTGGAGAAGGAGGTGAAATAAGTGAAAAAGATTACATAAGACACAGGGCTTAAAAATGATGTGAAATGGTATCATGAGCTACATTTGCCTCCAGCCAACTCGGGAAATGCAACAACAGCATATGAGATTAGAGCAGAAAACAGTTCAGACGCTCACCTCTTGTCTCTACAGGAAACAGAGAAGCAGCTGGATGCTCACAGAAGAGAGAGTGGGGTGATATAGGCAGGTCTGGGTCAGGGTGACGATGTTGATGTGTGGAAGTGTGAGAATCAGTGCTGTCAGGAAAGGGCCCCCCACTGACAGATAAGCAGCATGATCTGAAACCGTGAGCCTCACCCACAATAATTAGGTATTTATAGGCACGTTTTTTTTTTAATTTTTATTTATTTATGATAGTCACAGAGAGAGAGAGAGAGAGGCAGAGACACAGGCAGAGGGAGAAGCAGGCTCCATGCCGGGAGCCCAACGTGGGATTCGATCCCGGGTCTCCAGGATCACGCCCTGGGCCAAAGGCAGGCGCCAAACCGCTGCGCCACCCAGGGATCCCTAGGCACGTTTTTTAAAAAGTAAAGAAAAGGAATTTGTGACAGTCTGGCACTATTCTTTCTGGCCTCGAGTGCAGCCGTGCAGAAGAGGAATCCCTTAAAAGGTAGAGTGAGCTTTAGATGAGCTCCTTTCATTGGGAACAAACATAGGAGATAGAAGTACATACCCAGGTGGGACCAGATAGGGTGGAGGAACTAGATGATTAGGACCAAGATGGAGAGGGTCATGTTATCTGCCTCTCCTCAAGGTCATTTAGTGAGCTCTGACTGAGATCCACACATTAGGTTAGAGCATCTCCAACTTCCCCGAAACAATTTCAAGGAACAGGAAAGAGAACACATGTCCTCAGGCAGTTGGAGAAATGATGCTGGCAGTACAGAAAAACTTTCTTTGAAATGTCCTGTTTTATCATAAAAACTTCTACAAATGTTGCATTCTATTCATAATGTTTTACTATAAAATATTTTAGCCGATCACTATTCAGCAAGATTGACAAGAAATTGTGTCCAAGTTGATGTATAATTTTGCAAAGTGCACTGTCCAGCCCTGTGGAATCCCTGAGATGCCATGCTGCACTGTCTGCTGGAGAAGCACACAAATGAGCGGCAAGTAGTTTAGTTCCTTCCACATGTTGTATCTGAAAATATTGTGATTTTCAGTTAGGTGTAATCAACCGTTTAGCCAAATATTTTAACAAACTTTGGAAACTCCGGGAATAGAATTTTAAGCTCCAGCCGGCTCTGTTCTCATTAGAGCAAAGTGAGTTTTGTACAACTCTGATCTGGCAGGAGATGCCTATTCACAGTAAGGCTTTGCTCACCACGTGTTTCCTCTGATAAAATAAGGCGTCATGTCTGTTTTTGTTTCAGAAAAGAGATTTTAGCCTGCTCATGTTGAAAGGACACTCACTGTGAATTTAAGAAACTTGCGGGGCGTAGGAGACCATATGCTGCATTTAGCATGCCTGCTCATCTTGCCTTCAGAATTCTGGGTGTTCGAGGTATGCTTTGGTCATGACCTAAAACACGTCAAAAACTCTTGAGAAATGACAGCATTGTTATGTAAATATATAACCTCCATCCAAGAAAAGGAAGCACTTATTTAATTATTTAAAAGAAAATGCAAAAGTCAGTTTTAAGTGAATGAATGTCACCAATGAGATTGAGCATGAATTCCTTCCTCTGAAAAATGAAACACCATACTCAGGCCCCTGTGATCACTGGGACTAATACCCTCAATTCCTATACTACCCAGTACACAATCTGCATAGAAATATGTGGAGGAGGATGGGGTTAAGATAAAAGTCTCTTGCTTGAATATAAATGATTTAGCCGTTCCAGAACTCCCACAGCAATTTACATTTAGGTAAGCCTGGTTAGAAATGGGGACGAATCAATGGGAGACCTAGAATGCAGCCATTTGCCTCAAATCTAGCTGAGGAGCTTCGATGTATAAAGATCATCTGAGGGAGACGTTAGCCTGCTGTTTGCAGAGCCCAGCACTTCAGACGGACCTTCCTGTCTGGCCTCGGGTGCACAGCCCGGCCTCGCGCCGCGGAGACCATGCACACGCTTGGGAGGCTTTCCCCGGTGGCCGCTGAGCGTGTGGGTCCCAGATTCTGCCTCTGAGTGCCAGGGCTGTGCTGGCGCAGGGACAGCGGAGCGTGCCCCTGGCTTGAGGTCCTCATCGCTGGGGGAACGGAGGGCCGGACAGGTGAGTGCAGTCCGCGCGCTCCAGGTGGCCGCGTGCACAGACGTGCGTGTCGGGCTCGCAGCAGTGCCCCGGAGCGCGCCGCAGCCAGGTGATCCACCGCTCCCCTAGGAGCTCCGGCGCGGGGGGGCCTGGCCCCGGGAGGAGAGGGACACCCCCTGTGCCGGCTGCGGGGGTGGGACTGCTCTGGGGCAAGCCGGAGACGCTGTGGTCCCAGACGCCTAGGGGACCCCTGTCTGCAGAACAGCTCTCCCAGGTCCTCACGGGCCGTGACCCAGGCCCCCTGGACCCGCAGGGCCGCCCTTCGCACCGCGTTTCCGCGGAGACGGACCCCGGGGGCTGCGCAGGCTGCTGTGGAAGCGCTGCTGCTTCCCGGGTCCTGCTGGGGTTGCACGGTGGGTGCGGCACCTGGGTGCGGGCGGGGCTCCGGCAGGGTGGGCGGGGCACTCACGGGGAGGCGGGCCCCTGGGCACGGTGGGCGGGGCGTCCGGATGGAGCAGGACCCAGAATAGGGTGGGCGGGGCGTACGGGGCGGGGCGGGGCGTCTGAGGGTGGGCGGGGCACCCGGGGAAGGCGGAGCTCCGGAGGGGTGGGTGGGGCCATCTTCGGGGCGGGGCTTCGGGGCGGAGCTCCCAGGTCAGGCCTGCGCGCTTGCACCAGCCCCAGGGCTACCCTGCGTGCTCGCTGGTGCACTGCAGCCTGGGCAGGAGGGAGTGCTGGCCGCTCTGTTCCTGCCTCCTGGGCACTTAGCAAAGTGAGCTCTGGAGCCTCAGTCCTTCACGGGAAGGGGTTAATGATCCGCTGGCGGTTAGAGGAAAGATGTACCTGCGTTAGCTCCGTGCCCGGCACCGGCACTGGGAAGGGCTCATTAGTACCAGTTTCTCCCCATATCCCGCTCCGGCAACTGCCGAGGATCCTCTGGGTGCTGGACAGGCCCTGGGCTGTGACATGAAATAACTGTTCTGTGGACAACAGGTGGAGAGCAGGTGGAGGACAGGGACGCATAGGGCCCTCTGCGATCCAGGAAGGCTTCCCGTAGGAGGAAAGGCCGAGAGGGCTGTAGAGGGACGAGAGGGGCCCAGGCCTGGGAAGGACTCCCAAGACCTTTATCGTGAAGCAAAGAGGAGCCACTGAAGTGTGTTGAACACGGGAGCTACTGCTGGGATTTGGACTCAAGAGGTTCCTCTGCAGAGAGGTCACTGTCCACCTTCCGCATCTGTGGCTTCACCCGCCAGACAGAATTCTGCAGTCTAAGTTAGAGGCTCCTGGGATCTCCCAGGTCAGGCCGTGTGGTCCTGAGTGCTCAGGAGACTTCAGACCCCAAGGACAAACTGGGTTTTCAGATCCCCTCCTAACAGAGCTGGGTTCCTCCATAAACTTACTCAGGTGGAAAAAGATGAAACCTTTACAGGTCAATTGCCCAGCTCTCTCTGTGCACACTGGTCTTGTCCCTCATGTACCCATGCCTTGCTGTGGGAACCAAAGCCGGGAAGGAGGCAGTGTCCTTGCATAAGGCCAGCCCCTCCCTACAGATGTCCTGGGGAAAGAATGAGCAAGGTGGGGTCGAGGTGGGGTCGAGGTGGGGTCAAGGTGGGGTCCGGCAGGGTGAGGCCTCGGCTGAGGCTTGCAATCTTGCAATCAGTTTGGGGGCTCATAAGCCCTGAACAGCTCAGTGGGGCAGTTCCCCTGCCTTTGTTTCCTGGTAGATGATATGTGAGTTGTTGGGTGGTTGATTTTGTTTTTATTTCAGTGATTCCCTCCTGAATATTGCTTGTGAAACAGCAGTTTTGGGGATTAGCTAATAACTATGCTGTCGAGCTCATTTAGATGCAATGAACAGTGATGTGATCTCACACACAGGGTGTAGGCTCCGTCCTGCCAGCGTGGCCCTGGCCTTGCCCCAGGGGCACTTAGCGGGTCTGGGGACAGGCTGCTGGGTTTGTGCAGGTGGGGCAGTGGTAAGAGCGCATTGTCCCCATCAGCTCCCAAGCCCCTGTGATGATCACAGAGGATGTGGTGCAGACCTGGATGCAGCCTGAACTGTGTCCCATTCGTTGTGTGATCAGAGAACACTCAACACTCAGTTCTAAAGTGAGAGTTGGAGTTTTCCTTCCTGTTCTAGGAGGCTATGGGTCATCCCAGCTGTCAGTGTCAGGTCCCTGCATGTTCAGGCAGAGCCTGAGACTATAATCCATGGCCTCTCATCCTCAAATACTCCTTTGGATCTGCATCCTTGCCTGTCCATCGCTCTTCTTGTCATTGGAAATTGATTTCTTTGTTTTTTTTTTTAAGATTGTAAAAATTTGGGGTGCCTGGGTAGCTCAGTTGTTGAGCGTCTGCCTTTGGCTCAGGTCGTCATCCCCGGGGTCCTGGGATCAAGTCCCGCATCAGGCTTCTTGCAGGGAGCCTGCTTCTCCCTCTGCCTGTGTCTCTGCCTCTCTCACTGTATCTCTCATGAATAAATAAATAAAATCTTTAAAAAAGAAAACAAAAGACTTTTAAAATTTATTTATTTGAGAGAGAATACACAAGAGTGCAAGAGTGTGGGAGGTGGGAAGGAGAGGATCCCAGGCAGACTCCCTCCTGAGCACGGAGCCCAACACTGAGCTCGACCCCACGACCCCGAGATCACGACCTGAGCAGAAACCAAGAGGTGGATGCTCAACCCATTGAGCAACCCAGTCACCCTGTTGTTATTGGAAATTGATCTCTAAGTGAAACTGTAAATCTTGCAAAATTCACAGGATTGCATGATGTTGAGGAGGGAAGGTAATGTTTGCATGCTGAGCTGGCAAACTGAAAAGTAGAGGTTGGCAAGGCTGGGACACTGCCAGAGCTTTATTAGCACGACTTTCGTGCAGACCTTCGGGGCACTGGTGAAGCCCCTTGTGTTCTGATGCGGGTGACCCTCTCTGTGATGATGCCGCAGAGGTCCTTGGGAATCGATGCCAACAATAGAGTGAAGTCTTGACTTTACTTTGGAGACTTGCAAACTGAGAGACAAGATACTGTGTTTCATTTCATTGTCTTTTTCAAAATAAAATGCAAAATCACTTATTTTCTGTGAAATTTTGTTTCCCTATTAGAGTTCATCTTGGATGGCTCCTTTTGGATTCCAGTATCTCCTCTACTGGCTGCTCCCTGCAGGGAGCCTGCTTCCTTCTCCTTCTGCCTATGTCTCTGCTTCTCTCTCTGTGTCTCTTATGAATAAATAAATAAAATCCTTAAAAATAAATAAACCGCAGGACCTTTGTTGACAACAGTCTGTATCAGGGCGAAAGTAAGATGGTAAAATCCTTTCTCTAGTTACTGCTGTTAATGAGTATTTGGAATGTATCTAGATTTAAAAAAAAATCTTATTAAGATTTTTGAATAAAATATTTGTAATTATGAAGTGTGTGTTTTGGCACTCTGGTAAATGATCTGATTGTTACTGAATGTAATTGGACCTCAAGTTTGCAAAATAAATGAAAATTTAAAAGCTGAAAAAAAAATAAAAAATATATATATTTTGCCAACTAATTGGCATTTTTAAGTAGTAGCTGTTCCATATTAAATAAAATAGTGTATATAATATTTTATAAATTATTTATTTGAATTATATATATAAATTTTTTACATATAAGTGACTATCAATCATGGACATGACAATTTTACATATTTCTTTATTTATAAATGTATATGTGTATTTAATAATTTAATATATTCACTTCTGATTAGCACCACATAGAGTTGCTATAATCATAGGTCAGGGTGGGGGCGCCTGGTGGGCTCTGTTGGTAGAGTAGGTGACTTAATCTCAGGGTTGTGGGTTCAAGCTCCATGTTGGGTAAGGAGCCCACATTAAAAAAATAAAATAAAAATAAATAAATACAAATAAAAGTGAAGGTGTCCCTCTAACCGGCTGCCATCCTCAGTGTTGGGCACCATGGCATTGGGGATGGGTGGGAGTTTCCAGGGTGAGTGGGTGCAGGGCTGGGTCAGGACATGGAGGAGGAAGAGGGAGGTGATAAGATAGGGTCCAGGTCCAGCCACTGAGATTGACCTGCCCGGGAACAGGTGTAATCTTCCCAGGTTGGGGGCAAGGAGGAGAGGGTGTCCTGCACTGAGGCCTGAGTCTGCTGTGGTGTAGAACCCATTCAGGGCAGTGAGAGCAGGGAAGTGAGCAGGAAAACATCAGATCTGAGTATGTGAGGACTCATAGCACATGCTTACTTTTTGTCCCCCTTAGCATTCTCGGGGGAGAAGCCGAATTCATGAATTTAAGCCAGGCAAGAATTTTTTCTTTCACCTTGTTTACTGTGCAGATCTGCTTTCTCCTCTCTTGCATCAGTGAGTTGGGGACGTATGTTGCACAGGAGCGATGACAGCAGCTTTACCAGCAGCATCTGCTGTGAGTCCTCAGCTGCTTAACCCTGATGTTGCCCTGCTCACTCGGACGGCCAGGCTCTGTGCGTCTGCTTCTGCACGAGACGCTGGCTTTCTGAGAGATCCCCGCACTTGGTCAGCAGCTCCCGAGCAAAGCCAGCAGCCCCGTGCCCTGTAGGCCCAGCTTGTTGTGAACAAAGAGCCAAGACAGCAAAGGGAGGCCAGGTCTGGGAGGAGCTCTGGCTTTGAGAAATCACCCCCACCCCAGCACACTGGCCTCATTGCCCCTGTCTGGAGCCTGTGCTCATGCGCAGCATCCCCAGGGCTGGACAACGGTCCCAGGCCCTCCCTCTGCAGGCTGTGAGACCCCCACACAGCAATCATGGGACCCAGAGGCCAGGGTCTGTCCTCCCAGGGCACCCCCAGCAGTAAGCCAAATGCGGAGCATGAGTGCTTCCTTCCGATACTGCTTTGTGACGTGATGCAAATACTCCTTTCATTTTTAACCTAAAGCCAGCAGACGGCGTTCCCTCCTGGTTGTGATGTCCGTTTTTACCTGATTGTCGTTTCCTACATCATCCCTTTGTTTTCACGAATGCGGTGATTTTCCATCATCCTGACTCTCTGTCATTAACTGGGACTGTTGGCCTTGGGACATCTTGGCAAGGGCGGCATGGTGAAGGTTGGTCTTTGCTTCTGCTGATTAGCAAGCCAGTTGTCACCACTTGACAGCAGTGGAAAGCACCCAGTATTCACTGTAGCAAAGTACGGACTTGTCCGCTCAGGGCCTGGCCGCCCACCCGAGGTAGAGCAGCCGGTCCCAAGGATGCATGGGTGCTGTTCTCCACGAGTGTTTGAAGCTCAGCGTGGGACCCAGACCCCTTTTCCCATGGGAACAGTGTAACACGTGAAGTCGAGTCCGTGGGTACACAAGGCACTGCCCTGAGGCTGGCAGGTGTTCTCTTCATGGCCTCTGTCCTGTGGAGTGCCCAGACTCCACCTGCTCTCCACGCAGCAGTGGCTGGTGACCTCTCTCCAGTGTCAGTGTCATCATAGGATGTGGTGCCTAATACCCTCCCTGACCCCAAGCCCTATATCAAAGCAAGCCTCCATCCTGTCCCACAGATACTTGTCTGGTCTTCATGCTTTTCTCCATCTCCTTGGCAAAGGCTGTGGTCTCAGCCATGATCCATTCCTGCTCTGGTGGTGAGAACTGTTGCCTGTCCTCCCCAGGCTGGCCATATCACCTTCAGATGTCCCAGGACTGCCACCAAACCTGGCACGTGTCATACAGGTCTCCTTACAACCCACTTGACAAGACGTCTGCCTCCACACCAAGTCCTGATGTTTTCTTGGAGTTCCTGAGAACTGGCCAAGCTCTGCAGAAAGTCTCCTCCAATGGCCAGAAAGGGGGTCACTTGTTCCTCAATGCGTTGGCACAGCAGAGTGGATGGGAGTGTCACGATGATGGATCCCTACCCCTTGCTCTCAGGAAGCTCCCTACAATGAAACGACTCAATGAACATGCTCGTCACATAACTGTGTCTGTGATGCTGTCCATTCAAGGACCGAGGAGTAACTCACTTGTCCTGAGCTGGGGGCCTGGAAGTCACTAAAGATGTTATTTGAGCTGATCCTTACAGTGCGACTAGCACATCCTGAAGCCTTCCTAGGAGAGAGGTCAGTGTTTGCAAAAGTGTAGAAGCCTGGGAGGGATGGGGACGCTTAGAGAATTGCACACAGTATCCTATGGTTCAGGCTAAGGCAGATGGACAGAGCATCATCAGAGACCAGGCAGTCAGGTCAGGGAAGCAGAAGGCCGGAAGCATAATGTCTGCTGAAGAGTCATGCGTCCTGGCCTGTTGGTCTTTGTAGCACCCTACAGACCTTGGATTTAATGTTTGTTTGTTTTGTTTTGTTTTGTTTTAATTTATGATAGTCACACAGAGAGAGAGAGAGAGAGAGGCAGAGACACAGGCAGAGGGAGAAGCAGGCTCCATGCACCGGGAGCCCGACATGGGATTCGATCCCGGGTCTCCAGGATCGCGCCCTGGACCAAAGGCAGGCGCTAAACCGCTACGCCACCCAGGGATCCCCTTTAATGTTTTTTTAAAAAAAGGTTTTATTTATTTCCTCATGAGAGACACAGAGAGACAGAGACACAGGCAGAGACGGAAGCAGGCTCCCTGCAGGGAGCCCAATGTGGGACTCAATTCCAGGACCCTGGGATCATGACCTGAGCCGAAGGCAGATGCTCAACCACTGACCCACCCAGGCATCCTGGGTTTAGTGAGTTAAGAAAAGTTTTTAATTATTTTAAAAATATTTTTTATGATCTCCTAGTGATAAAATCTGGAAAGATGTAGGCAAAACTAAAACTTAAATCTAATAAAATTTGCAAACAAACTACTTATTTCCATACATTTGCTTCCATTATTTTAATATTAAATCAAGATACACAAGAAAGTGGGCTCTGACATTTCCCTTTTGATTTTATGTTTCTGTATAAACATTTAGAGAATCAGGTTCATGTACCTTTCTAGATTAAAAAAAAGAGTTTACATTTTGTTAATTTAAAAAAGCAGAGGCCTGAATATTCCCGGTTGAGAGCTGACTTCCTGTTCACTTCAGTTTCTTAAAGATTTATTGCACAGTAAATTAATTGCAAACCTTCCAGCAATGTTTTACTCCATTATGTATTACTTAAAAAAGAAAAAAAATGAGTTTTCCCTTTTGAACAATGAGTGGTTTATTTTAAAGTAGGTGGAAGGTAATGTGAAGGAAAAACCCCAGCTTCGCAGATGCGTGTTTCAGGATTTGCCAAGTACTTGGCGGAGGGTTGCAGGACTTCAAAGGGCTGGAAAGTATAATGTAATGTGAGAACACGAAGGTCTTGTTTCTTTTTCAGCTTTCTCTCCCTAGTTCTCTGCAAAACACCAACAGAGAGAGCCGGGATTTTCAGAAATGGCATTCCCTGGCGGAGAGTAGGTGCATGGCCGGGGGAACGCAGGGCATGGCCATGAGCTCCATATTTGCATCCAATTGCTTTGTCCTTGGACAAAAGCTTTATGCTCCTGGGTGCATCTGATAGCGTGTGTGCTCTGAGTTCCCCCTGCTCCATGGAGCAACTGTCCAGAGCCAAGCCAGTGACAGCGGACAGAGCGAGCATGAAGCGGGCGGTCCTCCGCGGGTTGGATGCTCCTGTGCATGCTTCCGGTACCTTACGGACATCAGGCTGGGTGTCCTCCGAACCCCCCACGAGCCACTGCTGCCAGCCCAGTACCTCCATCCTTCTCCTTTGGGGGATGGGGCCTGAAAATCTCAGCAGGAAGAGGTCCTTGGGGCTCTGGGGCTCAGGGGTGTAGGGGCAGCCAGCTCTGGCCCAGTCAGGACCCCCGCCACGGACAGAGCGACACAGGGAAGGCATTTATTTCAGGGAGGCCGACACCGGGAGGACACCTCCCAAGTTCTGAAGATCCGTCCAGGCCACCATGGGGAGAACGTGGGGCAGGGGTCGGTGGGTCCGTGCAGGTGGCAGGGAGGGTCAGTCACTCAGGGTCAGGAAGGGCCTGTCAGTGTCAGGGCTTGGGGGGTAGTTTCTGTGCCATCGCAGGTCCTCTGCGCCCGCCCCCCCCTTGACTAAGTTAAGGGAGACGCTGAAAAGAGCTGCACTAATTAGGGAGTGCAGACTGCCATCCTGGGCCAGGCAGAACACACCCAAACCTGCATCTCTGCTGTAAGGATTTTCGTTTCAGGAAACAGCAGATGCAAGGGAAACCCTGAAAACCACAGTGTTACCCTCTCACAGGGGACATTTTTACATTTATGAAGGAGCCCTACCTCCACGCAGGAAGACCAGGAGGCTCAAGACTGCGGGGTCTAAGCAGGAGGCAGCCCCTCCCCGGGGTCCTCCCCCGCCCCACACAGTGTGTCCTGACTGGTGCTTCGGCAGGTACTCCAGCCACTTCAGGGACCTCCCCGCCCCCGGTAGCTCCACAGATGCCTGCTGTACATGCCAGGAACCTGCGTGTTGTTCCCGTTAATCTGTCTTTAATTACGGCCGAGGACTAGGGGTGCAGGGAAAGCTGTCTGCCGTCCTCTACACGGAGAGAGGAGGCACCTGTTCGGATCTGACTCCTCTTGGTGGCGCAGGGGGCGGAGAGGAGGCTAGCCTGGACCACCTGCTCAACCCTGGGGCACGACGACGTGTCTTTCCCCTAGGTCAGGGAGGTGACTTCCGATGGGATGAGGTCTGCTGGAACCTTACCTGCTGTTCTTGGAAGACCTGGTGTTCCCACCTGCCAGCTGCGTGAGGACGGGCGAGCCAGAGGACAGTTTCATGCCTCCCGTGAGAATGCAGACACACCAACACGATAGTGAAACCATTTCTTTTAGAAGTCGTTTCTGTCCTAGTGAGAGCAAGGCTCTGATTTACCGGGAGCACAGGTGTAAAGGAAGGTGGAAGGGAAAGCGGCCTGAGGGTACTTAGATTTGGGCAGAGATTGCGAGGGGACAGGCTGGCCTAGAAGCCCGGTGGTGCTGCTGCGTGCAGAGGAGAGGGGAGGAGCGCATTCAGCATGGCCTTGAGGCAATTCTGGCTCAGGCCAGGCTGCATGCAAATGCTGCCTTTACACAGAAGGAACTTGCATTTAAAGTTTCTTCTAGAGAAGGAATGAAAATTAGATTTTCAAAAACTATACAGAGGGAAAAAAAACTATACAGAGGAAAATAAAACCCAATCCTAGAAAAATATATGCCATTTTTTCCTAATAGTTCAGTTATTAAAGTAGAGTTAAACTCCATAAGTGCAGAGTTAAACTCCATTTTTCTATCAAGAAGTCATTATAAAGGAGCTATGTCTACAAATATGATTTTTCTTCTGAGCCATTTTCGGCCTCAAATACATTTTGGAAATGTGTTACAACCACCTCTTTTGGTGATCAGGATGCCAGCACGGGACTTTAAGCAATACATTAAAAAGTCCCAATTACCAAAAAAAAAAAAAAAAACTGGATAAATGTGCGTTTGTTTAAAGCCAGGGTTGGGAAAGTACAGCCTGCAGGGCAAATCTAGTCCTCACTGTCTTTGTATGGCCAGTGAGTGATGAATGGTTCATATTTTTCAATGGCTGGAAAAAATCAAAATAAGACTGACATTTTATGACAGGTGAGAAGTGTATTACATTGAAATTTAGTCTCTCAGCCGTGCCCACTCAGCTGCTTGCCAGTTAGAATGGCAGATCAAATCGTTGAAGCAGAATGTTTGGCCGCAGAGTCCAAGACATTTATTATTCAGCCCTTTACAGAAGATGTTTGCCAGCCTCTCATGTGCAACGTTTGTTCCAAAGGGTGTTCTGTGCAGTAGTCTCACCAGGTACTCTCCATGTAAAAGCCTTCCATGGCAGGTTGGCAGAGTTTGCATGTCATAATCCACTTTCAGACAATCATTGTCTACACTGACTTTTTAAAGGACCTGAGAAGTCTTGCAGTGAGTAAGTCCTGTTTAACTTTTTTAGGCCAGTTTTCAAAGCTTATTTGACTTCGGAACCATCCCCATTCCCACCACACTGGTTAACAGCATTAGACTGAAAGAAATCTACCGCAGGAGCGTTCAGGCTGGACGTTTCACAGGTGGGAGGTATTTTTAAGCAGGTTCCAGTTTGTCCTTTGACTGGACATCCTCCCACAGGATGCTTTATGCTCCTAAGGAGTGTTCCAGGTTATTTTGTCCAGTTATCACAGTCACAGATGGGGAGCTGGGCCATGGTCCTCTCACATGCTGTTTCTTCTGCCTGGAAGGCTCCTTCTCTGTTTGTCCACCTGTCTTCATCCTTTGCCTCCTCCAAGCTGAGACCCCAATGCCACCTTCCTGGCCTCGCTGACCTCCCTGGCCTCCCTGGCCTCCCTGACCTCCCTAAACTCTCTGACCTCCCTGAACTCCCTGAACTCCCAAAGGAAAACCCAACCTGTCCCTCTCGCACTCTCTAGACACCCTGACTGTGCTGTTCCTCTCCATAGTACTTAACCCTTCCTAACACGCCCTGCATGGATATAGTTTTTTTAAAATATAGTCAGCCCTCATTAGGACGCTAGCGTCTCAGGGATTTTATCTGTCGCGTTGTATCACAGCCCAGGTTAGTGCATGATGTGTCTGCCATGTATCAGTGTGTACTGGGGCACGGTCGCCCTTTGTATCCTCTGCAGGAAGGCAGGTAAGATCTTAGCATCTCGGGTGTTGGAGTCAAATCCTGAGTATGGCGCTTAGTAGTAGTTGCAGTTTGGACTCTGTTTCCCCTAGAGCCCAGTGATAGAGATGAAACGCAGGTTTATTTATCATTCCCTTGTGAACAACAACGCCCCGGCTGGCAGGGCCCGAGAGCTTTGGATCACGACGCTCTGTGTCCTTGGAGCACGGTTACCACCCCCAGACCCTCCTGGCTGCGGAAGCTTGGGTCCTGACCTTTGTGCTGCTGGCAGGGGAACGTCCATCTCCCCGAAATAGTCTTCTCAGTGAGAAGTACATTTTAGGCTGGGTTTGATGTAGTGTAGAGAGAGATCCGGGGGCCAGGGCAAGGAGCGGTGAGTGTAAGCTGTAGGCTGCTTCACAAGGCCTGCTTGTTTGATTTCCTGCTGTTCCTTTCTCCAGGGATGGTGGGGATGGTGGGGTTGGTGGGTCCACCAGACCCACAACGGCCCTGTGACCTGCCTCAGGGGGGTTGTGGCGCGGTGAGTTCAGCGACCTTCCCATCTCCACTGCTGGCTCAAGCCCCTGACCTCACCTCAAGCCCTGGCTCTGGCTGGCACAGTTGGGAGTGCGTCCTCCGCCTTCCTGGGCCTTCCCATCGCTGCCATCGCCTCATCTTCTGTGTCTCATTAGGACTCCCTCCCTGGATGTAGGGCCTACACAGTATCACCTACATCCGAAAGACTGTATTTCCATAGAAGGTCCCATGCCAAGGTCCCCCTGCGGGGGCCTCTGCTGGGGTATCCAGGGCATAGGATCCCAGGATGGTGGTGCCATGGGCATGAGGTGTGGGCACAGCCCATCCCCACAGGGAAACAGAGGTTTTTGCTGAGGAGTGAATATGAGACTCCATTCACATCACAGAACTCTTTCTGGAAGTTATAGTATGAAACAGAGTATGTTTTCTGCCTTTTTTAATGCTTGTTTTTATGTAGCATCACACACATGTCAGGTGCATTTAGTTCTGTAAGCAGGGTAATCCTCAGGGTTGAACCCAGGAGCAGTAGTAGCTTTTGGACTGGAGAACCGTCATCCCCGTGCCATGGGAGGGTTAGCACGAGGACCACAGTGCCCGGGACAGGCAGGCCTCCTGGGCTGACACCGTACTCAGCACCCATGGCCCACAGCCTGGCCCGAGCACAGGGCTGCCCCAAGGCCATGGCAGGCCGCTGGGAGGACCAGCCTCCACCAGGCTGCTGGATCCTCTCTACAGAATCTGGGATTTTGAACCACAGGTGCAGAGAGGGGCCTCCAGGGTGACCCTTGTTCACATGTCTCTTTCTGTTTCTGCTCCAAGGGCGAACCGGGTCCTCATTCGTGCTGTGGGGTTTGTCCGAGTGAATGCAGCTCATTTTCTGTAACCCCAAGAACCTTACGTAATGCTGGAGTCAGAAGAGAATAAACACAACGTCCAAAGGGCAGGATGCGTAAACTTGAGCTCATTGAAGTGTGCGGGTGGACTTCGAGGTGCCTTAACTTCCATTCTGAACGCTGGAGGCTGGGCCAGGGAGCCAGGACGGACCAGAGGAAGCGCCGGCCTTACTGCTCAGCCCTGAGCATTTCTCTTGCCATTTGTGATCTGGCTTGAAAAATCTGTAGCCCAGAAGCCGAGGAAGACAAAATAGAATGGCAGCTAAAGTGACCAGAGTTTATAGGAAATGTCCACAGCAAAGATTTCACATTTTCTGTATTTGGAACCATGAAATTAAAAAAAAAAAAAAAGATTTTACTTATTTATTCATGAGAGACACACGGAGAAAGAGAGAGGCAGAGACACAGGCAGAGGGAGAAGCAGGCTCCCTGAGGGAAGCCCAGTGCAGGACTCAATCCCTGGACCCTGGGATCATGCCCTGAGCCGAAGGCAGATGCTCAACCCCTGAGCCACCCGGGCATCCCTAGAACCATGAAATTAAAGAAGAAAAGCCACACACATATTTCCTTCTCTCTCCCTCTTAGTTTTTACTTAAATTCCAGTTAGTTCTCACACACTGTTCTATTGGTTTCGTGGGTAGGGCTGGTGATTTGCGCTGCCATACGGCACTGGGTGCTCATCCCGACAGGTGTGGTCCATACAGGTGTTTTCCTTCTTAGCGTATGCATTGAAAACTGTTTGTTACTGCATTTGACTTATTCATTTAACGTAATGACATTTGCGTGTGGTATTCTTAGTAAAATAGAACTGACCTATTTCCTTATGGATCTGTGAGACAGGGAGAGGGGAGGATGGGAAGCATCTGAAGGTCTTGTGTGCAGAGAGCCAGGGAGAGCCCTGGAATAGGGTTTTTCCCCAGCCTGTGGTATCCTCGAGAATGCATCTGCTATTTCTGTGGGAGTCGTGGCCACCTGGTCTCTTTAATGATATTTCCCTTCCAATCCAACTTTTGTATTTTTTAAATATTCTTCCAATCCAACTTTTGTATTTTTTAAATATTCTTTGCATACTGAGGATAAAGGTGCACATCATGTGTCAAAAGTATCTTCCAACCTTTTTAACCAGTGTCTTATTACTTGAACTTCAATGAATGCATTTATATAGATTATAAAATATAATCAAGAGATTATACTTGGGTATTTAATTATAATCACGTATAACATGTTTTTATATTTGTTTCAAAAAATAGAGTTGTTGTGGCCGCCACATAGAGGTGGAATGGACCCTTCCCTTCCCCCAGACTTGGTTTGGGTGTACAGACAGATGATGCCGTGCCCACACCAAGAGGGAATGAAAGTCTTATTATTCACATAATGAGGCTTTCTGGGGAGGTGGGGTGGCTCCCAAGCAGATCTAGGAATGGCCTGAGAGAGCAGGGAGAGGAGGCTGACTGCTTTCATTGTGATCAGGGGGTGGGGTCCCATGTTGGTCAGGCTTGCATGACATGAACTTCCCTTTGGTGCCAAAGGAGGAAACACCCAGGGTTTCTTATCAGCTTGCCCAGATGTGGGGCAGCATAGAGAAGGGGTGAGGCTTGAAAGCTGTCACCAGTCACACATCAATAATAGAGTCAAACTATTACAAGAATAAGAGACTTAAAAATCTTTGTTTATTAATAATAAAATGTCTAATTAGTAGCTTATTACTTTTTCTCCATGATGTTCAGTAAAATAAAAAAAAACACTTAAGCACATTCATTAAAAATTAGCATTAAGGTCTTAGAAAGATGGATGGATGAGTGGATGGATGGGTGGGTGGATGGATGGGTGGGAGGGTAGGTAGGTGGGTAGATGGATAGATGGATGGAAGGATGGATGAGAGCATGGATGGAGGGAGGATGGATGGAGATGGTGGGGAATGGTAAATTCCCAAAAGGTGTCACTAGAAGGCAGTGTTTGTGTCTGTGCTACAGCAGGTGGCTGTGGAGGCAGGATCCCATCAACCACAGGTGTGGGAACCTTCCTGACGCAGCCCCTCATGGCAGACCTTTCGTGCCCACCGCCTTCTAAAATGCTAAGAGTTAGTGAATCATGACATTTTTCTCTTTGCAAGTACTCTTAGATATTATCTGCTCTGTCCCAGTTTCCAAATTTTTCAGTCCAACAAAGAGAGGGACAGCCAAACCTTAAACTCTGTGGGGAGGGGGAGGTACATCCCTCAGCAATTTAGCTCAGATGTCTCCAAGTTGGGAGCCAAAAATAAAGATAATACATTGAGCAATTTCTTCATTGAAAAACAAAAAACCACCAAACGCTATAATTTCCTGCAGCAGAGACCTCACACTGACAGGGCTGCCCTGGTTCTGGGTTCTGGGTTCTGGACAGTGCCAGCTGACCAAGGAAGTCCTGTACTCCTGAGGAGCTTTCCGCAAATCAGCCGGCTCTGCCATCTTGGTCCTAAAGCCCAATCGCTTTCTTATCTTGGCCTCAGGCCCAGCCTACCTGGCCTTTTTTCTTATCGTAAGTGACAGCATTTTTAAAAATCTGAAAGTTCCAGCTGTGACTCCCATCCCAGCCTCTGTGAATGCAGAGGTTTTCTACATTACCTCATAGGAGCATTTCACGTGCCGGGGCACCCTCGGCTCTGTTTATCTCAACCTGGGCTCCTCACGTCCCTGCTCTCTAGTGTCCCTGCTCTCTAGTGTCCCTGTTCTCTAGTGTCCCTGTTCTCTAATGACGATGGAGAATGTGGCTTGTCACATACGAGTGCAGTGAGTCTGCCCCAACCATTCTTTCCTTGCTCGCTGCTGCATCTGCTACATGTGCATCACGTGAGCCAGGCTTCTCGTCAGCTAGAGAGACAACAGGGCATGTCCCTCTCCCAAATCTGAAGTGCAATCAGTAAGATGCAGTAGAGCAAATATAATGGGAGGGTTTCCTGTCAAAGTCGAAAAATTATTGAAAGATTATTCTGAAACATGGATTATTGCAGAGCTAGGCCTCTATCTACGAGGTAGGATGCTAATGTCCACCCACCGAGCTAAGTGTGAAATTTGGGGTGGGTGCATATAAGCCATGTAGCACAGTTCCCAGCCCTTGGCAGGCATTAGGTCTGTGGAGACATGGCAGACGAGCCCCCCAACTGTGGGAGTTCCTCCCAGGCAGAGGGCCCAGCACAGAGACACCAGGTACATCTGTCAGGTCCCCAGGCAGCGGGTGCTGAGGCAGAGCTGGGAGTCCAGGGGGTTGTCGGGAGTCCTGTTGGTAAGGGGTAGAGGGCAGGGCTCTGGCCCACCCAGGGCTGCCTCCCCCATCCAGTGCAGCCCTTAGTATAGATTGTTGAATGAATGGATGGGACTGCAGAGACGCCCCAAGTGACCTCTGTGGGGCAACAGCTGACCTCTCTCTAGCACATGCTGCTTTCTGGAATCAAAGGGGTAGGCTGGACCATTGTCTGTGGCCCAGAGCAGTTTCACGCTGGGCTGGAACGTGTCCTGTGGTGCCTCTCACGGCCTCGCCTCCCTGCCCAGCATGTGGTTCTCACACAAGTGAGTCAAGAGTGGTGAGAGGGTAGCCTGGGAACAGAAGGTACGCAGCTCCTGCTCCCATCCGCACAACAACCAAGCCCTCTCACAAAATGTATAATGTCCTAAGTAACCAAGAAAAACTCTTAGGAAGACTTCCCGGGGCGCCTAAGGGCTCAGTCGGTGGAGCGTCTGCCTTGGGCTCAGGTCACGGTCTCCGGGTCCCAGGATCAAGTTCAGCATCGGGCTCCCCACACAGCGGGGTTCTGCTTCTCCCTCCCATGCATTCCCCTGCTCGGTTCTCGGGCACATGAATGCTTGCTCTCATTCTCTCTCTCTCTCCAAAAAAAAAAAAAAAAAAAAAAGATCTCCCATACAAGGGAAATTCACTATGTCCAAAGTTCTGAACTGTGTCGAAAAGAAAGTCTTCAAAATTGTGTTTCAAAGGGTCTTACCACAGGGGGGCCTGGATGGTTTGGTCGGTGGAGTGTCAACTCTCGATCGCCGGGTCATGAGTTTGAGCCTCATGTTGAGTGTAGAGATTTCTTAAAGTAAAATAAATAAGTAGATAGATAGATGATAGATAGATAGATATAGATAGAAAAAAGAAATTGCTCTTGTAAGCAGGGGGTAGTGTGGGGGGTAGGTCCTTCTCCAGTGCCTGTGGGCCTCCGTGGGGCTGTGGCCTCTTTCCCAAGTGTGTGATGCCGCATCTTCTCCAGCAGCTGGTTGGGTGTGATTTAGCACAATGCTGTTCCTCTAGCCTGTCTGTCCACACCAGTCAAGGTAAAACTGAGCCAGAGGCTATAAATAACTGACCACCGTACAGCCACAGTTCCAGGAGTTGTTTAAAAACCTGAGACATTGTGAAAAGTTACCATTCGAAAAAAAAACACCTAAAATTCCCTGAACTATCTTGACCTTTTATGACAACTACATTACATAGTTTCACATTTATTATGGAATGATGCTCTGAATTCACTTCAAAATGTTTTAGTCTCTTTCTTGGAATTTCATGATCTTTGTGGCTTTATTAGCAAAAGGAAAGAAAAGTAGAAGTACCAGGAAGCTGTAAATTATGGTTGTTTTTTTACTTAAAAAAACTCCCAACAAACCTGAATCATCACTGCCGGCTTTCATGTTCATGCCACTAGAAGGTGCTAGCAGGACCACAGCAAAAACAAAACAACAAAACAAAACAAAACAAAACAAAACTTCCCATACAAGGAAAATTCAATATGTCCAAAGTTCAGAGTTTAATGTCATTTCAAATGTGACAAACCACACGAAGAAGCCCGGCAGCCCACGGAGAAATACATGTATATGTTTATTTTTGAAAAATACATGTATATGTTTATTTTGAAAATTTTTGTATATGTTTGTTTGTATTTTGATTTAAGAAGACAGCATGTAAAGGTCTGATTTTGCTCTAAAAGGGAAACACCTAATTATCAATTTCGTTATTAATGTGCAGTCCAGGAGAGTACTATGAAGAAGGAATGCATACCAAAAAATGATCTCTTAGGCTCTCAATGTACGAAAGTAACCCGAGGCTCATTCTCGAACTCAGTGACGATGCTTCCTGATGTTTATACCAAGTGGAGTATCAGCTGAACAAGAGTGAATGGACAGTGTGCTTATCCCACTGTTCGAGATACATGTAGGACTGCGTTATGGCAAATGTTCACCAAGCTGATGACGGATTCTGGATAATGTCACTGTTTGTTAGCACTGTTTTCTAGTTGTGGGATCGTCAAATAAATGTGGCTTCTCTATGTTTCTCAGTCTCCGTAATGGCGAGTGAAGGTGGTAATGCCGCGTAACAGCCAGCGTGTCTGACACATCATACGGACTCAAAAATATTAGCTATCAAAATCGTTATCCTAGTTGTCCGCACCTTCTGATTTTATGAGTGTGTATATATTTTATTTTTGGTTGAGTGTGTATATGTTAATGCTATAATCAGAAAAGATAATACACTTTTGTTTTTTTTTTTGTTTTGTTTTGTTTTGGTTTTTTTGGATAGCTTACATGGGGAAGGAGGGAGTTGGATTTATTACCATCTATAAAAATAGTTAAGTCAATTCTTATTTACCCAGAAAGCTAAGTGCCCAGGTCTTTTTAATGTCCAATTTTCTAGCTATTCTGAACAAGAATTCACTTACCATATATGGATTACTTCCAGCTTTATGTTCATTAGTGTCGATTCAGGTTGAAAAAGGTAAAAATAAAACATATTTAAGGCATGGCACAAAACAAGAGCTCAAAGTTCATTGTAGGAGTAGAAAGAGGCAATGAACAAAATCATCGGGACACTTTACACCACAGCTCCTCCTAGGTGAGCCATCCCCTCTGTTCATAATGCGGACACTTTGGGGGGTGAGTGTCTGGTGTGTGGTGGATGCCAAAGCCCAGGTGTAGGCAGGGTCATTGCTTTACAGAAGAAAGGAATTTGGTGCCATTCAGCGTGAGGAGAAAGATGAGAGGAGGGGAGTCTGTGCAGGTGTACATGGAAGTGTCCAAGTAATTGTGGGCAGTAATGACAGACTCCATCCTCAGGGTGGCAGAAAATGATGAAAAGGCTAGATTTCACATTTTGTGGCTGCTAGTTGGATGGAGACAGCACATTGAGAAGCAGGACTCTTGAGGCATGGGGGTCATGAGACCACATACCTTTCCAGGAAAGCATAGATATTTGGACACCCTGGCTGCGAAACTTGGGCTCAAGACAATTAGGTCTCCAGGGACAAAGGGTGAGGTGGGGCTGGGCACCCTAGGTGGCAGCTTCCAGATTATGTAAAGATGGAGGTGAGAGGAGGGCAAGTGCTCATGTGGGAAGAGTGTCAGAGATGCAGAGGAATCAGTTGTGCTGACAAGAAGTCCAACTACATTTGTAACTTTATCTTGTATCTTTAACATTATAATAATTACCTTTCTTTTAAACTTTTATTTGCATTTATTTTATGCAGAACATACTCCCAGGCCCTAAGTTTTCATTTCTTCAGTTTCTTCTGGGATATCTTTTTCTTCTGTGTGAGGCCTCTTCTGGTTTAGGAACAACCTGCTCCTTTTCCGCCAAGATTGTCTCCGTGTGGCAGGGAGGGCTCGGGTGTCGAACCCAGTAAGTTCTGCTTCGCATCTTGGGGGTTTTGCTCACCTGGATGTGCTCTGTGACCAGAGAATCTACATCGAAGCTTTTTTTTAAAAAAATATTTATTTATTTATTTATTATTTATGATAGACATATTGAGAGAGAGAGAGAGAGAGGCAGAGACACAGGAGGAGGGAGAAGCAGGCTCCATGCCAGGAGCCCAACGCGGAACTCGATCCTGGGACTCCAGTATCGCGCCCTGGGCCAAAGGCAGGCGCTAAACTGCTGAACCACCCAGGGATCCCCTCGAAGCTTTTTTTAAAGCATGTGCAGTGGAAAATATTTGGCACTGTTTTTGGGCCACTGATCGTGTGTCCAGACCCACTGCCTGGCCGGGACATACCTGCCAGTCCATGTGTGCAGTGACAGGATAGCACACGCTTCTTCTGCAAAGTGATATCCCTCAGTTACTGGGTGGCTTTCCCAATGTACATATCCTTGGTGGCCTGGACAGTCTCACATGTGTTCTTAATGTGAACACAAAGATTTGAACGTCTTGATTTGCATGATTTTGTAGTTTCCTGGGCCAAATGACTAGCAAACCATTTTCAGAGCATGCCTCAGGCCGCTTACAGGAAGCAGTGATAGTCATATTTCATGCAAATATAGAAACTCCCTGCTTCCCGTTAGCAGTTGAGGACGTTATGTCCCTGGTGAGTGGATGTCCCCAGTCACAGGAAACCCAGTGCCTTTGGGAAAAGTCCTTTCCATTTTTGAAAACTTCTGTGGTTATGAAGTTCTTTGTATTAAAGTAAAATTTTCATTCATTCACCTAATAAATATTTATTAAGTGTCTGCTGTGTCCCTGGACACTGGTGATAGGAAGTCCTCGCTGTCCTCAGACTTAGCTTCCAGTGAGTGCAGAGACTAAGTGAATAAAAGATGTATCCAAGAAAGAAAGTAAAGAATCCTCACGGTAGACGAAGGGACTGGAGGTATACATGAGTAAGCTCTCAGCTCGGAAAGTCTGCAGGGATGAGTGTGAGTGGCAGGGAGAGCGAGAAGGTGCCACCGTTGTTAGCATTTGGATGATGTAGAGAGACCCCCCGACAGCACGGGTTTGAATGGTGTGAGTCCACTTACACATGGATTTTTCCCAATACAGTACAGAAGGTATTTTCTCTTATGATTTTTCCAATCACACGGTCTTTTCTGTAGCCGACTCAATTGTAAGAATACAATATATGACACGTACGCAGTATATGTATTAATCGACCGTTTGTGTTATGGAAGGGCTATTAACAGTAGGTGACTAGTAGTTAAGGTTTTGGGGGAGCCCAATGTTATATGTGGGTTTTTGATGACATGGGAGTTGGTGCCTCTGATCACCACATTACGTGAGGGTCAACGGTATAAAGGGCAGGTTCCTGCAGCATTCATCTCTGGTCCTGGGGTAGAAATTCTCTCTCCATCAGGACAGAAAAGAGTTTTTATGTTTGAAGGTCACTGTTCTGCACAGCACCACGGACACCAAGTGCTCAGTGGCAGGAGCAGATGCCTCTCCACACCGGCCCAGTTTGGTGGCACTGGGACAGAGCAGGAGCTGGGGCCGGGCAGGTGTGGCAGCAGGAGCAGTAGCCAGCACCCAATGTGGGCAAGGCTGGGGGCACAGTGCCAGCTGGTGCCAGCTACTGTGGAGACCCGGACTGGGGACACCAGCCAGTGTGCCACCCAGGAAAAGGGATTTGCAGGGTGTGGGTTTCCAGTAATTACAGGAAGCAGGGACTGCTGTTACCATGACCACTTCCCTGGGTCTGCACTCATTCCTAGAGCCAGGGTCACACAGTCCATACTATGAATCACATCTCTGCATTTCTGTTTGTGAGCTACTTTATGCCCCGGTGAGGTCAACTTAAACCACCAATCTCAGCTGTTGAGCTCTTGCATTCTAAGATAATACATCTGTTTGGCCAGCTATCAATCCAGGATTTCTGCCCCTTATAAAAAATGATGAGCAGTATCTTCATGTGATCTACTCTTAATTATATTTCACTAAAATATTGCAAAGATGCATTTAAGGTCACTTCCTGAAGCATCATCTCTTTAGGGAGATCTTTAAAATCTGCAGAGAGAAAAGAATATTTTCGACAAACATCGAGTTGAACATCAGATAAAAATGAGTACCACTTGGGGCGCCTGGCTGGCTCAGGGGCCTCACCTTTTGATCTCGGGGTTTTGAGTGTGAGCCCCACATTGGAGGTAGAGTTTATTTAAAAAAAAATCCGTGCCACTTATGCCGTTATCCAGCCAGTCTGTGTCCATGTTGCCACAAAGATACCGGGAGGCATTGCCAGGTGCTTTGATGAGATTTAGGCTTGGGCAGAACCACCACAGAGCCTAGCAAAAGAGGAAGTGGGTGTGCCAGGCCGCTGCTGCTCCTGACTACCATGCTGATCAATGCTTCCTTTTCTGAAAGGTTACATACTACTCTGACTAATTCCTAATAGAATATTCCTTCAGATGCTTATTTACTCTGAACTATCTGTAGAATTTCCTTTCTTTTGTTTTTAGAAATTCAGAATGATGGCTTATTTTCATTTTTGTACTAGTGTGTGTGATTTTTTACAAATATGTATGTCGATTAAATAATGTCTCCTTCAAGTATTTTTTCTTTTGGAAGTCATTTGTTCAAGAAAAGAAACACAAATTTTTTAGAGTCACCATTTGCCTTTTATAGCCTCCTGACTTATCTTAAGCTCTGTGTTCTTACAAACATTTGTTCCATCCTATTCCTGCCAAGACCTGGCAGGGGGGTCGGTCTGGAACAAGAGAAGCACTAACCAAGTAGCCGCTGCTGGAGGAAGCCAAGATGGAATAGCTTTAGTTGAGAGCGGTGAGGGACAGCGAGACGAGGCCAAGCTGGGGTCCAACAGGAAGCATAAGGAATGGAATGTGTGGCAAACAGGTCAATGTTGGGGTTTGAAAGCAAGTCAGGACCAGCAAGTATGGCATCAGGCCATCGTGTCCGATTCGGTGGCCACTGTGTGCATGGGCTCCTGAGCACTTAAAAGGTGGCTAGTACCACTGAAGGGCTGAATTTTTAATTTCTGTTTCATTTTAATTAAATATATTGAAAAATTTAAATGGAGCCAATGTAAAATATTTTTTTCTACTGAATACATCCCTATTGTTTTGATAGGATTGCATTTCCGTTTAAGTGTTGAATCGTGGGAGATGTTACTGTGGTGTATAGTGTGCATTTTGGGCTAGTGTCTTTTCTGGTATGCCACATAAACACATCCCCAGCCTAGCTGGTGTCAACAAAATGAGCTAATGATGTTTCCTACACACCAGTGTAACATTGTGACATGATTACCGGGTTGTTTATTCAGGTAGCATAAGTTATAGTGATATCTATGTAAATTGAAATTGGTAAGTAGCTGGATATACTTACTATTTTAATTATATTATTCAAATTTTAAATTTAAGTATGGACAAAATTTTAAGTTTAAAACTAGGGTGTACTAAAGATGTAGAATCAAATGGAGATGCAGAAGCTAGTCCCCAAACCAGAGCAGGAAAGAAAAAAAAAGACTGGAAGAAGATATGCCTCAAATTTCACAGTGAATGGCAATTGCAGTTTATGACAGAGGAAAATGAAAAAGCTATTTGCTTGATGCACACATTTTCTCTAAGACAATAAGGTACATAATATTAGGGACAGTTTCAGCAACTTTGTACTGAATTTGATGTTTCCTCCTCTAGTCAGAAAAGTTTTGAAAAGAGTAAGTTAGTTCTCTGAAATCAGAAATAAATATCTAATATATTTTTTAAAAATTACATTTAACCAGATCTCAGTTTGCAATTTAGCTGGATGTTAAATGGCTTAGATTCTTACCCAGGAAAGAAAATCATTTTAAAAGTTTACTTATTATTTTTTTAAAGTAATCTTTAGGGACGCCTGGGTGGCTCATTGGCTGAGCATCTGCCTTCAGCTCAGGGGTCCTGGGGTCCTGGAATCAAGTCCCACATCAGGCTCCCTGCATGGGCCCTGCTTCTCTCTCTGCCTATGTCTCTGCCTCTCTCTGTCTCTCATGAATAAATCTTAAAAAAAAAAAAAGTAATCTCTACAACCCAACATGGGGCTCAAACTCATAACCCTGGGATCAAGAGTCACACCTCCTCCTGACTAGAGCCAGGTACCCCGAGAAAATCATTTTTAGATGGCAACATGGTAAAAGCAATTATTATTTCAGTTATGGAAATGTTGTTATAAAATTATTAGGAAAAGAGTAAAAATCATATTTTACAAAAAGTGAAATACCTTTGATGAAGTCACCAAACAATTGCCCATAGAGCACAAACCTTTTTAAAGAATTTCAAAGATCATTTGATTCAAAATTTGTCAGATTGCAACTACTATTTTTTAGTTTTAGATGAGTCATGCCTGTTTAATACTTGAGTATGTTTTGTCTTCATGGACTTCCAAATTTAGGAAGAAGTATTCTTAACTCATAGACTAAAAAGTCAAACTCTGACATAGATATATTTGGAACTTTTATGACTATCAAAGAATTTCAGATAAATATGGAAAAATATTAGTTCTATCAAATAGCTTCAGTTTTTAGGTCAAAAATGTAGATTTATAGGAGTTTTAGAACAAGAGGCTGATGTTTCCCTCATTGCTTTGTTTTACCATGTGAAAATATTGAAAATATTTTTTGCTCAGTTTTCCAAATCAGACTCATGGAAAGTATCATAGATATTTATTAAAATTGTCCAATCTATACATGCAGATGCTATGAATCAGCACCATTTGATGTAACTGTTGCAGGAGTAGAAGACACTGAATGGGGCAGTCTCGTGTTGTTTATCAATATTCATTGGTTGGCTTGTAAAAGATTGTTTGGAACAACTTGTGTATGTGAATCTACTTTTTTGAAGTATGAATTTTTTGAAATCTGATACAGTTCAAGTATTTTGATGTAAATTTTGCATCTGAGAAACTCTATCTCTCCTTCTATTCTGAATGACATCCTTGCTGGGTAGAGTATGCTTGGCTGCAGATTTTTTCCGTATGCATGTTGAAGATCTCATGCCACTCCCTTCTGGCCTGCCAAGTTTATGCTGAAAAAAATCTGTGCTAGACTAATGGGATTTCCCTTGTATGTGTCTTCTTTTATCTTGCTGTTTTTAATTTTTTTTCTTTATCACTGCTTTTTGCCATTTTAACTACAACTATGTCCTCATGTGAATCTGCTTTTGTTTTGCTGTGGGTTCTCTGTGTCTCCTGGATCTAGATGTCTATTTCCTTCTCCAGATTAGGGAAGTTTCCAGCTATTGTATTGTCACATAAATTTTCTGTCCCCTTTTCTCTCTTCTTCTTCTGGGACTCATGTTATTCAAATGTTATTACATTATATGCTCATGAGATGAGGATATAATCCCTTACTTCATGCCCCAGGCACTCTTCAGATCACTGTTTCCACACTATATGTCTGCAGGCTGTTTGCTCTGCCTTCTCTCCCACCATGCTCTTGCCAAGCCCAGCCTGCTGACCTTTGCAACTCCAGCCTTTGAGCTTCTCTGGTTGCAAGAACTCACAAAAATCAGCCCCTCTCTTTTTCCCAGCAAATGGCTTTGGGGATTCATTTTCCCATGTGCTCCCCTGTGTGTGTTGCCCTGTCTCTGTCTCTTCTCTGTGACCATGGCTCCCTTCCTACTATGGTGACCACAATCCCCTTCTCTCCTAAGCCACATCTCCACACTTCTACCTTCTTTGATGTGGCCTCTTCCCTTCCTTTAGTGGTGAAGTTTGTTCTGTCAGTCTTCAGGTTTATTTCTGGGTATTTAGAATGATTCTATAGTTATCCAGTTGTGTTTGTGGGACAAGGCGAGCCTAGGGCCCTCCTACTTCACCATCTTCCCAACTCCAAAAGTAAGCATCTGAATTAAGATGTGCCATAAGCATAAAATACACAGGGATCTTGAAATATTAGAAATAAAAATATTTTTGTATTGATTACATGTTGAGATGATAATAATATGGATATATTGAGTTAAGTAAAATACATAATGACAATTTCACTCTTTTTACTTTTTAAAAAATATGGCTACTAGAAAATTTTAAATTATATATGTAGCTCACATATTTCCATTGGATAGTGCAAGTCTGAGGGTCTTGTCACAAACTATCTAGGAGTGTATATAACCCACCTTTCATACATACATGGGTGTGTGTAACTAGAGGCAGAGTGGACAATTTTAAACCTTTACATTCTGTTGGATTATCAGCTCAGAAGTGAGGTGTAGTATTATGCTAGTATGTGTTTAACAAAGGGCTCTCTGGGGTAAAAAGCTCTGTTTTGTAGCTTTATTCAATTTCCTTGGTGCAAATGCTTCTACTGTGGCCCATTTCAAGCTACCAACTGGACATCACTGGGAACTGGGAAGAAATACTTATGATTGACCCTCGCCAGCAGGCAGCAGCCAACTTCAGTAAAGTTTGATAACAGTAAGTCTGGCTTAACTGTTGAATGGACGGATGCTGTGCTGGCTACTCATCTTCTGGATCCTTTAACCTTTCTGGAATGTATGTTCCGCAAGTCAAGGGTAGATGTGTGACTACAGCAAGCATTCCCTCCCTCCTTGGCCATTGTAGTGAATGCATTGTGCTGTCCAGATCCACCTGCAGCACAAGTTCCTCCCTGCCCTAGCTGAGGGGTGCTACCTGCTGGTGGCACTCAGGGGAGGCCCTCCATGGGGCCCGCTAGGAGCTGAAAGCCTTCATCTCTGAAAGTGATGTCCCACAACCCACCTGCACACAGTCTCCATCTGAGGGTCCCTTTGCTAGAGAATGCAATCTACAACAACCATATTAAGAAAGAAATCAATACATTGCTTTTTGATCTCAAGGTCCTTTTGTTTTTTATTTCATCAGCCATTTCTTCCACATTGGTGACAATGAGAGTCAGATGTTACCACTTCCTCTGTCTTATGAGAGATGACATTTACCGGAAAGGTGAGCCACGAAGTTATCTTTGAGAATATTCCTAAGAAATCAAGGTTTTTATTGGCAGTTGTAAAGGACTTTTCAAATATGTCTGAGAACTACTCTGTTCTTGAGTATTCACTGGTGATTTGATTTGATTATGGTGTAAGGAAGCAATTGCCACCTTAAATTATTGAGTCTGAGTCATAACTTCTGGGAAAGTCTCAGCCTTTACTTCTTTATATTGGATTTTCCCCTGTGTCTTTATTATCTTTCTGGGTCTGGAATTAGACAAATCCTCCATATTTATTTTCCTGTTTTCATTTTCATCTCTCTCTGCTGCAGTCTAGCAGTCTCTACAGATTGTGGATCAAGTTCACTATCTCTTCATTAACAGTGTAATGATCTCATTAAGGTTTTTAATTTCAGTGATTATTTTTCAGTTTCTGGAAATTATATTCTATCCTTTTACAAATCTGCCTGTTTATTTTTTATAATCTCTTGCTCCTTACTTATGTTCTCATTTCTCTTTATTTTTTTAAAATTTTAATTAAATTTAAATTTAATTTAGTTACCATATACTGTATTAGTTTCAGATGTAGAGGTCGGTAATTCATCAGTTGTGTATAATACCCAGTGCTCATCACATCACATGCCTCCTTCATGCCTATCACCCAATTACCCCATTCCCCCTACTACACCTCCCCTCCAGCGACCTTCAGTTTGTTTCCTAGAGTTAAGAGTTTCTCATGGCGTACCCTTCTCTCTGATTTCATCTTGTTATATTCAATTCTCTCTTTTATTTCTGCAAGCATATTACATGTACTTCTGTCACGCAATTTTTTATAGCTGTATGATGTCCCATGGTCTAACCATGATTTATTTAATTATTGCTCTACTGACGGACATGGGGGAGGGACATAATGTATTCTGTATTTTCTCTCCTTAATATGGATCATGCTTTGAGTTGGGCAGGTTGCTCTGAAACACTGATGCTCTGTTGTACCACATTCCTTGTGACTAATGATAAAAGTAAGACACTGACTTGACCTGAGAAGCATCATCCCTAAAACAACTGTACTAATTAAGCATTATAAAAATTATTATAAAGAACTGCTATATAGTTATATTTGATGGCACCAATGTCTCATAAGAAGAGCTAACGTGGCTGAGCTCTTTCTGTGTGCCAGACATGCTTCTAAGTACCTCACGAGTATCAACTCAGTTGATCCAGACAGCACTCTTAAGAGGTGTGACTGAATTTCCAGCCGAGGTATGGATGGATGCAGATTGCATAACTTGCTCCCGGTACCACTCTGGTAGGCTCTCCAGAAGCAGAAGCTAACACAGGGACTCAGGACCGCGTGATCCATTGAGGATGTACTGCTCTTCAGGAGAGCTGTGGCCAAGGAGGGTGGCAGGATCCACTGGGAGAATGAGCTTAACAAGGAAGGAGCCCAGCTGTACTGGATCTGCAGTGGGAAGAGCAGGAGGAGGCAACAGTAGCAGCTATGGTCTCAGACTCACATCCACCAAGGGTAATGATCCAGAGTAGGTCACAGGTGCAAGCTGTTAGTGGGATTTGGGTGCACAGGGAGGTAAAGGGTACTTGGGATGGGCACCAGCAATGCTGCTGCAGCCACACAACTAGGAAGGGGAAAGTAGAGTTCAAAGCCAGACGAGCCAGCTGCAGAGCTGCACCCCGGGCTGTGACCTCTGCTACAGCTACCTTCGGATACCACCACCCCTGACTTGCCAAGCCAAGTATGCATCCAATTTCCTACACAGTTTAGATTTATTTGTTTGGAGAATATTTTATGCCCATTCAGTTCAGAGGTCGTAAGGCTATTTCAAAAACAATTCTCTTATTCCCAATTTGGGAAGGCCTATCAATGCACATTTTGCACTTGCTCAAGGCCAGGACCACGGTACACAAGCCTGAGAATGAGTGCCTCCTGAGCTTCTGTGCCGAACACGTCTCCTTGGCCTTGCCTAGTGTCACTGAGAGAAGGGCTGGGATCATACAGCGTCTCTTCAACAACAGAGCAGGTGCAGCCCCAAGAATCCTGGCTTTTCCCTAGGTTCCTCTTCCTCGGTCTCATCGGTGGGGGAAATGGTAGAAGGGAGGTGGTAGGCATCTGGAATTGATCTCTTCAGCTTTTAATGTTTCTGGATCTCAGACACTCAAACCTCTGCAGGCACAGAGCCAGGGTGGCTGAGAAGCTTTGAGAATGGGGAAACAGTCCACACCAAGTCTTCCTGCATCCAAGCAACTGTTTGGACATGCTCTGTCTTCTGCAACTTCGCTCTATCTTCTTTAACCCCATTCTTTTGCTCTAAACAAGCTTCCTTCATCTGAGGGTTATCTCCCAGCCAGCACAGGGGACTGTCAGCCCCGACACTGACTCCTGCAAAGGGGCCCTGTGTCCAGTTGGTTGGCTCCCGTAAGGACTGGTCTGGTCCCAGGCAGACACCGAGCATTCTTTAGCCTCCAGTGGAGAGTTAGCCGGCTTTACCTCCCTGTGCCCCGGAACCCCAGTCCACCACAGCCCTAGCTGCTCCCTGCCCACCCTGCTCCAGAGACCTGCCCTGGTGTATGCACAGATGCGCGTGTGGGACCACTGCCATAGGAGTCAGGGCTCCCCAATTCTGCCAGGAAAACTGACTTCACAACATTGAGTGTCGTTAGTAGAATTCATCCTGTCATTCTCTCCACTCCATATCATGACCGTGTTTAAGTGTATAAACTATTAACTTTTAATTAGTTCTTACCTTCTCTACCAGATTTCAACAGTTTGTTCTGGTGATGCTACATGTTCTCTTGGATCTTAACTGTTCTGTTTTCATCTCCCCCCTATTTCTCTCCTTGTCTACCCTCAACTCAAAAATCCTGAACAAAGAGGGGATGGCTGGGTCCATAGAGCATGCGACTCTTGATCTTGGAGTTGTGAGTTCAAGCCCACATTAGGTGTAGAGATTACCGAAAAAAATCCCGAACATAGGGATGCCTGGGTGGCTCGCTGGGTTAAGTGTCCAACTTTTGATTTCAGGTCATGATCTCAGGGTCATGAGATTGAGCTCTGCGTCAGGCTCTGTGCTGAGTGTGGAGTGTGCTTGGGATTCTCTCTCTGCCCCTCCCCGATTAAAAAATCCTGAACACAATACTAGGAAATTAAATCCAGCAATATATAATAAGGATATGACATCATGAACAAGTGGAGTTTATCTAGAAATTCAGGGTTGGCTTAATACTCATAAATTAAGCAATGCAATTCTCCATATTAACAGAATAAACAGAGAAACTGTATGATCATCTCTATAGACATAGCTCCCATTTATGATTTTAAAAAAAGTTATCAGTAAACTAAGACTAGAAAGAAACCTCATCAATCTGATAAAGAATACCTATGAGAAATCTATATTTGTCACTTTTTCCCTGAAGTCAAGAACAAGGCAAAGAGGTTGGTGTTAAATCAAGTCTCTTCATCATGGTACTAGAGGTCCCAACTTACAAGTTACAACAAAGCAAGAAATAAAATCAAAGGACTAAAATAGGAAACGAAGAAATACAATTGTTTTTAATCTATTGATGACATGATAGTTTGCTAAAGAAAACCCAGAAGAATCTAACAAATAACTACGGTAAGCAAATTTAGCAAGATAGCAGGATAAAAGGTCCTTATACCAAAAATCATTTTATTTCCACTAATAACAAATCACTGAAGACGCAATTTAAATATACTACTATTGACTGAAAATCCAAATAAAAAATAGCATTTACAATAGCATAAAAATACAAAATACATGGCAATAAATATAATAAAGGATAAGATCGTTGTACTGAAAACTAGGGAATTAAAGAAGCAAATAGATGGAGGGGTATACTTGGCTCATGAGTTAGAAGACTCGGTAACACTGAAATGTCAATACTTCTAAAATTGATCTATAGATTGAACATAGTGCTAATCAAACACCCAGCAACTTTCAAAAAGTTATTCACAATTCTAAAAATTATATGAAAATTTAAAGGACTTGGCCAAGACAATTTTGAAGAAAAACAAAGTTTGAATAATGCTATTTGACATCAATGTTTACTTTAAAGAGATAGTGATCAATACAGCATAGTATTGTCATAAAGATAAAAGAGTAGATTAACAGAACAGAATATAGAGTTCAAAAAGAAACCTAAACATATAAGTTCAATTGATTTTTGACAAAGACAGTAAAGCAATTCAGTGGGGAAGGGAGTCTTTTCAATAAATTGTGTTGGAACAATATTTAGGAAAAAGAATGAGCCTTGACCCTCAACTTACACCATATGCAAAAATTAACCTGAGATAAATCATAGTCCTAAGGGTAAAAGCTAATATGACAGCTTCTAAAAGAACACACAGAACACATAGAAGAAAATCTTTGTGACCTTGAGTTAGGTTGTGAAGTTGCCAACCGGCCAGGAAATCCCCGGCATTCACAATGACTTTCAGATTTACTTTGGAATTAGAACAGTATGTCCTCTTTGTTACATTTCACTTTTGCTTTCAGTTCTAGATTCCTGGGCAGAATTTCTTTGTATCTCTTTAGCTAAAAATGTAAGAACTTATGGAGAAATAGCACTGGGCTGGGCCTGAAGGTGTCATAGCACTTCCACCCTGTGAAATTCCTTCCAAAGAAAGAGTATTTGTTCATCATATTGAAAATATTTTACCATCAAGGGAATTGAGAGTATTTTACCCTCAAGGGAAAATTTTTTTTAAATTGATTGTTAAATAATAGGATATTGAGAATACACTAGTGGTTAGAATTATCAAATCTCAAAACCAGGAATGGAGGGAGCACGTTTCTCATATCTTATTTACACGTGGACAGTGGAAGAAAGCTGGTAGAACAGGTAGAAATGGCCCCATGTGTCTGTCTCATCACTGTCCTCAAGCATTTCCTTGATACCCTCTTTGTCCAAAAGGGTGTTGGAGGAAAAATATACTTAGGCAATATGTGAGTGCTAGAAGGACAAATGGAGTTTTCATATAAAATATTTGGGATACTCACAGGGTGAGAGGGAAAATAAAAGTTCAGTTACAATATTAAAAAATTGAGTGCAGGTTTAGAGACACCGGCGGATAGGCTGACTCATTTTTGTCAGTTAACAGAGATTTACTGAGCATCCACTCTTTACAAGTATCCTGCTGGTGCTGGAATAATGTGAACAAAGTACGTGCAGTCCTGGCTCACATGCAACTTAGAATTGCTATAGCAAAACAATTCTTTAAAAAAAAAAATCAATTAGGAGTGCCTGGGTAGCTCGGTCAGTTGGGCCATTGGCTCTTGGTTTTGGTTCAAGTTATGATCTTGGGGTTGTAAGATGGAGTCCCACAGCAGGCTCCATGCTCAGCAGGGTGTCTTCTTGGGACTCTCTCTCCCTCTGCCCTCCCCCCTGTTCACACACTCTTACTCTCTAAAATGAATAAATATATCTTTAAAAAAAATCAACAGTTAAAGTTGTGTGAAATGTTGCAAGGAGGTATAGTGATCTACTCAGGGCCCTGGCAGGTCTGGTCTCAACTCTGAGTCTGAGGCATGTGCAAATCCTCCTCCTCTCAGGACTTCTCAGGCCCCAGGCTTTATTTATTTATTTATTTTTTTAAGATTTTATTTATTTATTCATGAGAGATACAGAGAGAGAGGCAGAGACACAGGCAGAGGGAGAAGCAGGCTCCCCACAGGGAGCCTGATACAGGACTCGATCCCAGGACCCCAGGATCATGACCTGAGCCAAACACAGACACTCAACCACTGAGCCACCCAGGTGCCTTTCTTTCTTTCTTTCTTTCTTTCTTTCTTTCTTTCTTTCTTTCTTTCTTTCTTTCTTTCTTTCTTTCTCTTTCTTTTTTTTCTTTCTTTCTTTCTTCCTTTCTTTTCTTCTTTCTCTTTTCTTTTCTTTTCTTTTCTTTTCTTTCTTTTCTTTTCTTTTCTTTCTTTTTTTTCTTAGCAGACTTCATTCCCAGTGTGGAGCCCAATGCAGGGCTTGAACTCATAATCCTGAGATCAAGACCTGAGCTGAGGTCAAGAGTTAGGCACTCACATCACCAAGCCACCAGGTGTACTGATAACTAATTAAATTTTTTGGTATAAGTTTGTTCCTTGCAATACATTATTCATTGATTATTTACATTCAAATTGAACTGAATATACCAAAAAATTATTTATCTCAAATTTAAATTTAACTAAATGTTCTGTATTTAATTTGCTAACTCTGGCAACCTGATCTGGGAACAAAAGGTGTGTGCTTTCCAAGTCACTGATTTCAACAAAATTGAGTTGTGTACTGATAACTAATTAAATTTCAATTAAAGAACATTAAATGATTTGGGGGGTATAAAACAATAGCTCAAAAAATTGTGAAAAATTGATATTATAACATTTTTCTGGTCCTATCTATACTTATTTATGTAGAGAAGGTTTCCAACATTTACCTTTAGAAATAAAAAAAGGAAACAGCACCTCTGTTGAACCCATCATATTCTAGTAATGATGATACTGACAAACACACATTTGAATAGGTTGTTCAAATTAAACTGAAACCTCTATTAAGATTGCAATTGTAGTAGAATTTAACTTTTTATCTTTAATATCAACATGTATGATCTATATATTTTTAAAATATTTTATTTATTTATTCATGACAGACATAGAGAGAGGCAGAGACACAGGCAGAGAAAGAAGCACACTCAATGCAGGGAGCCCTATGCAGGCTCAACCCGAAGGCAGAAGCTCAACCACTGAGCCACCCAGGTGCCACTGATCTATAGTGTTTTGATCAAAGGCTTAAGCAGTACTAAACCTAGTGTCAATAATGCAATCAAAGGGCAGCCCCGGTGGCTTAGGGCTTAGGGGTTTAGCGCTGCTGTCAGCCTGGGGTGTGATCCTAAAGACCCGGGACCCAGTCCCACGTTGGACTCCCTACATGGAGCCTGCTTCTCCCTCTGCCTGTGTCTCTGCCTCTCTCTCTGTGGGTCTCTCATGAATAAATAAAATCTTTTAAAAAAATAATGCAATCAAAGAGACATTTTTAACACTTAAGAGCCTTATGATCACAGGGAAAAAATTAAATTTAGTTTATGTACATATTTGTTTCAGAAATATGAGTGATTCTAAAGATATTTCTTGTAAACATATATTAAAATTCTGTGGGGGCACCTGAAACTAATATTAATGCTCTATGTTAACTGTATTGAAATTAAAATTAAAATTAAATAAATAAAATTCAGGGGGACTAGAATGTTCAAGGACAAAAGGCAATGATATAATATTTGCAATTATTAAAGATGAGCTGATGTGTCAACTGTGATGATGGTGGACATCAAATGGCTATGGTGTCTGTATTCCACTGCATTGGTTGAAAAGAGTGCTGGGTCAGTGTTATTCTAAAATACCTAGTCTGGATTTTGCAATTGCTTTGCAAATGCAAAAATATAAAACAACTTTTATATTTTAATGTGAAGTTAAAAATGTGCAGAGGAATATAGTTTTTACAAATTCTTTTGGTGGGCACATGATGCAAAGTGTGTAAGGACCATGCAAAGGTTTTCAGTCACGTCAGAGGGTAGCTGAAATGTCTTATAAAGCTCTGAACTGGGCAGGCTCAGAGTAGACTGACTTCTCCACGTGACAGATCACTGAATCATTTTGGCGCAATTCCAGCTGGAGCCCTGACACATCTGGGCAGGCACATCCACCTCATCCTGAAGGTATCCGGACTCATCCTGACTGTGCCGAATGGAATGGGTGCCCGCTTTGTGTCCACAGGATGACGAATTCCTGAGGAATATTATGGGTTTTCTTTGGGTTCCCAGTTTTCTTTGACTTTCTGGAAGGCCAGACCGACAGCTGAGCCCGCCCAGGCCCCCGGCCAGCAGGCAGGTGGTCCTCAGGGAGTGCTGAGGGCGCAGGGGCAGGGGCGAGCCTTCAGGTCACCCGAGACCTCTGATGGGGGCAGGAGGCCCCAAGGAGGAAGTTGCTTGTACGGTGGCTCCACCCCAAGGATAAAAGCAACCACCCAACCAAGAAAAAAAAAAAAAAGGAGGTTTCAATCTAGGAAGCTCATAGGTCATCTCTTTCACACGGTAAAAATGCACTGAAAAGGAGAACCTCGCATTTCCAGCCGAGCCCTACCCGGGCAGGCAGCGGCCAGCCTGGTACTCGCTGTCGGGAAGGCGGGGGTGACCCGGCCCCGGACGCCCTCGGAAAGGAAATCCCCCGGGGCGGGGGCGAGGGGGAGCTAGCCCGGCCGGGGTTAGGGGAAGTGCTGTGGTTGGCGCCGCGGAGTTCCCCCACGTCCTGCAAGGAAAGCACCGGCCGCGCAGACCCGGCGGGGATGGGGGCTGGCCCGCCCGCGGGGCCCTAAAAGCGGCGGCGCCCGCCTCCCGCGCCGACACACAGCCCGGGAACAGACGGCGGGGCGGGGGGGGGGACAGCCGGCCACCGAGGTCACGGCTGGAGCCGCTGGCGAGGGGCCCCGGCGGCAGGTGGGTGAGGGGCCCCGGGCGTGCGTGTGCGCGGACCTGCCCTCGCGTGGAGTGGGCCCTCGGGGTGGCAGGTGGATGCAGGCCCTCGCGGCACAGTTAAGGTGGGTGCGGGCCCCCCTGGGTTGCAGGTGGGTGAGGGGCCCCCGGTGCGCGTGTGCGTGGACCTGCCCTCGCGCAGTGGGGTGCACCCGGGGCACGGTGCAGGGCGAGGGTCTGCACGGAGGCCCGGGGACCGGGGTGGGGGGTGCTGCGGGGACCCCTTGCCCGTGTGCACCCTCGCGCCAGCCGGAGGTGAGCTGGGAACAGTCTGCCCCGGGACTTTGTGGGAAGGACCCGATGAGATGGTGCAGGACCTGCGGAGGAAGGAAGGTTGGCGTCTTGGCACGGGGCGAGGATGCCTGGTGGTCAGCAGCGGGGGCCCCTAGCGTGGCCCACCTCCTTAGTCAGAGAGGGGGCCCCCGGCAGGGGCTAAACCATAGGTCTCTGCTAGTCCTTGTCACTGGCACCAGTTCACACCTGTTGTGTGCATGGTCACCCCCTGAAGACGAGTGAGTTTCAGGATTAAATCTCAGGGTCTCAGGAAATAGGTGCCCTGATGGTTGCCGTGGATTTGGGGTTACTCCGGCTCAGGGGGCTTCCTTCCCCAAGGTTGCGCGTCCGGTCCTTGGCACCTGAATAGGATCGTGTGCCCTCAAACCCTGATAGAAACCATCGGGGAGCAGACCCTATAGTCATTAAGGGAAAACTGGTGTTCTTAATACCAGGCAAATAGGGTGCTGTGATCACGGGGTGCTCCGTCAGGTGTGCTCATCTCCAGTTGTTCAGTGTCTACATCTTGTGCAGAGTCAGGTGGTTGTTGGCAGGGCTGGGCTGGTGCAGAGCTGAAACTTGGTTCTGTTCTGAAGGAGCTCGCTGCAGGCGGGGTGGGGTTGAGGCAGAGGCTGTGCCAGGTGCTGGAGAGGGTGGAGACACCCTCCAGCCCTGGGATCAGAAAGAAAGGTTGTGACCTTTGGCCATTCTGAGAGGAAACTGTTAGAAAGGAGAGAGGAATCCCAGAGAGTGGTATCCAGAGGCCAAGGGACTCCAACGTTTCTTTTTTAAGATTTTATTTATTTATTGGGGGGAGGCAGAGAGCGAGCAAGTGGGGGTGGGAGGTACAGAGGCAGAGGGAGGAGCAGAGTCTCCCCTGAGCAGTGAGCCTCACCTGGGGCTCCATCTCAGGACCCTGAGATCATGGCCTGAGCTGAAGGCAGAACGCTTCACAGACTGAGTCTCCCAGGCACCCCTGGAACAGGACGTCTCTAAGAGGAAGTGGGCCCCAGTGTCAGATGCAAACATTTCCATAGGTCTGGGGAACGAAGGCTTTGGGGGTTGTTAATGTTGACAGTAGTTTCAGTGACGCTGGCTAAGTCAAGGTGTAATAGGCAGCCTTAGCTGTAGATGCTGCTGCGTTCACTTGGCTATGAAGAGAAAATGAGGTAAGTAAAGCTGACCCTTGAACAACAGGTTTTTTTTTTTTAAGGTTTTATTTATTTATTCTTGAGAGACACACACACAGAGAGGCTGAGACACCGGCAGAGGGAGGAGCAGGCTCCATGCAGGGAGCCTGATATGGGACTTGACCCCAGATCTCCAGGATCACACCCTGGACTGAAGGTGGTGCTAAACCACTGAGCCACCAGAGCTGCCCACAACAGGGTTTGAATCACATGGGTCCACATGAAACATGTGGTTTCGATCTATAGGGTACAGAAATGTAAGGTATAGCTTCCTTTGCATTCCTTAACATTTTCTTCTCTCTTGCTGACTTTGTTGTAAAAATACAGTACATCACACACATGATATCCAGAATATGCATTCACTGACTGTACTCAGTAAGGATCTTTGTCAGCTATAGTTTATTAAGTTTTGGGGAGTCAACAGCCAGGTTTTCAACAGTGTGGGGAGAGGGCATGGGTACCCAGAGCCCTGATTTGTTCAAGAGTCCACTGTACTTTCCAGAACAGAAAGTGGGTTTGAAAGAGGATTTTCAGTGTTGTTCTCACTCTGAAACTGAGACACACTGAAGCAGTCCTGGTATCTTGGAGAACGAGTGCAAGTGCGGAGAGAGGAGGAGGAAGAAGGGAGGGGCTCGGTTGGGGAGCAGGATTCTGATGGAGAAAGACGTGGATTTGGGGTGTGAAAGACTTGCTGTTCACTGAGGTCTCTGCGGGATGCAGAAGGCAGAGCTCACTTCCAGAGCTGAGCTGGGGGCAGCGGGGAGACGTGCCAGGAGGATCCTGAAGGTGTCAGACTTGCAGAGGGTGGTGGGCTCGGGAGCCATGGGGGCCTGGGACCCGTGATGGGGTGGCAGAGGCTGTGCCAGCCCCAGCCTGCGAGATGGCAGGTCCCCCGGTGGCACTGGGAGGTCTGTGTGTGGAAGTAATAGAGTAATAGAGTTGGAATTGATGCAGGATGGGCATCTTGGAGTAGTTTTGTACTTTTATCAGAAACTGTTACCTGCCTTTCTAGAGGTGTCTGTGTGTCTTGTGTCCACATCCACATTTCTCCAGCATGAGACCTGCACAGGGGGTTCACAGTCCCAAATGTGCAGAGGACAGGCGAGTGACACAAATGAACAGATCAGGGGTGTCTCTTTTAAACAAAAGCATACTTTATTTACATATCTTTTTTTTTATTTACATATCTTAATGTTAGCATTATTCTCCTCTTCCACAAAGGAGAATATTGCATTTTTGTTACTTTTGACAGACACAGGTATTAGAACAATTTCAGTTTCTTCATAATTGTACAGTAAGAACCATAGTGTCAGTTCAGCGACAAATGACAAGTGTGGGTTTGGGAATTGGTCATTGTGCTGTGGTGGGGGGAGCATGTACCTCTCCAAGTGGTGAGGCCACTGCTCACAGGGAGCTGATATCCCCATGGAGGGGTAGTCCCACCGTGGCCAGTCTGGTTTTTCAGAAGGAGCTGAGGATCTAGACTGTCATGGGAAATCTCTTATTTTAAACAAATGTTAGTAATTAATTAGAACATTAAAGGAAAAAAACCTGTGATCCAAGAAAAACTTACCTGGAAAACATGAGATTCAGGCAGGGCACATGGGTTGGCAAACAGCCTTGTATCCCAGGTTGTCTCTTGGCACCTACGGTTGTGACATGGTTCTATAACATGTTAACTGGGGAGAACTTGAGTACAGCGTATGTGGGAATTCTGTCGCTTTTGTAACTTTTCTCTGTGTCTAAATTAATGTCAAAATGAAAAGTTAAAAAACATTTTAAAAAATGAAAAGTTAAATGAGTAAAGTGCTAAGGTCAAATTTGGCATGCTGGACATCATCGTACCCCCTGACTGGCTGCTGCTTTGAGCTGCTGGTGTCCCCTGGGACTCCTTGGCCTCTGTGGTGTCTGACCGTGTGTGCTTGGTATGTTGTCCTCAAGTACTAGTGCTCTGTTTTGGAAAAAATCTTAAAGACATTGTTGTGTTGTCACCTCTGTGAATCATTTGACCTTTAAAACAGTCTTTCTTTTTTTAAAACAGGTTTTACAAAAGAGGCGAACCATTCTACTTTAGATTTTTTCCAGTTTTTTCTATAAATCAGAACATTTCAAAATGGAAGCCTAAAACCTTAAAAGGGACTTAGTCTAATCTCCGGGAGGTAGTTTTGTGCATGAATAAACAAATTCCCTAGTGAACTGGCGTTTGTGGTATCCAAAGAATGTTAATTTAAAAGGCACGACCTAGTGATATGAGTTGTGTCAAGGAAGTGATAATGATGTTAAATTCTGAATTTGACTTGTGGACTTAAAGGGGAAGTGGTTCTAGCTGGAACATACTGTTGAAGCATGAGCTGCAGTGCAGAATAGAAATAAGGAACTCATGTTTAGTAAAGATCTAAAAATAGTGGCAGATATCCAGAACAAAGAGAATATTCACCCCTCCGCTAAAGTAGAGAAACATGCTGGTGAGGCAGCTGATGGGTTGGAAGCCTTCCACAGTGACAAGACATCGTGGTATGACATGTGTAGAGAGACAGTGACACCTTAGCATGGTTGATTGGTAAAGGAGTTATCCAGCCATGTATGTGAATGTCCCTATGTCAGAAATCCCAAACTCCATTTGTTCAAATGCGGTGTGATCTCTGAGAAGGGTAACAGTGAGAATGGTGGCGAGGTGGTTAGGTTTTGGGAAATGAACAGAGTTAGCAGAGACAAGGTGCACAGAGACAGTGACTAGCACCAGAAAGGTTTTTGTAGCAAAGAGAAGCAAAGTGAGACATAGTAGCTTAGCTTTTAAGGAAATCATAGCTGGGATGGAGACACATTTCTCATGCCACCTGGAAATAAAGCATTGAAAGTTTGGAGTAGAGGGCCCAGTGTTGGTGGACCTGACATGGATCCCCGCGAGGGAACTCACCACGACTTGTTTGTTGGTCGTTGCTAATATTACAAATAGCTAGTCATAACAGAGGTTTCTGAACTTTTAGAAGGTTTCTGTCAAAAAGAGTAGACTGTGACAAAGTAAATTTATTATTATTTTTTGTTATGATAAATTCTGGTTCACGGTATGCTGTCTGTAAAATTATTTCTGACTAAAGCCAAATTTGTATGATTTGATTATCCATCTTAGCCTACAAATTCAGCACTCTGAATTTTGATTCTTTTAAAAAATAAATCCATCATCAGAATAGAAGATTTAGTCTTGTCTCTCAGCACAAAGCTGTGCCCCAAAAGACCACCTGAGCAAATGCATTCATCTCTGATAATTTATTTGGAATAGAATGTTTAATTTGCTAAGTTCTAGTGCAATCACTGAGTCAGCAACCAAGCTCCGGACTGTGAAAGTAATTATTATTTAGTAAATTTTTAAGCAGGCCTTAAGATGCATCAGCCAATTCTGTTCCTAGTTAGGCTAGATTAGTTAGTTTCTAGATTGTTTTGTTTTCCCCATTAAAATTATTGTAGGAAAAAAAATTACTTGAGCAAGATTTGACATATACTGTATTTCATTGCATCTAAGATGTCATTGTTTATAAGACATACCATTACTTTATATACTTCTTGGAAATAAAAATGCTGCTAATTAGAATGCTATATGCTATTAGTTGTAAGATAACAGAGATATTTAAAAAGTGCATCCTAGAATCAGGGAAATACGGTAGTGCATTCTTCTTTTGAGGTAGGTGTTAGGCTTTTTCTCTTTTTCTGGCTGCGAAATTTCATAAGCAAAACATAGTTAGAATTTTTTTTTTTCTGTAGAGGACTTTCAGAGCATAACTTTCCACCGTGAAGACAAGCAAGCTGCCTAAGCCCCATGTTTTATCTGCAGACTGGTCGAACGCGTCCATGAGAGCGCTGGCCACCGGGGGGACGCAGACGCTGAGGGCCACCTGCTGACCTACAGGGCTCCATGCTCCTGTGAAGGGTTTTGATTCTCTTTGAGGTGCTGTATTGTCATGCTTGAGCTGCTGTATGAAGATGGTGCAAAGGTGTGGTTGTACGTAATTGTCAGTGTAGAACCAGCATCTCACCACGCCGAAGCCCTGCGTGCACAGGCACGGGCCAATAGGTTTCCTGGTCTGGGGTCCCACTTAGTGTGAAAACCAACCCAAATCTAGAGCCGTGCACAAAACTACCTCCCCCGAGAAAGGCTAGTCCCTTTCCTTCCCTGTCCACCTCACTATGAACATAGTACAAAATAGCATATTCTTGTCAAATCTGCTGAGAAGCAGCCCTGTGTTCGAACTGAAGTACGACCACTCATGTGAACTGTACCGCATGTCCACATACTCGACATTCCCCGCAGGCGTCCCCGTGTCCGAGAGGAGCCTGGCCCGTGCCGGCTTCTACTACACAGGCGCCAAGGACAGGGTCCGGTGCTTCTGCTGCGGCCTGATGCTAGACAACTGGAAGGCTGGGGACAGCCCCACGGGCAAGCACAGAAACCTGTACCCGAGCTGCAGCTTTATCCAGAATCTCAGTGCTGTCAGCACGGTGGGGGCTGCCTCTCAGCCCCCTGCCCCTTTGTCGGAGGCCAGGTCCACACATGCACAATCCCCTGGCCTGGAGCGCAGCAGCTATTTCAGCGCATCCTACTCCAGCTTCCCTGTGGACCCTGTCGACTTCAGACCCAGTCCAGCCATGTCCCCCTGGAGGGCAGGCCCCTCCTGCGTCACCATGAAGAGCGAGGAGGACAGACTGTGCACCTTCCAGGGCTGGCCCCTGGCCTTCCCACTGCCGTCGGCCCTGGCCAGAGCCGGCTTTTACTATGTGGGGCCCGGGGACAGGGTGGCCTGCTTTGCCTGTGGTGGGAAGCTCAGCAACTGGGAGCCGGATGATGATGCTTTGTCGGAACACCTGAGACACTTCCCCGACTGCCCATTTGTGGAAGGTCAGCTTCAAGCCACTGTGAGATATACAGCCTCCAACTTGAGCATGCAAACCCTCGCGGCCCGCTCCAGAACCTTCTGTAACTGGCCACCCCGAGCTCCTGTTCACCCTGAGCAGCTTGCTAGTGCTGGTTTTTATTACATGGGTAAGACACTTCCTCTGTTGTCAGCCTTCATCTCACACATTTTCAATGAGCATATTATATGTATTCATCAGTTTGGTCCACAATTAATTGTAGGTCACAGTGATGATGTCAAGTGCTTCTGCTGTGACGGTGGACTGCGGTGTTGGGAGTCTGGAGACGACCCGTGGGTGGAGCACGCCAAGTGGTTTCCCAGGTTGTTGCTTTGGCACTCTCTTTGCAAGTGTTTGCTGTTATCATCACATAGGTTATATGTGTTCCCCTTAGAATAAGCTGTTGCTCTACTCTGTTTCAAAGATGCACTTGTGAATAAACTTAGGATGGATCACTTAGAAAAATCACTGAACTATTTCGATGGAAGATAGAGGTGTAGGTTTTTTTCTGTATAATGAAAAAATAGATATCTATTTTAAAATGATATATGTTCATCATAGGACAAAAATCACATACTGGAGAAAAGTACAGAGAAAAAAATGTGAACATCCAGAAATCTACCTAAAGAGGACCAGTTAGCATTTTAATGTCTATCCCTGCAGACATCTCTTCATGAATATGTACACATACAGATAAATGTAGATAGGAGTACATGAATTAGATATTATTATATATACTGTTTTGAAACTTTTTTTCAGCCATTCTTATGTTTTGGACTTATTTCCATTTATTCAACATTTAATATTAATTGCTTGTCTTTGGCCAGGGACTGTTCTGATGGTTAAAACACTCAGTTGAACAAAACCAAAATCCTTGGTCTCATAGGTGAATTTAATAGCAAGAGAGGCATACACTTAATTAAAAACTTAATAAATGAGTTACATGGCATGTCAGGAGATAGCAAGTGCTATGGGTAGACAGGAAAAGCAGAGCTGGATACAAAGATTCAGAAGCACCAGGCAGGCCGCAATATTCAATATGATGGTCGGGGTAAATCCAGACCAGGCCGCAGTATTCAATATGATGGTCGGGGTAAATACCTGACCCACCTCATCTGGGTGTATCATACAGTGCTATTTATTGTCCAATTCTTACACTTTTGATTGTTCTTTACTTATTTACATTCTCCTTTTTAAAATTGAAATCAGGTAGCTTATGATTATATTTTGCATGGTCAAAACTTTTGGTGTTTTTAATGTTGCTTACTAAACTCAGGTATCCTGATGTATTTTCCTAACGTAAATTGTTAGTATCATACTCTATTTATAGCACCTTTACGTGCCCCAATATTTCAGATTTCAAAACTCACAAAGATAGGAAGAACCCCTTACACAGATGTTTTGAACAGTGCCGCTGGCCTTCCGTGGTGCTGATTTTGTGAATATATACAAAGAAGGGTGAGTTTGCTTTTGGTAGTGGTGAGGGGTTCATTTTGTGCTTGAGGTCAACTGTGATGTGTATTATCCAAGAATTGCCAGCTTGTGAAGACCTGACCTATTAGGAAATATGTTAACTTTTAAACCTACAAACCTTATGAGTGAACAGTGTCATTTCTTAGAGAGCTTTCTACCTATTTCCTCAGCTCAATGTTCAGAGCATCTATATCAGTCTTCAAACTTTTGAAGAGGGCAGCTGGGAGCTCTCAGTGGAGGCAGCCTACCTTGCCGCCAGGAGGACTGAGCATCTCATGACCCTTGTAGCTTCTGCTACAGCAGAACAGTCCATGCAGGCTCTCTTGCTTATGGCATCTCGCCTTTACTGTAGTATGTGAAATGAATGTTCACACAAAATATTTAACAGGCTACAGATGGTGGGATTTAAATTAACCCCCCAAACTTAATTTTGTTTACGTTTTAGGTGTGAGTACTTGATACGCATCAAAGGACAAGAGTTCATCAGTCAGATTCAAGCCAGTTACCCTCATCTACTTGAACAAGTAGGGATGGTTCTTTTTTTTTTTAGATCATTGGTTAACAACAGATAAATTATTTTCTGATAATTACAGAGAGTAGTACACCAATTTAGTGAAAAGATAAGAGTTGTTTTAAAAATATGTTTCATTTTTAAAAATACCCAACATGGTCTTAGAACTATTCTTTGGATAAAAACAGATTCAGAATTCAAGACGTCCTAAAAAATAATATGTGAGGGATGGCTCTAAGTATTTCTTTAATAAAGTTGCAATAAATTAAATTACTTGAGGAAAAAAATTGGTTGGGATGGCAGTATTTAATAGTTTTACTACACAAATTTTTGTTTAAAAGACTTGAGAAAGAGAATTGTATCGCTCTTTCTAATCTTCCTGGGAGGAGATTGCTGGGAAAATGGTGAAGTAGGAGGAGCCTAGGCTCATCTCGTCCATCCCATGGATATAACTAGGTAACACTCACATCAGTGTAAATCACCCAGAAAACAACTGGAAGACTGATAGAGCAGGCTCTCCACAGCTAAATAGAGAAGAGGCCACATCAAAGAGGGTAGGAAGGGTGGAGGCTCTGTGGGCTGGGCCATCCACGGGAGTGAAGGAGCCACAGGCACAGAGAGTGGAGAGAAAACAGACCCTCACACCAGAGAGCCCACGCAGGGAACAGCCCTGTAACATTTGGCTTTGAAAACCAGAGGGGCTGAATTTTGTGAGTCCTTAAAACCAGCGGGACTTAAACTTGGAACTTTTAAAATCAGTGGCTCAGCAATGGGACAACTAGTGGGTGAGAGGAACCTAGTCCCTGCTCATAAAGACACAGCCTGCAGAGATACGGTATAAGGAGCAGCAGTTTGAAAAACACCTGGGGTGTGTGGGAGACGGAGTCATTAATGAATCTCAGAGTTCACGGAGGGAAACTCTGCAGGAGCAAAGGAGCTGGCAGGTCCCCCTCAGCATAAACACACAGCCACCAGTGGGAGCCAGGGTGGCCCTGACACTCACTACCTCACTTGCTTACCACTTCCTCCAGCGGGCCTGCCTCAGTCCTGGTGCTGCGGGTCCCCTTCAACCGGAAGACTGGCACAAACCTTGCTGACACTATGTCTTGTAATTTATGGATGCACTCCATCCAATGTACTCTTGGTTAGAGCTCATCCAAATCAGAGCCACAGGCTGGCAGTGTGCAAGCAGCCCCAACAGGGGCCAGCACCCCCCCAAAGTGACTCCTTCTCCAGGAAGAGGGAAAGATGAGCACACACTCCAGTCAGATGGCAGCTCCAGCCTTGGGCTGGGAGCAGACAGCAGGTAGACTGCGGGCTCAGCCCACCAATGCAAGCTTCTCAGGGGACAACATAGGGAAAGAACCCTGTGGCTCAATGCTTCTGCATCTCTGGTGAGTGCCTAGTCTGACTCACCTCAAACCCAAGGTGGCCCCAGACTGGCTTACAAACCCCATGGGGACAAAACTGCCCACAACAGGCAAGGGGAGCATCTGCAGATGACTGGACTTAAGGTCAATGTGGCTGAGCCATAACAGCAGGACATGTACAACACACATGGGAGATACTCTGAATGGCCGGGTCCTGGGGAATGAGGGACATAGCACTACAGGGCACTGCAGCATCTCTGCTTCTTGAGGCCATGACTTTGAAGAGCAGAAGACATCACTGACTTTCTCAATGCATAGAAACAGACAGAGTTAGACTGAAATGAGAAGACAGAAACCTACGTCCCAAATGAGAGAACAGGACAAAACCACAGCAAGAGAGCCAAGTGAAACAGATATAAGTAACATGCCTGATGGAGAATTTAAAGTAATGATCATAAGGATCCTCACTGGACTTGAGAAAAGGCACGAGTGATCCCCGTAACAGAGATAAAGAATAAGATAGCAGAGATAAATGAAATGAGAAACACTCTTGATGAAATAAGCAGCAGGGTGGAAGAAGCAGAGGAACAAATTAGTGACCTCGAAGACAGAGTAATGGGAAGTTATCAAGCTGAGCTGGAGAGAGAAAAAATTATGTAAAATGAGAATAGGCTTAAGGAATTCAGCAACTCCATCAAGCATAACAATATTTATAATATATGGATCTCAGAAGAGGAGAGAGTGAAAGGGGGCAGAAAATTTATGTGAAGAAATAATAGCTGAGGCACATATAATTAAAATTGCAAAAAGTAGTGATAGAGGGTCTTAAAAGCAAGGAGGAAAAAGACAGTTATATATAAAGGAAGCCCTATAAGTCTAGAGGAGGTTTTTCAAGCAAAAACTTGTCAGGTCAGAAGAGAGTGGTAGAATATCAAAGTGCTGAATGGGAAATAATCTTCCTGGAAAAGCAGATGAGAACTTATATAATAGTTTGAGGATCAAACACTTTTAAGCCACAGTTAGTAGAACTGATAGAGGGTACAACTTATTCCAAAGGATGACCCAGGAAATGTAAGATGTTTGGGATGAAAGGCAAACCATAATTGTCTCATAGATTACTGAGAAGATATAGCCCTTTTCTTGCCTTCACGAATATAGATTCTATGAAGTATAGTTTATGGTGTAGAGAATAACTGTTGAATATAAACAAAATACTGCTTTCAAGATAAAAAATCATTTTGCCTGTAAGCAAGTCAGTCTGCAATAAGTTGAATAAAATAGATTTCTTGACTCATGTACATTGTAATGGACAGGCTGAGACTTATATTTTAATTTACAATTTTTTTCCTGTAGTTGTTATCTACCTCAGACAACACAGAGGATGAAAATACTGAGTCACCAAGTAAGTATAATGACAATAATTACTGCATTTAAATAGAACCATTGTTACTCTGGAGATGGAAAGCTGATAATGGTCATATTATTGTACCATATGACACTCTATACTTTATAATGCACTCTCACATTCATTAAGTTTGTATTTCTCACACTTTAGTGCTCATCATAATTGCCTAAGGAATCAGATTTCTGGTCTCCACTTTAAAGCTATCATATTGAGCCATGGCATCTAAGGGTGGGATTTGAGTATGTCTTTTTAACAGACCACATGCATCCAGCCTCACACTCATTTTCAGACCTTGTGGGAACACAGGTAGTCTGACATTAGCTCGCTCACATATTATTTCTATAAAATGAAGATAGTAGAAAATATTATTCTTATTCCTCAAGAGGGACCCTGAAGCTCAGATAGGTTAAATGACCTGTCTTTTTAGGCTAAACCTAAAAGGTGATTGAGCCAATATTTGAACAGGCTGTTCTACTCTATTATCTAGTGTTTAATTCAATTCAATAAATATTTATTGTGTGCCTGCTATTCTGAGGAAAGTACACAGAACAGAGTAAATATAACTCCTGCTCTTGTGAGCCAACAGTCCAGGGGATTCAGACAAGTACACAGGTAGGAGAGAGGGGTATGGAAAAGTAAAGCATGGTGTGCTGTGGGAATGCATGAAGGACCGTGCACCCGGACTTTGGAACATGAGAAAAGGCTTTCCAGAGGAGGTATTCGTCTTAGCACAGAAAACCTGGGAAGGGTAGGGGTTAGCCAGATGACAAAGGAATATTTGTCAAAATATTTGTCAAAAGAACATTCTAGACAGAGAGAACAGCCTATGAAAGTCTTAAGTGACAAAAAAGAACAGGCACATTTGAAGAACTGAACAAAATTCTGTATGACCAGAGGTGGGATTTGTGAACAGGCAAGCGAAGGAAGCAGAGTTCTTTGAATGATCAATGCTGCACAGGCAGAGTCTGACCCAAGAGCCATCAGTTTGTGACTTCTGGGCTCGAGCATAGCATGTGAAGGAGAAAGTGGTAGGAGATGAGGCTGAAGAGGTGAGTGTGCAGATCTTGTGCCAGATCTTGTGCCAGATCGTGTGCGGTCTTATGAGCCACAGTCAAACGTTTGTGAGGACAATGGAACTGTTGCTGAGATTTCAGAAGGAGTGCTACACAGTTGGATTTGTGTTTGTGAAAAGCCACTCTGGTGGCATTGCTGAGAAGGAATGAGACAGGAGAGGGCATGGTAGGAGGCCCCGCAGTGATGGCATGAGTGAGGACAGTGGCCTCTCTGAAAAATATGTGACACGTGCTTGATTTAGAAAGCTCATTTGTTCATTCATCATAGGGAGAAAAGAATGCTGAGTGGATGGTGATATCCAACCTTCTGTTCCTTTCTCCCACTCATAGTTATGCCTGGTAATGCATATTTTCTATCATAATACGCTATTCCATATTCTTATTTAGTGACTGAACATGTACATTGTTATTTTAAATTTAACAAAGTTAGTATAAAACAATGCCTATATGTTCTGGGCTTTATGTTTTTGAAATGTAATAACTTTCAATTCAAAAGATACACAGACTCTCCCAACATGTGGAAAATCCCTTATTCCATGTAGTTGTCCATTTTGGACCTGGAGAATACCATTCAGAGGATGCAGTCATGATGAACACCCCGGTGGTGATGGCCGCCTTGGAGATGGGCTTCAGTAGGAGCCTGGTGAGGCAGACTGTGCAGAGTAAGATCCTGAGCACTGGAGAGAATTACAGAACGGTTAATGAGATCGTGTCTGACCTACTCCACGTGGAAGATGAAATAAGGGAGGAGGAGAAAGAAAGAGCAGCTGAGAACAGAGAATCAGGTACATATCCGCATTGATTGGTGTCTGTCTCTGTGTGGATATGATGCCACCATGTGTAAGTCACTAAAAGTATACTCCTTGTCAGGGCAATCAAGTTTTATGTTTAGTGTTTTCAATTTGAATTCTGGAATTTTTTTTTTTTACATTATACTGTATTTGAATTGCTCATTAGTCAGTGGAAAATGTATGTATTGAGTGAAAGCATTTTCTTAATTTATATTTTTACTCTAAGTTGTTGACTGCATATGTAATCAAGGCTTGTTTGTGATCCCAGGCTCACTCTCCTTTGCTGCAAATCAGGGTGGGATCAAGGACAATTATTTTAATATTAGCATCACAGAGTGTCTCAGCCCAATGACATTATTATTTTTTTAAAGATTTTTATTTATTTATTCATGAGAGATGGAGAGAGAGGCAGAGACATAGACAGAGGGAGAAGCTGGCTTCCTGCGAGGATCCCAGTGTGGGACTCGATCCCAGGACCTGGGATCACGACCTGAGCCGAAGGGAGATGCTCAACCACTGAGCTACCCAGGTGCTCCCCCAATGACATTATTATAGCATTAATAACACATGTTAATGTACAAATTATGATTATGTTTCCTGCCAGCCAATATAAGAACTGAGGGAGTCCTTCTGTTCTTGAGGGGAGGATGAGGACACTGTTGCACATTCTCTCAAGACAAGGTAGCATGTCCCTCCATGCTAGCCTTGTCTGCCATTATATGGCCTTTGCTCTGTGGCCCTTCACAAAGACTCTCTTCCTCCAGGCATATCCATCCCCATCTGGTCACTCTGAAAGCTGTCGTTACTCTGGCCTAGACAAACAGAAATGCTCCTCTCTCCTTTGCTGCTCTTTGACAAGCATGAACCAGATCCATAAGTCTTTTCAATATAGTTTAAAGCAAACTGCAACTTTTCAGAAGCTCCTACTAGAGATTTAGGAATAACAGCAGAGTGTTTACATCATGGACGACAGTCGACAACTCTAGCTGTTTGGGTCTCTCTTAGTCCCCTTAAAGGCATCCTTGAGAATCTCTCTGCCTAGCATCTGTTCTGGTTCATTGCTATATAGCTCTGACCATTTTACACAAATGACTAGGCTAGTCCCAAGCATGTTTTCTCTTAGGAGAGCTCACTCCCCCAAATACCCCCAAAGCCCAGAAAGGGCAGAGAGTTTGCCCCTTAACTTTGTCCAGTGCCATCTGGGATCTATTTCTGCCAAAGATGATTGGCAGATCATCAACTCCAGGTTTGGATAAGCCTACTCCTTAGGTGGATTTGTCTTCTGGCCAATCTGGACAAACAGATCCTGCCTTTACCAAAGTGTGACTTATTCAATTCTGCAAACCACCAACACGAACAGCAACGGAGCCCAAGCTCATCTTTGTGTATCCTTGCAGTGGTCTTCTCCATCTTAGTTGTTGGTCATCATCCCTGGAAGAAGAAAATACCCATCTCTACAATTGTTTGTAGACCCTATGAAGTCTAAAGCCATCCAGCTATAAAACATTTGTGTTTCTTTTTTATAAAAAGATTTTATTTATTTGAGAGAGAGAGAGAGAACATGAGTGGTGGGGAGGGACAGAGGGAGAAGCAGACTCCCTGCTCAGCAGGGAGCTTGACTTGGGACTGGATCCCAGGACTTTGAGATCATGACCTGAATCAAAGACAGACACTTAACCAACTGAGCCACCCAGGCACCTCAAAACACTTGTATTTCTTTCAAAGAAAATCAACGGTCTGCAATCAACAATACAATAATTTGCATCATCAAAAAGATCTTGTAGCATCTGCACTCTCTGTTATGTCTACACTGTCCAGCACACAGTCTGCACATAGTCTGTGCTCAAGAAATATTGCTTTAATGAATAAACAAAAATATTTCATTGAGATTACTGATGACTTTATAGTTTTCCCAAGAACAGCAGGTAAATAATTTCTTGACAGGTGTGTAAATAAAGAGGCAGTTTAGGATTTCATTTCCAGAGCAAAAGAATAATATGCTTCAAAGGTATATTCAAGTCTTTACCTCTTATAAGCCAGAATAGTCTATGACTTTGAAATGAGTCTTTTTTGCTCAACCACTAGCAATACGACTTTAGAAATCTTAAGGATTTCAGATAACTTATTACAATAGTCTAAGTAAAATGTAATTACCATCCAACTATTGATTTCGACTCAGGTCATGATCTCAGGGTCCTGGTATTGAGCCCCACATTGGACTTTGTGTTCAGAGGGGAATCTGCTTCTTCCTCTGCCCCTCCCCCGACCTCCCTTTTCTTGCTCTCTCTCTCTCTCTCTAATAAATAAATAAATCTTTTTAAAAAAGAAATCTTGGATGGAAAAAATGAATATACATCAACATCAAGTGTAAATTATATGTTAATTTTCTGGTATATCAGTATTTCTCTATTAGATGATTTCACCAAATGTATTAGGTTCTAATTCTTAACCCCTCTGGCCATGACCTCTCTATTCCTTCTGCTCCTTACATTACTATGGCTCATTTGATCGACAGCTATTTATGGAGCAGGTACTTTATGTAGATACCACCTAGGCCCTTTTCCTTTTCCCATTTACTGCCAGAGCTCTAGTTATCTTCAAAATGTGTATCTTTGACCTTGACTATTTTACTAAGCGGTATTTTTTTTTTATTTTTTATTGAATGGTTCTGTTTTTATCTCCTATTACTTGACAGAGTCAGTGTTTCGAAAATCTAACATCATCTTCCCCCAGATAATTCTTTTTTTAGACAGCCACACTTCTGTCATTAATTATTTCATAGAAAGAGCCTTAAGGATCATGGTAAAATTGTGTAATAATGAATAAACTTAGATTCATAAGTTAAAGTCCAAGGAGATAATAAAATTGCAGAGTTTCAAAATATAAAATATTTTACCAACAAATACAAAATCTGGATCTCAGCGACAAATACAATGATCCTATGGACAGAAAGTTATCACCTGACAAGTAGGATTTAATCTTTAACATGCTGTTGGTGCCTTTCCCCACTTATTATAAAAAATTTGGGTAATGGCAATATCCAGTCTAATATGAGAAATAGTTAAAATGTCATCTTAAAATGGGAATTTTGAAGAAATTTTTACAGGTGGATGATAATTGAAGAAATACACTTTGTGTCCTTTTTAATCTCTTGATTTTATCTTTCCGCAAGTTGACTAGATTGAATTGGAATTTTAGTTTGATCAGACTCTGATTTTGACTTGGTTAAAGGTTGAGCAGTTGTTCAGAATGTCTGAGGACACAGCCTGTGACACCAGACTGCCTCCGTTTGTGTGTCCTTGCGCAGTTCCCTTGCCTCACAAGCCTGTTTCCTCCTCTGCTAAGTGGGGGCCCTGGAACCCCCCTCTGTGGCTGCTGGGAGCATGGAATGAAGGGACACATGACAGACAGGGTGCTCATCCTGGAACCCCTGGACCTAGCATCCCCTGCGGTGCCCAATGGATCATGAATTTTGAGGGTTTTCCATTCAGTTATGTGTATATGTGGAAGGAAGCCTTTGAGCAGAGTTGAAACGTGTTCATGCTTGTTTTCTTTTTTATAAAGATGATGTATCATTAATCCGGAAGAACAAAATGGTGCTTTTCCAACATTTGACTTACGTGCTCCCAATCCTGGACAGTCTCCTAATGGCCGGGGTGCTTAATGAGCAAGAACACAGTTCTATTAAACAGAAGGCACGAACATCTTTACAAGCAAGAGAGCTGATCGATACCGTGTTAGTAAAGGGAAGTTCTGCAGTCACCATATTTAAAAACTCTCTGCAAGAAATTGACCCCATGTTATACAAGCGTTTCTTTGGTGAGTGTTTTGCAATTAGTTTGGGGAACTTTCTAGGTCAATTGAAAATATGCTCTTAATGTGACAAGCGAGGGTGGTGCATGGAAACTGAATCACGACACTGTACACCTGACACTGATATTACACTGTATGCTAAGTCACTGGAACTTAAAATTCAATTCAATTCAACTAAAAAATATGCTCTTAATAATTCTTTATTATGAAAATAATAAATACTGAAAATAATTCGATCTAAAAGATGAAAGAGTTCTGTTGCATTGACATGATGATGGTCATTTATAGCATTTGGCTAGAGTCTAAACTATTAGTTTAAAAAATATATTTTGTGACTCAATATTAGCCTTACTTGTTATTAGTAATGTTTTTTGTTTTACTCCCTTAGTACAACAGGATAGAAAGTATATTCCCACGGAAGACATCTCAGGTAAAATAGCATTGATAATTTAAACCAGTACAAATTATTGGTTTTATTTTCTTGGCTTTTCATTGGAGAAGCAGCAGTAAGTTGCCTCTCCTTAACCATTCTTTTCTCTTGTTAGATTTGCCAGTGGAAGAGCAATTGAGGAGACTACAAGAAGAAAGAACGTGTAAAGTGTGCATGGACAAAGAAGTGTCCATCGTGTTCATTCCTTGTGGTCACCTGGTGGTGTGCAGAGACTGTGCCCCGTCCCTAAGAAAATGTCCTATTTGTAGAGGCACAGTCAGGGGCACAGTTCGTACATTTCTTTCCTGAAAAGACCCAAGACTTTGTCTAATTTAGAAAGAGTGGATTAAATGTATTATAATTTTGACCTCTGGAATGGTTGGTTTCCTTAAGATTTTTAAATCTATTTTGCAACTCAGAACTGTTTTATATAAATATATAGCTAAAACATATGAGCCATATGTATGTTAGAATGATAGGCTTTTGTTCACGTGGGAAAAGACAGAGCACTACAAGCATGATACTGAATCAGAATTTCAACACTACTGAAATCGTAAGTGAAGTTTAAATTTTTGAATTAAGCTTTCAGAATTTTAAATATTTTGGAGTCCTATGAAGAAACAGGAGCACAGATTGTTTGCCTTTCTTGATCAGTGTCCTATATGTAGTAGGTCTTGATATTTGTTGGATGACTTTTTAGGGACTTGGTGGTTTTGCAAAGAATTCTGTGAAGAACATTTTAATAAAGCCATCAAAATTACTCTTGGTCTTAAACTCCTTATTTCTGTATCAGTTTACTCCTTCCCAGGCTGCCTCCATGCTCCTTAAGACCTTGTGGGTGTTGGACCCTATTTAGATCCTTTACTACAAGATGCTTCTTCATTCATACTGGTCAAGCCCCGGGGGGTGGGGAGGTGGGGGGGTGGCGGGGAGTACATCTGGCTTTCATCTGCAGGGTTCTGTGGGACGTGGGAGTTGAATACACAAACTTGCTTATTTCCTTTGGGAAGTCTCATGCCTGCCCTTCCCATCAGAAAAGTTGCTTGTTTTATTCTCACCACTTTGGTATTAGAATTGGGACATAGCATATGGGTTAGCAGCCTAGGCTGGAACCCACAGCCTATTGTGGTGAACAAATGTATTCTGTACTGTCAGGGCAGCAAAGTTTCCTTGTTTACATTACTTTTTGGTACTCAGCATGCCCCATTAATAATTTTCTACCTTTTATTTCCTGTAGACTTATTAGGGCTTTAAAACCTGAAGTAGCACCATAATGAGGAATATTGTTGGGGCACAAGCAAAGGCCAATCATCCAAAGCAGCTCTAGATGTTCTAGATGTCCTGCTGCTCAAGCAAGGAGGAAAGCGTCCATTTTGGGGAGACTTACTACTTTGAGGTGCAGCTGATTCTGCCTCTCCTTTTGCTCAGTTGTCTGGCCACAGACTGAGAGCTTCCTCCTGGGGCATTTGGTTAAATTATTGGTAACATTGCATTATTGTTTGGGTGGTTTGTAACAACATTGTTACAGGACTACTATTTAGAAAGTTCATTTTCCTTTTGCAACATTCTTTTAAAAAAATATCATTCTTATGTACTATATTATAGTATTTTAATTTTGCCATCTTCACTGTGAAACTCTTATTCGTTGCTCATTTTGGTAATACACAGCTAACACAGCCTACTTATTTATTCAAATGTTTTGTTATTCATCTATATGTTAGTTAACTTGAAATTCTGATTTGGAAAAAATAAATCACCATAGATAATAATGGTAGCTCAGTGGGTTGATAGTCAGGCACCACTTTGGTGTGTTTGACCTGCATTAATTCATTTCATTCTCTCCAACCTTATCCCCTCTGTCCCAACCCAACCTGGCCTTCAGTCTGAATTGGGTGGATATTTTAAACCTCAATATATAATATATAATAAGTGCTATAATTCAGAACTTTGAACCACACTTAATTTCTTACTCGGGCCATGCTCATGACATTCACATGCACTCTTGTCACTTTCTGATAGTTACTTCATGCAAGTAGCCATTAGGTAGCTCTTTGGTCATAGTCCATGTGATTCAGTTGTGTTCACATCCTTTTGATGTTTTATACATCCCAGTAGACTGTGTGGGTATTTACTAAGTAAACTCCAGGCAAAACTATCAGGTGGAATGTAGAAGGGATTCACTATTTTAGAAGCAACACTAATACCCAACGTGGGGCTTGAACTTACCACCCTGGGGTCAGGACCTGAGCCAACTGAGCCACCCAGGCCCGCCACTGCTCTTGTTTTTTAGAGGCATAAAAACTGAGGCTTGGGCAGCCCCGGTGGTGCAGCGGTTTAGCGCCGCCTGCAGCCCAGGGCGTGATCTGGAGACCCTGGATCAAGTCCCACATCAGGCTCTCTGCATGGAGCCTACTTCTCCCTCTGCCTGTGTCTCTGCCTCTCTCTCTCTCTCTCTCTCTGCATCTCTATGAATAAATAAATAAAATATTTTTAAAAAACCTGAGGCTTAAGAGAGGTCAAGTGTATCAGCTGAGGTCTCCTGGCTCATAAGTGAAAGAGGCAGGAGGAGAAACTGGGAGACCTTAGGAACTCTTTAGTGTAATGTTCATTTTGCTGGCAGGATATTAGAATCATCCCCCAGAAAGTGGTCACCTGGTCCTTTTACTCACCTTACCATAATAGCTGTGTTTACAACAGAACTTAGGTCATGCCTGAAAATAGTAATCAATATATTTTATCAGGCCAAAATCCATTTCAAAGTTGCTTGAGCATGTTACATCACAGCATATTACTATATGGTACAACCTCCTACCATCCCTATTGTACCATTTTCCAAATATATGTAGTGTTAGAAAGAGAACCACACCAGGCCTAATACCTAATCAAACTGCAGTTTCAATCCCCCCCTCCCCCACGCCAAGGCCCCGAACTAGTCTTAACTGGCCAGTCAGGAATATCCCTGCCAGCACCAGTGAGTCAGTTATGTGGGTCCTCTCCAATCCCAAAAGAATGTTAGGGTCATCTGCCCAAGACCCCCACAGGTCCCCCTATGAATACAATCCTTTTCTTTTTCTAAAACTTTCTTGCCCCATCCTCCCTCCAATAAAACCTTTCATTTTTATACAACCGCTTGGATTTCTTCTCCATGTGCTAAAAGGAAATGCTGCCTATTTTCATGAATCATTTAATGAAGCCAATCACACCTTCAAATTTACTTGGTTGAATTTTGTTTCTTAACAGTAGACACTCTTATGCAAAAGAAAAAATACATGGAAAAGTGTTGTTAAATTTATTCATAAGTATTTTTTCAGTGATTTATCAGTCAGTGGATATTAAAAGTGTTGAACCATAGGGGTGCCCGGATGACTCAGTTACACATCTGACTCTTGGTTTCAGCTCAGGTCAGGATCTCAAGGTCCTGGGATCAAGCCCCATGCTGGGCTCTGCACTCAGGGTGGAGTCTGCTGGGGATTCTCTCTCCCTCTGCCCCACCTCTCTCTCTCTTTAAAATAAATCTTTAAAAAGTATTGAATTATAATGTGGTTATCCTCAAAATATTTTGAGATGTCTTCATACTTGAAAATATTGGGAATATTGGTGGAAAATAGATTTGTGTGATCTGATATGGTAATCCCCAGCCAGGCTACTAAGTACCTAAAATGTACCTTCTTCTGAATTGAGATGTATGATAACTATAAAATATATAATAAATTGCAAAGACCTAATACAGTAGAATGTAAAATATCTCAATAATTTATATTGATTGCATGTTGAAGTAATATTTCAGATACATTAGATTGTATAAATATTAAAATAATTTCACTTGTTTCTTTTTACTTAATATGTTACTAGAAATTTAAAATTACTTATGTCGATATTACATTTCTATTGGATAGCACTGATCTAGATAAATATAATTGCTCTTAATTTTATCACTTTGAGACATTAGAGACTCATCAGAGTGTATGCGAAGGTATTATGCACTATAAAATATTATTCTCTCTAGGAATCTACTCTGTGCTGCCATACACACCACCCCCCTGCATTAAATTTTTTCTTATGTTCCCTTATTGTCCATGTGTTTGAATTTATGATGACTTATCATATTGTATAGAGCTTGTTTATTGGTCTCTTCTGCTAGCCTTTGAGCTTGTGGGCAAGGACTGTTTTAGAATTTATGTCCACGATATACACTCCATAAATAGTTCATAAGTGAATGAGTTAAAATAATTTGCTCAAGGCTGTATTGATGTAGTTTTGGAATGTTTGTGAGGACCAGAGTTGATGGCCAAGAAAGAATTCTTGAGACATCTTTAGAGCAAAAATGTGATTTTATGAAAGCCCAGGGACAGGACCCAGGGGCAGAAAGGGCTGCTGCCTCAGGATTGTGAGGGGCAGCTGATTATATAGTTTGGTGTTGGGGGAGGTGAAGGTAAGGGAAGTTTCTAAAAGGACTTTCTTATGCTAGACTCCCAGGATCCCAGAGGCCTGGTTATGGTCAAATAAGGTTATTTTCCCTCTAGCCAGGTATCAACATTAAGCTTGGGATTTCCTGGAGGAAGTTTATACTCTACCTGCCTCAAGTATTTGTCAATGGGCTACAGGTTATAAGAGGTTATTTTATTTGCACTTCCTTCTGCCTTTCTTTTCCAAGTGAGTACAACTCAAGGAAAAGCAGCAGAGATCAAAGTAAACCTAAATTTGATACATTATGACAATGCAGCCTATATTGCAAAGATTAGAATGATTTTAAGCTGTCATCTTTAAAAATGCCCATGTTGGGATCCCTGGGTGGCGCAGCGGTTTGGCGCCTGCCTTTGGCCCAGGGTGCGATCCTGGAGACCCGGGATCGAATCCCACATCGGGCTCCCGGTGCATGGAGCCTGCTTCTCCCTCTGCCTATGTCTCTGCCTCTCTCTCTCTCTGAGACTATCATAAATAAATAAATAAATAAATAAATAAATAAATAAATAAAAATGTCCATGTTTCCAATATTTATGTAATCTTGTTTACTTTGGGCCTGGGGAGTACTCAACTTTCTAAGTCACCTAAAGTTTTGTTTATTTATTTATTGCACTTTTTCAAGGTTTTCCAATAATTCTACTATGGACTCAGCTGTCCAGGGTCCCCCACATGATTGCTGTCTGGAGAACCTCAGGAAGAGCCTTCCCTGGACCTACCTCAGCTTTTCAGATCCTAGAAATCTTTTATCTCTGCCTCCTTTGTCAGGAAATACAGAAAGAGCAAGGTCCCCTTTGTCTTGTATTTGCCCACATGTGACTATCTTTCAACAATCATAAGGTCTTTTCTTAGGATTGTGATTCCTTTTGTACTAAGTTCAAGGGGGCAGGTCAGGTGGCAGCAGCAACAACTTGAGCCTCATTTTGGTGGCATTTGACACCTGCAAGGGTAAGTCTCTCACAGCAGGAGGCCTCCCAAAATTGGAGTTGTGGGACTGCTAGAGGGCATGTGCTCCAGGGAGGTCCCAGGCAAGAGGCAAAGGGGAAGCTCACAAGACTAGGTGATTGCACAACAGCTGGATGGGGAGCCTCTGAGTCAGGGAGCAAGGACAGCAGCAGCAGCAAGAAGTTGGAGACTTTTATAGCCTGGAGGGTTCTCTTAGCTAGCAGAGGCTGTGTATGCAAAGCAGGCAGACTTTAAGTGGCAAACCAAAATACGGTTACTGGGGATGTATTTAAAGCAATTAGATGTGTAAAATTTTGATTTTGGCACAGGCAAGCTTTTAAGCCAATGGTTCCAGCCTCCTGTGAAGAAATGAATGGTATGAGGCCAATATACGGAGCTCCATTTAACCCATAAACATAATACCTTTATCATCCTTTTAACGCACTGATTTTTGAAATGAGAGCTGCTGAGATTTTTAATTCATATTAAGTGATTAAAGCTTACTTATTTTTAAAATATTTCTGAAGTTTAGAAAATTTGACTTTGATACAGACAACACAATTTCAAAGCTGTCATGAACATTCAGATTCTCCACATATGCCCTAGAAATCTCTTCTGCAATTACCTTGCTCAAACCCTCAGGTGTAAAATAAGCTAATTAAATCAAGTAAGCTTTCAGACTCGTTGTTTCAATGAAAAAGGTTTTACATATTAAAAAAAAAACAAAATAAAGTCTTAAGGCAGAAATATAAAGTGATTTAAGACAAATGGATGGAAAGGGAATGCTCAGAACTTGTAAGCAACGAAAAGTAGGAGGAAGAAGCTGTGATGGGGCCAGAATGTCCCAGTTCTTAATGTTCTGGGTCTTGTTTATTCCTTTTAATGAAATATTTCAAGATTTCAGGAAAGCATGTGTTTCATCCACGTACTCAGTGGTACCAGAATACATCACCCCAAAATTGTCCCTTTGGCATGTGGATTATTTTGAGCTGAAGTCCATCAAGAAACATCTTATGCAGGAAAAGCTCTAAAAACAGAACATAAGTTTTTCTTTCCCAAAAGGAAATTTCTATTTATAAAGTAAATTTCTATTTGTAGAGCTATCTCCCTCTGAAGTATCAGGAAGATGAAGACTCATAACTCCCATCAGTGAAGAAGGCAAGGACTTAAATCTGCAAAACACATGTTCCTAAAGATTTCTTGTTTACCATATTTTTCCCCTGGCCACTTTCTATGACTTTCCTCTCTCACCCAGAACCCCAAAGGTCTTTTCCTTTGTTGGTATTGAAGCCCAAGTTCTAATTACCTCTTTGGCGTAGTTGTCACTGAGGCTCCTCTTCTATACATGTATTATGCACGTTTTAATAAACTTGTTTTTCCCTTGTTACTTTTGTCCCATCTAATTTATAGGACTCCGGCTGGAGAACATTCCCTGACGCATGCGAGACAAAATAATTTCCCCCTACCCTTCTGAGTTCTTGACTGAGAGATTAACAAGAGCAAAGGAGACAAGTTTAAGGGGTGTAGTTTGCATGCACTTGGGAGAGATGGGGGGAAATGAGTTGGCTCCTGATGTGGCCTGAGCCACAGGCTTGCCAACGGTCTTCACTAAAGACAGAGAAGGTTGGGGGTGGCTGGTTCTGGGGAGGTTAGCAGGAAAAGCTCAGTAGACAGGGGAGGCCTGTTACATGGAGGGCACTGTGTGCCCTGGGCCCTACCTTCTGCTTGCTTTCCCCTTCTTAGCAAGAGTCCCACTAGGTGTGCCTAGTGATCACGTCCCTGCCCTTGATAGCTGAGCAAATTCCTTATCCCTGTCTTTGATGTCTACACCCTTGGCCAGTCTTCAACAAGAATCCCCTGCTCTCAAGAACTCCACTAAGTAATTTTACACCCACTGACCAACCCCCCTCATTCTGCTGGTTGGCTGTAAATCTTCAGCTGCCTTTGCTGTATTCAGAGTCTAGCTGCTCTGTCTCCCTGTTGCAATGCATTTATGCAACTGTCCTGAATGAAGGCTTCCTTCCCTGTGGAGATTTCAACAAGTGTCAGAATATTTTTTTCTTTAGCAATATCAAAACTTTATCAATCCAAACCTTCTTTTATACTTAATTTTTAAAAATAAAATGTTACATATGCAATATACATGTGAAAATATGTCCAATCTCATTCATAATAGAGCAATAAAATGGAAATTGTATTGAAATAGTACTTATCAACAGATTTGCAAAAATCTAAAAGTCTGACAACATACACCACTGGTGAAGCTGTACAGAAAAAAGGAACCCATGTAGACTGGATTGCAAAACGCTATGCTCCTATACAAGCAGAGGGATATTTGGCCATAGCTAGCAAACTTACATATGAATTTAACATTTGACCAATAGTCCAACTTCTAGGAATGTATCTTAGAATAAGATGTAGGTCTATGATTATTCATCATAGTGCTATGTATAATAGCAAAAGATTGGAAACCACCCAGATGTTCATCAGTAGGGAGTGTTTGAATATAGGATGATACTAGGTGAATATATTATGGTACCCCTAAACAATGGAGTACTGGGAAAAACGAGGACTGTCTCTACATATATCACTATTGAGTGATTTTTCAGAATTAATTATAAGGTGAAAAAAGGAAGAAAAAAGTATGCTACTATTTAAGAAAAGGGGAGATATGGATAAGTATGATTAACTGCAATTTAAAAATGAAAAAAATGAATAAAGTTTAAATCATTACCCATGCAACAGGAAGGGAGTAGAACGGAGATCTTTCAGTGTGAAGGAAGAGGAGGATGTATGATCAATGAGGTTAAATAAAACCTTGAATTTCTGAAGTGGAATTCAAGGTGAGATTCATAATGCATTTTATTATAAAAACAAATTGAAAACAAAACAAAACAAGGCCATATTACCCAGCTCTCTTCATGAAACAGGTTATCAAAACGTTACAACTCAGGAAGAATCAGCACCATAAACATTCGATTTACGGTCTTTAAACACCATTTTCCACTAAATGAATGATGGCACTTTGAATAAATGCTCATTACAGGTATGAAGTAGGAAATGTACAAAACCAGCCTGGCAAACAAAGACTCCTCTACTAGGGCCATTATGAGTGTAACCCTGAGCACTGAAGAGTGGAATTTTGCCCACCCTAAAATGTGTCTCTTTGACATAAGAATAATGTTGAGTTGGTTATTTTTAGGAAATAGCAGACACAGGATAAACTCTGAAAACCCAGGAGAAGTTACCTTTTTGTAAGTGATGTTCCTGTATATAAATGAAATCCCCGTTTGTAAGGGTCTCTTCTTGGCTGTACCAGGAAGGGGGTAGGATGACCAAATCTCTAGAAATTCTTATCAATGGAGAAGACAAATACTTAAATCTGCATAGCAGCTTTACCCTTTTCACTGTGCTTTTCTGGTGACTTCCCGTAATAGATTCCCCACCCCCAACACCTTAGGTCTTTAGCTGAAGATGGAATTTGAGGTGATGGCTTGGGCCATTTCACAGGGTCACTCAGGATTCTGCTCTCTCCCATGGTGTACGGGAGGCATACATGTTATTAAATGTTTGTTTAATGTTATTAAAGTGTTTGTTTTTCTGCGTTTAATCTTTTTGCTGCAGGGACGTCTCAGCCAAGAACCTAGAAGGGTAGAGGAGAAATTATCTTTGTTCCCTGCAGCACCAATAATGACACAAAATATGTTTAATCCCCAGATTCATAACAATAGCTATTCACTTTCAGTGTTTTTATCCACAGAATTTTTTAAAATAGTTTTTTAATAGGTCACGGTGTAATTTTATTTTCCTTTGAAATAACTATTTGTTTAGCAGTACTTCTTGACCAGTTAATCGTTTTCTAATATGTAATACCAATGTCGTATCAAATACATATACATAATACATAAACATATGTCTCTTTTTTCTGGGCTCTTTATCTTGTTGCTTTGTTCATCTGTATGCTAATGCAGTAGTTTTAATACCTATGGCTTCATTATATAAGTTGCTATCTGGTAGACCAGTCCCTTCAATCTAATTCTTCCTCAAAATGGTCTTGGATCCTGTATTTTTTCTACATAAATGTGAAAAGTATTAGAACGCAACCTCAGCAGAAATATACATCCTTTTTGAAAAAATGACCAGCAACTCTAAACTGGAAATACGAAGACAAATCGAATAAATGGGTAACTGCATACATTTAACACTAAACTACAAGGTTATACAAGATTAAAAGTTAAAAAGTAGTTATTTGTTAGACCTGGATGTTATTACATGCTTTTTTTTTGGGGGGGGGGGAAAGGTATTTAAGGCTTTTGCGTTTTTAAAATGTGAAATTTTCCCTAAAGGGAAGTATACTCATTATCTTATTTTTCTCGTCAGGACAAGAACTGAAAAAGAGAAATAGTCTCGACTTTAGAATGAACAGTTCTTGCCGTGTGTTTTCCCACCTATGCAGGGAGGTTCTGCAGCTTTCCGAGAAGCAGACCGGAGCTCCGAGCGGGACAACCACCCGAGCGTGCGTCCTGTTGGGAAGGTCTGAGTCACTGGGCAGACCCGGCCTCCCGGCCTCCCGGCCTCCCCGCAGCTGTCAGCCGGGGCGAGGCCCTCGGTGGGAGGCCGGCCGGCGGGCGGAGCCCCAGGGGTCCAGGTTCCTGAAGTTCCCCAGGCTGCCTCACCGAGTGGCTCCGACACGACTGCCCCGGGGGCTGCCCCGGGGAGGCAGCATCGCGCCCCCAGGCCCCAGCCCGCAGCCTCGGGGCCAGGACCCTCCCCTCGCGCTGTCCCTGCCCTAGGACGGAAACTGACAGCTTATGAAGATAGTGACACACTGCACGACCGACCGTACAGGACACAGGATTCGCAGGCGACTACGCAGTCCAGTCCGTAACCCCTCTCTGACGAGCGTCCAGGGGCTCTCCCGGCCCCGCCCCCAGGGCCAGAGGGCGCGCAGGCCGCGCGACCTTCGCGTGCAGGCGCCACGGCGCAGGCGCGGACGCCGACGCCAGTGCCGCCCCGGGGGGACTCCGCGCGGCGGGGCGTTTCCGCCGGCTTCCGGGCCGCAGGACTCCGAGTCCGGCGCGTGCCCCGCGCCGCCGGAGGGCGACAGGCGCGGAGGGAGAAAGGAAGCCGCAGGGCCCGCCACAGCGCCCGCCCCTGGGCGGCCCCGCCCGCAGGAGGAGGCCGTGGCGCTGCGCTCTGACGCGGCCCGCGGCGCCCTGTCGCGGCAGTGACGTTAGCGTGCGTCAGCGCGGGCCCCGCCTGGGCGGGGGCTGGGGAGCCTCGTTGACGGGGGGCGCCGCCGGCCGGGCTCGCGGGAGGACGCCGGGCCGCCGACAGGCTTCCGCGCCTGCTGCGCCGGGCCGCGGTGAGTGCGGCCCCCTGCGGGCCGGGTCGGGGCCTGTCGGGGCGCGGGCGTGTCTGAGGGAGGGCGGGAGGGAGGCCGGGGCAGCCCGCGGTCCTTCGGCCGGGCGCGGGGGTGGCGGCGGGCGCTCCCGGCTCCGCGTCCGCGGGAATTCCTCGCCCTCGGACCCCCGGCGACGGCGGGAGTGCGGGCCGAGCTGTGGCGGCGTCCGCGCCGGGGAGCAGGGGCCCGGGCCCGGGGAAGGGCCGGGCCGCCTTTTTTTCCGCTTTCGCTCTGCGCGGCGGGCTGGAGGGAGCGGGGCCTCTGCGCGGTCCGGGGTTCTCCTGCGGCCGCGGGCGATGCACTTCCCTCCCGGTCCCTGCGCTGCTTCCTGCCGGCCGCGGTCCGCGGGGTGCGGCTGCTCCTCCCCGCACTGCTCGAGGGGCTCCCCCAGCCGCTGCTCCCGCCCCGCTCCGGGTTCTTCCCCGGCACCGCCCCTCGCACCGCTCCCGGCACCGCTCCGGGGCTCCCGCACATCACTCCTCCCGCACCGGCCCCCACCGGCTCCAGGTGCTCCCTCGATATCACTCACCCGCTCACCCCCGCACCGCTCCTCCCCACTCGGGGTGCTCTCCCCGCACCACACCCCCACCGCGCCAGGGACTCCCCTCAGGCTGTTGACCTTGTCCCGGGGCAGGGGGACCAGGAACAAAGCGCTGACAAATCCCTGTGTCTTGGAGGTGGTTCGCTCTTGAAAAACTGTGGTGCCAAGGGCCGTTTCTGCATTTGTTTTACTTCCAGTTAGACAATCTCGGTGACAAGTTTCTGGACTTGAGGTGTGTTACCTAAACGGTAGAGCATTTTTAGACTGTAGTGAACACTTGGAAGTGTGAGTTCTCTTTACTGTGAAAATACAGTTTTCTAAAACAGCTTTTGTTTTTCTCTTTTCAGATTAACAGAGGGTCCACTTTGAAGAGTCCACATTTTCCCCTCTGATTTCTTTCCTCGGCAGAAATAAACCCCGTTATGGAGAACCAGAAGCTTTCTAAAGGGATATAGCTTGAATTTTATGGAGTGTAATTTTGTGTATGAATTATAAAGTATCAAGGGTTTTCATAAGGAAGGCGCTAGTAGGATTAATTACTGGTCCATTGTGTAGAGACAGGTTTATAATATATTGTTATATGTGTGTGATAACACTAGATAACACCAGAAAGAGTAAGCTGTGTCTTGATAAGTTGATTAATCTTTACAAAATGAATGATGTTATAGAAACATGATTTTTTAAGTGAAAGATAGGTTGTTTGATTTTTAAATGCAGTGTTAAAGTTCCTGTTGTGGAAATTTTATGGTTAAGTAGTTGATGGAGAAAATACCTTCAGTTGACCAAGTGTAGTTGATATGCAGAGTGAGGAAGAAACAAATCGTCATGCTGTAGGAAATGGAAACAAGTACAGACAAAGGTGGAAGAGTTAGCAGTTAGCTTTAAGCAAAATTCATATGACATCATACATGCTAAAACAGGCAAGGTTAGGTCTGGAAAGCTGGTGAGTGTTGATACCCTCACATAAATACTGTGGTGATAACCTATGTGAAATTAGCCTTTAGATATTGTGACCATATGAAGAGTTTAATTCTTGTTTGCTGGAATAAAGCCAAGAGTTTTAAAAATATATTGAGGTGCTTGGAAGAGACCTGTGTATACTTTTTCCCACTCGAAGCATAATTGTGATTGGCTTAATAAACAGGTTTTGGAACTTGTAACTAAAAACATATTAACGGTATAATTTAGGTACCTTATTTAGAATTTTGGGAACATCAACCTTCTGAAGAATCAGGCAGTTTTAACATATTTCCGTAAGTGTGCCAATATCTTCTCAGGTCTTGTTGATGTTGATATTACACCAAATAATGAGCAGTTAGCACTTGTTACATAAGAGTTAATCTGAAATAGTGCTAAGTAGTATCCTGGTAATTTAATATCCTGGATTCCAGGTATTATCTCACCTCAGTGTAAACTCTGGCATAAATCCCATAAAGAAGGTGTAGTGAGTTTTACAGAAGTAGGAGCCTGTCATTTGATTCTTTTATATGATAAAAACTAATTTTTTGTGAAGATAGAAGTTTCATGTGAAGGTTTTTAGCCATCAAAAAGTAACATCACTCATGCACAAAACTACTTCCCAAAGACTTGTCCCAGGTTCATATCAGAGGATTAAGAGGACAATGGAGGATAGCACCATCTTACGAAACCAGACAATTGGCAACAAACAAAAAATAAAATATGACTTTTCGTGTGAACTCTATAGAATGTCTACATACTCCACATTCCCGGCGGGTGTTCCCGTCTCAGAGAGGAGCCTGGCCCGCGCAGGCTTCTATTACACGGGTGTGAATGACAAGGTCAAATGCTTCTGCTGTGGCCTGATGCTGGACAACTGGAAGCCTGGAGACAATCCTATTGAAAAGCATAAACAGCTCTATCCAAGCTGTAGTTTTATTCACAGTCTGGTTTCTCTCACCAGCCGGGATTCCACCTCTAAGAACATTTCTGCAATGAGAAACAGTTTTACACATTCGATATCTCCCACTTTGGAACATGGCTCATTTAGTGGTTCTCATTCCAACCTCGCAGCAAACCCTGTGAGTTCCAGAGCAGGTGAAGACTTCTCCCCACTGAGCACTAACCCCTACAGTTACGCCATGAGCACCGAGGAAGCCAGATTTCTTACATATCACATGTGGCCGCTAACCTTTCTGTCCCCGTCAGACTTGGCAAGGGCAGGCTTTTATTATATAGGACCTGGAGATAAGGTGGCCTGCTTTGCCTGCGGTGGGACCCTGAGTAACTGGGAACCAAAGGATGACGCGATGTCCGAACACCGGAGACATTTCCCCAACTGCCCGTTTTTGGAAAATTCTCTGGAGACCCTGAGATTTAGCATTTCAAATTTGAGCATGCAGACCCATGCGGCCCGGTTGAGAACTTTCGTGTACTGGCCATCTAGTGTCCCCGTGCGGCCTGAGCAGCTCGCAAGTGCTGGATTCTATTACGTGGGTAAGAAACTAAGGTGTAGTGTATGATTTATCAGGTTCGCTTTGTTGAACATATCAGAACATGTATTTCAGTTCAGTCTTGTTTTCTTTAGGTCGCAATGATGATGTCAAATGCTTTTGCTGTGACGGTGGACTGCGGTGTTGGGAGTCTGGAGATGACCCATGGGTGGAGCACGCCAAGTGGTTTCCCAGGTAATTGTTTTGAAAGGTATTTCCACACAAAACTGCTTTCCAAAAGTAGGTGTGCTTGCAGGGTTCATGTTTACATCTCTGTGTAGCAAAGGTGCTTTTATGCCTGTGGGGACTTGGTCTTTTAAAACACCAAATCTGGGGCATCTGGCTGGCTCAGTCGGAGGAGATTGTGACTCTTGCTCTCGGGGTTGTGAGTTTGAACCCCACATTGGGTGTGGAGGTTATTCTTTAAGATAAAAACTGAAAAAAATACACTGAATTTTTATTTTGATAAAAATGTTTTAGTATTCTCTTTTCTTTTGTAAGCTGTGTATTCAGGATATAATTTAATTTATTTATTTTTAAGATTTATTTATTTGAGAGAGAGAGCACTAGATGGGGCGGGGACAAGCAGACTTGATGTGGAGCTGGATCTCAGGACCCCGAGATCGTGACCTGATCACAGTCAGATACTTAACTGACTGAGCCACCCAGGTGCCCCTAATTTAATTTATTGATATTCATTTACAATTATGGCCATATGTTTTATCTGTAGGGTTCCCCTTTTGCCTTAAAGAAATTGTAAGGATTACAAAGGTGTGTAAAATAACATGAAAGAACATACATTGGAGGGCAGCCCGGGTAGCTCGGCGGTTTAGTGCCCCCTTCAGCCCAGGGTGTGATCTTGCAGACCGGGATCGGGTCTCAGGTCAGGCTCCCTGCATTGAGCCTGCTCTTCCCTCTGCCTGTGTCTCTGCCTCTCTCTCTCTCTCGGTCTCTCTCTCTCTCTCTCTCTCTGTCTGTCTCGCATGAATAAATAAATAAATCTTAAAAAGAAAAAAGTACATTGGAAAAAAGGGAAGAGGAGAAAAAGCGACATAAAATGATCTAGGAAAAGGCAAATACAAAAATGCATATAATGAAAGCTGATTAAGTCTGATTATAATTATAAGTTATTTTTTCTGTACAGTTAATCTTGTGATTGTCACTCATCTTTTCTTAGTCACTGTGTCTCTAGCAGTAGGTCCTGTTTTCCACTGTACCCCACAAAGAATTGAGAGGCAGTATTGTTTGTGGAAGTAGAATTAGAAATTCATTTTTGAGAAGCTTTGTGAACTTGGACATGTCGTGTGACCCATTTGAAACTCTGTCCTCCTTTGTATAGTGAGGGGGTTAGACTAGGTAATTTTTTAAATTGTGGTAAAAAATACCTAACAAAATTTACCGTTTTAACCATTTTTAAATTTCTCCTTCTGTATGTACTTCTCTGCATTCACATTGTTCCTCAGTCATCACCACCAGACTTTCCTGTCATCCCAAGCATAGCTTGTACTCCTCACACGGCTCCCCGTCACCCCCACAGCCATGGTTCTTCTGCATTTCACCAGGTGCCTCATAGGAGTGCAGTTGAGCAGGACAATGTCCTGACCTGAGTGCCTTTCATAAGAATGAGGAATCTCTTGAACACCTTCAGGAAATTAAAACATCCTTTTGTCTTTTTTTTTTTTTTTATGATTTAAGATAAAGGAACTTGAAGTAAGAACTATTTTGAGTCAGTACATTGTTAAAAGTTGTGTTTTGGAACGCCTGGGTGGCTCAGCGGTTGAGCATCTGCCTTTGGCTCAGGGCGTGGTCCTGGGGTCCTGGGATTGAGTCCCACCCACATCAGGCTCCCTGCATGGATCCTGCTTTTCCCTCTACCTGTGTCTCTGCCTTTCTCTCTCTCTCTCTCTCTTTCTCTCTGTCTCTCATGAATAAATAAATAAAATCTTTTAAAAAAAAAGTTGGGTTTTAAAATTTTATCTTTAATATTCATAACCTAACACGGTAAAATCTGACGTTCTAATTCTCAAAAGTGAAGTTGTGTTTAAATTATTTAGGAAAAGTGTTTTATTATCAGAATTTTAAATGACCATTATGCTTGGCTTTATGGGATTGTATACATATAATTTGAAACTTAATAACTATTAAAAAGACAAAAATAGCTTTCCAATTCTGGTGTTTGATTTACTTCATTTTGCGCTTTATAAAACAAAACAAAATCTTGGTTTATTCATGTAATTTGTGTTTTGTTTTAGATAGTTAAGGGAAAAAGGCTTAGGGTGCTTTGTGTAAAGACTTCAGAAAACAGCAAATTTCAATTATGGATAACTTTAAATCTCAGTAAATGGAAAACAAAAATGGATCACGGTTATCACTATTTTGTAACAGTTCACTTGTCACATATTTGAGTCCCTGGTGGATGATAGTTCTGCTACTGCAGCTGTAGCAGCGATGAAAACAAAATCTCTTTTTTTTCTTTAAAGATTTTATTTATTTATTCATGAGAGACACAGAAAGAGAGGCAGAGACACAGATGGAGAAGCAGGCTCCATGCAAGGAGCCTGATATGGGACTCAATCCTGAGAATCCAGGATCATGCCCTGAGCCAAAGGCAGATGCTCAATCACTGAGCCACCCAGGCATCCCAAAATCTCTGTCCTTAGTGACCTTGTTAGAAAAGGGGGCAGATCTGTGAGCGGGGGTTCATTATACTTGCTGCTTTAATCATTATGTATGTAAATTAATCAGTCCTGGTAGAAAAATAACTTAAAACTATAGGATAATAGAGAACATTGTGGGAACTATCGGTCTTATCTCCGTGACAGACTTAAGTCTTGAGTGTGCTTAAATGATCTCTGCTAATTCTACCCAGTAACCAGTTGAAGGACATTTGGGTTGTTTCCAGTTTGGAGTAATAAGCAGCAAAGCGTCTGTCAATATTAATAAACATCCATGGGCATGTGTTTTCATTTTGCTTGGGTGAATCTCTCGGCTTGGGATTTGTGGGTTGTATGGGAAGTTTTCCTTAGGGCTGCTGTGTTGTTTAAGTGGCTGCGCTGATTTGGATTCCTCCCAGAGGTGTGTGAGACCTCCAGGTGTTCCACAGTAGTTACTGTAATTGGTATCACCATCCTGGTGGGTGTATCATGATCTTTCTCTGAGGTTTTTTTTTTTTTTTTTTTTTTTTTTTATTTATGATAGTCACAGAGAGAGGGAGAGAAAGAGAGACAGGCAGAGGGAGAAGCAGGCTCCATGCACCGGGAGCCCGATGTGGGATTCGATCCCGGGTCTCCAGGATCGCGCGCTGGGCCAAAGGCAGGTGCCAAACCGCTGTGCCACCCAGGGATCCCTCTCTGAGGTTTTAATTAGCATTTCCTTAATGATGAATGACTGTGAGCTAATTTGCCTTCTGCATATCTTCTGCCCATTTTAAAGTTTTTTTTTAATTACTAAGTTTTGAGAGTTCTTAATGCATTTTGGGTAAAAGTTTTTATTAGGTATGTTTTGCCAACTTTCCATGTGTGGCTTGTCTTTTCATGGTTTTAGCAGTAGCTTTTGAGGATGTCATTTTATCAGTTTTATCTTGTATGGATTATGCTTTTGGTCTCTTAGCTAGGAAATCTTAACTGGCCCAAGGACAAAAAGATTTTCTACTGTCTTCTAGAAGTTGCATCGTGTTAGATTTAACATCTCGGTCTCTGATTTATTCCTAGTGAATTTTTGCATGCAGTGTAACATAGGTGGAGGCTCATTGTTTTTCTGGGTGGGTGCTGGACTGTTTACTGAGAGACACTGATGGGGTAAAATGGAAGTAGCTGTAGGTGAGCTGCTTGGAAGGCTTTTGAGCAGCTCTAGGAGTTTGTGAACCAGTTTTTGGGAAACACCATCATATTGCATATAGATATGTTTCGGGGAGAAGGTTTGTGCTTCACAGTTAATGGAAGAGTGGACCCCTGAGAAAGATTAGCAATTGTTGTGAAAGATCATGTTTTAGGAATATTAATTACAGCTTCTGAAACTATGTGAAACCCCAAAAGTTAATTGCCCAGGACAGCATTTTTCAAGTCTTAGCTTGTGCCCCTTTGAGGGCTAAACCCTTTTATTGTTAAGCGTTTATGTGATAAATAGAAAATAACACAATGTGTCACAATAGAGTAGTGTTTCACAAGGAGTCTTTTTTCCTGCTTGATAGGCTGTGATGTAAAATGTTTATATTGTGGGGTGCAATCAGAGAGTTTGAAAGCCACTTTTCTAGAAGATTAGGTCATATTTTTTGGTATAGAACACTTTTTAAAAGTAACTTTTGTCTTTAAAATTATTTTTAAAAGATTTTTATTTATTCATGAGAGACAGAGAGAGAGAGAGAGGCAGAGACACAGGCAGAGGGAGAAGCTTGCTCCACGCAGGGAGCCTGACATGGGACTCGATCCTGGGACTCCAGGATCACTCCCTGAGCCAAAGGCAGGCGCTAAACCACTGAGCCACCCAGTGATCCCAACTTTTGTCTTTTATAGGTGTGAGTTCTTGATACGCATGAAAGGGCAGGAATTTGTGGATGAGATTCAAGCTCGATACCCTCACCTTCTTGAGCAGGTAAGTTTTTATATTTGGCAATGCTGAATTCTCTTGAATAATAATGACAAAGAATATTATTAAGAGTAATATTTACATTTGTTATTGATTATGGTTAATTGCATTATACCCAATTAATGACACCTTAATTTTTATTTTTGTTACTACTTTACTTGTTCAGGGCTTTTTAAAAATTTTTGGGGGGTGCCTGGGTGGCTTAGTTGAGCATCTGACTCTTGGTTTTAGCTCAGGTTATGATCTCAGAGTTGTGGGATTGAACCAGTGTTCCTGCACTCAGCAGGAAGTCTGTTTATGATTCTCTGTCTCCCTCTGCCCCTCCTCCTGCTCATGCTTGTTCGCTCTCTTTCTAAAATAAATAAATCTTTAAAAAAAAAAAAGATTTGCTTTTAAGTTTCTGAAAAATCAATCTCCCACTGTACAAATTTGTGGTGGGATTGGAGGAGGATCTGTAGTGCCTCCTCTATCTTTTGCAGGAAAAAAAAAAAGCAACTTGTTAAGAATTGGGAACCTGAGAGTGATCTAGCTGAAATATCTTTTAAGTGGAATGAGAAACCATGAATATTTTTTCCTCCTTTCCTGAAACTAAGAAATGCTTGAACTATAATTTGGAAGTAGGTAAAGTTTAAGGGGATTTTTATGATGATTAAAGTAAAACAGAGCAAAATAAGTATATAAATTACCTAGTTTTCCGAAGTGTGTGTACATTACTTAAGGTAAACTTATCTTATTGTTGTTCTGTTTAAGGTTGTTTGAGATTTTTGATTTTACCTCTTAATTTTTCTCCTGTTCCATAGCTTTTGTCAACATCAGATACTCCTGGAGATGAAAATGCTGATCCACCAAGTATGTATGGAAATATTCCAGATATAGAATGGGAATTTTTATAAGAATGTTAAACACAGAAGTATATAAATAGAGCTATGTTTTGAGTCCTGAGGACATAGAAAAAAGTGCTGAGAAGTTAACTAATAAATATTATGTATCTGCTAAGATTCATGACATTTTTAGAGTATTCTAGCAAGTATACTAATCTTTGTTCTTAAAGTTGCTTCCAACTGGGGACACAGAACATATGCAGAAGAGAAATAACCATCACAGATTAGCTCAAAGAATACCACATGAGAAGTGTAAATAATAAGCCCTCCAAGGAAGAAAAGTTTGCTATAAGCTAGTATGTTTGGAAAGGGCCAGTTGATATATGATTTAAGAATTGGTCTAGATACTAGGTATTTATTAGGTGTGTGGTATTTATTTATTTATTTATTTATTTATTTATTTATTAATTATCTTATTTATTCATGAGAGACACAGAGAGGCAGAGACACAGGCAGAGGGAAAAGCATGCTCTATGCAAGGAGCCTGATGTGGGACTTGATCCTGGGACCCCAGGATCATGCCCTGAGTCAAAGGCAGATGCTCAACCAGTGAGCCACCCAGGCGTCCCAAGTGTGTAGTATTTTAGTTGTAAGGACAGGAAATAGATCTGATAAGAGCTTAGTATTGGTCATATCTGGCATTAAGTTCATGTATGTAATTTACATATGTTAGGGTGTCCAAAATAATGAAGATAACCATGTACTATTTCTTAGCACATACCAGGACTCAAGAGAGTTGTTGAGGATTTGGAATCAGTACTTAACCACCTCCTGTATATTGGAACTGGGAAAGATAGCAGGGCTGACTGTTCTTGCTTTAAATTTATAACTATAGCTTCCTTACCACCCTGCTACCCTTTGCAGCTCCCTAATAAAATGACTTTAATATTCTCTCTCTGTAAGTTTCTACACTCTATTCCCTAATTTACCCACAGCTCATAATCTTGTGTCACCAAGGAAATAAACATGATCAAAAGAGAACTACTACCATTTCTTCCCAGCCAAGCCACCAGTCTGAGATGTATCTTTAACACTCTCCTTCATGTTCTTTCTATGAAGGAACTGAGGCCAACTCTTCTTGTCCTTTGTCATCCAAATCTCAAACCTACTGCCGCTGTTAAGAACTTTGCTTTGCTAGTGATCTTCCCCTTCTATCTCATAGCATCAATTTTTCTATCTTCAAGATATATATAAACTTAATGTATCATAACCAGTTCTAAGAAGACTTTTCCTAAGATGACATCTAGCTGACATCATTTTCTAGCTGTAGTCTTGCTTCACTGCCCTTCACAACAAAATGTGTAGAAAGATTTATCTGTGCTTACTCTGCTCTTTTCCATTCTTCTTGAACTTACTCTACTGCAGACTACTCTTGTCAGGGTCACCAAGAACCACCGTCTTTGTAAATCTACCACTTGACCTGTTACCAGCATTTGAAAGAGTGAAGTGCTTCATCCCTTTCTCCCCCAGCTTTGTCGGGATAGGATTCACATACGACACTATCTAAGTTTAAGGTAAAAAGTGGCATGGCTGATACACATACATTGCTAAATGATTACCACAGTAACATTAATGCATCAGTCCCCTCACATAGTTTTTTTTGTGTGGTAAGAGTATTTAAGAGTTATTCTTTTAGTAGCTTCCAAGTATGTAACACAGTATTGTCAACTGTAGGCAGTACACTTTATATTAGATTTTCAGAGCTTACTCATCTGATAAAGTCCATCCATATTATTGCAGATGGCAAGGTTTCCTTCTTTTTTATGGGTAAATAATACTCTACTGCATATATTACCACATTTTCTTTATTCAGACGTGCTGATGAACACTTAGAGGTTGTACTCATGTGTTGGCTGTTGTGAATCATGCTGCAATGAATGTGGGAGTGCAGGTAAATTTTTCAGAAAGTGATTTTGTTTCCATGTGATAAATACACAGAAGTGGGATTGCTAGATCATAGGGAAATTCTATTTTTTTTTCTTTTTTTAAAGATTTTTAAATTTGTTTTAGAGAGTGGGAGAGCGTGCTCACAAGTGGGAGGAATTACAGAAGAGAGAGGGAGAGGCAGAGAATCTCAAGCACACTCCTGCTGAGTGCAGGAGATCTCACGATCTCTGCATCGTGACTCCTGCATGGTGACCTGAGCTGAAACTAAGAGTCAGATGCTCAACTGACTAGGTACCCTGGGAAGTCCTACTTTTAATGTTTTGAGGAATCTCCATACTGTTTTCCACAGTAGCTGTACTAGTTTACATTTCCACCAGCAGTGTAAGAGCATTCACCCTTTCTCCACATCCTCACTGACACTTATTTATCAGGTGGTTGATTTTAGCCATTCTTACAGGTCTGAGGTGATATCTCATTGTTTTGATTTGCATCTCCCTCATGGTGAGTGATATTGAACATGTTTTCATGTGTTTTTTGGCCATCTGGATGTCTTCTTTGGGAAAATGTTATTCATGTTTTCTGCCCATTGCTTAATTGGGTTATTGGTTTTTTGAGAGTTGAGTTTGAGAAGTTCTTTATATATTTTAGATATTAACTCTTTATCAGATAAGTCATTTGCAAATTATGTCCTCTTTAGACTTCTTGCTGTTCTTTCTGCAGCTCCTGTAGGTATAAGGTTAGGTTGTGTATTTGAGATTTTTCTTGCTTCATGAGGAAGGCCTGTATTGCTATATACTGCCCTCTTAGGACTGCCTTTGCTGCATACCAAAGGTTTTAGACCACTATGTATTCATTTTCATTTGTTTCTGTGTAGTCTTTTATTTCTTCTTTGATTTCCTGATTGACCCGTTCTTTCCTTAGTAGCATGTTGTTTAACGTTACTGTACTTGTAGTCTTTCAAAATTTTTTCTTATGGTTGACTTCAAGTTTCTTTGTGTTGTGGTCTGATAATATGCAGGGTATGATCTCAGTCTTTTTATACTTGTTGAGGGCTGGTTTGTGACCATCCCTCAATATATGATCTATTCTGGAGAATGTCCCATGTGCACTTGAGAAGAAAGTGTATTCTGCTTTAAGATGAAATGCTGTCTTGGGACACCTGGGTGGCTCAGTGGTTGAAAGTTTGCCTTCGGTTTAGGGCGTGATCCTGGAGTCCTGGGATCAAATCCCACATCCAGCTCCCTGCATGGAGCCTGCTTCTCCCTCTGCCTGTGTCTCTCTGCCTCTTCTCTCTCTGTGTCTCTCATGAATAAATAAATAAAATCTTTAAAAAAAAAAAATGCTTGCAATGTGTGTAAGTCCATCTGGTCTCGTGTGTCGTTCAAAGCCTTTGTTTCCTCATTGATTTTCTGCTTAGATGACCTGCCCATTGCTGTGAGTGGGGATTAAAGCTGTTACTCTTAAAAAAAAAAAAAAAAAAAAAAAAAAAAGCTCTTCCTCTTACTGTATTGTTATCAGTGAGTTTTTTTTGTTGGTTATGACTTGTTTTATGTATTCTGGTGCTCCTAAGTTGGGGGCATAAATATTTATAATTGTGAGATCTTGTTGGATAGAACCATTAATAATGATGTAGTGACTTTATCTCTTGTTACAGTCTTTGGTTTAAAATCTGGTTTGTCTGATGTAAGTATGGCAACTCTGGCTTTCTTTTGATATCCATTTGTGTGATAGTTGGTTCTCCATCCCTTTACTTTCAATCTGTGGGTGTCTTTATGTCTAAAAGATGTCCTTGGTAAGCTGCATATAGATGGATCTTGATTTTTTTTTTTAAATCCATTTTGACACCCTGTATCTTTTGACTGGGAGTGTCCATTTATATTCAGAGTAATTATTGATGGATGTGTGTTTATTGCCATTGTATTACTTGTTTTGTCTTTATTCCTGGAGATTTTCTCTGATCCTTTCTTGTCTTTGTTACTTGGTCTCTCCTTTCCACTCACAGAGTGCTCTATAGTATTTCTTGCAGGGCCTGTGTAGTGGTCATGAACTTCTTTCGTTTTGTTTGTCTGGGAAACTCTCCTACCCTGAATGACACCCTTGCTGGGTGGAGTATGCTTGGCTGCAGATTTTGCCCATATGCATGTTGAATATCTCCTACCACTCCCTTCTGGCCCGCCAGGTGTCTGTGGGGAGATCTGTGGCTTGCCATGTGGATCTTCCCTTCTAGGTTAGGGACTTCTTTTGTCCTACTGCTTTGAAGGTTTTTTTCTTTGTCACTATAGTTTGCAAATTTAATTACAATATGTCTTGGTGTTGGCCTGCTTCTGTTGATTTTGGAGTTCTCTGCCTCCTGAATCTGGATGCCTGTTTCCTTCCCCAGATTAGGGAAATTTCCAGCTGTTATTTCCTTAGATAAACTTTCTGCTCCCTTTCCTCTTTTTTCTGGGACTCCTATCATACTAATGCTGTGATGTTTGATGGAGTCACTTGAGTTTCCTAAGCATATTCTCGTGTTCCATGATTATTCTCCTTTATTCAGTGTCATTATTTTCTATTGCTTTGTCTTCTAATTTTTTTTTTTTTTAATTTTATGATAGTCACAGAGAGAGAGAGAGAGAGAGGCAGAGACACAGGCAGAGGGAGAAGCAGGCTCCATGCACTGGGAGCCCGACGTGGGACTCAATCCAGAGTCTCCAGGATCGCGCCCTGGGCCAAAGGCAGGCGCCAAACCGCTGCGCCACCCAGGGATCCCTGCTTTGTCTTCTAGATCACTAATTCATTCCTCTGCTTCTTCCAGCCTGTTGTGCATTGCATTGAGCCTGTTTCCATTATCAGTTATTGCACTCTTCATGTCTGACTCATGCTGTTGTATTACTTTATCTCTGCAGTAAGGGCCTCCCTGAAGTCTTCCATTCCTTTCTCAAGTCCAGTGAAGATCCTTATAATCATTGCTTTAAATTCTCCATCAGGCATGTTTGCTTAGATCTCTGGCTGTGGCCTTACTTGTTCTTTGATTTGAGAGAAATTTCTCTGTCTTGGCATTTTTGTCTGTCTCTGCCTTCTCTGTGTTAGAAAAGCCTGTTCTATTGCCCATTCCCAAGAGTAATGGTCTAATGAAGAAGAGGTCCTGTGGTGCCCAGGGCCTAGCATTCAGGGAGTGAGACGTCTCGGGTATGTGCTCCATGCACTCTGCTGCTGTGTTCTGGCTGCTTAATCCTTCAGGCTGGTCATTTGCAGGGCTCTGCTTGCCCGCTGTGGGCAGCGTTTGATCCCTGGCCTGAATGTGGCGACTTGTAACGAGGTGTGCCCTGCTCTGCTTGTAAAATGAGACCTGACCCTAACTCCACCGGAACTGAGAGCCTGCAGAACTCCCCTGTCGAGAGGTGTTTTGTGGGCAAGGGTTTCTGTTTGTCATTGGGGTAAAGGACCTGCTGCTCTGGGACTGGGGCAAGCCTGACTGAGAAAGGCCTTACCGGCAGAGTGCAGGGGTGTGGGACCTGGTGAGAGCAGGTTAGGCAGCCAGTGTGGGTGCTGCGCTGTTTACCACAGGTGGCTCCTTGATGATGCTGAGGGGCGGGGAGAGGGAAATGGGGCCAGCCGGCTCCTTTGTACCTGGAGAGGCATCCTGTGAGAACTGCCTCTCCAAGAAGAGCAATAATTTCCCCCATCTGCTCCAGGCATTTTTCAGGGTTTTCAGATCACTGTTTGTGTGCTGCCTGCCTCCTCTCCAGTGGTAGGGCAGTGCCCCCCAGGCTGTACCCCATCCAAGCCTGCTGACCTTTAAAACTCCTGGTGTTAATCCCAGCTGGTTGCAAGAACTCCAGAAATTCAGCCGCTCTTATTTTCCCAGAAGGTGACTTTGGGGAAGCATTCTCCTTGTGGGTTCCCGTGCTCCTCTCTCTCCCCCTTCTTTGCAACCAGGGCTCCCTATCCCCCTCCCCACAGCCCGTTTCTCCCCCAACCCACATCTTCACACTTCCTACCTTCTTCAGTGTAGTTACTTCTCTCCCTTTAGTGGTGGAGTTTGTTCTGTCAGTCTTCAGGTTGATTTCTGGGGTATTTAGGCTGATGTGATGGCTATTTAGTTAAGTTTGAGGGAAAAGATGAGTCTGATGGGTCCCTTGGTTAGCAGGACGGGCCGTGGAGTGTGGCTAAGAGCATCTGGAACTGAGGGCCATTGGAGGTTCTCCAGCCCAGATTGAGGTCTGCACAGCTGGCTGTGGAGGCACAGGTGGACGTGTCCTCTGCTAGGTTTCTTGATGGGCAGGACTGCTTCCTGATTGAGTTTGGAGAGGCTGGAGCTGTAGGTGTGGACATGAGTGTCCCTCCCTGGGTCTCTTTGCTGGTTGTGTTGCGGCTGAGGGACCCAGGGCTAAGAGGGCCCTTTGAGGAGCTCCAGGTGTGCCCTGGGGAGTGTTACTTCCTGGATCCCTGTGCTAGCGGTTCTGTTTGCAGATTGCAGTGGAGATAGGTTGGTCCTTTCAAGATTCTACATTCTGACTAGATTTGGGGGATTTACCTCAAGTGGTTCCTGGACTGTGGCTGGATCCAGCTCACAGGTATGTCTGTGTGCCAGAGCACAGGTAGGCGTGGGTCTCCCTCATTCTTTTGTGTAGGGTGCTGGTGACAGGATCAAGCCAAAAGGGCTTGTGGCCAAGTCCTGAGGATATGGGGCTGTTCATGGGTCTGTGGCCAGGCCCAGGGTTGGTGAGTCAGCCCTTTGAGTGCAGGCCTGTCTCGTTGAAACAGTTCTCCTTGGTATTGGGTTCCATTGGGGTTTCATAATCTTCTACCTATATCTCAAAGCTTTCACAAAAGCACTGTTGTTTGTAGGTGGATTCTAAATTGCTGTTGCGTTAGAATGCAGCGGGAGACGTCTCATTTGGTAGTCTTGCCAACATTATTCTCCTGCATCCATTTTAAGACCCCTTCTTTGCTTGGCTTCCCGGACACAATATTCTTGGTTTTTCTCTATTTCTCTGGTTAATCATGAATAATCTCCTTTGGTGGCTCCTTTGTCAAACCATAAATGATGGAGTACTTCTCAACACTTAGCCCAGATTTATTTCTTCATTTCCTAAGCTCCAGGCTGGCATGTCCAACTTTGTGTTTAAATCTTTACTTGACTATAACGGGTGTTTCAGAGTTAATATGAACAAAGCAGACCTCTTCTTCTGTCTTTGCTCCCTCAGACGTGTTTCTTGTCTGGTCTGCCCATTTCAGTTTGTGGTACCCACCTACTGAGGTCAGAAAGTTGACTCAAGTTGGGTGTCACCCGAGTTCCTCTTTGTGTGTTCCATCTGTTGGCTGTCCTTTCATCCCTGCCTTCCTCACATGCCTGAATCTGCGTGCCTCTCTCCATGTCCATCTGGCACTATCAGCCTAGTGCAAACTGCCATCACTGTCGTGCTTTCCTGGCGGGTCTCCTCATTCCATCTTAGCTCATTAAAGTTTATCACAGAGCTGCCAGAATCATCATCTGAGAAAACAAATCCGGTCTTAACATCCTTCACTTAAGATGTATAGAAAACATTCTAGTACATGTAGAGTAAAAGATAAGCTGGCGAGGCTTTACTATGAGATCTGGGGATCATCCTCATCTCTGAGTGCCTTTCACCATTGTGTCTCTAGTTCTTGAATGTGTCAGGATTTCTTTGAGATACTCCCATAACTCCTCTTTATTCATTCACATGCTTGTTCTGATGTTGCCACTTCAGACTGGCTTTCTGTGTGTGTGTGTGTGTGTGTGTGTGTGTGTGTGTGAGTGTGTGTGAGAGACCACCTGCAGGCGGCTTTGGAGAAACATGATTATTAGAACACTTTGCCAGCAGGTGGCTGTCATGCATCATGTAGAATGATGTTTTCTTGTCATTTCCACCAAAGTGTCAAGTTGGTCAGTGCTGACTCTGTTTCTAGGAAGTGCTTCCCTGCTCCACCATGTCAGTTGTTTTCTTCCCTCCTGGGTTATTTTAATCACTTTTCACAGCTTGATTTTCTTTATATCATGGTCTGAAATCAAATGACTTCTTCAGTCATATTTTTATGTCGTTAGACATATTTTGCATGAACTAGTCTTAACTCTCCTTACATCTATGTTACTCTCGGATTCATCTGTCCACCTCTCTAGATCTCATGTATCCTGGCAAGTCCAGACTCTGACGCCACCTTTAATAAAGTCTTTGTTGGTTTCCCTGCTTTCTTGTAGCATTCCTACAGTTGTGTAGCATATTGGTTCCTGAAAATGACCATATGTTGGAATCATTTCAGAAATTTAAAAAAAAACATGGATTCCTAAGCCCTGTGCTTTGAGTCGCTCATTAAGTAGGTTCCAGGGTGTAGTGTGGGAAGTGGAATTTTAAAAAAGGATAGCATATTTTTACATTCTTATTTGATCCTCTTGCATTCATACTTTTGTTGGAATTATAGGTAATTGGTGCATAAAGCTTATGTGCCATACCAGGATATGAGCAGCAGGAGAGGAAAGATTGTGCCATAGTCATCATTTTTCTCTGTAGTTTTACATTTGTGGGATTTAACATTGGTACATGTCTTTTCAAATAGTTGTCCATTTTGGACCTGGAGAAAACCATTCAGAAGACACAGTCATGATGAACACCCCGGTGGTGAAGGCCGCCTTGGAGATGGGCTTCAGTAGGATCCTGGTGAGGCAGACCGTGCAGAGTAAGATCCTGAGCACTGGGGAGAACTACAGAACAGTTAATGAGATTGTGTTAGCACTTCTTAATGCTGAAGATGAGACCCGGGAGGAAGAGAAGGAAAGACAAACTGAAGAAATGGCATCAGGTACTTGGGAATGTTAATTACCCGCCCTATTTCCGTGAGGGTCACGGGACTGGATGACCCGTTGCAGGAGCACCAGCATCTGTCCACTAACTCCTGGCAGCAGTGCCAGGAGCCTCCGACACACATCCCCTTCTGCACTGTGGGCAGTGCTCAGACTGGACTGTAGCTTTCTAGAATATGTTTATTTTCCAACAAGATCTGTGATTTATGCCAGTCCGGATTTTAGCCTAACTTCTTGAAGTATATTGCTTTTCTTCTCCTATGTAACAAATTTAAATTGTTATATATGAGAAGAAAGGAAGACTTTAAAGTTGAATGGAGGTCTTCTTTCAGTGTTTTAAAAAATTTCCTTGAAATCTTATCCTTACCATGGTGTTTGACTCCCTGATCCTTGCTAAGTGGTCCTTATACAAAAATGGAACTGGTGGTGAAGTCCTAGGGCTTGAAAAGCCCCTGCCCAGCCCAGAGACAGTGGGGAGCCAATCAGGGAGCTGATTGTGGTGTTCATGCAGGTCGTGCTAAGCTTTAGACTTCCTAAATAAGTCTCTTGAGAAATCATTCCTTCAGCAAATACAAATGGAGCGTGAACACCTGTCAGATACTGTGCTGTAGTGGTAACTATGGTGCTTACCTGTGGGGATTGTGGATGAGGTGTGGAGTCTAGTACACAAAAGAACCAGCAGAGGTGAGGGGTGCGTAGACAGTGTGGATTGGGAGTTCAGGCTGGAAGACATTTTGTGTTGAACCTGGTAAGTAATGATAGAAATGGTTTAAGAGAACCTCATTGTGTGGTCGTGTAGAAAAATGCAAAGTCTGATTTTGATATTGAAACAGATTCGTGTTTTAATCCTGGCTTTGTCAGAAGAAAACAGGTTCTATGAAGGTTGCGGTTCTATGAAGTGGAGATCATAGTACAAATTGCACAAGGTTACTGTGAGAATTAAATAAGTTGCAAACAAAACATTTTAGCATAGTGCAAGACCTGAAAACATTTTTTTGTTAAGTAGATTGATGTAGGAAGTGACAGGGCTGAGGGCACAGGGCCAGGAAGCAGCCTGGCTGGCATGGGATCCTAGGCCTGTCCTGGCGGGATGAGTACCACTACTGTCCTCCCCTCCTCTTGAAGTGGTGAAGCCCAGGGTGAAAAGGACACTCATCCAGGGCACTGGTTCTGCAACGGATTCTTTCTCTGACTTTGGGGAGGTCACTCATCTTCTGAGTTTCTTTTCCTCCATATTTGAGAATGAGAAGTAGTCTTACCTGCTTGTTTAATTGACAGGATCTTTTGTATCAAATAAGGGAGTTTATACGAAAGCCCTTATAAAACTAAAGTGGTATGATGCAAATAGAAGTCAGTATTATTAATTTCATAGGGGAGAAAGTACAGAGGTGGCAGGTTTTTACTGGTATTTATTTATCTGTTTGTTTGTTTGTTTATTTATTTATTTATTTATTTATTTTACTGGTCTTTAAAATTCTCTGCTTTCTTTCTATGGAATAGCAGGGTTCTAAGACATGTAAATATCTCCACTTTTAGAAGTGACAACAACAGAGACCCTGTGTGTTGTGTGTACTATATGATATGCTTTAGCTGAATCTTCCAGAAGTTTTCTAAATGATAGACATTAAATTTAAGTGCAAACAAGTAATTTTGTGCTTTTTCAAGCACCTATTTATTTAGCGTCTAAATTGTTGGTAGGTTTGGTTGTTAGTGACTATGTGAGTATCGTTGGAGCACTTTAAGATCTAATGGATTTTTTTTTCTTCTTTCTTTTAAATGAAGATGATTTGTCATTAATTCGGAGGAATAGAATGGCTCTTTTTCAACAGTTGACTTGTGTGCTTCCTATCCTGGATAATCTTTTAAAGGCCAATGTAATTAATAAACAGGAACATGATATCATTAAACAAAAAACACAGATACCTTTGCAAGCGAGAGAACTGATTGATACTGTCTTAGTTAAAGGAAACTCTGCTGCCAACATCTTCAAAAGTTGTTTAAAAGAAATCGACTCTACATTATATAAGAACTTATTTGGTGAGTTTTTGGTAAAATTATTTCAGAAATCTTTGAGATTATGTTCATGTTGATGTTTGACAAACAAGGTAACTCTGGTTAGCAAACTATAGTCCGTCCGTACATTTAACTAGTCCTAAAAAAGGGATGTCATCTTATTGCCCAGTTAGTATGACCGTGTAATTCCTGATCTGTAGGTAGCATCTGTGGTGTTCAGCAGATAGCAGGTGAAAAGAAAATGAATAGAAGGTGAAGCAGTCTTATATTTGATAGAATATGGTAGAAAATACTTTTTGTGTATTTTTCTTTCCTCAGTGGACAAGAACATGAAGTATATTCCAACAGAAGATGTTTCAGGTAAAACAAAACTAAGATTTAAGAACAACAGGAAATATTACCCTTTTTTTTTTTAATGGGAGTTAAAATAGAAACTGAATTTCACTGAAGTTTGTTCTCCCTATAGGTCTGTCGCTGGAGGAGCAGTTGAGGAGGTTGCAAGAAGAGAGAACGTGTAAAGTGTGCATGGACAAAGAAGTGTCCATCGTGTTCATTCCTTGTGGTCACCTGGTGGTGTGCCAGGAATGCGCCCCTTCTCTAAGAAAGTGTCCTATCTGCAGGGGTATAATTAAGGGTACTGTTCGTACCTTTCTCTCATAAAAGTCAGCTATATGTTAGCTTCTCTATAAAAGTCTTTAGGATATTGTTGAACCTTTGAAGCCATCTGAAGTATAAAAAGTTATTGGTTCTTTAATTGTGACAATTGTGTTGTATTCTGCTTTGCTATGAGTGATCTTGTTTCTAAACCATAGTATCCTATGTCCTATTTAACCCTTGTTTCTATGAAAGAGAAGACTGACTTGGGTTTGTCAAGCTGTGTTAGTGTGCGAGTGCCAATACAGGAGGAGCCCCAGCTCCCTGCAGTGTCACGTCCCAAGTGCCTGGGCTTGGTGTTGTTTCTGGAAGCTTGGAGTATGACTTGAGAGTGCAGTTGACAAAAGCTGGACACCAGGAACTCTGGGTCACAGTGCCAAATTCTCTGGGATATTTCCACTTGTGTTTTAAAGTAAAGCGTTTTTTCTTACTGGTAAATAAGCTTTTCTCTAATTTGTGAGAAACATCTCAATAAAGTTCTTTGAAGAGACTGTACCATCAAACTTTTTTTTCCTGACTCAAAGTATTTTCTCCATGCCTTAAATGAGTTCATGGTCTTAAGTGCAGTATCTGTCCATTATAAGCCCTCAGATGTTAGCTGCTAAATAAAAAATGGAATTCATGAAACAAATTACTGAGAAGTGTTCTTGAATAATGTGATTTATGAAATTGTTTTAGATGACGCGATACCTGTCTAGTTGCTTTGTGCGTTGTAATTAAAATCCATTTTAAAAATTAGGTAAATCTGCATTGGGATTTAAAAAAAAAGAGTGCAGTGGTTTTTATGCATTGATGTTGGTGGGAAGAGAAGGTGGGATACAGCTAACTGGTCAGTGTCTCCTTGGGCCCGAGCATCCCTGCTTTTACCAGATCTGGGTCCATGGCAGACTTCTGAGGCCCAGTAGAAAGAGCAAATAGTACAATCTCCATGTGTCTTCATATCCTGAAACTCCTTTAGGTCCCATTATATAGAGAAGACATCGGGAAGAGTGGAGATTTCTGCATTGTCCAGGCTGTTTCCAGCACGACCTTGTGTTGGTGGGAGCTATCTCCCTGCCGTTAGAGATGGAATTCAGAGAGGGTGTTAAATCATCTTAGGAACTGTTTTCTTTTTGATTGATAGCTACTATATATTGAGGATCCACTGTGGTTATAGGCTACACTGTGCCCCCAGATCTGTGTGTTGAGGTCTTGATCTCCTGAGTACCTCAGCGTGTGACTGTATTTCTAGATAGGGCCTTTGAAGAGGCAATTAAAGCAAAAGGAGGTTCTCTAAGTCCAAATGTAAGAGGACTGGTGTCTAAGGAGAGATGAGCTCATAGACACACCCAGAGGGAGGACCTGTGAAGATGCCAGAGGGAGATGGGCATCAGGCTTCAGTGAGAAGCCTCAGAAGAAACCGTTTGCCCCAGCATCTTCATCTCAGCACTTAACTTCCAGCCACCAGAAATAGAAAATAAATTGCTGCTTAAGTCAGCCTGTGCTTTGTTATGGCAGCCCTAACAGCCCCCAGGTGCTAGCTGCTTGAAGCACATTACCCCGATCCTTTCAACGATGACGAAGTAACATCAGAACTTGGGTCTACCCAACTCCTTAGCTGGTTGGACACGCTGTTCCAGTAAGCTGTATTAATATTTCTAAAAATCGCATGGGCTGTCATCCAGCTTAAGAACAATAATTATCTTAATTTTGCTTATTTGAAAGTTAACCTTATTAGGCTTTGTTCAGCCTAGTCAGTTTTCATAATGTGTAAGAATTTCTGTGTTTTTTACATTCTGTGAAAATATTGCATGGAATCTTAAGTACGGCAATGTAATTAACATTTTTATCCCCTTGCCGAGTCCTGTCTGCCTAGATCAGAGATTAGGGTTTCAGTCTCTTGTTCTTTTTGCTCTAATAATGAGAATCTGTTGCAAGAGGTATTTGTGGTGTTGAACCAATGGGCGAATGTCAGATGCACTGTTAGGTGTATTTATTGTGTTGTTTAATCCTTAAGACCCTAGGATTGGTGTTACTCGTGTTTTGTAAATGTGCAGATTTAGGCTGAGTGACAGGATGTAGGTTGCTGGAGATCTAGGTGTGGCGGTCTAGGAGTAATATGGTTGGACCTCAGACAACATGGGGTTGAACAGTGTGGGGTCACTATACTTGGATTTTTAAACTAAATATATGAGGAAATTTGAGATTTGTGACAATTTGAAAAAACAAACTGTGTAGTCTAGAAATACCAAAAAAGAAATTAAGAAAAAGGTGGTATTTTAGTGATACAGGGTATAGTAGTAGATATGTAAAATGATGTGTTAAGTGATATCAGTGAGACTTCTGGTTGGCAGTTGGCTATTAGTAAAGTTATGGGGGAGTTGGGAGTTAGGGGCAGACTTCAGACCCTAGGGAGGGGGTGATTCCCTGGTTAGCTGTTTGGTTCAGATGGAGGGGAGTCCAGAATACTTACCTTTTGAAAATTTTAATCTCTTGCTAAACTACACTTTTGGGGTTTTAATGTATGTTTGAAAATAATATATGGCTCTATTTCTTGATCTTAATATAAATGGGATTGTGAGGCTCTTGCGTCTGCCCTGGCAGTTTCCCATGTTCTCCGTGGAGACCATGTCCGGGGCGGAACAGAGCCTTCCTGTGTCAGCAGCTCAGGCCCTTCCCTTGTCAACCACCATCCCAGAAGTCAAGGACAGCTAGCTGCTGGTAGCCTTGAAGACAGATCTAAAGTTTTTTCTAGAAGTGTAATATTTCAGACAGTACCCCTATTCTCCAAGAAATAAAGCTAATGCATAGTAGCAGCTCTTCAACATTTACAGTCCTAAATATTGAGGACCTCAGAGCATCTGTTCATGTGGGTTGCATCTGCTGATGCTTAACCATGTTAGAGATAACAGCAAATTTTTAAAATATTAATTCAGTTAAAAATGAAATATTCCGTTAAAGCAATGCACAGTGCATGTTTTTTTATTTTTCAATTTTAAAAAAAGATTTTATTTATTCACCAGAGACAGGCAGAGGGAGAAGCAGGCTCCATGTAGGAAGCCCGATGTGGGACTCAATCCCAGGGCCCCCTGGATCACACCCTGAACCAAAGGCAGACACACAACCGCTGAGCCACCCAGGCGTCCCTGCGCAGTGCATGTTAATATAGCACTTCTCATGGAACAAGTCAACGCTTTAGAAGAATGGCATCGATTTACATTTTAGCAAAGCCCTTTGATGTCTGGCTTAATAGAAAACAGCTGGATTCTTAGATCAGCTACTGCAGCTAATCTTTTTTAATATGTTGGCTTTGGTTATAGTACATGAAGAAAATTCAGCCTCTGGAGTATGTATTTAGAAAAGGAAGGAGAATTTTTCAGGTAATTGTGGATATTCTTTTTGGTATTACATGGAAACTTGACAAATGGTAGTTTCTGAAAGGTAGTTGGAATGTGGAATCTAAAATCATGCCAGTGGTCTTAAAATTTTAAGTTTAAACTTTAAAAATTTATACATTTTTAAAGAGCTATTTTAGGTTCTCAGCGAAATGGAAAGTACAGAGTTCCTGGGGTGCCTGGGTGGCTCAGTTAAGCGTCCAACTCTTGATTTTCAGCTCAGCTTATGGTCTCAGGATTGTGAGAGTGTAATACACAGAAGAGTTTCACTGCCCTAAAATTCTGTCCCTCCCCTTCATCCCTTCCTCCCCACTAGCCCCTGGGATCCTTTAACTGTTCAGTGATCTTTTTATTTTCTCTTTCATAGTTGACCCTTTCGATGACATGAGGGTTAGGGGTACCAGTCCGCCAACACAGGCAAAAATCTGTATAATTATTGACTCCCCCAAAACTTTACTAATGGTCCACTATCGACTGGAGCCTTACTCATAAACAGTACATATTTTGTATGTTATGTGTATTATGTGTTAAATTCTTAAGGCCTATGAGGGCAAAGGAAGTGTTATTTAAAAACCATAAGGAAAATACATTTCCACTACTGTACTGATACTGTGCATTTATATAATCATTGAAAACATCCACACTCTAAGTGGTGAACCTTGCACTTCGTGGTTTTTTTTTAAAGATTGATTGATTGATTGATTGATTTATGATAGAGAGAGGCAGAGACACAGGAGGAGGGAAAAGCAGGCTCCATGCTGGGAGCCCGACGTGGGACCCGATCCCAGGACTCCAGGATCGCGCCCTGGGCCAAAGGCAGGTGCCAAACCGCTGAGCCACCCAGAGATCCCTGAACCTTGCACTTTTAATGGATCTTTAACCCATGTGTGGGCACGACCCCTTAAGCATTAGTCATTTGGAAAACACTCGTTTACTGAGTTGTGCAGATGTCTCATGTTAGCACATTTCATGACTCATTGTCAAAAAGTCACAGCTAGGGCAGCCCTGGTGGCCCAGCGGTTTAGCGCCGCCTTCAGCCCAGGGTGTGATCCTGGAGACCTGGGATCGAGTCCCACGTCAGACTCCCTGCACGAAGCCTGCTTCTCCCTCTGCCTGTGTCTTTGCACCTCTCTCTCTGCCTCTCATGAATAAATAAAATCTTAAAAAAGTCACATCTATGAATGTCCCCATTAGTATCATCAGGGCAAGTTTAAGGATTAGGAAGTTCTCAAGCTCACAGAATACAGCTTCTATAGAGTTTTAATTTTTGCTTAGAAATTTGATTTTTACCATCAACTACGAACACTGTTGGTTTTCATCTCACTCGGAGAAAATGCCACTTATAGCTGCCAGTGGTTTTTTTCTTTTTTTCCCAAAGTAAATATGCTTTGTTGGGAAAAAGGCAGCTCGTCAGCAATGCAGTTGGGTCTGTAGCAGAAGTACCTGGATGTGCTTCCCATCTCGTCCCATAGGATGAAAGCGACGGCCACTCGGGGGCCAGGTTTAAGTGACCGCATCTCCAACGTGCTGGAGGCACGCAGGGCAGGGCGGCTGTGGCTGCTGGCCCCGTGAGCCCAGCACGCGGATGCAGGCCGTGCTGTCCACAGTGACTGCGCTCCTGTGTTTGCACACCTGTGAGAGTGGCAGACAACCCGTGTGAGTGGTTAGGACCCCCAGAGTGTCCAGGACCCTCGGAGCTCCACCGTCCCATGTAAGAACCACTGGCGACTAGTAACGGTTCAGGAAGAACTGGACAGGGGAGGAGGACACGTATTCTCCTTGGAGTTTCTTCCATCGCAGACTTCTCATCTCTCCAGCACTTACGGTCCCGGTGCTTTTGGGAGGTAGATGGGTTGGTGTGAGATTCGTTCAGCCATGTCTTGCCCCTGGTGTTCCCGTGGGATCGGTGTGCCTGCAGTCTGCTCTGCTCTGTGATTGCGGCCTCCTTGGGGCTCAGTCACCAAGGAGGAGGTTTCCTTCTGGGGTTTGGTGTTCGGACTTCCACGTCTGTCATTGTCAGACATCTTCATCAGTAATAAAGGTGATGTTTTCATCTGTGTGTGGTGACTGCTTTCATCCCTTACTGGTCCTGAACTTGGGTAACATGGGTGTTATTTATTGGGCCCCACAAACCCACCGTGGATCACGCTGTCTAGTTGGTGTGCTGGGATGTGTGTGATTAGCTTAGAGATGGGAAAACCATGACAACAGCTGATCTGTATGCTAGATCCTGCGGTCTCTCTGTGATAACGGTGTCCAGACAGGTCTCCAGCTGCGAATCCTTGGAGCTTTGAGTCCTCTGCAGCGGTGGCAATAAAGGGCAGTGGGCAGCATCTCGTAAGCCACATGGTGGTGCTGCTCCACATGTTCGGTGAGAGCCCGGGATCCCAGACCCAGGGACTCCCCTCCAAGTCCTAAGGCTTCTGGCAAGCCCTTACAACCTTGTCCCCCCCCAGCTTTTCTCTGAGGGTCAGTGTCTCTCATCTTTTGGTCACAAGGTGAAGTGGGACCTGACCAGGGACTGCACACAAGCATGTCTTCTCTCCGGGACTGTGCTAATGGCAGGGCCAGGGGTCCAATCCCCAAGTAGCTGCAACGGAGTCCGAGCATGTGTTGCTGTTTTTGCTGTTTTTTAAAGGCCAGGTAGAATTAGGACACGTAGAAGATCCAGGGTAAGTATATAAAGTGAGATGTTGAAATCCTGTTTCTCCCCACCAGGATTTTGAATCTGCCCTGTGGTAATCCCTGCTAATCCACCATGTATTCTGTGCGTGCCAGTGTATCCCACATGCGTGTGCACAGGCCAGGTGCTTTGTCACTTGACCGTAGGTCTTGAAGATCTTATTTCCAAGTCCATAGGTAAATACCCAATTATTTTTCTATAAAACCAGAAATCATAATAGCTATTCCAAAGTTACAAGGAAACTAAAGATTCTTCTCTGTCCTAATCTGGTATATAATCTCTGCCACATTCGAGATGGGTCCAGACAGTCTGTATTTCCACCAGAATCTACTGATCTACTGTCTTTTGAGGAAACTTTTCCATTTTGAGGCTGTTGTGAATATAACTCATACTATAGCAGAATTTGGAGCAATTAGGGTATATTTTACAGACACTAAAGGTGAAAAAGCATGAAGGCAGGTATGGGGATTAATTAGTGAAGGGTTTGGGATGGCATAGGAGGTGCAAAAAAATAATCATTGTCAGAGCAAGCAGAAGTCTTATAAAGTAAAGCATGATATGGAATACTGAAGCTCTGAGAGGCAGATTTTAATCCAAGCCATAATAGAAGCTCAGGTTAAGTGCTGTGTGGATTGTTCAAATAATGTAATAAAAGTAAGTAGTCAGTTATTTAAAATTCCAGTTAACATACAGTGTGATAATACTTTCAGGATGTATGCAGTATAGTGATTCAGCGCTTCCCTACATCACCTGGTGCTCATCTTGACAGGTGTGCTCCTTCATCCCCATCTCGTTTCCCCCATCCCCACCTACACCTCCCCTCTGGTGACTTCAGTGTGTTCTCTGTAGTTCAGAGTCTGTTCTTGGTTTGTCTTTTTTTTTCTTCTCTTTGCTCATTTATTTTGTTTCCTAAATGAGTGAAATCATGGTGTTTGTCTTTCTCTGACTTATTTCACTTAGGATAGTATTCTATAGCTCCAGCTCCACCCATGTTGCAAATGGCAAGATTTCATTTTTAATGCTGAGTAATATCCCATTGTATATACACCACCTCTTCTTTACCCATTCATATATCAGTGGATACTTGGGCTGCTTCCATACCTTGGCTATTGTGGATATTGCTGCTATAAACATTGGGGTGCAGGTATTCTTTGAATCAGTATTTTTGTATCCTTCAGGTCAATACCTATTCGTGCAATTGCTGGATTATGGGATAGTTCTATTTATTTTTTTAAAAAGATTTATTTATTTATGAGTGTGTGTGAGCAGGGCAAGGGGTAGTGGGAGAGGGAGAGAAATCTTCAAGTACACTGACTGCTTGAGCATGGAGCCCACAGCCCAACGTGAGACTTGATCTCATGACTCTGAGATCATGATCTGAGTTGGACACTTAACCGGCAGCTACCCAGGTGCCTGGAGTAGCTCTGTTTTTAACTTTCTGAGGAATCCCAGAGTGGCTGCACCAGAGGTTCACATTCCCACCAACAGTGCAAGAGGGTTCCCCCTTCTCCACATCCTCTCCAACATTTGTGGTTTCTTATGGTGTTAATTTCAGCCATTCTTACTGGTGTGAGGTAGGATCTCATGGTGGTTTTGATTTGTATTTCCTTGATGATGAGTGATGTTTGCAAATATCTTCTCCCATTCTGTAGGTTGCCTTTTAGTTTTGTTGACTGCTGTGCAGAAACTTTATCTTGATGAAGTCCCAACAGTTCATTTTTTGCCTTTGTTTCTCTTGTCTCTGGAGATGTGGCTAGTAAGAAGTTGCTGCAGCCAAGGTCAAAGAGGTTGTTGCCTGTGTTCTTCTCTAGGATTTTGATGGATTCCTGTCTTACATTTAGATCTTTCATTCATTTTGAGTTTTCCTTTGTGTCTGGTGTAAGAGAATGGTCCAGTTTCATTCTTCTGCATGTGGCTGTCCAATTTTCCTTACAGCACGTATTGGATAGACTGTCCTGCTACACCGGATATTCTTTCCTGCTTTGTTGAAGAGTTGACCATAGAGTTAAGTATCCATTTCTGGGTTCTCTATTCTCTTCCACTGTTCTATGTGTCTACAATTGGGTATTGAAAATTAAATAGGATTAGAGTATGCAGAGTTGGAGAACAGAGATATTGGGAAGTATTTTCCAGAGTGAGAAATATGAAGACAAAAATGCATGAAGCATTTTTGGAAAAAGAAGGTGGATAATGGGAAACAAGTTTGGAAAGGTAGGATGGGCACTAGGGTTTTGTTTTTTTTGTTTTTTTTTTTTTTGGTTTTTAAACTGCTTTATTACCTTCACACTATGTACTAAACATCCTTCCATGCAAGTTGGTGAAACTCCCCCGCTGACAGAAAAACTTTCAGACTAAGTCAAATGAATTCTCCAATCAGAAAAATGACAGAACATCACAGATTCAGAGTAAAGGGTACATAAAGAAAATGCAACTTTGGGAGGCAGGGAGTTTATTATTACTGACCTCAGCATTCAAGGCATAAGGCAAAACTCGTCATGATGGTCATGGTGAGGGGGATCCCCTATAAGAATGTGCAAATTGTACCTCAACTGAAGCTCCCTAATTTTCCTCCTTAGCTCTCTCATCTCCTCCATGAACTGTTCCATATCATTGGGCACCAGGTTTAAGAGGACCACAGATTACGGGCTCTGCTAGTATGAACTGTACCATTCCATGAACACAGGCTATCTTTCCATTTATGTCTTCAGTGTCTTTCATCAGTATCTTGTGATTTTCAGCAGAGATCTTTCAGTTCTTTGATTAAATTTAATCCCCAGTATTTTGTTTTTGATGCTGCCGTAAATAGGATTGTCTATTTTTCAGGAACTTTGTTGTCAGTATATAGAAATACTGCTGCTCTTGGAATGTTGATTTTGTATCTTGCAACTTTCCTGAGTGTATCCATTAGCTCCATTTGGTGGAGTTAGGATTTTTCTGTTTATGAAAACATGTTGTGTGCGAATAAAAAATTTACTTCCTCTGTTCCAGTTCTGATGCTGTTTACCTCGTTAACTGTCTGGCTAGGCTTTCTCATGCTGTGTGGAGTGGTACCCTCTGCCTCCCTCCTGCCCCTGCCATCACTGACTCCTGATGACGGTTATAGGCCTGTCCTATGTGGACTTTACTGTACAGAAGGACATCCCTTCTGTTCTCATGGTAAAACAAATCAAATACGGGTGTTGAATTTTGTCAAATGCTTTTCTTTCTTCTGAAAGAACCTAAACTTCATGGTTGCAGTCTGCAAATGTTGTGCATCACACTTATCTGCCTATGTCAAACCATCCCTGCATCCCAGGGATAAATCCCTGGTGAGCATGGTGAGTGATCCTTTGGGCGGAATTCTGGTAGTAGAAAAAATGTTTGAGTTTATATTCATCAGGGACTTTATCTTCTAGTTTTCTGGTGGTGTCCTTTTCTGGCTTTGGTGTAGTGTACATTAGTGTAATGCTGGCTTTTAAAAATGGTTTCAGGGGTGGGGGAATGCCCTGGCTGGCTCAGTCAGTAGAGCGTCTGACTCTTGATGTCATGAGTTCAAGCCCCATGTTGGGTGTAGAGGTCACTTTAAAAAAACAAAACAAAACTGGGAGAGTGTTCCTTCCTTTATTTGTTGGAAGTTTGGGAAGGATTAGCATTAAGTTTTCTTTGGTTAAATTTACCAATGAAGTCATCTGGTCCTGGGCTTTTCTTTATGGGGAGATTTTTGACAAGTGATTTAATCTCCTTACTCCTAATTGGTCTGTTGAGATTTTTTTTTTTAAAAGATTTTATTTATTCATGAGAGAGACAGAGAGAGAGGCAGAGACCCAGATAGAGGGAGAAGCAGGCTCCATGCAGGGAGCACCACGTGAGACTCGATCCTCTGTCTCCAGGATCACGCCCTGGGCCGAAGGCGGCACTAAACCGCTGAGCGCCCACAGACTGCTCGAGATTTCCTATTCCTTCTGGATTCATTCTTGGTAGGTTTTAGGTTCCTCATGTGTCTCTTTCTTTTAGGGCTTTTCTTAGCTCTGGCCAGATTGTGGTGGTGAGGTTCTTTTCTAGATCAGAACGAGGCGGACGTACAGCTGGTTCCCTGCACAGAGAGCACTGCTGCCTGTGCTTCTGTAGGCGAGCAGAGGTGCTGGTTGGACAACAGCTTGGGCACTGCAGGTAGAGCATCCGTCTGATGTCTTCAGACCAAGAGCTGTTTCTTTCAAGTCTCCTGCTGCTCTGTCATAGGTTCCCAGGGGTCCAGACCATGCTGGGGGGCTGCGGGCTTGGGAGAGAGCCCTCAGCATGTTACTGTGCTGGTCTGTACTTTGAGGCCTTTGTGGCTGATATTTGTATAATTCTACCCAATAGAATAAAGAAGGGGTGTGATGTTCTGAAGGATCCCCAGGTAGGATCATTGAAACACTGATTCAGAAGGTCTAGAGTGGCGTTGATGAATTTCCTCTTCCACCAGGTTTCCCAGTGGTACTGCTGGTCCAGCCAACCACACTTAACTAGTGTCGTGTTACCCCTAAAATATGCCTCTTTATTTGGGGTTTTTCATTTCTCTTGAGTTTGAAGAAATGAAGCAAAACCACACACACAAAACTCTTAGATGAAGAACAAAATTTTATTCTAAAAATAGATCTCAGTGACAATGAAATACCAAAAGCTGGTCATTATAATAAAAGGAAAAAAGAGTTAAAGGAATTTGCTTTTTTTTTCTCCTTAAAAATACAAAATTCTCACTAATATATTGTCAACTCTCATTTATCTGAATGGGAATATTCATGTTTTGGATTATCTAAAGTCCTGGATTGGGTTCTAATGTATCTTCAAGTCAATACATTTCTCAATGCAAACAAAAGCAAGTATTTGCCGAAGTGAACAGGACAAGGGTATGAGTTTATGCCTGTGAAATGTGCACTAGGGGGAGCAGTGGTTGGCCTGGGAAGTGCGCAATGCAGCTTCCACACAGAGAAGACAGTCTTCGCGCCACAGAAAAGGCATTCAGGGACATGAAGTGGTTTCCTATCTTCCGAGTGCTCAAAATCAGGCCTGCCTATGTTGTTCTAATGGACCTCAAGCCGAGAAGCACAAAGAACACAGGAGATGAAAAAGGTAAAATTGAAACACCCCCCCCCACACACACACATCATTTTGCAAAGAAATAGAAATGGTGGGGTCCTGACCAGGCAAGTATGTGGTCTGTTACTAACTCCACCCACCCAGGCTTTCTTGGATTCCCTCTACAATACACATCTCAGGCCTGCGGCATCACCTGGTCCTCAGCAGACTAGGCCGTAATGCACAGTGAGCAGAAGTGATGCTTTTACATAAAAATTCCTAGCATCCTCTGAAACACAAAAGCTGGTCACAAGTCACATTTAAATACTTTTCAGTGCAGATGAGGGACATTAGGACATTTTAGTGTATTTCTGGATTAGCAGAAATTTACTAAGATAGAAACACTCTCTCAGATGGTCATACAGTCACACTAAATACCATTTTTTTTGCCAAACATGACTGAGTTTTGGCTGTTTGTAACAGGAACTACATTGACCGGCCCTGGGGTCCCTACAACACGGTGCTTTCTCTGCTACCATAATATAGCCACATGCCTGCCCCCAGGAGACGAGTGGCCTGAAGAATAATAAAAGCTTATCTTAAAAAGTCTTAAAAATTTAATCCAAAGTTTTTTTTAGTATAAAAATGCTATTTCCCCAAATCTGAGTAAAATCAACAGTGCACAAAAATGCAGCATTTGGTCATGTAGGTGGGAGCCCGAGGGGTTGTGTAGGTAGTGCCGCCCTACGGCCCCTGGACGGACTGGCACGGCCTTAGCTTGTGGGGTGGGTTTGGAAATCACAGGAGGAGCCTATGTTAGGGAAGTTTACAGGACATTAAGCGATTCTAGGAACAGAAAGCTTTACACCTCTTAAAAATATTCACTAAACAGAAAATAACTGTTCCATATGAAATAAAGCAATTTCCAGTAGTTGACGCTAGTCTCACAGCAGCAATAACCTAACTAAATCTTTAAAACACTGTTCAGTGTTGCAGTTTACTGAAATACACAGAGGAAAAAATACTTAGATTAACTATCATTGACAGTTCAGGCTCTCCCTAGTAGGGCAAAGCCCAGATATCATTTCTAGTTTGATTGGGGCCTGGGGGCAGTGCACCAGGTACAAAGCTTTAAAGTTATGCTTGCGAGCTGGTTAACTCCTATAATTTTTGCTGTGTGGCATTTCTGTTACCATCCTGAGGCCCTTATTTGTATGCTGGGACGGCACAGCGCCCATCAGGGACCATGTCTGCCAATTACTCCCCCGCTGTGACCAGTGCCATACAAGGAAAGGGCAGGCCTTGTCTTACTGTGCATTTTTTAAAAGTGACTATAACCATTGTATTAACTATATGTTCCAAATACTCCTTTAAAAAACCCAAACCAAACCTGTTTTACCTTTAGTAACCAGGAGGAATTTCTATATGTTTATACAGCACATTGTATATTATATGCATGGCCTAATAACTGAAATTAATTGACAGGGCTGTATCAATCTTCTTCCATTGGTCCTTGACTTCCTTAGATGATGGCGTCATGTTCATCACTGTAATATATCAAAAGTTAAAATTACTTTGTTTTGTATTTATGTCAAAACAGTTTGGGTTCTTTTTTTTTTTTGTTTTGTTTTCTTAATTTTTATTTACTTATGATAGTCACAGAGAGAGAGAGAGGCAGAGACACAGGCTGAGGGAGAAGCAGGCTCCATACACCGGGAGCCCGACGTGGGATTCGATCCCGGTCTCCAGGATCGCGCCCTGGGCCAAAGGCAGGCGCCAAACCGCTGCGCCACCCAGGGATCCCTGGGTTCTTATTTTTAAATAAATAACGTCAGGCCCTAGAATCCACATTGTCATTTCTTTCTGTAAAATCTTAAGTGCCTGGTTTACTATATGGTTAAGGATTCAGACAGCCTCTGCTTGGCCTCTTAGTGGCTGTGCTAAATCACGCACCCACAACTCCTCAAACACAGACTATGTATGAGGTGCTGTGCTGTTGACTCTGCCTGTCTCATCTAATCAGCTCATCTCACAGGGACCAGAAGCCAAGGGGCCAAGGCAGGTCCCGTGCGGAGTCAGCAGCATCCCTGCACCCACAGACCCTACCCGCCTGCCCCCGCATAACCTGGTAGTGCTCACCACCAGACATCAAATACTGTCCTGCATAGGAACCTCACAACTTCAAAGCAACTACTGGCTTTCAGATGCAGTAAGAAAAACGGCCAAATAAACTGCAACACTGTTTTTTCAGCTCACAGACTAAGATACATCCTAACTTCAGACGTGCTAAAATGTGGGGAACAGGAAGAGCCACATGTACTGGGCCTGTGGGGGCCTAGGTCCCCTAGGTCCGCCGCCCTTTGCCAAGGGGTTGCTGCTGGGCCCCTGAAGCCAGGGGAAGGCAGCAGGATGCCACAGGCACACACAGGACAGCATGCTCTGTAGTGAAGGCAAGCTAAAATGAAAACAATGGAACTTCTTCACTATTTCATAGCCTCATTTACATCAGTGAAAACTGATTAACTATGAAAATACACTGATCAAACATCCCTTCTGCTCAACTGGTGAAATTTACCAAAATCACACTATAAATATTTCTAGAAGCACAGAAGTGTATCAAAAACAAGTTGAGGGGCAGCCTGGGTGGTTCAGCGGTTTAGTGCCATCTTCAGCCCAGGGTGTGATCCTGGAGACCGGGGACTGAGTCCCACATTGGGCTCCCTGCATGGAGCCTGCTTCTCCCTCTGCCTGTGTCTCTGCCTCTCTCTCTCTCTGTCTCCCTCTCATGAATAAATAAATAAAATCTTTTTTTAAAAAAGCAAAAACAAAAACAAAAAAACCAAGTTGACTCTAGTCTGTTTCCTTCATGATCTAAAGAATGTTTCTGAATATGCTTTTAGTTTGGCAAAACCTTGATATTCTTTGAAAGTGAGTTTATTAAAGTTTCACAGTTCAATGAAAAATTTGAGAAATACTTTCATGCTGTGTTCCCTTCTGGAAACTCAATGTGCAGCAACATATCCAAGCCTTAGTGACTTCTGTGGTCAAGGAACCTGTTCTGTTTCAGTTTGTTAAATCAGCTCAAATGCACTTGACATGTCAGGTCCATGTGGGACACACATGTGTGTCCTCTGGACAGGAGTCACCCTATAACACCTCAACAATCAAAAGAATAAACTGGCTCTTGTGCTCCAGTAAGAGTCAAAACCCCCAGAGGCCTCTGAGGACTAAAAGCTAGGGGTGACCCCTGCAAACAGCACAGGACCTGCAGGCCTACAAAGGGGCCTTGTTGGAAAGATAGGATATTTGATACAATGAGTTATCAGAGAAAATGAGACTGCAGAAGAATTTATGTAAATCCATGTTCCTACCCAGGATGTACCTCCGTGCTCCCGACAAGTGCCGGATGTACCAGCTCCACAGCCTCCTGAACAGGTGCTGCTTATGGCTGGAGGTACGTGAAAGGGACGTGAGTCAGTGCAGCACTTTCACAGGCATGGGCATTGTTTGTGTTTGCAGGTAATGTTGGGCACTGAGGATTAATGGGAATGTAATTCATAAACCTGTGGCCCTGTTCTGGCATTTTGTTGTGGTATTTAAGGAAAAACAGAAATAACCAGTGCTGGCCAGCAAAACTCACATGGTTCTGTATCGAATGCCTCTTCTTGAATAATACATTCTGCATCCGATGTAAAGAATTGACAGGACACCCAGTGTCAACACAATACCGCCAAGAAAGCTGCCAGTATCAAATTTTGATCCTGGATTTCCTTTAGAATTAATAGTTGGTGTGACTAGAACAAAAAATATGCTTTAGTTGCTTTTCAACATTATCATAATAAGCTGCCAATCTGAATTTCTATCTAAGAAAGCCAAAAGCCTGCTTTGCACTGGGTGACTGCTGAGCTCTGGGTCCCTTAGCCCATCCGGCACTTCTCTCCTGTGCCCAGGGCTGACCACCCCCAGCACCGGCAGGTCTTCTTCCCCCCCAACCCCAGGGCTGACTGCCCCCTCAGGACCTGCAGGTCTTCTTCCCCTCCCAACCCCCGGGGCTGACCACCCCCCCAGGACCTACCTGCAGGTCTCCCCACCCCAGGGCTGACCCCTCCAGGACCTGCAGGTCTTCTCCCTGCCCCTAGGGCTGACCCCCCAACCCAGGACCTGCAGGTCCTCTCCCCACCCCCAACCCCGGGGCTGATCCCCCTGCCCAGGACCTGCAGGCCCACATCTCAGCCCCCCACCACCCCCAGGGTTGCCCCTTAGTATCTCAGGGTCTTTCTACTGCTGGACCCCAACCTTTGACCACAGCCTCCGAGGCCGCAGGATTTGGGCAATTTGTTTCCTTGCTGGTCCTGGGAGAGTTCAGGCCTAACGGTAGGTGTTGGCACGATGGATCCAGTCTGAATGAATGGTTCTAACTGAAATTTCTCCTTTTGAATAAATAGGGGATTCAAACTATTTTGGCTTTATCACATCAACAGCCCAGGAGACATTACAGTTGATTTCAGAACATAAACCATATTAATAAAACAATGGAGAGAAACCTACAAAAACAGAGGAAACTGTGAAGTCTGCTCTTTGTGTTGCTATGTGCAGTCACTAGCTGAACTCTTAATATGTTAAAAGTTAACGTTCAGGTTCTGATACCACTGGAAGCAGAAAGGAAGTAAAACCTCCATGAATTGGTGATTGGGGTTTAGAGCCCGGTGGATGAGGCTGCCTAATTCTGGTCTGTGGCGAGGGACCAGGAGTTCCAAGCAGGACACATTTTCAAAGCACATCCCTTACAGTCCTCATGGACCTGATTAAATCAGAAACTCATTTTTCTACAAGAACAAGACCACCAGGATTGATGCCACGGATTGTGTAATATGACACCACTGTCCACATTTCTATTTTTTGCACAACAGGAAAATAGAAATGTGGCATTTGACACCTATTTTCAGTACAGAAATAGGGCAGCTTTGATACATACTTGTTACTGATAAAGAAAGGGCTGTGGCTGAACTGTTGTGGGCGATGGTCTCCGTGGCCAGCGTCGCCTGGGTTGTGTTCTGGGAACCTGAGCTGGTAGAGATCCTGTTGGCCGAGACCCCAGCTGTTGTGATTCTGGCTGTAGCTGTGGCCGTCTTGGAGATAGGAGACAGTGGCGTGGTCAGCGGTTTCGTGGAGCTGGTGGTGGACTGGCTCGTATAGTTGGAGGTCACAAAGGTGACATTCTCTGCAGGAATATCCAAGAAATGTTACCCCTGAACAGTGACTCAGGGAATTAGTACCCACTCTTTGTGGCCTTCCTGGTCAGACAGGTGGAACAGCATGGAAGATCCCGAGCCCACCACCAGCCAGCCCACCGTGGCAGCCAGCCAGTATCTCAGACCATGAACGACTGTGTGGGATCCCGCCTGCCTGCCTGTGAAGCTAAGAGCTTGGTGAAGATAGGAAATAAGGCCCCCGAGGGCAGAGTTCCTTGAGGACAAGAACTGTGTCTTAAACTGATGCTGTCTGAACCTCATACCTATGTCCTGTCCCAAGGATCAGGTGAGTGGAGGATGGGACTGGTGAGTGGAGGATGGGACCGGTGGGTGGAGGAGGGAAGGATTTTAAAGATGCGGTTTCTAGCTACCTCTTTCCCAGCAGCCGTGCCTTAGCCCCCCATGTGGGATGTGGGGAGGAGCCCACACTGCTTTGGGAGGTGAAGGCTATCACCTTGATAGGATGCCACCTGCTGGTGCCCAGTGTGGCTGCTTGGGAAGAATTTCCCATCATTAGGGGGGACACTTCTACTAAACCTGGTTCTGAAGGCTTCAGAAATCCAACACCTGAACCAGCAACTCGGTTCACACCTGACATGGGGGTCTCATGGAAAGGAGCAGGTACTCATCATGTCACTACTCCCCAAAATGCCAAGCAAGAAAGCTTGTTTGAACATAAACCATATTTGGATCCCTGGGTGGCGCAGCGGTTTGGCGCCTGCCTTTGGCCCAGGGCGCGATCCTGGGGACCTGGGATCGAATCCCACGTCGGGCTCCCGGTGCATGGGGCCTGCTTCTCCCTCTGCCTGTGTCTCTGCCTCTCTCTCTCTCTCTGTGACTATCATAAATAAATAAAATTTATTAAAAAAAAAAAAGCTTGTTTCCCATTCGGAAAAAGCCTTGTGCTAGACATGTGTATACGTGAACTGTGCTGTGGTTCTAACTACGCCTGCTTGCCTCTCACGGGACCTCCCTGGAAGCCCACAGGAGCCCCAGTTGTTGTAGTATGTGCTGTCCAGGGACTGAAGTCCTGCTATCATTCGGTCTTTTTTTTTTTTTTTTTTTTTAAGATTTTGTTTATTTAATCACGAGAGACACAGGCAGAGGGAGAAGCAGGCTCCATGCAGGGAGCCTGATGGGGGACCGAGCACCGGTCTCCAGGATCACGCCCTGGGCTGAAGGTGGCGCTCAACTGCTGAGCCACCCAGGCTGCCCTCATTCGGTCTTTTTCCTGGGAATGAATGGATTCCTGCATTTGTCTTGAGGCTCCGAGCTTACTGCAGGCTTCCTGCTCCCATCCACCACCTGGGGACGCCGTACCTCTGGGTGAAGGAGTGACTCCGTCCGCCTTCCCCTTCCCCAGGGGGTCTCGGCCCCCACAGTGCTGTACCGCACCCGCAATCATTGCATCCTATACCAACATCCCCATCCCGTCTTCTAGTCACTTTGGACTTTTTCTTGGAAGACTTACAATACTTTTTTTTTTTTTTTCCAGTTTAACTGTACAGGCTGATTTTAATGGTGCTGCTTATTTGCCTCTCAGCTTTTACCATTCCAACTCCTAGTACATTTTCTCAACTCTGGGTCCCTGCTGTGTGGTCTCACCCACAGAGTCTTATGTAATTTTTAATAAAGGCCAAATGAAAACTTTTGTACTATAGAGACCAACAAATTACAGTTATTCCAAGTAGAGGATACAAACGATAAAAATGAACTACTCTGAATGCTCTCCATGTAGAGATAAGTAATACACTTAGAGTGGAAATATTCCCCTTTGTTTGAAGAAGTCGTGCACGAATGCTATTGTAGTGGAATTAAATACAGCAAAGGACCAGTGTCCATGTCACATCTTCAGAAGAGAGGGCTTCGCAGAGTAAAACAACAAACATGTCCAGCTTCTGGCAGCAGCCCACTCGTGAGCTTCCTGCCCTTTGTCAGAGACACTGGACGGAGCCACAGGGGTGAGGTAGGGAGCTGGAGTGGGTTCATCCAACTAGGAAAATCCCGGTGTGTTAGAGAAACAAGCAGCTGAACATTTCTATAAATTGACCAAACAGGCAAGTTCTGTATCAAACAGTGTCACGAGGTATAAATGCGTCCACGGCAATCCCGGGAAGTGCCCAAGATCAGCGTCCTTGTCTGGGCCCCGAGGGTTGGGTCCCTGGGGGACCAGTGCTGTGCAGGTGCAGGAGGCAGGGTGGGGGTGGTCCACAGGTACAGGTTTCCCAAGTCATGGGGGATGGAACAGGTGGCGAGGGGAAAGGAGTCGATGCCACAGTGCATGAGGGTGGCCGAGGGTAACACTTAAAAGTTGTCATCACGAAGGGAAAATTATGCCGAGGACGGTCCCCGGTATTTACTGGACTCCTTGTGGTCCTTCAGTCGATGCAAATGCTGACTCGTGCAAATACCTGACACTGTGCTGTCACCGAGAAGCTCGCAGCCACTGTCAAGGCACAGAGAGTCTGTGCCTGGAGAGGGTCTGCAGAGGACAGAGGAGGCTGCCCTCAGGTTGCAGCAGGATGCGGAGCCCCTGGACGTGACAAGAAATGGACACCACCAGTGACGGGGGCCTGACAAGCCGTTCGGAGGGGTCCGGGGCTGCACGTGCAGATGGCAGAGGCACGTGTTTCCCGCACCAAGTCCGCAGCCTCAGGACATAGCTCTGCACGGAAGGGTGACCAGCAGGGAGCCAATCCCCAACACCAGGGCGCTGGGTGGGTGAGGGGGGTGGGCAGGGGGGAAGCTCCCGCTGCAGGAACCCCAGGAATCACTTGGGGGAACCGCATGTGTGCCAACGCCACATGTAGTCCCAGCCTTCCTGCAACTGGCTTTCCTCCCCCAGACCCTCTGCCCGTCAGCTCAGAATCAGCAGGAGTGAGGGGGACAGGGCAGAGCTGGGAAGGAGCCGGGAAGGAGCTGGGGACACCCGTGTCCCCACTGCCACCCCGCATCCCCACAGCCACACCTGCACGCCCACAGCGACCCTCCAATCCTGAAGCAGGCCCTGGCTGGCAGAGGGGAGGATCCCCGAGCTTGGGTGACCACAGAGTGTCAGCGTCCGGCATCATTCCGGGCAGCAGACGGACCTACAAGGACTCTTCCAGCAGGTGGACCTGAGGCAGCCCAGCACCTTGGCTGCTGGGAAGGGGTGTGGCCCACACAGCGGTCGGGCTTAGGTTCTGGGATGAACTGCGTCCTCCAGGCGCGTGCTGCAATCCTAATCCAGGTATCCCCACTACCTCAGGGTGTGATGTTAGCTGAGAGGTGGATCTTTCCGTAGGAATCAACTTAAAACGAGTCACCAGGAGGGACCTTACAGATAGGGAAATGGGCAGGGGGGCAGAGGGGGCAGGGGAAGGGGGGAGAGGGGACGGAGGGAGAGGGGACGGGGACGGGGGGCGGGGGGCAGGGGGGCAGGACGCGTTGGGGCCAGCACTGCTAGCCAGTGGGGCCGGGTTCAGGCCACCCGCAGTCACGTACACTCATGCGGCGCCCGGGCGGAGCCGGCTCCTCTGAGCATCTGTCCAAAAACACGCAGAGCTCCCACGGATGAAGCGAGGTCACGGAAGGGCTTCAATCAGACACGAGAAATTCTCGGCTGTTGTCGGGGGACACGGTGAGCGGACGGCGGGCGAGGGGTGGCAGGGACGGGTCCACGCACTCGGCTTCCCGCCAGGTGCCGAGTGCAGGGGAAAGGCAGGGGCGCTGATGGCGCCTGAGAGGAGTGCGCTTTGCCAGGGCCGTCAGCCCTCGGTCACTGGGTGGCGGTGAGAGCACGACCCTCAGGACAAAGTTTTCAGAAGGGATGAGACTCTACCTGGTGGGTGCTGCCTGTTGTCTGGGTGAGCCATGCACTGCGCTCCCCTCGGGCGCTCAGCCCCTTCCCTGCGGGTTACCTCACACGCCTCACACGCCTCACACGCCTCACACGCCTCACACACCTCACACTCCTCACACGCCTCACACTCCTCACACGCCTCACACTCCTCACACACCTCACACGCCTCACACTCCTCACACACCTCACACGCCTCACACTCCTCACACGCCTCACTGAAGCGGACACTCACGCTCCTGCCTCCTCTGGAAAGTGGGAATGAGGGGATCCCCGGTGGCTCAGTGGTGTAGCGCCACCTTCAGCCCAGGGCATGATCCTGGAGACCCGGGGTCGAGTCCCGCGTCCGGCTCCCTGCGTGGAGCCTGCTCCTCCCTCTGCCTGTGTCTCTGCCCCTCTCTCTCTGTCTCTCTCATGAATAAATAAAATCTTTAAAAAAAGAAAAAAGAAACTGGGAACGCCTGGGCACGGCTAGCAAACAGAGCCAGGGGGCGGTGTATGCCACACAGCATCTGCCACACAGAGACCTTCGGTGACTTTTCTTCCCTCCCAGAGCAGCAGTTTTCGGAAATGCACTTCCTCTCAGGAGCTGCACCCGGAGGTCCCCAAGGGAAGCTGAGGGGCAGGTGCCGGCAGCTCTCCTGGCCCAAGGTCAGCGCGGCGGCATCCCTGGGAAGACCAGGCTCTGTGCCCATCGGTTCTTTGGTTCTTTGAGGCGATTTTCCAAAGAAGCGAGGCCTGTTTCCCCGACACCAAGTACAGGTCCTGACCCTGCAGAGTCCTGCTGCTCGCTACAGGTCTGTGTTAAGTAACTTTCCTGCCCGATAGCCTCGAGCCCCAAAACACCGCTTTCCCCTTTAACCTAAAAATTCCAAGGTTAAAGGTGACAGTTCTTTCATCAGGGCATCAAATACACGCTCAAACTGGAGTTGAAAATACACATGAGGTTTTTTAAATCGCAGTTATTTTTAAATAGGATAGGAGTACCTTTTCATTTCCTATGATAGTTACCAAAAATACTGAGCTATTTAAGCTACGGTCATGAGTTGGTGGTGCCATACGTTACTCTGAGCGTGTGGGATTCCGAACACGACCCGCAGCCTGAGCCAATGATGAGAAAACCGTGCGTGTGGCCCCCGGAGAACCTCTGTCCTCTGGAACACAGCAAAACCACAGCTCTCTCCCGGCTGTGCTCTTAGAGAGCAGAGGTCTTCCCTCCCTGTGCACACACGGGAGACTGGTTCTTAAAAGTCTGAATTCTCATGACCCAAGGACCAAAAATCCACAGAACTGAAAACTCTAGATTAAAACAGGATCTAAGAGGAAACTAGCCTTAAAAAAATTCGAAAACTATTATAATCATAAAGAACTGTGCTTTGTCTGAAAATCCAATATATTTTGCCAAGTTCCTAAACATCTAAGTTCAAAATTAAAATTCCAAAAAGGAAAAAATAAAAAAATAAAAAAAATAAAATTCCAAAAAGGAAAGCCAACTATATAAATGCAGAAAAATAACCAGGGTGTTTGGACTAAGGTCTCGTATAACCACAATACATTTAGTTCCACCAGGGTCTGCTTGGCCCAGAGCTGCAGGGGGCTGAGCAGAGCCAGGAGTGGGCGCCACCTTCCTGGCCACCAGACTATGACATGCTGTGCCGGTGCCTTCACCTGAGTTCCTGCCCACTTTGTTCTGTTACCACACGCTCAACTCCCAATTAATTAGTAACCCTGGCTAATGACAAAGAAGGCCTGGATCATGGTCACAAGGGCATCTGCAAGAACAGTAACTTTCTTCTCTTGTTGCTCAAAACTGGCCACGCCTCTCATCCCTAAGATTCTTGATCTCCATAGCACAGAACTCACTCCCTGCTGTCCCCAGCATGCTCCAGCCTTGCTTGTGCAGGCTCCGCACACCTGCCCCATGCACACCTGCTCCCTGCCCCCCACGCACTCCTGCCCCACTTGAAAGTATGCTCCCAGGCTCTGCAGACACACAGACAATGCAGTTCTTACCTGCAAGGAGCTCACAGTCCAAGCAACATGCAAACAGCACAGTCACATTATTCCACTTCCAATTCCTTCCCAGGCATTTCCCTTTTCATCAAACATCTGGTCTTCATTTATTTTGAACTCTTCATTGTATTATTAAATAAAAATTAGTGTATCTTTATTTTTTAAGGAGAGAATGCACACGAAGTGGGGGAGAGAATCTCAAGCAGGCTCCCTGCTGAGTGGGGAGCCCAACAGGGGCTCGAACTCATGACCCTAAGATCATGACCTGAGCAGAAATCAAGAGTTTGACACTTAACCAACTAAGCTACTCAGGTGCCCCCTCAAATTAACGTACCTTATTTTGTTTTTTCAATAGAAAAAAACATTTAGCTGGTTATTAACTGTGCAAACTACACACCTGGATTTTTATTTTACTCATAGTGCCAGGCATGGTTGTGGGTGAACACAATCATTTCTGGCCTGTGCTCTAGACTGTCCAGCAACAGAGGCGTTTGCTCCCTTGCCCCTCACGGCCAGTCCATTTCTGTGTTTGTCGCTCCTCCTTCCTGAGACCTACAGTGCCTCCCCCCACCTCAGTCTAGTGAAGTTCTGTTTCTGTTCAAGGCCCAGCCTAGAGGTCACACTGAAGGTACATTAAGGTGAAGATTATCCAACAGTAAGAAAAACCCCATGAACTGCTTTGTTTACAAGCGACTTATCTTTATATGAGACACAGCAAACTTGGAAAGTACAGAGGGCAAAAGCGTAGAGGTTACCTCAAACCAGTTACTGACCAGAAAACAGGCTCTGCATGGCAATGCAGCAGATCCTACAGTCACCTCCTTCCACAATACCGGATCTGCAGTGACTTCCAGGAAGAAACCACTACCTTGGAGAGCAAGGCCTACACATGGAGCAAAGCTGAAACCTTCCCAGGGAAGCAGGGGGAGAGGCTGACACACAATCCCACCATAAACTCCACCCCAGCACTATGACCCACAGTCACAAGGGAGCTCACAGCCCTCTCCTTGAACCACACATCAAGTACCCCCACCTATACACCTATGCCTGGGAGACAAGCCCATGGGCCCTCCAGCATGACGGGGCTCAGGCCCAGCAGACTCACTGGCTACAGGGACCTGACTGAAAGGGGCTCATGTGCTCAGTCTTGCTCACTCCAGGGACTAAGCACAGAGGCAGCCAAGTGATAGGTGCCTATGCTTTATGTCAGAGGCTCCTCTGCTAATGTCCAGGTGTTGGCTTGAATGGCAGACATGGAATTTAACACACATCTAGGGGCCTGACGGGTCCTCTCTAGAGATGGATATGGGCATCTTTGCTCTCTCCCTCTGCCCCACTCCAGCTCCCCAGTATCTCCAGGGGAGGAGCCTCTGCCCTTCTGGTGCTGGCCTGGCTCTGGTGGCCAGGGTGATTGCATTCCTGGGTCCCATGGACTGTGACAACTGGAAAGGCACTTTGGGCAGACTGCCACCCCCAGGCACTGCACACATAGCAGATGGAAGCACAACTCATCCTTCTGTGGGGGAGGCCCATTCCCTTGGGCTTGGGCACCTTTACACACTGTGTGCCTCTCTCCAGGCACACACTCTCACTGGCATCTCATGGAAAGGAACTTGAACACTTGCCTGGCTCCCACATTTTTGAAATTGTTGCCCAGGGGACACCTCCAGATGGCCTGACTGGTGGGCAGCAGGACTTATGCATACACTCCCTGTGTGTGCCGGCATGCTTCCAATGCTGGTACCTGAGGACATGGCTTATAATCAGCCCGAGTCCAGGTGCTGGGACTATCCCCTACACTGACAGGGCTTGGCACATTCTCAATTCCTGGGAGTCTTTAGACATAAAATATGGTGCTTAATAATCAGAGTTATGAAAGACAACCAGGCTAGGGCTGGATAGATGGTACGTACGGTTCTTCTGCTACATTAGGCCACCCATTCAAGAATAAGAGGTGCCTGTTTCATCTAATGCATAGACCGACACAGAAAGTAAAGGAAAATGAAGAAATAGGAAGATACTCCAAATTAAACAAGAAAACCTCAGAAAAAGTTCTTAATGGAATAGAGATAATTTACCTGATAAAAAGTTCACAATAATGGTCAAAAAGATGCTCCCTGTGCTCGCTTCGGCAGCACATATACTAAAAAGATGCTCCCTGAACTTGGCAGAGGAATGGATGAACACAGTGGGAACTTCAACGGAGAAAGAATATAATAAAGTGCCAGGAAGAATCCAAAATGCTGAAGAACACAGCAAGTGGTCTGAACAATGCACCAGATGAGGCTCAACAGCCAACTAGATTGAGCAGGAGACAGATCAATGGAACTCACCCCATTGGAGCAGCAAAAACACAAAAGAATGGAAAAAAGTGAAGACAGCTTAAGGGACTCATGGGGCAACATCAAACGAGCAACACTGACATTACAGGAACCCCAGGACAGAGAGAGAAAGGAGAGAAAACTGGAAGAAATCATGGCTGAAAACTTCCCTAACCTGGGGTAGGAAACAAACATCCAGGTTTAGGAAGCATACAGAGCTCCAAATAAGATGAAACCACAGAGATCCACACCAAGACAAATTATAATTAAAACATGAAACATTAGAGAAAGGAAAGAATCTTAAGAGCAGGAAGAGAAAAACAACTGCTTATGATCAAGAGAAGCCCCCATGAGATGATCAGATTTTTTCAGTATAAACTCTGCAGGCCGGAAGAGAGTGGCACAATCTATTCTAAGTGCTCAAAGAAAAACTTTCAAACAGGAATACTCCATCTGGCAAAGTTGTCATTTGGAAACGAAGAGTTTTCCAGAAAAGCATAAGTTCAAGTAGTTCATCACAGTCAGAATGGCCACAAGAAATATTAAAGGGATTTTTTAAGCCAAAAGAAGAAGGTGCTGATGAGTAACAGGCAAACATATGAAAGAATAAAGGTACAATTCAGATGAATCTAATGTTGTAAAGGTGGTAGATTCATCACTTATAAAGGCATACAAAGGTTAAAAGACAAAAGCAATATGGGGCGCCTGGGTGCCTCAGTCAGTGAAGCGTCTGCCTGCAGCTCAGGTCATGATCTCAGAATCCTGGGACAGAACCTGCTTCTCCTTCTCCCTCTGCTGTTCCCCTGCTCGTGCTTGCTTCATGTTCTCTGTTAAATAAATAAATAAAATCTTTAAAAAAAATACAAAAGCAGTAAAAGTATAACTATAGTAATTAAGGGGTATATGATATAGAAAATGTAATATGATGAAGTCATAAAGCACTGGGGGAAGGGAGAATAAAAATGTAGAGCTTTAGAATTTATTCAAACTATGTCATCAACTTAAAAAAGACTGTCATAAATATAAGTTGTTATATCCTATCCAAGTCTCATGGTAACCACAAAGCAGCAGCCTATAGCAGATGCACAGACACAATGAGAAAGGAATCTAAGCACACCACTAAAACTCATCACACCATGGTATGTTTAGGAGAAGAAAGGAATAGAGGAACAGCAAAACAGCCAGGAAAAAAAAAAATGAGAAAAATGGCAGTAAGTACACCCCTATCAATAATTACTTTAAATGCAAGTGGACTGAATTCTACAAAAGAAAAGAGTGACTATATGGATAAAATAACAAGACCCATCCATATGTTGCCAAAAGAGACTTCAGACCCAAAGACACAGATTCGGAGTGATAGGGTGGAAAAGATACTTTATGTAAATGGGAAGCAAAAGAGGGCCAGGAGAGCAATACTTCTATCAGACAAAATAGACTTCACTGGATTTTTTTTAAAGTAGGCTCCACATCCAATAGAAGTATCTCAAACAACCTAACCTTATACCTCAAGAAACTAGAGAAAATGCCCCAAGTTAATAGAAAAATGGAAACAACAAGGATCATAGTGGAAATAAAAAATGAAAGAAACCCAAAAGATCAATGAAACAAAGAACTAATTTTTTGAAGGGATGAACCAAATGGACAAATCTTTAGCTAGAATCTTTAGCTAGAATCACCAAGAGAAAAAGAACTGAAAATCAGAAATGAAAAAAAATGTCACAATATATACCACAAAATTACAAATCACCATGAGAGAATACTAAGAACAATTATATGCCAACCTGAAGTAAATGGATAAATTCCTAAAAACATACAACTTTCTAAGACTGAATCATGAAGAAATAAGAGAATCGGAACAGACTAGGCCTATTATTACTAAGGAGATTGAATCAGTAAACAAAAACCTTCCAATAAACCAAAGTCCACGACCAGATAGCTTCACTGGTAAGCTCTGCTCAACATTCAAAGAAATAACAACAATCTTTCTCAAACTCTTTCAGAAATAGAAGAGAAGGGAACACTTCTAGACACATTTTACCAGGCCAGCATTACCCTGATTAACAGAATGAGATCAGGATGCCACAAGCAAAGAAATGTAATGCCCAATATCCTTGATGAACATAGATGCAAAAATCCCCAACACAGTATTAATAAACTTTATTCATCCATCTATTAAAAGCATCCTTTACCATGATCAAGGGGGATTTATTCCAAGGATGCAAGGATGGTTCAGCATCTGCAAGTCAGTGTTATCCACCACATGAACAAAACAAAGGTTAGAAATCTTATGATCATACCTCAACAAATGCAGAAAACACACTTGATAAAATTCAGTATCTGTTCACAATAAAAACTCTCAACAAAGTGGATTTGGAGGGAATACAGCTAAACATAATAAAGGCTGTATATGACAAACCCAGAGCAAGCATCCTATTCAATGGTGAAAAACTGAAAACTATTCCTATAAGCTCAGGAACAAAGCAAGGATACCGCCTCTTGCCACTTTTCTTCAACATAGTATTACTAGTCCCAGCCATAGCAATAAGGCAAGAAAAATAAAATACAAATTGAAAAGTAAAAAGTAAAACTGTTGCCATCTACAAATGACAAGATAATATACACAGAAAATCCTAAAGACGCCACCAAATCAACTGTTGGAACTAATAAATGAAATCAATTAAGTTTCAGGATATAGACATCAGTATACAAAATTTGTTGTATTTCTGAACACTCATAAGGAACCTGCAGAAAACAAGGTTAAGAAAACAATCCTATTTACAATGCACCAAGAAAAATAAAATACCTGGGAATAAACTTAACCAAGAAATGAATGACCTGTAAATTGGAAACCTTAAAACACTGGCAAAAGTAATTGAAGAGGACACAAATGGAAAAATATTCCATGCTCATGTACTGGAAGAATTAATACTCCTAAAAATCCATACCACCTAAAGCTTCCTATAATTCAGTACAATCCCAATCAAAAGCCTCACAGAGATAGGAAATTCTGAAATTTGTATGGAATCACAAAAGACCTCAAATAGGCAAAGTAATCTTGATAAAAGGAACAAAGTTGGAGACATCATGCTCCCTAATTTCCAACTATATTACAAATCCGTACTAATCCAGACAGTAGGTTACTGTCATAAAAGCAGACACACGTGGGGATCCCTGGGTGGCTCAGCGGTTTGGTGCCTGCCTTTGGCCCAGGGCACGATCCTGGAGTCCCGGGATGGAATCCCACGTCGGGCTCCCATGTCGGGCTCCCAATGGAGCCTGCTTCTCCCTCTACCTGTGTCTCTGCCTTTCTCTCTCTATCATAAGTAAATAAATAAATCTTAAAAAAAATAATAAAACATTAAAAAAAAAAAAGCAGACACACAGATCAATTGAAGAGATAGCCCAGAAATAAGCCCATGTACATGCAGTCAATTAACTTATGACAAAGAATTCAAGATTATACAACAGGGAAAACAGAGTCTTCCATAAATGGTGCTGGGCAAACTGAACCAGTGTTTTACATCACACATAAAAATTCACTTGAAATGGATTAATGACTTAAATGTTAAGACTTAAATCATAAAATGCCTAGCAGAAAACACAGGCAGTAAGCTTCCTGATGTTAGTCACAGCTTTTTTTGTTTTTTTTTTGATTTGACACCAATAGCAAAGACAACAAAAAAGCAAAAATAAACAAATGGAACTACATCAAACTAAAAAGCCTCTGCACAGCAAAGTACTTTCAACAAAATGAAAAGGCAACCTGATGAATGGGAGAAGGTACTTGCAGATCACCTGATAAGGGGTTAACATTAAAAATATGTAAAGAAGTCATTCAACTCAACAGCAGAAGAAGCAGCAGGAAGGAAAAGCTGAAGGAATCCACTTAAAAAAACAGAGGATCTGAAGAGTCAATTTTCCATAGACATAGACAGGCCAACGGACACATGAAAAGAAAAGACACTCAACATTGCCAACCATCAGGGAAATGCAAATCAAAACCACAATGAGATACCACCTCACACCTGTCAGAATGGCTATAAAATCAATAAGTCAGGAAACAACACATGTTGGCAAGGATGAGGAGAAAGTGGAACCCTCGTGCACTGTTGGTGGGAATGCAAACAGGTGCAGCCACTCTGGAGAACAATATGAAAGTTCCTCAGAAAATTAAAAGTAGAAATATCCTATAATCCAGAAATTCCATTTCTGGTTATTTATCTTAAGATAACAAAAACACTACCTTGAAAACTATCTGCACTGCTGTATTTATCACAGCATTATTGATAGTAGCCAAGATATGGAGGTAACCTAAGTGTCCATGGACAGAGGAATGAATAAGGAAGATGTGGTCCATACATGCAATGGAATATTTCTCAGCCAACAGAAATAAAATCTTGCCTTTTGACAATACTGTATGATTTCACTTACATGTGAAATTGAAAAAATTAAGCTCACAGACATGATACTTTGGTGGCTGCAAGAGGCAGGAGTGGAGTTTGGGAGGCAAAATGAATGAAGGGGGTCAAATGGTACAAACTTCCAGTTATAAAGTAAGGAAGTCAAGGGGATGTGATGCACAGCATGGCAGCTGCAGTTAATACTGTACTGAATATCTGAAAGGTGCAAGACTCAATCTTACAGTTTCCTCTTGGGATGAGAATTTTTAATTACAAATGATGGCAAATGTTAACGAGAGTCATTGTGATCATTTCACTGTACAAATACCAAATTTGCACTCTACACCTGCAAATTTGCACTCTACACCTGCAAATAATGTTTACCAATTATACTTCAAAATACAGTGATGAGGGATCCCTGGGTGGCGCAGCGGTTTAGCGCCTGCCTTTGGCTCAGGGCGCGATCCTGGAGACCCGGGATCGAATCCCACGTCGGGCTCCCGGTGCATGGAGCCTGCTTCTCCCTCTGCCTATGTCTCTGCCAATCTCTCTCTCTCTCTCTCTGTGTGTGTGACTATCGTAAAAAAAAAAAATACAGTGATGAAACTATAAATAATCATATGCAATAGTCTTTAAGTCATAACCAGAAATGTTTTAAGAAAGGACATTTCATAGAAGGGTCAGCCTAGCAGGATGTATATTTTATATATATCAGAAAAAATATATGAAGCAAAAAATGAATGACCCAATAGGGAAAAACAATCTATGGACCTGGAATTTGACAACTTGAGGGAAAAGAATGAGCAGATTTTTAAAAAAAATCAGTAAGAATTTATAATACTAACAAATTTGACTTAATCAATATATACATTTCTATCTAACTAAAATTCATGCACTTTTCAAGAGCACAGGGTTCATTTAGCACATAGGAACCTGACTTTCATCACAAAACAAGAGTCAATGACTTTCAAGGATTTAAGAATTAGAATATGAATTCTGGCCATTGTGAATTTAAGCTAAAATCAACATTAAGAAGATAGCCAGTTCCTAAAACATTAGAAAATTTACACTTACCAATTACCCACAGATTAAATTTTAAAAATCACAATATAAAATTTAAAACTTTTTGATAATGAACCTATGGTATGTCACACCTTGTGAGCTAAACTCAAGGGATGCACCGAGAGGCGTTTGCCATTGAAACGCAACCCATTAAAGGAATGTAGGTTCACACAGACTTCTGAGATTTCATCAGCTCAGAGCACACACAACCTTGCAGGAACTTCCCCAGGTGTCTCCTTTGTGGGGGGGGGGGGGGACCATAAGAACTTCAGAAGGTTGCAAAGTTGAAAGTCTACTTCCAGAGGCTTCCTGCAAGGCAGGTGCTCACCTGGACCAGGAGAATGAACCTGGGGACACCCAGCTTCATTACAGCTCGGCTGTGAAAAGCATCTCAAGATGGTTCTTCTAGACACAGTTTATTGTAAGTTTGTGCATTCAAGTCGATGGCTTTTTCAGCTTTCTTGTTCATTGTTCTTAAAAATTAAAGTATACATCATACGAAAAAACCACTTTGATCTTCACGCATTCCTACAGAATTTCAATCACCCACTCATTCACTGAACATTGAGCATCCTACTATGCATTGGGCACTGACACACGCTAATACATTTCCCAAGCGTATGGTCAGGTGGACTGGTCAGGTGGACAGACAGACCAGTGGCTACAAATGAGCCTTTCATAGTGAGCCCTAAAATAAAGGAACAGAATGCTATTTACTTAAAGCTGAATTCAGTTCAATTCGGCAATATTTGAGTCTACAAATTTTGCCTAATTATAGAATAATTACAAATTATAGAATAACATGCGTGTTTACTGGTTGCCTGTTTTATATAAGACATGGTAAATATTACAAGTGTTACAAAGAAAAACTCCTCTAAGGACATTTAACTTAGTATGAAATACTAGGTTAAATAGAAAATACAGATATGTATTTCTATTATTCTATTATTCAAACACAGTATGGACGATATTTTATTCTACAGAGAACAGATGCAGTGGGAACAGAAAGAGCTCAAGTGTGAAAGAAGGGAGGGCAGGAAGGAGGGATGTTCACCGGGTCTGGGGCAGGAGGACGCAAGCACCGAGCAGGTTATTCCTGGGATGGGGGCGGGGGGTGTGCACCAGGACACACGTGCGCAGAGTACACAGTGGAGTGCAGGATGTGTGCTGACACCGTGGATGGGGGGGCCGCACAGGTGGTTCGGGGTCACCGCACGGAGGACCTGCTTTCCTGGGTAGGGAGTGGCTGTGCCATGAGCAGCATTTAGGACACACCAGGGACAGAAGGCTTGGGAGGTGAGGGCTCAGGTGGTGGGGCAGGGGAAGGGAGAAGGTGACCCCTCATAGGGCCCCAGCATCCCCAGGCACCTGTGAGCACTCCTGGGATCTGCTGCCCCACTGGACACTGCACTCTAGAGGCTTAATTCCCTGCTCAGAAACCCCGTGGACGAGTGGCTCACAGGCCACCATCAGCCAGCCACCTATTCTGTAAGCCAAGTGTGCCTGGAATGTGGCCACATGTCTGTCTCCGTGCTATGTGTGGCTGCCAGCGCACAGGGGACACAGCGAGCAGAGCACAGAGAGACACCGAGCAGTTCTGAAGCCCGAGTACTTACTCTGGCCCCCCGTGGGACACAGGCTCTAACTCTGCACATTGCTTCTTGGTCCATTAAGTGTTAACAGTTTGTGAAGGCACTAACAGGAGAACTCATGCTTTCACACCATAAAGCACGACGGTGACCTGTTTTGTTAGAATGGACATGCTGGCTGTCAACGTTCTTCCTCAGGCAAGCACCTGCAGCGGGTCCAGCCTTGGGGGCGTAATGGTACTCCCTCCCCCCAAGCCTGAGACGAGCTAGCTGCAAGGTGGACCTGCAGGTGTCACACGTCTGTGTGCTGGAGTGGGAAGCATACATCTACCTCCTCCCACTTGGCGCAAAGTGAGGAAGGCACAGAGTGAGAAGAGCAAAGGGGAGTATGGGGCGAGAGGCACGCCTGTGTCACACGCGCACATTCCCGTCTGAGCATCAGACCAACTCCAATCATTTTAAGTGACCACGATCATTTTATTTTTCCTCCCAGTTAAGTGCCAAAATTAAATTTCTTTCTGTAGTAACTTAGAAAACATCTATAGGAAGAGAATAATTTTATATAGAAATAAGTACAGGAATACATATCATGTGTGCACTATATATAAATACACCTGAAGACACTGGCTCAGTACCTGTGATGGATAGTGCTTGCCTGTTCCTCCAGATCCTGTCCCCAGGGTCTCCTGCCTACTCTCTGCCCTGAGAAGGCCCTCGGAGCTACACGAGGTGCCTCGGCTCCACAGCTTCTGGTTTGGTCAAAGAGAAAGAAAGCATCATATGCTACTGTTTTGTATTCCCCCTTCGCTATGTGGGCACGGATCCAACCGGGAATCAGCTCTCCAAGCTGAGCCCAGTGTGTGAGCTCGAGAGCGTATGTACCAGTATTCGTTCTGAGCGGGCACAGTCCTAATTCCTGCAGGAGGCAGATGTAAACTGAGGCACACAGGTTCAGTAGTGTGAGCATAACTAGGGAGAGAGGCCACGACGACTGGGACTTGGACAGCCCAGCTTACGAGTCGGTTCTCTTGGCCCCTGTGTTTGGCTGCCAGCCATGGAAAGCAGTGTCACCAAGTCGAAAATCTTCGGTCAGGGTCAGTAACTGTCCCTGCCTCGCTGTTGGCCTTCATCAAGTAGCTGGTGAAGAGCATGCTGGCAAATAGATCATAGACAGAAAAATAACATTCTCAGAATTCTCCACATATTTAACCATCCTCAGCTGGGCACGCACCAAATAGTCCTGATGTTCTGACCTACAAGCTGACAGCCAGGACACAGCACCAGCACATCCCCATCATCAACACACGTCATGGTCACAAGCTTCTTGCACCCAGATGAATCATTTCCTTGTCTGAAATATTCTGAAATGACCTTGTTTGCAGTCCCAGAATGCTGTGCAGTGGTCTGTCATTGTTATGGAAGATTTACTCTCTAAACACGGAGAACATGCACCTGTAACGTGCAGCTTCCACAAGAGAATCTGGTCATTAATGAGCTTAAGGTGCAACCACAAAGAGAGATTGATTCATGGAGTGAAAAAGTGATCTGCTCAAATGTCAGCAAAAAGAAATTTCCAGACATGACAACCTTACAGTCCACTAGCCACTAGCAAATAATTTTAATTCACTGGAGAAAGGCATTCGAAAATATTTAATATGAACATTTTTTTTCTTGCAAGACTAAAGGAAAACATCAACTTTGCACTTATTAAAAATACCTATTTGTTCAAATGCTAGATATGGCCTTGGGACCAAGGCAGTAACTGAACAGGGAGAAAATGCTGAACATTTGTGGCATCCAGTCACTGCGTGCAGGTGCTTTGCACAGGTTTAATTTTTTAAAAATATCATGTGACCTGTATAAGAGCACCAAAAAGTAGGTTTGTTCCCTGCAATTCACAGAGGAGAACATGGACTCCAAGGTGAGGGAAATGCCCCAAATTGCTGCAGGAGGCAGTGAGCAAACCTTCGCAGGGCCATGGTGACCTTTCCACTGGCATTCGTGCCTCATTCCCTGATGAGGATCCATTAGAACCCCAGCCCTAGGGATCCCTGGGTGGCGCAGCGGTTTGGCGCCTGTCTTTGGCCCGGGGCGTGATCCTGGAGACCCGGGATCGAATCCCACGTCGGGCTCCCGGTGCATGGAGCCTGCTTCTCCCTCTGCCTGTGTCTCTGCGCCTCTCTCTCTCTCTGTGACTATCATAAATAAATAAAAATAAAAAAAAAAAAAAAAAAAAAGAACCCCAGCCCTGCATTTCCCTCAGTTGTTCCACCACCAACCACTCTCGCAGCACTGAATCACTATCAATAAACACACCTTTGTATTTAATACCAAATGGCCTCTTAATTTTTTTAAGCAAACAAGCTTGCAAACAAGCAAGCAAGAAGCTAAGTAACTAAAACTAAGGCATGCAAAAAGCTACAGGTAACAACAGGACCATCTGCATCCTCACCATCCTGATGAACTGATGAATGAAAATCTGCTGACTGAGGGATTCCCGAAAGGAGCGCTCTCCTGGATGCGATCCCTGGAGTCACCACTATCCTGAACGTGTCCTGGTTTCTTCATGTTCTCACTTCACATGATTTCTGAGCCATGTCACACAGTTGACCATGTGTCTAAGTTTTCTACCAGTGGCCTCAGGCCAGAGGCTCTGCTCTTGCTTTCTGTACTCAACACTAAGTTAACTGGTCCATTCTCACGGAGACCTACTCCTCTGCTTCATTTCTTGCAGGATTTAACTTTGCCTTAGGACTTTAGTTTGGCAATGCTGTCTCTGTGCTTGATGATGTGCAAGGACTAACTCCAGTCTGCCCAGAACAAGGCTCAAGGGCAGAGTGTGTCCAGGCTCTCGAGTGTGAGAGTCCATCTTCGTGGGCCTCACATGGAAGCCCATGATGAGCCCACCATTCGGTGTCCGAGAATCTGGCCACCCCAGCAAGTGTGCATTCACTGCAGACTTATCACAAGGAGGTGCATGCTGAGGAGGGCAGGGCTGAGAAGGTCACGGTACATCTATTCATGAAACATAGCAAAGATGGGCACGAAAGACATGGGCTGCACACGTGATGGTGTTACCGTGCATCCGCGGTTCTCCGATGGGTCTTCTTTTGCAAGGTGAGGCCCACTCCACTTCCCTTGCACAGAGACCTGACTTAGGGATCTCTTTCTAAGTGAAGGAGAGCTTCTGTCTGGCTCTTAAGGATTTAGGGATCTCTGGTATTGCTCACTTTAGGGGACGTGTGCCCCCATGTCATGAAGATGTTCCAACAACACGAGAAGGAGAGGAACAGAGGCCTGCCAATAGCCAGCCTGACTCCCTGGAGCCACCTAAGGAGAAAGTCCCTGAGCCCTGCTCACGTCCTCTTGACTGCCACCCCAGGCCCACCCCAGAGAAGCACCTGGCTACTGCCCAACTCCTGACGCAGGGGCCAGGAACAGCATGGTCTCTGTGCACGGAGTCCAGGCTCTGTCTGCAGCAATAACCAGTACCACACAATACATCTGCCTTCTAGTCACAGAAGCAAGCTTCTGGACTCTATGTATATACTTGTTGGTATATGTGCACTAGTAATATTCCTGGGGAATTACTAGGAAGGAAGGGACCAGATTCGTCTTTAGATTTTATGTGCTCCTACGCTGCTTGAAAGACTATGTGCACCTATTCTGCATTTTTTTTTCAAAGCCCATTCACAACAAAAGAAAAATTAAAAAACTTGAATCAATTGAGATTAAAAAAACTTCTCAGCCCCTACAGAAGAAAATTTCTTTAATTTTAGACACACTGGTAACAAGTTGTTATGTGGTTTTCTAGCTGACTGCTGATTCAAAGCAGCAGATGGAGGGAGGTGGGGCCCCTGGAGGGAGGCCTGATGCCAACGTAAGACCCACCATCCAGGCCATCAGAGCATAGCCAACGGAGCCCACAAGCCTATGAGCAAAGCCCCCCATGTGACTAGAAGCCCCTGAGGATGTAACGGCTTCACAGGACTGGGATTATGAGTATAGCGTGTATAAGCCAGCATGTATAAGCTAAGTATTCCACAGACAATATTTTTTTACCCACAAGAAACCTGGAGACCTATGCAATATTTTTACTGTAATTTTACAGATTTGGAAACAAACCTGGGGCACAGAAGACCTTGAATCCCGTGCTCGGAATTCAGACTTGGTCATCGGATTGCACCCTCCAGCTTACATGGAACAGGGTGAAGGTGAGTGTGGAGCCGCCCGGCTCTGCTCTGTGCTCATGAGTTCTCTTCTCAGAAACTCAGGTTTCTGGCAAATGCTGGAGGCACGAAGTGTGTTTGCTGAGCCCAGGTGGGAGTGAAGACATGAGCCTGCATCGGTTTCTGCATGGTGGTCAGGAACATGGGCAGTGCCCATCCCAGGCCTGGCCTAAGCATCGAACCCACCGCCAACATGGCCCCCCCGTCCCCGCCATTTCCCAGAGGACATGCATGTAAGGACGGCCTGCCCCTCCTCTGTAGCACAGACCCAGTTCCTCTTGACTCCTGTCCTCACACTGCGACTCCGGTGACACGTCTGGCCTCCCTTGCCCCGTCTCTGACTACCACATCCCTTCCCCTCATCCTTCAGCTGCCCGCTAGCTGGAAGCCCCCTCCCGCTCTGAGCACCCTGCAGGCTCTGCAGCCAGCATGCTCATTGTCCATTAGAGCTGCTTCTGTTCTTGTTGCCTTTTCACTGAAATTGGCCTCCCCTGGGCCCAGTTCCATCGATGTTCCTGGGCATAGGCTGAGCACCTGTAGGCCCCAGGTGCTCACACAGCACCTGTGATGTGCATGTGTGCAGCCCCCCACACTGCCACCTGTGTGCTTTGGCAGGGAGACTGAGGCACGGACGTGTGTCAGCTCATATGAACCATGTAAGATAAGCAGGCTGAGGAAGCTCACAGCAGTCCATGGGAGCCAATGGTCTGAACATGCCATCAGGGCATGGGATGAGTCACCAAGCATCACAACACTCTACAGTTTGCCCCCAAAAACTTCATAAAATCCGTGTGGGTTAAAATCAGGCCTGTTTTATTGTCCCCCCCCCATTCGTGTTTTAATGGCTATTCATGCTTAGCCCCCAGGAAAAGAAGTTCCTGCTGCCGGCCATGAACTGCCCCCTACTCTAATCCAGCATCGCTGGCACTGTGGGTGGCAGCTTCTCCAAGGCTCTGCCTGCTGGATGCTGCTTTGCACTAACTAGCACGTTAACAAACTGAATACAGGAGGATTTTAAAGAAGCAAAGCAAAAAACCTATCTAAGTAAAACTGTGTTTTGGGTGCAAGGTGACTTAGGGTCAATTCTTTATGTCAGCTTTCTCCCGAAAAAGGAAAACTTCAGAAGTTTCAGCTACTCAGGGAAGTTATACAAAGTGTCTTAACTTCATAATCATGGAAAAATCAGCCAGTTCACAATTAATGAGACGGGCAGGGATTTCAGGGTCTCTTGTCATTGCTGTGTCCCGTGAAAGCAGACTCATTCACCACAAACATCAAGATGGAATGAGCACGTGGCCTCCCGGGGACAGAGGCAGTTTGGTTCCTCGTTTCCTGATCGAGTCCTAGACAGATGACCCCAGTCACCATTCAAGAACTTATGTTTGACCTGCTGGCATTGCAGCCCTCCAGGGTGTCAGGGATGTCCCTCACAGGCCCTGATGCACCCTCCCCGAGGAGGCACCATGGAGTCTTCCAGGAGCCAACGCTTCACCATCCGGCATGGGATGGAGCCCTAGAGTTCAGTGGCCAGGGTCTGGTGGTTTTGTTTTGTGTTCTGTTTACAACCGTTCTGTGTGGTGGGAACTCACACGTATCCACCCCTGCCATCCAGTAACTCACTGACCAACACTATTGTTCATGGCTGGCTTTTTAAAATTTCCTGAAGGACGTTCCTTCCTGTTCCCTGGGAAGACCTTCCTATGCACGGAGAGGGAGGCTCCTCCTTGCTGGGTGCTCCTTCCCCAGTGGCGGCTCCTCCCTCTTCCTCCACGCGGATATGTGTTCCCACCCTTCCCCGGCGCACTCGAGGGTGCCCCTATCCCTGGAGCCCCTGCTGGCCCCAGGCGTCCTGCACCTACTGGAGGTTCTGCAGCCCTGGGCTGTGTTGCGCACTTGCTGGCCTTGGGCACGCCCTCGCTCTTGCAGGCACTCGTGGCCGTGGGGCGGCCCAGAGACTGACGCAGGTCTTCTCGCGTCAGATGCAGCCTCCATTCCCACACACACTTAAGTCAGGTGTTGTTCGCCGGCTTCTGCGGACAATGGGGGTTTCACAGGAGGTGGCTGGCACCGGCCCATGGCTGTCACAGAGCTGCCACAGGGCAGTGGGTTCTCAGGAGATGTGAGATACAGCGGTCCTGCCAGCTCAGCAGGAAGATAGGGACGATCTCTGCTGACATGTAAGGTGCACACACAGCTGCTGAGAGCTAGTGTTTCCAGGGAACACACTCATGGGGGGATGGGCTGCTCATTCTTGCGTGTTTGCCCCAAGTGGGAAACTCTTGGTTATCAAGACAGTTCACAAAGCTACTGAAAGAGACATTCTGGGTTCATGGGACGTGACCGATAACCAGCCTGAAGCGCACCAATGGCTTGGCTGCTCATGTGCAAAGGAGTGAAGGCCAGCAGCTGGGAACCACCGGCTCCAGGCCAGACAGAGCCCCTGCTGCGGCCACAGCCGTGTAAGCCGAGCCCTGAATGGCCACTTGTCTCCCTCTCCCTCCTGCAGGGACCTCCTTTGCTCACTGCTCAGCGTGGGGCATTGGAACTACAGCCAGGCCAGTCGGGGCCTCCTGGGAATCTGAGTAAAAGGCACCAAGAGATATTCGGTTCTTTCCTGACCCTAACCATCATAACTCGGGTGAGGTCTACTTTCTTCTTGTTTTCCTGTTCTTTGTCATCATGTTTATGGTTTCTCTTCAGTTTTTAAAACATTTTTCCTTCCAAAAGAATGCATGTTTCAACTATGCCCATAGGACAGATGTGTGCAGCTTCTAACGTGAGATGTCTCTCCTGGAAATGGTCACACTCCTCCATGAATCTTTCACTCTGGCCCTGAGAAGACATTTCCTCAAACTAATAAGCATGCAAACATAAATGCCCATGTCTGTTTGCTGCCGTGTTACTATACTGAAGCCAACTAGAGTATTTTTGGTTCAAAAATAAACTGTGAAAATCAAAGCATTCTCGGAGGTAGAAGTTTCACGTTCTACCCGGGGCCCGTGACTGGCACAAACGTCAGACACAGCCAGATTCCCAGAATTCAGAGGGCCTTCAATGCTATGTCACGAGCCCACCGCTATTCCTTCTGCACAGGAGCCGGAGCCACATATTACTTTACTCAATCAAACAGGGATTCTCATCAAGAAAGGAGGTAGATCAGGGACATTCTCCTTTTAAAGACTTCCGAAATCTACTCCTTTACTTATAAATACTCGTATTACTCCTTTTCCTAAAATTTCTAAAGTACAGATCGCAGAAAAGTAATTCAAACAGCACTGCCCGTGTGTCCGTGTGTGTGAAATTATGGAACAACGGTTCCAGGGTGGCGGCAGAGGCCTTCTGACTACTCCCCCAGAACGACCACTAACAACTGTTCACATACAAAACACCACTGCCAGAGTCTAGAACACTAGAGTGAGGCCGAAGCAGCCCCTGCACCACAGCCTATGGCGGAGCCCAGGACACAGGCAAGGGAAGTGACCACGAGCCAAGTGCATCACCCCATCCCAGGCCCACACAGGCTCCCACAGGCAGGAAAGGACCCAGGGTGGATATCTAGCTCCCCGGCTTTGTAGGGGGTTTTCTGGGACCCCCACCCAGGTTCTGCCTAGCAGGCATCTTGGCAAGCTGATTTCCTACCTGCAGGCTCCCTGTAGCTTACCCACCTCCAGGTGGTCACTTCCAGCAGTCAGGGTACCCCCAGGGGATGTGCTGTGTACAGCTCTGCCTTCTCTGGATCCTCAAATGAAGACCCTGGCTGGTCCTGGAGCCTGTTCTGCCTCCAGGGCAAGGAAGCAGGGTCCTACCCCAGGGTGCTGTGCAGTGCAGCCGGAGGCTCCTGCGGGCAGCCCGGGACTGGTACTCCGGTCCTGCTGAGGTGGCGGAGCCGAGTCACAGCACAGCCCTGGCAGCCCAAACAGGCTTACAAGAACGCCAGGAATCTGCATAGCAGCAGATGAAGCAGTGGCCCCGTTCAACCAGAAAGCTTGGGACATAGGCCACCGTGAACCAGGACAAGAGCCTCACTGGCAGTGGAGCTAGTTCTCTACTAGTTTGGAACATAAACTCATAGCCGCGTGCACCTGCCCTGGGACATCAGACAGAAGACACAGGAAGCTGCATCATCCCTGCAAAGGCCTTGCTTCCAGGGGTGCTAGGAAAAAGTAAGGCTGGTGGTTTCACCTGCCTGTAGAGAAAAACTGGCCCCTTCGGGTGAGGGCACTCCGTGACCTGCCTGATTCAGCATAGGCCCTGGAGACGGTCCTGCTACCACACCCAGGGCAGAGAAACTAGCCTGGAGCCCCATCTACTGCTGCTTACACCATCAGCATAGACGGTAAGCTGCCCAGAACCCAGAGTAGCCAGGCGCCTACAGAGTCTGTCCCACCTTGGCCTCACCTGGGAAGGGAACCCAGGGGCAGTCCTGTCCATTTGTCCTCACCAGAGGCACATGGCCTTCTAAGACAGCAAAACCAGGGCAGTGGCCCCACCCACGGCAGACCCAGACAGCAAGTCCCAAGGCAGGTTAATAGCAGATGCCTCCACAAACCTAGATGGAGCTGAATGATCAGGAGTTGTCTCTGCCAACCTGCAAAGACTAGGAGAGGAGACTGTTGGCTGAAATGCACAGAACCCATGTAAAAAATCAAGAATCATGAAAAATCTACTGATTTGTCACCAAAGGAAACAAAATAACAGCTTTCAAACTTTCCAAACCTGAAGAGACAAGTGAATATCCAGTTTCATGAGGCCCTGGGGAGCCCTAAAAGGTCAAACTCTAACAGGGCTATACCAAGATACACTTTAATTAAGTTGTCAAAAGTCTAAGATAAAGAATGATTTCTTTAAAAAAACAAAGGAGGGACGCCTGAGGTTCAGTGGGTGAGAGTCGGTTTTTACCTCAGGGCATGATCCCAGGGTTCCAGGATTGAGTCCTGCATCAGGCTCCCTGTGAGGAGTCTGCTTCTCCCTCTGCCTATGTCTCTGCCCCTCTCTCTGTCTCTCATGAATAAATAAACAAAATCTTAAAAAAAAAACCCACAAAAAACAAAAACAAAGGAAAAGAGAAATTAGATACAAGGGAACGCCCACAGGATTGCAGGCAGGTTTCTCAACAATGGTGTTTCAGGTCAGGAGGGAAGAGGATGACATATTCAAAATATTGATAGAAAAAAAAAAAAAAAGCTGTCAACCAAGAATTCTATACCTGGCAGAGTGGACCTTCATTAATGAAGGAGAGAGAAAGATTTCTAGAACAAATAAAAGCTTGGCAAATTCATTACTACTAGACCTATCTTGTGAGGAATGCTAAAGGGAGTTCAAGTAGAATTTAAAAGATGCTAGGTATCACCAAAACATAAAGTATCATAAAACTCAATGATAATGGTCTATGCTTATAGAATCTGACAATAAACATAGGCCATTGTATTCTATATTGTGGTAAGGATGATGCATAATTCATTTAGAATCCACTCTAAAAATTCACCAAAAAACTCCATAGATCTGTTACAAGTTACACCATGCAAAAAACATATGTAAACTAACATTAATAACCTCAAATATAAGAGGTAGCAGAAGTAGAATTGTAAAGTTTAGGAATTCTATTGAAGTTGTATCAGTTCAAAACAGGGTGTTAAATTGTAAGATATTTTATGTAAGCCTCATAATAACTACAAAGTAAAACCTATAATTACACAAAAGAACATGATAAAGAAGTCAAAGCATATGTGACACCAAGAAACACAACAAAGAAAAGCAGGAAATGAAAAAACAATGGATCTACAAAACAGCTAGAAATCAACGAAAAGGCAAAAGTAAATCTTTACCTAGTAATAAACTTTTAATAGAAATGCATTAAATTCTCCAATCAGAAGACACAGAATGGCTGAATGGATTTAAAAAATCCAAGATCTGTGATATGCTGCTTACAACACACCTACTGAAAGTGAAAGGATGAGAAAAGTTATTTCAAGCCAGTGGTATACAAATAATTAGTGGTGTTACTACACTTATAGTAAACAAAAATACACTTTAAACTGAAAGTTGTAGGGAGGCCTGGGTGGCTCAGCGGTTGAGCATCTGCCTTTGGCTCAGGGCATGATCCTGGAGTCCCAGGATCAAGTCCCACATCTGGCTCCCTGCACAGAGCCTGCTTCTCCCTCTGCCTGTGTCTCTGCTTCTCTCTCTGTGTCTCTCATGAATTAAATAAATAAATCTTTAAAAATAAATAAATAAACTGAAAGTTGTAAAAATACAAAAAGAAAGCCATTAGGTAATGATAAAAGGGTCAGTCCATTAAAAAGATGTAACAGTTGTAATAATTTACATACCAAACATCAGGGCACCTGAAAATATAAAGCAAAACTAACAGGCAGAAGGAGAAACAGTAATACAGTAGTGGAAGATTCTAATTCCCCACCTTTCAATAAGGGATAGATCAGATGGATTGAACAAGGTAGCAGCAGATTTGAACATGATACACCAAAGGGACCCGACAGACATGTACAAAACATTCTGACAACAAAAATACATGTTCTTCTCAAAAGCAAATGCACATTTTCTAGCATAAACCGTATGGTAAGCCACAAAGCAACTCTTAGCAAATTCAAGAAGACAAAAGCTACAGGCATCTTCTCTTTCCATAAAGCAATGAAATTACAAATAAATAACAACAGTAAAACTAAAAAATTCATGAAGAAATGAAATTAAACAACACTCTCCGGAACAACTAATAGATCAAAGAAGAAATTAAAGGGGAAACAGTTAAGTATACAAATGAAAATGGAACTACAGTGTATCAAAACTTATGGGATACAACAAAAGCATTTCAAAGAGGAAAGTTTATAGCAATAAATGTCTACATTAAGAAACAAAGAAATAGAGGCGCCTGGGTGGCTCAGTCGGTTAAGCATCTGCCATCGGCTCAGGGCCCTGGGATCGAGCCCCCACGTCAGGCTCCCTGCTCAGCAGGGAGTCTGCTTCTCCATCTCCCTCTGTCCCTGCTTGTGCTTCCTCTCTCTCAAATAAATAAAATCTTTTTTTAGAAACCTTGTACAAAAAGGAAACAACAAAATGAAAAGCAATCTGTGTAATGGGAAAAAAAAATATGTGCCACCAAATATCTGATAAAGGTTTACTATTCAAAAATAAATACTACATAGGGATCCCAATGAAGATGGCAGAGTACAGGGCTCCTGAACTGACCTCCTCCCACAGACAGACCAAGGCTGCAGCTAGATACAGAGTAACTCTCTGAGAACAACCCAAAGAGAAGCAGAACACTTCTTTGGCATCTAAAGATAAAAAATAACATTTAAAAAGTTGAAATGTTGAAAAAGGGAAATGGGACAGAGACACACAGTCTGGTCAGAACTCACAACCCTTGTGTGGCAACCACCAAACAGGAGAGGTCACAGATGCAGATGTTCTTCCTGAGATCAAGGATGGCAGCCCTGCACTGGCAGGGCCCTGGGGGCCTGCAGCAAGAGAGGGAGGCCCGGTCACATCTGGCTTTGCAGAATGGGGGGCTTTACTCTGGGAGCTCTGAAAATCAGCAGGGCTTAACCCCAGGAGAGCAGAGGGTGACAGGAAATCAAGACTCCACTCTTAAGGAGCCTGCACTCAGACTTACTCATCTGGAGACCTTGCACAGAAGCAACACTTTGAAAAGCACCCGGCTCTACATGCAGGAAGTTTGCTGACTATTTTTAGGGAATGTAATGAAGTAATAGGCATCAGTGCACGGCTTCAGACAGGACCAGCACCCTCTCAGGGTGTCCCCCACCCATCACAGACAGCAGGGGGCCTTGGGACCAGTAGCCTCCAAAGCAGCTCCTGCCTTGGGGTGGGGGTGGGAGCCTTGCCCATCAGCTCACCCCCAGCCACAGTGCGGGCAGTACATGAGGCCCACACAGAGGATAGCTCTGGAGGGCCTGGTTTTGACAGCCTGACACATTGTGCTTCTGGGCCCTGAGGATGCCTTCTCCATAAGGCCACTCCCTCAGGATCAGGGGATGTACCTAATTGACCTAATACAAGCAGTAAACACAGAGTTAGGCAAAATTAGGACATGCAGGAATATGTTCTAAGCAAAAGAACAAGACCGAACCTCAGGAAGAATAACTAAATGAAACGGATGAGCAATCCATCTGAGAGTTCAAAGTGAGAGTCAAAAGATAATCACCAAAATTAGGAGATTGGATAAACACACAGAGAACTTCAAAGAAACAGAAAATATGAAAATATAGGACCAATCAGAGCTAAGAATGGATCAGAGATCTGGAGGACAGGGTGGTGGTAATCACTCAAGCTCAACAGCAAAAAGGAATTATAAAAATGAGGACAGTTTAAGTGACTTCTGGGACAGCATCAAGTACACCAACATTTGCATTACAGGGGTCCCAGAAGGAGGAGACAGAAAGGGCAGAAAATATATTTGAGGAAATAATTAAGTTTTCTATTCTGGGGGAGGAAACAGATATCCAGGCCCAGGAAACACAGAAAGCCCCAAACAAGATAAACTCAAAGAGGTCCACATCAAGACAAGTAATTAAAATGTCAAAATTTAAAGATAAAGAGGGAAATCTTCAAAGTAGGAAAAGTAAAGCAACTAGTCACATAAAAGGGAATACTCCAAAAACCACCAGCTGATTTTTCAGCACAAACTTTTCAGGTCACAAGGGAGAGGAATATATTCAAAGTGCTTTAAGAAAAACTACAAGCAAGAATACTCCACCTAGAAAGATTATTATTCAGAACTGAAGCAGAGATCATGAGTTTCTCATATGAAAACCTTTTTTAGAGGAGTTCATCACCACTAAACCAACCTTATAAGAAATGTTAAAGGGACTTTTGAAAGCAGGAATGGAAAGGCCATAACTAGAGAAAAGTTCAGAATAAGAACACCTCACTGGCAAAAGCACACATAGAATAAAGGTAGTGAATTAACTGCTTCAAAAGCTAGCATGAAGGTTAATAGAGAAAAGTAGTAAAATAAACCCTAGGATAGTCCAAAGGTATACAAAACAAAAGATGTAAGATACAATGTGAAATATGTAAAATGTGGAGGGAGTAAAAATGTAGTGTTTTTCAAATGTGTTCCAACTTCAGAGACCATCAACTACAAACTGACTGTTCTGTACTCATGGTCTTATACATGAACTTCCAGAACCTCTAACAAAAGCAGGCAAGCCTCCTTTATTGTACCTCACTTTACTGTGCTTTATAAGTATTACTTTTAATTTTAATTTTAATTTTTATTTTTTTACAAAATGAAGGTTTACAGCAACCCTGCACCAAACAAGCCTATTAAGTCCCATTTTTCCAACACAGTCGCTGTGTGTCTGTGCCACACATGGGTAATTCTCACATTATTTCACACTTCCATATATTTGTTATGGTGATCATCTTTGAGGTTACGTCTTAGCTCTTTTCGGACACCACAGAGTGCACCTGTGTGTTGGCTGACTGCTGCACTGACTGGCTGTCCTTGTTGCTCCCTCCCCTCAACCTCCCTCTTCCCTGAGACACAACAGTATTGGCAGTAGACCAGTTTGTAACACTACAGTGGCCTTGTAGGGCCCCAGGGCAGCTGCCCCAAGATGGGCCGCTCTGCCATGAAGCCTATTTTGTGTTAAAAGCCATCAAGACTCAGCAGATGCAGGAAAAGCTCTTGACCTCCTCCATAACTGCCAGAAGAATCCACCTGGAGGGCCCATTTAGGGAAGAGAGCAGTCACCAGAGATGCTTACATGTTGGTATGAACAAGGGATGGTGGACTGGCAGGGGCCCAGCACACTTTCCCTTTTCAGAGGATGGCATTCATTCCTTTGAAGACTGAGACCCCCACTCCTTTCTCCTTAGTTGAGGAGGACATGTATGCCTCATTGTGCCAGTCTGGGAACTTCCCCATCTGTGTGGATTCTTCATATGGACGTTATTGAATGTGATTTCCTGTTAATCCATCTCTGGTCCACTTGGTTCTCACTCTAGCTAGAATAACCTCAAGGAGACAGAATGTTCTTGCTGCCTAACAGCTCTGAAGTGTTCAAGTGCAAGGAAGGGTCTCAGGTCTCACACTTTAAATCCAAAGCTAGAAGTGACTACACCTTATGAGGAAAGAATATTGAAAGTGGAGACTGGCACAAGACGCCTTACTTTCAGCCTCACAGTGACATTGTGAATGCAAAGGGAAAGTTTCCCAGAGAAGTAACAAGTGTTCCTCTAGCGAGCTCATGAGTAAGAAAGTCAGCAAGGCAATCTCATTGTCAATATGGAGAAAGTTCTAGGGGTGTGAAGGGAAGATCAAACCAGCCACAAAGTCTGTAAGTCAAAGGCTAATCCAAAGTCTGAGAGCTGAGGAAGGTGCAGAAATTGGAGGCTGGAAGAGGTGGGCTGGTGAGGCTTCGGGAAAGAAGCCGTCTCCATAGCATCTGAGTCCAGGCAGAGCAGCAGGCACAGATGTCAAAGCTGTACAAGTTACTCAGAAAATCTGCCTAAGATAACTGATGGAGACGGCTACACTGAACAAAACAGATTATCAGTATAGACAAATGGCCTTTACTGAAGACCCCATCCAGAACTTTCACAGCTGGAGAGAGATCATGCTGGGCTTTAGAGCTTGAAAGGACAGGCTGCCACTTTTGTTAAGACAAAGGCAAAGGTGAGGCTATGTTGAGGCCAATGCTCATTGAGGATTGGGAAAATCCCCAGCCCTTGAAAATTATCCTCTATCTACTCTGCATGTACTCCAGAAGTTGAACAAAGCCTAGATGAGAGCACAACTGTTTAAAACATCATTTAAAATTTTTTTTTTATTTTTTAAGATTTTTATTTATTTGAGAAAGCACAAGCAAGCACAAGCAGGGAGGGACAGAGGGAAAGGGAGAAGCAGACTCCTCACTGGTCAGGGACCCTGACATAGGGCTTGATCACAGGACCTGAGATCATGACCTGAGCTGAAGGCAGATGCTTCACTGACTGAGCCTCCCAGGCACCCTTTTAATTTTTAAGTTTTAAAATTCTTTGATAGTCTAGGTCTTTTTTTTTTTTTTAACCCCTATTATGCCATGAATTCATAGGGAACTGGTTCTAGCAGCTCAGGCTCCATTCTACTGGTTTTTGCAAAGTGTTCTTTTCAGAGTGGAGCAGGCTGGTGCTATGGTTGAACCCAGACACCCTGCTCTTTGGCCTCCTCCTTTTCCCTGACAATTTCCCTTCACTCACTTCAGGAAGTTGTCTCCACTCAGTATGTACATTACTTCTCTTGGCAAGAATCTTCCCTTAACGTGCCTATTCTCAGCAGCACTAGCAGCAAGAGCCTCTGTAGGCTCTTCCAGTTTTGTGTTGCTAACACTGTGGGGTGCTCCTGTTTGAACTGTGCCCATTCCCTCCCCATCAACAGCATCCCCTTCCTGAAGACTCACATGTATGTGGCTAAAGGAACAATGTAATGTTTTCTAAGAGGCCTAGAGAATACACAGCAGGTGCCTCTTCTCTTTTCCTTTGTGCTGGTCATCTTGGCGAATGACTGGAAGATGGGGGAACAGATCCAAAGGCCATGTTGTATTCTTTTAAGTGCACTGCTGAGATCTTGTGCTCAGAAAAATCATTTTCTTTAAAAATATTGGTGCTAGAGCACCTGATTGTCTCAGTTGGCAGAGCATGCGACTCTTAAACTTGGTGTTGTAAGTTCAAGCCCCAAATTGGGTGTAAAGATTACTTAAAAATAAAATCTTTAAAAAAAATATTCATTTACAATATATCTGGTCATCCAAGAGCTCCAATGCAGATGTCCAGTGAGATTAATGTTCTTATACCTATTAATACAATATACACCTTGCACCCTATGGATCAAGAACAAACTTCTATTTTCAAGCCTTATTACTTAAGAAATATATTTCACAAGGCCATGGCTATGCCAGACATGGATTCCTCTGATGGATATGGGCAAAGTAAACTGAAAACCTTCTGGAAAGGATTCTCATTCTAGATGCCAATAAGAGTATTGACTCATGGAAAGAAGTCAAAATACCAACATTAAGAAGAGTTTCAGAGCACCCTGAGGGGTTCAGGACCTCAGGGGAGGAAGTCAGTGCAGATAGGGTGGAAACAGCTGCAGAACAAGAATCAGAAGTAAGTGGAGCCTGAGGATGGGGCTGATGGGCTGCAATCTCATGATCAAACTTGAATGGAGGAGGGGTTGCCTCTTAGCAAAGGAAGTGGTTTCTTGAGATAGAATCTACTCCTGATGAAGATGCTGTGAAGACGACTGTTGAAATGACAACAAAGTATTACAGAATATTTCAGAATATTACATTCAGAATAACTCAGAGTATCACATGAACTTGGTTGATAAAGCAATAGAAAGTTTGGGAGGACCGATTCCACTTTTAAAAAGTGTAATATGTATAAAAAGCTATCTAATGCATTGCATGGCACAGAAATCATTCATGCAAAAAAAGTCAAACAATTTGGCAAAATTTGTTTTCTTATTTTATTTTTTTTAAAGATTTTATTTATTCATATGAGAGAGAGAGAGAGAGAGAGAGACAGGCAGAGGGAGAAGCAGGCTCCATGCAGGGAGCCCGATGTGGGACTTGATCCCGGGACTCCAGGATCACGCCCTGGACCAAAGGCAGGCACTAAACCGCTGAGCCACCCAGGGATCCCCCTGTTTTCTTAATTTAACAAATCCACAGCCACCCCAACCTTCAGCAGCCCCACACTAACCCATTGGCAGCCACCAACATTGAGGCAGGACCCTCCACTAGCAAGAGGATCGGGATTCACTGCAGGCTCAGATGATACTAGTATTTTAACCAATAAGCCTTTTACAATTAAGATATGTAGTTTTTTAGACATAATATTATTACATACTTAATAGACTACAGTGTAAACATAACTTTTAAGTACACTGGGAAATGAAAATATTAATTTAACTCGTTTTATTGTGGCAGACTGAAATTGAAACTGCTATATCTTCAAGGTATGCCGGTTCACAAAAACCAAAGAAAAAGAAATCCAAATACTGAAGAAATTCATCAAATCACAAGGGGAGAGCAAGAGAAAAAAGGAACAAAGAACTACAAAAATCAGGAAGCAACCAAATGGCAGCAAGTACTGCCATATCAATAATTTCCTTAAATGTAAATGGACTTAACGCTCTAGTCCAAAGACAGGGTGACTGAAGGGAGAAGAGACCCATCCATGTCTCCTCTGAAAGACATGTTGCCTTTCAGAGACTCACTGCAGACTCAATGACACACACACACATTGAGCGCATGAGGGTGGGAAAAGATAGTCCTCACAAATGGAAATAACAAGAAAGCTGGGGAAACAATACTCATATCACACAAAACAGACTTTGAAAGAAAAGAAAGGTGTTACACAAAAGAAAGGTGTTACATAATGATAAAGGCATCAACTCCATAAGGGGCTATAGCAATTTTAGTATCCACATTCCTGAGATAAATAAAGGAGAAACTGGCAACAGCAGGGGACTTTCAAACCCCATTTACATCAATTGCCCAGACAGACTATCGTCAAGGAAGCAGTAGCTGTAAACGACACACCAGATGGATGGGCCGGACAGATATGGGCAGAACCTTCCAGCCAAACACAACAGAAGACACACTGTCTTTCAAGGGCACAGGAAACAGAGCACATGTGGGGTCACAAAACAAGTCTCAGTAAGTTTAAGACAAATCCTATCAAGCACCTTTTCCAAACACAAGAGTATGAAACCAGAAGTCAATTACAAGAAAAACTGGAAACAACACAGGTAGAGGCTCAGCAACATGTCACTACAATCAGTGGGTCAAGGAAGAAATCTAAGATGCAATAAAAAAACACCCTGAGGCTAATGCAAAGGAAAACATCCCCAAATCTGTGGCACAGTCAACACTGTTCTAAGGGGGAAGCTTACAGTGATACAGGCCTACCTCAAGATGCAGGAGAAATTTCAAATCAACACAGATACTTAGAGAAGCTGAAAAACAAAAAATACCAAAAGAAAATCACTGAAACCAAGAACAATTCTTTGAAAACCTTTAGCCAGATTCATCAAGAAAAAGGAAGAAGTCAAAATCAGAAACTCAGGACAAGTTACAACCAATAGTACAAAACCACAAGGGGTAAGAGACCCCTGTGAATAATTATGCCAACAAACTGGGCAACCTAGAAACCAAGAAGAAAATGAAAAATTTGAACAAACCAATGACTAGAAAAGAAGTTGAGCTGGCAGTAAAAAACTCCCAACAAACTAAAGTCTAGGACCAGAGGGATTCACAGGCCAATTCTACCAAACATCTGAAAATATATTAATACCCACCCTACCAACTAGTCCAAAAAACTGCAGAGGCAGTTATGTTTGTAATATCATTCAATAAAGCCAGCATTACCCTGATCCTAAAGCCAAAGACACCAATAAAAAAGAGAACTACAGGCCAATATTTCTAATGAACATGGATGCAAAAATCCTCCACAAAATATGAGCAAACAGCATTCAGCAATATGTCAAAAGGATCATTCTCCACAACAAAGTGAGATTTATTCCAGGGATACAAGGATGTTTCCCTACCTACAAATCAACGTGGTACACTACATTAACAAAATGATCGATAAAAATATCTCAACAAATGCAGAAAAAGCACTGGACAAAAAAAAAAAAAAATCAACATCCATTCATGATAAAAAATTCTCAACAAAGTGGTAATAAGGGAGCAAATCTCAATGTAATATTGGCCATATATGACTAACTCACAGCTAACATCACACTGACGGGTAAAAAAGCTAAGAGCTTTTTAAGATCTGGAACAAGATAAAGAGGCCCACTCTCACTACTTTCATTCAACTAGTAGGAGAAGCCCTAGTCATGGCAGTCAGGCAAGAAATAAAAGGCATCCAAAGTGGTAATGAAGAAGTAAACTTTCACTATTTGCAGATGACAGGATACTATCCTTAGAAAAGTCTAAAGAATCTACCCAGGAACTATTAAAATAAATGAATTCAATAAAGTTGCGGGATACAAAATTCGTATTCCTGAATTGGTTGTGTACCTATACAGCAGTTATAAATGGAAAAGCGAAACAATCTTACTAATAAAAAAAGAATAAACTATCACTTTAACCAAATCACTGTACTCTGAAAACCAAAGACAATAATGGAAGAAACTAAATATGACACAAATAAATGGAAAGATATGCCATGCTCATGGAAGGGAATAATTTATATCTTGTCTTACTGCACTTTGCTTTATCTACTTCACAGATAATGATTTTTTTCCACAAAGTGAAGGTTGTGGCAATACTATATCATCAAGTAATTCCACTGGTGCCATTTTTCCAATAGCACTGGCTCACTTCGTGTCTGTCACATTTTGGTTATTCTCAGAATAGTTAAAACATTCTCTTTTTGTTGTTGTTGTTGTTACAGTGATCCATGATTAAAACTCCTGGAAAGCTCATAATGGTTAGCATTCTTTTTGTAATAAAATATTTTTAAATTAAGGTATGTGCATTTTTAAAGACATAATCCAATTGCACACTTAATAGACTATAGTGTAAACAACTTTACATGTACTGGGAAACCATAAAATTCATGACTTGCTTTACTGTGATGGTCTGCAAACCTGCAATCTTCTGATGTATACTGCATTGTTAAGATACTCAAACAGCCGGAAGCAAACTATGGATTTAATGCAATCCCTATCAAATACCAGTGACATCTTCCATAGAACTAGAATAATCCTAAAATGTGTAGGGAACCATAAAAGACCCTGAAAAGCCAAAGCAATCCTAAGAATAAAGCTGGATGTACCACATTCAGATTTCAACCTATATGACAAAGCTACAGCAATCAAAACAGTATGGCAGAATATAGACAGACATAGATCAGTGGAGCCCAACACAGAGCCCAGAAAAAAAAAAAAAAAGCTTAAATGATCCATTAATCTAAGATAAAGTAGGCAAATATACAATGGGGAAAAGATATCTCCTCAATAAATGGTATTTGGAAAACTGGACAGCTACCTGCAAAAAAATGAAACTAGACCACTTTCTTACACAGATAAAAATAAACTCAAACTGGATTAAAAACCTAAATATAAGGCCTGAGATCATAAAACTCCCAGGAGAAAACAGTCTTAGTAGTATTTTCTGTATTTGTCTCCTCAGGCAAGGATAAAAAAAAGCAAAAACAATCAATCATGGCTGTACCAAAATATTTGCTTTTATACAGCAAAGAAAACCATCAATGGGAGAAGACATTTGTAAATGATATCTCTGGTACAGAGCTAATATCTAACATATATAAAGAACTTGTTCAATTCAACACAAAAACCAATCTGAGTAAAAAATGGGCAGAGGACTTGAAAAAACTTTTTTCCCCAAGGAAGACATAGAAATGGCCAAAACACACATGAAAAGATGCTCAACGTCACTTATTATCAGGCAAATGCAAATCAAAACCACGATGAACTATCACCTCATCCTTGTCAGGATGGCTATTACCAAAAAGAATTGAAAGTGTTGGTGGGGAAATGGAGAAAAGCAAACCTCATGCACTATTGCTAGTAATGTAAATTGGTGCAGCCACTCTGGAAAACAGTACAGAGGTCCCTCAAAACAGTAGAAGTAAAACTACCATATGATCTAGCAATTCCACTTACAGGTATTTATCTGAAGAAAATGCAAACCATAACTCAAAAAGGTACTGCATCCCTATTTACTGCCACAGTATTTACAACAGCCAAGATTAAGGAAGCAGCCTACGTGTCCATTAATAGATCAATGAATAGAGGATATATAATGAGCATAGATTGTTCAGTGGAATACTGTTTGCCCATAAGGAGTGAAACTTTGCCATCCACCACCACATGGATGGCCTTAGTGGTACTATGTTAAATGAAGTAAGTCAGAGAAAGAGAAATGAAATCCCTTACGATCTCACTTAAATGTGGAATCTAAAAAACCAAATGAAAAAACAAAAGAGACTCAAATATAAGAGCTCGTGATTGCCATCAGGGTGGAGGATGGGAAGATGGGTAAAACAGGTGAAGGGGATTAAAACGTTCAAGTTTCCAGCTATAAAATAAAGAAGTCACAGAGATTTAAAGTACAGCAGAGGGAGTATAGTGAATAAGGTAATAACTGATGACAGATGGTAACCAGACTTACTGTGGTGAGCAGTTTGTAATGTACATGACTGTCAAATCACTATGTCGGACACCTGAAGCTAAGTTTGTATGCCAACTATCGTTTTAAAAAGATTAAAAGAACTCCTACAACTCCATAGCAGAACATCTTTAATCCAATTAAAAGTGGCATTTTTCCAAACCAGATATACAAATGGTCAGCAAGTACATTAAAAGATACTCATAATCACTCAGTAAAATAAAATGCAAATCAAACTGTGAGGAGGCGTCCTCTCATGCTTGTTAGAATGGGTCAGATCAAAAAGACATGGATGTGGATAAAAGGGAAATCTTGAGCACTGTTGGCAGAACTGTGAAGTGGTGCAGCCACTGGAGAAACAGTATGGAGATTCCTCAAAAAATGAAGAATAGGTGTACCATGAGATCCAGCAAGTCCACTGCTGGATATTTATGCAAAGGAAATGAGATCACTGTGCCCAAGAAATACCTGTGCCCCATGTTTACAGCAGCATTATCTACGCCCATCAGTGGATGAGCGAGTTAATATACACAATGGAGTATTACCAACCATAAAAAAGGAAGAATTCCCACCATTTTCAGCAACATGAATAGCCCTTGAAGGCATCATGTTAAGAAAACTGAGACAAAGCCACATACTACATGATCTCACTTACACGTGGAATTTAAGACAAAGAAACCAACCAAGTTCACAGAAAAAGAAATCGGCTTTGTGGTCATGGCAGGAGTGAGGGAGGGGGAGGTGAATGAAGGTGTGCCAGGAGGAGACTTCCAGGTGTAAGGTAAGCACCAGAGATGTAATGCACCACACAGTACCTTGGTTAACACCACAGTATGAGATGCAGGAAAATTAAGAGGAAATCCTCAAAGTTCTTTCATATGAACAAAAAAGCATTTTTTCTTTTTATTATTTCCTTTTTTTTTTCTATCTATGAGATGATGGGTGTTGAGTGGCCATCACCTCACAGTGTAAGTCAAGCAGTTATGCTCACATCTTAAATTTACACAATGTCAATTATTCCTCATTAAAGCCATAAAAAAGTTAACTTTTAAGTGTAGTACTAGCATTACAATTATTTTAAAAAAAGTGTCCTCATGTCTCTGTGAAACAGGCGATCTTAATACATACACTTCTATGGTAAAAGCTACCGGAGTTTCTGTAGGACACAGTGTTAAGTCTGTTTTCTCTGGAGAAAGTCATAAATGATTCACAATAATGATTCCGTTACCTATAAAGCTACTGCTGGTTTTCTCTTTATCAGACTATGGGGTAAACAGAGTTAACGGAGATTAATCAATCCCCTTGAGATGACAGTGTGCTTTAACGCTGAACCATGAGGCTCTGAGTGAGGCTCTTCCTGGGGACAATGTGGGCTTCAATGTCAAGAACGTATCTGTCAAGGATGTTTGTCGTGGCAACGTGTCTGGTGACAGCAAAAATGACCCACCAATGGAAGCAGCTGGCTTCACGGCCCAGGTGAGTATCCTGAACCATCCAGGCCAAATCAGTGCTGGATACGCACCTGTGCTGGATTGTCACAGCTCATGGCTTGCAAGCTTGCTGAGCTGAAGGAGAAGATAGATCGTCGTTCTGGAAAAAAGCTGGAAGATGGTCCCAAGTTCTTGAAATCTAGGGATGCTGCCATTGCTGATATGGTTCCTGGCAAACCTATGTGTGTTGAGAGCTTCTCTGACTATCCTCCTCTGGGCCGTTTTGCTGTTCGTGATGTGAGACAGACGGTTGCTGTGGGTGTCATCAAAGCAGTGGACCGGAAGGCAGCTGGAGCTGGCAAAGTCACCAAGCCTGCCCAGAAAGCTCAGAAGGCTGAGTGAATATTATCCCCAATACCTGCCACCCCAGTCTTAATCAGTGGTGGAAGAACGGTCTCAGAACTGTGTGTCAAGGGACACCTGGGTGGCTCAGTGGTTGAGCATCTGCCTTTGGCGCAGGGTGTGATCCTGGAGTCCCAGGATCGAGTCCCACATAGGGCTCCCTCCATGAAGCCTGCTTCTCCCTCTGCCTATGGCTCTGTGTCTCTCATGAATAAATAAATAAACTCTTCAAAAAATTAAAAAAAAAAAAAAAGAACTGTGTGTCAATTGGCCATTTAAGTTTAATAGTAAAGACTGGTTAATGATAATGCATCGTAAAACCTTCGGAAGGAAAGGAGAATGTTTTGTGGCCCATTTGTTTTTTTCTGTGCGTGTGTGGCAGTTTTAAGTTATTAGTTTTTTAAATCAGTACTTTTTAATGGAAACAATTTGACCAAAAATCTGTCACAGAATTTTGAGACCCACTAAAACAAAAGTTTAATGAGAAAAATAAATAAAATAAAAATGGAATAATGTAACCAACAGATGACCATGTCTGAGATTTATTCCCCCAGATTTATATCTGATAAGTGGGCTGCCGACCATTCAAACTGCAGGATTTCCACACTGACACACCATCTTGCTCTGGGACCAGGAAGCACAATACGGGGGCATCCTCTCACTCCCCACATGACCTAAGTGCAGTCCTGCGGCCTGTCATCCTCACGAGGCCGTCCCCACTGGGACACTGCCCCCCCCCGCCTTCCATCCTGCAGGCATCTCTCTGCTGTCCTCAGGCCTCACTTCTCCACCTGTGATAATCCTGAGGCCCACAGTGCCAGGTGTCTGGTTTTACTGGCCAAAAAGCCACTTGAGCACCAACCCCAATACCCAGCTGCCAGCTGCCCCCTCTGCACACCTGCTGCGTCCAGCCAGCCAACACCTCCTCTCCATCTCTGTCACTGCCATCCAGACCTGTATCCCACTTGGGCAGATTTGTTTCAAAACCTGCAGTGGCTTCCCACGGCGCTATTAAACCCCAAACCCCCAGCCCCCACATCACCTTCATGCCACTCCTTCAGGTCAGGGCACAGCCACAAGGTCACCGGGCTGAACCCCAGTACCCCCAGATCAGCATCACGGCCCTGGTAAGCCAGGCCAGGTCCCTGCCATCCTCTTCGATCTGAGCGGCCCATCTGACCACTTCCCTGCACATCACATCAGGCTTTGCTGGGAGGCTTCATCAGAACACAAGCCAAGAAAACAGCATTCCCCTGGGTCACAGTTACACAAGTGCAGCAAGTCTCCCATTAACACTGAAGCCCTCTGTTCCTCGTCACCGTGGAGGGAAAGGCCCTGCTTCCAATTCCCAGCACACTGGGGGGAGTGCTGGGCATGATTTACCTTGACAAAGGAGCTTCCAGGAATCTCACAGGTGAGGCTGGAGACTGGAAACTGACTTCCTCCTCCCCGAGCATGTTTCTCCTTGTTTCAACAAACACAGAGCACTGGGAACGAGATGGTACCTGAAGCCAGCAAGCCCCTGGCAAAGCTGACTTGTTTGCTGAGGCAGACTAAAACCATCAGGTAGAGAGGGTCCTCTGTGGGTCTGGAACCCAGAGAAGCTTGCACAGAAATGGGAAGCTGAATGGGTGTTAACCAGGCAGAGGCAAGAGGGAAGAGCTCTTCAGAGAACCAGAAGAGCATGTGCAAAGGCCCCTTGGCAGAGAAGGTGGACACTGGAGGGACCAACAAAAGGTCATTGTGACCAGAGAGCAAGGAGGAGCACATTTAGTTTTTAGTTTGTGCCAGGGGCTGTATGAAAGGCAGGTGCTCTACCTATTATCTCATTTGTCCCAGGAAACACCTGTATTTTACCAGCTTTTTTTCCTCTAGAAGGAAGTGAGGCATAAAGAGGTTAAATAACTGGCCCGAGTTCACTGAAGAGGAAAGCAATAATTCTGTCTTCTTCAAAATGTCACAAAATGTCAGAGAGCACATGTAACCAGGAGGTGGGGGCACAAAACTCCAGCAAATCAAATTCACTGTAGGGTGAAAGCAGTCAAACCAGTTCTTAACCAAACTTGGAATACACTCAATTTGTCATTTTTTAACTAGTTGTTCCCCAGTGATGGGTTTTATACAAGAGGGTTAGTTCCCTCTTTAAGAAACGATGTCCATGTAGTTAAGTTTGAATTCTAAAAAAACTAAAAACACTCGGTGAGACTAATTTAAATGATTTAAAAAATATATTTCTAAACTATGTGCTATTTTCACAGTCATAAAAAAATGAGGCAGCACAGACAAGGTACTGAAAGGACAACCTAGTTAACTAGTGGGCAAGGATGGGAACAGACTTCTCTCCATGATGTACCACTGACCAATGAACATGTGAGAAGATGCTCACCCCCACTAGTCCATGAGGAGAAGCCCATTAGAGCCACAATGAGATGTGCTTTCCTAATAACATGGGGTTCCCAATCCCAACTCAGGGTGAGAGGGTCCCTATAACTGTTGGGACAGCAGCGGGGTGTCTGAGAACTGTCCTCACTTACCTACATGGAGACAGCATCAGATCCCAGGGCTAAAGGCATGGCCCCCCACAACACCCACAAGCCCCCTCCTGTGCCCCAGTCATTGTGCTTCTGAGCACCTGCTGCAGCTGAGAGGTTCCAATGACCTCAGGTTACCTTCCTTTGCTAGTGGCTCACAGCTCAGGGACTAAGGACATGAAGCAGCAGCCAGAGGAAGTGTAGAACAGGTGCGGGGAATGGGGGAGGAGGAGGGCTGGAGGACAAGGATGAGTCAGGGGGAAGGGCAGAGCCTCCAGGCCCTCAGCAGGTGCCACTCTCCCCGCATCCCTACCTGTTGACCAATGAGAAGCTCTCCCCAAGCTGTCTGGGTTTTTATGGAGGCTTCACCACACAGTTGTGCCCAAGTCATTAGCTATGGGCCACTGAATCTCCAGCTCCCCCATGCTCCCCAGAGTCTGGAGGGCTGTGGGTGGGCGGAGCACCAACCATTTAACCCAGTGGCTGGTCCAGCCCCCCCTTTGCCCTGTGCCCTAGGATCACCTCATTAGTGTAACAAAAAACAACTTGACCACTCTTAAGGCTTAGGAAACTCTAGGAAACTCCATGGGTTTAGGAGCTGGCCGCCAGGAACCACAGACGATGACCAATACACATGGGGAATATATTCTGGCCATCTGAATGACCCAATACATGTTTCTTACAAATCTCAGTATCGCCCATACCCACGAGGACAGGCAGACTCAAACCATCGCAACATTGTCATTCGCTGCCGGCGCAACTGAAGGTGCAGCGGCAGTGGTGGGCACAGCCTGGCAGGTCCTTAAGCACAGTACTTTCCTGTGACCCATCAACTCTCCCAAGTGACACGCCCACGCACAGACTTCCACCAAAACATGTCCACCAACGTTTATAGCTGTGTCACAACAGCTGAAATGCAGAAATAGCCCACGTGTCCATCGACGAATGCAGGAGCAATAGCATTCGGCCATACAAGATGCACTACAACTTGGATGAACCTTGGAAACTTTGCCCACTGAAGACACATACCACAGGATTCCACACCCATCAAAGTCTGGGAGGAAATCCAGAGACAGAGGCAGATCAGTGGTTGCTTAGGGCAGGGGTTCGGCTGGTGGATGAGGGGGTCACCACTATAGGATCTGTCTCTGAGACATGAAAATGCTCTAAAATGGGCTGTGATGATGGCCGTACATATCTGTGAATATACCGCAAACCACCAAATTGTACATTTGAAATTGTACAGTATGTGAAATATATCTTAAAGAAGTGTTTTTTTAAAAGAACCCCCCAAAAGCCCTCCAAATCAATATGAAAATAGATTCCTTCAACTGAGTTGAGACTAACTCCAAACAGGACATGTTTATTAATCACATCTCAGTTTAGCAAACAGTAAAATGCTTGCTATTTCCCAGTGCCACTGAGTCTGTAGCAAACAGGTCCCTTTTATTGCCAGTGGGAGTAAACATGTGTTATGTTCTTGGAAGAAAATTTAGCAACATACCCAGTTAAAATAATACACCATGTGACTCAGCAACTCCACCACTAGAAAAGAGCCCTTGCAGAGGTATACCAAGGTGGACCAGGGAGGACACTCACTGCAGCCCCACTCGACACAGCAAAGGCTGCAAATAACCTACATGTGCATCAACAGGGGGCTGGGTGAGTGCGTTATGCTGCATCTGTTCCATGGAAGAGCACGTGGCTGAGGAAGAGCAATCAGCCTTGAGGAGCAATGAGGTTTAGGTGAGACCAGCTGGGCAGAGCATAGTACACTCAGCATTACACATTAATGTTAATAACAAGCGTCTATACTATAGATGAATTATGCTTGCATGAATTTTTGGAAGGATCCATGTGAAACTGGTGACATTTCTGGCTATAGACACCATATGATGGTGGTTCCATTAACGGGGATAAACACAGGAGAAGATCTCTGGGTGAAAGTAAGGAATTGGGCTTTGAGCTGTAACAGCGCACCTGGGAATAGGGCTGGGTGGGGCTCAGTGCCCACAGGAAGGCTGGAAGCACGTATTGCGTATGTTTACGCACTGCATGAAATTTTTCATCACGTATGTGCCTTCCTTGTATTTTATAATTAGTTGTGAAGAAATTACATAGTAAGAAAAAGTAAGATAATAGATGAACAAAAGGGTGAGATGCCAAAGACCAAGTAAGTGCCCGACACCCCTCTGGGACACTCTAGGAAGCATATCCATGTCTCTGGAAGAGACACCTTTGTACACCTGGGAACATTCTTGAGAAATCCCCTTGTACTGCCACACACGAGGTGGGAGCCATCAACGAGTCTGACAGATGTCGGGGGAGCCCGGAGCAAGCCTACCAGCTTTCTATGGATCAAAAAAGGTAAAATGAGTCCCATGGGCTGGATCCCCAAGCTCAGGCTTGGAAGGGCCCTCCTGCACCCCAGTGTACAGGACCCTGACTTTCACGGGCATTACAGATGGGACACCGCAGTCTGGGAGCCAGCCTTCTGCCCAGGGTCAACCCTTTCATGGGGCAGGTGCTGGGAGGGTAGACAAGTGCAAGTTTGTCTTCTATACCGTCTTTTGTTCTTCCTGCCTTTGCATTCTAATATTCCTCAAACTGTTCTTTTTCTCTTATTCACATCACAATAAAATAGAGCAGCACTTTCTGATGTGAACTGGGAGCATCTCATTTGGCTCCTACAACTAGTTTAGGACAGAGGCATGCTTCAGTGAAGAAAACACCAAGAGTGTTCCAACTCACCATTGCACCTGCAGTCTTTGGGGTGCACAGTGATCCAGAAACACTGGAGCATTTTAATGCCTGAGAGCTAACCACCCTACTACCCCTCGCACAAGAAAGACTCAGAAAAGTGAACATAGTGGCCAGAATCCACATTTCTGGTCTCCTCTACTATACACACACACACACACACACACACACACATTTAAGATTTATTTATTCATTTCAGAGAAAGAGCGAGAGTGAGCATGCATGAGATGGGGGAGGGGCAGAGAAAGAGAGGGAGAGAGTCCCAAGCTGACTGTACTGAGAGGGAGTCCAATGCAGGACTCAATCCCAGGACCCTGAGATCACAACCTGAGCTGAAATCAAGAGTCACAAGAGTCAGACGCTGAACTGACGGTGCCACCAAGGCACCCCTGCTCTACTATATTTTTGACATCTCAAAATATCATAGTGCATCTGAAACATGGTTTCCACTTCCTCCTCTCCTACATGTAATGATGTAACTCGTGCCACCACTGTGCCAGCCCATGACCTGCCCATGTCCCTGCACACGAGTCCTGTTTCAGGGCACCTGTCTACCTGCAGTGCCCTTCACTCCGTATCCACAGGGCTGTCCTCCCTCCCATCATAGTCTTGTCAGATGGCGGCTCCTCCCCAACAGCCTCATCTGAAGTAGCCCTTCCCAAGCTTTTGCCACGTTTCCCAGTTGACTTGTGTATATATTCAGTCTACACCATTTATTTTTGTCAATCACCACCTGACCCCGAGTTCCTTAGTTGTTTCTCTCCTTAGTCTGTATCTGCTGGTGTGGTACCCTTTATGGGAGTAGGGACTCACCTGTCTTATTCACCACTTCCTGCCCGAGACTAAAACAGCGCCTGGTGCAGTGGGCAGACAAAACAAACATCTGTTCAATGAACATAATATTGCAAGATTTTCCACTCTGCATTCCTTAAAACAACATCTGATGATGTTAAAAGTTACCATTCATTTTCAAATGCCATCCCAGAAACATGTGTTGAACACAATAACCAGTCCTGGAGAAACGGATGTGGTTCTGTAAGAACAAGTGAGTTTTTCAGAGCAGTTAGGGAAGCTGCTGAAATCTGAGCCCAAGCCAAGTCCATCTGCTCAAAATTGCTATAGTCCTGCCACATCTGTGGATAAAACCACACCAACAAGAGGCCAAAATGGTGGAACCAAGGGTGGGCTACCACGCCAGAAGCCATTCTGTACACATGGGACATTGAGGGTAATGGACTGCTCTGAAACTGGCCTGGTTCAAATTATGCCCGAGAAGAGGGCCTTCCCCCCAGACAGTCATCCCTTCCACCTCTCGGATTCCTCTTCTTGGGAAGCATCAGTAATAAGAGGTCAAGGAGAGGGCATTTGAGCTACTGGCTCAGAGTTCTGGCTACAGATGGGAAATGCTGTCCATTCTGAACCATGTCACATTCTCTTGTATCTTTGCCCAAATCTGTTATGAAAAAAAATCTGGGTATGTGACATCCTTACACCGTAAAAAATAAATTCATCCATCCACAGACCCTAAAATCGAAGCCCTCGGACTACATCTAAAGTGGGAAAAATTATTTTCTCTACAAGCTGAAAATATGCAAATGATCTAGTAAAACACATTTTTAAAAAACTCCTCTCAACTACCCAACAATAATCATGATTACATTTTGGGTAATCCTGTAGTCTTTTTGTCCACCCCCCAAGTGAAAAAATTTCTGTATAATTACTAAAACTAAATAAGGCCCCGCATAGAAGGTCAAAGATATGGCTATCCTCAGATAACGATTAGGGCATAAAAGGAAACACAACGCTTACATATAACAGAGTGGTACAACGGGAGGGTGACCTCAACTCCTGCTTCTCTGACCTCAAGTATCCATCCCACTGTTCAAACAATGACGACGACAAAACAGCTGTAATAATGGGTCACACTGGAGCATGGACCAGGTATGTCTGCAAACCACACACAGTGGCTCGTCCATAAAGTGAGTTGGGAGTAAAATATGCACTTGGTTCCTCGGTTCAGCTTAACCAACACGTGCATTCCCTCCTGTGTACCAGGCCCGGTGTTAGGATGAGTAAGTCATGGGTCCCACTCTCAAGGAAATTAGATAGAGACCAAAAAGTAAACAAAACAGGGAAAGAACATTTGCCGAACCCAACATGGTGAGCCCTATAAAAGCAATAGGCAACAATGCTGCCAGCAGGACTGTGGGCGGTTTGCATGCTTCCCAGGCCCGTATGCCTCCAGTAACAGAACATAGGAGTTTGCCAAAGAAAAATGTGACTATCATTTTGGAAGTGACGCCAAATAAACCACATTAGACCAACAGCACCAAAAAAACTGGTAATGTTCAAAAACAGTGTTTCCACATGAGAAGGGACTGTTACCACAAAAGACAAAATACTAAGCATAATGTCCTACAAAAATACGCACATTCAACATGTTACCTAAGAATTTTCAAGATTCAAAGAGGATATAAGAAGAATACTGTAACGGTTGTGGGAAGTGTTACACGAAGTTTTTATTACTGTATTATCTGATGTTTTTAGGAAAACGTTTTGAGGCAATGATTTCTTTTTTTTTTTTTTTCCTGTGAATTTCCAAGTGCTAGACGGGGCATCTGGAATCATCACATGGACCCTGGAGGTGATCTCAAAGTACCGTGTTAATCTCTGACAACTGTTGACAACGGCTAGCAGTGGGACTTCTCCACTGAAAAGCATTTCCAAAGGTAAGACCACACCACAGTTTCAGGAAACGTGGTGAAGGGGCACAGGTTTGGAATCAAATCCCGAGCATGCTGTGTGATGTTGGGCAGGGTCCTAACCAGTCTGGGTGTCTGCTCGCTCCATCCGTGTGATGCAGAACCATCCCCAGCTCAGCACTGCTCAGTTAGCAAACGTGTGAGAAGTTTCTCCCACATTGTAGGCTCTCAGTAAAAGACACCTAATAATCTAACAAGATGTTTTTAAAAACCCTCCCTTATGTGCCCGGCAATAATCATTATTACAGTTTGCAGCAACTGCTCTAGTCTCTTCTCCCCAAATGAAACTTTGCTGCAGAATCAGGAAAGCTGAAATAGAAGGTTCTCGATTCAGATGGAAGCCAGGAGCCACGGCAGAGACGCTGAGAAGTGGGGATGAGGGTGAGAATGTGAGGTGGGCAGAGCGTGAGATGCTGCTAACAATGCGGCACAGGGGGCACAGGACTGTGAGTGCTCTTGCCGCCCAAATGTGCACTGCGGAAGGCTCCCTGGCTGGTGTCCTGTTGTGTGTACTCTCCCACAGAGAAATAAGACAAAAAGCCCATGACGACTCCCAGGATCCAGGCCAGGACAACTTGGTACCTCAGCCCTACAATGCCTCGGCACATGGGGGACACTTGGTGAGTGTCGGGCAGACAAACAGGGCTGGTGACAGGCGCATGTGCCGTTTCCTCACGTCCAACTCAGCACCCAGAGAAGGAGATGAGCAGATGCATGCGGTGGCTGACTGCGGACCTCCTTCCCCGTGGCCTCAGGCCTCCCGAGGGGACACCCTCTGTCCCAGACTGTGCAGGCAGGGGAGCCACGCGGTAGGCGAAACTCTGGCAGGCTCCCTGGAGGTGGCCCTGCTGACCAGTGAGGGTGGCCTGTCCCACCCATAGGCCGGCAGATGCCGGGAGTCCTATTCCTAATCTACATGCGGCGGACAAAGCCTCTGCGCCTAAAAATGGGCTTGGAAACTCAGGGTGGAAGCCCAGGATGCTCAGACGGAAAGACTCAGCGTTACTCACACTGGGTGAGGCGGAGAACGATGATCCACGCGGCAGCCGCTCTTACGATGCCTGGGACGGCCACCCGGACGGAAGCCGCAGGGCTTCGGGAAGCAGCAGCCATGGTGCCCACAGGTCGGGGCACAGCTTCCTGTACCTGCCCAGCCCCTTCGACCTGCTGCATCCTAGACAGGTGACATCTATTGCTCAAACCTTCTTAAACTCACCTGTTGGGTTAGCACTGTGGTTTCCTGAAGGCACTGAATTCTTTGTGTTTAGAGATCCTATAAAAACAAAACACATCCTGTGATGAAAAAGCATCCAACATCTAAGGACGCCGGCCGCTGGGTGTGGTGGGGCGTGCGGGAAGGCACAGCATTGCACGCAGGTTCTGCCTCGGCCACTGCTGCTGGGAAACACCTTCAACTGCCAGGGAGCACGGGACTATCTCACCGGGGTTTTCAGGGCAGAACACACGGGGCCTACGTGGTACTGACCGTGGGCTGGCTACTGCAGTGCGCTCGCCCACGCAAGGACACGCTCTCGGGAGCACAGCCGACCGCCTGTGAGGGCCCCTTCTACGCTCAGCACCCGGGGCCTCTTACCACGGAGACCCTTATCTTCATACCATGGACACAAGATGAGTGGGTAGGACTTTCTGTTGCTTTCCTACTTCCCCTCTGGCAACCACTAGTTTGTTCTCTATACTTTAGAGTTTGTTTCTCTGTTTGTTCATTTTTCCTTAAACTCCACATCTGAGTGAAATCATCTGGTGTTTGTCTTTCTCTGACTTATTTCACTTAGCATAATACTCTTTAGCTCTAGCCACATTGTTGCAAATGGCAGGATTTCAGTCCTTTTATAATCCAGTAATGTTCCCTGACCCCCTCACCTACCAGGGGACACTCGGTGGCTTCCGTATTCGGGCCGTTGTAAATAATGCTGCAATAAACATGGGTGTACATATCATTTCAAATAACTGTCCTCATTTTCTTTGAATACACATCCAGAAGTAGAACTGCCGGATCACAAGGTAGCTCTATTTCTGAGAACCCTCCACACTGTTCTCCACAGTGGCTGCACCACTGCATTCCTAACAGTGTAAGAGAGTTCCTCTTTCTCCACATCCTCACCAACACCTGTTGTTTCTTGTTTATTCTAGCATTTTGACAGGTGTGAAATGATATTTCCTTGTGGTTTCGATTTTCATTTTCCTGATGGTGATGTTATATTCTTTATACGTAATATATATTCATTATTTTCATTTTTAATTGCAAGCCTTTTTATAGAAGTAGGATTCTTTTAATTTTTGATTAGTACCTTAAGATTTGGAAAAACTTCAGAAGAATTCTATGCCCCAGTTAAGCAACTTTTCAGAGTGGTTTACTCAATCTGGGTCTTTGTATAATGGGATATTGAATATATGCAGCATATGGGAAGAGAATAAGTGTATTATTCACAAAGGTAGCACTCCCTAACCCAAAAGCCTCTCAAACTACAACGTAAGAAATAACAACTTTGAAGGACCTATCTTTACCCTGTGCAAATTTCTTCCTCTTAATGCAATTATTCCATTTATCACAAAGGATGTGGTGTGAAGATTAAACATGAAGAAGATCAAGGTCATGACTCTGCTAGAATGAGATGACCCTTTACTGATGCCTCTAAGGGCAACCCTTACTTTAGGGATTCGTGAAGGGATGACTCTAGGCTTTGTGTACCAGCCTACTGGAGGCAGAAGCAGGCATCGAGTATATACCTGCTATATGCAGCAGCTGGCATCGAGTGCATACCTGCTGTATGCAACAGCTGGCATCAAGTACTTGCCAGTATTATAAAGAGCTTCCACCACACCAGGCCTCCTGGGGAGCATGTAACTTGCACTAGCTCACTTAGCCTGGCCAACAATTCTGAGACAGGAATATACCACTTTGCAGTGACAGGAAAGTGAGGCCCAGAGAAGGCCACCTAGCTAGTATGTGGCAGAGCCTGGACTTGGACCAAGCTGTTTGACTACAAAGCCTATATGTGGAAGTGCCAAAAGAAAGGGCTGATTTTCTACTATAAACTTGCTTCTCTCCCAGGCTTCTCGGTGGTGGAATTACCAACTGTTCAGTCCCCACACCAAGAGGTCATCCTCGATTCCTGTGTGTCCCCATTCTCTCCTCCAGTCCATTCGAAGGTGATTGTTCAGTGTCACCACCCCTCCCCTCCCCCCCCCTCCCCCCCCTCCCCCCGCCAAACACAAAAGGAATCCATGCACTTTTACACGGGCCAATGTGCCACAGCCCTCTGCCTAGACCACAGCAGGAGCCTCCTCTTTCTCTCTCCCTGCTGTCATCACTCAGGATATATTATGTCCCAGCAACCTTTTTTGCTTGAAAAAGGAGACAAAAGCTGATGATCTTTGTAGCTCTAGGACCTTTCTTCTTTTAGAGCCTTTCTCCTTTTCAAATCAATTACGATGCACCTACTGTGGGTAGGCACTGGTTTTGTATCCTAGGAGACAATACCAGGACATCCAACTCTAAAGAGGATGATGCTTTACTTGACAGAGACTAAGTATTAACATACAACGATGCACTAAATGGAAGAGAAGAAACTTACATTCATGAAGTGGCACCGACTAGAGATTAATTTACTCTCCTAACTGCCCACTGTGATGGTGCCTGGCGCCTGGGACTCACTTTAGAAAGTCCCTGCTACTTGAAGTCCCTCCCTGAACCCTACTATCATCCCCACCAACAGGCTGACAACACTTGAACAATGGCTCAGCTCCCCTGGGAGCTGACAGGTGTAATCAAGGGAGTGGAAATGACTTTTTCCTGGTACCCTATTGCAACACTTGGTAGTGCATTTCTGAAGTCACCCTAGACTTCCAGTGGCAGACCAAGTAAAGTCCCTGCTTTCCACTAAGGTTGTTCCAGGTGGGTTTTGGCCACTTGCTACCAAAGGTCCTGATTGAATAACCCCACCCCCACACCATGTCTTCCTGCACTGCCAATATCAATCCTGCTCACTGCTTTGCTCACCTGCTCATCACCTCCCTCACTCCTCCAGCTAAGGATATTTTTGAAGCTACACAGCAGACTGTGCAGGATATTTAAAAAAAAAAAAAAAAAAAAGAATCTCCATGTTCTTATCTTCTCCTACAATATTCTGGGCAATAGCAGATTATACATTTAAGCATTATCTACTTGAATAGCCAACACCACCTAAAATGGCTTGAGTGGCAAAATGGCAAATTGAGAGTTGGGAATTTTAATCTCTGAAATCAAACATGTAATAGCTGTTTTACATTGAAAAAGTTAGGCAATTTTTTAAGCCTCAGTTTTTTCCATTTATAAAGTGAGAATAATACTGCAAGGATCCAATGGCATGATATGTGGGCCTAAATTAGCATAATGGGGAATACACAGGAAGGGTGTCTAGTAAAAAATACTGTATAAGCTCTTGTATTATTGTTAAAAGTTACTGAATTTCATAATGATACTTGTTTTGAGAAATTCTCTACAGAACCTTCTATTCTAATTTCAAAGTGACATTAGAGTTGGTAGAAACGGATTCCAGCTCTTGTTGGCTATATTCGTTCATGAAATGAAGGCTCTCCTATAATGGAGCATTCATTCCAAGATTTCCAAATAGCATTAACCTCTAGCGAGACTTTAATAAACATAACAGTGAGTATTAAAATAGGGCAAAAAAAAAAAATCTGTGTTATTAGGGAAAAAAAAAGTAAAGCAAGGACACTTAGTTTCTCTAATCAGTAATTCATCAGAGAGACAAGAAAAAGGTTTACTTTCACAAAATAACAAAAAAGGGAGACTTTCCCCTAAAAATATTGGTTTAAACTTAGCACCAAAATAGACTGATTTGGTTCCAGATTGTTCACCTTACAATCTGTTGAAAATAGGATAGATGTGATTTGCTTATCATTGTTTTCTTAAATAATTTCAGAATCGGGTCTGCAAAGCCGACTTCTGACGTGCACAATTCAGCAAAGCCAAAGAACAAGAAAATGAGCAAAACAAAGGAAAATTGTTGTCTCTTTCACCCCGATTATTCTAAGCAAAGCAGGTGCTGTGCCTGAACTGAGGTCTTTATCTTTTCCTGGATAAAACTCCTCTAAGGTCCAACAAACAGCCAGTGGACAGAACTTAAAAGTAGGGAAAACTCGAGTCACTGAAAATAACTTACCGTAGTTTACCGGCCATTATGGTGACCAGCAGCTCCAATCGCTGACCAAAGGAAGTGAGGTTCCCAGCCCCCCCAGACTGTTCCCCGAGCCGCCCGCCCCCGGGCTCTTCCCCGAGCCCCTCCCGCCCCCAGACTCATCCTCCGGGACTTTCCAGACCCCCCCGCCCCCCGCCCCCCCCCACCCCGCCTCCCGGAACCGCAGCACCACCGCGCGGGGCGCACACCCGGCAGCCGCCACCCCAGGTGCGCCGCAGGTGCGCCGCGGCAGGTGCCCCCGTGGCGGGGCGGGGAGTGCCCCACAGCTCCCCCTTCCCGCGTCTGGGGCGTCCGGGCTCCACGGGGCCCATCCGAGGCTCCCGGCCCGGGTCCACACGCGGGTCTAGAGAGGGGGCCCGCCCCGCCCCGCCCCACCCCGCGCCTGCGGACCCGCAGGTGGCGCGCCCTGCCCGCCGGAGCCTCGGGTTCCCCGCCCGCCCGCCCGCCCGCCCGCACCTACCGTCCAGGCCCGCGCTGTCCACAGCCGCCTTGAGCAGCGCCAGCATCAGCAGCACGCCCAGGACCAGCGCCGCCCAGGCCCCGCGCGCGCCCACTCCCATTGTTCCGACGGCAGGACGCGGCGGCCTCGCGGCTCCCCGACCCAGCGTCCGCCGCGCCGCCTCCCGCCGCCGGCCCCCCGATGCCCAAATAGGGCGCGGGAGCCGGCCTGGGGCGACGGGCGGGGCGGGGCCGGGCGAGGGGGCGGGGCCGGGCGAGGGGCGGGGCCGGGCGAGGGGGCGGGGCCGGCGTGGGCCGCGGCTGAGGTGGGGCGGCAAAGCGGCGCGCGGGGCGGGGGGAGGAGGAGCCGGCGCGAGGAGGCGGGGCTTGGCCTATGCGAGGGGCGTGGCCAGGAGGCGGGGGCGGGACTTGCCCGGGAAGCGGGCGGGGCGGGGCGGGGCCGAGAGGAGGGCCGGGCCCGGAAGGGGCGGGGCCTGGCTGGCTGACTGACGGGCCCCCGGCGGGTGGCGGGTTTCTTTTCTGGTCGGAAGCCGCGGTCCTGTTGCAGCTGAGCAGAGCCGGAGCCCGGCCTCTCCCGGCCCTGGGGATGGGCCTCGCGAGGCCCGGAAGTCAGTCTTTGATCGTGGCGGGAGGGCCGGGGCTGAGAGGAGCAGAGCTCGGATGGGCGGGACCTGTGCAGGGTCGCAGGGGTCGCGGGAGCCCTGTGTGACCCAGGCCGCGTTGGGGCGGGGGATGTGCACGGTAAGCGCTCAGATGCACGCGGAGCACAGCCGTGGGCCCCTCTGGGGAAGCCCGCTCGGCCATATGCTTTCGGGAAAGGCCCGTCCTGCTAACAAACGCCCCCGAGGAATCTGCTTGCAGGAAAAGAGCTGGAGGGCATGGATGTAGGTGTTTCCTTAAAGGTGTTGGGAGGCTGACACTGTGCCCATACACAGCCCATACACATACACAGTTATTTTTTTTACCCGCTGTCCGCTGAGGGCAGACGGGGGGGGGGGGGGTGGCCCGCAGAGTGGCACCTGTACCCCACAGTGCACCTGATGCCCGGCGCCGGCTCCTGCACCTGGGCCTCCTTCCCGGGGCCCTGCGCGCATGGCAGAACCTGACCTGGGTAGTGCTTGGCCAAGTCCCTCCGAAGCCCTCGCAGCCCCTGCTCACTTGCAGTACTTCCCAGGCCCGCGTTTGGTTCTTGCTCAGACCCGGGGAGGGACGTGAGACACCCACAGCTGAGGTGCAGAGCAGCCCAGGTCCCGCTTTGGGCGGAAGGACAGAGGGTCCAGGGTGCTTGAAATGGCGGTGAGCCCCTGCCTGCAACCCTCTCTCTACATGTGCAGATCTTTGACATCTGACCCAGATTTTATGATATAAAGGCCACATCATTGCAGCTAAATTCCCAAAACTGTGAGGACAGATAGGACTTTTAGGCCTCAGATAAGTCTACCAGTAAGAACAGGACTGATGGTAGAGACTAAATGGGGCAATCTGCCCTCAATCTGAAGATTTCCATCTGTGGATGGGAGCCAGCCAGCACATACTCCCTGGCATCCACGCAGACTAAAGCATACACTGCACATTGAGGTTTGATTTCTTTACCCAAGTGGGGAATCTGGCTTGAGAATCAGTTGCTCAGGTGATTGTCTAGCCCATCAGCCAAGGATTTCACAACCTGAGTCCAACCGGCCTTTCTAGCCCTGGTTCGCCTGACCGTGGATTCGGGTGCTTCTGGTTCCTGGGCACTTGCGTATTGTTCTCTCTTCTGAAATACTCTCCTCTTATTCTTCTGGCCAGCCTACTTCGAATGCTTCCTTTAGGGCTCAGGGTATGTGTCCCTGGGAGTCTGGACTGGAACATAACTTGCCTCCAGAAGAGAGATGAGAAAGTATAGAAGACAAGATGTCACTTGGCATTTTCTCCTGGGAATGACATTGACACCCTTAGATCTTGCCTGTTATCTGATTTCCACACTACCAGCTTTGCTTTGATGGTAACGGCACACGACTGGGTTGGCCCACAGTTTCCTCCAGTCTAAGGAGGGAGTGGTAGAAGGGCAAGGAACTATGACCCTCCTGCACTTGTAGGAAGTCCTAGGGGACGCCTGGACTCCCTGGGGAAGATCTGTCCCCAGCTTCGTGTCTGGCTCTGCCCCCATCACTGCACTTTACTTTGGTGAGTGAGGAGTTACTCACATAGAGCAGCACTGGAGGCTTTGGCAGTCTAGGAGACCTAGATGTCTATTGTCTCTGGAACCTCACCAGGCTCCTCAGCATTCTGCAAATATTCCAGGGCCTTCCATGCTGTTGTGCATTTGCTCCTGCTCTTCCCTTTGCCAGGATGCCTCCTGACCTCCTTTCCTGGGTACTTTTCACTCATCTCTCGAAATTCTCTCCATGTCTCACTTCTCCCCAGAAATCAGGTGGACCTGATCCACTTGCCCGTACTTTGATTGTTTGCTCACCTGATTCCACCCTCTTCTCACAGCAGCCAGCCAGCATGATCATTCTAGAATACTGAACGATCATGCTGTTCCCCTGCCACTTTCCAGAGGCCAGAATCGTGGCCCTACACCATATGGCCCCAGTGCTCTTCCAGCCCTGTTTTCTACCCTCTCCCTGTTCACTTACTTAGCCCCAGCTGCCTTTGTTTTTTTTAGAAATGACAAATCAGTTCCTACCTCAGGGACTCTGCTGGCTGCCCCTCATGCCATGTAGGTGTTTGCTCAGCTCAGAAAAGCTTGTCTTAGACACCCACCTTACAGTTTTATGTGTCTTTGTAGCATCTAGCACTATCCGTCATTAGGGTCATTTATATGCTTATTGTTAGTCTCTTCCTCAAGGATGCAAGTTCCCTGAGAACCAGACACTATCTCTGAGAGCATATTTCAGATTTCTCTCCTATCTGTACTGCTGTAATACAGTGGACACTGGTCATATTTTTGGTCACTCATCACTGTTGGAATAGCTTGTCTTGCTTTAGATCTCAAATCCCCAGCCTCCCTTGCAGCTGGGCTCCAGAAGGTGACCCAGGCTGTGCCAATCCTGCTCATCCACGTGAAACTTAAATCTGGGTTTGAGTGAGGACACAGGCCCTGTCTGCAGTTGCTTGTGTTGCTGATGTGGATAGCAGCAGAGGTGACTGGCTTGGTTGGCAGTGCTCCCAGCAACAGCAGTTTCTCAGTGGAGGTAAGATTGAGTTTCTGATGCAGGTGTAGTATTGACTGGGAGCTGCCGTAGAAACTGTCTCTCACTGGACTAGTTTTGCCGGGTTTGGGACTTAGCTTTGGTCATGATTCTCTACAACTTCCAACAATCTAGAGAGCCACCCAGTATCTTCAACGCCCTCCTTCTCTGCTACATCCGCAACAGTCAGCTTTTCTTCTCTCAACTAAGGATCCTGACTCTATACAATGGGATATGTCTTCTTCCCCCAGAAGGCTATCACGTCCATTTAGGTGCCTTGTCAACTACTGAGCACTTACAACACAATGGCCAATGTCCTGCCAGAGTTTACAGTCTAGTGGCTGACAGAGTGTGATGGACACTACGATGCGATCATGGAAAAGCAGGGCTCTGTCTGAGAATCTAACACATGTCCCATCACATTGAAGGCACTCAATTTACATGTGTGGGTTTTTGGGTAGACAGAGGCAGAGCCAACCTCTGTTACTCTTCTCGCTCAGCAGTTCTGTTCTGTCCATTCTGTATTTCCCACACGTCTGTGTCTTAGACTGAAGGTCACCCGAACATGAAGCAGAGACTAGAACCATCATCCATTCAAGTAATCGATATCCAAAAATTTATCGAACACATGTCATACACCAGGCATGATGCTAGGTGCTGGGAAATAGCAAATAATACAGATTTACCTGCCCCATGAAATGATAGATCCCATTGAGGGAGGTAAGAGTGGCAGATGATGCATCTGTTATGACTGTACAGGAGATAGAGAGATAGAGATTCCATGTTTTATCACTGAAACTTGCTTATATCCCACAGTAAGTTTTTATTCATCAAAAGAACAAGAGGTGATAAGGGAATGGTCATCTGGTTAGATGTGCACAGGTCTAGCCACGTACACGCCGGTCTGTTGATAAGTCAGTATTTGCAAGAGGAAGGAATCAGAATTTGCGGGACTTTGGGATCGTGAGGGAGCAGCAAGCATGACAAGGCAGCGGGAGGATGTAAGGAAAGTGTGAGTTGGTCTGTGGCCATTTCCCTGTTCCTGCCAATTTCCTGTCGCCTTCCACTCTGGCAGATGGGCAGCATGTCATGCATGGTGATTATGAGTTCCCAGTGAAAGCTGATTCCTTGGGTTTCCCCCCTCTCCTGCACCTCTGCTTCCTCTCCCTGTGCTTGGAAGCCCCGGCTTTTCTCAGGCCTTCTTCCCTCTGCTTCTTGTTTTTCCTTCTTGTTTCTTCCCTCAGAGTACCAGTAATCCAAAAAGATTACTGGGTATTGATTTTGTATTCAGTGCTCTGTAGGATTCTCACATTAAGGCAACAGCATAAGAAAAATACAACAAGCCAGAAACAATTCACGGTGAAGATCCAGCAGGAACAATGGATGCCTACACAGGTGGAGTTTCCTCCCCAAACAAGGAAGTCAGATTAGAGAGAGTTCCGCCTGGACTACTAAGGAAGGGCTTCACAAAAAAGGAGTAGGGAGCTGTGTCTGAATCCAAAGGATTTGGCAGGAGAGGGGGGAGGTGAGGGTGATGGAGGTGGGGGAGTTGGGGGGTGGTTAGTTTCCCATATGTGACCTGGACAGGATTATGTTGTACCTTGAGGATGGGAGGAAGACAAGCCCCAGGGGCCAAGGCCAAGGTGCTGGGCTCTTCCACTGCTGTTAGTGCCAGGCTATAGGTCAGCTCCTGCTTTCACCCTCGGCTCTTCTCTGGAGGAGGCTGCAGGGACCCGGTCAGTGAAAGCCACCTGCCCCCTACTCCCCCGCAGCGTCCTCACTTCTGTGAGCCTTCCTATGGAGCTGGCTGCAAGTCCCTGGCAGCACTAGCTGCCCTGGACCACGAGCACATTCTGTAGCAAGACTCATGGCTAATCATAGCGACAAAAGATAAAAGAGCCATTATGGGGAAGTACAAAAAGATCTGATGTAAAGGTCTTGTCGTCTTGAGCCCTGCTGGGTATTTCCTGCCTCCCATCTCGAAGGGGAGGAAGAGGGCTCATGCTCCACTAGCTCAACAGGAGTTAGAGCCATTGAGTGAACCCAGCCCCACAAGGAAGCGCTGGGAGTGAGTGCTCCATAGTGTGACGCAGAACATCAGGGTAGTTCAGGATAAGTAGTCAAGGAAGTCTTCTCTAAGGAGGTAATGGGGACACTTACAGTCTTGAGTCCTTAAAAGGAGCCATGTGAAAAAACCAGGGGTAGTACATTTCAACCAAGCTTGGTGTGTTGAGGCACAAGAAAGGAAGCCACTGTGGCCAAAGCCCAGTGAACCGGGGCAGATGGAAAGCCATTGGAGAACTGACAAAGTGACACATTACGATTTATATTTTTAGGAAAGGTTACACGGGCTGCTCTTGAGGAGCAAGAGTAGAAACGAGGAGTCTGGTCAGGAGCCTGTTATGTATGTAATGACAATGGAAGCAGCAAATGGGTTAGGGGTGTGGATTCAACTGGATGTGGTACTTGAGGGAAAGAGATATTAAGGCTGAGCCTTCAGTTTGTGGCTTCAGTAAGTGGGTGGGCAGTAGCTCCACACCCGGTGGCCCAGAATATTCACACGTACTTTCTGAACTCTATCTCACTGTCCCTCTGTCATTTCTGAGCCCCTCAGAGCAGCCTCCCTCCAGAAGGCACACAGAGAGCCCCCCCGGTGGAACCAAAGATTTCCATGATCCTGTGTTGGTGTCTTCCTGGGTCAAGGAGGTCACTGAGTGGCTCTGGGTGTTACTGAAGTGCCCTCTCACCTACAAGTCGTGCACTGTGGCTATTACCTGACTGGACAGAGAAGAAAATAAGAAATATAGTTGAAGAGATGAAACTGGTTTTTTGGAGGATCCTTGGAGTGTTGGGGAAATAAAGCCGAAAGAGTGCAACAAAAGACCCCTCTATATCAACATGATTTCAATATTGGGCAAGTATTATCAGTGATAACATGGATGTGAGCTAAAGTGACTACAAAATTTGGAGAGAATTTCACACAAATTATTCAGAAAGTAGAAGAGAGGAAAATGAAAACTTCTCTGTGTGGAAGACAAGAGAGTGTACCTTGTGGTGGCCTCATTATACCCACAAGAGACGGACCTCTGAGCTGACTCCAGAGGAAGTTTTTAGTTTCAAGGGTCAGAAGGCCCAAGACTTTGCTTGGTAAGATCAAAGGGTTAAACCATTTGTATCAAGTCTGCTGTGTCCTCAAGGTGGACACTCTGAAGAGCAGAGGACACATATGCAGGAACCTTCTTCCTCAAAGAAAACTCATCATCTTACCCTTATAGTTTGCCAAGTAATTTTTTCCAAAGACCTTTCTGTAGTCCACCTCAAATAAATAATGTGTGAGAATTCCATCGTGTAATGAGAATAAAGTCAGGATAATACATTACAGGTATTTGTGATTTTTCCCAGTACCTCCCATGTTCCCCCGGGTCCTAACTCCTGTGTCTCTAGCCAAGAGGGTGGCTGAGTGTGCCACCGCCATGCCCAGGCTCTCATAACACATGATCAGTGGCCCAGAAGAGTGGGGGTCACCCGGAAGAGCAAGAATGCATACCAAGACTCAAAGGGCTGTCTTTAATGGCTAGAAGGAAGAAGCAATAGAAATCAAAGGAATAGGAAAGAAAAGTGAGACCAAAAACCACAAAGGATGGAGTTCAGAGAGAATTTTTGGCGATAATTTTGAGACTGGGCTTTGAGTCCCCTGTAGCCTTGAGACTTGGAGAGAGGGAGCTGGGGCCTGGGGGGAGAAGTGTTATTATGGGTTATGTGTTGAATCCCATTCAGTATTCTTCAAGTTAGGCAAACAAAAGATTCACATGACATTTGAAGATTTATTCATTTTAGAGAGAGAGAGAGAGAGAGTGTGAGCAAGCAGGAGGAGGGGCAGAGGGAGAGGGAGAACCTCAAGTATACTTCTGCTAAGTTTGGAGCTGGATGCAGGGCTTGATGCAGGGCTCACTCTCAGGACTCCGAGGTCATGACCTGAGTTGAGATAAAAAGTCAGATGCCCAATTGACTAAGTGACTCAGGTGCCCCTCAAACGATATTTAAATGGCCTTTGATGGCTGAACTAATTTTTGAATGTGGAGTGGGAAGCCCTGTAGGGCCTGGGTTGGGTTACCCCTTACTGAAGACTCAGAGGAATGTTGACCTTGAGGGTGATATGAAATCAGTGAAAATCATCCAAAACTTCTTTGCTGAGCACCAACTGTAGTTGTAGCATGGAGGAAGGAACAAAATAGTATAAGATATGGCCAAGCTTATGAGGCTCTTATATTTGGATAAATAAAACTTTTCTATAAACAGTTAAGTAATAACATACGACCAAAAGGGATGCCAAAAGACTAGGAGGGCTGCTGAGTTGGTAGGAGGAACCACTAGTGGTATATCGGGCCCTTTCCTAGAACTGAGTATCTATTTTTCCTTAATCTATTTTTTAAGCTTGCCTCCCCCATATTGCAATAATTTTCTTAAACTTTAAGAGTTTGCAATTCCAACCATATATATCAAACAAAAACACCATTTTTAGGGAAAAAAAAACGGAAAAAGTACTCAGGCTTTATTAGTAATTTTTCTGATAGATGGTTCTCTATGTAATCTTTTTTTTCCCCACTTTTGTGAATTTGCCATTTTTTCTAAAACGAATACTTATTGCATTTAAATTAATATTTTAAGCCCTTATTTTAGAACTGTAAATGTAATAATGATAAAATATGTGCCTATGACTACAGTTAGGTACTAGGCAAGAGACAAGCATGATTTAATCTTCTCTTAGAGCTTAGACCTGAGGAAGAAGAGACTAAAAATTCTATATGAGGAACAAAATCTAGAGCTTATTCAAATTCTTTCCCCAAATATACCAAGAAGTCTCTTTCCTTTCTTTTTTATTTGAAAAAAAATTTTTTTAAGGAGTCTCTTTCCAATGGTCCAGTCTTTGTGCAGACATCACTGCCATTTGCCTAATCATCTGACTTACATCTCAGTGGTGTTAACCTTGGAAAGAGGATTGTATTGGGACTCAAGTTATTTGTTTCTGGAATCTGCTCTACAGTTGACTTTCTGTCAAATATGGTCAAGTTATTTAACCAGTTTTACCCTTGATTTCTTCACCTTTAAAATAAGGGATTTACATGCATTGCTGGTGGGTTTGTAAAATGGTACCAATGGTGGGAAACAGGTTGGCAGTTCCTCAAAAAGTTAAATATAGAATTATCCTATAATCCAACAATTTTACTGTTAGGTATAGACTGAGGGAATAAAAAATGGACTCAGATATTTTTAAGCCAATATTCATAGCATTTTTGACAGCATTGAAAAGTGGAAACAACCCATCAACAGAGGAACAGATAAACCAAACGTGGTAGACACGTAGAAAATGTTCTAAGCTCAATTTCCGACACCAACAAGCAGTGCTCAGACACCAGCGGGGGGTCCAATTTAACTCACTTCTGACATTGCCTATGGGGAGAGAACATCAGACTGCACAGGTAAGGGCTCAGTCCCAGCTTCCCAACAAACACACACTTCAGAGGCCAGCTGCCAGTCAGCTTAGCTGTGCTTTTGACCCACTGGCTGTGAACCAGAGGTTCCCGTGGCCTGTCCTTGGGTTGGATTAATTTGCTAGACTGGCTCACTAAACTCAGGAAACCCTTTTACTCACTGAATTATTGGCTTATTATAAAAGGACAGAACTCAGGATCAGTGGGAATGGGGTGGGGGAGGGCACGGAGCTATACCATCTCGGGACATGGCTATCGCCCTGATCCCCACAGTGTCACCCTGGATGCTCTATGAACCTGTCCTCTTTGGTTATTGATGGATACTTTATACTTCATTACGTAGGCATGGTTGATGTAACCATTGGCCGCAGGTGGGCATTTTTACCTACAGGTCCTACAGACCCTCTCTCCCTGACATCAGGGGGTGGGACTGCAATTTCCAACCCCAAATCTCCTGGTTGGTTGCCCTGGCAACTAGTTCTCATCCTCAGGTGACCAAGGGGCTTACCCAAAAGCCACTCACTAACATAACAAAAGACACCTTGACTGTTCTCACAGTTTGGGAAATTCTGAGGTTTTAGAAGCTCTCATGCCTGAAAGGGAAATGAAGACCAAATATATGTTTGTTTCTTACTATAACCACAATACTGGGGCACCTGGCTGGCTCAATTGGTGGAGCGTGTGACTCTCAATCTTGGGGTCATGAGTTCAAGCTCCACATTGAGCGTGGAGCCCACCTAAAAAAAAAAAATCACAATAGACGGTATACAGTGGAGTATGCTTCAGCCAGCAAAGGGAATGAAGCTATGATGCATGGTACCATGTGGATGGACTCTGGAAACATCATGTGATGTGAAATAAGCCAGATGCAAAAGGCAAATAGGTGATTGCAAACAGTTGAGGTGCTTGGAACAGGCTGGAGGTTACAAGGTGCTGGGGGATGTAAGGAATACAGAGTTTCTGTTGGGGTATTAAAAAATTTTGGAAATAGCTGGTAGTGATGGTTGTACAACCCTGTGAATGTAATTAATGCCACTGCATTGTACACATAAAATTGTTTTATGTTATATTTGACTACAATGAAAAATGAGAGATTTTTAAAAAAGGTTTTATTTATTTATTCATGAGAGACACAGAGAGAGGCAGACACAGGCAGAGGGAGAAGCAGGCTCCTTTCAGGGAAGCCATTGTGGGACTCAATCCCAGGATCCCAGGATCATGACCTGAGCTGAAGGCAGATGCTCAACCACTGAGCCACATGGGTGTTCCCCAAAATGATTTTTAATGAGAGAATAGATTAATTCAATATTTTTAATGAGATATTTCTTTTTAAATTTTTTTTTTTTTTTTTTTTTTTTTTTGTGAGAGAGATCATAAGCAGGGGAGGGGCAGCAGGAGAGGGAGAAGCAGACTCACACTACCTGTGGCTCAATCCCAGGACCCCGGGGTTGTGACCTGAGCTGAAGTAAAAAACTTAACACACTGAGCCAGGTGCCCCTAATGAGATATTTCTTTTTTTTTTTTTTTCCAATGAGATATTTTTAAACCATCTCTGAACTCTGATGTCCTAGAGTCCCATGGCCAAAGGCTGATGAAAGAAGAGTGGACTGATGTGGGTCATTAAGATGTGTTGGAATGAGTCCCCTGAAACTCCGTGAGGACAGTGGAACCCAAATATGGCAAGTGGGAAATCCAGCTGGCCAAATCCTGTGGGAGACAGGTCTTGTTTGGCCTTTGCAATTTACCAGCATAGCACTTAACTATTTTAAATAATTAGTTGTTAAAATGTAAAAGTTGGGGGCATTGCAACGAAAAATTCTGATGTCTGCTTTCTCTAGAAATGCTAGGAGATCCAGGATAACCCGCCTGTCCTGTCAGTCAGGCTGGAGGCGGGAAGAGCTCTTAGCTGTGGGCAGCACACCTCCCAACATCCCAGGGTGCTCACCTGCTCACCTGCTCATTCTAACTGGCTGCACCAATCTTCTCACCTGGTTACTTCCCTGTCCAGTGGCACTTGAATGTGCAACTCCTAGAGCATCAATCAGCCATCAGGTGAATTGTTTTGAGAGCCCTGTGCTTGGGGTGTCCATTTTTTAAAAGCAAAGTGTCAGAGACATTTATTTTTCTTTTAGTTCCTTTCTTATCGCATCTACAACATGGAAGTGACTGTTCTGGGCAACCACACAGGATTTCAGGTTTCTGTAACTGACACAAATATATGTGAATAATTTTGTGAGCATAGAGTTCTAAAGAATACTTAAAATAAAGAGATTATTCATGCATGCAGTCTCTGAAGTTTGATGACTGCTTCCGCAAATACTCAAACATTTTATAACAACTTTTAAAAGCCTCTACTTTTGTTGGCCTTATTTTCTATTTGAAAAAAGCCATAAGTTTTACATAAAGGCTGAAAGGAAATTTAAACAATACATAGAGGTGCGTAAAAAGTCCCTTCCTGTTTTACCTCCCTAGGGGAAACCACAGGTGTGGGGGGTTTTCTTCTCAGATCTGTTTTTTTTTTTAAATATTTTATTTTATTTTTTTGAAGATTTTATTTATTTATTCATGACAGACAGAGAGAGAGGGGGGTGCAGAGAGAGAAGCAGGCTCCATGCAGGGAGCCTGATGTGGGACTCGATCCTGGATCTCCAGGATCACACCTCGGGCCGAAGGTGGCGCTAAACCGCTGGGCCACTGGGGCTGCCCCTCAGACCTGTTTTTGTTTGTATGTTTGTTTTTGTCTTTGCACATGTAGTTATGTAGAAATTTGCATGTGCATTTATATGAATGTGGAAACCTAGAACATATGTCTTTTTTTTTCCACAGAAAAAAGGAATTATACCCTAGTTACTGTTTTGCAACTTGCTTTTTTAAATTTGACAATATATTGTGGGTTATTTTTCCATATCCACAGAAAGAGATATACTTCATCTGTGTGATGACTATGAAGCACCAGAGCATAGATGTTGTTTATGTAAATATACTTATTTTGACAGAGATGTAGGTCATCTCTGATTTCTACTAATAAAAATTCATGGCACTGTGAGCATCCTTCAGCCAATATCCTGGCAACATGGAAAAAGTAATTTTGAGGAGCATATTCTTAGAAATGTGAGTACTTAGGGCATATATGTTTCAAAAATTCTGATCAGTATTGTAAAATGCATTTTAAAATTTACGTTCCTGCTCTTGCCAACACTGAACATGACCTGTTTGTCTTTTGCTAGGGTGATAAATGAGCGATGGAGGCTCATTTTGCTCAATTTGCATTTTCCTTCCTATTAAGGGAGATGGCACAGCTTTGGTTATTTTCTTGGGCATTTGTATTTCCTGTTCTGGGAATTATTTGTTTATATTTTTGGTTGCTTAATTCTCATGCGAGCTATGTACATGAATCTATATACTCAGAGTTGTTTCAACGCCCAGCCCCTGGCCTGGAGAGCATGCTGGCTCCTGCTCCTTGCCAGTCTGTCTCCTTCCTCCTGTTGTGGCTCGTACATGTCTGAGTCAGCCGTGGACAAGTGACTTCTGCTCTTTTCCCAGAGCAACTAGCTGGGCGTAGTGCATAATGTCAGAGGAAAGAAAAGAAACAACTTTGGTCTCTTACTGGCCTTTAGAAGATGATAATCAAAGCCTGTGAAATGTGCAAGGAAGCAAGTACAACAAAAATCATGAAAACCACTTGCCCCTGATCAGTGCTTTGCAGCTGACATTCTTTTGATAAATAAGACATGTAAATAAATAATGAAAATATTGGGTAAAAAATGTAAGTACAATATATTGTAATAGGGATTTGGGGGAAATAGAAATATGTTGGGGTTGAGGGGGCTGGCACGTGGGACAGGGAGGATCCCCAGGAGGACAGTGGAGATGGGAAGAATTTTTGTGGTGGAAGAAAACCCTGTCAACAGAACAAAAGGGAGAGGCTCTGTGTGGGAAAGATCACTTCCCTTGGAATTGGGCATGGCCTTTGGGATGTTGGAGACATGGTTGCAGCAGGAAGAATCCCATATCAGCTGGCTTTCCCTCGAGCATTGGACTGCTGCTAACTCAGTCTTGAGGTTGCATTAAAATTGTTTCATCAGCCACGTCTCATGGCTGGTTCATGTGAGGCTCATGTGAGTTGAGGTGACCTTCTGTGCTTCTGCAGGAACCTTGCCTGTGAGCGCAGGAGGAAGAGGCCACATCGGAGCCTCTGTCTGTGGCCTTCAGTCCCAGCATGTCCACGAACTTACCAAGTCTTCATTCATCCCTATGACCTTCCGAAGCAGGATTGCCCACCCCAGGCATCAGGACCGGGCGGCGTGCTCGGGAGGCTGAGATGAGCACATCCAGTTCCCAGCCCAAGCTCAGCTGCCTGCAGCGCACGAGTCCCCGTGTTGGCCGGTGCGTCCGGACCTGAGTCAGCTGCGGGGCCTGCAGGTCTTTGCTCTGCGCTGAGCTGCCCGTGCTGGGGGCAGGGACTGGGAGCTGGAGCCACTGATGGGCCAGCCAGGCCTGGGGCAGCTCCCAAGGAGGCCGTGCTCCTCATTCCCACTGGGGGCAGCCTTCCTGGTCATCACACACATTTCTCCGTATCTGTTCACAGGTGGTGAGTGCGCTTCAGAAGAAAAGGGAAGTTTCACTGAAGCTTAAAATATTGATTTCTTGTTAATTAGATGGCTTATGTGACTGTCCAGCATATGAGAAACGTGGTGAGGCTCTGACAGAGGCATTATAGTCTAACATAAACACCAGCTACTTCTTTGAAGGTAATTTTGTTCCAATTGTTTGGTTCTGTATTGTCCTGTTTTTTTTTAAAAATAAATTTATTTTTTATTGGTGTTCAATTTGCCAACAAATAGAACAACACCCAGTGCTCATCCCATCAACTGCCCACCTCAGTGCCTGTCACCCAGTCACCCCCACCCCCCACCCACCTCCCTTTATACCACCCCTAGTTCGCTTTCCGGAGTTAGGAGTCTTTCATGTTCCGTCTCCCTTTCTGATATTTCCCACTTATTTTTTCTCCTTTCCCCTTTATTCCCTTTCACTATTTTTTATATTCCCCAAATGAATGAGACCATATAATGTTGTCTTGTTTTAATGCTTGTTATAAATCATAAATGTAACCATAATAAACTAATAAAATTTTCAACTCGCTGAATGTCTATGTTAACAAAATTTGTATTTTCCCCACATCAGATAAATCTGATACTTTATAAAACACCAGGGAAACCAGGTGGCTTCAGGGTTAAGGAAGGCGCCGCGAATGACTCCGTGTAACAGTCGGGAGGTCAGCCTCCTGGTGGCCCTGGAGCCCTGGTGGCCCGAATGTCCCCTTAGGTGACGTTAGGAGGACTGATGTGATGAGGGCAGCGTGGAACCACCCCTGTGAATTCAGGGTACGTGCATGTGTGCTGACCCCAGAGACTCAAGGCTGCCACCCACCAAGTTAGACACACTCACGGTGCCACCTGCCACCTCTTGTCTGTCTGTCCTTCCTTCCTGTGCCAGTGTAAAGGAGGCCCCAGAATGTCCACTTCTTCAATGAGGACAGGAGGACAACATGGGTACCTTTGTTACCGTGTCGTAGGAGAGGAGAAATGAGGGAGTGCACTGAAGGCCCCACAGTTGGGCCCAGCCCAGCGGGTGTTCACCATTAATTCTCTCTCTCTGAAGCTTTAACGTCCAGCTTCTCTGAGGTCCCCCTGAGCGTGAGCAGGCTCTCTAAGATTTTTCCAGCCAAGGGAAGCACAAGCCTCCAGGATTATGCAAAAAACTTACTGATTAGGGGTGCCTGGGGGCTCCGTCCAACCACATCTGTCTTGGGTTCAGATCATGTTCTCAGGGTCGTGAGATGGAGTTCTGCGTCGTCTATCTCCCTGCTCGATGAAGTGTCTGCTTCTCCCTGCCCTCCCACTACTCATGTGTTCTCTTTTTCTTTCTTTTTTTTTTGTATATTTTTTTTATTGGAGTTCAATTTACCAATCTCTTTTTTCAAATAAATAAATAAAATCCTTTTTAAAAAGTTACTAATTTCTAAATGCTGTCACTGACAGGTGCCGGGTAGCAATAACAATTTCAATCATTTAATCAGAATTACGATTTTAATGAAATAAACACAGTCTAGCACTTATTATGTGGCCACATTACAAGAACTTTACACGGATGCCCCTTCAGTCCCCGAGGAGGAGAGTGCTGGTACCATCACCCCATTTTTCCTCAAGGAAGCAGCACTGTTCACACAGCTAAGCAGCCAGGACATTTGGATCCAGAATTCATGCTCTTAGCTGCTTTGCTTTACTGATCATTTTATAAAAATTGCATATAATCCTGAGCACTTATTTGCTTTAAAGGTTAGATTAGTCTTGAGTCTGGGAAACCCTGGACAAATTAGTGAGGAGCTGTGAGAAGAAAGACCAACGGGGCTAAGATGTGACCATATTCTGTGATACTAAAGACAGAATGCAAGCAAGGGGGCTGTTTTCAAAATGAAATCAGTGGATGGAGCTCCGTGAGAAAAGCCGGGCAGACCTGCTGGTCAGTGGTGTAGGGCCAGCGACCTTGGGGAACCATCACAGCGAGATGCATGCACACGCCCGATCAAGGATAGAAGGACATTTAGAAAACAAGATTTGGGCAAATGGATGAAGTTATGAAGTTTCAAAGATGAACAAGTAAGTGAGAGTAAAAATACGGAAAGGTCATAGAGCTGACTAGTGTTGTGAGGATGTTGGCCGCACCACACTCTGGTTTTCAAGTGATAGGCTCACGGCCCCAGACGATGACATCTTGGTGGGTTGACTATTTGAAGCTGAGAGGGCATGAGCAAGTGGTGGCAGTGGGAGGGGTGCCTGACATCTCGGCGTCCTCTTGGATTTCTCCTTTGTCCTTCCCTCCTGGAAACACCCATCTTCACTCCTGGCCTTGAACCCCTAGCCACTGGCAGTCCCTCGGTGGCCAGCAGCCCCTGAATGCAGGCAGCTTCCTAGTTGACTGCTGCAGGCCCTGCCCCCCCCCATCCTCACCCTGGTCACCATGCTTTGGGGGAAAGGTGAGTGAGGCAGCTCATCTAGGAGGGACAGGGCACCCAGGACCTGAGGACAGATGCTTCTGCCTCCACGGGGCGAGATAGGTGAGTGCCTCCCACACACCATCCATCCTGCTGGGAGCCTTGGTGGTCTTGTGTTTAGGCTCTCCATTTATGCTCTCATTTGTCATTTTATTCAGTAAACACTTACTAAGGGCCTAATTTGTGAGAATTGGTTAAGTATTGAGGACACAGCAAAGAAGATAAGATGTACCCCCTGTCTTTCCAAAGGTTGTCAGGTAAGTCTAAGGACTGGGCTGTTTTCCATCCCTGAAAACAAACACAGCGAACAAAGCCCAGAGAGGCTCAGGGACCAGTGCTCCCAGACCTACAAGGTGGGGACAAGTGTATTTGTCTGTCTTCAGCACTCGCTCCTCTGCCTACTGCCACTCCCTGAAGATTTGTGTTCAGGAGGGCTTTTGGGTTCCAAGTGACAGAAAAGGAAATCCAACTATCTCATACTAAAGAAGGAATTTTGGCATTTGGACTGAAGCCAAGCACTGGGTGGGGAAGAGAAGGTGCTGGCATCAGGGCCACCCTAGCCCCAGGGATCCCACAGGGTTGAGAGTCTCCCACGCGCTCCTGCTCTCACCCTTGTTCTAGTGTCTCTGCATTTTGGATTTATTTTCTCCGTGTCAGATAGATCTTCTCCCTGTACTGGCGAGTGCAGTTACTGGCCTAACAGCTCACAACAAAGGACAGAAGGCACTTTGCTGTGACCTGTAGTTAGAACCATTCTGGGGAACACAGGTTTACTCACTGTGGGTCATGGGCACACCTCTCGGTCCATCAGTGAGGCCAGAGGTATGAGGAGTTCTGACCAGTGCTGCCTGTGTCACTTACCTGCTCCTGTAGCCACGGATGATGGCTTATTATCGAAAGAAGGGGAGGTGGTAGGAATGTGGCTGCTGATGAGCATGGACAATCCAACACTCAGTAAGCACCTGCCAACGTCAGCCCAGGAACAGATTCTAGGAAGGGTCTAGCACATCACTGTGGCATCAGTTCTAACGATGCTGCACGCTAACATTCAAATGCTATGTTGATCAGGTTTGCTGTACTAGGATGGCCTCTAAAAAAAATTAATCAGGAAGGCTGTCCTGTTTTATTCTTCTCTAAATAACATTTGAGATATATGTTCCTTGATGTCTAAAAGAATTTACCCATAAAAACACTGGGAAGTAGGTTTGGGAAGAGGATGCTAATATTTATTTGGAATTCTTTCCTGGTGAGGTGTCTGGCTGGCTCAGTTGGTAGAACATGCAACTCTTAATCTTGGGGTTGTAAGATCAAGCCCCACTCTGGGCACAGAGATTACTTAAAAATAAATGAAAATTTAAAAATAAAATTCTTAGAGTGCCTTGGCTAAGCATCTGATTCTTTTTTTTTTTTGAATTTTTTATTTATTTATGATAGTCACAGAGAGAGAGAGAGAGAGGCAGAGACACAGGCAGAGAGAGAAGCAGGCTCCATGCACCGGGAGCCCGACGTGGGATTCGATCCCGGGTCTCCAGGATCGCACCCTGGGCCAAAGGCAGGCGCCAAACCGCTGCGCCACCCAGGGATCCCTAAGCATCTGATTCTTGATTTCTGCTCAGGTTATGATCTTGGTGTACTGAGATCGAGCCCTGCTCTGAGGAGTCTGCTTGAGATTCTCTCTCCCGCTCCCCCGCCTCAAATAAAATTTTTTAAAAATTAAAAAAAATTTCTTTCCTAGGTATTGGGTGTATTTATATTTGCATAGTTACTAGTATATGGTAGGTGCTCAAAATATGTTAGCTTCCTTTACAACATGAAAACAGAGGAGACTGTGCTGAAGATAACTGAGAAAGGGTTTAACTTTAAAGATGATTACTGTGAGAGCAGTGTTGAGAAAGTATTAGAGGACCCTTTGGGATTGAGCTCCAAAAATTGGAGATGAAGAGCCAATGTGTTTTTTTTTATTATTTTTTAAAAGATTTTATTTATTTATTTATTTATTTATTTATTTATTTATTTATTTATTTATGAGGGAGAGTGCATGTGTGGAAGCAGGGGTGGGGAGACTGAGGGGGAGGGAGCCACATGCAGCCACATGCAGGGCTGAATCCTAGAACTCCAAGATTTCAGCCTGAGCCAAAATCAACAGGTGCATGCTTAACCTCCTGAGGCACCCAGGCACTCCGTTGGTTTTTCTTTTTTAAAGGTTTTATTGATTGGGATGCATGGGTGGCTCAAGATTCAAAGATAAAACCTTTTAAGAAAAAGATTTTATTGATTTCTTTGAGAGAGAGAGAGCACACAAGGGGAGGGACAAAGGGAAAGGAAAAAGCTGACTCCCTGCTGAGCAGGGAGCCCCACATGAGCTTGATCCCAGGACCCAGGATCACAACCTGAGCCCAAGGCAGATGCTTCACCGACTGAGCCACCAAAGTGCCCGTTTTCTTTTTAAAATTTAATGTTGATCATTTTTAAGGCATAATTATGAATGGCTAGAAAAATAAAATTTAAATAGCTGGTATACACAATACAAGCCCGATGACCTATTTTTAGATTCAACAGACATAAAACCACTTTCTGAAACTATTGTGTTTCCTGTACTTACTGTGGGGTGGCCTGGGGTGAACGCTTCATGGGGGGCACAGTTCCCGCTGGCCGGGGGTGTGTGCAGTGATCCCCATGTTAGCACCATCCAGTCAAACAGCACCAGGAACGTACTTGTTCTTAAGACAGTGGGGTCGTCACTTAGTGCAGTGAGGGAGGCTGCATGCCTGCAACATTTCTTTCAGAACTCATCAGAAAGGACCTTTCAGGCGGGATTTCAGCCTGTGTTCAGTCCTACTGAGACCTGGGGTTTTCCCCGGGGTTGGATGGTGTCTGCAAGTTCCAGAACTAAGTGTTGGTCTGGGGCAGAGGGAAACAGATCTACAGCTTTAGTTGGCTAGGAGACAATGGCCACTCATTTTTAGCTAGGATGGAAAACATATTGGTTATTTTTGTGCTTTGGACATGTTCCTGTTCCTGTCTGTGTTCAGATGAGGTCACAGAGTGGCCTGGTCTGAAGATGTTCTGTGAAATTGTTCATGTTGTACCCCAGGGCCATGTCATGAGTGCAGGCCAGCTCCCAGCCCTACTTTCTTTCTCAGCTCCGTGAGGGGACCTGGATTGTGAAAGGTTAAATACCTCTGAACCGTAAGGAGTTACCATCACAGGTCAGCATCTCAGGCAGGCTGGTTCAGACATGGCATCTGGGCTCCACCCTGGGGTTTGTGCTCTAGTAGGTTGGCGTGGGCCTCAAGAATTTGCATTTCTCACCCATCGCCAAGAGCTGCTGATGCTGCCAGGCCACACTTGGATAACCACTGGAGTCAGTGAGAGGATCAAAGAGGAGGTGTTTACGGAGAAGGAAAGTCCTATTGCAGTTAGTGCATTCCCAGGGTAGAAGTCTAGCGCCTTCCGTGGAGACAGATCTCTAGTATCTATGGAAATCCTGGTGTCCTCCCAACACGGCTACCCTGTGTGTTTTCCTGGTTCAAGGGACCACTCTCCCTGGGGAAGTTCACAGAGGAAGAATCTCTCCACTATGATTTGTGCAGATTGTTGACAAGTTTGTAATTAACATGAAAATAAAACGTATATATTTAGGGGGCCTGGGTGGCCGGGTCAGTGAAACATCTGCCTTGGGCTCAGGTCATGATCTCAGGTCCTGGGATTGAGTCCTGGGTCGGGCTCCCTGCTCGGGGAAACCTGCTTCTCCTTCTCCCTCTGCCCCTCCTGCTCCTCCATACTCTCTCTTCTTCTCAAATAAATAAATACAAAATCTTAAAAAAAAAAACCTGTGTTTACTGTCCATTTTCCAGGAAGTTCCTAATAACAAAGAAGCAGATCCATTTCAGGAAAATGGGTTAGAAAACCAGCAATTCAACTGCATTATCTGCAAATTGTCTTTTTTTGCAAATTAGATGTTGTACTACCTGCAAAGTAACTCTTAGAATATGCTTTTTAACTGTTCCACTCTGTCAGTGGTAGGATAGAATTCCTTAGGGACACCTGGTGGCTGGTTGAGCCTCTGCCTTCGGGTCAGGGAGTGATCCTGGGGTCCTGGGAAAAGTCCCACATCGGGCTCCCTGCAGGGAGCCTGCTTCTCCCTCTGCCTGTGTCTCTGCCTCTCTCCATGTCTCTTATGAATAAATAAATGAAATCTTTTTTTAAAAAGACAGAATGCCTTGAAAAATGTAATTGCTCATGTTTTTGAAATACATAAATGTCTACTGAAGAAGTTGACATTTTCTATTTGATTTTGTATATTCTTTTCTAAGACATTTGGTGAAAAGAGGAAGTGGTAAATGGGGTGGAACTGGCTGGTCTCTAATTGTTCTGAAAAAAATGGGTGTAGTTTACTTCCTTCTATATTTGGCCACATGGGGATGAAAGAAAAGAAACGACATGGACTTTTGTGGCTCAGGTGGGCAGCCTGTCTTACAACTTACATGGATTCTGTTAATTCTTTTGTTGTTGCCGTTGTTTTAAATATTTTATTTTCTGCTCTGTATCACTTGCCATAAGGGAAACACAAATCAAAACCACAATGAGATACCACCTCACACCAGTGAGAATGGGGAAAATTAACAAGACAGGAAACAAGAAATGTTGGAGAGGATGTGGAGAAAGGGGAACCCTCTTGCACTGTTGGTGGGAATGTGAACTGGTGCAGCCACTCTGGAAAACTGTGTGGAGGTTCCTCAAAGAGTTAAAAATAGAGCTACCCTATGACCCAGCAATCGCACTACTGGGGATTTACCCCCAAAATACAGATGCAGTGAAACAGCAGGACACCTGCACCCCAGTCTCTGTAGCAGCAATGTCCACAATAGCCAAACTGTGGAGGGAGCCTCAGTATCCATCAAAAGATGAATGGATAAAGAAGATGTGGTCTATGTATACAATGGAATATTCCTCAGCCATTAGAAACGACAAATACACACCATTTGCTTCAACGTGGATAGAACTGGAGAGTATTATGCTGAGTGAAATGAAATCTTAAAAAAAAACAAAACAGAAAAAAAAAAAAAACCTTGCCCTGGTCTAAAACATGTTCTCTTTGCTCTAGGGAAGGGAAGGTTGACTTTACCAAAGATGAGAAAGAATATTTTCCATTTCACATTCTAGTACATCAAAGATAAGAGAGAAAAACAAACATGGTGAGATGATGCTTTGAAGTGGTGTGAACATCACATCCTGTATGGGTGGTGAGGAGATGGTGCGTGCGAGGAAGACCCCAGGCCCGGCAGGGCTGGGCAGGGCAGGGGGCAGCTGAGAGTGGGGTCTCTGCACTTGGGCTTCCCTGGTCCTCAGGATGGAGCGTTGCAGGAGCCTGTATTCAGGGCTGTGGTGGGGAGGGCGGGAGGTGGTGGGGTGGTGGGCACTGGCGATGGCGTGGGAAAAACAGCCATGCTTCCTCCTGGGTCTCTCTGCCACGACCACACACAGCACTTCTGACTCTGGCTCTCGGTCACACCAGCAGCCTGTCCTGCAATTTAACTCAATTCTGAGGCTGCCTCAGACCCCACATATTAGGGGCTCGGTCCTGAGAGACTGGCCTTTTAGTTGCCAGCCGCAGATTCCCAGTTAGCTGCAACTTGGCACCAACTTGGCCACAATCTCGTGTTCCTATGATCGCCCTACTTGGAGTCAATCACCTGCTAGAGCAGCTTACAGAACTTGGGGAACCACATTTACCAGTTTATTAAAGGACATGAGAAAGGGTACAGATAAGCAGCCAGGTGACAGGTGTGTGGGGCAAGGTCTGCAAGGGTCCCAAGCATGGTGCTTCTGGACTTGGGGTGTGTCACCGTCCCAATATGTGGATCTGTGCACCAACCTGGAAGCTCCCAGAGGTTCTTATTTTGTATATATATTTTTAATAGAAGCTTCATCATGTAGGTGTGATTGGTCATTAACTCCGTTTTCATCCCTTCTCCCTTCTTAAGACAATGATGGGGGGCTTCCAATCATGGCTTGGTCTCTGTGTGGATCCCACCCACCCAGCATCACCTCATAAGAGTAAAAGATGCACTCATCACTAGGAAATACAAGAGTTTTAGGAGCCCTGAATCATGCACTGGGGTCAAAGACCAAATATTAGAACAAAAGATGCTCCTCGTGCTCTAGCCACTTAGAACATTACAAGGGTTTCAGGTGCTCTGTGCCAGGAACTGGGGCAGAGACAGTCATTCACTACGGCGTGGCCTCATCTGTACTTCCCTGCCTCTGGTCCAGACAGCTCTGGAATTCTGTTGGTTTGAATCTGGGTGCTGGGATCCTTGCTCCGTACTGTGGATTCTGGGTTGGTGATCCCTGGTGCTGGAATCAACTAACTTTTGTTTAGAAGTTAAGAGTTTACTTGCTTTATTCCAACTCTTCAATTTCTATTCTGCTGATGGGAAACCTGAAACTCAGAGAGGCCAGTGACTTCGCCACACGATCCAGCTAATAGGCAGCATCAAACCCATGTCCACATGGCTGGTTCACCCCTGGGAATATTTTGCTGCCCAGCAGTGACATTTTCTGGCTAAAAAGGGCTGCAGTGAATAACTGTGCTAGGAGAGGGTGTAACATGGAGGCCTCCAGAGCAGATTGGGGAGTATGGGCACCTGGTTATTTTTTTGTTTTTATTAACCTTTTTGAAGAGCAAATTGTGATTTTAGAAATCATTTTTGCTTTTAAAAATTCTCCATATTATTGATCCGTAACCTTAGTTTTATCATTTCTTTTTTTAAAGAAAGATAGGATTGCCACCTCCTTTTAAAAAGTCAATTTAAGCCTAATATCAAAACTTGATAAAAACAGTACAATAAAAGTAGATTACAGTCCAGTCTCATTTGTGAATACAGATGCAAGGACCCTAATGTATATTAGCTTACTGAATTCAGTAATGATGAAAAATATATAGTGAAATTATGGTTTATTTTTAGTAATACAAGGAGAAAATTCTACATTAGAAAAGAAATCTATTAATGTAAATTCACATACTAATAAGCTAAAGAAGGAAATAGGAACATTTCAACAGATGCAGAAAAAGCACCTTATTTACAATTTTAGTTAGTAGAAAACTAGAAATAAAAAGAAACTCCCCTAATGGGATAGAAAGGTATTTGTCTTTTTACCTGGAAAAACTTGAAAAGCATTGGCTATGCATAAGACCAGGAAAACACAAGAATACATGGTGGTAACAGAATGTTCTGCATAATATCACTGAAGTTTCAGGACAAAGTAATAAGACAGGGAATAATAGTAAGAAATGTACAGATTGGATGGAAAGAGATGAAATTGTCACTTGCAAGTATTGTGATCATTTACATGGAAGACTAAAGAAAACCAACAGACTTTTAGAAGTAATAAGAAAGTTTAAATACCATAAGATCAATATACAAAAATCAGAGGTATCTCTGAATACCAGCAATAATAAAATCAAGAAGATAATAGACAATAAAATACCAAAACATCCAACACAACAATAACAAAACTGTAAAATATCGAAGACTTATGAGACAAAAATTCACAAGACCATTAAGAACATTTAAAACTCTAGCAAAGGGCATGAAGAGAGCGGAGTTAAAAGTGAGATAAATCATCTTCATGAATGAGGATGGAGAATATAAGGATAACAATTTTGCCTCAATTTAATGCAATTTCAAGCAAAGTCACAGCCACCTTTGGAGAGATCCTGCCCTGCTCATATTTTGAATGAACCTTTCACTGAGTGAGTCCTGGTAGAAGGCAGGAACCCATCTCCCACCTCTCTCTGTGGAGGTGGAAGAAGGGCCAGACACTCTTTACTCTTTTTTTTTTTTTTAAAGATTGTATTTATTTATTCATGAGAGACACAGAAGAGACAGAGACATAGGCAGAGGGAGAAGCAGGCCCCTCATGGGGAGCCTGATGCGGGACTTGATCTTGGGATTCCAGGATCATACCCTGAGCTGAAGGCAGATGCTCAACCACTGAACCACCCAGGTATCTCACTCCTTGCTCTTTGGAAGCTAGCACATGAGTATGTGATCCTAGCTTGAACAAAAAACTCTCCTCCTCAGGGCTCTGAGTCTTGAGTGGTACAGGGATGCAGGGAGAGTTCAGAAGATTTCACCATGGCAGCAGCCACACTGGCATCCCAAATAGGTGCTCCCTGCAGTAGCCCTGTCATGCTGCCGCCTGTTCTTCTTTGGTGCATGCCCATTTTTTGAGCCTGTTTCTCTAGGCTTTTTCCTGAGAGCTCCAGTGAACTCTGATGCCTTCTGCAGCAAATTCGTTTCTGCATTAAATCAGATAGAAACAGTTTCTGTTGCTTGTAATCAAGAACTTGGAACTGAGAATCTTGCCAAAATATTTCTGAAATTTATGTGGAAGAATTCAAGTCTACTATGAGTAACTAAAACCAGGAGTCAGCAAAATTTTTCTATAAAAATACTAAACATTTTAAGCTTTGGTGGCTGGATACAGCTGCTCAACTCTACTGTAATGTTCAAAAGCAGCCACTGACAGAAAATATGTAAGCACACTTTGTTGTGTTCCAATAAAACTTTATTTACAAAAATAGTCAGTGGGCAGATTTTGGCCCATGGGCTGGAATTCCCTGATCCCTGACTAAGACAATCATAAAAAAGAAAAGCAACAAGGACACAGACTCACTCTACTAACTAGTCAGACATATTACCCAGCCACAGTGGGAAAAACAACATGGTATGAACATAGAATCATACAAACAGCCCAAGGAACAGGATAGAACTCAGAAAGAGGCCCATAAGAGTTTGCGTTAATTAAACATTTTGTAGGAAAAATTGGTTCACTATATGGAAAAAAAGTAAATTAGATCTGTACCTCTGGCAAAATAGAAAAAGAAGCTCAAAATATTAAAAGTAAGTAAGAAGCTAAATATGGAAGAATAAAATTCCTGGAAGAAAATATGGAATATCTTCAGGACCTACCCTTTGGGGGTAGGGAGGAATTATGATTGCTAGGGTAGGCCATTATTGAACATTATTTTGTTTTTTCAGAGGACACATCAGCAGAGAAAGTGATAGTGTTATTAGGTCAAGTTAGCCTGGAGTTGAAATCTGTGTGGTCAACTCAGGTGAGCATAGTCTCATTCAAAGAATGAGCACTGGCCACGCACTGGTGGAGGAACCATTGTCTGGGTCATGTCAGACTGCTTAGGGAATGCATGTCTCTTTTGTGGACACAATGACAGGAAATCCCAAAGGGATAGTATTTGGAGCCAAAAAGTAACACAAGGCCCTGATTGATAATTCTATAAATAACATGGCTTTCAGGTACATGAATGAGACACGTGAGCAAGACATAAAGTAGGTATCAAGTAATTTTGTTTGGTTTTATTTTGTACACATCCTTAATGGTATCTTATTAGAGAGTCAGTAAAAAAGACTGGAGATGCACAAACATGGCTTCAAACCCAAGAGTTATCACATGGCAGCTGCGAGAATTTCCTCTTTTATGAAGTGGATGAGATACTACCTACCTCTCAGGGTACCTGTAATTCCTAGAATGTCAGCAGGTAGGGTGGATTGAAGGTAGTTTCATGTTCTTTGTCATGCTCTCCCATGGAGAAATGGAGTTTGTTTTCCTCATTTTGAATCCTGTGTCCTGGCAGCATGTCTGCTTCAAAAGACGGAACTCCAGTATCCCAGGGAGCCCAGCATAAGGGCTCTCATTCAGGAAAAAGTCAATTTCCATTTGATGTTTTTCCAGACCATTTGTATGTCAATTAATTCATTCATTAACATCAACAAATGTTAAATGGGTGTCTACTCTCTATCAATGCTCTTCTAGGTACTGAACAAAACAGATAACTTCCCTGTCTGAAAGTAATTAAAATGATACCCTTTAGTCTTTGGTGATGTGATGGTTATTAAGATAATCAGAATATTAGAGTTTCACTAAAAAGGCATTATTTTCTGGTCTGGACACAAAAGAAATGAAGTTCAGAGGAAATTTATCCTAAGTAAATTTTAATGAATATCCTTCTAAGTATTCATTCTCATCAAGCTGAATAGAAACCATTTAGCTATTTCAAATTTAAAGTAGCCTGTATTTTGCCTATCATTCTTGACTTATATCATCATCTGAAAGATGTCTAAAATGAAAATTTTAATTGAGCAAGTTAACTCAAATTAATATTTATTCATTCATTCATTCATTTGACCATTCAGCAAATGTATATTAAGTGACTTCTCTGTACCAGTGATCATGCTAATCATTAAGCTTCTAACTCCAAACAGTTCAGACACAGACTCTGCCTTTTCTGCCGAGAACTCCACTGTTCCTGCTAGTAGCACCAGGGGAGGAGAAGCTTAAGGAAGTGTTAGAGCACGGATTCAGAATGGTGCCATAGATTATGAGGTTGTGGTCTGTGAACGCTGAGGTAGATACTTCCTGTGTGTGATCTAGTTACAGGTAAACTGAGGATGTGGAGTAGGTGTTAAGTTTGAACAGAACTTTAACCTATTATGTAAGGTTCCCAACTTTTCTATATAGTTGCTTGCTCTTTCGGGGCTAGGAAAATTTGCTAATTTGAGAGGCAAGAAGAAGCAGCAGCCTTTCAAACGTATTTGAATAATGCTGAGGTAGTTCTCAAAGTGGTGCTGTTTCTTAAACTTTGACCCATCATCTTTTGGTAACCATGACACCATGTTTCTCATCACCAGGTGAAGTTGCCTGGTAGGTCACAGCTGTCCCTTAGCTGGAGGTCAGGTCAAAGTGCGAGTCCCTGTGCTCTCCATGGCCACTAGCATCGGAGTGGCTCTGTCACACACGTGGAAAGATCACTGAATATGTGGGCAGGCATCGTGTTGCGTGACAGCTTCCATCCTTGCAGAAAATATAAAGAAACAGTTGTGGTCACCAGAGGCATGTTCTCCACTTCATCTGTCTCCTGTATACTGAAGCACTGAATTCCCTCTTTGTTGGTTGGGGCATTGATATCTGGGCTGTGGTGGCAAAGAGGGTAGAAACTAGGACTTATTTTTGCTGATCCACGCAGCATTTTATTGAAGCAAGTGAACTTTCAGTTGGAATGAATAGAACTCCTCCAGTTCAAATGATAGATGGTTTCATAAGAGAAAGGGTGACCCCCTGTGGCAGTTTTAAAACATGACCTCAAATGTTTCAGCACCTCCTGCATCAAGGTGGCCTGTACACGCCCTCATCTTGAATCTAGTGGGTTTGGGGTTGCTTTGACCAGTGACTACAGCAGGACTGATGCTCTATGACTTCGGAGGCTAGCTGCAAAAGGCAATATAGCTTCTCCTTGCCTGCGGGAACACCTGCTGCTGGAGGCTGGAGCCTCCACATGTGGAGTCCCATCATCTTCCCATCTCCAAGCTGGAGGACCGTGCGCACGATATAGCTGCAGTCCCTGCTGGGCCCAGATCTCCAGCACCTGAACAACATGGCATACATGGGAGGGAAGCCATTTTGGACCCTCCAAACCAGCCAGTCCACCCCATGAAGCAAACAAATTGCCCTGTGGAGACTTGCCCAAATTTCTGACTCACAAAATCATGGGACTTCATAAAAGGATTGTTGGTGTAAGCCACTATTTAGTGCAGTGATAGATTACTGAAACACCCCTTATGTTAGCTCACGTCCTTCAAAAAGCAGATGCCAAGACATGATTAGACACACAAGAGATTTATTGCTGGGTATCCTTCCCATGCCTAGGAGGGATACAGGGGAAAAGAATGGAGCAGGTGGAGGGAGCCTCCAGGCCATGATGTGGGTCAGGACTCTGTGAGGTATTAGGGTATATGACCGTTGTAAGACAGTCTCAGTCAGGCCAATGTGAGTCCCAAGCCTGCTAGAGAGGCCCTACTTGTCCAGGATACTTTCTGGTCAAACTGGAGTTTTGGACTTGCATATAATCTGTGCTAGAATTCATACAGTGGAGCTCAGGAGCCCATTACCCATTTCTCAGTCATTTATTGTAGCACTTAATGTGGTATATTATAGTAATTTCTGGAATATCTGTTCTATTCACCAAACTTTTAGATTATGGAAGGTACACACTATGTGTTTTTTTTTTTTTTTTTTAACCTTTCCGTGCTTCTTCTCACTGCAGGTTCCTGATTCAATAAATGTTTGTTGAATGCTGAGAATAATGATCAAGTTATGTCTCGTGTGTAGTTACAGAAATAATCCTTTGACCATATATGTGGGGGTTTGTTCTGGACTCTATTCTATTTCATTGGTCTCTCTTTACACCAGTACCATCTATTTTTTTTAAAAAGATTTTATTAATTTATTTGAGAGACAGAGAGAGAGAAAGAGAGAGAAAGAATGAGCAGGGGGAACGGCAGGTAGAGGGAGAGAAAGAAGCAGACTCCCCTCTGAGCAGGGAGCCCAATGTGGGACTCCATCCCAGGACCCTGAGATCATGACCTGAGACGAAGGCAGATGCTTCACCGATTGACCCACCCAGTTGCCCCAGCACCTTATGGTTTTGACTGTAGCTTTGTAGTAAGTTTTGAACTCAGCAGTGTGAATTTTCCAGCTTTGTTCTTTTTCAGGATTGTTTTGGCTCTTTAGGGTCCCTTGAGAGTCCATACGAATTTTAGCAGAAGTTTTTGTCATTTGCATTAAATCTATAGTAGATCACTTTGGGTACTATTGACCTTTTAACAGTATTGGGTCCACCAGTCTATGAACATGAGATTTTCCCACTAATTTACCTTCTTTGATTTCTATTACTCCTTCCTTAATTCCTAAGTATTTTATTCTTTTTTGATACAATTATTAATGGCATTGTTTTAATCTCCTTTCAGATTGTTCATTGTTAGTGTACAGAAATGCAACCCATTTTTGCTTGTTGACTGTCTGTCCTGCTACTTTGCTGAATTTATTGGTTCTAACAGGTGTGTGTGTATGTGTGTGTGTGTGTGTGTGTGTGTGTGTGTGTATGATCTTTAGGGTTTTCTGTGTGTAAGATCTTATCTTTGTGACCAGGGATAATTTTATGCCTTCCTTTTTATTTTGGATGCCATTCATTTTTCTTATCTGATTGCTTTGCTTAGGACTTCCAGTATGATGTTGGGTAGCAGTGGCAAAAGTGGGCACCCTTGTCTTGTTCTTGATCTTAGAGGAAAAGATTTAAATTTTTCCTCACTGAGTATGATGTTTGTTTTTCATATTTTTATTATGTTGTGGGAGTTTCCTTTAATTTCTAGTGGTTGAGTGTTTTTATCATAAAAGAGTCTGAATTTTGTCAAATGCTTTCCTGCATCAATTGAGATGATTATGCAGTTTCCCCCTTCTTTTGTTAATGTGGTCTATTACATTGATCGATTTTCATCTCATTGCAACACCTGTGCATTCCAGGAATAAATCCTACTTTCATGGTGTGTAATCATTTTACTATGCAGCTGAATGTGGTTTGCTAGTACTTTGTTAAGAATTTCTGTATCAATTTCATAAGGAGTGTTGGTCTGTGGTTTTCTTGTAGTGTCTTTGTCTAGCTTTGATATATAGGTTATGTTGGCCTTATAAAATGAATAAAGGAGTGTTACTTCCTGTTCAAATTTTTGGAAAAGTTTGGGAAGGATTGGTATCAATTTTCCTTTAAGTATTTGGTGGAATTCACTGGTGAAGCCTTCAGTCCTGGGCTTTCCTTGGTCAGGAGATTCTTGATTACTGGTTTAATCTCCTTACTAGTTATGAGTCTATTTAGATTTTCTATTTCTTCATGATTTAATATTGGCAGGTTTTGTGTTTCTAGGAACTTTTCCATTTAGTCTACGTTATCCAATTTGCTGGCATATAATTGTTTACAGGGCTCTTACTTTTAAAATTTATTTTTGTAGAGTCACTAGTAATGTTCCCACTTTCAGAGCTAAACTTTAAGTGATTTGAGCCCTCTCTCTTTTTTCCTTAGTGCGTCTAGGTAAAGGCTTGTCAATTTCGTTGATTTGAAAAATTCCAGATTGTAATTTAATGTTTAATCTATAAGGTTAAAGTTCACAGCAAAATCGAGTGGAAGGGATGATGTCTTCCACAGGCCTCCATTCCTTCTCAGGCATAGTCTCTCTCCTTATCAGCACTCCCCCTACGGTCTGCCTGATGGTGTCCCACAGGGGCATTAAGTTCTTTTTCTTTTTCTCCCTCAGTTTTGATAATTTCCAATGCTCTACTTTCAAGTTTGCTGATTCTTTCTTCCACAGAGAGTGCTTCTCCCACAGAAACACATCCTCTGTGCTGCAGGGAGAGCTGTGTGGACGTCAGGAAATGAGTTTCTGGGAGAAGTCAGAGGGATGGAGTGTAGACCCCGGGGGTAGGGGGCCAGAGCCTGGGGAGGTAGGCAGCTGCTGAGAAACCCCTGATGCTGGGGCAAGAGGAGGTTTTGAGGGATGGGGATACTGTCCAATTCCATCAACCTCGTACTACATGAAATCCCACTACGGAGGCACGTCTTCAGTGTGTCACCAAAGTCTTTCGGGGCTGGCCCCGGGCCCAGGAAAGGGAACACAGGTGCGACAGTGTCAGGGGAGATACAGTGAAGTCAGGTCAGGGGTAGGGACTCAACCAGAAGTGATGACAGGAATGTAAAACATTGGGAATTCACCTGTATTTGTGGGAAGAACTGGACTTCCAGAATACTCAGAGTGAAAGCCTGGGCCAGCAGAAGAAGGGGAACTAGGTGCCTCCACGGGCTTCATAAGGAACAAGGAAGAGCTGGGGTCTCCCTGCCCACACGGTGACAGGTAGGTCAGTGTGCCATGGAGGACCCGGGGTGAGGTGGGATTTTTGTTCGTTTGTTAGCTTTGGTCTTGATTTTGTTGCATAGCCTGTCTTTTCTGACCCAGAAACAATGCTTCCTGATAGAAATCCTTTTGCTATGGAATAAAAACTTTATTTATCTGTGCATTTGTTAAAATTCACCAAATGCAAAGTCATTGGCGAATGAGGCACTTGCACCATTGAAGAGCTTCTCTTTGGGACAGCAAGACATGTGATGACCACGGCATGGGGGAGAATGAACCAAGTACTCAGTGGAGCTCAGGGACCGTGTGCATTACCTCTGCTCGAGGACAATGACACCGAATCCAGTGAATGGAAGTGTGTTCTCCCTGCAGCTCCAGATTTCTCCTTAAATTCTGTTCCCTCCTGTTGAGAGAAAATGAGATCATTTGATATGGTATATATAACACATGAAAACCATTGAGAGATGCTAAAAGCAGAAGACGTGTCACAAGCTGTCCTGCCCCCAGCCCCCTTCTCGTGCCTGGAATGAAGGTTCTGAGGACCCTCCTCCAGAGGCGGAGAGGGAGGTGTTGGTGCACGTGGGCAGGGGGCCGGGTGGCTGTGCACCCCATGCCTGCCGTCCAGCAGCTGCACCGTCTCGGGTGAGGTACCACTCAGCCCCTCTTCAGGTGCGGTCTCCCATGTGCGAGATGAGGGTAAGGGCAACTCGCTGGATTGTCGTGTTCAATGAGCTAATGCACGTGGAACGCTGGGTGCACAACGCGCGGGGTGCATTATAGCTATTATTTTTATGATTCTGAAAAGAACATCCATGAGTTTAATGATATACTTCTGAACTTACATTCTCTGTTCATAGGGCTTCTTGGATTAATGAACTGGTTACATTTAAAACCTATTTCATTAAGTCTTGGTTTCATTTGTCCAGAAGCTACCTCTTTCCACCGTGGCCTAGGGCACCTCATTGTCTGATAGTTAATAATATAATGCCCTGGTCTGTCTGCTTCATGTGAAATCTGATCAAGCCCTTCCTAATTTTCTTGAGGTTCTAGGACAGTTACAGATGCCAGGAGTATTCGATGGGCCACAGATTTATGGCAGGGGAGGCACTGTTTCTACTCTGCTGGCGATCACTTTATTGACAAGTGTTGTGTCACGTGAACTTTTTGGCAATCGCAGCAATTTGAGTCACAACTTTCAGGCCCAGTTACATGGTATCTTCCAAAATATGCTCCCTGCAGGGCTGATCGGCAAGTGCTCAGTCGCTGTTTAGTATAGGAGATTGTAACCTGGGGGTGCTGAGTCAGCACGCGCAGCGGGGACCTCAAGATCATGTGCACCTGAAGTAGGGGAGCTCCTGCTTCTTGAACTTGTTCTTCTCTAGCTTCCTCTGTTGGGGATTGTCCTGTAGGACTACTTAGTGTTCAGGGAACACAGTTTAGGAAACGCCATTGATAGTAAATTCTAGGTTTGATCAATTGCTTAAATCCATTTTATTCTAGGAATGATTATCTCCTGAGGACATTGCCCGGTGATTTGGAAGCACTTCCACTGCCTTTTGGTCATTCTGACTGGCAGCTAGGGAGGAAGGTGGTAGTTTCTCAGTCCATCCCCTAGGGACAATCTCCTAAAGTATCTGAGCAGAGCAAGAAAAAACAGTGGGTGGCAGCCTGGGGAAAAACAAACAAACAACCTGCCTAGTGTCATTTTCCTGATTTCATGGAATGATACTATGCTACCGAAAACTTAAAATCAGTATCACAGGATAAAATAGCCTGGCAACATTTCAAGTATCTAAGGTCTCAAATTTCTCCCCTCAATGGGCCTTTAGATGTATATTCCAGTTTGTTTATCCAAGTGGATACCCATCTCCCAGCCTTTCCTGCAGGAGACCATGTGAAATCTTAAACATTACCGTATAATTTCTGGATTCCTTCTATATCATCCTGTGAAAGTTTGAAACTCTTAGAATCTCTAATGCTGTAGGTCGGATACATCACGGCATCGGGATCTGACGAATGACCCAGGCCCAGAGAATGGCCGAGCTCGTGGGTTGCAGCAATCAGGAAGTTAATTCCTACAACCCAAGAGTGACACACGGTGACTATAAGAGCAACACTGTAAATAACGTCACACATAACACGTAGTAAAAAAAATAGGAGAACTGTAAGAATGCACACATCTTCAGAGCCTTTGCAGCTCACTTCCTTGTTTCTAGGCCCTCCCAACTGGAGGGTTGACGAGAATCACAGAGCGCTTTAATCTCATCGCCCCTTCTGCTGTGTTTCTGCCTATGTGCTTCTAATGTAATCAAGTAGCAGGCTTCTGGAGGGGAACACGAAGGCTTCAGAGGCACGAGGATCCCGGCTTGACCTCCGGCTCTGCTACTACCAGTGCAGATTCTGGACACGTGAACTGACCGCCCCAAGTCTCAGTTCCTCATCTGATAACAGAGATAATCCTCCCACTGTGTAGGTTTGTCATTCTACTGGGAGTTTCCACTTTCTGGGAAATAATGGCTGTTTACTGATGGTGAGTTTGAGTACCAGGAGAGACAGTTTGAGGAAGCTGGGGTGAAATGTCCCCTGGTGCCACTGGGTTTGGTTTCTGATTTATTTGATAAGGCGGAAGGGGTGAGCCTGGGAGTTTGCCAAGTGGCCAGAGCGCGGATAGTGGGTGGCATGAAGATGGAGGGACACTCAGTGAGCTGACCCCGAGGGGGAAGAAAGGGGAATGAGCCAGACACGCAGGATGTGGAAGCCAGCCAGTGTCACGACCTCACAAAGGTTGGATGTTGACAGTCTGGCTTTGCTGTGGAGAAGAATTCCCATCACCAAACATAAGCACAGATCTCCTTCTCAGGGACAGTGAGCAGGCATGCTATTTTATTTAATTAATATCTTGTTAGAATCTTCTCCACTTAGTATGATTTATACCAGAGCTTTCCTGTTAGTTTCCTGGAGTGTCTGTAATCTCCTACTTTGTAAGGTGATGAATACAATGGACTGGCTGCCTTCTGAACAACAGGCTATAATCTCAGAATTGTACACAATTCTTAAATATCATGTCATAGCTCCTCCTTCTCCTTAAATAAAAAAACTTATTTTTGGGAAATAGAACTGTAATTTATCGAATACTAAGATATCCCAACACCGTGTAAAGCACTGTGTAAACATGATCTCATTTACTTCAAACCATAATCTTATGGGGTGGGAATTATTTATAGATGGAAACTGGCTCAGAGAAGTCAGATAACCAGACCAGAGACATGTGGTGAGTAGCTGGTAGAGCTATGGTGAATTGAGCCCAGTGTGCCTGGGCCCTCAGCCTCCTTCCATCCTGAAGTCATGCCTTTGAATCACGTAGTCTTTGGCAGTTAGCGACGGGTTGGTAATTAGCATGAACTAAAGCCATCATCAAACTCAAGCTAGCATAGGAAGTTCAGATTTTTAGGAACAACATGCAGCAGAAGAGCCCTAGTGTGTCGTACCTATCCTGCTACCATCTGTCCAGCGCTCGTCCTCATCAAAGTGAGCGTCTCCTCCTAGGTCTGGCCCAGGTGCAAAGGCGTGAGCCAGGATGTTTCCTGGTCCATCAAATGGATAGTAGTCCCCGTGAGCTGAAAGAAAATAGGGTGAGTGAAATGATCTCCAGCCATTTTACCTGGGAGTTTACGGAATTACAGAGACTGCAAAGATCAGCAGAGTGTGGCTGTGAGCGCTTGGTTACCAGCTGCGCCCCCAGGGGGTTGGGGTGTTTACTGGTCACGGGCACTAGTCCAGACTCAGTCCTGACAACCACCAGAGACTGAAGGCTTCCAGAATATGAGACTTTAAATACATCACAGTTAACTTCCAGGGTTAAATCCAATCACTGCACTTGGCCGAATGGTGGCAGGATGGAGGAGTGGTGCACGGCACTCATCACGTTACTTGTGCACCATTTAGTACAATCTTTCTTAAAAACCTAGCTTATTCTTTGTGCGTAGAACAGACAAAGTCTCGGAGAACCACACACAAAGTGTCAAAATGAATTTTGTTAGTGCTTGTATTTATGATGCTTGTTTTTGAATTGCTATCAGGCTGTAACCATGTGAATCCAATGGATTCAAGATCCTTGATTGGAAGACATAGTGGCCATGATCCATGCCTTCTGCGACATTTTCTTTGCTGTTGTCAGTATTGTGGCCAAAGCTCAAATTTCAGCTAAATTCACAGCACCCGAGCAGTTCAACATTAGAACAGACTGAGAAGAACGACATTTTTCTTTAAATTTGCACCATAAAATGCTAGCAATTAATAGCAGTTCGTGTGTATGGGTTCTATGTCCTTGAGTCCTGTAATCTGAGTTCTCTGAGTTTCTACTTTCTTATTCCGTTGAGGGTGTTGGCAACAGGCCCTTGGGGAGGCACTTAGGGCCTCTGGAGGTTGTCTCCCCGTGTCTTGGTTTAATGTTGATGTTAGTTAGCTATATTTTAACTTGTTCCATAACTACAGACATGTATGTACATCCATCAGGATTCACACTGCAAAAAAGGGCTGGCAAACTTTTTGTGTAAAGGACCAGATCATAAGTAATTTAAGATTTATGAGCTTCATGGTATCTGAGATGTCATGATCACTAAATTCTCCCATGGTCGCCCCAAAGCATCATTGATAGTAGGTAAGTGAAGGACCATCACTGTGTTCTGATAAAAATTTCTCCATAAAATGCTGAAACTGCCCTCACACACAAAAAAGACAGAAATTTATTTACAAAAATAGATGGTGGGCCACATTTGGCTCATGGGCTGTAATTTGGCATCTCCTGCTATAAAAAGTGGCTTTAAATTAAACTAGTAAAACTATAATGACAGAGATATGTCATTACATATTATACATGTCACATATATATCATATGTAAAGACTATTATAAAGATTTTAAGTCCTGAAAAGAGGAAGGCAGTGACCACACACAGGACCAGCCTACAGCAGCCTGCCTTACCTCCTCTTGCAAAGCCAATCATTATATCTGCAGTTCCCCTTGGAACTCTCCTGAAGGATAGTGGGATCTCTTTGCTCCACATTGCCAAAGCCTTTGCCACTAATTGATTCACTCTGAAGCGTGGTAAGTCTGGGGTGTACGATGCGATCCTGGAAGCCAAGAAGAACACAACATTTGAACTTAGGGCTTTGCTGCTTTCCCCAAAACGAGCCAAAGTAAAACTAACCTGTAAGTGATGACTTCGGAAGTCCACTTTGGCCTGTTTGGGAATAGTGAGAAATGGGCGACATCAGGCACACCACATCTGGGCTTCTGCATTATTTCTATCGTGCGGGAGTTCAGGATTCCTGTTACAGGCAGGCGAAAGAACTTTTGCATCTCCTTGAGTTTGGTTTTGAAGCTGTCAGCATCCCTTGTTTTTGAGTCAGATGGATAAAACCTCTTGAGATAGTCCTGTTGGAAAGAGTGATTGTTCTACCATCTTATTTATTGTCTCCTTTATAGGTCTCAGAGGGCTATGCATCTTTGCCTCGGATTTCTGTGGACTCAAGTAGTGGTTTGAAGGTAAAGTAGTTATGCAGGCACCAGGTAAAACAAGTGTGCATTAATGAGGAGAAAATCTAATATTGATAATGATACAGTGTCCTTCTATTTCAGGAGCCAAAGAGTCCCTCCATTTCCCTTTTATCCCATTACATTTTTTTTAAGAAGATGATTTTTTTTATTTTAAAGGTTTTATTTATTTATTTATTTATTTATTTATTTATTTATTTATGAGAGAGAGAGAGAGAATGAATAGGGGAGGGGGAAGGAACAGACGGAGGGGGAGAAGCAGACCGGAGCCTAACTTGGGACTATTCCTAGGACTCTGGGACGGCCTTAGCCGATGGCAGACACTTCACTGATGGAGCCACCCAGGCCCCCTATCCCATTAAATGTTTTGAGGAGAAACCCACCGTATGCTTTATAAAACACAGACTTGCTTGTAAGAGCAAATCAGGAAGAGCACGCAGCATGTCCTTGGGGGGTACAGCAGAGACCCTGTGGGAGGTCCCAGGTCCCCCAGCCATATCAGAGGTTCTCCAGAGGACTGGTCCTCTGAGGTTAAAAGGTCTTAAGATTTTAGTCTTAGGACAGGATATTATGAAATTATTTCATTTATTGTGCACACTCTCCTGGTGAAGACAGCAAAGCTCAGAGAGCTGAGTGATGTGCCCGGGCCACATGTTAATCTAGCAGCAGAGCTGGCCCTGAGTTCCTCACGGCCTGTCCTGTGGGCTACAGGACACAGCTGTTCTCTCAGGCGTCCTCCACATGCAGCTGGGGCCTCAGGACCTTCTTCAAAGACTCCAGTGTGTGGACATGAGGGTGGCAGCCCAGTGGCCTCAATAGGACACATTAAAAGTCAATGACAGAGGAGCAGCACCTTCACGAGAACTTGTATCAAGCACCTCTGAGTGACAGGACCAGGAGCTTTCTGTGCAAATCTCATCCAGACCTCAAGCCACCTGGGATGTAGGTGTTGCGTTGTCATTCCTACTTACACATGAAGACTAGTGACTCAAACAAGGAAATCACTTGCACGAGCTCACCCCATGAGGAGCTGCATTTGAACTCGTGTTCCATCTCCAAAGCCCATTTCATTAGAAAAATGCGGAGGGCTGTAGGATGCATGACGGTGTTGGAGTGATTCAAACACCGGCACGCACGTGTGGTCTGAGTCCCTCAGGGGCGTGCGTGTCAGGGAAGTAAACTTCATCATACTGAGCTCTCTTTTCAAGATTCCAGTGATTGTGTTTTACTTCACTCAACAAACATCCAGGACAATTAAGAATGAATCTGTTGTTTTAAAATAAGTAAGTAATTTTATCTCTTCTCGAGCCACAGGCTTCACAAACACACTCTTTTGGAAGAAATCTTTTTGCATTCTTGACAGAAATTTTCCTGCCTTCTGTTAAACCCAGCTAGTGTCTCTCTAGTTTATTGGCGACCTGTGCATGAAGTCAAGGGACTCAATGCTCCTGCAAAAGTATCCCTTATGGAGAACCCATTAGATCGAACTTTATGGAATTGTTGTTTTACAGGAAAAAAAAAAACAGTTAAATATCAGTAATTTAATACTGTTCAATCTGACATATTACTGGGACTTTTTCAAAGTCAAAGTTACTGTGAAATAAAAGTAGACTTTTCTTATGTTTAAAGCTTAAATTTTTGAATAGTAGTTAGGAGTAAACAACCCATTATTTTACCAAATATTATTATTTATACTTATCAATTTGCTTATTAACTAGTATATTGGAATGACCATGGGTTTTGAACCAGAAAAACTTGTCCTTGACTCCTATCACTCTCATTACCAAGTATGTGAATCAATATCACTTTGGCTCCTTCTTTTTCCGGAATTGGAGCTAAAGATTCAATGACACAAAGTATATGGAGCACTTTGTAATCTATGATTGTTGCACGCATAATTGTTGGCATTGTTGTCACTTCTTTGTTCATGAGAGGAATCCTGTGAGCACATAGTATGGCTGTCCCTACTGGGCAAAGTCAGGAGTTTGCACCTGCCCATCATCCTCCCTGCTGCTGAGCAGCCAGCTGTAACCTCTGTTTTTTGATTTCAAGCTTCTCCATGACCTGATTCCTCACCTTAAGAGGCAACACTCAGCTCTTTATGAAAAGAATCTCAAGTCACAATAAGTAAAACATTAACAACTTCAATTCATTGAGTAGACACAGTGTTCCAGGTTCTGGGTTAAGTGCCTCATGGCACCCCACCTGGTGATGCCACTATCATTGGCAATTTCCAAGTCAGAAAGAATGTCGAAGTGCAGAGAAGTGTAATAACATCCTCATGTCTGTTTACTTGGTGAGGGGAGCAGGAACTGCGGTGTGAACCCAGTTTGGGTAGCAATAAAGCCACTCTGGTTTTGTGTGTTGTTTTGAGAGAGACAGAGAGAGAAAGAGAGAGAGAGAGAGACTGAGAAAAAGATATTGAGAGAGAGTGCAGAGGGGAGGGCCGACAGAGAAAGAGAATCTCAAGCAGACCTTGCACCAAGCCTGGACCCTGACATGGGGCTTGATCTCATGACCCTGAGATCACAACCTGAGCCAAAATCGAGTTAGATGCTCAACTGACTGAGCCCCCCAGTCAGCCTGCTTTTAATAGCTACTTGATTAAAACATATATGTAATCAGAAAAACAACCCAAATCAAAAACCACACCTCATCATGCTGATGGTGAGATGGGGAGCTCCCGGGGAGTGGACCTGTGACCTACCTGAGCCTGTTTCCACTGTGGCTCACTCATGCCACCTGCCTCCCGGGGAAGCGGCAAGGCCAGGCAGCTGGGCAGCAGGCACAGGGCACATAGCACAGCCGGCCGCATCGCTGCTGCCCCGGACGGTTCTTGGACCGAGGCTCAGTCTGCTCGGTTCTGCCAGAGGCTGCAGACATTTATATAGCTTCTCAGCCCTGATGTGGAAATAGGTGACTCATTCGGCTGTTTTCTTTCTTGTAGGTGTCTACAGAACTTTGGAAGTGTGTGTTATTTTTCATTAATGCCAACAAGGAAGTTTTATGTCCTTATTGTCAGGAAGCACACAATGTATTTGCCTTTCAAAGGATTTTTTTTTTCCTGTCTGCTGTATGAATTTAACTCATGTTATTTGCCAGAATCAAATTTCTACTCAGATAAAACTTTGCAGTTGAAAGTTTGGGGGAGCATCATTCAGGACATATTGTACATGTATCTTTTTTTTTTTAAGATTTTATTTATTTATTTGAGAGAGTGGAAGAGCAGGGAGAAGGTAGAGGGGGAGAGAAGCAGACACTGCTGAGCAGGGAGCCCGAAACAGGGCTCCAACCCAGGACCCTGAGATCATGACCTGAGCTGAAGGCAGATGCTTCACTGACTGAACCACCCTTGTACATGCATCTTAAAAATATCTTTTTAAGATTTGAAATGCATGAAAAAGTGCATAAAACATAAAAATAATCAAACAATTACCAAGCAAACATTCTGTAACAATCTCCAAAGTCAAGATTTGAGTCCAACTTATTTATTTTTATTTTATTTTAAAAATATTTTATTTATTTGTTCATGAGAGACACACAGAGAGAGAGAGGCAGAGGCACAGGCAGAGGGAGAAGTAGGCTCCATGCAGGGAGCCCGACGCAGGACTCGATCCTGGGACCCCAAGATCACGCCCTGGGGCCAAAGGCAGGGGCTAAACCACTGAGCCACCCAGGGATCCCCTAATTTCTTTATTTTTATCAAAGTTGAAATTGAAGCCCAAATGACAGATTAACGTATTTCCCCAGTCTTGCAGCTAGTTGATAGTAGGCCTGACTCCCAGTCCAGAGTTGCCTCTTCATTTTGTTGTTGTATTTATTATACATTTCTTGGGAGAGTCCCATGGCTTTGGACTGTAATACATCATGGGAAACATTCCAGATATGCTGGAGCTGAAAATTTTACTTATTCAAATAACTCCTAAATCATCTGGAGATTGAGTGCTGTGACTTAGCAAATTTTCCAGATCAATAACTTGAATTTACTCACTTTACATAAATGCATTAATTCTGTATCATCACAGTTCAACTGTACTTGAGAACCTGTATGTTTAGTCAGCATGTGGCATGTAACAGGTCAGCGCATGTTTATAGGGTAAATTAACACTTCTAGATTTGGATCAGCTCATATGGGGTATATGAGCTTTTCCATCATCTTTGCTTTGAATTAAGATTCAAAGACATTCTCCAGATATTATCTTTTCTATTTTTGTTACTTTTAGTAATTCAAAAAGCATTAGGTATTACAAATACTTTATTTATTATTATTATTTTTTAGATTTATTTATTTATTTATTTATTTATTTATTTATTTATTTATTCAGAGAGAGTGAAAGAGAGGCAGAGACACAGGCAGTGGGAGAACCAGGCTCCATGCAGGGAGCCCGACGCGGGACTCGCCTGGGGTCTCCAGGATCACACCCAGGGCTGCAGGCGGCGCTAAGCCGCTGTGCCACCGGGGCTGCCCAGGTATTACAAATACTTTAAATAAATTTTAATGACCCCTCGAGTAGTCATTTCTGGAGAGCAAGAAAGAAATTTTTGTCTTGTTCCTTTGAATTGTAATTAGAGAAAAATGAACGAGATCAAGTGATCAAGTACCAGTTCCTGCCTGCAGAAGCTGATGCTCTGGGGTGGGGGTACAGGGAGGGAAATACTCTTAAAAGAATGGGACAATTGCTTATAGTATGTGATGTGATCCAGGAGGGGGTACAGCTAGTCCTTCTTATGGGAATGGAAGAATGATCCCTGTGGGAAGTGGCCTTATAGCTGGATTTGGGAGGGTAGTTCACGGTTGCCCTGGGTAGGCCTCAGAGAAGGAGTACAGGGGAAGGAAAGACACATGATGAAGGGCAAACTGTTGGCGTTGCTGGCAAATGAGTGGCTGGGAAAGGAGTTTGGGTCAAGTTGTGAAGAGCCAGTCGTGTCTGCTACCGGCTTCTGACTTTATCCTCAACGGTGTCAGGGATGTTTCAAAGGAAGAAAGTAGCATTATTAGATCTGTAAGGTTGTCAGCAAATGTTGGTGGTTGTCCTGAAGATGGAGCGTGGAGGGATGGTATTTGAAGAGCAGACAGATAAAAAAAAAAAGTCATTGAATAATCCAGGCGAGAGAGGAAACGTGAGGCCCTGATCTGGACCCACCCAGGAATGGGAAAGAGGAAGGCCGTTCATGATCTGCTGGAAGGTAAGACTGAAGCCAAAACCAAGCTTAAGCACTGATGGGCTTGGGAGCGAGGAAGACAGAATTATGGATTAATGGACTTTGTGGACAGTAGTGCTGCTATTACAGAGATGAGGCTTTGGAGAAAGGGAAAGAGGTAAATTTTTCTTTTTCTTTAAAAAAAAATTATTTGAGAGGGAGAGGGAGAGCAAGGGGGGGGGAGGGGCAGAGGAGAGAATACTCAAGCGGACTTTTTGCTGAGCTCAGATCCCGACCCAAGGCTCGATCCCATGACCCAGAGATCACACCCTGAGCTGAAACCAAGAGTTGGACACTCAACCAACTGTACCATCCAGGTGCCCCAAGAAGTAAATTTTTCAAGGGAAACAGGGTTGATTGTGACATCAATTCTGGGTATTGAGTTTGGGTATTTTCAGCTGGAAAATCAGATCTAGAGTTCATGGGGGTGATCTGGTCTGCAGAGAGAGATCACAAGTGACTTACTTCAAAAGAAGGAGAATCATGCTTTTTTATTGCAATAAAATATGCATAACATAACATTGACCATTTTCACCATTTTAATTGTGCAGTTTGGTTGCATTAAGTACATTCATTGTATTGGGCAACCATCACCAACACCTATGTCCAGAACTTTTTTGTCATCCCAAACAGAGGTTCTATATCCATTATATGTTAATACTTTTCCTCCCTGTCTTCCTAGTCCCTGGTAATCTCAATTCTACATCTTGTCTCTATGAATATGATTATTCTAGGCAACTTATACGATTGTATACATATCAGAGTGGTCCTTTAGTGTATGGATTATTTCATTTAGCAAAATGTCCTCAAGGTTCATCCATGTTGTAGCAGATGTCAGAACTTCCTTCCTTTTTATGGCTGAATAATATTCCATCATATGAATGTATCACATATTATTTATCCATTTATCTGTCAACATTTTGGGTTGCTTCCACTGCTTGTCTATGGTGAATGATTGTACAATGTCAGCAGTGTACAAATATCTGTTTGAGTCCCTGTTTTCAATCAGTTTAGTCAGATACCTATGAGTGGGATTGCTTGGCCATATAATAATTCTAGGTTTAAGTTCTTGAGGAACCACCAAATGTTTTTCTACAGAGATGGCATCATTTTACATTCTTCCCAGCAACGTAGGAGGATTTCAATTTCTCCATATCCTCACGAACATTTACTATTTCCCCTGTTTAAAAATTTTTCTTTATTATAATCACAAAGTGGTATCTCATTATAGTTTTGATTTGTGTTTCTAATGATCAGTGAATGATGCTGACCATCTTTTTTATGTGCTGTTGTCCATGGTAAATCTTCTTTAGAGGAATATCTATTTAAGCTTTCTGACTGTAGTTTTAATTGAGTTGCCTTTTTGTTGTTGAATTTAGGAGTTCTTTATATATTGTGGATGTTAAATCTTTATCTTTATATGATTTGCAAATATTTTCTCCCTCTCTGTAGGTTGTCTTTTCATGATAATGTCCTTTGATGAACAAAAGTTTCTAATTTTGATTAAGTCCAATTTGTCTATATTTTCTTGTGCTTTATTTCCACATGCTTTATTATTTTTTTCTTTTTAAAAGTTTTTAATTCCACTTAGTTAAAATACATATAGCTAACATATTAGTTTTAGGTGTACAATATAGTGACTCCATGCTTCCCTACATCACCCAGTGTTCGTCATGACAGATGCGCTCCTTCATCCCCATCCCCAGTTTCCCCCATCCCCTCACCACATCCTCTGATGACCTCAGTGTGTTCTCTGTAGTTCAGAGTCTGTTTCTTGGTTTGCCCCCTCCCTTTCTTTCTTTCTCCTATGATCATTTGTTTTGTTTCTTAAATTCCACATGAGTAAAATCATATGGTGTTTGTCTTTCTCTGACTGATTTATTTCATTTAGCATAATACCCTCTAGCTCCATCCATGTCATTGTAAAACAAAATTTCATTCCTTCTGATGGTATTCCATAGTATATATACCACATCTTCTTTATCCAACCATCTGTCCATGGACACTTAGGCTGCTTCCATAGCTTGGTTATTGTAGATAATGCTGCTCTATACAGGGGTGCATGTAATCTTTAAATGTGTATTTTTGTATTCTTTGGGTAAATACCTTGTAGTGCAATTGCTGAGTCAACGGTATCTCTGTTTTCAACTTCTTGAGGAACTTCCATACTGTTCTCCACAATTGCTGCACCAGTTTGCATTCCCACCAATAGTGCATGAGGGTTCCTCTTTCTCCACATCCTCGCTGACACCTGTTGTGTCCTGTATTGTTGATTTTAGCCATCCTGACAGGTGCGTAAACACTTTATCTTTGACAGATTTCCTTTTCATACCTTTGCATTCTTTTGCTGTAGTGTGATTTTCTGCTTTGGTGTCCTGACCAGACAGACTTTTCATATTAAAGGCAGGCGTTCAGTCCTGGGAAGCCTCCTTGTGTCATAGTGACTAAGTACTTGACCCCTCATGCTTCAAACTTCTCATCTGAAAAATAGGGATGCTGCTTTTCTCTTTTGGTGGTGGTGGGGACTGAATGGGGGGATTAAGTGTGTAAGTATGGGAAGACTTTCATAATAAATGCTAATTGGATCGTTGTCCTTGTCATGAGCTGGGAGTTTTTATGTACCAGAACCTCTATGAACTCAGCATGGTCATCATATTATTAGGTATAAAAGAAAATAGGAAGTTTAAGTGGTTTTGTTCCAAAAATTTTACTATGCTGATAATTCCAATTTTTATTGAGACAGAATGAACTATTTTTAATATTATAATGCGGCGAGTTATAATAAGCCATAAAGAAATCGTCTTATCATAGTTGCTATTGACTTTCTAAATAAGAAAAGCATTTGTGGTATTTATCAATTAAATCTTTGGGTTAACCCTATGGACAAGAAAACATCCAGAAGAAAGTCACAAAGATGAAGACAGAGTAAATCAGATGTTAGGACATGTGACACAGATTAATTTTGTTTTTTTTTTATAAATTAATTTTTTATTGGTGTTCAATTTACCAACATACAGAATAACACCCAGTGCTCATCCTGTCAAGTGTCCCCTTCAGTGCCCGTCACCCATTCACCACATCTTCTTTATCCATTCATCTTTTGATGGACACCGAGGCTCCTTCCACAGTTTGGCTATTGTGGACATTGCTGCTAGAAACATCGGGGTGCAGGTGTCCCGGCGTTTCATTGCATCTGATTCTTTGGGGTAAATCCCCAACAGTGCAATTGCTGGGTCGTAGGGCAGCTCTATTTTTAACTCTTTGAGGAACCTCCACACAGTTTTCCAGAGTGGCTGCACCAGTTCACATTCCCACCAACAGTGTAAGAGGTTTCTCTTTTCTCCGCATCCTCTCCAACATTTGTGGTTTCCTGTCTTGTTAATTTTCCCCATTCTCACTGGGGTGAGGTGGTATCTCATTGTGGTTTCGATTTGTATTTCCCTGATGGCAAGTGATGCAGAGCATTTTCTCATGTGCATGTTGGCCATGTCTATGTCTCTATGTCTTCCTCTGTGAGGTTTCTCTTCATGTCTTTTGCCTGTTTCATGATTGGATTGTTTGTTTCTTTGGTGTTAAGTTTAATAAGTTCTTTATAGATCTTGGAAACTAGCCCTTTATCTGACACATCATTTGCAAATATCTTCTCCCATTCTGTAGGTTGTCTTTGAGTTTTGTTGACTGTATCCTTTGCTGTGCAAAAAGCTTCTTATCTTGATGAAGTCCCAATAGTTCATTTTTGCTTTTGTTTCTTTTGCCTTCGTGGATGTATCTTGCAAGAAGTTACTGTGGCCAAGTTCAAAAAGGGTGTTGCTTGTGTTCGCCTCTAGGATTTGATGGAATCTTGTCTCACATTTAGATCTTTCATCCATTTTGAGTTTATCTTTGTGTATGGTGAAAGAGGGTGGTCTAGTTTCATTCTTCTGCATGTGGATGTCCAATTTTCCCAGCACCATTTATTGAAGAGACTGTCTTTCTTCCAATGGATAGTCTTTCCTCCTTTATCGAATATTAGTTGGCCATAAAGTTCAGGGTCCACTTCTGGGTTCTCTATTCTCTTCCATTGATCCATGTGTGCCAGTACCACACTGTCTTGATGACCACAGCTTTGTAGTACAACCTGAAATCTGGCATTGTGATGCCCCCAGCTATGGTTTTCTTTTTTAAAATTCCCCTGGCTATTCGGGGTCTTTTCTGATTCCACACAAATCTTAAAATAATTTGTTCTAACTCTCTGAAGAAAGTCCATGGTATTTTGATAGGGATTGCATTAAACGTGTAAATTGCCCTGCGTAACATTGACATTTTCACAATATTAATTCTGAGCATGGAATATTTTTACATCTCTTTGTGTCTTCCTCAATTTCTTTCAGAAGTGTTCTATAGTTTTTAAGGTGTAGATCCTTTACCTCTTTGGTTAGGTTTATTCCTAGATATCTTATGCTTTTGGGTGCCATTGTAAATGGGATTGACTCCTTAATTTCTCTTTCTTCAGTCTCATTGTTAGTGTATAGAAATTCCATTGATTTCTGGGCATTGATTTTGTATCCTGCCATGCTACCAAATGCTGTATGAGTTCTAGCAATCTTGGGGTGGAGGCTTTTGGGTTTTCTACATAGAGTATCATGTCATCGGCGAAGAGGGAGAGTTTGACTTCTTCTTTGCCAATTTTAATGCCTTTAATGTCTTTTTGTTGTCTGATTGCTGAGGCTAGGACTTCCAATACTATGTTGAATAGCAGTGGTGAGAGTGGACATCCCTGTCTTGTTCCTGATCTTAGGGGAAAGGCTCCCAATGCTTCCCCATTGAGAATGATATTTGCTGTGGGCTTTTCGTAGATGGCTTTTAAGATGTCGAGGAAAGTTCCCTCTATCCCTACAGTCTGAAGAGTTTTGATGAGGAATGGATGCTGTATTCCCACAGAGTTACAAAATCTGGATTACAATTCAATGTCAGAAAGCCAATTCAGAAGCACTATTATACAGCTACTGGTGGCTCTAGAAAAAAGCATAAAGGACTCAAGAGACTTCATGACTGCAGAATTTAGATCCAATCAGGCAGAGATTAAAAATCAATTGAATGAGATGCAATCCAAACTAGAAGTCCTAACGACGAGGGTTAACCAGGTGGAAGAACGAGTGAGTGACATAGAAGACAAGTTGATGGCAAAGAGGGAAACTGAGGAAAAAAGAGACAGACAATTAAAAGACCATGAGGTTAGATTAAGGGAAATAAATGACAGCCTGAGGAAGAAATCCTACATTTAATTGGGGTTCTCGAGGGTGCCGAAAGGGACAGAGGGCCAGAATATGTATTTGAACAAATCATAGCTGAAAACTTTCCTAATCTGGGAAGGGAAACAGGCATTCAGATCCAGGAAATAGAGAGATCACCCCTAAAATCAATAAAAACCGTTCAACACCTCGACATCTAATAGTTAAGCTTGCAAATTCCAAAGATAAAGAGAAGATCCTTAAAGCAGCAAGAGACAAGAAATCCCTGACTTTTAGGGGGAGGGGTATTAGGGTAACAGCAGACCTCTCCACAGAGACCTGGCAGGCCAGAAAGGGCTGGCAGGATATATTCAGGGTCCTAAATGAGAAGAACATGCAACCAAGAATACTTTATCCAGCAAGGCTCTCATTCAAAATGGAAGGAGAGATAAAGAGCTTCCAAGACAGGCAGCAACTAAAAGAATATGTGACCTCCAAACCAGCTCTGCAAGAAATTTTAAGGGGGACTCTTAAAATTCCCCTTTAAGAAGAAGTTCAGTGGAACAGTCCACAAAAACAAAGACTGAATAGATATCATGATGACACTAAACTCATATCTCTCAATAGTAACTCTGAATGTGAACGGGCTTAATGAACCCATCAAAAGGCGCAGGGTTTCAGACTGGATAAAAAAGCAGGACCCATCTATTTGCTGTCTACAAGAGACTCATTTTAGACAGAAGGACACTTACATCCTGAAAATAAAAGGTTGGAGAACCATTTACCATTCGAATGGTCCTCAAAAGAAAGCAGGGGTAGCCATCCTTATATCAGATAAACTAAAATTTACCCCAAAGACTGTAGTGAGAGATGAAGAGGGACACTATATCATACTTAAAGGATCTATTCAACAAGAGGACTTAACAATCCTCAATATATATGCTCCGAATGTGGGAGCTGCCAAATATATCAATCAATTATTAACCAAAGTGAAGAAATACTTAGATAATAATACACTTATACTTGGTGACTTCAATCTAGCTCTTTCTATACTCGATAGGTCTTCTAAGCACAATATCTCCAAAGAAACGAGAGCTTTAAATGATACACTGGACCAGATGGATTTCACAGATATCTACAGAACTTTACATCCAAACTCAACTGAATACACATTCTTCTCAAGCGCACATGGAACTTTCTCCAGAATAGACCACATATTGGGACACAAATCGGGTCTGAACCGATACCAAAAGATTGGGATCGTCCCCTGCATATTCTCAGACCATAATGCCTTGAAATTAGAACTAAATCATAACAAGAAGTTTGGAAGGACCTCAAACATGTGGAGGTTAAGGACCATCCTGCTAAAAGATAAAAGGGTCAACCAGGAAATTAAGGAAGAATTAAAAAGATTCATGGAAACTATTGAGAATGAAGATACAACCATTCAAAATCTTTGGGATGCAGCAAAAGCAGTCCTAAGGGGGAAATACATCGCAATACAAGCATCCATTCAAAAACTGGAAAGAACTCAAATACAAAAGCTAACCTTACACCTAAAGGAGCTAGAGAAAAAACAGCAAATAGATCCTACACCCAAGAGAAGAAGGGAGTTAATAAAGATTCAAGCAGAACTCAACGAAATCGAGACCAGAAGAACTGTGGAACAGATCAACAGAACCAGGAGTTGGTTCTTTGAAAGAATTAATAAGATAGATAAACCATTAGCCAGCCTTATTAAAAAGAAGAGAGAGAAGACTCAAATTAATAAAATCATGAATGAGAAAGGAGAGATCACTACCAATACCAAGGAAATACAAACGATTTTAAAAACATATTATGAACAGCTATACGCCAATAAATTAGGCAATCTAGAAGAAATGGACGCATTCCTGGAAAGCCACAAACTACCAAAACTGGAACAGGAAGAAATAGAAAACCTGAACAGGCCAATAACCAGGGAGGAAATTGAAGCAGTCATCAAAAACCTCCCAAGACACAAGAGTCCAGGGCCAGATGGCTTCCCAGGGGAATTTTATCAAACGTTTAAAGAAGAAATCATACCTATTCTCCTAAAGCTGTTTGGAAAGATAGAAAGAGATGGAGTACTTCCAAATTCGTTCTATGAAGCCAGCATCACCTTAATCCCAAAGCCAGACAAAGACCCCACCAAAAAGGAGAATTACAGACCAATATCCCTGATGAACATGGATGCAAAAATTCTCAACAAGATACTGGCCAATAGGATCCAACAGTACATTAAGAAAATTATTCACCATGACCAAGTAGGATTTATCCCTGGGACACAAGGCTGGTTCAACACCCATAAAACAATCAATGTGATTCATCATATCAGCAAGAGAAAAACCAAGAACCATATGATCCTCTCATTGGATGCAGAGAAAGCATTTGACAAAATACAGCATCCATTCCTGATCAAAACTCTTCAAAGTGTAGGGATAGAGGGAACATTCCTCGACATCTTAAAAGCCATCTATGAAAAGCCCACAGCAAATATCATTCTCAATGGGGAAGCACTAGGAGCCTTTCCCCTAAGATCAGGAACAAGACAGGGATGTCCACTCTCACCACTGCTGTTCAACATAGTACTGGAAGTCCTAGCCTCAGCAATCAGACAACAAAAAGACATTAAAGGCATTCAAATTGGCAAAGAAGAAGTCAAACTCTCCCTCTTCGCCGATGACATGATACTCTACATAGAAAACCCAAGAGACTCCACCCCAAGATTGCTAGAACTCATACAGCAATTCGGTAGCGTGGCAGGATACAAAATCAATGCCCAGAAGTCAGTGGCATTTCTATACACTAACAATGAGACTGAAGAAAGAGAAATTAAGGAGTCAATCCCATTTACAATTGCACCCAAAAGCATAAGATACCTAGGAATAAACCTAACCAAAGATGTAAAGGATCTATACCCTCAAAACTATAGAACACTTCTGAAAGAAATTGAGGAAGACACAAAGAGATGGAAAAATATTCCATGCTCATGGATTGGCAGAATTAATATTGTGAAAATGTCAATGTTACCCAGGGCAATATACACGTTTAATGCAATCCCTATGAAAATACCATGGACTTTCTTCAGAGAGTTAGAACAAATTATTTTAAGATTTGTGTGGAATCAGAAAAGACCCCGAATAGACAGGGGAATTTTAAAAAAGAAAACCATAGCTGGGGGCATCACAATGCCAGATTTCAGGTTGTACTACAAAGCTGTGGTCATCAAGACAGTGTGGTACTGGCACAAAAACAGACACATAGATCAGTGGAACAGAATAGAGAATCCAGAAGTGGACCCTGAACTTTATGGGCAACTAATATTCGATAAAGGAGGAAAGACTATCCATTGGAAGAAAGACAGTCTCTTCAATAAATGGTGCTGGGAAAATTGGACATCCACATGCAGAAGAATGAAACTAGACCACTCTCTTTCACCATACACCAAGATAAACTCAAAATGGATGAAAGATCTAAATGTGAGACAAGATTCCATCAAAATCCTAGAGAAGAACACAGGCAACACCCTTTTTGAACTCGGCCATAGTAACTTCTTGCAAGATACATCCACAAAGGCAAAAGAAACAAAAGCAAAAATGAACTATTGGGACTTCATCAAGATAAGAAGCTTTTGCACAGCAAAGGATACAGTCAACAAAACTCAAAGACAACTTACAGAATGGGAGAAGATATTTGCAAATGACATATCAGATAAAGGGCTAGTTTCCAAGATCTATAAAGAACTTATTAAACTCAACACCAAAGAAACAAACAATCCAATCATGAAATGGGCAAAAGACATGAACAGAAATCTCACAGAGGAAGACATAGACATGGCCAACATGCATATGAGAAAATGTTCTGCATCACTTGCCATCAGGGAAATACAAATCAAAACTACAATGAGATACCACCTCACACCAGTGAGAATGGGGAAAATTAACAAGGCAGGAAACAACAAATGTTGGAGAGGATGCGGAGAAAAGGGACTTACACTGTTGTAAGCCCTCTTACACTGTTGGTGGGAATGTGAACTGGTGCAGCCACTCTGGAAAACTGTATGGAGGTTCCTCAAACAGTTAAAAATATACCTGCCCTACGACCCAGCAATTGCACTGTTGGGGATTTACCCCAAAGATACAAATGCAATGAAACGCAGGGACACCTGCACCCCGATGTTTATAGCAGCAATGGCCACGATAGCCAAACTGTGGAAGGAGCCTCGGTGTCCAACGAAAGATGAATGGATAAAGAAGATGTGGTTTATGTATACAATGGAATATTACTCAGCTATTAGAAATGACAAATACCCACCATTTGCTTCAACGTGGATGGAACTGGAGGGTATTATGCTGAGTGAAGTAAGTCAGTCGGAGAAGGACAAACATTATATGTTCTCATTCATTTGGGGAATATAAATAATAGTGAAAGGGAATATAAGGGAAGGGAGAAGAAATGTGTGGGAAATATCAGAAAGGGAGACAGAACGTAAAGACTGCTAACTCTGGGAAACGAACTAGGGGTGGTAGAAGGGGAGGAGGGCGGGGGGTGGTAGTGAATGGGTGACGGGCACTGGGTGTTATTCTGTATGTTAGTAAATTGAACACCAATAAAATAAATAAATAAATAAATAAATTAAAAAAAAAAAAAAAAGAGCTTCCAAGACAGGCAGGAACTGAAAGAATATGTGACTTCCAAACCAGCTCTGCAAGAAATTTTAAGGGGGACTCTTAAAATGCCCCTTTAAGAAGAAGTTCAGTGGAACAATCCACAAAAACAAGGACTGAAGAGATATCATGATGACACTAAACTCATATCTCTCAATAGTAACTGTGAACGTGAACGGGCTTAATGACCCCATCAAAAGGCGCAGGGTTTCAGACTGGATAAAAAAGCAGGACCCATCTATTTGCTGTCTACAAGAGACTCATTTTAGACAGAAGGACACCTACAACCTGAAAATAAAAGGTTGGAGAACCATTTACCATTCAAATGGTCCTGAAAAGAAAGCAGGGGTAGCCATCCTTAGATCAGATAAACTAAAATTTACCCCGAAGACTGTAGTGAGAGATGAAGAGGGACACTATCTCATACTTAAAGGATCTATCCAACAAGAGGACTTAACAATCCTCAATATACATGCCCCGAATGTGGGAGCTGCCAAATATTTTAACCAATTAATAACCAAAGTGAAGAAATACTTAGATAATAATACACTTATACTTGGTGACTTCAATCTAGCTCTTTCTACCCTCGATAGGTCTTCTAAGCACAACATCTACAAAGAAATGAGAGCTTTAAATGATACACTGGACCAGATGGATTTCACAGATATCTACAGAACTTTACATCCAAACTCAACTGAATACACATTCTTCTCCAGTGCACATGGAACTTTCTCCAGAATAGACCACATACTGGGTCACAAATCGGGTCTGAACCGATACCAAAAGATTGGGATCGTCCCCTGCATATTCTCAGACCATAATGCCTTGAAATTAGAACTAAATCACAACAAGAAGTTTGGAAGGACCTCAAACACGTGGAGGTTAAGGACCATCCTGCTAAAAGATGAAAGGGTCAACCAAGAAATTAAGGAAGAATTAAAAAGATTCATGGAAACTAATGAGAATGAAGATACAACCATTCAAAATCTTTGGGATGCAGCAAAAGCAGTCCTAAGGGGGAAATACATCGCAATACAAGCATCCATTCAAAAACTGGAAAGAACTCAAATACAAAAGCTAACCTTACACCTAAAGGAGCTAGAGAAAAAACAGCAAATAGATCCTACACCCAAGAGAAGAAGGGAGTTAATAAAGATTCAAGCAGAACTCAACGAAATCGAGACCAGAAGAACTGTGGAACAGATCAACAGAACCAGGAGTTGGTTCTTTGAAAGAATTAATAAGATAGATAAACCATTAGCCAGCCTTATTAAAAAGAAGAGAGAGAAGACTCAAATTAATAAAATCATGAATGAGAAAGGAGAGATCACTACCAATACCAAGGAAATACAAAAGATTTTAAAAACATATTATGAGCAGCTATATGCCAATAAATTAGGCAATCTAGAAGAAATGGACGCATTCCTGGAAAGCCACAAACTACCAAAACTGGAACAGGAAGAAATAGAAAACCTGAACAGGCCAATAACCAGGAAGGAAATTGAAGCAGTCATCAAAAACCTCCCAAGACACAAGAGTCCAGGGCCAGATGGCTTCCCTGGGGAATTCTATCAAACGTTTAAGGAAGAAATCATACCTATTCTCCTAAAGCTGTTTGGAAAGATAGAAAGAGATGGAGTACTTCCAATTTCATCCTATGAGGCCATCATCACCTTAATTCCAAAACCAGACAAAGACGCCACCAGAAAGGAGAATTACAGACCAATATCCCTGATGAACATGGATGCAAAAATTCTCAACAAGATACTAGCCAATAGGATCCAACAGCACATTAAGAAAATTATTCACCATGACCAAGTAGGATTTATTCCCTGGACACAAGGCTGGTTCAACACCCGTAAAACAATCAATGTGATTCATCATATCAGCAAGAGAAAAACCAAGAACCATATGATCCTCTCATTAGATGCAGAGAAAGCATTTGACAAGACACAGATTAATTTTGAATGCACAGACACATTTCACGTTCAGGAGAAGACGGGTTTCTCTGCAGAGCACAGAAAGGCAGTGATGCAGCAGAGGAGGCGGGCCCTCGGGTCGCGCCCCCGCCCGGTGACCAGCGGCCCCTGCAGGTGGCCTCCAAGCCCCTCGCAAGTCAGTGTGAGCTGCTGTAGGAGCACTGACTCTCCGTGAGGTCACCACTCCCTGAAGCCCCAGCATCAGCTCACGGAAAGTTCTAGAATTAGGAAACAGAGGAGGAAGGAGCACAGGGGCATCTGGGACTACAGCCTCCGCTCTGCTCCCGTGTGCTTCCTATTCCACCAGCACCAAAGGGAGCACATGGGAGCGGGTGTTTCTCCTCCTCTGTCCTGGTGGGACCACAGCCTGCAAGGTCTGCACCTTGTGGAGGAGCCCGCCTGCCTCCCCTGATGGGTGCTTGACCTCCTCCCAGGAACTCCGCAGCTGGACTTGGCTCACGCAGGACTGGACGGTAAGGGTGGCGGGGGAAGGGTCACTGCCCTGCACCCCTCCAAGGAGCCTGTGAAACCCAGTGCCAGCATCCTCATCCTCGTCCTCGTTCTTACAGAAACCCTCACCAGCTGTGTCTTCTGCTTCCTGCCCTGCCCCCATCCCTTTCCTGGGTCCCCAGCCCTACCTCCTGCCCCGCCCCCAGCCCCTCCAGCCTTCCCTTAGTCCCTGCTTTGTTTCTGGGCCTCTGTCTCCTAAAAAAGAGTTCTGTAGCTAGCTGCTTATTGCTTATACCTGTGCTTCCCAAACCTCTGCACACGGGCTCCCTTGAGGGGTCTAAGGGAGCAGCCCAAGGAGCTCACCATAGCTGGGGAGATGTCTCTGATGTGTCTTATACCTGATTATTTGGTTACACACTTGCCAAGCCTCCAAGGTCTGCACCCGCAGACCAGCGTATCTAGCAGGACTTCCCAAGAACATAAATATAGGCCATGAACAGATACTAAGTAGAAACACGCTGTGGCAACATAACTTTGGGAAAGAATATATTAAAACAGGCTCACAGGTTTCCTTGCTGCAGGATTTCCTAGAGCCTCCAACGTGCAAACCTGTGTTTTGAATCTATGATTTTACTTATTATTATTTTTTAATTTCCCAAACTTATTTGACCAAGGATTTCTAATTACTTAGGCATTTCCAAGACTCAGGGTTCTGTTGAACATGATGTGGGAAAGAGGGAAGCTATTTCCCTTCCGGGTTTCAGGAGGTGAGCCATGTGGGCTGCAGAGACTCATCTTCCTTCTCTTGGCCAGCAAGTTCTGTCATTTTTTCTTTCTTTTTTTCTTGCTGTCTGAAGACATTAAGTCTTCTCAAAAATTTCCTTGGTGTTTTGCCATTTTGCTTCCTTATTTTGGATGGTATCTCAGTTGAAATATTTTGCGGATCTGACACCAACGTGATGAGTTGGAGAGGAAGCAGGATCACACCTAGAACTACAGGAGTGCACAGTTGCTGTGTCATCACGCCATTCCGTCTACACCATCACTTTGCCAACAGAATGCACTTGCTTTCATTGAACTGGGGCCACAGCTTTAGATGATTTTTATTAAACAAAAAAAAAAAAAGAGTCACACAGACTAGGTAAATATTGGTGAGGACAAGGGATAATGGGGTGGGGGTCTTCCTAAAACCAGATAGCAATACTTCCTGCATTGTTTGACAACTCTTTCTTTGTAGGTATATTTTTAATTCATCATAGCAACTGTCTCATTTGTGTACAGGACTCCATTCAGGAGAGAAGGCTTTTCTCCTGATCTCATCTTTGAGCTGGGTGGATTTACCACCATTAAGAAGTATATATCTAGGGGGTGCCTGGCTGGCTTTGTGGGTGGTGGGTGTGACTCCTGATTTTGGGGTTGTGAGTTTAAGCCCCACGTGGGGCATAGAGGTGAATTAAATATAAAATCTTTTGAAAAAAGGAAATATATGTCTATATCCCCAGATTTATTCATTCATGCAACAGAAACACTAATTTATCCATCATATATGCTTAGTCCTAGGGACGAAGGATTAAACAGACACGTACTCTGACCTCAAACATCTTATGGGGAGGCACAATGGGACCATCTTACATACTAAAGTATAAATGCGTGGCAGCAGGGTGGAATAGCGGACTGCGTTGCTGAAAATGGAGGACTCACCTTGGTTCCACAATCAGTTCCAGGCTTGTCCAGTGCTGAAGTGCTTGTGTCCTGACTGAATTCTGGCTGGTTCCTATGAGCCATGCGACCTCAGACATGTACTAACGTCTCTAAACCTCATTTTCTTGGTGATTATATCTCATCACTTAGTTGCTATTAGGATAATGGACATATTTGTAAAACACTGGCCTCATTCCCTGGCCTAAATTTGGTCTAAGTCTGTTTCCTTTAAATTCGTATTTCCTGCTGCCTTCTAGAAATGTCCATTTGGATGTTCTATAGGAGCTAAATGGAAGTTGTGAACTTTCTCACCAGTTTCCTCCTCTTCTGTTTTTTATTTTGGTGAGTGTTAGCATGATTCACATTTACCCCTGTGGCTCTGCAGGCACAGTGGTTTGGGAGGCAGCAGATCTGACGGTGGCATCCTGGGACCCGGGATGCACAGAGCAGCTTGCCGACTTCCTAGTCTCCAGGCTGTGGAATGAATGGTTTCTACAGTCAGTTCATGCTATTGTTCTGGGAGTCCTTCTTGGAGGCCTGGGCTTTCTGTGATTTTTGTTAACAGGTAATTAATTCCCTGTATTTCCTTTCTTCTAAAACTTGCAGAGGCAAATCCTGTTATTCTCAGCTGAATTCTGACTGATGCACGTACTTCATGGGGTTATTTTGAGCATTGAATGAAATAGTACACATGGCATATTTAAAATCATGCTTGAGGACACCTGGGGGGCTCAGCCTGTGAACTGTCTGCCTTCAGCTCAGGTCATGATCTCAGGATGCTGAGATGGAGTCCCATGTGGGACTCCCTGCTCAGCAGAGAGTCTGCTTCTCCCCCTCCTCTGATCCTCCTTCCTGCTTGGGCTCTCTCTCTTTCTCTCTCTGTGAAATAAATAAATAAAATCTTAAAAAAAAAAAAAAAAGCAACCAAGCTTGACACATAATTAAAGTTCAACAATTGGTCTTTGAATTATTTTTAAGTTCCAATCATCAATATTGTTGAAATGGATTGTTCTAGGCTTTCCTGCTTCCCTTAACAAGTGCTATATATTTTTGTACTTTATCATATCATCATAAACACTTCAGCTCTGTGCTAAGTGTTCAAACAGCCCTGTGGCAGGTAGTGGTATCATCACCTCCTTTCACAGATGAAGTGACTGAGGGGCAGAGTCTGCATCGCACAGCTAGTACGTGGGAGGGACAGCAGTCGGTCCTTGAAATCACTGTGTAACACTGCTTCTCTCGGGATGAAACATTGCTCATAAATTATTTCTAGATTATTTCCTTAATAGGACTACAAGGTCCTTGAGAGCAGGGACTTGTGTTTTTTTCTATGTCCTCCACTTTGCCGGTCCTCCAAGTATTTTGTTCTTTTGATATTTGCCTTTAAAAAGCTTTTTAGTTTAAAATTATGTTTACAAAAAAAAATTATGCTTACAGAAAGATTCCAAAGATAGAAGAGAGAGAGCTCCCAAATACCCTGTCCTCAGTTTTCTGGAAGGTTAACATCTCACCTAACCAGGGTCCATTTATTGGCATATCACTATTACCTAGTCTACGGACTTTTATTGGATTTCACTGGTTTGGGTTCTTTTCTGTTCCAGGGTCTGATCCTTTTCACCAAATGAGCAAGAGCAGAGTGCTAACCAGATGAGCTGGTTGGATGATGACATCAAACATCTCTGCGACTGTGCTTGGAAGGCCTAATGGTCTAACTCAACATTCAGAGTTTTCCTTGCTGGTTGGTGAGACCGCTGCAGTTTTCTGTTTCCTAAATCATGGCATATGACACATGAAATTCAACGTTCAAAAAGAAGAGTTTTTTGGGGGGATTTGAATAAGGACACAATTCAAGGTGAATGTATAATTCTTGTAGTTTCTTTGAACTTTGTTCCCCTTAACGGCATTGTTATGAACAATAGCTGCTATGTGGTGGATGCCTTTCACGACTTAGTAAGTGCTTTACATGTGATTTTGCTGTTAATCATCACATCAGTGCCGACAGATTATTTAGTGCAAGAGTGTTACTTTTTGGTCTTGGCAAACTTTCCTTCTGTGGACTGCATCTGTCCTGCTCCCCAGACACCTCCCCCCTAGGGGTTCGCATACACCACCAGTTCAAGAGTGGGCAGGTGACCCCAGGAGTAGGCGTGGGAAGCCTTCTCTGGGTTCAGTGTGCACAGCTGTAGAGAGAGGGGCTTGTGTTTTTGGTGTATGAGCTGTGAGAACCATGCGTGCTTGGAGCAGCTAACGGCTGTCCTGCTAGCCTGAGAACCGTTGTCTGAGAATGAAATGGAGCAGAGGGCCTCAGGTGTCCAGTCCTACCACTTGATTGCTTACATTCGGCCAGAGCTGAAGGGACTCTCACTACCTGAATTTCCCAGTTATGCCAGCTGATAAAATCCCCCCATATATATATATATTTTTTTTAGATTTTATTTATTCATGAGAGACACAGAGAGAGGCAGAAACACAGGCAGAGGGAGAAGCAGGCCCCCGCAGGAGCCCGATGCAGGACTTGATCCTAGGACCCTGTGATCATGCCCTGAGCCGAATGCAAATGCTCAACCACTGAGCCACCCAGGTGTCCTAGTTGGTTTTTGATTGTGTGTCGTTGGGTTGGTTTTCTGATGCTCTCAACCAAATCATTCAGAAAGTTGTCGTCTGTCTTTGAGTTTCAAAGGTACATCGGTAACAAGTGGCACAGCTGGGGTTTGAACCTGCCTGTCTGAGAAGTGCATAGCCTATTCAGGATCCCATGCCACCGCTCATTCATTCATTCCCACATGCAGTCATTCATTCTGCAGACATGTGTAGAATGTTTCTTACACACCAGCCCCTGGGCTGGGTTGTTGGCTGTCATAATCTTGGTGTGGTAAGCGGGGCTGACCCTACCAGACTCCCCAAATCCATAGCCACGGCCCTGCTATGGCTCTTAGTTACCCTCACTGGAGCATTTGGGTGATTTGGTTGCTTGTTCATTTATTTACCACATATTTATAAAGCACATGGTGTGTGGTCTGGCCTGGTGGTGAGGCTGGGGACTCATGAAGAGTAATCCCTGGAATCTTCCCTTGAGGGGACCAACGAGTCCCTTGTGACCTACTGATTAAACCCGCGTTGAAGGTATGGATCCGCCTCACAGCCCTCAGCGTGCCTCCAGGCTGGGCTAACTGCTCCTCCTCCCCCACCTCAGCATCTCAGCAAACACGTTATCATCGAACAGACCACGTTATGTTCTAATTTTGTGTCCACCTCCCCTTGAGGATGGTCCCGTCCTGAGGGCTCAGATGCAGTGTTCAGTACTGACAAGGCCGACCTGCGGCGGAGTAGCTGGGTTGACGGTCCTCGGGCTCATAAACATGCCCATTGCCAGGCCCCGTTGCTCGAGGGCCTGTCGTGTTCCCGGGCAGAGCCTGGCTGCGCCACCCTCCTCATGGGCGAGCCCCACTTCCTCTTCAGTACAAGTTCTCCCGGGCTCACTCAGGGGAGACAGAGGTCCCGCGTCATGCGCTCAGCTGCGCACGTCCATGCAGGTGGCCTTTCCAGGGCCTCTCTGTCTCTGATCTTATAATCTTTCGGTCTCGTTCCTTCAGACCCTGATGAACCAGTCAGGTGACTTGGGAAAACCCAGAGACTGATGTCTCCTCTGACTTCGGTCTGTCCCCTGCACACGGAGCTAATGACTGCTTATCATCATCACTGTGGGACTCAGCGCTGTGCTTGCTGGAAGTGCCACCCCTCTCCACCCTTCCAAGGTCCCCCCACGTGGGGTGACAGCCGCTAACCCAGGCATGAATGTATTCTTCCTCCTTGGTTTGTGAAGGGGGCAGAGGGTGCTGTCACTTTGCCAGAGGGGTTATTTTGAGCTGAGGGCAGCTGAGAAGTGTCCTCTGCCCTGTCCGGGTTCGCTAGGACACAGGCCGTGCCTCTGCACCTCCCACCACTTCCCTCTCTTCCAGGAAGGACAGAAGTTAATCCCCCAGGGCAGCCCTATATCCTTGCCAGCCCCCAGGGGCCCCAGAGGCATTTATGTGATGAACTCTACTAAGAGGTGGTTTCTTTCATTGGTTCCCTATATATTGACCTTCCCACAGTTTGCTGCCCCTAGAAATTTAGATTTCTTTTCCTCTGTCTTGTTCCTTCTCTGAAAATGTAATTTTGTTGTTGTTGCCAGTTCTAAGCACTCCTGACTCATGAGTCAGGTGCCCCTGTGTGTAGGCATCAGGCACTTGTGTTAATAAACTTCAGCTTTTCTCCTTAATCTGTCTTTTGTTGATCTAATTTATAGGTGCCAGCCAGAGAACCCAGGAGGATCCAGGAGAAAACTTTCTTTCCTCCCCTGCATCACTCAGAGAGAATCCCACAAGATTATGAGCGGGGGGAAAGGCATGGTGGACAGGTGTGGGTGACCTAGAGGTTCTGGCCACCTGTCCACGTGACACATGCTCTCCAGGCCAGGTTGGGCCATCACTCGCATTCTTCCTGCCATGAATATGTCTCTGTTCTGGGGAGCACATTCTTGCTCCAGAATCCCAGGGATCTGCCTCAGGACTCTGTTTTGGGGTCTTGTTAGGTCGTATAGGTGTGAACCTGTAATAACATTATTCCTCTATTTAAATCTGACCCTATTTAAATCTGGGAGACTTGTCATTCTTCCAAATAGGTCAGAAGGACAGCTGCTATCTCAAAAATCTAAAGATTGTCACTCTTATTTCTTCGTGGTAGGAGGTAGAAGATGCAGGAGCTTGTTGTTCACCTGGGAGGGGACATTCTGTGTGCCCCAGGCTCCTGGACCCAATGTATGGTGAACAGAACTGTATGGAAGAAAAGATAACTGGTAGTACTAATACTGTGAATTAAATAATCCATCTTTCCCACTGAATCAAACCATCATCTTTATCCTAAATTAAATGATGTTTACCCACTGTCATTGAAATGTGCCCAAAGACATATGAGTTCAAAGCAAGTAGCTGAACAATATGGTATTTACATACATTCCATTTACAGAAGTAAATACACATTGAAATATAAACCATGTGCAATAGTGGTTGCTTTAGGGGAGAGGAGGGCAGTGGGATACAGAGAAGGGGAAATTTTTGCTTTTTATGTTATAACAATTGATGCAAGCTAACATTTATTGCACGTTTCAGGCCATGTTCTATAGCTTTCTCTGTTTTATTTATTGACTCATGGAAACCCCATGAGGAAGTTGGGAGTGCAGCATTTTGCAAATATGACAGATTTTCTGAGTTCACACGCTGTGTCTGAGACTGGCTGTGTGACTGTGACCTGTAAACCAGGTGCCGGGATCCTCAGTCATGGCTTCCTCACCTGCAAAATGTAAATAGACCTGGTCCCTAAGTTATGGGTGTGTTGTGAGGACTACCTGGGATGCACAGCAGTAGGGACTCCCTCGCCCTAGGGACTTCCTGTCACCTGGGGCCAACTGCAGCCCGAAGTGGGTGATCCTTCTGCCACCGGGGCTGGGAGTCAGCAGAGTCAGCAGGTGCCTGATTTAGTTCTTGTTACCGTCGTTCTCTTTGACTATTAATTATGGCTGCCAATCTCCTCCTGAGCCTAATTTACAAATTAAACTTTATCAGGGGCAAGTATGTGTAGGAGGAACACCCCATCCGTAGGATTCGGTCCTACCTGTGGTTTCAGGTGTGGACTGGGAGTCTCGGGCCTATCCCCTGCAGGTGAGGGTTACTACAGCCCATGTCACTTATTTGAACAGCCCCAGACGCCTGGCAGTGCTCTGGAAACTGCTGTCACTGTTACGATCATCATCCTCTCTATCTCACAGGTGATGAAAGTGAGGCTCAAAGTTTTTAAGTGACTCTCCAGTAAGAGGTAAGGCCAAGCGTTCGACTGAGTTTGACACCAAAACCGATGCTCTTCTTAATCATCAAACTGCCTTTTCAATTCTCCTGCACTTTAGAGGATTTTGTAAGCATGCTCATGAATGAATGCATGTTACTCATATGTCTTGGAGGAGTTTAAAACTGTCATAAGAAATGTGAAGGGAAAACGAGTAATTTTCTACAAAATCACTCTACAAATTGTAATTTCTACAAGATGAAGAGAGATTTTTAAACTTTTTAAACTGTGATTTTTTAAAAAAGAGCCTTGTAGATATTAATAGTTTTTTTTTAAACCAGCTTTATTGGGACACCTGGGTGGCTCAGCGGTTTGGCGTCTGCCTTTGGCCCAGGGCGTGATCCTGGAGACCCAGGATCCCACGTCAGGCTCTCTGCATGGAGCCTGCTTCTCTCTCTATGCCCCTCTCTCTGCCTGTGTCTCTGCCCCTCTCTATCTCTCACGAACAAATAAAATCTTAAAAAAAAAAAAAGCCTCAGCTTTATTGAGCTACAATTTATAGACCATAAAATTTGCCTGCTAATGGTGTTGATTTTTTTTAAAAGAGAAGAGTCCTAGTTAGAGAGTTTTGTTTTAGCTCATGGTAGAATTTTCAAATTCACTCTGGTATTTAGCTTCGTGTCCAATAATTTGATTCAATTTACCCCTCTCACGGTTGTTGAGCACGGATGGAGGAGAAGGTGCTGGGGACTACAGCAATGCCTGTGAAAGTAGCTGGTGTTTTTTGATGATTTGCATGTTATTTATTTTTGTCGTCTTTTCCTCTCAATGTAAATCACCATTAAATTAGACACCATGCCACTACTGTTCTGCGTGTGTGGCATTTAGTGATACATTCACAGTTTCTGCTGTCAGGATTTTCCTCTGCTTTCTCGTTTGTTTTGAAGAAGTTGCAGTCACTTTGGTACAAGAAAGATTACTCTGATGTTTATTTTAATCCTTGGAAGGAATTCCAGCATCATGTCTTAGGCTGGTCATTGGAGTCAGAATCTCCCAAGTCAGAAAGATCCCCTTGGTTATTATGAAACCCCACCATGGGTTTCATATTCACGGGGCCCCTTTGTTCTGAATTTCCTCCATCCCTGTCTGGTCACAGACTAGCCTGAGCTGACATCAGGCTTCCATGAGTTATAAGCACAGTTACTTTACATGGGGATGGGGTGCAGAAACCATCTTTTCCCCTGGGGACCTGGGAATGGAGGTTCCAGGAGAGTTACAGATGATGGGGGTGGTATGCTGGAGATACCGAGATTTGGTCGGAGTGCGTGTAGCCTTCACAACTGAGTCTATGAACGCCTTGAGGTGGAGGCCAAGTCTGGTCCTGGTTCCTTGGTGTTGACCGAGTGGGGCTGTGACAGAAGGAAGGACTCTGGAATCAGATGCTCATTTTATTTTTTTATTTTTTTAAATATTTTATTTATTTATTTATTCATGAGAGACAGAGAGGCAGAGACACAGGCAGAGGGAGAAGCAGGCTCCATGAAGGGAGCCCGATGTGGGACTCGATCCCGGGTCTCCAGGATCACACCCCAGGCTGCAGGCGGTGCTAAACCGCGCCACGGGGACTGCCCGAATCAGATGCTCATTGATCCAAGTTTCACTTTTATCATCTTGGACTGGTTCCTGGACTCCTCTGGGCCTCTTCTCACCTCTGAAGTGGGTTAATTTAGAAGTCTTAAAACTTTCTTGTTTCTGGTTTTCTGGGTCTTAGTAATCTTTCAGACCAAAGGAGATGTCCAACAGCCCTATTTATGAAGTAGTTCAGTCCAAATAAACTTATTATTTTTGTTTCAAAAACTTAGAAACTATTTGAAAAAAATACATGCAAATTGGAAGAAAAATTGTTATTTTTTAAAGATTTTTTCATTGAGAGAGAGCATGATGTGGGGAGGGGCAGAGGGAGAGGGAGAAGGAGACTCCCTACTGAGCAGGGAGCCCAATGTGGGACTCGATTCCGGGCCCTGGGACCATGCTCTGAGCCAAAGGCAGACACTGAACCACTGAGCCACCCTGGTTTCCCCAGAAGTTTTTAATACTACATTGAAAATCCTAATTTTTAAAGTCTCATCTCATTTAAATGAATGAATGAATGAATGAGTAACAATAGCATGTGGCCCATCACCATGTGGTTCAAACAAAAGCTCCTGGGCCACTAGTTTCCAGCTCTGAAACCAGCTCCACCCTTCCCCTTTGGCTGACAGGTGGGAGCCAGCCCAGCGCACATGGTCCATGGGGCAAGTCATGTTTTCACACTCTTTCTCTATGTGACCAAATCATTTTCAGTCACAATCAGGAAATGAAATGAATAAGAATACTGACTGGAAAAGAAAGCCAGAAAGTGAAATTTTCAGTTCCTGAACATATTTTATACATTCATGCCAGGAAAACAAATAAAAAATAAATCAGGGACACCCAGCTGGCTCATCGATAGAGCGTGCGACTTTTGATCTCAGGGCTGTGGGTTTGAGCCCCATGTGGAGTGTGGAGATTACTTAAAAAACTAAAATCTTTACAAAATATTTGGGGATTTTCTAGATATCTTTAAAAAATATTCAAGTACAAAAGGGAAAATTTTTATTAATGTTGAAAAAAGGATAAAACCCTCATGTCCCCCATAATAACCTATCACAGTAATGACTGACTTTACAATGTTTGCTTCTGAGCCCGACCTTTATTGTGATTGATCCCTGCATATTCGTGTTAAAATTTGTCAATCTTTCTTTACTCACAGTTAACTGAAGAACACTTTTTGTTAATTTTTTTAATTTTGAAAAATTTCTTTCACATGGAGCAATGCTTATACAAATACTTAGGAAAAATCCTGAGCTTGGGGAGACTGTCAGAGTTGTGAAAAATTCCATTTCACGTCAATTTCAGAAATCACAATGTCATCCATGTCTGTTTCTTTGGGATCAATTTTAGCATATTCCCTTTTGTCTTTATTGAAAAAAAAATTAAATACAAATAAAACTTCCACGTTGCCACAGGGATGACAGAAATGATGGAGCTCAAATTCTGTTTTCTTGCCTTCATAATCCCATGTTCCCACCATTTTGAATGCAGGTGTGGGAGACATGGGTTTTGCCAGCCTGAGCATGAAGCTCTGTAAAACCACTCTCAGGAGGAGTGTGTGTAGCTGAGCCCCCCATTGTCCAGAGCTCACTGTTGGGCTCCAGAGTCCCCTTTATGTGGGACGCTGTATCTACTAAAGATAAATAACTAACACGTGCCAACTGGAAGCATACATACTATTTTAAAGATCCAATGTCAGCATTTGTTTAGAACACACACTGGAACAAGATACTGTAGGAGGGATATTTCTTCAACGATATTGTTCAGAATTGCCGGCACACGGTGATAGGAGAAAGCAGACCGAGATTTGGTTGGAGTGCGTGTTACCCGGTGCTAGATACCAACAGGGAAAGCGCTACAAGAGACGTGTCCTCAGGTCTTTAAAAGGAAATAAAAATAATGATTAATCACTTTACTATTATACCAACTGTCAATTTATTACTTATTATAAACTAGGCATTGTGTTAAGTGTTTGATCTAGATTACCTCATTTAATTCTCACATCAAAAAGGCTATAATTATTATTTCCATTATACAAATGAGAAAACTGAGGCTTATTAGATATGGTAAAGGTGGGAGGAAGCATGCTGATCACAGGGCTGTCTGAAGGCTGTGAGCCCCTGCTGCTGCCGCAGCCCCCCACCTGCCCACGGCCCCTGCCTGCCCACAGTCCCCCACCTGATGTTCACCTTTCTGCTTAAGGATTCTGGGAGTGGAGGCTGGATCTGGCTTTTCATCTCTACTTTGACAACCTGGGAGTCTGCGGGTGTATGGTTTAAACTTCATCATTTGGTGAGTGAGGTGAGAGGGTGGACAGATGTCACCTGGGTCCTTCCTGTGGGGAAACACAGCCCCTTATTATGATAGCACGCTGCCCGCAGTAGCCTCAGGGACGTCAGAGAGCAAGAGGGCAGCTCCCTCAAGCTGCAAAATCATCTCCAGCATTTTGTGATGATCTTTTAAAGTGCCGGTTCTCCCCACCCTGGGGGGACATAGCTGTGTTGATTTCTGCAAAGAATAGTGTCCACTTGGGTCTCAAAGAGGCACATTGTCCCCCAGGTTCTCCCCCTTGAGGGACTCCGGAGGCCCTGAGAAGGCCACGTCAATGGTCTGCGTCTACATGCTCCACCTGCGGGCTGCGGGAAGGTCGTCAGACAGCTGGGGGCTCGGGCACCCTTCCCAGCTTCACCTTCTGCCTGTGGGCTCAGCTCATCAAAGAGCCCGCCCAGCCTGTGGAGAGGGATTCCCATCAGAGGTGAGGGAGGACAGACCAGCACGGGGAATGAGGAAGATGGGAAGAAAGTACCGCTCAGAATCAACAAACAGGGCCAGAGAACAAAGGGCGGAGTTCTAGGAAGAGATAGCAATAATCTCTTGTGGGAAAGGTGAAGTGTGTGAAACCACTCTTCCATGCAAATCCTTGGGGTCTGTATTATTCTGGGGAGAGCGCAGGGACACCAGACAACTGCTGCCAAGGGCGCTACGGTCTCCAAATCAGAGTCCTCGCTCTGGCAGCACCCACCACCCAGCCATCCTTCCCTCCTCCCAGGTCCTGGACTATCTCTTCACCCCAACTGCATTCTATAGACCCGTCTGCTCCCTTCCCACGGCAGGTGTTTCCAGGGCTGAGCAATGCTCCCCTTTTGCACAGGACTCACAGTAGCTCTCCCTTCAGGGTAGCTGGGGAGGGTGTGCTTCCTCAGGGTTTGCCTGTGGGCCCTGCTGACCTCCTCATCTGAGAGTGTCCATCAGGGGCTTGCTGCTGGCTCTGCCCCCTTTCAGCCAAATGCCCAGGGTAGGTTCACTGAACTGAGAACAGAGACAGCAGAGATACCACCGCAGTGAGTTGTCCTGAGGATCAGAGGAAACACCTGTCAGGCACTCACATGGCACCCGGAACATCATAGATGCTCAGTAAAAATGATCACTCCCGCTGGAACTCCCACATGGCTGGGACATTGCACATAGGACAACTGCTTCCCACGAGGGCTTGGGTAGATGTCAAAGCCAAACCTGTGCTTAGCTGATGACTCAACAATTCTACTTGTGGGTCGATAGCACCCTAGTCTTTGTTAGTTTCTAAGATCGCTGTCATGGGAGATGCAGTCTGAGTTCCAAAAAGCCAACAGGCAAAGCTTTGAAATACAACCCAATTATAACTTGGGGACTGTCTGTACCATATTGTAATAGGTCTGTGGTTTGGTGCTTGTTGGTACTCAAATTCTTGAGCCTTACCACCCACAGTTCTTGGCACGGCACGGCCAGGTTAGTCATGTAGTCATGTTTTGGAATTTTGGGCTCTGTCATTAGAAGAATAATTAAATCTTGGGTAGGAATTGGCTGACATCTCCAAATAGACAAGGGCAGGTCCCATGATGTGAGGCCCCGAGGCACAGTTTCTTGGTATGACCCTGAAATTTCACCGTCAGGACACTATTACCTGCATCAGAATAAACTCTCATTTGGGGAAATTCAACTCAATGGTTTTTTATTCTCCACTCAGTAGACTTTTTACAGTTGTTTGCAATGTTTAAAGAGTGGACAGGTGTGGCAGGTGTGGAGTGCGGGGCCCCTGTTACCCGGGACAGGACGAGCCTGCAGGGAAGCGCTCCTTGCCTGTCTCCTACCCGGGGCTGCCTGTGGTCTGTCCCCCCCTGCCCTCATGTCCCCTGCAGCCCTTCCCTGTCCTGGTGTCCAGGGACTGGTTTCAGATTTCACCAGGAAGCACTCCCCAACCCCCACAACTTTCCAACCAACCACTAGGTAATACTTCCTTTACTCTGAAGCTCCATTTTTTAAAAAATCCCATTTTGTAAACTGCATTTTAAAACTATTGAATAGAGTCAACCTCTTCAGTTTGATTTTCAGGATCCTTCATGATGTAAGCCTAATATAACGGTCACAATGTCTCTCATTTCTCTTAAAGACTTAAAACATTTTCGCTTTATTGTCTATTTAAGCCACTTCTCTTCCCAGAGTATGTTCTCTGTTTATTTGTAAATGTACTCTCCGCGTCATGAATATTTATTTAGCATTTACTAAATGCTGGGAGGGGTCTCCACCACACACCTGCTCCCTGGGGCCGCCTTCAGTCCTGCCTTCTGTGAGGAGCAGTGGGAGAAAATACTGATACTCTCAGAGGAGAGTCGAGAGATTCAGGTGAGGCCTCAGCTGGTTGGGTCACTTCATCTCTTGAGTTTCATTTGTGTACTTGTCTGTAAAATGGGGATTATAGTGATCTTTTCCTTGAAAAGATTCATTTAAAAAAATGATGAGGCAAAACCGCCTGGCATAACATATACACACTCCATGTTATTTTATTCTTTTTCCTATGAAAAAATTTTGCTCTTTATTTCAATCCACTATGGCTGTCAGAGGGATATTCTTTTCTGTGCTACACTGAACATCTTCTACACGGGCTCCTTTCCTTTCCTACACTACTGCTGGTGCCATCTTTCTAGCCCAACTCCCCTGTTTTCTGGGGGGGCCCACTCCTGCTTTCCCATCCACCCTTATCCTATATTTCTTTCAGGATGGGATTGAAACCCCACCCTTTCATAATTATTAACAGGTCCTTACTCTTCTAGCATTTTCTTTTTCCTTTTTTTTTTAAGGATTTTATTTATTCATGAGAGACACAGAGAGAGGCAGAGACACAGGCAGAAGGAGAAACAGGCTCCCTGCAGGAAGCCTGATGTGGGATTCTTCCCAGGACCCCAGGGTCACAACCTGAGCCAAAGGCAGATGCTCAACCACTGAGCCACCCAGGAGTCCCTTAATTTTCACTTTAAATATATTGATTTTATTTGTAAAAATAACCTCCAGAAAATAAAAAAAAATTGAATACAAAGTCCTACCATAATCTTAGGAACTAATATTAGAATTAACTTTTCAAATAACGTTACCCATCAGCTAATTGAATGCACATGATGTTGCAGCGCTGACTTCTTAGCCAAGATGGACATAGGACAGCAGACTGTCAGCCCAGGGTCAGTGAGACAAAGAATTAATTCTTTAAGACAGCACAAACTCATATGGGGAATTTCATTTTTGTTATTTATTTTACATTTTAGGAATAATGATCAGACTTGGAAATGGGTAAAAACAGAGAGAGGACCGAGTGTTCTTTTGGGCAAGCAGTCCTGCACGCAGTCTAGCTGATTGTCCAGGGAATTCGGGGCTGTTTCTTTATCTGAGGGTCTCCGACTGGTGGGGCTGTGTGATAGCTCTGGAGGGTAACGAGCAACGATGCAAGTTCTTCCTGTCCACGGTAACACAAACACTCTTGTCCGTAGAAATGCAAAGCCATATTGTCCCATAGAGATAAAGTATTAAGAAGTAAAAATGATATCTTATGATATTAACCAGTTTTGCACGTGTTAGCACAATCATATCAGCACTGCTAATTGCACGTGCACATTCTCCAATATCTCTTACTAGTCCCCCATTCATTAGTCAAATAAACATATTCTTTGACACATGCCCATTTCATGTTTGTTTGAGAGTCAAGATTTTACCTTTAAAGAAATTATAGCTTAGTAATATTGAAGGTTCCCCCAAGAAGCCTGAGATTCCTTGACGAAGCGTCAAGTAAACTGTGTTTCTTGAGTAGCTCACTCGTGTTTGCTCAATGGGGCCCATCCTTTCTTGGCTTCCAGAGTCAATTCCAAGTGACACCAGAACTTTAGCTTTGCTTACTCTCTGTTCCTCTGGCTTTTCCTCTCTCTCTCTCTCTCTCTCTCTCTCTACTGGTTTTGTGTTTTGTTTTTCTTCCGGACTTGCCCATAGCCAAGAATTTATTTTCACTTGGTTGCATCAATGATTGGGAATTTGGTTTTATAGCATAACCATTGGGTTAACTAGATGGTAGAAAGGAATTCTCTGTTGGTGAGAAACAATGTAGAATCTGGCTGATTGGTTTTTGTACCTTCTTAGTGAGACTTTCCCTGGCTTACCAGGCCTAAAACTATAAGCTTTATCCCCAGGCCTCTAGCCCCAATTGACTGACACTGCTCTACAATTCATTTTTTTTTCTTAGAATTTATCATCTTTTTTCTCACTACATATTTTTTAAAAAGATTTAATTTTTTTATTTGAGAGATATTGGGGGAGGGGCAGACGGAGAAGCAGACTCCATGCTGAGCAGGGAATGGAATGTGGGGCTGGATCCCAGGACCCTGAGATCATGACCTGAGCCAAAGGCAGATAGATGCTTCACCTACTGAGCTCCCAGGTGCCCTTAACACACTATATAAACTTAAGCACTTGTTATGTCCACTGCGTATTGCCTATCTGCCTTGGGGTCCAATGGAAACTCACAAAGGGCAGGAGCTTTTGTTTTGTTTGCTGATATAATCCTCGGGTCAAGTAGATGCTCAACAATTAATGTGGAATTGATGCTGGCTGCGAGCACAGATAAGAAGTCACTACCAAGACAGTCAGCCTGACCAGTCTCTGAAAGATCCCCTCTCTCACTACTCTCCAGACTAGACAGTAGAAACATTATAGACACAGCAGCAGCCCCCACAAATCCACAGAGCCTAATGCTGAATTTCTGAGATGATGCTCAGGCGAAGATGGTGGTGAGGATGAGAGATGAGGGGGGCTGAGCCCAGACATCATCACAGGGCACCCTCTCTGCCCTCTGGTCCTCAACTCCTTCTCGGTCTCTAAACTCAGCAAGGAAGCCAAGGGTGGGGGCCTTTGCCCTTCCCATTGCCAGAAACTGATAATCCCATGGAAGTGGGAGCTCACAGAGGAAATAAGTGAGACAGCTCTAGAGAGCAGGGTGTCCAGAAACAGCCCTCACACTGCAAACCTATGTCTGAACACACAGAGAACATTTATAAAAATTAGATCACATAGTAAGTCAAAGGACAACTTGTCTGAAATGGACCGTTTCTTTGAAACATATAATTTCTAAAACGGACACTAGGAAGCCAGAAAATCTGAATAGCCCTAGAAATTAAAGAATTAAGGAAATGGAGTTGGTAATTAAAACTTTCCCCAAAGGAAACCCCAGGCCCAGGTGGCTTCACTGTAAATTCTATTGAACATTTAAGGAAAAAATATTGATGATAGATAAGCTCTTTCATGTCATGGACAAGCTCCTAACTCATTTAGTGAGACCACCATAAACCAAATATCAAAACCAGACAAACACAAGAAAAGAAAATCTCCGGATGAAACCCATCATGTACACAGATGTGAGTATTTTAAACAGAATGTTAGCAAAACAAACCCTGCAACATATAAAGAGGATAATGTATCATGAGTAAGTGGGGTTTATTCCAGGAATAGTACAAGGTTCTACTGAAGATTTGGAAAGTCATTTTATTTAACTGATGATAAAAAGCAAAGGAGTAAATAAAAGAAACCTATTTAGTCTTTTTGGTATGCAGATAATCATTCTTCAAAATTCAGCGCCTGTTGGTGATAACAGAAGGCAAGTCCTCAGCTGGCTCCCAGTGTGGTGAGACCTTCATTAGGATGCATGTAACCTGTGCAGCTTTCAGGCTTTTGGGGAGGTTTGGGCTTATCTCAAGGCCAAAACTTATCCACATGTTTCTGTGACTAACTTGTAATTGACAGAGAAAGAGGGGCAGAGAGGGAGGGGCTGAGAGATTGATGATGCAGTTGTACTTCTTTTGGAAAGGTGTAGGTCCTGTTGGTTAAGCCCAACCACTGGGTGTACTAATGTGAAAAATGTGAGCTTCTTGTTCTTCTGTAGGAAGGAAACTCCAAGCCTTCTTTTCTCTTTCCTTCCCTCTGGCCACGTCTAAGTGATTTGGGCTCCTGTAGCATGTGTGGTCCATGCTGCTCACTTGGTGGTCAGCACTGATTGTCCTTCCTGCACAAGCTAATGTGCATTCCTTTTCTTACCTATGACATGAAGGTAGCAACACCTGTCGGGGTTACTGTGAGTCTCCAAGCACGTTGGTATGTGGTGAGGCTTGAGGAACTCAAGTGTTGCATGCAATTCTGGGATACCAACCAAGTTGTGTGGGGATCAAAGCAGCATTAGAAACCTGTGTGCCGGGAGAGGAGACTGAGGCAGAGGCTGGGCTGCCCATGCTAGGTCATTCAGGAAAGAGATTCCTAGCTGGGATTTGTCCCGGCCCCTAGTGTGTGGGGCTGTTGGAGAGCAACAGGCTCCGCTGATGGGCTGAGTGGGTTCCCAGCATGAATGTTGACTCGAACGTTGATTTGGGGACCAGGACATGTGGTAGAGACACGGAAACTCTGGTTTTCAGGCAAAGACTGCGAAATGTGGTAGAGACCTTGCCAGTTGCCATCTCTATATGGTCTGCTGACAACACAGGGTGTTTTCACTGTAGGAACAAACGGATATTTAAAAATCTTGGGACATCTTTTATTGTTTTCAACTAATGTTCCCAGGTGACCAATAATTTTCTTCCATGAGAGCAGTCCTTAAGATTTTGTGTTTCCTTTTGTGATTGTGCTTTGATTTTTGTACCAAGAAAAAAGAAAAACCAAGCCTCTTGCTGAGAATTAAAACATGTTCTTGAAGAGGGAAGGAGAATGGGTTAGTAAATGGAACAGCACATGTGATTATAGACTGCTTGAGGTCACTTCCCCTGCTTTCTCATCCTTGTAGAATCCATTTTTGCCCAATTCCCACGGCAGTCTGTGGGGGTGGAGCTCCCCAGGGTCATGGAGGGCAGCAGGAAGGCCATGACCCCTAGGGGCTGCCTCCAGCTCCACTTCCTCTTGGCACTCAGGAGACCTTGTCTGTCCACACGGTCAGCCCCTCCCCTGGCCCATTGGATGGGCAGCTCACACCAGCTGATTCCAGATGGCATGCTGCTCTCACCCTGTCTCCTCAGCCCCGAAACCTCAGGGCCATTTTTTATTCTCGGCTTTAATTCCAACGTACTCTTTAGGAGCAAATCCTATTGGTTTTACCTGGAAAAATCTTGTTCACCTGACCTTTCTTAGCATCTGTGCTGCTGCTTCCTTGTCAGTGCCGTCCCCATCTCTACCTGGGAGAAGGCGTCCTTGCACCCCTTGCTCTAGCAAGATGTTTGCTGGCAGCCGGAGTGATTCTCCCAAACATAACTGAGGTCATGTAATGCCCCTGTTCAGAGCCTTGCTTGTCTAATTAGCCAAAACTGATCTTCTTGGGGGCCAGCAAGGCTCTCTGCAGTTGGGCTGGCTTTCCCCATCTCCTTCACTGCCTCTGGCCTTGCAGACCATCCTGCTACACCTCCAACATGCCTGGCCCCTTCTGTCCTCGAGGCCTCAGCCTGAACCTAGTGCCTCCATGCCTCTCGTTTCCTTTGCTCACATCCCTGCGTGAATATCCCCAGCTGAGTAAGTCCTCTCCCCAAACACCTTTAGTAAAATGGCACTCAACACACTTTATCCCCTCCTCTGCTTTATTTTTTTCAAAGCATGTTCGATGTCTTTCATTATATCTAGATCTGTTTATTCATTTGCCTACTGACTGTCTCTCCCATCAGAGTGTGTGTTTCTTGGGGGCAGAAGTTCACATAGGAATGCAGCTGAGCCTCGTTGGTGCCAGCATAAAGGAAACGCTTCATGAAAATGAATATTTCTCACTGGATTAAGAGTGGACATGAGGGTGGAGATGGTGGGTGGCCAGATCCTTCAGGAAGGCTGAAGTGGTTATTTTTGGAGATAAACTATTTTAGGGAAGAGATGAAATCTTTCAAAAGAAACTGCTGATAAAACCACTGACTTCCAGAAATGGCCAGTTCATATGCAGGTACCCGTCTACCGTGTGGAAAAGTAGTACTCCACTGTGCAGCCTGCAGCTCACTTGACGGGCTCTAGTCAGACTTGGGAAGCCCCAGCCCCTCCACCCCCCACCCCCCACCCCGCAGCTGTAAACATCTACTGCCCATCCCCCATAGCTCACATTGTTTATCCTTCCTTAAAAGCTGGGGATTTTCCAAGGATAAACACATTGCTGGCTGCTTACACAGACAGGCTTCCGTTCCTCCCTTCCCACTGTGGATGATCTAAAATGGATTTATGTTACATTTCTCAAGTGGTCTTTGCAAATGTTTTCTCACTGAGTCCCTCTCTCTGAAGGACTGAGGTCTGAGAAGTCCCCTTTGGTCCTTCTCTCTTCTGATCTCTCCTCCCACTCTTGTCAGGACAGCATGCAACAAAAGTTTAATTTCATCCCCAACCATTTAAAATGATGTCCCAAAATAAAGGGAAGGATTAATGGCAGAGAGACTAAGGACGTGTGCATTACAAGAATCCTCCTTAGAGCCCAGACTCATTCACTGATTTCCTATGACCAGTCATTCACCAGCCATCTTCCTGGTTCTGTTCTTATTCCAGTTACAGGAGCAAGGTAGGCACTGTGGCATGATGAGAACAATAGGATGTGCTTTAGTCTGGTCACGCTGACAGGTCACTGGGGGATGGGAATGGCATCGAGGATAGGCTCAGCAGATGAGAGGAGCAAAGGCTCTTTCTCATCCTTCTACTCAAGTCTATAGAGCAGACATACAGAAAATCTTTGGCTTGGACTTTCCTATGCTCTGGATGGGAGTCTGAAACTCCAATATATTGACGGGCATTATACATTTCTTCTCAAAAGGCACTCCATTGGGTAATTTAGCTATGAATATTCACAAAGAACCTCCAATATCATTGTCTATAGAAGGAAATGGTGAAAAAATAAGAATAAAAAGAAAGCATCTGGATAATATAAACAAAAGCACTTGAAGGCGCTGTGATAATTTAAATATATATCAAACACAATTCCAAATAAAAGCCTGCATAGTTTGTTTCCCATCTGCCATGTGAAACGGGGTCTAAGGCATTTCCAAATGACCACATGGAAAAGAAGGGAGACCTGACGGACGACGGGGTCTGCCATTTCACTCTAGGCTAATGGCAAGCAAGCTTCGTTCTTGCCACAGAAAACTTGGTACAGAGCTCTTAGGAAGCTCCCACCTGGGTGAATCCTCTCATCCTCCCTGGACCCTCTGGTGCTTTCCAGAAGCTTCTGGGCAGTCCATAAACAGTTATCACTGAGGTCAATGGAACAATGATAGAGGTCATGAGAAAGAAAACTCTGTTCTGCTTACTCTTGCTCTCAAGAGGAGTGGTTGAACCACATGGTGTTCAAAACTTACTTAACAAAACATGTTTGCCCCGAACTACTCTGAAGCCAAGTGACAAATATATATATATAAATTATTTCTACACAAGATTATTGTTTCAGGTGAGCACATAAATATCCCAATTGAGTTTTGACACAAACACAGTCCCTGTTTCTTCAGGTTTAGGGACTGTCTTTCTGGAATACAGATGACTGTGTATCTCTTACCCAACAAAGGGATAATGATTTGTAAGAATTATTTTGGGGGGATGGGAGGTAACAACAGTTAGTATAGCATCTGATTATTGATTTCATTTGGAGTTTGGAAAGGAAAACTTCCAGGTCGCTGGTTATCAATCCTCGTGGTGCCAATAGCTCGTCATGTCTTCAGCTATCTTGAGGGACATATATACACATTCTCTGAAATGTCTCAAAACAAAATTATTTCTAAATGCTTCAAAACAGCAAGTACAGAGTCCCTATAGGGCACCAGGGACTATCTAAAGGGCTTTGTATATTTTGACTTATATACTTAAGCCTCTAAATATCTCTAGGACATAAGAACTATTCCTATTCTAATTTTACAAAGGAGGAAACCAAGACAGAGATTAAGGAACTGACCAACATCACACAGCTAAAAATAACAGATCTGGGGGTTGAAGCCAGTCAGACTTCAAAGCACATGCTATTTTGCTTTCAGTAACATTCGTCTAGTTAGTGAAGTGTCTACACTGCACGGGCCCTTCTGGCTGGTGGTGCTCAGCACCAGGTGTCTTGGGGATAGTGCTTCACTGCTGTGTAGGCCTCCCTGCTCCCACCCAGCTGGCCAGCCTGTGCACCCTGCAGAGATCATCAGGCCGCCTGCATCTCCTTGCTTATTATTAAGACAACAGGTTTATTGGGATGTAGTCACATACAATTTATCCACTTAAAATGTACAGTTCAATGGCTTTTAGTATATTCACAGAGTTGTGCAACCCTCACCATTGCCACTTGGAGACAATTGTCATCAGCTCACAAAGAAACCCGCTCCCCCCCCTTAGCGGTCATTCCCGGCCCCTCCTCCAGCCCCTGGCAGGCACGCATCAGCTTTCTGTTTCTATGGATTTTCTGATTCTGAACGTTTCATATAAACAGAGTCATAGAATACGTGGCCTTCCGTGTCGGATGTGTTAACGTGCTGTTTGCAGGCTTCATCCACGCTGCAGCGCGTGGCGTCCGTCTTACGGGCGCTCACTTGAGAGTGGAGCTGCTCGCTCAGACGCTAACTCTGTCTTTAACCTTTGAGGAAGCACCAGGCTGCTTTTCCTCCTTGCTTGTTGCCATTAAGCACTTCTCTTCTGCTGATTGTTTGCAAAAGTGACTTTTCTTCCTCAAAAAGGAAGTTGACATTAGAAAGCAGGCATGCTGGAGTTTGTCTTCAATGGTCAAAGATTTAACAACATCTGGTGGGCTATAAAGTCACTTTCGGTAACAGAAACCAAGTGGAAGGCCTACAGAGACCTCCAGGAATGGCCCCGCCATTTTCACGCTATGACAGGGGTTCAGTCATGATGGTGGCAGGAACAGCTAATGTGTGTTGAACACTATGGCCTATGAAGTATGCTAAATGTATTTATCATCTAATTTTAGATTCACTTAACCTTTAGATCCTTACATTCTAGAGGGTAAGATAAAAAAGTCATAAGAATGACAAACAGCTGTGGTTTCCGTACTGAGGAGTAGATAAGAAAGAGAAAAGGCTCAGCATGAAGTCAGAAAAACTAGAGAGACTCCCCTAAATGCAAAAGTGCTCTGAAGAGACTCACTTTGCCAGGTTGAAGGCGGTTTGCCCGCGGTATTTTATTGTCAGGAAGCAGGAAATGGAGCAAGTTACAGTCTTCTGGGTCTGCATGCTCAGGATACTATCTTGGGTTTTGAGTTTCCCCTAGCTACATAGAGTTTGTTGCCAAATAAAGTGGGATTGAAGCTAGTAAATATTAACTGAAAGAGAGAAATGAGGAACTGTTCTTATATAACGTTTTTTATTGGCTTTTGTTAAAAGTTTCCTGTTGCAGAGTGTCCATCTCTTGCCTAGTGTGAAAAGTCATTTGAGTGGATTTGCCTGCTATGAGCTGCTTCAAAGACCAGTGAGCACAGTTAACTGCCATCAACGAGAAACAAGACTTAACACAGTATTTTGTGATGTGTTCAAGGTAAAGATGGACAAATTTACAGTCATCACAATGAATGTAAAGGCCATGAAAGCCACTGCTTGCAAGGAGTGATTATAATTTGTATGCTAATAACATTTCCTATGAAAAAGAATTATAATAGACATTAGGAATAGATATCAGAAACCAAATAGGCCTCTTCTTGGCAATAAGAACGAAATTTATCAATTTGCTTCCGTATATTAGGTAAGGAAAAAAAGCAGTGGGTGTCTCATGGAAGAGAGTATTGTGTTGATTCTGATTTTATGTGATGCTGACCACATAGAAATTGCCCATTTAGATTAAAATTATGAATCTGCAACCATATAAAAATTTAAAAGCATAATAATTTTTTATGAGTTCTATGTTCCCTTAGGATCAAGGCCATGGGAAGAAGCCCTATCCTACATTCTGCGTTAGTCCTTGTGGTCCCGGGACCTGCTGCTTGCGGTTGTGTTCACTGCTCAGAAAACACGAGACCCTTCTGTTTAGCAGCCGATCCAGGAGCTAGATTTCAGCACACTGACTACATCTTCCTTCTCCGTATCATACTTGTACGCTTTGGGTCCTGAAAAGAAGTAAATGTAGCCTAAAAGAGACAAAGTGGAAAATGTTGTTATTGGAAATGGCTTGCAGATCCGCAGATGGAGGATTTGTAGGTGGCCTCAGGCGTAGCTGCAGTCCTGTGCATGGCTCTGGCAGACCCTTATGACCTGGCACCCCTAGCTTCTCCGTCACTGCTCACCTTTCTTCCAGGGGCACTTGCCTGGGAATGTTTGTGCCTCTGCCCTCCTCCAGGAAGTCACCCTGCTTCCTCCCTAGCCAAACCTCTAGCCTGTCCCCCAAACTCGCTGAAGTCCTGCCGTGCCATCTCCACTGTGGATACTGGCTCTCATCTTTCCTTTCTCAGCTTGCCTCTCGCTGAGGCTGTGAGGCCTGTTGCACCACTCCGTACCACATTAGAGATAGTCAAGGTGACTAGTAATGTAATCTCTGCTGAAGGGGGCTTTTCCCAGGGTTAGTGGCCATTCTGCAAGCGCAGAGAATGTGTCTGGAATCATCTGTGAACTTCTGAACAGAGTCCAGCTCTGTGCTCTAGGCTCAGGAAGGATGCGTTGACTGGCCTCCAAGATTTGGTCACATTTATCCTACCCTGTGTGGTTCAACCTTCCCAGCAATGCATCATAGTACAGGATCAGGTGATGGGGTGGGGAACAGGCTCTAGGAGGTGGACAGTGTGACAGTGTGTGCATTCTCAAGGGCAGAGAGGCAGTGTTGACTGGGTGGGCTTGAAGACGTACCTGGCTTAGGGACTCACACTCTACTTCTTAAGACTTTCTATTCACAGAGAGAGAGTCTCGATGGCAGACGGTTTTACATTCTTTCTAGACTCACTCTGGTTAGCTACATTTATAAGGGACTCAGGACCAAGGGCCCCCATTTGCAAACCTGCTTTCTGTCATGTGAAAGCAGAGCCCAGATGTCTTGTTACGGTTTTTCCACAAAGGAAGTTTTGGGTGGAGATGCTCACCATTTAGTTCCACTGCAGCATCTATCTGGCCGTTAACTCCCGAAAACTCCTCTTCAGTGTTCTTCGGGTAGTCTTTCTCCATTTTCCTTTTTCGCTCATCATAGCTGGAAGAAGTATTATTTCACAAATAATGTTAATGAGAGGTTTTTATTAATTGTAGGTGACAATGCGCTTGTCAGGCATCATTAGCCAGGGCTTACTTATGACTTACTTTAGATGCGTATCTGTGTGTCTCTCTACCTCTCTGTGCCACACACATGGACACACACACACACACACACACACACACACACTCATACATACATGCACACAGAGTTATCACTTCTCTCTCAAGTTGCTGAGATTCTAAGACTGCTCATTTGCTCTACATAGTCTGTGAACAGATATATTCTTAGAATTAGTCTTAGAATTGTTCTCTATATTATAGCAACATGTTCCTATAATTAAAAAAGATATGTTGCCTTTCAAAGGGAGCTCTACACATATTTTTACTGCTTTATTTACTGTTGCAATTATCCCCCACCTGCCTCCTATGTAAAGAATTTCTGGGCTTGGATTATGCAAGAATCCATTGGAAGCCCTTCACAAGGGCTCTTATTCAGGGGCCCCTTGCATAGCATCTGTAGAGGAGGGATTGGACAAAAATGCACAATGAATGAATAAACACACATGTGAATGGTCAATAGATAAGTAGCAAGAAAGTCTCTGATGACTGAGCGTCTGCCTTTTATATTAGATGAATTGAATTAAAACATGCTTTTGTTTCCCAGAAGGATTATATAACTGACCAAATAGTAGATCAGGTTTCTTTTTCTGGATCAGCAACCACTGTGTGATGATAACCCCGAGGAATGTCTTGTACAGCTCTTTGCGATCTGCGCTGCCCCTTGAACAGAGGACTGGCTCACATGAATCAGCATGATGGCTGTGTGCTCGGCACGTAGGCACTTGGGCAGACTTGGTCTCAAGCATGACCAGGTTCCTTCTTCATCTGCACAGTGCCCTCATCAGGGACATTTCTGGGGGGACACCCCACTCTTTTCCCACCAAAAGCTCAGACAGTTTCTGCTGGTGCCTGGGGCTCCGAGCTGCTTCCTGCAGCCACAGACGACACCCACCTTCTGATGTATGCTTCTCCTGTGGCCATGACCATGACCGTGCAGCCTGGGGACTGGTGTCCCTCGACGCTGAGCAAGCAGGACTGGACATGGGGCAGCAAGTATTCAGGCCAGCGTGACTAGTGGGTTGAGCTGCTCAGGGGAGTGTTGATGGGACTGTACGCTGACTGTCCCTGACGCCCTTGGCAGGAGGGTCAGTGAACCTTGCAGGGGCTCAGGGGAAAACTGCGGTGCAGGTCACTGTAGCGCAGACACAGATGGAGATCACTTCCTGTGTTTCCTTGTCCACAGAAGGGCCAAGACAGTTGTGGGGACAGGGCACCTGTGTCATCCCAATGACTGCAACGGCTCAGGAGTGCAGTCAAGGACAAACTGGACAGAACAAGGAGTAGCCTGGGCACATTGGCTTCCCCGTGACCGACTTGTTTCTTATTTTTTTTCCAGATATGTTTCATTCACTTCTTTCCAAAGCCTGAAATCTGGAGTCCTATATTAAAAATTGTTTACATATTTATCTTTGATCATGAGGCTGTTTTCTTCTCTCAGGTCTCCAAGACAGCTGTACACAGCAAACGGAGGCTCTGGCAGAGGGAGTGAGGAAGAGAATCCTTCAATATTGGTGGGTGGGATGCAGGTGAGAGGGCAGAGTGACGCCGAGGCTGCTTGCAGGTGCCGAGAGCACAGGCAGGGCATTGGACAGCCAGGCCTGGACCCCAGCCTTTGTCTCGTGCTGCCCGCTGCTCAGGGAGAAAGGTGGCCTCACTTTCACGTCTCTGCTCTCTTCTGTCTGCACGGCACCGAAGATCCAAAGCTGAGCTTTCTAAACTAAGACTGCGCCTTACCTTTGAGCATGTTAAGCAAACATTTAGGAGGGATTTTAAGAACATAATCACCATTTATATTGTTTGATGGCAAAATATGTTCTCAGTTCCGAGCAGATGACAGAACAAAGACTATCTGGAGGGAGACTATTACAAGTAGGGTCTCCTGTATTCTGTTTAAATTGGATGGGGAAGACTGGAAGGAATCAAAGGACAGAGGAAATATCTTTTTATTCTTGAGAACAGAGAAACAGTTTAAATACAAGAGTGCATTTAAAAGAGAGAATAGTGACTATTAATCCAATAGAAAGTTACGGAAGAAAGATTTTTTTCTTTTATCTGTCTGCTTATTTCACTAAGGTGGGCGGGGGGGGGAACACCAAAATATGATATATACCTGTTCAGAGGATAATGGAGGTCATACTATTATATATAAAATATGTTTCATGGGGTGCCTGGGTGGCTCAGTTGGTCAAGTGGCTGACTCTCGATTTCAGCTTGGGTCATGATCTCAGGATCATGAGATGGACTCCACAGTACATCAGGGCCCCTGCTTAATGGGGAGCCTGCTGGAGAGTCTCCCCCCCCGGCTCTCCCCCCATGCACCCATGCTATCTCTAAAACAAATAAAATCTTCAAAAAATTTTAAGGAGAAATTTTAGAGAAGTAACATCTAGCTGGGAATTTTAATTCTCAATCACATTTATAAAAACTTGGGCAAAATCCTCAGGGAAATTATGAAATCACTGTTTCTTTTCTCCACCTCTTCTAACACTTATGTATTTAACAGATCCTTGCCCTGTTGGCTAGCTTCCTCTCTGCCCTTTTCTTGTCCTGTAACTGCTTCCTAACAAAATCTATTTCAAAGTATCAATCTGAAACACAAATCACCATTTTGGCATTAGATAATAACATAGAAATATTTCATTTGGACTTGTTTGGTAGGCACTATGTACATGGGACCTACAAAGTTACCATGGAGTTACCTATTTTTCATGGTACCAAGTAAGAACATTACCACCAAACCATCAAAAAAATTATCACTTATTTTCATTTTCATTTCACAAAGAAAGAAACTTTATCACCAAAAAGGCAGAAAGGACACAATCTCAGTATAAAAGATGGTTCTTGCCAATAATGTGTCTTTATACTGACCCAGAATATACCCCCCTACATTTATAATATTGTTCTGTTCTTATTTTGCTGTGGATTGGTGGAAGCTTTGTGATAGTCTAGGCCTTGGCTTGTGGACAGGTATTTGAGGATTTCTGCTGTAGAGCTAAAAGCACACTGTACAATCAGATGGCCCTGGGTTTGAGCTGACTCTGTTACCTCCTGGCTCTGTGATCAGGGGAAAGCACTCTGAGCTCTGATTTCTTTATCTGGAAAACAGTGCTCATGAGGATGAGAGACAACTTATACACACACATGCACGCACACATGCACTCACAGGCCTGGCACATGTACACATCCAGGGCACTGAGAACCATTAACTGACCAGTAGGAGCTTGAGTAAACTTCGTGATTCGATCTGAGCTCCTAAGTCATCAAGGAGTTTACTCTTTACCTAATCTTCAAACACATCTCCTGGATAACATTCTGTAGTAGAGGTAAAGCTGAGAGGATGTGGAGAGAGAAGGGCTGGACAATGTGCAGGGAGTCCAGAGAATGCAGCCAAGAAGGGATTAGGATTGAGAATGTCAACTGTTCTGTTGCAGATTTTGTGGAGGATAATAGAAAAGGAAGTTAAAAGACAGGGTGAGAATCATGAGTGGGGTATTTTGGTCAACAGCAAATTCATGGTGAAAAGAATGAAGAAGACTATGTGTGCTGGATGGTGAGGACCTCCACATCTGGACTCGGAAGGTGTGAAGTGCAGCCTCAGAAGGATCACTCGTTAGCTGAGTGACCTGAACTAATGATCTAAGCTCTCTGAGATGCAATGTTTTTAACTGTTTCATGGAGATAGGAATTCTTCTTCTCAAGATTGTTGAGAAGGCATATGGGAGGATGACAGAATATGAGGATATACTCAGCAGGATTCCTAACACATAATAAAACATCAATAAATACTAGCTGGATTAGAATGTTAAGGAAAGAAATGCATTTTATTGTGTACCTACTACCTACTAGGGACTTGCTGAAAAGTGATGTCATTTGCTTGCATTCTCTCATGATTGACATCTTGTTTGTGAATCCTAAATACCAAGTAAAAACAATTGATCTGTAACTATGTTTATTTCCTTTATGGGCTTCTATTTCATCATTGAATATTGATTAATGAGAATAGATATTATAGAAACCATTACTGGCAGTTAAACTTTACTGGCAATGTCATGGTGCCATAGATGTGAGGTGTTTTTTTTCAGATTTATTATCTTACTCTCCACCTTGGTCATCTGCACTATTTTGGTAAAGTGCCTGCATGTTGTTTAATCTTATGCTCTGAATTTAGATTTATTAGGAATTTCTGGTGTGTCGATTATGAGGGTTTCTATCACAAATCACTGGCAAAACTGACCCCATCCTGCCTCCTTTGAAGTACTGAATAGAAAGTTGTGTCTGTGAAAGGAGGCTGAAGGAAAATGTGAGAAAGGATGGCAAAAGGAGGAATTTACTGGTAAGGTATCTAAAATACATGTTTTCAGAAAGTTTATTCAAGGAGACCTTTCTAGTGAAATGGAAACCTGGAGGTCCCTTATTCATAATCCACTTCCAGCCAGGAATTACATGGCTTTCAGGGAGGATGGGGCCTTTGTGATCTACACCAGAGGAGAGAGGTCAGGGATGGGGGTGGGGGAGAATGAGAAGCTGCCATGTGCCATCCCAGATGCAGGTTAGGAACCCTGCCTAGAGGATTTTGAAACAAGACCATGTAACAATGTGAAAGACGTCGATGGCCTCAGTTACCACCTGATTGTGTGACAAAATGCAAATTTGTATTGCTCAGAATTCTCTGAGCCTACTACCTGAATAGAGAACTCTCTTCTGGACATTTCCCTTCTTGGATTTCACCAACATAGCAACATAGCAAACTCCCCATGCACCAAGTGGAACTCCTGTTTATTCCTTTATTTGTGCTGTACTTTGTCATTGTATCACTTCCCCATTGAACGGCCTTGGCATCTCTCAGAAATCGGCTGAGCCTAGATATACGGGTTTATTTTATTCCATTGATCTATATGTCTATTCTCATGTTCATATTATCCTGTCTTGATTACTCTTGCTTCATAGTGAGTTTTAAAATTGGTAAGTCTGGGGCAGCCCGGGTGGCTCAGCGGTTTAGCACTGCCTTCAGTCCAGGGCGTGATCCTGGAGACCCAGGACTGAGTCCCACGTCAGGCTCTCTGCATGGAGCCTGCTTCTCCCTCTGCCTGTGTCTCTGCCTCTCTCTCTCTCTGTGTCTCTCATGAATAAATAAATAAAATCTTAAAAAAAAAAAGAAAGAGAGATTCTTTAAAAAAAATAAAATAAAATTGGTAAGTCTGAGTCCTCCAACTTTGTTCTTCTTTTTTAAGATATTTTGGATCCTGTAAGTTTCCATATGAATTTTAAGATTAGCTTGTCAATTTCTACAAAGAAACCAGTTGTATTCTGATAGCGGTTGTGTTGAGTCCTATAGGTTAACTGGGGGGAGTATTGTCATTCAAAAAATATTAAGGCTTGGGGCGCCTGGTTGGCTCAGTTGGTGAAGCATCTGCCTTCAGCTCAGGTCATGATCTCCGGGTCCTGGGATTGAGTCTTGCATCGGGCTCCCTGCTCAGCCAGGAGTCTGCTTCTCCCTCTCCCTCTGCTCCTCCCAACTGCTTGTGCTCTTTCTTGCTCTCTCTCAAATAAATAAATAAAATCTTAAAAAATATATTAAGGCTTCCAATCCATGGACATGAGATATATTTCCATTTAGATTAATTGTTTAATTTCTTTCAGTAGTGTTTTGTAGTTTTCAGGCTATAAATTTTCCACTTCTGTTAAATTTATTTCTAAATATTATTTTTCTCCTTGACACTATTATAAGTGGAATTGTTTTCTTCATTTTTGGATTATTCGTTGAAGTGTATGGAGATATAACTGATTTTTGCATATTGAACTCACACTCTGCATATTTGCTGATCTTAATCTTATTAGTTCTAACAAATTTTTTAGAGGATTCCTTAGGCCTTTCCTTACAAAAGATCATGTGACATAGGAATAGATTTACTTCCTTTCCAGTCTGACTGCCTTTTGTCTTATTCATTCTTGCTTAATTGCTCTAGCTGGAACTTTCAATATTATGTTGAATAGAAGTGGTAAGAGTGAACTTTTTTTAAAGGTGTCTCAGAGGAGGTGACATTTATTTTTTTATTTTTAAAGATTTTACTTATTTATTCATGAGAGACACAGAGAGAGAGAGAGAGATACAGAGACATAGGCTCTAGGCAGGGAGCCCAATGTGGGACTCGATCCCAGGACTCCAGGATCACAACCTGAGCCAAAGGCAGATGCTCAACTGTTGAGCCACCTAGGCATCGGAGAGTGAAAATTTTTGTCTTGTTCCTGAATTTAGGGGGAAGGCATGCAGGCTTTCACCACCAAGTATGAGATCAGCTGTGGGTTTTTGTAGATACCTTTTATCAGGTTGAGAAAGTGTCCTTCTGTTTCTAGTTTATTTAGTAGTTTTTATTTTGCAACAGTGTTGGATTTTGTCAAATGCTTTTTCTGTGTTTATTGAGATGATCATATGGCTTTTGGTTTTTATTCTGTTGATACTGTGTATTACATTAATTGATTTTCAGAAGTCAAACCAACTTTGTATGCCTGGGAGAAATATTACTTGGTCATGGTGTGCAATTCTTTTTATATCCTGCTGGATTTGATTTGTTAGCATTTTTGGAGGATTTTCGCATCCGTATTCACAAAAGATATTGCTTTGAAGTTTTATTTTCTTGTGATGCTGGTCTGGGTAATGCTGCCCTCACACGATGAGTTGGGGAATGGCCCCTCCTCTTCTATTTTTTAGATTATTATGTGATAAATTGGCATTAATTGCTCTTTAAATGTTTTGGTAGAATTCACTACTGAAGCATGTAGGCCTGGGGGTTTCTTCGTGCATAATTTTTTTTTGATTATGAATTAAATCTCTTTACTTGTTTATAGATTGATTCAGGCTATTTTTTCTTGACTCAGCTTTATCACTTTGTGTCTCCCTTGGAATTTGTCATTTCAGCTCAGTTATGAAATTTACTGGCATACAATTATTCATAGTGTTCCTTTATCATCCATTTAATGTCTGTAAGATTGCTAGTAATGTTCCCTTTTTCATTTCTGATTTTAATAATTTGAGTCTTCTCTTTTTAACTAGGTCAATCCACTGAGAAATCTGTCAGTTTTGTTGATCTTTTCAAAGGACCAAACTTAGTTTTGTTGATTTTCTCAAATTGCTTATAATATTTTCTATTTCATTTATCTCCACCATAATCTTTGTTTCTTTCTTTCTACTTGCTTTAGGTTTCATTTGCTCTTTTTATACAGTGTCTTAGGTGGAAGGGCAAGTTATTGACTTGAGATCTTTTTTAATGAGCATTGAGAGCTATAGATTTCCCTTTGGGTACTGCTTGCACTGCATCCAGGTTCTTAAATACTGTGTCCTTGTCTTCATTCATCTTTAAGTATTTTCAGATTTCTTTTGTGAGTTTCTCCTTGACACATTGGTTGTTTTAGAGTATGCTGATTTCCACATGTTTGTGCATTTTCCAGTTTTCCCTCTCGTATTAATATCTAGCTTTATATCATTGTGATCAGAAAAGATATTTTGTATTATTTCAATTGTTTTTAATTTACTGAGACATGTGTGGTGGCCTAACGTGTCACCTATTCCGTACTGTGTTCCATAAGTACTTGAGGAGAATGTGCATTCTGCCATTGTGTGAGGTGTTCTAGAGACACCTGCTAGGTCTCGTTAGTTTACAGAGCTGTTCATGGCTACTGTTCCTAATAGGTCTTGTTGTGTAGTTGCTCTATTCACTACTAAAAGTGAAGTATTGAAGTTTTCAAATATTATTATTCAGTTGTTTTTTGTTTTCTTCCTTAATTTTTGTCAGTTTTTTTTTTTTCTTCATGCATTTTCGGGGGTGTTGCTGGGTTGTTTTATCTTCTTGATAGATTGACCCTTTTATCACTAAAAAATGTCCCTCTGAATCCCTAGTAACCCTTTCTGTGTCCCTCCCCTTCTTTTTTAAAGTCTATTTTGCCTGATATTGGCTAAATATTAGCATAGCCACTGTGGCTTTCTTATGGTTGGTATTTGCACAATAGATACTTTTCCCATCCTTTTTCTTTCAATCTATCTGTATCTTTGAATATAAAAGATGTCTCACATTGACAGCATAAAGTTGGGTCTTCCTTTTTTTCTTATCTAGTCCATTCTTATCTGCTGTTTGATTATATTATTTAATCCATTCACTTTTAATGTTCTTGATATAATTGGATCTATACCTGTCACTTTACTTTTTTTGTTTTTTACATGTCTCATGTCTTTTTGGTTCCTTTTTGCTCCTTAATGCTTTCTTTTGCATTAGTGAAAAATTTCAAATGTACCATTTTAAACTTCCATGATTTTTTCACTATATTTAAAAAAGTTATTTCCTTAGTGGTTGCTAGAGTTTATCAGATACCTTAACCTTCCATAATCTGCTTCAGATTTATAACAACTTAATTCCAGTGATATTCAGAAACATTACTCTTGTAAAGTCTATATCTTTGCCCTCCCTTTGATGGTTGTTGTATATATTACATCTGTATGTGTTACAAACCCCCAACATACATTGTTCTAATTACTATTTTATACAATTTAATGTCTTCTTAAAAAGCTGAGAGAAGAAAGGAAAGTATACATTTATAGATTTTAATACATTAACCTTCTTATGTATCATTTCTATTTTCTTTTGTTGTTCCTGTGAATTTGAGTTACTGTTTGATATCATTTCCCTAGCTTAATACATTTTTCCTTTTCTTCACACCCTGCTCTTCTGTGCTGTTATTGGTAAATATACTATGTTTCTGAATGTTATAGGCCAAACAATACAATTTTACATACATAAATATATATTTTAAACAGTTAATTTTAAAGTTAGTTAAGAGAAGGAAAGAGAGGTAATACATCCTTATACTATCTTTCATGATTACATAATTACATTTACTGGAGCTCTTTGGTTTTTCTTTATGTGGATTCAAATTACTGTCCAGGGCCACTTGCCTTCATTCTGAATAACTTTATTTTGTATTTCTTGTAAGGCAGGTGTGCTAGCAACAGATTCTCTCAGATATTGTCTATCTAGTAATGTCTTATTTGGTCTCAATTTTTAAGATAGTTTAGCTGAATGTAGGATTCTTGGTTGAGAGTTATTTTCTTTGAGTACTTTTCTGATGTTTCCCACTGCTTTCTGGCCTCCCTGGTTTAGCCGACCTCCCATTTTATCCCCCTCTGCTCTAGGCACACTGCTGCCAGAGGAATATTTTACAAACCTTACTGGGTTACTCCCTTATTTAGGCTACTTAAAGATATCCCTCTTTTTCTATAAATTCATGCTGGTCTCCCTAGAAAGGTATAGGTCTCCATCATCTACACCCTGCTTATCCTTGGGCCACATCTCCATTTTATCCACACTGTTATCACGCTGAACCATGTGAGGTCTTCCCCATGTATGCAGGTTATTTCATACACCAGTGCCTTTGCTTCACTGCTGTCTCTGCCTGGAAGCCACGCTACCCTCCTGCTTCCTGCCTGGGAAACTCCTGCTCCCTTCTCAAGATGAAGGGCAGTCATCACTTCCTCTAAGAGTACGTTCTGGACATCTTGACTAGCGTTGGCCATTTAGTTTTTTCTTTGGCCCAATTTCCATCTAGTCTTCTCTCAGGTCACCTATCGTACTTGGATGCCTCTTAATTATTTCCCTATACACATCCTCTCTGCTGTAGGCCTTATGGAGGGCATGGACAGCACCCAGTGTGAACTATTTATTGTGTGATGGGTGTCTCACAGTTTTCTCACCCATTCCCACAGCCCTATGAAGAGATGCTATTTCTGCTTCTCTTGTGAAGATGATTAAACCAAAACAGAAAGGTAATCCAGATTGCCTGATGATCGCTGTGAGAGTTGAGGTGAACACTCTGTTACTCCTGCCCACATTCTCAGGCAGCAAACTCTGTGCTCTCTCTTGAGTGGTAAGGTCCTAGCACAGAGTCTGATACATAATCATGCCCAATATATGTAGACTGAAAGTGGTAGTTTGGTAACGCAGTTTAAAAAATTTAAGATTAAAAAAGATTTTAAACTCTACCCATCTTATTTCTATTACTTATTACTTATTTCTCTACAAAGTCTTTAAATAAACAGATCAATTTTCAGTATACTTGGGGCATCCAGGAAAGAGGGAATGTGTTCTGCTTTGCATTAATCATGTCTCCAGTCTGTCTGCATAGAAAGAGTGACTTAAGGATGGAAAGGGGCTGGGGCCTGTAGATCTGCATATCATTTTACACAAAATTCAGAAAACACTGACTGTCTCCAAGGATGATGGAGTCTCTGGAACCCCTAGTCTCCAGGAACTCCATAGAGTAGCCTCTGCTCTGCTGTTGCTCAGCAAGAGAGACTATCTATAGGGAGAAATTAGCCAAAGGTAATGGAAGTAATGTAAAGAAAGAGAGACTAGTTGGATCATTTGGGCCTGCCAGGAAGAGGAAAGGAAGGAGTAAAACCAAATGGACATATAGGGAAGAAGCCCTTGTTGGTAAGTTTAAGCAGCACATCATGAAGTGTGTGGTGGCATTAGCATGGTAGAGCTCCCTTTTGGATTTCACCCTGTATTTCTCTGTGGCTGCTTCCCTATGAGTTACTACTACACTGACATGGGCTCTCACTCCTACAGCCTGAACCAATCTGACCCCACACCAACACCCATCCTCAGTGGGGGGAGCTCTTCAATAGTTTTCTCATGGCACATCATTCACTAGAACTGGTCTCACTTTGGGAGTTCATGGATACTCTCCCTGAAACAAGCATGTCCAGAGACTTCTCTTACCTTGGCACATCATTTGTGTCACACCCTGATGTAGCTTGAGGACCGAAGAAGGATGTGATGAATGACTAAGGGAAATAAGTCACACACTGTCAATTGAATTCTTGATCTATAACTTGAGGCTCTGGCCTTGTGAGTTTTGAGTATGACCATGTACTTTACTGACAGAACATTTGTCTCCTTTGGTTTTTCCTCCCATTTCTTCCTTCTTCCTGTTTAGAACAGGATGTAGTGACCAGATGTCACTGGCCACCTTGAGTCTTAGGGCAACCATGAGAGAGGCATCTACGTGTTAACAGCAGAGCAAAATGTTAGAAGGAACTTGGGGCTTAGCGACCATGAGCTCACCTTGTCAGCTGTTAAGTCTGTTAAACTTCAGACATGTTAATATACAGAAAAACAGACCCTTAAGTGTTTCAGCCACAGCTACTTTTGGGTCTCTCTTATTATCTGCTGAACATAATTTCTAACCAATACATGGCTTCATGTGACAAGAAGATGTCATACATGTGAGGCTCTGCTAAAACAGGGTTATGAGGGTTATGGAGTTTGCGGGGACAGGGTTCACTATGGAGAGGCTAAAAACAGCCTTTTCTGAACTTCTAAGCTGTGGTCAAGGTTGTTTTATTCTTTAGTGCCTGAACAGTATGTTGCAGTACATTTGGCAGAGGACCCTCATTGGTGAGAGGATTGTCTATGCTTTGCCAAAAGTTGGAGTTTCAGTGCAGTGTTGGGGCCTTTGGTCTTTAAAAAGGAAATTCCCTTTGAGCAGCTCTCTGCTCTCTTTTGCTGCTCAGAGTACTATTGAGGTTTAAATGATCATTTGTTAATAATCACAACTTTGTAAGCAGGTATTTTTTGATTACCATTTAAGTTCCTACAATTACTGAAAAGTTACTCTATTTGAGCATCTACTATGTGCCAGGCTCAATGCTAGTATCTACATGTGTTACTGACTTAATCCTCCCAATAACCTCAGAAATTTAATTTTAGAAGTGCTTAATACCTTCCCTTAATACCAAAATGAGTCTTTAACATTTGAGTTAATCCCCCAGACCAACTTTTTAATGAATCTGTCTTATCCAGATTACTGATTTTTCCTTAATAGACACTCACAAAAGCCTAGTTGGAAAGGTGCATTGTGATTTTCTTGGGGTGGAATCAGGCCTCATTAAAATCAGAGCCCCTCTCCCTCCTCAATCTTACATTTACAGAGGATTAAAAACCTCTCATCAAGTCTCTTGTGTTAGCTGCTAAGCCTCGCTTCTGCCTTGCTGGAGGTGCATGCTTTGCTGGTGAATAGTAGCTTAGCCCAAAGACCAGACAATGAATGGAGAACTGAAATAATGGGAGAGTGGATAATTCCCCCAGTGAGAGTCAGGCTGTGAGCAATCTTCAGGAAATTAACTGAATAATCATAATATAAATGTCTTCCCGCTCCCACACACATGCTTATACATGCATCTTTCAATCTCATTCTCTGAAAACTCACAGTGGGAGGGGAGTTTCTTAAAACCTATCTTCCTGTATGTCAGCACTGTGATTACAGCCACTTTATTTTAAAGAAAGACGTGGGGGAATCTGCCCAGCAGATATTAGGGGCTTAATAAATACCATCAGGGTTTCAGAAAGGAAGCTCTGAAAGAAAAATAGCTGGCTTAGTGGTTTAATCATTGGACTGGAAGTGACATGTCAGGACACCACATGATAATATGGGCAATGCTACCAGGGCTCTCAGTGGCCTGAATCAGCAGGATCTACATTTGTTTGGCATTCATTTCCAAAAAATAAATTTTCCATTTCATGAAATAGATATGTTCTCCAGTAATACTGTTCTCTCAGTGCCAAATTGGAGAAGATATCAGTCAGGTAGAAGATCACACATGCTTATTTATAAATTTCTTTTATGCCATAGAAATGGCTATTGGAAATGGGTGATATTCCTGTAAAGCTATGATTCAGAATATAAGGAGAGTTGAAGAATTTCCCAGACAAACAAAAACTAAAGGTGTTTGTGATCACTAAACCAGCCCTTCAAGAAATATTGAAAGGGACTCTTTGAGGCACTAAAAGTGAAGGTATAAAGGCAGCAAACACAAAAGCAGTAAAAATGAATGTTTTTATAAATAATCAGTCAAGAAACTCACAAAAAAGGATATAAAATACAGTCACATGTATCTAAAATGTGGGGAGGAGAGGACAAAAGAATGGGTTCAAACCTAATACAGACTGCTATGTGGTGAAAAGATCAGAGAAAAGCTCCAAAAATAACTACAAAACAAATAAAATGGCACTAAATACATATTTATCAGTAATTACTTTGAATGTAAATGGAATAAGTGCTCCAAGCATTTTTTTAAAGATTTTATTTATTTATTCATGAAAGACACACACACAGAGAGGCAGAGTCATGGGCAGAGGGAGAAGCAGGCCCCCCCTGTGGAATCTGATGTGGGACTCCATCCCAGGACCTCAGGATCATAACCTGTCCCAAAGGCAGACACTCAACTACTGAGACACCCAGGCGTCCCAAAACACTCCAATCAAATGGATAAAAAAATAAGACTCATCTATATGCTGCCTACAAGGGACTCATTTTAGACATAAAGACATCTGCAGATTGAAAGTGAGAGGATGGAGAACCATCTATCATGCAAAAGAAAGCCAAGGTAGCAATATTTATATTGGACAAATAGATTTTAAAACAAAGACTGTAACAAGAGATGAAGAAAGGCACTATATAATCATCAAGGGGACAACCTGACAAGAAGATATAACAATTATAAATATTTATGCCCCCAAATTGGGAGCACCTGAATATATAAAACAATTCAAGACAAACATAAAGAAACTCACTGATGAAAATACAGTAAGAGTAAGAGCTTTAACCCCGATTCCCGGTAATGTACAGGTCATCTAAGCAAAAAATCAATGAGGAAACAAACGCTTTGAATAACACATGGGACAAGATAAACTTAACACACACACTGAGAGCATTTCATCTTAAAGCAGAATACACATTCTTCTCAAGTGCAGATGGGACATCCTCCAGAATAGATCACATATTGGGTCACAAACCAGCCCTCAACGAGTACAAAAAGACTGACATCATACCCTGCATATTATCAGACCACAACATGAAGAAACTTGAAGTCAACCACAAGAAAAAAATTTGAAGGACTACAAATACAGGGACGTTAAACAACATGCTACTAAGGAAAGAATGCATTGATCAGAAAATCAAAGAAGAAATAAAAGACTACACAGAAACAAATGAAAATGAATACACAGTGGTCTAAAACTTTTGGGATGCAGCAAAGGCAGTCCTAAGAGGGCAGTATATAGCAATACAGGCCTTCCTCATGAAGCAAGAAAAATCTCAAATACATACCCTAACCTTATACCTATGGGAGCTGCAGAAAGAACAGCAAGAAGTCTGAAGCCAGCAGAAGGAGGGAAATAATGAAGATTAGAGAAGAAATACATAATATAGAAACTAAAAAAAAAAAAAAAAAGAACAGATCAATGAAACTGGGAGCAGGTTCTTTGAAAAAATTAATAAACTGCTATCCAGACTTACCAAAAATACAAAGGACCCAAATAAATAAAATCACAAATGAGAGAGGAGAGAGAAAATCTGAAACCACAGAAATACAAACAACTGTAAGAGAATATTATGCAAAGCTACAGGCCAACAAATTGGACAACCTGGAAGAAATGGATAAACTCCTAGAAACATATAAACTATCAACACTGAAACAGGAAGAAATAGGAAAATTGAACAGATTTATAACCAACAAAGAAATTGAATCAATAATCAAAAAACTCCCAACAAACAAAAGTCCAGGGCCTGATGGCTTCACAGGGGAATTCTCTCAAATATTTAAAGAAGACTTAATACCTTCTTCACAAACTGTTCTAAAAAATAGAAAAGGAAAGAAAACTTCCAAATTCATTCTAGGAAGCTAGCATTATCCTAATACCAAACCAGATGAAGACCCCACTAAAAAAAGAAAGCTACAGGTCAATATCCTTGATGAACATAGATGCAAAAATTCTCAATAAAATACTAGCAAACTGAATCCACAATATATTTAAAAAATTATTCACCATGATCAAGTGGGATTTATTCCTGGGCTGCAAGGGTGGATCAGTATTCTTAAATCAATCAATGTGATATATAACATTAATAAAAGAAAGGATAAGATCCATATGATCATTCTAATAGATGCAGAAAAGGTGTTGACAAAGTATAACATCATTCATGATAAAAACCCTCAAGGAAGTAGAGATAGATGGAACATACCTCAATATCATAAAGGCAGAGGCTACAAAAGAGCCAATGGGGAAAAACTGAGAGCTTTTTCTTTATGGTCAGAAACATGACAGGGATGTCTACTCTCACCACTGATTTTTTAATTAAATATTTTATTTATTTATTTATTTTTGGAGGAGGGGGCAGAAGAAGAGGGTGAGAGAATCTTGAGCAGACTCCCTGTTGAGTGTGGAGCCTGATGAGGGGCTTGATCTCATGACTTTGAAATCATGACCTGAGCCAAAATCAAGAGTTGGATGCTTAACTGACTGAGTCACCTAGGTGCCCCTTACCACTGTCATTTAACATAGTACTGGAAGTCCTAGCCTCAGCAATCACACAACAAAAAGAAATAAAATTTATTCATATCGGTAAGGAATAAGTCAAACTGCCACTATTTGCAGACAACATGGTGCTATATATAGAAAACCCAAAACTCCACCAAAAAACTGCTAGAACTGATAAATGAATTCAATAAGGTTGCAAGATAAAAAAAAAAATCAGTGTATAGAAATGTGTTGCATTTCTATAAACCAATAATGAAGGAGCAGAAAGAGAGATTAAGGAACCCATACCATTTTCTTTTTTCTTTCTTTCTTTTTTTTTTTTATGATAGTCACAGAGAGAGAGAGAGAGAGAGAGAGAGAGAGGCAGAGACACAGGCAGAGGGAGAAGCAGGCTCCATGCACCGGGAGCCCGATGTGGGATTCGATCCTGGGTCTCCAAGATCGCGCCCTGGGCCAAAGGCAGGCGCCAAACCGCTGCGCCACCCAGGGATCCCCCATACCATTTTCAATAGCACCAAAAGCAATAAGATACCTAGGAATCTACCTAACCAAGAAAGTGAAAGACCTTACTCTGAAAACTATAAAACACTGATAAAAGAAATTGAAGACACAAAGAAATGGAAAGACATTCCATGCTCATGGATTAGAAGAACAAATAATGTTAAAATGTCTATACTACCCAAAGGAATCTACATTAATGCAATCCCTACCCAAATATCAACAGCAGTTTTTACAGAACTGGAACAAACAAATGGAAGCACAATAGACCCAAAACTGACCTTGAAAAAAAAAGCAGAGCTGGAGGTGTCATAATTCTGGACTTCAAGTTATATTATAAAGCTGTGATCACCAAACCAGAATGGTACTGGCACAAAAATGGACACGGATCGATAGAATAGAGTAGAAAACCCAGAAATGAATCCACAACTGTGTGTCAACTAACCTTCGACAAAGCAGGAAAGAATATCCAATGAAAAAAATCTCTTCAACCAATGGTGTTGGGGAAACTGGACATCCACATGCAAAGGATGAAACTGGACCACTTTCTTACAACATACACAAAAATAAATTCAAAATGAATGTAAGATCTAACTATGAGACAGGAAACCATCAAGGTCCTAGTGGAGAACACAGGCAGTAACCTTTTTGACATCAGCTGTAGCAACTTCTTATTAGATATATCTCCTGAGGCAAGGAAAATAAAAGCAAAAATAACTATTGGGACTTCATCAAAATTAAAAACTTCTACACAGAGAATTAAACAATCAACAAAACTAAAAGGTAACCTATGGAATAGGAGAAGATATTTGCAAACAACTGATAAAGGGTCGGTGTACAAAATATATAAAGAATTTATAAAACTCAATACCCCCAAAATGAACAATCCAATAAAAAATGGGCAGAAAACATGAAGAAACATTTTTCTAGAAAAGACATCCAGATGCTCAGTAGACACATGAAAAGCTCATTATCACTCATCATCAGGGAAATGCAAATCAAAACCACAATGAGATCCCACCTCACACCTGTCAGATCGGCTAAAATTAACAAGACAGGAAACAACAAATATTGGAGAGGATGTAGACAAAGGAGAACCCTCTTACACTGTTGGCAGGAATGCAAACTGGTGCAGCCACTCTGGAAAACAGTCTGGAGGTTCCTCAGAAAGTTAAAAATAGAGCTACCCTCGATCCAGCAATTGTCCTATTGGGTATTTACCCAAAGGATACAAAAATACGAATTTGAAGGGGTACATGCACCCTGATGCTTATAGAAGCATTATCAACAATAGCTAAACTATGGAGAGAGCCCAGATGTCCATTGGCAGATGAATGGATAAAGAAGATGTGATGTATACAGAATGGAATATTAGCCATAAAAAAGAATGAAATCTTGCCATTTGCAATGACATGGATGGAACTAGAGAGTATTATGCCAAGTGAAATAAACAAATATCATATGATTTCATTCATATGTAGAATTTAAGAAACAAATAAGCAAAGGGAAAAAAAAAGAAAAGAGAGACAAATCCAGAAACAGACTCTGAACTACAGAGAACACACTGATGACCACCAGAGGGGAGGTGGTGGGGGGATGGGAGAAACAGATGGGAATGAAGGAGTGCATCTGTCAGGATGAGCACCAGGTGATGTATGGAAGTGTTGAGTCACAACATTCTAAACCTGAAACTAATATAGCACTGTATGTTATCTCACTGGAATTTAATTAAAATTCGAATAAAAGCTTAAATAAGTCACATAAAATGAAAACTCTTAGACCAAAGTTGGGTACTTTCCTGTTTCCAACCAGATCCTATCATGGACCTAAAGTATTCTGCATAGTCAAATACTTAGAATCTGTTTTGTTTTTACCTCTCTCTTCTGAAGTTCCAATGAACAAACACCATGGATGTTAGAGCTGGGAGTAGGGGGGAGGTGTGCAGAGGCAGAGCCTGCCCACCTTTCACATAAGCCAGTTAAGGATAGGAACCCAGGAGGTGGGATGAGGTGAGCAGAGATTGGATGTCAGGGGGCACCTTACTCAGGTCTGCAAGATGGGCAGGGCAACTGTGTATGATCCACTTCATGTAAGAAGAGTCTTCATGTGCTGGGTCAGATAAAAGGACTTTGCAATAAGGGCTTTACCTTTAGGCAGAGCTCTCCTTCAAAGATTCCCACAGTCATAACCACATCCTTTCTGCACGAAATCACAGAGTATTTTGGGATGCATTGGTACCCACATAACAGCAAGTCAGTTCTGTGCTCAGGCAATCCCTGTGGCTAGTCATGTATTTGGGGATGCTGCATTCACTCTGTTAGGCCACTGGGGATCCAGTTAGTAAGTGCATGAAAGGCTAGGATGTTTCATGTGCCAGAGAACAAACAATGGGATTATTGAATGAATGTTTCACTTATTTAGGTGGTTTCATGTCTTAGAGACCATGTCCACTGTGGGTAAAAGGCACCCCAGGAGCCAAGAGGAGCCAGTGGGCCTATAGCAAACTTGCTTTGCATTCTTTCCTGCAAAACGATTTTTCCTTCCTTTTGAATACATCTGGACTATCAAAAGGAGAAAAGCCATACCTGTAGTATTCATCTCCCACAAAGAAAAGGGTCTTCTGCACATCCTTGAGATAGACGGCAGCATCTATTCGCTGCACATACCTTGGGAAGCCAAAGTCATAAATAGTTCGAGGAGGACCTTGCATTTGGAATCCTCTTGTTATCCAGTAGTGGGGGCCTGAAAACAGAAATTAAAGTTTATAAAACCTCTGTACCACTTAATGATGCACTTCATTCATGAGAATTTCTAAGTAGGATCACAAATGGCAGTACTTAATGGGATATTTGCCATGGCTATAGCCCAATATATAAGCTTTTATTCAATTAAAACTACTCTGGAGGCAAAAATCTCTAGTGATGCCTTAGGAAAACAATAATTTTGATACCATTGTGTCTTAATTTAACACATTAATTTTTTTCAAGATACTTCTCATGTGTATAACCTCATTTCAGTCTCATGAAAGAGAAGCAGCTCATGACACACAAATGCTATGATTCTTTTTTTTTTAAAGATTTTATTTGTTTATTCATGAGAGAGAGAGGGAGAGGGAGAAAGAGAGAGAGAGAGAGAGGCAGAGACACAGGCAGAGGGAGAAGCAGGCTCCATGCAGGAAGCCCGATGTGGGCCTCGATTCTCGGTCTCCAGGATCACGCCCTGGGCTGAAGACAGCACTAAACTGCTGAGCCACCCAGGCTGCCCCTCAACTAGTTTTTTTTTTTTTTTTTTTAAGATTTTATTTATTTATTCATGAAAGACATACACAAAGAGAGAGAGAGAGAGAGAGAGAGGCAGAGACACAGGCAGAGGGAGAAGCAGGCTCCATGCCGGGAGCCCGATGTGGGACTCTATCCCGGGACTCCAGGATCACGCCCTGGGCTGAAGGCAGGCACTTATCTGCTGGGCCACTCAGGGATCCCCAAATGCTATGATTCTTAAGCTGGGACTAGCCTGGGACCTTCATCCCTCAGCATCAAGAAAAATAAGCTGAAATTGACAATTACTCCTTATTGGATCACGTCCATTGGCTAGCCACTGTCACATCTGTGAGGTTGACATTACTACAATCACTTCTCACAGGAGGAAAGGAAGGCTCAGATGTTAGAGAACTCTCCACAATCACTCTAATAGTAAAGGGCTGGAGCCAGAGACTGACACTGTGCCCACCTCCTGACCTCACATGTGTCTTTCTACTCCCAGCTGTTTCCGAGCAGGACAGAGCAGCAAGGGCTTTGTTCTGCTTACTTGGGGCTCTCAGTAGGGGACGCCGTGCCACTCTGAGGGGCAGGGACAGCTTTGTAGCCCCCTGGGCCCTGTGACTTAGCACGGAGCCTCTCTAGGGTAAAGCTTTGGCTCTGAGAGCATTTGAGAGCCATTGTCATTCCTGCCGTTGTTCTAGTACAACAGAGTGATACTTCATGCCCATCCTGAGGAGGAGTGATGGGAGCACGCTCAGTGATCCCGGACCACATGCTGACAGTACTAGATGTTCCAAACCCGAACTGGGCACTGCACCCTGCTATTCCTTTCCTCTGGGGATCAGTAGGGTACCTTTGAAGAAGTACGCAGTGCCCCTCTCAGCCACTTCGTAAGCTGCGTCCACGTTGGACATAAGCTGGGGAAAGGAGCTGGTAATGGTGCTGGGCCGGATCCCTGCCATCAGGTGAACCTGCCGGCGCCAGAAAATCCTGTTGGGCAATCCACAAAAGACAGCAGGGTCAAGAGGTGATTCAGATCTTGGACCGACTGGACTTGGACCGACGTATTCTACAAGCCACACTCCAGGGGCCATTTCTAAATGCCTCTTGCCTTTGCTTGCTTTTAAGGGTAATACATCATTTTTTGACCCTAGTTAACAGTTCTTTCCCCTTTTTGTTCTTCTGGCACATCTGCAATCCTCTTTCTTCATCTCCTTAAGGATGTTCAAAACATGGAAAGATATAGCAAGGCGATAACACTGGTGTTTTACACATGTAAGCTGTGCACCTTCCATTTCCAAGTATCCCTGGATACAGATGCCCTTTTCCTGTTCTGATCTTTTAAAAACTAAAATCTCACAAAGATGAAATGATTCTGGTGGACATTATGAATATTACAATTGAATCAAAACTGTAGTTGGGATATGTAAATTATTCCCAATAAAGCCAGCAAGAGCATTACCGATGATCAATTATATTGCCTAAATGCTTATCTACCAAGGTGCTTATGTCCTTGAAATGGATGGCTAGTTAACAGAAAATCTGATACACACAAACTAACTCAAGTTTTAGCCACTCGTCCATCCACTCACCCAAAATTATGTCCATAAAACTGTGGCAGCATCACAAGGCTATTGGGCTGAAACATTCAATGTAAATGTGGTCCAGTTTGAATTTTGAAAGTGAAAATCATTTTTATAAAATATGAATAGTTTACTTGACTCTGTAGAAAGTAGAATCTATACATAAAATTATTTGTGGACAGGGAAACTGTAATAAATTTTGACATTTAATTTCCTGGATAGCTAGTGTAGGAACTCCAAAATCTTATGTTGCATTTTCCTGTTCAGTTAATTTAACAAATATTTATAGGGTGCTCTCAGCAAGGACTGCAGCAGATGTTGAGATGAGACGCAGAACAAGACCCAGGCCCTGCCCTCAGGGAGCTTACAGTCTGAGAGTGCAGACAGGACTACACTGAGGAAGCAGCTAGGACTACAGAGCTACAGAGGCAAGTTGAGGATGCGAACACAGAGCGTACCCTACAGGAGGGAGACTCCACTGCTGTTGGGGATTGGGTGACAGTGTCCCAGGTGAGGCTGTGTCAGCTGATGATGAATTTAGAAGAGCTGTATTGAGAGAGATGTGTCTTCATGTTTCCTAAAGCACATTGTGCTTTAGAAGATGTAGGCCTGAGTTCTAACTCTGACTGGCATCTCTAAAATCAGGCTTATCATCTCTTAGATGCAAATAATGATACCTAGCCTGTCTCATGAGGTCATTCTGAGGACCCAAGGAGAGATGCATAGGAAAGTGATTAATCCATGAAGTGCCATAGTTTCAATGGACCATACTGTCCATTTGAAACATGATTATTTACGTAGGCCTTACCCACCTGCTAACTGGGCACCCACCATACATGATACACAGGGTGGCAGGCGTCTGTGTTGGGCATGCTGCCTCGCCCCATGCCCTACACATCACAGCCTTCTTTAGAATGTTTGTATTAACAGATGAAACACAGGCTCAGGGAGGCTGGTGGGCCCAAACATCGTCTGGTGGTTAGGGGCAGACAGAGCCGGCTTGGACTCCACCTGTCTCCATGTTCATCTTCACCTGATCTCATCTACTTGTTCAACCCCAGCCTTGTGATCTCTGCTTTCCTGTGTTCACAACTTGACCAACTGTCCAGTCAGATCTAGGCTTTTCTGAAGGTGCGAGGGACCACCTTCCCCTTTCTCTCTGCCACCACGACATGAGCACAGGTTTGGAGAACCCAGCAGATCTGGGTAATGAAAACAGATAAACGCTTCATGTTCATAGCCTTTCATCTGGTTTTTGGTAATAATGGGTTAATTGGGAACCTGATGAGAAATCCAAAAAAGCAAGTGTTTTTCACTTAATTCAGTATATGACTCTGAAATGCTTACTCTGTTCACGCCACTGTGCTAAGTGTTGACCCAGGCACTGAGGCGCATTTTGGGGGATTGCAGCGGCATGCATGAAGTGAGGAAGGCAGGCAGAGGAGGCTCTATCTGAACCACATCTCTGATGAGGTACAGCGGACTTCCTGCCCCTTTCTCCTTGGGCCCCTAAAGCGGGGAACTATTTTCTTTCATTTTTCATTTAAAAACCAACAGGTGGCTCTAGTCAAACTTCAGCCCTATGTTTCATTGGGCTTAACTAAGAGCACTGACATCCCGACGACCCGGTAGGAGAGGTGGTAAAATGTAATTAAGAGTGCTGCAAACTGAAAAGTATGCTTTTGGAAACTTTCACATGTAGTAGAATCTAAAATTCCTTCCTAAATAAACCTTGATTTAAGACATTGCAGGAATTATGAGGATTCAGTGGAAGTAGAGTGGTCCTTCTAAACCAAGAGTGATTTTATGGCCCTGGAGACACTTGGCAATATTTGGTTACTGTTTTGCTTATCTTCCAATGGGTGGAGAACAGGGATGCCAATAAAACATGCCCCAGTGTGTGGGACAACCCAATCCAACACAGACTTAAAATATTAGCAATGCCAAAGTTAAGGAGCCCTGGTTTAAACAGTGTTATTATAACGTATATAATTATAATGTATTATTATAACGTATTATAATGTATAACCATGAGCATTAGGTAGAAATAAATACTATCCATCACTTATGTAAAGTAACACAAATTCCATAAGAATCTGTAATTATGAAAATTTTCAGTACCTAATGGTCGGTAACAAAACACCAGAACATATACCCAGAGGATTTACCAATTTGGAGCTATAGATTACAATAATAAATTAAAATTGACCAAAAAACCCGAGTATAGTAACCTAATGCATCTGTAAATGGATTAAAAGAAAAACAATCTGAACTTATTGGAAGAGAGCAGCTGCGGGGCATGTTGGAACTGGTTGTGGAAATAGGTTTATCGATAGACTTTATTGATAGCCTATAATCTGATCTTTGGTAAGGAGGAAAAAACAATGGTGTCCATTGATAATAGGGATCTGCTGCTTATATATTTAGTTGTTCTGTTGCTGTCTGTGCTCCCAGGAGCCAATACTGTGCCTGGATATAGTCAGGGCTCTATAAATATTTGTTGGCTCAATGAATGGGCACCAGGGAGTGAAAGCAACTCATTAGATCACCAATTTTCATGTTCGCTGAGATTTTCGTTCCTCTTTCCCAAAGAATAGCAGCTAACTCAAGGTTGAGATTTGTTCACTTGTGGCCTTCACCCGGGGCAGGGCCATGGATTATCTGTGTTTCTGTCCTCTGGCTTACATGGTGCCTGGTGCACCTGGGAACGTGACTTGCACTTGCTTCTTCCTGTGTCATGTGTAGTGCTCACCTCTCTTCCCTGCCATCTACGTAAGAAGCCTTTCACCTCCTTCTTGCTGGACCGTCAGGGTGATTCAGCTTGAGCTGAGTGGGGATCTTCATGCATCATCATCTTCAGCCCTTTACTCTCCTTGATCTGTTCTCTCTCATCCCGATCCCTGGTTTCAGGGGGAAGAAGGGTCTCTCTTCTTTTTGTTTTTGATGCTTGCAGTGCAATTGCTCTGCTGGGAGCTTGAAACCTGGTTTTATCATTGAATGTGTGACCTCGGGTGAGTCACTCAATTTTTGAGACTCAATTTCCTTCTGTCAAATAAAAGTGAGAATACTAATAACATGTGTTCTCATACTTTAAAGGATTAATTGTGATAATACATATGAAAGTGTCTTATAAGCTCTTGACTACTCTTACAATAATTTATATATCTTGTAAAAAGACATGTTTCACTCTACAAATGTATTGATTGGTGACTGGCAAAACTTAAAGTCTATCAATGGAGCTAGGTTTCTTTCTGAGTTTGCCTCTCTGACATATTTTTGTCACTGGAAACTCTGAGGTACAAAGGGTCACGTCCTTGGCTGACATGCCACTCATTTTGGGAGATTTCACTAACCAAGGCTGCTTATGTCAGAATGCTTTAGAGGCCAAGAAATCAGTTATCATTCATCTCATGGAGCCCTAGAAAAACACAGCTTGTGAAATTAAAATCCCAAGTGTAGGCAGTGCTTAAAAATAGTGAAAGCCGGGCAGCCCCGGTGGCCTAGCGGTTTAGCACCACCTTCAGCCCTGGGTGTGATCCTGGAGACCTGGGATCAAGTCCCACATCAGGCTCCCTGCATGGAGCCTGCTTCTCCCTCGGCCTGTCTCTGCCTCTCTCCCTCTGTCTGTCATGAATAAATAAATAAAATCTTTAAAATAAAAAAAATAGTGAAAGCCATGCATAGTGCCCCTAACTTGTTAATCATGCCAGAGGAGGCTGTGGGGATCCCTATTTATTAGCCATAACCTGTGAGCTGTAAAGCCATAACCCCCAACCCTAGCCGGGAGGAGGTAGCTCAGAAGAGACAACGATGAGTCAGGGATTGTACCGCACCTTCTGCCTGTTTGTCTGAATTCTTAATATATAACCCAGACTCAGTCTGAGCCAATACAGTGCTGCTTGTTGACTTTTTGTGACGCAATCTTACAGCCAGAAGAGACGTCCCCAGGGAGACTGACGGAGGACGAGGTCCCCTCAGTTGTGTGGGCTTCACTCCCGCCCGTGGACCCTGCAAAATGCCAGATTCCAAAAGTTCTGTCCGCAGTAGGGGTTACTGATTTGCTGTCCCTCCATCCCCTGGTGCCATGCATTTCTGTGTCTCCACTGGCCCCTTGTCATGTCTTTCCCAGGTCCAGGTATTTTCCAGTTCTGAAAAGTCCTTGTTGGACCTTGCTGCCTGCTGTAGCTCTGATCTGAACCCCCCTTCTCCTTGTTACAACACAACTGTCGGGTGAATGGTCTATACAGACCATTCCCTCCCACTCCCTACCTTTTGCTCTTTGGCTCCTCAGGACCTGGATTCCTCCCTCAGTGCTCCTCTGACATGACACACGTACGTCGTCATGGCCAGTCTGTCCACTGCTTCAGTCCACTGGATGGTCCCAGCATCCTTTCCCACTATTGATTACTTTGAAGATTCATTTATTTATGTGAGATAGAGCACGCATGAGCAGGAGGAGGGGCAGAGAGAGAGGGAGGAAATCCCAAGCAGCCTCCACATGGAGCACTGACCCAACACAGGGCTCAATCCCACAACCCTGAGATCACTACCTGAGCCAAAATCAAGAGTCAGATGCTGAATGGACTAAGCCACCCAGGATTCCTTGCACTATTGGTCATTTTGGAAAAAATAGCTTCTTTTCTTTGATTTATGTGAGGCCCCATTGAGGGATTCTGTCTCCGATGTCAAGTGGGTTAAAATTCCAGATGGAGAAATGACACTGTGGATGAAATGAGCAAGTGAAGAAAGCTGAGCACAGCACACTCATTGTAAGTGATCATGAAATACCAGCTCTTACTACTAGAGCTCATTTTCAGATCTCTACCTGCCTCCTCCATGTGAGAAGTTGTGCAGCCTGTGAAGCCTCCAGCTGTGAGTACTCCCCTGAGCGCTGGCTGCTTCTACAGGACCTGTTAGAATCATCATTGTCTTGAATGCAGCACGTCTAACACTGAGTTTTTGTGTGTGCCCAGCAAATCTCCTTGATTTTCCTATCCATCTTTGACTCTTCTTTTGCAGTGTTTCTTGCACTGAATGAGCCTTCAAGTCCTGCTGGCAGCTCCTTCAGGCCCCTCTTCATCCTTGTCTTCCTCTCCTACCTGCATAGCCTTAAAGATGCTCTCCTTTGCTGGCTAATCTAAGATGTATAACATCTTTCAAAATGTGACTGTTAGTGACTGACAGGTATTTTGAGAATAAAACAGAACGTGGACTAGCCTATCCAACAGTTTCAAGACACCACAATGATCTAAGAACTGTCTTCTCCTTGTGGCTGTTTGCCTGACTGGCAGATGAGGGCCTGGAGCACCTGCTTTCCCCACAAACTCAAATGCATACCAGTCAGAAAGTTTGAGTTCATGCAAGTCAGAAAGCACTGCTTCTCTTAGGAGTTCCAGTGCAGGTTCAGGTGTTCTGAGTGACCCGACCGGCTCTGGACTAGGAGCCAGAAGACCCTCAGGAGGGGGCTCTGCTGGGCTGAGATGGATGGGGTGCAGCTTTCTTCTCTCCAACACAAGGATTTGGACAATCAGGCTTGATACTCATTCCTTCTGCAAAATGCTTTTACACTTCTGAGGTCTATTGCTGATTGTGATAATCTTGATTTTATGGGTAAAATTAAATTAGGTAAAACCCATGATGATCTGAGCAGGGCAACCACAGTTTTGGGGTCAGGAGGCCTGGGCGCTGGCCAGTCACCCTGTGGCCCCAGGGCCCAGCTTCGGCCCTCCCAGCTCCATGTCCTTGGACAAGGTACTTCTCCTTTCAGCATCTTGTGAAAAGGCAGCAGTAATTCCAACCTCATGGGGCCCTTGTGAGGTGTGAAAACAGTGCTTATCACAGGAAGTACCCACTCAAGGAAGCCCCTGTGATATCAGAGCACCTTGGTCCTAATAGGGGGACGGGGGTGTGCATGTGGCAGACCCAGGGCTGAAAGGAGAGCTCTCCTCACTCCCTGCCTCTGGCTCCTCCTCCTCTGGAACTGCCTGCCCTACTGCACTCCAGGCCACAGACAGGTCAGAGGCCACCGGGCTGACTGAACACAGGTCCCTGTGCCGGCAGCCTTGCTCCCTCCCTCCCCCTACTCCTCCTCTGACCTTTCATTTCTCAAGGTCCCCTGAACCTGGCCTCCCTTCCTACTGTTACCATCCTCATCATCTGCAGCCATGACCCGGTCAAATAGCCAGTAGCCTTTGCTAAATGCTCATAGTTTGATACTAGAGGGTTTTTAAACATTTTTTGCTTTTTAAAGAAAACAGTCATAATTATACATAAGGGCATAGTATCTTTGACATCATGGTTTCCTTTGCATCTCTTACAACCGCCGATATTTACCACAAGAGTAAGCTCTGTGCTATAGGGCAGCCCGCATCTCACTTCTTCATTGCCGAACCAGTGCTCCCTGCCCTGTCTGGGCTGACTATCAGCTGACACCACCACCCCTCGATGAGGCTCCTGCGCACCAGGCTCCATCTGCTCTGTGCCTTGCCTATGGTTCCTGGTTCAATGCCTACCAATTCTGTTCTGTTTTACTTTTTGGTAACAATAGAAAGAAAGTCAATAATCAATAAGTCTCAATAAAAATCATTAAAAAATAATAAAAAAATATTTCAAGTTGTTTCTAAGCCTTAATCCACTGTACAGATTTTCCAATTCTCATTCCTTAATGTAGCGTCTGCTGTTTGAGTGCTCACTGTGTGTTTGGCACATTATTTGCTGGGGGCCCTCTGCTCAGCAAGAAAAAAGGCTAGAATTTAAACCAACTCAGTCTCAGGCTAAAACCTGGGTTCTGAGCTCTACTCTAATCTGTTTCTGAGAAGTGGATGCCCAACCACTGTTGAAGATTTCCTAATTTTCAAAAATTAGAAACAATTTACAGGCTTAAAAGTACAGCATTGGTTGAATATGTGACGATGTATCTGCTCATATATACAATGAAGATGACAAAAAAAAAAAAAACCTCACCGACATGGAAAAATGAGATATTGCTGAGTGAAAATAGTTTACAAATCAGCATATCTAATTAAAATCCCATCTTTGTGCATATCCCTGATCCCCTCCTGTACTTAGACTATATCTTTCTATACAGAAAAAAATCTGGAGGGAAATGCATATCTAAAAATGTGATTACTCTGTTATGGGCTGAACATCTGTGTCTCTACCAGATTCATAAATTGAAGCCTAATGCCCAAGGAGATGGGATGGTGATAGTCAGACAGGAGCAGTGGGGTAGCCAGGGTTATCTGAAGCCCTGCGGGGGGATCCCTGGTCTGATGTGATTAGTACCCTTATAAGGAGAGACATCAGAGAGCTCACCCCCTCTACCCACAACGGGGAGACAAAAAAGTCCTGTGAGTACACGGGATCATGGCAGTGTTTTTGAATGTCTCACTCCCTTATGTAACTGAGGTGTGCAAAGACAGGGTGAGTACTGGTCCTTTAGATCTCCAGCCACTACGGTAGTGCTTGGCCCTCCAGTTGGGCTCAATAACCACTCTTCCAATGAAGAAAAGGGATAAAAAGCATTCAGCCATGCTATTCCTGAGCTACCTCTGACTATTCTCCTGTGAACGAATTCTGTCCCCAGTAAAAGGAGGACTGGGGGTGAGTGTTGGTAGGTCTTTTCCTCCAAGAAAAGAAGTGATCACAGCCGTCAGTGTCATGGACACGGCCCTAATGCTCCCTGGGAGCCCAGAGTGCCAGGAGAAAAGGAGCTATCGGATGTCGATGCATGAGATTTCCAACCATCTGCATATTTGACCTTACTCATGATCTCATCCCACTAATTGTACTTTATCTAACTATGACTGGTAAATCTGCCCAATTTGGCTTTCACACATGACCTAAAATGAATGATTTGCCGTAATGCTTCCATTCCAGCACTTGAACAAAACCTTAGAACATGAAACTTAAAATTTAATTCTCCTTCACCCTTGTGTGAATTTTCTAACCTCCTTGGAGTTTTTCCAATGACTACTCACCACCTCTCACCATTTATCAGTCATTCAAAAAAAATAACATTGTTGTCAATTAGACATACTTCAAGTAGGAAATGTATCACCAAAAACCATTTCTTGTCTTCGAATGAAAACTTCAACATTAATTTCAAACCTGAAAGACTTAATCAAATTATATTTCTGTTCTTTCCTTATTACACTCATCTTGAATTTATTTCTATTTAATTTCCCTGAATGATGTCATGACAGTAAAAATACTAATAAAGATCAACCAGTACTCCCGCTGATCAACTCACACTGCTGTAAACAACTATTCATACAGTGTTGTCATTAAAGATCCTAGCTTTCTCAACATTATGAATTACTCAATATCGTATGCCATTAAATTTATTTATTTTTTAATTAAAAATTTTTTTATATAGGTAGAGTGCATCATGAGCCGGGGGAGGGGCAGAGAGAAGCTCAAGCAGACTCCCTGCTGAATGCAGAGCCCAACTTGGGCCTCAATCCCAGGACCCTGAGATCACAACCTGAGCCAAAACCAAGAGGTAGACGCTTAACCAACTACACCACCCAGGTACCCCTCCTATGCCATTATGTTTAAATACCAACTTCACCTTGCCATCCTTTATAACTCACAGAACTACTAAAACTTCCATTAATCATCCCAAAAGAAACGTTCCTAAAATGATAGTATTAGGTGCTCAAACCTCAGGGTATTCTTCAGGAGCTGTACAGGATAGCCAACACCTATCAATATTCCTCCCTCCCCTGTGCTGACAGCTCATTGGGTTGAAAAGTCAAGGGACTTTGAGAAAGAGGGGTTTCAGCAGAGCAGTGGCTTTGAAATTAGCTACCCATCTATGCATACCTCTGACCATCCATCCATCCATCCATCCATCTGTCTGTCCATCTATCTATCCAATCCCTATTACCTAATATTTATTGGGTATATACTGTGTACTCTTACTAGGGATACAGTGATGAACAAGACAGACAGCCATCAGATAAGCCTGGGCTGGTGTAACTCAGCCACTTAGTGAAACTGTTACCTCAGGAAAGCACCTGAGATTCTCATTGTTCTCATTGAGCTTCTATCTGCATCCGTAAATTGGGGATTCTAATCTCTCCTTTGTATTTAGAATAAGTACTTGATGTGTATGGAAAAATACTGTGTCCATTGCCAAGAGCATGGTAGCTGCCCGACAAATAGTGGTTTGGCAGTTCTGTGTCTCCGCAGAGATCCCTGCCTCCCACTCTACTGCCCACATGACGGTGTTTCTGCATGCTCCTCACACGTGGCAGCAGCAAGGACCTCTAGAGGGATGTGAAGGGCTGAGGCTTGGGAAGACTTAGTGCCTCATCCTAGGCTTACCGGTCTCTGAAGAGCAGGAGCTCCTTTCCCAGCATCGTCACAGCATCAAAGGATGAGCTGGAGTCACAGAGGTCGGGGATGGATGGACTTTGGGGTGGTGCGTGGGGCACGGTGGGCTTTCCCAGGAGTGTTTTCCGGGGTCCTAGGATTCAAAGTGACTTGGTCAACATTGTACCGGGACTCTTAGAGTCTGTCCACTGCTCTAGCAACCCCCTTGGACTGCATGAGACAGGCGGTAAGGTGCATGGCTGTCCATGGCAGGCAGACCCATGTTCAAATCCAGCTTTGCTAGTCCTGCAGTTGTACCATAAGCAGGAACATCATCCAGCCTCTGCAAGCCTCTGTTTCTTCCTTTGTGAAATGGGAGGGGGCCAGGACAGTCCCTGCCTCAGAGGGCTTTGGTGAGAAATCACATCTGTGAAGCACTCGGTAGAGTGCTTGGCATGTAGTAAATGTTAAAAAAAAAAAGGGATCCATTATTTTGTTACCACACATAGCTTCCTTGACAGCTGCAAGTGCTCTAAATTAAAGATTTTTTAAGAAGTTGCCACTGATTATTCCTTGGTAATTGAATTCTTTGTTCTCAATAACTTCCTTGTGTATTTCGTATCATTTTCATCTATTTCTGGGCATCCTGGACTGATCAGCCTTTTATCAGGTGCCCAGGAAACCCTGAGTGAGTTCTTGGGCCAGGAGGTACACTGCAGGCACCTGCTATTAAAGGCACCCCCTGCTGGATCCTTCTGTAGGGCAGCCAGGCCCTGGGAGAGCTGCCAGCGAGTTGTCATCCTAGTCCGTGCTCCTGAGGACTGTCTGCTGTCTACAGAACACTGCTGGTGCTGCCTGAGCCATTGGCCCCGGCAGGTCCCTGCTCTGGAGCAGAGTACATCTGTGGTGACCAGGGGTGAGGGGCAGGGAGGAAGGGAGGAACAGGGAAGGGCCAGGGGTGTGAGAGTTGGAGAAGAGCCGGGGTGCAGAAGGCTCAGCAATGGGGCGAGGCTCTGGAAGGTGGTCAGCGCAGAAATGGGCTGCCAGTCTTTGAACCTTTACTATGTGCCAAGTCGTCTACGAAGGGTCAGAGGCAGCAGGGTGGCCAGGGGTGAGTGATGTGCACGCTCCCTGGTGATACAGAAGCACGTCTGTGCACTTCGTTCCCCTGTGCAAAAGTGGCCACATCAAAATATGTGCTTCAGTCCCTGGCCCCATGACGGTGGCCATCAGACGCTGGAGATGGTCGGAGCAGACGGATCTAGGGGGGCAGGCAAACATTTGGGCTCAGTCCTTCTCGGTGGAGCCAGGGATTGCTTTCCTTGGAGTCGAGCCCCTGGCCCTCGGTGTTCCGAGCCAGGTTCCCACAATGGAGACACTCAGGCAGGAGGACCCAACCCGCGGCGGCCCGCGCCCGCGGCCCTGAGGTGGGCAGAGTTGGCTGAATAGTTCTTTGGATGAGATTTGTCTCCCGCGCGGAGGAGCACTCTGCAGAAGCGCGTGCTCGATGCTGCACGGATGCTGCACGGATGCTGCACGGATGCTGCACCGATGATGCTGCACCGATGTTGCACGGATGCTGCACCGCCAGGCGCGCAGGGACTGACCGGACGCCAGAGCCTCCGCCGGGCGAAGGCAGAGGAGCCATTCCCCGACCTTTGGAGAAGGTCCGTTTCCTAGAGTTGTCTGCCTTTTATCCATGAAAGCAAAAGTGTCAAGATCTAGGAGTGCTCCAAGATCCCCTCTCACCCAGGACTTCATGGGTCTGTCAGGGTGCTAAGGAAGGCAGGATACAGAGCTCCCAATAATCCTTCGTTACCTTTGAAAGAACGATAACTCCTAAGACAATTTGATTCTTGGGATAGTTGGTCTCTGAGCCTCAACTTTCTCAGCTCTTCAGGGAGGAAAACACTTGATCACGCCAAACAGGCCGGTCGTCAGGCCAGGTGAGAGGGTGACTCACACAAATCCAAGTAGTTGAGTGCAGGCTGTCTGTGCACCTAGCAGTGTAGGTATTAGCATCACCCTTGCTTTTTTTAGGATGATAAGGTCAATTATCTGCAGGTGGGTCAGAACAATATAGAAACTACAAAATATACCCATCTTCTTCCAGGATCTAAATTCTGACCCATACTCAACAAACAAACAAACAAACAAACAAACAAAACAAAACAAAAAAACCCCACCAAAACCCCAGGCAAATGATTTCATTTTCTATGGCTGGTGAGGGACCAGCATGCCCTGGAGGAAAGATGCACAATTTAATTGTGCATCTTACAAAAGAAAGCTGTAGTCATGTCAGGTGAAAAAGCTCTTCCTAAAAGGGCACAGGTGAGACCGCAGTCCCCAGCTTCCTCTTTACCTGTGCAAGTAACTCCTGGCAATGTATACTTTCTCTAAATTGGAGACCGAATGCCTGTGGCTTTCCGGGCTAGTAGCCAAAGGAGGGTAGTGACTATACCGTACAATGCCTGGATCCCTTTCACATCATCCTTGGGCAGGTGGAATCCGTAGGGATGCTGGTACTTATACGTTGGGTACATCAGCGCTGATGGGTCTGTGGAATGGGCCAGGCCCAGTGCATGGCCAAATTCGTGAGCAGCAACGGTGAATAAATTGAAACCTATGCAGAAGGACACAGAAAAAAGACAGCATCAACATGGGGTTTTGTTTTCAATGTTTTCTGTCTTTACAGGATAATTTATGCCCAAATCCTAGTAAACTTGTTTTCTTCTCATAACCAGTTTATCAAAGGTTGGTAGGTTATCTGGTAGTGAGCTTTGGTGACGTGACTCTGGCACTTTCCCCCTTGGCTAGAAGGACCTTGAAGTGGGGAAGGTTGAAAGTGTAAATCAATCCATTTTGTTCCTTGTCAGTGATGTTTGGTTGGTAGATACAGGGGCCTGATGGGAGCTACCAGGGGCAACGAGATCCAGGTCTGGCCATAGATGCTTCACCAGATCCCTGCTGGTACACGCTACCCCCATCATTCACACACACTCAAGACGTCCGGGGTATTCTGAAGCTTTAACACCCATTCCCATCACACTGCTTGAGACAGCACGGATTCCCTGGGGTCGTCTCTGAACATAGCCTATTCCACCAATGAGTAAGAGACAATAAATGCTGCATAGTTAAAGGACAGAGGGCCATGTGGAGGAGGCCTCTCAGCTCCTCTGTACCATTTGCACGAACCAGAGCTCAGACAAGTCTACAGCACAGGGGGTGGGGGGGGGGTGCTTTTCCCTTTTGGATTTTTGGCTTACTTGTTTTTCCTAGCCAGCCTCCCTAGTTAACGGGTGGCTTGGGACGTTGAACCTCAGGGTGTCATGGTGATGGCCCCGAAGAAGGTACAATATTTTCCAGGTTATGGTGAATTGTGCATATATACCATTCATTCCCATAGTCCACTTCTCAGCATTGTCGAAATGGGTATCCCCTCCCAGGCCTTCTCCGGGTGCAAACGCATGGGCGAGAGTCCCTCGGGGTCCGTCGAATGGGTAGGAATCCCCGTGATCTAGACAGGCGGGCAGAAACGCCAACAGCAGTTAAGCCTGGCAAGTTTAAGGCATCCTCACATTACAGGGAGTGGACACCTCTTTGTTAACAGCGTTGACACTTCCCATACAAATAGATTTACTTTCCAATATTTATTTTTTATAAGAAGTTCACATGTCAATAAGCAATCGTCCATTGATAAATGAAGAGGGATATTTGTCATTTCAAAGATAGTTAACATTAAAAATTAAAAAAATGTTCTTTTGTGACTGTTTTTGTTGCAGTGTCTATCGGCTGACTCCTGGCACTCCATGGATTGTGCCCACACTGCAGATTACAAAAGAAGTAGGGAGCAAGACCTACTGGTTGGGGTGCAAGTGTGTAGGCTGATTCAGTGAAGACAGCACATCGAGCAGATGTGTTTTCTGTCTCTTTCCACCAGACAATGTAAGGAGGTGTCCAAAAGGAGAGAGAGTTCCTCTGTAATTTCAACATGCTTTCCTTGTAAAACACAAGCAAGCAATAAAGGTGTCTACAATCATAACTTTTAGAGCTTTATATGTTTTTGTTTTACTTATATTTACATAAGTGTATATAAAATATAAAATATATTTACTTATATTTAACTAACAGGTGATTATAACTAACCTGTTAATTAACAGGTTATTACAATAAAAAAGGAGGAGGAACAAAGCGAGGCATGTTGCAGAAGCCGTATTTCACGGTCTCTCACAGGGCCTGGTGCACCGGGTGCCAGGGTTCCGGGTGGGCCCTGTGGACCCTGTTCCCGGCAGCTCCGCGCCCACTCAGGCTGTGCTGTGGGGAGAGGGTACACATTGGCAAGATCAGGGGAGCGTTAGCGTCCCAGCCGCCAAAGCTGCCTTGAACCACACCAGCCTGCCCCTTCCCCAGGGTGACCCCCTTGTGCAGGAGGTCACGCCCAGGGCCCCCTCTGAAGGTTTCACACTCGGGACCTGCATCACTTCCTGTCTCCTGGCTTCGGCCATGTACCTCCCAGGATGTGAGGCTGAACTCAGCATGGAGACAGGGGCCCTTCCACGTGGTGTCTGGGGAGGGAGCACTTGCTCACCTCCGCTTCGTGGAAGCTGAGAAAGCAAATGAATTTTGTGGCTCTCCCTTTATCTGCTCCTTCGACAGGTGGCCCTGGAAAGGGCTCTGTGCAGACCACCAGGCCCTGTGCCCAGTTACCAGGCTGAGACGAGGGCAAGGTGCAGCAGGCCTGCAGGCTCCAGAGGCTGTGGGTGAGACGGCAGCACCGCTGTGCTGACCGCTGCTGGGGAGGTGGTCAGAGCTCCGGTGGGGGTTTCCTTCACTGGGGACTCAAGGTGGGAGATTCTTGGTGAATATGGAAGGGGGGGTGTAGTGGTGACCATGGGGCGAGGGGTCGGGTGGCCTCCCAGCCAACGGGGAGGCTAAACAGGACAGACTGTCTCTGATGAGGCAGCAGAACAGGGAGAGCTGAGCCCACTCTGCCACCTGGTCTAGGACTTCCCTGGCCCTATTTTCTGGCCAGACACAAGCATGACTTGACCATGACCTTGGCCTCTGCCCTTCACACCATGTGTGGAAGAAGATCGAGTGGATCCCTTGCACTAAATGTTGGAAAGGAAGATATGTTGGAACATGTCTCCTGTGGATTAGGAAGGCAAGATCCAAGATGCACCACAGTACCTCCGGTTTCAAAAGATATCATAATGTCCGCTTCTCCCGAGTTCACGCGGATGAAGCTCAGAGGCACAGCGCTGCCCCAGGCCTGCAAGGCCATCTCCACCGCTTTGTCCACCTCAGCAGGACTCATGGAGGATGTGTATTTGGAAATTCTGCGAAAACAGAAGGAACATATTTTCCTTTCGGCGAGTGCTCCTAGTGAAGAAGGCAAGCCTTACATTGAGGTGGTACTAAAAATCGAAGGGTTGGATGTGAATCTACAATGTAGGCACTTTTCTCCCAAATAGGAAATCTTGGTTTGCTTTCCTATGTGTTGAGTTACTGGAACATGCAGAATAACCGGGAAGGTCAAGGGGGAAGTGAAAGAGTTGAGATCACCTGCTGCAGAAGCGGTTTGGCTCTCATTGTTCTTAGATCAGCCTGAATTGTAAAGATGATAACCCAGTATCATTTCACAAGAACCCATTTCCCCTAAAACGGTTTAACTGAGAAGGGAAAACCTCTTTTTCCCCAAAAGGGACTGAAAATTTTCTATGTAAAAAACAGTGAGTTGTGAGGTTTTGCACATTCTTATTCAAAGGCCATCGCGACGTCCCCAGTGGGGGATGTTTGTTAAGATAATGCCTATCTTAAAGAGGAAGCTTTAAGCTTGGACGCTAAGGCTTGAGTCTGTCCTGAAGTCCTGGGTGACAATGACACCTAGAGGCAGAACAGTGTAGAGCTTTCTGGACAAACCGTGGGTGGAGCCAGTTGGTGTTGCGGACGTGCTGCCCTGAGCCCAGGGGCTGGGAGTCCCAGACTGCAAGGAAAGGAGGGGGCAGGGGAAGGAAACTGACCCCGGAACCTTGCTGGGGGGGACCTTGAGCTCGGAGCACAACCTGGGTGCAGAGCGAGGGGTCCTGCTGGAGCCGACCTGGGGAGCAGCCCCTGCCCTATATCCTTTGTCTCTCCGGCTCCTCATCCTGTGTACATGGTAGGTGCTTAGCAAACTCTTCCTAAACGGATGGACTCTGAATAAAAGCCAGTGGTTTTTAAAGCCTCCTGAGTGGCGGTCCAGCTAGCGCCTGTGAGAACTACCTGAGAAGCTGCGTAAATAAATGTGCGGGCTGCCCCGCAGACCTGCACCGCGGCAGGTACCAGGTACCCGGATTACTGCGATAGAGGTGGTGCTGTCTCAACCACCAGTCACCGGGGAAGGGACCAGGTCCTATGGAGGGCATGGCTAGCAGTGACCTCGGCGGTGGATGGAGGAACTCGAGGATCTTTCACGCAGGTGGAGATTGGGCAGTGCAGCGGGGGCAGGGGGGACATAGAGGGGAGGGGGGCGGTAACCACAAATACTCTGAGCATGTGCCCCGTGTAGACATGGGCCCCAGCAAGTCCGTCCTTACAATGGCCGTGAGATATGACCGTGCTGTGCATGTCATGCCCTCTCTGACCCCAGACGTCTGCACACAGCACTAAGCCACAGTCTATTGCAATCCTCCGGTTCTGTTAGAGGAAGTTATCCTGAGGTCCAGTGTCTGCATCGGGTGCCAAGTGGCCTCTAGGGCTTTCTGGGGCTGGGGTCTGCCTGGGAGGGAGCAGGTGGGCAGGGAGTGTGCTGAGGGGCTTGGGGGGCCCGTCTAGGGAGTAGTATCACAACAGTATACTTCTCTGAGTCTCAGATCAGCTGGGTGGACAGCCCTGGTCTTTGCTGTGCATACTCACATTCTGTAAGACAGTTTAAGAAAATGATGGGAAGACTTCATGGGTTTATATATGTTTCCTGTTCAACTCCACGTGGGGCGCTTCTTCCCCAAATATTTAGATTTTTGTCGCTTTCTTGGGTGTAAGCAGGGTGATAACTGTGTTCAGAGTGCCACCATCTGGACCCGGGCTCGTAGCCACCAATGGGCAGCCTCTGTGGCTCTGCCCTGCTGCCCTCCCTTGGGCCACCGGGACTGGGGACGAACTGCTGAGCCCTAACCTCTCATTCGAGGGCTTGGCTGATGTCCGTGCTGGAAACACTCTCACTGGCGAGAGTTTCAAGCCACCAACCTGCCAGCCCTGTGTGTACAGTTGGGAAGAGACAAGCGGCAGCACATCCATGGTGCGGATAAAACTGCACCAATGACCTCATGAACGCCGATGGTAGTAACGTGTGGCGTGGTGAACAGGTAGCAACGTTTGATAACATTTCTAGTTCTATCTAGCATACACAATGTAATATTTAGCAATTTGTGTAGAAATATAATTTATTTCATTGCAGGTTTTATAGCTTAATTTCTAATAATGGCTCTGTTTACCGACAGCTTGCGGGATTCTAGGGCAGTTAACAACAAGCTGCAAAATTCCAGAGAGCGGTAAGGAGACTTCTGTGAGCGTGAGGGGGCAGCTCCAGAACAGCCCTTCGGGGACTAAGCGGTCCGGCCTCGCCCTGTACCCCGCTCTCAGCCAGATTTGCTTATCCTAAGAACAAAATCTGGTGGAAGCCTGGAGTGGCTCTCTGCGGCCCAGGGTGGCACCCGCCCACTGGGCCACCCCCCAGCACACCTCTATCTGCCCGGACTCCACCTGTCCTGGGAAAAACGCTCCAGTTAGCCAGGCCTGGTGCAAGAATGCAAGCGTGGGCCGCCCTCTTGCAATGCCACATCTGTCCAGCAGGTGCAAAGCCCATGCAACAGTGTCCCTGGCCTCCAAACCCAGCTCAGGCATTCAGGCGGACAGGGGGTCCTCCAGGAAGCAGGCCTGCTGGCCCAGGAATGGATCCCTGCCCTCCCTCCAGGTGCAACCACAGTTTTCTGCTTAGACCTGAGAGCTCACACTTGTCACTTGAGGACTCGATGATCTGTTTGCTTGTGTGTCTCCCAACAGGGACTGTGAGGGTCGGGGGAGGAGATCTACTCACTTTTGTATCTCCAAAATTGAATGTCTATAGTAGGCATTTAATAAATCATCAATAAATAATTTTTGGAATTAATAAAAAAGTTACTTTGTTAATAGGTGAACTTTATTGTTTCCTTCTGATTGAGGAGGAACTTGTTTTAAGAAAACAGGTTGGTACTGTCAGGCTATTAATCCTAAACTAGGTTATTTTTCTTTAAAGACAAGTGTGTTGTCTCTCTGATTAATAACATTATTTGTAAAGCCCGAAATGGCTGGCCATTATGGTAATCCTGAGATGGTGTTTTGTAGTGAGTCCTCCAATGTCACTGTCTAAACGTTAGCCATAAAATTGCTTCCTAATGATTGTGATGAGTCGGGATTTTTACACAGATTGGAAGGAAGGAAGGAATTTCTAAAAGATAAGAAAAGGAGAGAGGGGGATTTCTCTCTGACTTTGGAAAGACTCCATCTCATTACCTGTATGTCAAAGTATTTTTTTTCCATTTGGGTTCACCTGGGAAGAGGCGATAGTTTGCCACGTCGGGAACTCCGCAGCGGGGCCTCTTGATCATGTCCATCGTGGGCCGGTCCAGCTTGCCAGTGATGCGGAGGCCGAAGAAGGCTTGCAGCTCCTTGATCTTCTTGATCAGGGCTCTGCCTCCTGGTGCCCCCATCTCGCCGACCTGGGGCCCTGCCTTGCTTGTGTAATACTTGTCAAGATATGCCTGGAACGGAGAGGCAGGCTGACATGTCTGCGATACGGTCTCCAGGAGAGACTCAAGCTCAGGTTAGAAAGGGACAATATTCTCGACAAGTTAAAAACAGCATGGACAGTATATTCCCATCTGTGAGAAATATTAGATATATTTGCACAGATAAAGCTTTGACAGGTACATGTCGCATTATTAACAATTGTTATGTCTGGGAAGTGGGGATTGTAGTCTCTTTACTCACTTGCATTTTATAGTTTTCCTATGAGGTCTTGTTATTTTAAGAGGAAAAAATAATGGGAGGAAAATAATGTGGACATTTTCCCCACAGGTCACTTATTTGTCATTGAAATCTTCACCCAATTTGCAAAACCAAGACTATTCTATTTCCCTAGAAGGCAGTCCTTGGTACCATGTTTTCATTGTACGTTGTGCAAGATTGACATGTTTTTTTTTAAATTTATTTATGATAGTCACACACACACAGAGAGAGAGAGAGAGAGAGAGAGAGAGAGAGAGAGAGAGAGAGACACAGGCAGAGGGAGAAGCAGGCTCTATGCACCGGGAGCCCGACGTGGGATTCGATCCCGGGTCTCCAGGATCGCGCCCTGGGCCAAAGGCAGGCGCTAAACCGCTGCGCCACCCAGGGATCCCCAGATTGACATGTTTTTAAGGCTCAGAGGCTTGAGTGTCAGCCTCTCATCTGGTTCAAGGGCACACAGCCCTTCTATCTCCCTGCTGGTCTTACATCATTTGGTGTCCAGTGCATGGGCTTGACCTGTCCTGCAGCACATGTTTCCAGGACTGGCCTTTTGTCCCTTGGGGCAAGTACAGTTACCCATAGATTATAGGCTTTTTGGCACATTAAGGCTTAAAACCTCTAAACTGATCATTCAAGACTTTTCTAGGACTTCCTGGGTGGAGTGAGAGTCCTACAAGTGCCTGGCCAGAGCCTGTGGTTGGCACAGGGATTTCAACTACCCACCTGATTTCAGGGAAGCACAGAGCAGCAAAAGATTTACGTGTATATTTTACTTCATATAAAATTTTATGTTTATGTATTATATAGGAAGAATTTATTTACTGTATGTAAATATTTATCACATTAGCCATATTTATATTCTATATAAATTGTGTGTATGATTTATGTTATGTGTACAAATTTATATACAAAAATAATAAAACATTGAAACAACTTAATGTCTAACAATAGGGGGTTTGTTGGATAGATTATTATAGATTCATATGAAGTGATACTAGGCCTCTAGGATTACATTTTTGGAAAATATTTAATGGCATGCAGTAATGCACTCAATATAATGACAATATACTGAGAAAAGTGGAGGTGAAGTCTTTATACAGATTATAATATATATATTTTAAGTATTTTATTTATTTATTCATGAGAGACACAGAGAGAGGCAGAGACATAGGCAGAGGGAGAAGCAGGATCCTGATGTGGGACTCGATCGGGGTCTCCAGGATCAGGCCCTGGGCTGAAGGTGGCGCTAAGCTGCTGAGCCCCCCGGGGCCACCCTTTACCTCTGGTTCTAACAGTATGGGTGACGATTTATTTTTCATCCTTTCCTACATCCCAAAATTTTCTGCTGTGAACGTGGATTGCAGTTTCTCAGTAAAAAGGTAAAAGAAAAGATGCACTGGCTTGTGTGGACAAGGTGCTCCGTATGCATCCTGGGGGCCAACCGATCCTCAGCTCCTGCCTGGCTGGCAGGGGAACCTCACTTCCCTGGTGGTGGTTCCTTGTGAGAATCTTCATGGGATGAGGACCCAGGAGGAGGGGTGGGGGGGTAGCACGGAGCCTGGGTGAAGAGTTCTGGGAAACAGCCGTGGCCCTGAGGGTGGCTCATTCCCATCTTTGGGTATGCCATTGTAAGCATTCTTGTTTCTGGTGTTTTTTTGTGAGATGACGATTCTTGGAGCCTTTTGTCTTTGCTCAAATTAATGCTGTGATAGCATGACACTCACACCAGGTCTGAATTATGCTTTTTCAGACATAAGCTCTGTGCAGAACAGATGCTCTGTACTTCCTGAGACAGTTTGAGTTTCAAAAAATTCTGTCCCCTTGGTAGTTTCTGTGTTTTGGTTTACAAAATATGGTCACGTAAGAGAAGATGCTCACGGCCTATTAAGCAGAAAGAAGTTACAACTATTCCTACAGGATAAGCCATGTGTGAACAAAGTGTGTGCATACGGATACGCACACAGATGAATACTCATGCACGCGGACTGGAATGAGGAAGGGAGGATCCTCAAAAACTCAGTAATCGGAAAGAATAATATTTAATGCAACACTAAAAAACTTAATGCAGAAAAATCCACGATGAATAAAACATCAATATTTTAGATACAGGCAGGTTACGATCCTCAGCATTCCTCACCCCGGTCTCAGCCTGGAGTCAGAGCAAGGTGTTTTGAGAAACACAGATGAAGGGATGAGTAGTGGTTTTATCTCAGTGATGGAACTGAGGATGATCCTTTTCTTGTTACTTACGTTTTATAATTTTCCTGCTGTGAACATATATAATTCTACAATAAATTTTTTTTTTCTTTAAAACATGCAGAAGATGTTAGACCTACAGCTGAAAGGTTTCAGTCTGGCCAGAAAAGAGAGGATTAAAACAGTACCTGCCATGGTTCTGGACTTGGAGTACATGCTCCGTTAATATTTGGGCTCCTCTCTTTCAGGGAAAATATGAGTATTTTCTTTTTCTTCTTTGAAGACTCATCAGATGTTCTGAGTATTAAGAGCCCAAGTTATTTGGGAACTTTCTTGCCTACGTTTTTGACAAGCTTGTAGCATCTTTCCAGACTCAAGACACTCAGGGAGGCACTTTGATGAGCACTGAGAATTGCATTTGTGTTCATTCTAACACTTGGGTAGTGTTGGCTCAATGCCTGGCCCTGTTGGCCTTGGGGGTCAAGGGTTTTAGGTCCCCCCAGAGTCATCCTATTTGCTCTCCACCTTTCCCACTCCTTGGTTCTTAAAATTACAGGGTGTTAGGGTTGGCTCTTGGGTTTGAGATAGTGAAATAATGGAGGCCCAGGGGGTTAGTCTCAGCTACTGGCCCAGCTCCTCAGCAACAGCTCTTCATCCAGTGTGTGTTCCTGGCATCCTTCTTGAGAATTAAGAACTTAAACTGAGTCAAGCGTGCTTCAAAACAAGGTGAAGTCCAAGAAAGCGTTTCTTCAACATTTCCTTCTGTTTTTGCTGAGCCCCAGAAAGGGAATCATGAGGACTGGGATGCTGTGTGAGGAATCCTAGCTTCTAACAAGCTCAGGCAATGCCCTTCACATGTTTTCAGGGCTCTCATCTACAACACGAGGTTGGCATTTGTTCTACTGACCATACCAGCGCAGGATCCAGGAAGGTCCTCAGTGTGAAAATGTTTGAGTGGCTGGCATATTTTAAATGTGTTACACCCTTTCACATACTAATTCCTCCTCTGGAAATCTGTGCTGAAAAAAATATCCTTTAGCTCAGGCTGGTGTACAGAGGCATTCACAGCAACACTGTTCATGTGGAAATAATCTATGGATCCAGCAAAGGAAGCAATTAAATAAATTATACCTTACTTATATTCTGGAATATTTGTAATTCTTTAAGGTGATGTTTATGAAAATAGCATAAAAATAAAACTTTTCTCATGCAATCATAATCAGCGACAAAGTTAGGAACCAAACATAATAATTTAAAAATCTTTTCATGCACAGAAAGTAAAATGGTAGTAAAAACTTCTAGATTTAACAGTCTGTATTTGGAAGCTTTCAATTTTAATCTTTATCTTTAATAACAAGTTTATAATAATGTGATGATGAAAGTTTACATGATTTTTAAGGACAGTTTAACAAGGTGTTATATGTTGTTTTATTTATTTTCATTTTTTAAAAAGATTTTATTTATCTATTCATGAGAGACACAGAAAGAGAAGCAGAGATATAGGCAGAGGGAAGGATGTGGGAGGGATCCTGATGTGGGACTTGATTCTGGGACCCTGGGATCAAGCCCTGAGCCAAAGGCAGACGTTCAATCGCTGAGTCACCCAGGTGTCCCTATATGTTGTTTTAAATATTGTATTTAAAAAAAAAAAAAAAATATTGTATTTATATTACTGGTTTTTAAAGGCAAATAAAAATAGAATAAGACTCTGATTTAAGACTAAGTGTTTTATTAGTTATCATTTTCAAAGCCTTTATGCTCATCAGAAAAACAGAATTTAAAGAACACAAGTGGACATTAAGTACGTAAACTAAAAATCTGCTCATCTTTTTAAGTGTAGATTATTGTGCTAGTGAGTTTGGGAGGAAGCATATGGCATTTAGAAATTTTGCCTGTTTCATGTTTGTAGATGCAAGAAACGGTCTGTTCTCCCTGGAAAGAAGGGAGCCATGTGGAAGCTGATTATCCTGACCCTGGCTCGCGGGCCCCCTGGTCCACTGGCCACCTGGCTACGGAACCCAGCCAGTCTCCATGCATGTTCTCCCAGCTCCCACCACCAGCCTGACAAACAGCCAGGCTCCTTGCCCCTCAGGGTCATGCAACTGGGTCTTTCTTACAGTTTAGGTTCACTTTGAATATCACTTCCACAGAGAAGCCTTCCTGAACTACTTGGGTGAACCCCCCTCCCCCGGCCCGCGTTGTCCCAGTCACTATCATCCTGGCTCATTTTTCCCAATATCACTTATCACTTTGAAATAATCTCGGGTGCTTGTTGATTGACTATCTCCTCCCAGCACCTTCCCCTCTCACACCTCCATTATCCCCATGTAAGTGCCCCAAGAACAGGGTTTGACTTGTTTTGTTCATTGACGTTTCTCCAGTTTTTAGAACAGACTCTGGCACAGAGCACACCATCAGCTGTCAGTAAATAATCATTGAACGGATGAACTTAAACTGCATACTTTCATATGGCTTCATTGGTTGTGTTGTAAGGTGGTTACATATAGAAGCCCCCTTATTCACAGAGAATATGATCCAAAGCTCCCAGTGGGTGCCTGAAACTGCAGATAGTACTGAACCCTGTAAACACTGTTTTTTTCCTATATGTACGTACCGTAAAGCTTAATTATAAATTAATTGCACAGTGAGAGATTAGCAACAATAACTAATAATAACATAGAACAACTATAACAATGTACTGTGATGAAAGTTATGTGAATGTGGGCTCTCTCAAAAAATCTTACTGTACTCACACTTCTTGTGATGATATGAGGTGATGATGTGGGCACTATGATGTGGCAAATGCATGATGTGGGTGCTGTGATGTGACAGGGGAACCAAGTGGGTGCTGTGATGTGGCAGGTGCCTGAAGTGGGTGAAGCTACTAAAGAACCTTCTGATATGTTAGAAGGAGAACCATCCACTTTCCCACCAGGAATGACTGTGTTTAACTGAAACGATGTGAAGCAGATGGGGGAGGGGGCTGCTGTATTTCTATAAACCACAGGGTGGGATGTTAATTCTTTCTAGTCCCTGGGACTCACTTTAGAGGTTTTCCCAGATCACTCTAGCCTGCCAAAGAGGATGCCTTTTTCCTGGCAGAGCTGGTGGCTGGGGCTGTTGCAGGAGCAGGTGCCTTTCTCATGTTTCCCTGGCCCTTGGTTGAAGGTCTTTCTGTGAGTTAAGTGGTGAGGGAGCCCAAGAAGGGCAAACTTACTTTGGAGCAGAAGTAGTAAGGGATCCTCGGCATTCCAAGGCTACTTCATTCTTCCTGAATACTCCTAGCAAGCATATCCTTTCCTGAGACCTTCTGGTCTTATGCGTGCATAGACTGCTCGGGGGCCAGCTACTTTTCCCTGTGAAGGGCGGTAGTATTTGCAGTGCTGCGGGACTCCACCACTGTGGGACAGGAGCAGTGAATGACATGTAGGTGAATATGCATGGCTGGTTTAGCCTGATGACTATCGTTTGTCCGGACTGGGACTAGAATCACGGTCTTCGGCTCTCTCGCATGGATTCTGACCTCAGCATGACCCTCCTTCCAGAGGTCACAAAGACTGTAGTTTCTCAATCAGAACGGCATGATGCTAGCAGATGGATAATTATAGGTGGGGAGACAGGACCCCAAACTACAACATGATACCATCGAAACACGGTTTGAAATATACCTCGGAATTCTGAGATACATTATCTTGAATTTAGTTTATCTAACAATGGCCTCAAATCAAAGGAAGTGCAGTTTAGCAGTTCTCTTCTCGGCATCTGCTACCTTGATTATAAGCAGGGTTGATATTAAAATGTTTAATGACAGGCATGGTGGGGGCTGACTCATCAGAATCAATGGGTCGTGCAAACAGTCAGTGTGAGTGCGTGCAAATCAGCTCTGCAGTGCAACCACCGAAGCACTGCCCAGTGTAGCTTGACAGGTGGGAAAGCATTGTGGCGGCTAGGCTGGCAATCATAGACGCGCTCACATCTGACAGATGATTGAGAGACAGGCCCTGGCCCAAAAAACATCTCATCTGCACACTGCTCACTAATGTTGAGTTCCATCGTTAGACAGTTTTTCCTCCAAGATTTTAAAGTAATCCCTACACTCCACACGGGGCTTGAACCCACAACCCCGACATCAAGTCGCACACTCTACCGATGGAACCAGTCAAGTGCACCTAGGGATGTCTCCTTAGATTACCGATTGCCTTTTTCCTTTCAGTGCAAAACTCACTTGGGAGCTAATAGATGTTGAATCATTTTGAGTCACATAATCGTTGCAAAAATTCTAGCGTGAATTATTTCCAACCTTTCCAACCAGTTCAGAAAGATCTTCAAAGAGGAAAGTATGTAAGCAAGGTACTTGGGAACATGCTTTAGAGAGGACAGGCTCTCTTGTGAGGAGCAGATAGGCACCCAGGACAAACCTTGTTCACTTTGGATTTTGATCTCATTTGCACTCAACACTGGAGCTGTTTGCTATTGCGTGAACACAGAAAATCTTTCTGCTGTGACCGCCAGGAAGCTGAGCACTACGTTTACAACCTATCCTGTGTGTGCGGCACTTACACCTCAGGTTTTATTTTTTTGGCCTTATTCCGACATTACTCCTCAAATTCCTTATCTTTTTGTCTTGCATGTATTTGTGCAAGCTGTTTCAGCTTCTTTATGGAACAAGCTGCCCAGCTACTTGTTTATTTGGTCAGGCCACAAGGGCCCCTAGTGCACCAGACATGGACCTTAAACCTCCAGGATGGAGCCTCTCCTGGGCTCCAGGGCATTTGTGAGATGACCTTAAAACAGTAACAGATTTTCCCTTGATTTCTCCTTACACCCTCGTAGGTTTTCCAGGGCAGGAGGAGGAAGAGGGAATTGTGTAAAGATTTACAAACCTGTGCGAGGTGGTACTTGTTCTGGGTCGTCCTGGGGGCGGCTGCAGAGACGGAGGGGGCCGCAGTGCAGAACTCGAGGGCTGCGCCGAGCAGCAGAGCCAGGCCGCACATGGGGAGCACCGTCATCTCCTCGGGGCGCCTCGTGCTTATATCAGCCTGGGGTGAGGCAGACACTGCGCATTTGCACTCTGGCCTGGAGCTGCTTTTATAGCATCAAACAGGTCTGCACCCTTGGAGCAAGGATGAATCATGTCTCAAAAGGTAATTATACAGCTCATTTCTTTCCCTGATGACGGGGTAACAGGACAGTGCACGGGAGTCAGGGAGACCTTCATTCTCTGCAGTTCACCAAGTCACAGAGGCAGAGATACAGTCTGTTTGCATGAAGTTTGTCAGCTGCTTGCATGAATTGGGGTGTACCTGATTAATTTTAACCCAATCTAATGGAAACATTTGATGAGTCTCAGCTCGGGGGCCTTTTTCCATTCCACTGACAGAAGAGGTCAATGATCAAAATAGAGTTTAATCCATCTTTGGTAATTGTGCCCCTCCCCCCAAATCTGATCCAGCTGCCTGCATCTCCTGCATCCACTCGGGCATTTCCCAATAATGAACACTATTCCCAAGGATGGTTCTGGGCATGCAGGATCCTGAATCATCAAGGAAACACTGCATTACACAGTGCTGACTTAGGGCAGAAAGCAGGCTGACAGCTGTCAGAAAAGCCTGGAATAAGTGAATGCACGAGATGCATCTTAGTTGAAGCATTGGAAGAACTATGCATTCTCTGTGCACTCTGATTAGCTGGGTTCATATTCTTTCTCCTGGATCCAATTAACATAGATCTTGATCTAGAGACAGCGTGGAAAAATGGTTTATATGGTGGGAAAAGCACTTTGACATCAAAGTGAGATCCAGTTTTAAGATACTTCCTAGCTGTGTGACCTTGGGCAGGTTATTTAACCTCTCTGGACATCAGGGTTGTTTTTTTTAATTATTATTATTCTGCAAAACACTGAAAACAATACTGTGTGTAAGCTCAGTGTTGTCAGAGAAGCAGATAGTGTGCTATCCAATGGCCACTTGGCATCCAGGAGACATAGATTCAAATCCCAGCTCTGACACCTGTCCGTGCGCTTGGAGCACGGCACCTGATCTCATTCAGCTGTGGTATTTTCATCTGTAAAATATGGGGGAAGATACCCACGTTGTTGGATTGTTGTAAAGGAGCAAATCAAGGTGTAAGGAAGGCCTCGGCAGAGTGTTCAGTGGACACCAGTTCCTGCAAAATCACATTTGATTTATCTTTTCACGTTGGTGCCAGGCTCCTGGCGGGTTGGAGCAAGTGCCTTTGGAATGGATGAATGGATTTGATCAGTGATTCCCAAAGTGTAGTTCCTGGCCCTGCGGCATCACAGTTAACCTGGAACTTGTTGGAAATGCTAATTCTCAGGCCCAACCCAGACTCACTGAATCAGAAGCCCTGGGAATGGGCCCCAAGGGTTGTGTTTTCACTAACATGCAAAAGTTGGAAAACACTGTGTTAGCTGAGCAGATAGCATTGTGGGGATGGGATGAATGAAAAAAATGTATCAAAAGTGCCAAGAATATCCCAGTCACAGAGAGCACTCAGTGCTCCTCTTGCCATCAGAGCAGTGCTTTTACTGGTGACATTTTTCTTGTTTGAATGTCATTTAGGAAGTTTGTTGCATATAATTTATCACAAATACTTGCTAAGCAGACAAAATGTATAAATGTATAAAATGTATAAAAGCCTTCTCACTTAAACTAGATTTGAGGTCATTTCCATAGTGACCTCTCTCTCTCTCTCTCTCTTGCTTTCTGATACACTGCCCCAGGTCTACTGGAGCTCAGATCCTGTGCCCTTGGCAGTACGGGGAGCACACACACCTGTGCCTATGCCCTGCGCTGCACGGGGGCACACAGGACCTGTGTGGCTGGCACACAGACTGTTGGGCTCCTTGGCTCTCCTGCTGTGTCTTGCCCCACAGAACATGGCTAAGCAGACCGAGCAGCTCCCTGATGCTCTTTCTCATTGCAAACAATCCAGTTGTTATTCTGGTTTTTACATTTTAATCTCTAGTAATCTAGCTTTCATAAAGGATTGAAGTTCTGGATTTCCAAGGAGTCCAGTCCCAGCCTGGGAAAATGCCTCACAGTGGGGCCACCTTCTAGCAGTTAGGCAGCAGCTAGCCTCAGCCCACACCCAGGTTCTGTACTTCCTTCAGACTCCTCCAGGAAATACACCCTGCTTTGAACCGTGGGCTTCTAAAAATTGTTCATTTATTTAGCTTGTAGTTCATGTAATATTTTATAATTATATTATGACTTTTGAAGTTTTCAAATTTTTATTAAGATTAGAGAAAAACCTTACTGCTGCAGTAGATTGGGAGGGAGGGGCAGAAGGAGGGGCAGGAAGAAAACAGGTCTATCCATTTAGTAGAGAGAAGGAAACAAATAGCCTTTTGATCTAGCCATCGTTATCATTGAAATGAGCTATTGAAGAAGTTTATGGAGTTGCCTCCAGAAGACTGACTACGAGATAGAGACGCTTGAGGGCGGCTTGACTTACGTGCGGTTCTGCCTGTTGGCTTGGGTTCCGGGTGTACATGGACAAGTTAGATTGGATGATTCTTTCAAATTTTATATATATATGTATGTATTTTATATATTATTATAATATATACAAATAAAAACATATAAAATACAGATTGCACTATTCAACATATAGACAGTACATTTTTTCAATAAATTCATAGTCCATTTCATTCATTCACATTCATTTATTTCATTAATTCACATTGAATTCCTCTGTTGAGCATTAATTACTCTTCGGGCTCCGGATATGCGAAGACACGAGGCAGTTCTCACGTCCCAGGAGCTCAGACTGAGAACCTAGAATAAGATCGTAGATGAATACAGAGTGACTGTAACAAAAATGAGACTTCACATTGCAAGCAGCTAGAATCCTTCCAGAAAGCAATCATGCCACACATACCAAGAGCCGTGCGAGGGGCTGTACTATGTGGGTAATAGTCCATCCCTAAGAATTTTCACTAAGAAAGTCATTAAAAAGAAGAGAAACAGAAATGTTTATTTTATGTCTAGTTGTACAACAAAGACGTGGAAGGCCGGCTCAGTGTCTGAAAGAAAGGAAGTGGTTATAGACGTTATGACAACTCAATATTATATAATTAAGTCATTAGAAATAAGATAGCAAGGCATAAAGTACTAGGATGGACAATCTTAAATAAAAAGAGCAAACTCCAGAATTGGGTAGATTTGGTGCTGTGTTTGCTAAAGAAAAGAAGGAAAGTTGGAAGGAAAGCCACCACAGGACTGGAACCCTTGGGGTCAGGTGCTCAGACTTTTTACTTCACACTTCTGGTGAACTTTCCTTTAATGCCACCTAATGTTTTAAAAATGGTAAGTGGAGGGATTCCTGGGTAGCTCAGTGGTTGAGCGTCTACCTTTGGCTCAGGTCATGATCCTGGGATCAGCCCCACATCGGGTTCCCTGCATGGAGCCTGCTTCTCCCTCTGCCTATGTCTCTGGCTCTCTCTCTGTGTCTCTCATGAATAAATAAATAAAATCTTTAAAAAATAAATAAAAACAGTAAGTGGAAATTTGAACATCTCTCCACATACTTTTTACATCTAGTTTGCATTTGCACAAACAGAAGGTGTGTGCGATCAACTTGGCTGTGCATTTTGCTTGTTTCTTTGTCAGCCATGGATGAAAAGCACCTGCATTTACAAGGCACACTGGTTCTGGGCTCAGTGCTGGATGCACAAGCAGTAAACAGAAACTTGTTCCTGCCTGTTAGGGTCTTAGAGCCCCTGAGAGAGACCCGGCTGTACACTCCAAGTACTTAGTAGAATAAGTGTACTTAGTAGAATAATCTTTAGGTCCAAAGGAGAACAGAAGATGGAAACTCAGTCTGCCTGGGCTTAGTAGAATAATCTGCAGTGTACTTAGTAGAATAATCTTTAGGTCCAAAGGAGAACAGAAGATGGAAACTCAGTCTGCCTGGGCTTCTGAGGATGGGAAGGGTGGGGGACAGAGGCTCAGGGTGGCCTTTCGGTCCCACTACAGACCCCCCAGCAGGGTAGGTCAGGGGAAAGGACAGTGGTCAGGGTGATGGGGATGAAGGAGGTTGGAGCTAAGGGGATCGAGGGATGAGATGTCAAGGAGCACCTGCTCTAGGAAGCTGAAGGTATTTTCACACCCAGGGTGACATGGGGGCAGTGTCAGGAGATGGGGCAGAAAAGATGGGCAGAGACCTGTCTGTTGGAGGATCCTTCCCATCCGCAGTTCTGTTGATGAGAATGGAAGGCACAGGCCAGGACCCACACTGGAGATGGAGGCGCAGGAGTGAGATGAGGCTCCAGGGCTCAGAGTGCAATCGTGGTAGGCAAGACACAGAAGGTGCATGGTGAGCAGAGCAGCTCAGACCGAGTCTGCCCCATGGGAGCCACCACGGAGTGACAGAGGCTTCTGAGGACTTGCTGAGTTTGTTCAAAGGGTGAGGAGTGCCTGAGCAAGGCACTGTGTGGGGGGCTACGGCATCTGGACGTTGGCAGTACATGACGGGAAGCCAGGAGAGGGTTTCTTGTCTGAGTGGCAGCGCCAGGTCTGCATCGGAAGAAGGGCTGCCCTGGAAAGAAGCACAGCATAGATGGGTGGTGTGTAGGAGCGGGGGTGAGGGGTTACCAAGGAGGAATATGGAAGGCCCAGCCAGGGGGCTGATGGCATGTGTGCCCTGCATCATGAACCATGGAAGACAAACATGTCCATGTAGTTAGCAGTTGTTTGTTGGTATAAAATCCCAGGCTGTAATGCCATGATCACTGACGTGAGCACTTGAGGTTGAATGGAAATGTGTTTACCACTGCACACGGGGAAGGAGGGGTGTCTTAGGTCCATCAGAGCACATTCCACCTGCCCAGCAGCTCTAGTGAGCCACTTCACTAAATTAGACGTGTATTTCAGGGCACAAGTCAGCAGTTTCTGCAAGTGGGTGGCTGCCAGCGGTTCCTTTTGACGTCTCCAGTCTCCCTCTAGGTTTTATCTACATGTAAACACCGAGCCGTCTTGAAGGCAAGACACACTCTAACTCCACCACCCTCTCACCACTTCCCCCTCCTTAATTTTCTTTTACAAATGTCCAAAAATGGAGTGGAGTGTCCTCTGCATGTGCCAGGACTGTTGCGGGTGCAGGAAAAGAAGCGGGAAGCGAGCATAGAAGCAGGGATCTGAATGTGCTGAAAATGCTATCTCGTTAGTATTTAGGGGGAAGGATGCTCCGGGCAGAGGAAATAGTGGATACAAAGGACCTGACTTGGGAAGGAGCCTGGTGTCTGGGGCAGAGGCTGGAGTGGGGTGGCTGGGGCAGGGTGAGTGTGAGGATTGCCATCTTAGGGAGTCCGAGTGCCCTCAGGGTCATCCCAGTAGAGAGGGAGAGGCACCGCAGGGTTTTCAAGTAGATGTGCCATCGGCTCTAATGGGCCTGAAGGGGTGGGTCTGGCCCAGGGTGGAAGCAGGGACACCAGGTGGGCTGCTCCGTGTGCAGGCAAAAGGTGGTGGTCATTAGCCTGGTGGTTCTCAAGCTGTGGCCCCTGGAACAGATGCATCCACGTCACTTGGGAGTTTGTACATTCCTGGCCCCACTCTAGACCTACTGAATTAGAAACCCTGGTGATAGGGGTCCAGCAACCCATGTTTCAAAAAGCTTGCAGGAGATTCTGATACATGCCTTGGTATGAGGACCACTGACTCAGACTATGATGGGCAACAGTTGTCCAGGCTAGGGTGCGTGGAGGTCATAGGGCTGACAGATGGCGAGAATGCGGCGTGTGCGGTAGAGGAGTCAGAATGAATCCTATTCTGTCTGAGAAGTGGTGAACGGGATGCAGGACAGCCTGGTGATTTTGTGCTGCAGTCTGGGGCAGTCAGCCTGGGTTTAGACTCTAACTCCATCACTAGGTACCTGTGTAACTTTGGGCAGTGCACTCACCGTCTCCTGTGCGAGTGGTCTCCAAGACAACCATCTGGGTGCAGTGACCCCCGGAGTAGGAGGAGGAGCTCCCTGGGTCATTGTTTAGAAAAAGGACAAAAGCCAGTAACGGGTACATTAATGACAAGGTTACCACTGTGGGCGTTTGGGCCTCTAGCGCACGAAGGACCCTCTGAGGCCTGGTGCGTGGCAGACTCTTCAGAACTGTCCCCTGGGAGGGTGAGCTGGGCTGTTTATCCATTCACCCCTGTCCTCACTGAAGTTGCTTTCAAGACATTCATTCCCAAGAGCATCCAGACTGTCCCACATGGGTTAGGTATGCACCTGTGACCAGAGCATGCCCTCCAAAGGAGATGGGGATTGCCTGTGACCTCTGCAACCGGGTAACCTCTGAGGTGGGCTGAAGGGGCAGGAGTGGGTCACAGACAGGTTCTGAGATGTAGACCTCTATGCCTCAATCTTTTCATCTGCAAAATGGGAATGACAATCACAATGCATCCCTTAACAGGCATGTTGTGAGGATTAAAAGTTAGGGCATATGAAGCTTTCAGAACTGTGTTGGACTCATACCCAGCACTCAGTGGATATCATTTGTGAATTTTTGCCAAGATATGGGGGACCAGAGAAGCTGTGAATTTGTGAGCTGGGGAACTCAAGGGTTCTGTGTTGGCTGTGACCTGTGGCTGCAGGTGGACAGTGGGATGCAAGTCCATGTCCACTAAGAGGTGAAGGGCCTGGAGCAGGGATACTCCAGGAACAATACACACACCTTGCACCCAGATTTTGGTTTCCAAAACCACCTCCACAAAGAGGAACTAGGACTTCTTGGAAATGGCAGATTCTAGAGCTGAGGATGGAAATTAAAAGAAGAACCTAGAACATCTTGTGGTGCCGTGTAACGCGGAGATGGAAACATGCCAAAAGACCCAAGGCAGTGTGGTAGAGCCTCCTCCAGCTGAGTCTGGGACACTGTCAGCCTCAAAACACAGAAGGATAGCAAAGGGTATTAGTCCTAAATGAAATAGGAGCCCGTGAGTCTATCCTGATATAAACACACACACACATAGTGGAGAGAAGAGAAAGCTCTTCCTTTCAACTAATAAACAGGCACAAAAAGAATGATGACTTTAGAAACCATGGAAGGAAAGTTTCCATAGGAACGTTGGAAGCCATCTTAGCACTGATGGAGGCAAGAAACATCAGGGGATTGCTGAAGCTAACAGGTGAGAGCAGGTGAAGAAAGGGATTTTTACAGAGTTACAGGTGCCATCACACAAAGTACCAAGGGGAGAAGCTACCACCACCTGGAATGGGATAAATAGACACCATGGGCCACCCAATAGGTGGCGAAGAAAAGAACAAAGTTTCTGTAACACTCTGGCCAGAAATATGTAACCTGAGCCTGTTCACAAGGATGCTTCAGGCAAACCCAAACTGAGAGACTTTCTATGAAATAATGGCTATAATTTTTAAACAACGTCAAGGTCATGACAGTGAAGGAAGGACAGGAGCTGCCTTGGGTTGAGAAAAAACAGAGGAATGAGACAACTTGGTGCCACATGGATCCTTGGATAAAAGGACATTACTGGCACAAGTCAACAGAATCGGAATGAGATCACGGGGTAAGAGTTCTTTTACTGTTCTTGCAGCTTCTCTGTAAGTTTGAAGCTTCTTGAAAAGTAAATATTTAAAAAAATCATAAAAAACGATGATCTAAACAGCTTCCTGTCCTCCTCGCCTCCTTTCTCCTCCTTCACTTCACCCTTGGGTCACTAACACTCCCTCTTGACCTGTTTCCCTGCATTAGTCTCGCAACTTTCTGACTCAAACTCTGTCCTGTTACCAAGGTAACATTTTAAGCATGAAATAGAGTCATGCTACTCTGTACCTAACTTTCAAGGGCTCCACAGACCTGTAAGAAAATGCCCATTGTGCTTTGCATGGCATTCCTGTCCTGGCCTCACTTCACTGGCCTCCCTCCCTGCGGCCTTCGCTGCATCCGTCCTAAACTCCACGTCACCCGTGAGTCCTGCCAGGAGCTCCCATGCTGCTCTGCCTTTCCTATTTCATGCTCTCTACGGAAGGGTTCCCTGGGGCATGTCGATCTCGCCTGCCTGTCTCTCTGGATGTGGCTAACCATCACCTCTGCGCCTGTGGCCTAATTCGCTGGCGCTGCTGGATGATTTGTCTGTCCCCTTCCACTGTGCTCCATGCTCATGAAAGCTGACGTCCAGCAAATGTGCTTGTTGAGGCAGAACATCCAATAGATTCACAAAATATATTTGTTGGATAAATCAACCCATTTGTTGAATGAAAGAACAAATCACTTGGTAAAAGTGGAAGAAGGATGAAAAGTTGGTATTTAAGAATATCACATAGTCATTTCTCTACATTTGAGAAAAAGTTCAAACGTAATGTGGTTTGAATGGAAATATTTGATTTTCGTGGTACCCATGACTTGTGTATTGTCACAGACTGGGCATCCGTGGAAGTGGACCCGGAGATGGGCATTAGCGTAGAGAAGTTGCTGGGGTCACCACATGGGGAAATGCAGGGGAGGAGAGCCTGGGGCGGGGGAGGGGAGACTGTCTTGAGAGTCTCAGGACAGTGTCCCCCCTTCCCCAGGGGGCAGCTCTGCAGCTGACAGGGCCCTTGGGGCTGTCCCAGGCATGGGTGCAGTCTTCCCTGGGAAGGGGACGTGGCTTCAGGGGATGGACATCTCGTGAGTTGAAGGAGTTGAGGAAAGGATGAATGACTGCTGTGCTCCCGATGTCTGGGGGAGGCAATCCACCCCTTGGTTGATAGGGGCATCCGGACGCTGTGCCACAGCATCCACCAATATATGAGCACAGGGTTGGGTGGATTGGGCTGCATGAGCATGGAGTGTGACTGGGGTGATTAAGGATTCTCTAGGTTTCACAGAGCTCCAGGGATGGTGTGGGAGGCTTGCCAGCCCGGGGCGCAACCCAATCCTTGCACAAGCTCCAGGGCAGGCTAGCGGCAGCAGCAGGTCCTTCTGTCTGCAGTCGGAGGAGCAGAGCACGTCCTTCTGCTCCGGAAGCAGAATGCTGGAGGCTGTCAGTCAACTGGACCCTATGTCACCTGAGAAAGAGCAGAGTGCAAGGAAGACAAGGACAACTAGGTCCTATGGTGGCTGCAAAACTCATGCTGTGAATGAACTTAAAATAAACTTGACAATAATGACTTAAAATAACCCTATTCCAGCCTCATCGCTCCTCAGGGCCCATTACTGATGCTTAATGCTTCTGTCCCAAGGATGGAAAAAATGGATATTGAAATTCTGTAAATGCAGTCACATAAACCCCTTCAGAGAGAGGATTCTGGTAGAATTGGGAAGTCATTGGATATGAAGACTTGTATTTTTGGGTAAGCAAAGTGGTGGGTAAAGTGCCATGGGAGTAGCAGTGATTGCAAAGAAGTAGCATAAAGTGTCACTGTCCTGGACTGCACCGTCATAGGGATTCCCAAACACAGACCTTTCTGTCCAGTGTCCACAGCAATTACAAATGTACTTTGTATTCACCCAGCTTCTCAAGTAATTTTATTTTAATGTCTATGAGGACAGAGCCACAGATCTCTCTATTCTGCAATCCCAAAGTACTTCTGTAAATAAATGCTTTCTCCAGACCCACGAAATAGTTACATAAAATCTCAATTTTGTTTTATAAGCACTTTCCTTAATTTATAAGCACTGTCCCATATTGGGACAGATTCAAAGGAAACCATTCCCTTGTTACGATTCACTTACAATTAACCCAATTCTAAACGGGGGCAACATTCCATTTTGGGAAGGCGCTGTTAGTCTGTTTGAGACACAAGTGATGTTTTTGTAAAAAAGCAGGAGTCCTGGCAAGCTCTTTTTGGAACACCTACTCTTTGGACAGGTCTATTTATGCACCATGATGGGAAATCTCAGTTACTAAGTTATAGATTTCTCTGACTGTTCATATCTACACAAGGCAAGTAGGCACGACAGCTGTGTGGTCCTGGGCAAGTGAACTCCTCTAAGCTCTAGTTTCTTCACTATGAAATAGGATATTTCATAGTGACCCCACTACATGGAGTTGGAGCGATTGAAGGCAATGGTATACGTCGATGCTTGGCACTTTGCCTGGAGCGTAGAAAGTGCTGGATAGTGTCTGCTGTTATTATATAGCTTTACATATATTATATATTACATACCATCATATATTATGTTCATATACAACATACAATTATAATTTAATATCATAGATAATAATTACTATAATCCTAAGATATGATTTATCTGTCAAAGCCTCCCAATTTAACTCCCCTTTTGATTTGGATGCCTTCAAACAGCTTAGAACTGCTAACACACACATACAGGGTAATGAGAGGTTATAAGAATATTCTGTTTTTCTTCCCTTTCTTTTCCTGATTTTTCCTTCCCAAACTTTTAAACATATCCCAAATGTATCTTTCCTTCCCCTCTTCCTTTCCCACCACTCCACAGTTAAGAAGCATTGTCTTTGAGGACACGTGGCTCACTTTTTTCCCTTTCTCTTGGTCCTCCCTATCTTCCCTGGAACAATGATTAGGAGGTTCCTGTCAGCAAAAGATGGAAGAATTGCTGCCTGAAGTAGACAGATGTCACAGTCACTCACGCACTTGACAAATGGCCACCTCCCTGGCACCAGCGATATGGCAGAAACAGGACCAGCTCCACTCTTCAGGAGCTCGGTGGCTGGTCCGAGAGACGCCCCTACAGATAGGGCAGTCACAGAATGGGAGTCAGGGGCAGGCATGGGATGTCATGTCGCGAGTGATGGCAGAAGTCAGGGGAGTCTTGCTGTGCGTGTTGGGATGGGCAGCATGAACCGGCCTGAGGAAAGGATGGTGTCGGGTGGTCTGGTTTGTGCAAGAACGTGACAAGCCAGAGTTCTCGCAGCAGAAAGGGCAGGTGGAATGGCAGGACACGGGCGGGAGAGGCTGGCGGCCCGGATCACCAGGAGTCTTGTGCACCCCACCCAGGGCTTGAACTTCATCTTGGAGATGAGGTGAGGGATAAACACTGAGGGGTTTTGACCCTGCCAACGCTTTCAACCTTAACTGCTTTACGTTTCCTGTTTGTATTTACCTTCTTCTTTTGTTTTAGTATCAGGAATAGAATCCTGGCTCTGGTTAAAACTGTGCATTCCTGAGCAATTGGAGCCCACAGGGAACGGAAGGAAGTTGTTGCGTGTGCTGCTCGCCGCCCCAGCCCCACTCCAGGTCTGAGGGTACAGTGCCTGGCTGGGCTGCTCTCCTGGACGTGGTCATGGTGCCAGCGCCCTGCTCTTCCACGAGCCAGCCTGACGAAGGGCAGATGGCCCTCTTAAGACTTCTTTCTCTACTCTTGATGTTTATCTCTGCCCAATTTCATCCAGATAAAATGGTGGTGGTCATGGTGAGCTGTACCTCCCTATGGGACTCTTTCTGGGGTATTTTGTGTCTTCTAACCCTGTTTGACCTTCTTTTTTTTTTTTTTTTCCTGTTTGACCTTCTTAATGGTGAGGCCACACACTGGCTTCCCCTGAAAAATAATCTGATTAGCAGACGGGTTCCCTTTATGGAGTGATGCTCCAGCTTGGGGCTTGGAGCCTTCTTCCTCTCATGTGGCATCATTGTCTATCATCGTGGTTCCGTTGTTTCTCTCCGCAAGGCTGTAGCTATAGTCATGATTTGATAGGAAGGATAATAGGATATATTAGCACCACAGAAGACGAGGCTTAAGATTTGCAGTGCACATATTTTTCCAAGTCTTAAATAAAAGTTTCTTATAAGTAGTGTTTCCACATAACTCTATTTCAGTATGTACCTCCTTTAACTTGGGTTATTTATCATATTTCTGTTCCCCAAACAAGATTAGGAGTTTGCTAAAAGCAGAAATCACATTTCCCTCACCTTAACATTCCCATCCCCGTGAGATCAATGCAAACGGCAGAGAGAAGGTTAGCAAATTATCCTTCTGTCAAAGTATAGCAGCAGCAAAAATATGGACTTGGAACCAGAATCATGTTCTGAATTCAGAAATATTTACCCCCCCCCACCCGCCGCCCCAGAGAACCCAGGATCTTTTTTAAAATGCTAATTTGCAGTTTGAAGCAGTTTAGGTGAAAAATATAAGAAACAGCAGCAAAAGAGACGAAGCAGGCACTTTTGGATGTGGTAATTAAACCTAGCGTTTGTTTTTATTATAGCTCTTCAGGTGTAATCATGCTCTTGATTCCATGAAATGTCATAGAATCACAGGACCAAGAAGATCTCCAATGTCTCTACAGAAACCTGCGTTTAAACTTCTGCAAACAATGCTGACCCTATAGTTTTCTTTTAAAATATCCAGGAAAGGAAGGACACATGGAGGTCCAGGTTTTTTTTTTTTTTTTTAATAAGTTATACTTTTTTCTTCTTTAAGAACGGAAGTATAATTAAGATGCATTGTCTTATTATTTCAGGTGCACAATATATAGATTCGACAATTCTGCACAGTACTTGGTGCTCACTGTGATGTGCATGGTCACTTTCTATCACCAAACAACATTATTACCATATTATTGACTATATTCCCTATGCTGTCCAGAATTAAAGGGCACAAATTTCCAGTTGTAAAGTCATGAATAAATAATATTTTATTTCAGCCTTTTTTTGGTGATGGTTTAACCATCTGATACTTCCACTCTCTTCGATTCTTCCTTTTCTTGCTGCTTCTGGGGATTCTCTGAAACCTCTCCTTCTTTCTCTGAAGGGAACTTTAAACCTCTCACTTCTCTATGATACAGAACAACTTCCCAATTGGTTCATGTTTCTAGAGTATATACCTAAGGATGTGAGGCATTCTCAGCTTTGAGTAAGACGTTTATTCCAGGACAAATGCAGTGCTTTCCTTAATGGGGATTTTGGGGACTGAGATTTTTCTTCGTTTCATTACCTCTTTGTGTAGTCCTCTAAATGCATGAATACACACTCCTTCACTCTCTCAACAACACTGCTTCCTTTCCAGAAATAGGACACAGCCCTGTTTCCTCTCTTTCTGGTCTTCTGCTCAGGCCAACACCCATCATCGGGATGTGGACTTAGAGCTGATGACAGGGTACTAAAACAGGCCAGACCACTCCAGATTGTAGCGTTCGTGGGTGGCTGAAGTGCTGGTGACTCAGTTCCTGGGATCTGCAAATACCACTGTTTGCAAGCAAACTCTACATCAACATTATTGTTTTTGTCTTCCTTCTTTCCCATCACATTTCTAGGTTTCCCCCCTTACTCATTTTGTCCTGTTCTCAGACATACTAAAGGGGGGCTGTTCTTCTCTATTCTTCAAGGCCAAAGGATTCTAAAGGTCAACACAGTGTATTGCTGGGTATCCGACTGATTTTTTTTAAGGTATATGGATTGTATCAACTCTCATTATTTGGTTATGGACTTCCTGGCCTGGTGTCTTGAGAAAGAGTTATGATACATATGATGGCACAAGTACTAGTTACTATGCTGAGGGAGGGGAATGGGAGGGGAAACTTTAGCAGTGGGAGTCAGGAAGGCTTCCTGGAGGAGGGAGCTATCTGGGGTCTTAAAGCTTGCCAAGGAGAAGGCCAGGTAAAGAGGACAGAATGGTAGATGGAGAGGGTCCTAGGAAAACAGAAGAGCAAGAGCAAAGGCCTGAAGGTGGAAGAGAACAGGGCCATGTTCGGGCAAGCCTGTCAATGTTTGGCATGGCTCACTCATCAGACACAAGGCTGGGCAGGTGAGGGATGAAGATGAAGCAGTATATATGCTTTTGTCATGTGGGGCCTTGCAAGTCCTATTAAGAAGGCAAGAGTGATGGAGAACTACCTAAAGGTCTTGGGATAGGAACGGCCTCATTAATTGTATTTTGGAGGGCTTACTCTGGCCCTGGTGAGAAAAACTGGAAGCAGTGGGACTCTAATAGCTGGATGAGCAATAACCCACCAGAGAACTTGGTGGCTTGAACTGAGGAGGAAAACAGATGAATTAAAAAAATGTAAGTAAGGTAAAATGGACAAATGGAACATAATACACTGCCACTTTCATCAATTTTGTAGTTAAAAAATTATGCAACAAGACTTGATCCTAAACAGTGGAATTGGCGGTAATAGCCTGCTTTTGTGGGAGCTGCAGTGAGGAGTAGGAATTCCTAGATTTCTTTGATTGACTGTATGCTTCTGAATAGGCACTGCCTAGAAGTAGAGTGATCAGCTGTCTGGGGCTTGAGATCCCTGCCTTGCGTGTATTGTGGGATTGGATGGTCATCCTGCAAATGAAGCGCTGGCCCAGATAATTCCCTGTCTCAGCTCTGATCAGAACACACCTGAACCATTGTGACTAGTTCTTGAATCCCCATTTTAGAATGACCATAAATGGAAACTCCACAGATGGGAATCAGAAAATAAGAGGCACTCAAAGCACATCATACAAGGAAGAGGTCAAGAAAGTTAACGTATTAAGAAGAGAAGATTCAGGAAGAGGCATCAGCAGGCCAGGCAAAGACCTCAAAGTCCCTTGGCTTCTTACTGCATCATTCCACTCCGTCTCCATGGTCACAGTGACTTCTCCTCTCTGCTGTGTCAAATGGTTTTCTGTCTCTTTTATTAAGATAATTGTGAGTAGGTTTAGTGTTTGCACTGATAACACAGGATAATGTCTCAAAATCCTTAATTTTTTTAAAAAGATTTTTTCATTTACTCATTTGAGAGAGAGAGAGAGAGAGAGAGAGAGCATGAGTGGGCAGTGGGGGGTGGGCAGCAGGGAGCCCGACATGGGGCTTGATCCCAGGACCCCAAGATCATGACCTAAGCCAAAGGCAGACACTTAACCATCTGAGCCACCCAGGCGCCCCTCAAAAATCCTTAATTTAGTTGCATCCACAAAGCCTCTTTTTCTAAGTAAGGCAACATATTTAAGTTTCATGGATTAGGATGTGGATCTATCTCTGGGAGCCATTCTTCAGCCTATCACAAGCTTTGGAGTCATTTGCAGAAGTAAGGATGCACCAGTATTTTATTTTACTATGTATCCTAGAGAGTTGAATTTATGGTCTTCTTTCCCTTCTTCTCCTCTGTCACCACTTTATATTTGTTTGTTATGGTTATCTTTACACATTTATCTATAGATTAAAAGATATTGAATGAAAAATGGGACCATTGCATGACCAGAGGAGAACGGACATCACTCAGAGATCCTGGCCTTGGAATGAAAGCAACAAATAATAATAAGACTTTGGGTTGACTATTTTTTTTAAATGTTAGGACAAAGGGTGAACATGTTTTCAGTTGGATAAAGGATAGTGAGTTACGTACGTTATCTTTTAGGACAATTTGCTTTAGAAGTGTAGTGTAGAAGAAGGGTGAATACTGGTGTAAGGAAGATAAAGGAGTGGACTTCTTTGGACATTTTCATCTTTTGTGATCATCCAGTATCTAAACTCTTATCCTATGTTTAGAGATTCTCTACTTATGAGGTCAGATCAGCCTCCAGTGTTGAAATTGAAAATTCCAAGCATTTGACAACAACTAGGGCATAATTCATTTTTCCATACTAGGACAGGAGGACTCGGGGGCTAAACATTCATTTTGGTGGGTCTGGCAGTTGTGGTTACTTCCAGCTACCAGGGTAGATTGGAAGAAATTCTAGTGACAGCATCAGTATCCAGTGGGAGTGTCCTTGGAAGTACAAGGTATGGTGACTGTGTCCAGTTATGGTGAGGTAGCATCTTTATGAAACAAATTCTGGGAGATATTTAGGTTTCTTGGTTATTGTAGCCTTCAAGTCATATATTCCATAAGTTACTCCACATGTTTTAACTACATTCCCCTTCTGTTCAACTAGCCCGAATTTGCTTCTTATGCTTGCAACTAAACAACCTGACTGATACAAACAAATTGGCTAATTTTATTAAAAATACAAGTGAGGGGCAGCCCGGGTGGCTCAGCGGTTTAGTGCTGCCTTCGGCCCAGGGCCTGATCCTGGAGACCTGGGATGGAGTCCCACGTCAGGCTCCCTGCATGGAGCCTGCTTCTCCCTCTGCCTATGTCTCTGCCTCTCTTTCTCTCTGTGTGTCTCATGAATAAATATATGAAATTAAAAAAAAATACAAGTAAGAAGTAAAGTGAAGGATATTGTCCAGAAAATAATATAAAAATATGAAGAGGTAAGAAAATTAGAGTTAAAAAATAAGAAAATTGGAGATCAAGCCAGAAGAACTAACATCTAACCAAAAAGAGTTCTAGAAAGAGAAAACTAAGAACAGAGAGAGGAAGAAATTAGCAGATAAATAATAAAGGGAATTTTCTCTTTTGTGAAGGCAGAGAGTTTTAGGACTGAAAGGGTCTACCAGATACCCAGAAACAATGAATGCAAAAAGATCCACATAAAGGTATATTACTTTGAGATTCAGAGTAACAGATAAAGATAGAAAAGACAGATTCACAATGAAAGGATTAGAATTCAAATGGCTAGATTACTGGACTCTAGAAGAGGGTGGAGAAATGTCTTCAAAATTCTGAGGGAAAATAACTTTAACTTAGGTTTTTATACCTGATCAATCTATCAATCAAGACACAAATCAAGAAGTCAAAAAATCACTTTTCCATGTATTCTGTCTCAGGAAGTTACTAGAGAATATGGTTCAGTGAATTGATGGGGTAAAGAAAGAGAAAGACATGCTATCTGGGAGTCAGAGGAGATAATATAGAAGAGAAATGAAAGGAAGTTTAAATAGTTTAAATAAATAGCTGAGCATCAAGTCTAGAGACCTACTGGATCAGGGTGGGCAGCTTCATCCTCAGAGAGGAAAAATAGAGTTAAATTAAATGGTTGGATAGTATTGAGTTGCATAATTATCTTTTTTTTTTAAGATTTTATTTATTCATGAGAGAGAGAGAGAGAGAGAGAGAGAAGCAGAGACACAGGCAGAGGGAGAAGAGGCTCCATGCAGGGAGCCTGACGCAGGACTCGATCCTGGGTCTCCAGGAGCAGGCCCTGTACTGAAGGCAGAGCTAAACCGCTGAGCCACCTGGGCTGCCTGAGTTGCATAATTATTAATATGCACACATTGAATCAACTGGAGCATTTGAAAAAACTTGGAATGAGTACATAGAAAACTAAGCAATGAGAAATATAGCAATAACTAACTTTTGGGGAAAACTTTTTAGGAACAACAGTACATAAATGGAAACTTAATCATAGTAAACTATTTTTGATATTTACATAATCAAAAAACCTAAGCTGTTGATTGAATAAAGAATTGTGATATGAGTAAAGAGGGAGTATAAATAAGGGATTGGGATTATACATTTGGGAAAACTTGAAAAGGTTGGGATATTGTGGGTTTATCATGAAGCATATACACCTTACAAGCCTGATGTTTATAATTGCTGTTATCCATTCATGAAAACTTCTGCAAAACTAAGTGGAGCAGTTGCAGATCAGGAGCGAGAGTGCCAGCAGGAGCCTTTCGATAAGTGCCCAGGCGGGCTGGAGGTCTAACATACATACTCCTTTAGATGATCTGGGACTGCAGGACCAGGCATGAATCCTGTAATCCTTTCCCCTTCTGAACCATTGGAAGACAGAACTGATTTCTCACAAAACTCTTTCTTTCTGAGTCTTTCAGGATTTTTTTCACAAGGCAGCAACTCCAGACAGCAGCTCCTCACTGATTGGAGAGGTTCCTTCAGCTGAAATTTGTTTTCCTTCCTTGGTCAGTGGAGACCTTATTAACTGTAATCCCGAGTTCTACAGAGTAGCATTCCAGAAAGGTTTGGCCTCTTCCCATTCCCAGATAACCGTATAGATTACAAAGTACATTTTATTTATTTATTTATTTATTTATTTATTTATTTATTTATTTATTTATTTATTTATTTATTTATTTTTACCAGCAGAACAGTTCTCTGAGCTATTGTGTATGAAATACTTGTTACATTCCGGGCATTATAAAATATAATAACTTTAGTTCCTCTAGGTGAACATTGCTATACCCACTTTACTGATAGGAAAACAGGCTTAGAGAAACCAGCTGTTGAACAGCAGAACCAGGAGTAGACAGAGAGTGGACTTCTTGTAGGGCACTGTCACCATTTCCAAGTTTCCAGTCTTTTTTTATTTAATATATAGTTTTTTGGAATTCGATTTGCCAACATATAGCATAACACCCAGGGCTCATCCCTTTTTTTTTTTTTTTTTTTTAAGATTTATTTAGCCTTCATGAATGACACAGAGAGAGACAGAAGGAGAAGCAGGCTCCTTGCAGGAGCCTGATGCAGGACTCGATCCCAGAACTCCAGGATTATGACCTGAGCCAACGCCAGACGCTCAACCGCTAAGCCACCCAGGCATCCCCAGGTTTCCAGTCTTTGGAGTAAATTCCAGTCCTTAATTGAGAGGTCTGGTGAGAGGTTACTGTTCAGTAGGACTTTGTTCCTCCCCATGGTTCTACCCTCTCTCGTCTCTCTGTGTGTGTATGTGTGTATATAACATTCACTTCTTTCAGGCCCTGGAAACCCTACAAGGTCTTCTATTTGGCCAACCGCAGAGTTTAATAGTTGTACAAGCACAATTGTCTTTCTTATGAGACCCAGTTCTCTTAGAAAGACCTATGTACATAACTGGAAAATAAATCCCCAACACTGTTCTTACTCTGTGCAGTGATTCTGCTGACAGCAGTGGAGAGGCTAACTAGAGGCTGCAGAGGGGCCTAACCTTACATTAACAAAGCATCTGGGGGAATAAAGGCGCAGACATCCTTTTTTCAATGCTCTGGACTCAGTCTTTGCCATATAGTATCTAAAGCTTTTGGATCCTTACTGGAAAGGTATGTTTTAAAATGGAAACACGGTTATTATACCTAATTTTCTGTCTCATCTCCAGGTCTTTCAGTCAAACTAAAGTTTTTTTTCTATTGAAATTATAATTCTCTTTCTCTCCCTTTCTCTCTCTCTCTCCCTCTCTCCCTGTCTCTGTCTCTTTCTTATGCAACTAGAATGTGTCACTCGATATTACAATTGTTGTTTTTTTTTTTCTTTAAAAAATGTCCAAGGCACACACTTGAATATTAGAAGCAGTTATCTTTTTTTTTTTTTTTTTTTATTGGTGTTCAATTTACTAACATACAGAATAACACCCAGTGCCCGTCACCCATTCACTCCCACCCCCCGCCCTCCTCCCCTTCTACCACCCCTAGTTCGTTTCCCAGAGTTAGCAGTCTTTACGTTCTGTCTCCCTTTCTGATATTTCCCACACATTTCTTCTCCCTTCCCTTGTTTTCCCTTTCACTATTATTTATATTCCCCAAATGAATGAGAACATATAATGTTTGTCCTTCTCCGACTGACTTACTTCACTCAGCATAATACCCTCCAGTTCCATCCACGTTGAAGCAAATGGTGGGTATTTGTCATTTCTAATAGCTGAGTAATATTCCATTGTATACATAAACCACATCTTCTTTATCCATTCATCTTTCGTTGGACACCGAGGCTCCTTCCACAGTTTGGCTATCGTGGCCATTGCTGCTAGAAACATCGGGGTGCAGGTGTCCCGGCGTTTCATTGCATTTGTATCTTTGGGGTAAATCCCCAACAGTGCAATTGCTGGGTCGTAGGGCAGGTATATTTTTAACTGTTTGAGGAACCTCCACACAGTTTTCCAGAGTGGCTGCACCAGTTCACATTCCCACCAACAGTGTAGGAGGGTTCCCTTTTCTCCGCATCCTCTCCAACATTTGTTGTTTCCTGCCTTGTTAATTTTCCCCATTCTCACTGGTGTGAGGTGGTATCTCATTGTAGTTTTGATTTGTATTTCCCTGATGGCAAGTGATGCAGAGCATTTTCTCATATGCATGTTGGCCATGTCTATGTCTTCCTCTGTGAGATTTCTGTTCATGTCTTTTGCCCATTTCATGATTGGATTGTTTGTTTCTTTGGTGTTGAGTTTAATAAGTTCTTTATAGATCTTGGAAACTAGCCCTTTATCTGATATGTCATTTGCAAATATCTTCTCCCATTCTGTAGGTTGTCTTTGAGTTTTGTTGACTGTATCCTTTGCTGTGCAAAAGCTTCTTATCTTGATGAAGTCCCAATAGTTCATTTTTGCTTTTGTTTCTTTTGCCTTTGTGGATGTATCTTGCAAGAAGTTACTATGGCCGAGTTCAAAAAGGGTGTTGCCTGTGTTCTTCTCTAGGATTTTGATGGAATCTTGTCTCACATTTAGATCTTTCATCCATTTTGAGTTTATCTTTGTGTATGGTGAAAGGGAGTGGTCTAGTTTCATTCTTCTGCATGTGGATGTCCAATTTTCCCAGCACCATTTATTGAAGAGACTGTCTTTCTTCCAATGGATAGTCTTTCCTCCTTTATCGAATATTAGTTGCCCATAAAGTTCAGGGTCCACTTCTGGATTCTCTATTCTGTTCCACTGATCTATGTGTCTGTTTTTGTGCCAGTACCACACTGTCTTGATGACCACAGCTTTGTAGTACAACCTGAAATCTGGCATTGTGATGCCCCCAGATATGGTTTTCTTTTTTAAAATTCCCCTGGCTATTCGGGGTCTTTTCTGATTCCACACAAATCTTAAAATAATTTGTTCTAACTCTCTGAAGAAAGTCCATGGTATTTTGATAGGGATTGCATTAAACGTGTATATTGCCCTGGGTAACATTGACATTTTCACAATATTAATTCTGCCAATCCATGAGCATGGAATATTTTTCCATCTCTTTGTGTCTTCCTCAATTTCTTTCAGAAGTGTTCTATAGTTTTGAGGGTATAGATCCTTTACATCTTTGGTGAGGTTTATTCCTAGGTATCTTATGCTTTTGGGTGCAATTGTAAATGGGATTGACTCCTTAATTTCTCTTTCTTCAGTCTCATTGTTAGTGTATAGAAATGCCACTGACTTCTGGGCATTGATTTTGTATCCTGCCACGCTACCGAATTGCTGTATGAGTTCTAGCAATCTTGGGGTGGAGACTTTTGGGTTTTCTATGTAGAGTATCATGTCATCGGCGAAGAGAGAGAGTTTGACTTCTTCTTTGCCAATTTGAATGCCTTTAATGTCTTTTTGTTGTCTGATTGCTGAGGCTAGGACTTCCAGTACTATGTTGAATAGCAGTGGTGAGAGTGGACATCCCTGTCTTGTTCCTGATCTTAGGGGAAAGGCTCCCAGTGCTTCCCCATTGAGAATGATATTTGCTGTGGGCTTTTCATAGATGGCTTTTAAGATGTCGAGGAATGTTCCCTCTATCCCTACACTTTGAAGAGTTTTGATCAGGAATGGATGCTGTATTTTGTCAAATGCTTTCTCTGCATCCAATGAGAGGATCATATGGTTCTTGGTTTTTCTCTTGCTGATATGATGAATCACATTGATTGTTTTACGGGTGTTGAACCAGCCTTGTGTCCCAGGGATAAATCCTACTTGGTCATGGTGAATAATTTTCTTAATGTACTGTTGGATCCTATTGGCCAGTATCTTGTTGAGAATTTTTGCATCCATGTTCATCAGGGATATTGGTCTGTAATTCTCCTTTTTGGCGGGGTCTTTGTCTGGCTTTGGAATTAAGGTGATGCTGGCTTCATAGAACGAATTTGGAAGTACTCCATCTCTTTCTATCTTTCCAAACAGCTTTAGGAGAATAGGTATGATTTCTTCTTTAAACGTTTGATAAAATTCTCCTGGGAAGCCATCTGGCCCTGGACTCTTGTGTCTTGGGAGGTTTTTGATGACTGCTTCAATTTCCTCCCTGGTTATTGGCCTGTTCAGGTTTTCTATTTCTTCCTGTTCCAGTTTTGGTAGTTTGTGGCTTTCCAGGAATGCGTCCATTTCTTCTAGATTGCCTAATTTATTGGCGTAGAGCTGTTCATAATATGTTTTTAAAATCGTTTGTATTTCCTTGGTGTTGGTAGTGATCTCTCCTTTCTCATTCATGATTTTATTAATTTGAGTCTTCTCTCTTTTCTTTTTAATAAGGCTGGCTAATGGTTTATCTATCTTATTAATTCTTTCAAAGAACCAACTCCTGGTTCTGTTGATCTGTTCCACAGTTCTTCTGGTCTCGATTTCGTTGAGTTCTGCTCGAATCTTTATTATCTCCCTTCTTCTCTTGGGTGTAGGATCTATTTGCTGTTTTTTCTCTAGCTCCTTTATGTGTAAGGTTAGCTTTTGTATTTGAGTTCTTTCCAGTTTTTGAATGGATGCTTGTATTGCGATGTATTTCCCCCTTAGGACTGCTTTTGCTGCATCCCAAAGATTTTGAACGGTTGTATCTTCATTCTCATTAGTTTCCATGAATCTTTTTAATTCTTCCTTAATTTCCTGGTTGACCCTTTTATCTTTTAGCAGGATGGTCCTTAACCTCCATGTGTTTGAGGTCCTTCCAAACTTCTTGTTGTGATTTAGTTCTAATTTCAAGGCATTATGGTCCGAGAATATGCAGGGGACAATCCCAATCTTTTGGTATCGGTTCAGACCCGATTTGTGACCCAATATGTGGTCTATTCTGGAGAAAGTTCCATGTGCGCTTGAGAAGAATGTGTATTCAGTTGAGTTTGGATGTAAAGTTCTGTAGATATCTGTGAAATCCATCTGGTCCAGTGTATCATTTAAAGCTCTCGTTTCTTTGGAGATGTTTTGCTTAGAAGACCTATCAAGTATAGAAAGAGCTAGATTGAAGTCACCAAGTATAAGTGTATTATTATCTAAGTATTTCTTCACTTTGGTTAATAATTGATTTATATATTTGGCAGCTCCCACATTCGGAGCATATATATTGAGGATTGTTAAGTCCTCTTGTTGAATAGATCCTTTAAGTATGATATAGTGTCCCTCTTCATCTCTCACTACAGTCTTTGGGGTAAATTTTAGTTTATCTGATATAAGGATGGCTACCCCTGCTTTCTTTTGAGGACCATTCGAATGGTAAATGGTTCTCCAACCTTTTATTTTCAGGCTGTAGGTGTCCTTCTGTCTAAAATGAGTCTCTTGTAGACAGCAAATAGATGGGTCCTGCTTTTTTATCCAGTCTGAAACCCTGCGCCTTTTGATGGGGTCATTAAGCCCGTTCACATTCAGAGTTACTATTGAGAGATATGAGTTTAGTGTCATCATGATATCTATTCAGTCTTTGTTTTTGTGGACTGTTCCACTGAACTTCTTCTTAAAGGGGAATTTTAAGAGGCCCCCTTAAAATTTCTTGCAGAGCTGGTTTGGAGGTCACATATTCTTTTAGTTGCTGCCTGTCTTGGAAGCTCTTTATCTCTCCTTCCATTTTGAATGAGAGCCTTGCTGGATAAAGTATTCTTGGTTGCATGTTCTTCTCCTTTAGGACCCTGAATATATCCTGCCAGCCCTTTCTGGCCTGCCAGGTCTCTGTGGAGAGGTCTGCTGTTACCCTAATACTCCTCCCCATAAAAGTCAGGGATTTCTTGTCTCTTGCTGCTTTAAGGATCTTCTCCTTATCTTTGGAATTTGCAAGCTTCACAATTAAATGTCGAGGTGTTGAACGGTTTTTATTGATTTTAGGGGGGGATCTCTCTATTTCCTGGATCTGAATGCCTGTTTCCCTTCCCAGATTAGGAAAGTTTTCAGCTAGAATTTGTTCAAATACATATTCTGGCCCTCTGTCCCTTTCGGCGCCCTCGGGAACCCCAATTAAACGTAGGTTTTTCTTCCTCAGGCTGTCGTTTATTTCCCTTAATCTATCTTCATGGTCTTTTAATTGTTTGTCTCTTTTTTCCTCAGTTTCCCTCTTTGCTATCAACTTGTCTTCTAGGTCACTCACTCGTTCTTCCACCTCGTTAACCCTCGTCGTTAGGACTTCTAGTTTGGATTGCATCTCATTCAATTGATTTTTAATTTCTGCCTGATTAGCTCTAAATTCTGCAGTCATGAAGTCTCTTGAGTCCTTTATACTTTTTTCTAGAGCCACCAGTAGCTGTATAATAGTGCTTCTGAATTGGCTTTCTGACATTGAATTGTAATCCAGATTTTGTAACTCTGTGGGAGAGAGGACTGTTTCTGATTCTTTCTTTTGAGGTGAGGTTTTCCTTCTAGTCATTTTGCTCAGTGCAGAGTGGCCAAAAGCACGTTGTATTGGGAAAAAGAGAAAAAGAGAGGAGAGAAAGAAGGAAAGAAAAGAGAAAGAGAAAAAAAAAAAAAGGGAAGAAAAAGAAAAAAAAAAAAAAACGAAAAAAGAAAAAAAAAAAAAAAAAAAGAAGAAAAAGAGAAAGAAAAAGAAAGGAGAAAAAAAAGGGGTGTGGGGGAAGGAAACAAATCAAAAAGCAAAACAAAACAAAAACAAACAAACAAAAAAAGAACCACCGGGGAGTATCTTCTGATTCTGTGTACTTTAAGTCCCTTGGCTTCTCCTGGAAGTTGTCCGTCTAGCTGGTGTTCTGGGGGAGGGGCCTGTTGTGCTGATTCTCAGGTGTTAGCAGTTGGGGGAGCTGCTGTGCCCCCGCCTGGTGCAGGGCTCAGTGGGGGTTGTTTACCCCGTGAGGCCGCAGGAGGAACAGCCCCAGTGGCGGGGCAGCTCTGGAAACCTGGATTCAGCTCCGGCAGGAACTCCGTCTGCAGGGCCTGGAGGCTCCGGGGCGGGGCCGCTGATCTGCTCAGCTGGGGCAGGAGCGTCCTTGCTGTCCTGGGCCCTCCCGGCCTCTGCCTGTCCCGGGGGAGGCGGGATCCTGGGCTGTGTCCCGGCGCCCTGTGCTCCGGAGCCTGCGCTGGTGGATTCGCGCTCCCGCCCCGCAGCCCCCTCCGCGGAGCCGCCGCCGGAGCCCCTCCGAGCTGCTCCTGGAACCGCGCAGCCCCCTCCGCACGGAGCCTCTTCCTCTGCCCGAGCCCCTCCGAGCAGCTCCCGGGGCCGCGCAGCCCCCTCCGCGGAGCCGCCGCCCGAGCCCCTTCAGCTGCTCCGGGTCCCCCGTGCGCGCTGCAGCCCTTGGGGAGCTCGGCGCACTCTCCTGGGCGCGCAGTTGCTGTTACTGTCCCCGGGAGCCCGAGGGCATCCCCGCCCTCCTGGGTCCTGCTCCAACTCCCCGCGAGCCCCTTTCCCCCGGGAAGGTTGGTGCAGCTCCTGCTCCTCCAGGACGGGGCTCTCCTGTCCTGGGGACACTCCTAGAAGCAGTTATCATGAGGGCCGGAGTAGGTTATGTAGGTCATGTGGTCCTTTTACATTGTGCTTTTATGCATTTTGTAATTAGGAAGAAAGTCACATAAAAATGTATTATATTTCAGACTGTGCTTATTGAAATGTGATGACTATCTTCACAGCAATACATGTGCCAGGTGATGCCTGGATCTATAACATTTTCATGTTAAGCAAATAGAGACATACAGTAAAATAGAAAGCCAGACTCAGATGGATTTTTAAGCAAAACCAAGCACGTTTAGAGGTATTTATATTTGTGGATCCGGTTTGTACTACACCTGTAACTACTTCTTTGTCAATAAGAATTATTTCCTTAGGGAACTTTGGAGGGAAAATCCTAGAAGCCCTGGGTGTAAGTAAAGTGCTCAAGCAATACCCAATAGGAATATTCTAGAGCATTTCTACACGGATAGGAGAAGATGGGGGCCCTTGAGATCCCTTTTAAGTCCAAGGTTTTCTAAATGCCTCTCTAAAAGCCAAGGTTTTCTAAATGCAGGGCCTAAAAAATAAAAAATAAATAAGCAAGGAGTATCCTTGGATTTGTAGTTTTGAGGTGATTCTACTTGGAAGAGGATCATTTGTGTCAACTAGCACTTAACTTACACAGCAAGTTTCTTTTCTTGAGTACAGGATCAGCTCATACACTAAATGATGCTTTTCCAGGGCAAAATACTACTACTACAATGACTACAAGAAGTTTATCATGTTTCCTCACATGTGCAAGAAATAGATCAACTCCCTAGTTGATGTTTGGAGTTCAAATCTTCTATTTAAGCCACAGATTCTTAGCTCAAGTATATTCGGTTTCACAACCACGATCGTGGCTCTAGAGCATAGCAAAGCAGAGGAGGCTGAGTGGAAGGATTCCCAGTGTCCACCCCTGGCTCCATGAGCCTCAGGACCATGGATGGGGCTCCATATAGAATCACCACCATGGCTGTGATTTATTACTGTGAGGCATACAGAGAAAAATCAGCAGAGGGCAAAGGTGGAAGGGGCCAGGTCCAGGGAAAGCCGTGCATATTTCCTAGGGTCCTTTCCAGTGGGGTCACATAGACCTGCTTGCAACAGGTTGTGACAATATGTGTAAAGAGTTGTCGACCAGGAAAACTCTTTAAAAAGCCGGTGACTCGCCCCCTCTGTCCACCTCTGCTGGGTGTGTTTTCTAATCCCAGACTCCCAGAAGGAAAGCAGGTGTTCAGCATAAGCCATATTATTTGTACAAACAGTCTGAGTACAGTGAGCCTTTCTTAGCCATTATTGGTGGGAACCCTTCCAAAATCTGTATTTCTAGAAGCCAGTCAATGGCCAACCTCACAAGCAGAAACTTTTAAGGATGCTGTTCGGGCCTGCCATGTTGATTCTTTTCTGTACAGTGATCCTTTACACATTTTCTGAAAAAGAGGTTCTTGAATTTCCAGCAGGGGAGGGACCTCTGGCTTTTTTTATTGTAGTTTTTGGAGTGAGTGTAACTACTCTACAAGCTTCCTTTTCTTTCTTAACCAGAAAGAACAGGGAAAATTATAGTGGGAGAGTCAGTAAGAGGTGTTTTTTTTTTAATCCTTCAAATGGGACCAAATAAGTAGAGGTTTGTGCACATGAGCATCACGGCTTGGTGCAGGTAAATAGTCCTGAGAGAGGCCCCTTACCACAACCCGACGTCTGCGTTAAGTATGTGTTGGAGCAGGAAAATATACATGTAGAAGAGCTCCAGTAAGCACTTAGAGGCATCCTGCTGGCGTGCTGACAGGGGCTAAGTGCCGGTTTTGGGGTTGATCCACAGTCATCACGTTGACCTTATTGTGTCTGGCCAGGCAGCTCCTGATGCTCCTGCTCCTCTCCCTGGGGCACCCCACCCAGCGCTGAGTCCCTTAGCCCTTCCACCCGTCTTCCTAAGGGCTCAGGGTCCCCCATGCAGGTCCTCCGGTACTTGCACCCGGGAACAAGAGAGATGTCCTAGTTTCTTTCCTCTTTGCCTCCTAGTGTCTCTCAGAGAAACCTGGCTGTACTGGTTACCAGTAAGGGAACAACTCTGGAATAGGAGGAGTCAGCAGGAATCACCTCTGAAAAGTTGAGTGGGTGGAGCTAGGCTGGTGGCCCTGCCCAGTGCCTTTGGCCAAGAGCTTGCTGGCTGTCTTCTCATGTCTGCTACTGCATCTCAGACAGACGTATCCATCCCTCAAAATTGATGTATAAATGCAAGCTTCCTTCTTCCTGGAATAAATAGCTTATACTAGAAGGTGCTGTACATTTTCCGAACACAACCGTAGGAAACTAGAAATAAATCACAAGAAAAAAAACTGGAAAACATACAAAGGCGTGCAGGCTAAACAACATGATATTAAATGACTACCAGAGTCAGTGGAGCAACCAAAGAAGAAAAGAAAAAAATACATGGTGACAAATGAAAATATACAAAGCATTATTTTGTAACACAATAAATTTTCCATGTGCTTGACTTTCACTTATGTTCACAGAGAGCATAAAACCTACCAGTAGCTGTATTTTAATTGTGTTACAAACGTCCCCAGATTGCCTTTGTTAAGCACAGTGAGAAGCAGAACGCACTAAATAATAACGGTGCCTGCCCTTGCTTAGCAAAGAGACGCTGCGGCCCGAGGGATACGCACCTGAGTGACCTCCACCTGCCTCCCACCCGGAGCGTGGCAGTGTCCGCATTCGTGAGTGGAACCTACATGGATCCCGCGTGAAGTCTGGGTTGATTTGATGTCAGAGGCCCCTTTAGTGTGGGGCCAGAGTGACACCGTGAAAATGCTCAGAATCCTCAGCATCTGGGACTTTGAAATCCGTAAGTGGGGATCTGCCTCTTTCCTGTTTCTAGTCTGGATGTAAGTGCTGAGTATCTCTTTCCCAGGATAAAATGCGCTGGACTCCATCTTCACTCTGATAAATGCTCACAGTGCAGAGAAAACCCAGCCTCGATGGAGAGTAACACAGCCGCGGAAATTACATTTTTCTGAGGGAGCACAGTTTCCCCTGAAATGAGTGATGGGGTCGGAATCCAATAACAGAGTTCTGCAGTGTTGACAAGACCTTCTCAGAGTGGTCCTAGGTTATAGTATGCTTCTGAGATGAGTACAAGTCATAAATTTGCTCAGATAATAATTAAAATGTTGATTTATAGAATATATTTCTCCCAATATTATCTCAGTGAATAATTTTATAAATTTTATTTAAAAATCTATAAAATTTTATAAAAAATCATTTATTCTTCCTCTAGCATCTAGGGTGAAGATGGGATGTGTGGCATTGTTCACATGTAACAGAACTGGGGTGAGTGAAAGCTATGAGGCACAGATGGGAGCCTCGAGTTGAGGTCTGACGCAGGGAGTCTGGTGCTCCCCACCTACTCGGTCCTGGCATGCTCTTCCTCCACTCTCTTTTATTCTTTTTTTTTTTTTCCTGGCTCTTTTTTAATTGTGGCAAAAATCTCACAACATGCAAGCTACTTTTTAATAAACTTTTAAGCGTACAACATTGTCAGCTACAAGCACATCATTATACAGTTCTTTGGTCACCCAGCAGATCAACTACCTTATTCTTGTAAAATTCATGTAAATAAAAACAGGTTGAGCAGCAGGGCACAATACTGTGTCTACCACACTCTGTGCAATGCTCAATATTCTTACATGAAAGATGGACATTTAAGAATTATTGGGCAGCCCCGATGGCGCAGCGGTTTAGCGCGGCCTGCAGCCCGGGGTGTGATCCTGGAGACGCGGGATCGAGTCCAGCATCGGGCTTCCTGCATGGAGCCTGCTTCTCCCTCTGCCTGTGTCTCTGCCTCTCTCTCTCCCTCAATAAATAAAATAAAATAAAATAAAATAAAATAAAATAAAATAAAATAGAATTATTTACATTAATAGGAGTTAGGAGAATCGGCCAACACTCTGATCTCATTTGTGAAAGTAAAGTGAAGTTTGCACATCCACTGTGATTATTTAAAGGAGGGGGAGCCTCATTAAACACCGTTCAGTAAACAATAGTACACAGGGCTTGAGTCGCTGAGTACTCAGAGGATGTGCTGGGGACCTTGAGTGACATGGCAAGAGGCTTTGAATTTACTCAGTAGATAGTGGGGAAACATTCCAGGTTGATTTCTCGGTGTTGGGTATAAAAAAGACTCTCACTAAAGAGTAAGATGAGATGCTGTCCTCCAAGTCCTTCTGGTCTAGTGAACAATCCACCGCACAAAATAGAACCTGACACTGGCAGAGATGCCTCCGTGGCACGCAGTACGGTCTGGAGAGGGTCAGTCTGCATAGAGGGGCAGGGGCACAGAAGGCTTCAGGGCTGGGGGACAGGCCTGGAAACGGCCCAGAAGGTTCTGAGCAGAAGGTCAAGGTCAGGGCTGTGAGTTTCATCAACTGGCCTATTGCATTGGCCCTGGGAAGACAGGGCCAAGACAGGGGACTGGATGGGAGGAACACTTGCCCAGGCTTGCGGGGAGTCCCCGGGAAGCGCTGGCCGGAGTCCCATGGCTGGGCTGTGAGCAAGTGCTGTGTACAGGGAGTCAACTGCATTTGGAGCACCTACAGGACAATGAGGCACAGGTGAAAACCCCATGGAGGAAAAGTGGCCTCTGGTGATCGCTGCTCTGTGGAAGGACTCTGTTCACAGCCTCATTATTGACAAGCATGGGAAGGGGTCCTGACGTCCCCTTGATCTCAGGGGGCTTTCTTAACCTCGCCATTGTCCTGAAGGCTCAGGGAGAGGCAGGAGTGAGATGTGACGTTCACAGCCAGGAGTCACTGCCAGCATACTACCCAGGCTGCATGGACCAAGTCTCCTTTGCTCGAGTCTGGATTTGTTTTCTTTTTTTCTTTTTTTTTGGATTTGCTTTCTTGAAGAGAAGCCAGGATGTTGTTTCAGCTGCTGGATGAGCAACTTCTGAGAACTCGGGTCTCCATTTACCTTTCATCTGAAAAATATTTGTGGAGCCAATGTTAGTGATTCTGTAGCAGGCACCACTCTTAAGCATAGAGTCCTGGGGGGCAGAAAGCAGTCCCTGCTCACCTGGACCTCAATGTGGACACAGGGGCCAGTAAGCTGGTGTATCACGGGGTGAGCTGCACAGGTTCCTGGGGGGTGAGGGTCTAGGAAGGCAGGAGAGGAGGCAAAGGTTCCGCAGCAGGGGCAGACTCACGGGAGCGGAGGGAGGGCCTTTATGGAAGAAGTTGTGAGCTGCTCGTCTGCACCATCCTCCCCTCACCCCTGAAACATCAGGAGGGGACCCTGAACGCCCCAGCCACTGAGTGAGGGGCTACCCTATTATCTGGTGTGGCTTGGGGCCTGATTTGTAACATGGAGGTAGGCTGCGGGTATCCTCCGTCCTCCCAGCTCACACACTCTGGGAGGCCACTGCCATCTGGTGACAGTATGCGGAAACACCTGCTGGGCTGGCAAGGCGGGAAGCATCACCTTCGCTCCTTGGCTGTGAAATCCCTCCTGAAAGTTTGCTGATTTCCACTGGTCATAAAATTCCAAGGTTAAGCCATTTAGCCCCAAATAACGTCTAGACAATGATTTTCCAGCAGAAGATGTCATTTATTTGATATCTACTTGGCATTTTACACGGTTCCACAATCAATCCTCACAGCAGACCCGCAAACTTGGTGTTCTTACTACCTTCAGTTTGAATGTGAGGACATGCAGAGATGAAATTTCTTCCCAGGATCCTAGAGCTGGGACGTGACAGAGGCTGCATCTGACCCCACTGTGCCCAACACGACCCTGAGCCCCTTCACCCACCTGCTGGTGGCTCTGAGAGCTTCCTGTGGGAACTGGTTCTCAGGGACACCAGCAAACCCTCTCAGACCCACTCAAACCAGGCCAACTAGTCCTCCTTGTAGAGGAAATGCTCAGAATAGGGGTTAATACAGAGAAGCCATCAAAGGTGAGTGTCAGGTCAGCACCAAGAACTCTCTAGTGAGTGGATGTGGCTCCAGTGGACTGGATGCCTCAGCAAGTGGACAGGGACAGGTGCTACCAGGGGGTGGCAGGACCCAGAGGGGGTGGGTTTGGCCCAGGCTGCATCCTGGAAGCATTTGCATCTGAATGCCTCCTCTGGGAGTTCTTTCCAATTTCTCACCATCTCAATCATTTCCTAAATAGTACACATGCCCCAGGTCACATGTCTGCCTGACCCGCCTGGGCTGGCCATGTTTGGTTTGTTGACAGTGGAGTCATCTACATATGTCTCCAGGGATGTCCTCTACCACATATCTGATGGGCTAAGAGCATTCTAAAACTCACGTACCCTGGTTTTCAGTAGGAGGGTGAATACAAATCACTTAGTTCCCTGTTACCATAAACACTTTATTTTTTCTCACAACAGATAGAAGAGATGACAGCAATGACCATTTATTGAGTTCTTACTGTCAGTGGCCATGAGCTCTGATTGTCCCACTTCTGCCTGTGGTCCGTGTGTGATTACTAATGGACCTTTGAAAGCATCTCTTCCGGGACGCCTGGGTGGCTCAGAGTTTAAGCCCAGGGTGTGATCCTGGGGCCCTGGGATCGAGTCCCATATGGGGCTCCTTGCATGGAGCCTGCTTCTCCCTCTGCCTCATTCTCTCTCTCTCTCTCTCATGAAAAAATGAATAAAATCTTAAAAAAAAAAAAAAAAAGAAAGAAAGCATCTCCTCCTTGGAGTCCTCCCCAGCTTGCTCCTTCCTAGGGGCAGCCTCTGCTATCAATCTCTTGACCATCACTGAAGAAATTTCTATAGGTACATAAGCATATATACAACTTAGCCTTTCTAAAAGAAAAAAATAAGTGAAGCATATAATTTTATATATTTTTCTTGAACTTACCTTTTTTTTCCCTTAGTGTCTTTAAGACTTTTTGGGGGCAACACACAAATCAAATATTAAATATTAAATTTTTAAAAATTAGCATTAAAAAACCCTTTTATTTAAAAATGATCACGAAGTTGCAAAGATAGTTCAGAGAGGACCTAGGTAACTTTCCTCTATTTCCCCTGATTACATCTTATGAAGTCATAACACAATATTGCAGCCGGGAAATGATGCTGGTGCAATGTTTGTATATTGCTCTGTCATTTTATCACCTGTGGAGACTTGTGCAACCACCAGTGCAAGCAGAGAGGAGCTAGTCCTTTACCACAAGGATTTCCCTGGCTTACCCTTTTGTGCGTACACTTGTACACCTGCCAGTACACCAGTACATCTGTACACCTGCCCCTTCCCTCCAGCCTCTCACCATCCCGTGACCTGGCCACCAGTTATCTGTTTTCCATCTTCATAATTCTGTCATTTAGAGAATATTATATAAATGTTATTATTGTGACTTTTTTAGATTGGCGTTTTTTCCACTTAGTATAAAGTCTTGAGATCCATCCAAGAGTTGTTTTGTCTTTTAATAGTTTTCTCCTTGTAATTGATGAGAAGTGTTCCATATATGGATGTACCACAGTTTGCTTAGCTGTTCATCTATTGAGGGACATTTACATTGTGTTCAGCTTTTGGCTATTATGAATAAAGCTGCTTTATCACTCACACATGGAATCTAAACAGAACAAACACTGGAGCTTAGAGTGACAGAGAACAGATTGGTGGTTGCCAGAGGCAGGGACAGGGCATGGGCAAAACGAGTGAAGGTGGTCAACTGTTACAAACTTCCGGTTATAAAATAAATAAGTCACAGGAATATAATGTACCATGGTGACTACAGTTAGTAAAACTATATTGTGTATTTGAATGTTGCTATGAGAGTAATTCTTAAAAGTCTGCATTACAAGAAAGACATTATAACTATACATGGTGATGGATGTAAACTAGATTTATTGTGGTGACCATTTCACAGAATTTACAAACATCAAATTGTTATGTTGTATACCTGAAATGAACATAATGTTATATATCAATTATATCTTTTTATTTTAAAATAAAAAAATTTTAAAAGTAAAGGAGCCACAACTAGTGGGTCATTGACTAGTTCCTGTGAATAAAACTTTTCATTTCTCTGGTATAAATGCCCAAGAGTGCAATTGCTGGGGCATATAAGTGTATATTTCTTTTAAAAAGGAAAACTGCTTGGAACGCCTGGGTGGCTTAGGGGTTGAGTGTCTGCCTTCAGCTCAGGGCATAATCCTGGTCTGGGGATCGAGTCCCACATCAGGCTTCCTGTGGGGAGCCTGCTTCTCCCTCTACCTATGTCTCTCCCTCTCTCTCTGTGTCTCTCATGAATAAATATATGAAAAATTTTTTAAAAAATCAAAAAGAAAACTGCCAAACTAATTTCCAACTGTACCAGTTTACATTCCTACCAGCAATATATGAGAGATCCATTTTCCTGTACTGCTAGAATTATGTATTGCCACTATTTTTCATTTTAGCTGTTCTGATAGACATGTAGTGATATTTCTTATGGCCTTAATTTGCATTTTCCTAATGTCTACATTGAATACCTACATTGAATACCTCATGCTTATTTGCTCTCTTTATATCTCTTGTAAATTTTCTTTTCATGTTTTTTGCCCATTTTCTTTTTTTTGAGCTTTATTTTTTTTAATAATAAATTTATTTTTTATTGGTGTTCAATTTACCAACATACAGAATAACACCCAGTGCTCATCCCGTCAAGTGCCCCCCTCAGTGCCCATCACCTATTCACCCCCACCCCCCGCCCTCCTCCCCTTCCACCACCCCTTGTTCGTTTCCCAGAGTTAGGAGTCTTTATGTTATGTCTCCCTTTCTGATATTTCCTACCCATTTCTTCTCCCTTCCCTTATATTCCCTTTCACTATTATTTATATTCCCCAAATGAATGAGACCATATAATGTTTGTCCTTCTCTGATTGACTCATTTCACTCAGCATAATACCCTCCAGTTCCATCCACGTTGAAGCAAATGGTGGGTATTTGTCGTTTCTAATGGCTGAGTAATATTCCATTGTTTACATAAACCACATCTTCTTTATCCATTCATCTTTCGATGGACACCAAGGCTCCTTCCACAGTCTTTTTTTGCCCATTTTCTAATTGGATTTTTTAAATGAAGCTTTTGTCAGATACGTGGTTTGCAGATATTTTCTTCCAAAGTTTGGAAGGTGTCTTTCACCATTGAGAACATTTTTAATTTTGATGAAGTTCTTAGAGATCTTTTTGATACCAATAATATTTATGGCCACAGAAATCAAATGAGAAAAAGAAGTAAAAGGCATTCAAGTTGGTAAGGAAGAAGTGAAACTCACTATTTGCAGAAGACATGATACTATACAAACAAAACCTTAAAGACTCCACCAAAAACCTATCTGAAGTAAAAAATCAGTTAAGTCACAGGATACAAATATACAGAATACATAGAAATCTGTTACATTTCTATATACTAGTAAGTAAAGCAAAGTAGTAGAAAGAGAAGAAAACAGTCCCATCTACAATAGCATCAAAAAGAATAAAATACCTAGGAATAAACTTAACCAAAGAAGTGAAAGAACTATAGTCTGAAAACTATAAAACACTGATGAAAGAAATAGAAGACAACACAAATGAATGGAAAGATGCACCAGGCCCATGGTTTGGAAGAATATTGTTAAAAGGTCCACACTACCCAAAGCAACCTATAGATTCAGTGCAATCCCTATTAAAATACCAATACTATTTTTCACAGGATGAGGAAAAATAATCCTCAAATTATATGGAATTTCAAGACACCCCAGATAGTCAAAGCAATCTTGAGAAAGATGAACAAAGTTGGAAGGTATCACAATCCCAGATTCAAAATATGCTACAAAGCTATAATAATGAAAGCAGTATGGTACTGGCACAAAAATAGACACATAGATCAATAGAACAGAATAGTGAGCCCAGAAATAAAATCTACTTTTATGGTCAATTAAGCTATGACAAGGGAAGCAAGAATATCCAATGGAGAAAATACAGTCTTTCCAATAAATGCTTCTTGGACAGCTACATACAAAAGAATGAGACTGGACCACTTTTGTATACCATATACAAAATAATGGATTATTTGGATTAAAGACCTGAGTGTAAGATTTGAAACCATAAAAATCTTAGAAGAAAATGTAGGCAGACCTCTTTGACATTGGTCTTAGAGACATTTTCTGAATATGCCTCCTCAGGCAAGAGAAACAAAAGCAAAAATAAACTATTGAGACTACACCAAAATAAAAAGCCTTTGCACAGCAAAAGAAACCATCAACACGATGAAAAGTCATCCTACTTAATGAGAGAAGACATTTACAAATAAAGGTTTAATATACAAAATATATAAATAACTCAACACTAGAAAACCAACTAATCTGATTTAATAATGGGCAGAGGACCTGAAGAGACATTTCTCCAAAGAAGACATACAGATGGCCAACAGACACAGGAAAAGATGCTCAACATCACTCATCATCAGGGAAATATAAATCAAAACTATGATGAAATATCACCTCACACCTGTCAGAATGCCTAGTATGTATCAAATAGACAAGAGATAACAAGTGTTGGCGAGGATGTGGAGAAAAAGGAAACTTTGTGCACTGTTGATGGGACTGCAAACTGGTGCAGCCACTGTGGAAAACAGTATGGAGTCCCCTCAAAAAATTAAAAAAAGAAATACCATGTGATCCAGTAATTCCACTACTGAGCATTTACCCAAAGAACATAAAAACACTAATTTGAAGAGATACATGCACCCCTGTGTTTACTGCTGCATTATCTACAATATCCAAACTATGGATTCAGCCCAGATGTCTTTTGACAGATGAATGGATAAGGAAGATGTGATATATATATATATATATATATATATATATATATATATATATATATACATACACACAATGGAATATTACTCAGCCATCAGAAAGAATGAGATCTTGCCATTTACAATGACATGGATGGACATAGAGGATATTATGCTAAGCAAAATAAGTCAAATACCATATGATTTCACTTATGAGTATAATCTCAAAAACAAAACAAACAAACAAAAGTGGAAATAGACCCATCAATGCAGAAAATAGATGGACAGTGGTGGAAGGGAAAGGGATGGAGGATGGGCAAAGTGGATCGAGGAGCGTGGGGGGTCAGGCTTTAGTTATGGGATGGATAAGTCACAAGAATAAAGGTACAGCACAGGGAATAGAGTCAGTGATACCATGAAGGTGTGATGTGGTGACAGGTGGTGCCACACTTGTGGTGAGCACAGCTTCATGTATAATGAACTTAGTTGTACACCTGCAACTAATGTGTCATTGTGTGTCAAGTATACTTCATCAAAAAATAATCCCTATGTTATTCTTTTTAATGGTTACATTGTATTTAGTTGTGTGGGTGTATAACAATTCAAGCAGTCCTTTATTTACATTCAATCAGTTATTTCTAATAATTTACAATGAAAAACAATGCTGCAATGATTTTCTGTGGATATTTAACTTTGTGTACATGGGAAAATACAGCCTTCGGATAAAGTCGTATTGACTGAGTCAAAAGAAGTATTTTTTAAAAAAGATTTTTTTATTATTTATTTAAATACACAGAGAGGAGAGAGAGGCAGAGACACAGGCAGAGGGAGAAGCAGGCTCCATGCAGGGAACCTGATGTGGGACTCTATCCCGGGTCTCCAGGATCACGCCCTGGGGGCGGTGCTAAACCGCTGAGCCACTTGGGCTGCCCCAAAAGAGGTATTTTAATAGCCCTTCAATTACCTTGTAGTAGCTTACACCTGTACTAGCAGGACATGAGAACACACTTTATCCTATACTCTTATCAGCGTTATATATTATGACATTAAAAGCAAACAAATAACTTTGATGATCTGAAGGCAAAAAAAAAAAAAGTACTGCAATGCTTTTTTTTTTAATCTCATTTCTTTAATTATGAGTGAGATTGAGCAGAGGCTCGTACGTAAACCCTCCTCACCGGTCATGATTACTACTATCATTGGACTCTTCCTACTGAGCTGGTTATCATTTTCTTACTGATGTTAAAAAGAGCTTTCTACATTAAAAAAGGAAACAATCCCTTCCTATATGCATTTTTTTTTTCTATTTTTTCCCTGTTTGTAGACTTCTTGGCATGAAAACATTAAAATTTTTATTTTGTCAAATTTTTATTTTCTTAATTGTAATTTCTGGGTTTGTGCCTTATGTAAGAATGGAAAATGTTTTAGAAATTATCCTGTGCTTTTTGGTACTTTGTCATGTGTTGTGTCATCTACAACACCAGCTCAGGAGGAGCAGATCCTTTTCATTTGGATTGTTCAGAGAATCTCAAGCCCCACCCATGCCATCTCGCATCAGAATCCACATTTTATCAAGTTCCATCAGTGAGTCACGTGAAGGTTGAAATCAGAGACACGTGTTTGCATTTCCTCCTTTATTAGGCCGGGGTCAGACCCCAGACCCTGTAGCGTAGATGGAAGAGAACATCCTCAGCTCACTGAAGTTCTCCCTAGGTGGCGCATTGGGGATGTTTAAATAATACTGAAGATTCAGAGATTTACATTCAGAAAATTGTGAAAAGGGATCCCTGGGTGGCGCAGCGGTTTGGCGCCTGCCTTTGGCCCAGGGCGCGATCCTGGAGACCCGGAGTCGAATCCCACGTCGGGCTCCCGGTGCATGGAGCCTGCTTCTCCCTCTGCCTGTGTCTCTGCGCCTCTCTCTCTCTGTGACTATCATAAATAAATAAAAAAAAAAAATTAAAAAAAAATTGTGAAAAGCAGCCTTGACCCACTGCTCACTTGGGTAGGAGGGAATAAATGAGGCTCAGAGACAGTGAACAGGTCTGTGCCTCGAGCGGTGATCTCAGAATGCCTGGTCCTGCCGTCTGGCTTCATTCTCTTCTGGCCCTTGGTTTGAATGTTCTCTCGCTGGCTGAACCTGGTCTTTCCTTCCTGATCAATGCCGTGGAGATGAGAAGGTCCCAACTGGGTGCAATCAAGCTCCAGAACCAAGGTGTTGACTTGCCCTGGTAGGCTCGGCCTGGTCAGTAAGGGCCCAGTCCCTGCAGAGCTGGCTGGGACTGGCTGTTGGCTGGTCCTCCTCCCAGGCTGTGACACAGAAGCTGGGGGTGAAGACAGAGGAGGTGAGCCTGGCAGCCGTCCTTGGGCAGGAGGAATCAAGCAGCCTCACAGCTAGTCACCCATCACCGAGAGGAACCTTCTGTCTCTGTCCTCCAGCTGTTCTTGTGAGCAAGCTCCTTTTCAAGTAGTATGGGACACTGATGTAATGAGGGTCCTGATGCTTCAAACACGTTTCTGAGCCCTCAGAGTCCAAATGATGTTGGTCCTTTCTGGGAGAGATATTTCACAACTAGCTTTAGTTGTTGGTCCAGTGCTCCAAACCCGGGGGCCGGCCAGGGCTGTGGCCTGCTGTCTTTGGGGACTGTATGGTCTCTTATGACGAGGCCCAAGTGAATGACAAGCTGACTCCATGCGGGAGACACATGGCACTCAAGTGGGGCCCTCGGGTTGGAAAGGGCCGTGGGCTGCCCTACTCCACATCCTGCAGCTGTGCGCACAGAGCCAGACTCACCAAAGTCAAAGGGGCAGGAGCTGCTGGAAGGTGGAGCAGGTGTTTGGGACCCAGAAGGCACCAGGAAACCAAGGAATGCTGCAAGCTACTCCAGATGGTCTGCAAGAAGCTGCGTTCTGAGTGACTCAGTGACAAGGGGTGGCCTTTGTGGGTACCCAGCTACTGCACTCCATCTGTCTGCACGCGGGAGCCTCAGCCCCAGCCCTGGAGGGTGGTCACAGGGCACTTAGCTGGAGGGTTCTCCTGTGCCGGCCGGCTGCGCTCGCTGCTGCCAGAGGGGCCGTGTGTGCACCCTTCCAGGGACGATCAGACAAGCCTTCCCGCCCTCAGGGCAGCACACACATGCACCTCCATGGGCTTGCAACATGCGGCCCTGACAGAGGTCGTTGTGGGGCATGAATAAGAGGTGGGCCCGGGGAGAACTCAGTGCCATCTCTACTGTCCTCCCCTGTCCTTGGTGTTGGTTCCTGTGCTATCATCTTCACTGCTGTAGCCACTGTGGAGTTTTCAGAGCTCAGTCTTGGGACCCACTGTATCAACATCACCTGGAAATGCATTAGAAATGACAAATGAGGCTCCAGCAGAGAGGAGATGTGCTGCACCCGAAAGCCTCAGGGCGAGAACCACACTCTGTCCTAAGAGGCCCTCCAGGGATTCCCAGTCCACATTGGCATTTGGAAACCACTGTTCCAGGAGTTCAGCGCTGCTCAAAGGCGGGCTGGACCAGCGTCGTCTGGCGCTGCTGGAAAGGCAGGGTCTCTAGCCCCAGCCTACTGAGAGACTGATGTAATTAGACCAGCAGAGAGGAGCCTGATCATTGGTGAAAGGTGCCCACAGTCGTTCCAATTGTGGAGCGGACCAAATAAATGTCTGTGTCCCACACCCCCTGCCAAATATGTGTGTTGGAATCCCAATCCCCAGTGTGATAGGACTGGGAGGGGGCCTTTGGGAGGTATTTGGGTTAGATTAGATCATGAGGGTGGGTCCCTGATGGCGGGATTGGTAGCCTTATAGAAAGGTAGGGGCTGCAGACACAGAGGGAGGGGGTGGGGCTCAGCAGGGGTGGCAGCCCCTCCGAGGGCACAGCCCGCGTGTAAGAAGAGCACCACCAGCCAGGTATGTGAACATGAATCCCACGTTTAAAGCAACTCATCATGTATCTTTATCTTTGTAAAGTGGATGTATCCCCAGCAGCATTTTCTCCCTACCCCTCAGGGGGATCCTGAGAACCAAATGAGATCACGGATGTGGACATACTTAGTGAAATACTAACTTCTAATGTCACAGTTGTCATTCTTTGTGTATGGAGTTCAATGCAAATAGTCTGCAAGCCACTCTTTGTAGCTATTTTTGCTATTGTGAGATAAGGGGGAGGTTCCTAGGCTGAGAGGCCAACAGCTGCCATGCAGTCGGGCCCCCACTCTCTCTGACACTCTGAGGGCGGTCTTCATGCACAGGTGCCCCCAGGTTACTGTTGTGTGTCACTCCTGTGTTGTCAGATTGCTTAACAGGGAATGTACCATGCTTCTTCTGTTTCCTTACGCATATTGAGAAAAGAAACCACAGCACTTGTGAAATAGGACTTTGGTGAAATGTGTTGCAGAAAAGCCAGGAAGCCTATTGCGATAGAGTGTGCTGGCGGCTGCTCCAAGTGTGGGGTGGGTAGGAGAGTCAGGCTCTCACAGTTGCACAGGCCAGCATGTCTGTCCAGGGAGCTCGCGCTGGTGTGGGTCTCGGGCATCACAGGATGCTAGAGCACTTGTGCCTGTGAAGGGAGGGCAGGTGTGGATGCAGGAGCTGGGACATGGGGGCCTGGGTGGGAAAGCTAAGGCCTCAGAGCTTCATTTCTTCATTTGTAAAACACAACAATATCCACTCCTACAGGATAAAGGAGATACCATAAAGCAAATAGCACATTGTGTTTGGTGAATCGTCACTATTATGATCATTTACAGAATCCTTATTGAACTGGCTTCAGGGGTGCCTGGGGGGCTCAGTCAGCTTGGCATCTGACTCCTGGTTTGGGCTCAGGTCATGATCTCAGGGTCGTGGGATTGACACTTCTATAGGGCTCTATGCTGAGTGCAGAGTCTGCTTCAGATTCTCTCTCACTCCCCCTTTGCCCCGCCACCCCCGTTCATGCTCTCTTTCTCTCAAATAAATAAATAAAATCTTTTTTTTTTTTTTTTTTTTTTTAAAAAAAAAAGAGGGACGCCCGGGTAGCTTGATGGTTGAGCATCTGCCTTTGGCTCAGGGCATGAGCCTGAAGTTCTGGGATTGAGTCCCACGTCGAGCTCCCTGCAGGGAGCTTGCTTCTCTGCCTATGTTTTGGTTTCTCTCTTTCTGTGTTTCTGATGAATAAATAAATAAAATCTTAAAAAAAAAGAACTGGCTTGAGATACACATCCATGAAATAAAGAGCTTAAAAATAACAGCATTTTGGGTTGATGATGAGACACCCATCACCCTCATGTGGGCAGGCACTTGGTTCTGATAACGTCCCGTTCTTGCCATCAGGCAGGCCTGAAAGCGGGCTGTTTTTCTAATTTGCTGCAATGATTGGAATGGAAAATGATGAATTTTTTTTTTTAAAGAAATGATGACTCTAATCCTAAATTCTTTTGTTTTTAAAGACCTTATTTGTTTATTCATGAGAAACACACAGAGAGAGGCAGAGGGAGAAGCAGGCTCCCCACAGAGCAGGGAGCCCCATGCGGGACTCAATCCCAGGACCCTGGGATCACGACCTGAGCCGAAGGCAGGCGCTCAACCTCTGAGCCACCCAGGCGCACCTAATCCTAAATTCTTGAATCGATTCTTTTTGTTGTTTCTTAAAGCAAGTTCCATTCTTATAGAAAGAGAAAAAATGTCAATAAAGTTTATAATACTTATAAATACTTATAAGACTTATTAGGACAAAGTCTCAGCAGCCCCCAAGGCCAGAATTTTGGCTTGCAGACCATTCAGCCAGGACGCGATGCACATTCTGGACATCATGGACAATAGTTCTCAAGACAGTGTGATGGAAGTTTGCTCACTTTGTAAATTTTTCCACATAACAAAAAATGTATTGATATTTTCTTGGATTTACTAAATAAAACCATGACATCCGAGGTTGACACAGCCAACTTCACAGCTTTGGAGAGTTGTGCTTTGCTCAGATCTGGGAAGCTGGGACTCGTGCCCGTCCCCAGGTACGGATGAGCCCACATGTGACAGCGAGGGTCCGCCAGTGGCCACGAGCCGTGCTGAGCCATGCAGGGTGGAGGAGTGGGCTTAGGCACACCTCCTGGGGGGCCGACGCCCACAAGACCAGGAGCCCACGAGCCTTGGAGCGGGCGCCTCACAGCCAAGATGCCCAGCACCGTTCATCTGCCATCGGCTCAGGACTAGGGGTCAGTTTTCGGTTTCTTGTTGCCTCTCTCTGGGTCAGCGCCCCAGCGACCTAATCCGGTCCTGGGTCTCCACAGGTGACAGGGTTTATGGCCCGCTGGCAGGCTCCCCTCGGACTGCAGACCTGCGGAGCCATCTGGATTCTCTGCTCAAGGCTGTTCCTCCTCGGGCTTGGTCGCCCCAGCGAAGGCAGACTTCATCCTGCCTCCGTCCGGGAGAGGTGATGGGTTACCCTCGCCTCCCATCTTGACCTCACCTGCACACGTGCAGTCGGGAGCAAATCCGGCCATGCCCCCTACAGAACACACCTTCGGCTACTTCTCCCGTCCCTGCCATCATCCGGGTCGGAGCAGCCTCCAGGCACACCTGTCTCTGCTCTGGGCTCCTGTAGTTTACAGTCTTGGAGCAGCCGGAGGGATTCTTCTAAAATGAGAGTCAGATAATAATTACATTGGTTCTCTTCTCAAATCTCTTTAGAATCTCGAGTCTATATAATGACCTATGGGGCCTTACCTAATTGTCTCCTCACTGCTTCTCCACCTTCGTCTCTTCCCCTAGTTTCTCCCAGATCACAGGAGCCTTCTCACTGTTCTTTAACTCAGCCTCAGGGCCTTTGCTCAGAACTGTTCCTCCTGGAGCACTCTTCCCTGGAGATACGGTTTGCTTGCTCAGCTCTGTCAGATTTTAGGGCTTAGATCTTCACTAAAAGCTCTATGTGATTCATCCCCACACCCCAGCTGTGTCACAACTTAAGGTATTAGTTATGTGTCAATGGAAAAACAAAAATCATTGAGTATTTGAAACAGGGAGATTTAATGCAGCAAATTAATTCTACGGGCGATGGAAGAGGCGGAGAAGCCAGAGGGGACAACGGACAACCCAGACGCTAGGGAAGGACTGTATTGCCCAGCGGGAGCAGAAGCTGAAGCCCTGAAGAGACAGCCAGCACTAGAGATGCTGCCTCGGGAGGGAGGGAGCTGTGTGATGAATGCACCCCGCACCCTGACACAGGTTGAGCCTGCAGGGGTGGCACCCACCACCCTGTTCCAGCCCAGCAGGGACACAACCCAATCATTTATCTCAGAGCATGGATCATGCTTGACATATTTACAATTTTTGGTTTATTTGTGGTTTCCCTGCCTTGACTGGAATGTGGTGCCCATGAGGCAAGGGGCTTTGCTGTCCTTGGCTCTTACATCGGTGCGAGGCAACCAGTGGGCACTCAGTAAATGTTTGTTCAGTGGAAGCATATGCCTCAACACACCATGCATCTGACTTACAGCAGACATTGAATAAATAGATGTCGAATAAATGGGACTAATTCATGATTTTCCTATTGGGTCAGTGTTATGTGAAAAATAACAAGGTGCCATCTTGAACGCAATCCATCTCAACAGATTCTCTAACATAAGACTCCTGAGAAGATCACATTCTTTATAATTTATGATGCATTTTCATATGTGATTCCTTAAAATCCCTGGCAGCATATTTCCAGAGGGTTTTAGACTCCTGTACCTTCCATATCATCTTCCTGAATTTGCCCACTTGAAATTCTCCCTATTTGATTCTTTCTAAGTTTTGAAAGTAGTTCAGAAATCTGAAATTCTGAACCCAGTTTGCCCAAATAAATAAATAAATAAAACCAGCTTGAAAATAAACCTTGTACAATTTAATAATAGCAAAATTGAACACTATAGCTCAGAAATAAATAGACAAAAGTAGTTTACTAAATCTCAAGATTAAAACCAAATCTGACTTTGTGGTCAATTAAGCAATAAAAGCTGCATGAAACTATTCAGAGTGGCCAGACAGAAATATTCCTCTATTCTGGAAACTTGTCTCTTTAAGGAAGTCTTAAATTCAGTCTTGACTATTCCCTTTGTGTTTTCCTGATCTCATCTGGAAATCACATTTTAAGTGATTCATATTTAGAAGAGCTGTATTCTTATCTCCCTGTGGAAACTGCAGGTGCATAGTGGTATCTAGGTTGTGCATGACTATAGACTTAACATTTATGATTCTGTGACCAATTTAAATATGTTAAAGGTATTTTTTAGCTACTGAACTTCCTTTCTAAGACTCTTTAAATATTTTTTTTAATTTTTTATTTATTTGTGATAGTCACAGAGAGAGAGAGAGAGAGAGAGAGAATGAGGCAGAGACACAGGCAGAGGGAGAAGCAGGCTCCATGCACCGGGAGCCCGATGTGGGATTCGATCCCGGGTCTCCAGGATCGCGCCCTGGGCCAAAGGCAGGCGCCAAACCGCTGCGCCACCCAGGGATCCCTCTAAGACTCTTTATAGCTGAAGACAAACAGGGCACTGAATTTCAGCTTGAAGATATGTAATGTGTTTAAATGATCTTCAAGACCAAGAGCAAAAAACCTGTTATGTTTCCCTTTTGAAGAAGTGAGCACTCAGGTGAGTGGGGAGAGAACATCCCACTCTGACAAACAGGAATGTTGTGGTGAGTTGTCCTCAGCAAGAGAAAGTTCCAGTACCTTCTCGCCAGGCGAATTCACTTCTGTTCTGTAGGTGGCTTACATTCCAAAATGAAAAACTATTGTTGACAGTCTTCTTCATGCTTGCTTTTGAAGTTGTTTCTTTGTTTCCAGACCTGATCACGACCCTTGAGCAAACTGTCAGGACTCAGCAAACTGGAGCAGAATCTAGTGTTCCAGTTAATTTGTTTCCAGGAAGTGAGTGGCACAGCTGGGAAAGAATTGGCTCATAGTTTATTTCAATTTTGAGAAACTCTGAGACTGGGTTCTTGTTTTTCCAATTGTTTGTACTTTGGGAGAAATCATTCAACTCACCTAATTAAATAATGCTGGCTCATGCCTGTCAGGCACTGAGAAATGGAGAAACCGAGGTACATAAGCTCAGGAACTTGCCCAAAGTCCCATAGCGAACAGGTGGAAGATTTGGACCACAGGCTTAAGCGGCTTGGCGCTAGAGCCCATAATCTTGCCCAGCCTCCAAGCTACAGAGGGAAATTAAAATACTTTCTTCAGGAAGGAAGGTGAATGTGTATTCTGGTGCTCTTCTCTAGGAGAAAGACATATCTTCTTATTTTATTTTATTTATTTATTCATGAGAGACACAGAGAGAGGCAGAGACACAGGCAGAGGGAGAAGCAAGCTCCCCGTGAGGAGCCTGATGCAGGACTTGATTCCAGGACTCTGGGATCATGCCCTGAGCCAAAGGCAAATGCTCAACCACTGAGCCACCCAGGTGCCCCAAAAGACATAGCTTCTTAAGCTTTTTTTCCAAGAAAGGGGAGGCACACCACCTTTAAGTTACAATAAAACAAAGTTACATTTTTGCTGTTGTGCATCAAAAAAACCCAAAAAACAAAATAGGAATATGGGTTCATCATAGGAGGCAAAGCAGTGTGTGTGTGTGTGTGTGGGGGAGACGGAGAAGCAGGGGCTGGGAGGTTGGCTAAGGGACACTGAGAATTAGAATGGTTTCCCCCCAGTTGCTCAGTTAAGGGTCTTACAATCACTGAAAAATTTTGGAAATCAAGTTTACTTAATTTTCAAAGGCTGAGTAATATCCTATGACGTCTAGGTTATGCTTATAAATGTCTAATATAGCTCTAATACTCAACATGTATTCCTCAGAAAACTGTGCATTGGTTTAAAATAGGATTATTATTATTTTTTTAAATTTTTTTATTTATTTATGATAGTCACACACAGAGAGAGAGAGAGAGGCAGAGACATAGGCAGAGGGAGAAGCAGGCTCCATGCACTGGGAGCCCGACGTGGGATTCGATCCCGGGTCTCCAGGATCACGCCCTGGGCCAAAGGCAGGCGCCAAACCGCTGTGCCACCCAGGGATCCCAAAATAGGATTATTTTTATAATCCTTGTCCTCTCCTATGGATCAATATTTCTTTTGAAAATCAAAGAGAAAGTAACTGCCCATAAGCAGATCTGAGTGCAGTTTCAGATGCTCCCCAGATTACAATGTCACAGGCATTTATGCTGCAGAACTGAGAACAGATGCAAGGAAACGAAATAAGCCTGATCAGCAGTTGGGAGTCCACTAAGTGCAATGCTGCATCGCTCTTATAAATCAGGGATCCTGAAGTACAGTTAACACGTAATACAATTCACTACTTTTACACGGTCTTAAATACACTCAGTAGTGTCTCCACCACCATGATCATGACACAGAACATCTCCATGCCTTGCATCCCTTTGCGTTCATCTCTTCACTGGCAAGCAGTGATCTGCTTTCTACCATTTTACTTTTGGCTTTTCCAATTTTTGATATAAAGGGAGTCATGTGATGTGTAGTCTTCTGTGTCTGGCTTCTTTCACTTACCAAATGCTTTAAAGAGTCTTCTATGTTGTTGCACGTGTAGTTTTCTGCCGTCTGGATGAATGCACCACACTTTATACATTTACTGATTGATAGACATTCAGGTGGTTTCCAGCCTCAGCTGTCATAAATAAAGTGATCATGAATGTTTATATACAACCATTTGCATGAGCACATCCTCATTTTTCTCTGGTAAGTATTTAGGAGTGGGGTCGTAGGTCACATGGTAAGCAAATGTTTAATATTTAAGGATTAGCCCAACTGTTTTCCAAAGGAGCTACATGATTTTTAATTCTCACTGCAAGAGAGTTCCAGTTACTACCTCTTCTCAGCATTTGGTGTTTTCATTTGAACCTTTCTGTTGGGTATGGTATGTAGTGCTGTGGAGCATTTCTTTCCGTATTTGTTACTCAGATAGAAAATATTTTGGCCATTAAAAAAAATTAAGCTGTTTGTCATCATCTTTTTTGGGTTATAAAAATTCTTTCTGTATTCAGGATACAAGTCCTTTATCAGAAATATGTTTTGAAAATACTTTCTCCCCATGTGTGGCTTGACTTTTCATTATTTTAATATTTTTTGGAAGAACAAATGTTTTCAGTATTGGTTAAATTTAATTAATCAGTGTTTTATGGTTTGTGCCTTTTATGTCCTTTCTCAAAATCTCTGCTTAATTTAAGGCCACAAAATTTTTAAAAATATTTTCTTTTAGAGGTTTTATGTTTTTGATCCTTCTACTTGAGGTCTAAGCCTCATTTTGAGTTAATTTTTGTGAACCATGTGAGGTTCTTTGTGTGTGTGTATATGGATATTTTATTATTTCAGCATTAATTTTTATAAAGACTAACCTACAATCTACTATACTCTAGGTATTAAGCTGTACTTAAAATTTACTTTCTATTTCAAAAAAGCAATAACTTTTCTATATCCTTTTTAATAGGAATCTGGGAACAATGAACTTAAGGTGTGGAATGTGATTATAGATTTTTTTATGTATATGTTCCTGAGATGTTTTATGTATATTTTCCATCAGCTGACACCTGTTTAATCTATCACCTCATCAGAATCAAGTTCCATTGACAACCTCCCATGCTTTGGGTCAGCAAAGTCATGAAGAGCTTACTAAGGTTTTAGATTTGATGGTGGAAGTTACAATCTAACCATTAAGAGTTTATAAACTCAACAAATAAACTCGGTGTAACAAAGAGGACAGGAACTTTTTAGCTATAGGTTTCAGCTCAGGTGACTCAAATATTTCAAACACAGGGAGAAAAGTCTTCATTTCTTGTATATGAGATCAGTGTATAAAATCTGATCTTAAACTCTCTAAGGATGGTTAAATGCACTGGTCTATGCTTGGGAGATTGGAGGGACCCTACTTTCCTCCTCCTCCTGGTTTCCTAACTGTTGGGGGAGCACCTGTTGTGTAACACCTGTTGCATCTCCCTAGGCTCTCGCTCCTCTTTGGCAGGTGAGATAAATTCCTTGATTGGTCAATTTGGGAGCAGAAAATGGGTAGCTCCACCCTCTTTCTCTCTTTTTGGGCTCCATGCAGCCTATAGAAAGCTCACATTCTTTGTGGACACCTGGTTCTTTCCAGTTCTTCCCATGACTGTGTGTAAGTATGTCTTATTCTAGAATATGATATTAGGAAACTAGCTTGCCCACAGGTACATTCCATAATATAACTTGTATCAGTAGAATGGTGGCATTTTGCTCTCCCAACTGTTCATTATTTCTCAGTGGGTTCAGAGCATGAGGGATGCGGTTTATTGAGTCTCTCCCACTGCAAAGGTCCAGACAAAATAGGATGCTACCGAGTGGTTTAATGAATGCCTGCAGTATTTAGTTGTTATAAGACACATGACTTACTTCTTCAAGTTCACGAAGCATAAAACAGGGTTAAAGTATAGCAAGAGTTTTGCTTGTATATCATAACTTCCTGTAAAAAGAATCAGATAGCTCAGTATATCCATGGACTCTTTTTCCAAAGATAATCTAGAACCAGGACTGGCAGTTTATGTGTAAGAATAGTTCTATTACATTTTGAAGCAGAGTTCAGATTAAAAGACCTCTGGGGGTTTACTTTCGGTCTCTGAATTTTATTGATAACTATAGATTTTTTTCAGCACATGAACAATATTGAAAATAAGCAAGTTTAAATTCTTATGATAAAATGTCTCTACTCCTCCTGAGTGGACTTCCTCACTGATACTAAAATCAGATGATACATTTAATGGTTCTTTACACCGAAACCAGGTATTAATTTTCATTATTCTGGTGATGTTCTTTGCCTTAAGGTCATATTCAAATTGCTTTGATCCACGGAAGAAATAGAAGAATCCTAGAGAAAGAGAATCACCATTAATTAACTTGCACAACTCTATCATGATTCGACACTTGTTAATTATATGCATATAGAATAACATAATTGAACATTATGGAGAGAAGAGAAACTTGTGTGTTATCTACATACACTTTACTACTGTCACATGAGAAATATTGTTATTTTTATTTCCCCAAAGAAGAAGCCACAGTGTGACCATGAATGTCAAGGGGCTTACCACCTTCTAGCCAGACTGTGGTTCAGGCCAGAGGCTCTCAAACTAGGTTTCAAAATAGTGTCTTAGCAAGGGGGAGAAGCAGCCCTGGGGGTGGGCTCTACATCCTCATGTTCCTCACATTGTTCTGCTCTGTGTGTTTCAGGTGTTAAGGTTTTGTGTGAGATTTCACCTCCCTGAAAGATGGTGTGTCACGCAGAGAGCTTCTTAGACTCCTGCTTAGTCCATGTCCTGGGTTGTCATCCGTGGTCCAAGTCTGAAGATGCGGTAGTTGCGTTGGTTCATTAAACTGCCTGAGATTCCTCTGAAGTGGAGATTCCTGTTTCTTACCCACAATCTGACATCTGCCTCAGAAACTCTGAAGAATTTGTAATTTCTCACACAATCCCCAAGTGCAGAGTAAGCTACACACATAATAGTTGGCAAGTCACTCTCCAGTTCATGTGCTTGGTCAGTTTTCACACTTTTAGGGGCTCTCTTGGATCAATGATAAGCAAAATTAATTTTGGTACTTTTTGCACATACTTGAAATGGTATAACAGAATAAATAATTCAGGACTTACTAATTCAGTTTGTGAGAATGCCTGCCTGGCTAGAGTATATTATTACAGGTACTTGAGAATAGTAGAATCACATGAAAATGGAAGCATTTATATTTCTGTGCTGTCTTCTTTCCTGACCAGGAAAGTCTTGCAAGTATCCTACAGGGTTAGCATTGATGCTCACCTTTATGCTGGAAAGCAGCATCGACTCGGAGACCAACTCCCGGGAAGTACTTCACCACCCTCCGTGGGTACCCTTTGTCCATGGTTTGGGTCACTTCATCATACCTGGATGCAGGGATTGGAAAAGTTCCCAAGGGATCTTTGTTTTGGGGAAGCTTAATCCTTCCACTGCCCCACTTGGAGTCAAATAGGGATGTGGAGAAAAAGGAGCCCTAGTAGAAGAAAACTAATTTGATCAATAATGAAAAACAGGAGCACCTGGGTGGCTGTCCATTAAGTGTCTGTATTTGGCTCAGGTCATGATCTCAGGGTCCTGGAATGGAGTCCCACATCGGGCTCCCTGCTCAGTGGGGAGTCTGCTTCTCCCTCTGCCTCTCCCTGCTTGTATTCTCTCTCTCTCTCTCAAATAAATTGCTTTAAAAATAATGAAAAACATGTCAAAGTTTATGTTTGGCTGAAATATTTGTAGGATCTTGAAAATAAGAAATGATGAGGGGAAAAAGCCACATCATTAGTCAGATTGATGCTATTTTGAGGGAGTATCAAATCAGAGTACGGGCTCACAAAACAGACCCTATAAACTACAGAGAACACACTGCTGGTCACCAGAGGGGAGGTGGGTGGGGGGTGGGAGGAACAGGGGATGGGGATGAAGACATGTACCTGTCCTTATAAGCACAGGGCGATGTAAGGAAGTGTTGAGTCACTACATTGTACACCTGAAACTAACATTGCACTGTATGATAGGCACACTGAAATTAAAAACAAACAAACAAAGTAAGAGTTCAGCTTGGAGCTTTTGCAGATTTTGAACAGATACGTTTGTGTTATTAGCAATTTGGTTGGCGTCACCAGCTTTATTATTTTATCTTATCTGTATGTTAGAGAAAGGTCTTTGGACTCCCTGAAACATTCTTTTGTTTGGTGCATGTCATCTACCCGAGATGGGCTTCAACATAATTGACTTTAAGAGGACTATATGTTAATTCTATTTCTGTCCATGTTAAAGTGATGCAGAATATAGTGAAGAGGTTGATTGTCTGCAAACTTACCTCCAGCACCAAATGCCCACAAAGAAGTAGGTTTTTCTAGTGCTGTGGTCACAGACAGCTGCATCAATTTTCTTCACGCTTCTTGGAAAGCCAAGTGTACGGATGGGTTTGGGAAAATCTGGCAAGACAGCATATCCTCTGATCATCCAGAAGTTGTCATCTAAGAAGAGAAAAAGTGATTATCTTCTGATCTATTTCCTAGAGGGAAAAAGAGATGTCTTAAGAAATTTGAAAATAGATACCTCATCTCTCAGGACTTAGTAATCTTATGTCCCCATTTATTCTTACTGCCTTCTTTAACTGGTTTTATCATTACAATGACACCAACAACATACACTGTTAATAGTGAGCATGCTCACTAGTGTGCATGTCAATTGGTTTCAGTGGATTATTTCTCTAACTCTGACAAAATAGTCAACTATGTTTGTAAATGTTCTCCTAGATTTCAGCCCCCAAGTATTCTCTCTCTTTTTTTAAAAGATTTTATTTATTCATGAGACACACACACACACACACACACACACACACACACACACACACAGAGGCAGAGACACAGGCAGAGGGAGAAGCAGGCTCCATGCAGAGAGCCCGATGTGGGACTTGAGCCCAGGACTCTAGGATCACGTCCTGGGCCGAAGGCAGGAGCTAAACCACTGAGCCACCCAGGGATCCCCCAGCCCCCAAGTATTCTCAAAGGCAAGTAATGTGATGAAATCTATATAAAAAGTAGTATTGCCAAGTTAAATGTAAGATTCCAGTTAAATTTGAATTTCAAATAAATAATGACTATTTTTGGTGTAAGTATATTTAAAATATTTCAAGGAACATACTTATGCTAAAAATTATGCATTTTATCTGAAATTTAAGGCATTTTGTATTTTTATTTGTTGAATCAACCCTAGTAAAAAGAGAATATAAAAGACAGATGGGTTCCCTTTAATTGGCAGAAAAAAGATAGTTTTTTAGTTTTTACCATGCAGGTTTCTTTTAGCTCCCATGCAGTTGGAATGATATTTGTCTTCACAGCTAAAGAATCCCTGGATACTTTTTCTTTATGATAGGAACCCACAGTCAGGGCAGAAGCACTCTCCATCAGGCCCACGCATGAATATTATGTTCCTTGCCCCAAAATACTCACCAACCAATTTAGACATCCAGAGACAGAAGAGAAATTGAGATGGAAAAAAATTACCTTTAAACACTAGCATCTTATCTTTGGGGTTCTCATATGCAGCTTGAATATCGGCTGGCAGAGAGGGCCAGAATGAAGAGATCAGTTCAAATTCAACATCAGTGATGTCATAATAGATCCTCCATACGTGTCTGTGTGAAACAAAAGACACTTTCACAAACAGCCTATATTGCAGTGAAAACACTGTAAACCTTGCATTTTGTTTAGTTGATTAGCAGTCTCCTCAAATAAGTTAGAACATTCACACAATTTTCCTCAACAAATTTACATGGTTGTGAGTCCAGTCCTAGCCTTTGGACTACCAAGGTCAGGACATGCCTTTGTGTCCACCCTCCTGCGAACTTAGAGTAGCAACCTACCCATAGCTGAGTGCACAGTGGCCTCATTTTGGCCAAATCAGCAATACTCAAAATTCCAAGGTAACACATCTAAGAAAACTTTTTGAGCTGATGTTTGCTAGAATAAAGTTATCATTGCATGCTAACATATTTTCTCAGATTTCCCTCTCTGGATGTAAAGTTCTGAGTCTATGAATGAGACCCGAAAAGTCCTTTTTTTTCCATTTCCTTTCCATGCTTGCAACCCCACTCTGATGTCCCTGATAAGTAGCCTCAGCCTCTGCTGTGTGGAGCATGGCAGTGATAGCGTGTCATCCAAGTGCTGGATAGACTGTGGGTGGAAGGAGACTGATTTCAAATATCCTTTTCTCGTGCCCCGTATGCTTGTGAGATGGTCTGTGTCCCAATACTTTTTCTGAAAATATAGTATGGTATACTCAACTGACACATCATGTTGCAACTTAAGTCCAGTAAGTTATACACGGTGGAGAAGAGAGTTCCCACCACAGCTAACACTTTGTTGATGCAATGTTATGGAATGGCCGGCTCATACATGTTTAACAACTGGCTCTGTAGGTAGGAAAAAGACCTAATTTTTATCATTTGCTGATTTTCCAGGGTGTAAATACTCCAACCATGGCCAGTTTCAAGCTACAGAAGTGTTGTGAAGTGGTTTACAAAATTCCCCAAAATTTAACAGTTGGTTCCTGAGATGGTATAGGTCAGATCCAGCACCACTGGGATTGGTGTGTTATTCTAGCAAAGAAGTCACTGAAAGTGACTCTACTCACCTTCTTATCCAATAGCAGTTAAAAAATTTGGTTAAGAACATTTAAAAATTAATTTATCAAACGAGAAAGAGATATATACACGTAGTAAAACATTCAAGGAGTGCGGGCAGTTATAAAATGAAAATGAGATGGGACACATTCTCACTATCCCTGTGAATTTCCTCCTTATTTATCTCCAGATATCTTGAAGAGAAGAATATTCATAGGAAGTTGAGGTGTTTAAGGGAATGGGTTTACCTGCCTTTAAAGAACATTACTTCTCTGCGGAAAGTGGTGATAGCATCAAAAGTCAAATCAGGGTCACAGGCATGGAGTATAGTGGATTCCTTTGGCTTAGCAGATGCCGTAGGTAGACTCCCTTTGATGAGAAAAGAAATATCACAGTGAATTAAGAAGGCATGTGGAAATACCTACAGAAGGATCTTACCCAAGGGGATATTTTCTTCATGGTGCTATTTCAAGAAATTTTTTTTTCACTTCCTTTCTGGAAAGTTTCCTATTTAGTTCACATATATTCAGATTTATGATGTTGCTTACCATAGATAGATTGGATTCCATTAATATCGTCCTGAGAAAGTGGGTATTTGTTAGGATCCAGGGAGACATAATTTGGAAACATCAAAGCTGTTTGATCATTGGAGTGAGAGAGTCCCAGTGCATGACCAAATTCATGAGCAGCCACGAGAAATAAGTTGAATCCTTAACAAAAACAGAAAAAAATAAGGGTATGTTGGTCAATCAAAAGGAGAACAGTTGCATCTGAGATTAGAAGTAACTAAGGGGGGATCCCTGGGTGACGCAGCGGTTTAGCGCCTGCCTTTGGCCCAGGGCGCGATCCTGGAGACCCAGGATCGAGATCGAATCCCACGTCGGGCTCCCAGGGCATGGAGCCTGCTTCTCCCTCTGCCTGTGTCTCTGCCTCTCTCTCTCTCTCTCTGTGACTATCATAAATAAATAAAAAATTTTAAAAAATTGGGATCCCTGGGTGGCGCAGCAGTTTGGCGCCTGCCTTTGGCCCAGGGCGTGATCCTGGAGACCCGGGATCGAATCCCACGTCGGGCTCCCGGTGCATGGAGCCTGCTTCTCCCTCTGCCTGTGTCTCTGCCTCTCTCTCTCTCTCTGGGTGACTATCATAAATAAATAAAAAAAAAATTTTTTTAATTTTTAAAAATTTGTAAAAAAAAAAAAAAAAGAAGTAACTAAGGGGTCAGATGGAAAGTCTTGCCATACAGTGGATAATTCTTCTATGCACCATCATTTATCTGGGAAATATTTCAACACTAGTAATAGGCATTAGTCATATCATGAAAAACTATGATCCAGATCAAGCAAATGGCAGGAAAGAGGTGTGTGAGAAATGGATATTATTAAAAAAAATAGAAGCCAGTTTTTGGTTGTTGCTGGGATGTACTGTACACGATCATGTCTCTCCTACTTGTATCCTTCAAAAGTTCTCCACTGGCTGTAGGATCAAGTCCAAACACCTTACTTACTATAGCCCTCCATGATCTAGTCCCTGCCTTTTTTCCAGACTCATATTTTATTTTCATATTTCATGAACCAACCATTCTGAATCATTTGCATGTCTCATCTGTGCCATGTTCCTTCTAATCTCTATGTCTTACTACCTCCATACTATTTACCCAGAATATTATCTCTGCCACCCCCTGTTTGCTGAGCTCTCCCTCTTGTTGCTCAGGAAATCCTTCTAGAATCATCTCCTTCTTGAGGCCTCTCTTACCCCCACTTTCACCCAATTCCTATCCTCATTGAGTTAAATTCCTTTCTGCATTTCCATAGTCTCAGTGTTTAATTCTGTCATAGCACATAAGGGATGGCACTGACTATTTATTTTATGAAGTGATGCATCTTTTCAGGGACTGTGTCTTAGCCACCTTTTATTTCTGGTGACCACTGAACGGTCTATCAGTAGTGGGGGCTTAAAAATGGTTGCTGGAGCTTTTTCGCAGTGGGTTTGCTGCCAGAACACAGGTGTGAAAACCGCCGCTAGCCCTAAACCAAAATGGGAAATGAAAAGACTCACATCAACAGCATCGTCATTGGACACGTAGATTCGAGAAAGTCTACCACTACCGGCCATCTGATCTACAAATGTGGTGGGATCAACAAAAGAACTATTGAAAAATTTGAGAAGGAGGCTGCTGAGATGGGAAAAGGCTCCTTCAAGTATGCCTGGGTCTTGGATAAACTGAAAGCTGAATGTGAACTGGTATCACCATTGATATCTCCCTGTGGAAATTCAAGACCAGCAAGTATTATGTGACCATCATTGATGCCCCAGGACACAGAGGCTTTATCAAAAACATGGTTACAGACACATCTCAGGCTGACTGTGCTGTCCTGATTGTTGCTGCTGGTGTTGGTGAATTTGAAGCAGGTATCTTCAAGAATGGGCAGACCCGTGAGCATGCTCTTCTGGCTTACACACTGGGTGTAAAACAACTAATTGTTGGTGTCAACAAAATGGATTCCACTGAACCACCCTACAGCCAGAAGAGATACTAGGAAATCGTTAAGGAAGTCAGCACCTACATTAAGAAAATTGGCTACAACCCTGACACAGTAGCTTTTGTGCCAATTTCTGGTTGGAATGGTGACAACATTCTGGAGCCAAGTGCTAACGTGCCTTGGTTCAAGGGATGGAAAGTCACCTGTAAAGCTGGGAATGCCAGTGGAACCACACTGCTTGAAGCTCTGGATTGCAGTCTGCCACCAACTCGTCCAACTGATAAGCCCTTGCGTCTGCCTCTCCAGGACGTCTACAAAATTGGTACTGTCCCAGTGGGTCAAGTGGAGACTGGTGTTCTTAAGCCTGGCATGGTGGTCACCTTTGCCACAGTCAATGTTACACCTGAAGTAAAGTCTGTTGAAATGCACCCTGAGGCTTTGAGTGAGGCTCTTCCTGGGGACAATGTGGGCTTCAATGTCAAGAACGTATCTGTCAAAGATGTTCGTCATGGCAACGTGTCTGGTGACAGCAAAAATGACCCACCAATGGAAGCAGCTGGCTTCACGGCTCAGGTGAGTATCCTGAACCATCTAGGCCAAATCAGTGCTGGATACACACCTGTGCTGGATTGTCACAGCTCATGGCTTGCAAGCTTGCTGAGCTGAAGGAGAAGATAGATCGTCGTTCTGGAAAAAAGCTGGAAGATGGTCCCAAGTTCTTGAAATCTAGGGATGCTGCCATTGCTGATATGGTTCCTGGCAAACCTATGTGTGTTGAGAGCTTCTCTGACTATCCTCCTCTGGGCTGTTTTGCTGTTTGTGATGTGAGACAGACGGTTGCTGTGGGTGTCATCAAAGCAGTGGACCGGAAGGCAGCTGGAGCTGGCAAAGTCACCAAGCCTGCCCAGAAAGCTCAGAAGGCTAAGTGAATATTATCCCCAATACCTGCCACCCCAGTCTTAATCAGTGGTGGAAGAACGGTCTCAGAACTGTGTGTCAATTGGCCATTTAAGTTTAATAGTAAAGACTGGTTAATGATAACAATGCATCGTAAAACCTTCAGAAGGAAAGGAGAATGTTTTATGGACCACTTGTTTTTGCTGTTGTTTTTGTGCCTGTGTGGCAGTTTTAAGTTATTAGTTTTTAAAGTCAGTACTTTTTAATGGAAACAACTTGACCAAAAATCTGTCACAGAATTTTGAGGCCCATTAAAACAAAAGTTTAATGAGAAAAAAAAAATGGTTGCTGGATATCCAGGTGTTTGTTTGGATGAAAGACCGGTTAGATGCACCTTCTACACAAGGCATAGTCCCCTGAACTTACCCATGTTAGAAGTCTCATCATGCATGGTGAAAGTGCCTTTTTGAAGATGTGGTCTATATATACTATAGAATATTACTCAGCCATCAGAAAGGACGAATACACACCATTTGCTTCAACATGGATGGTACTGGAGGGTATTATGCTGAGTGAAATAAGTCAATTGGAGAAGGACAATGGTTTCACTCATATATGGAATATAAAATAATGAAAGGGACTATAAGGGAAAGGAGGGAAACTGAGTGGGGAAAAATCAGAGAGGAAGACAGGCCATGAGATACTCCTAACTCTGGAAAACAAACAAAAGGTTGCAGAAGGGGAGGTGGTTGGGGGGATGGGGTAACTGGGTGATAGGCACTAAGGAAGGCATGTACTGTGATGAACACTGGGTGTTATACTATATGGTGGCAAATTGAATTTAAATAAGATTTAAAAAATAAAATAAAGTAAACGAATAAATCTTTAAAAAATAAAAAATTTAGAAATTTTAAAAATAAATAAAAAATAAAAAATTCCTCCAAACTAATTAAATAAAAGCAATTACAATTTTGTATAATTAAATAATAAAAAGAAAGTACCTTTTTATCTTTCTGTCTCTCCCACTAGTCTGTAGGTTTCTAAATAGAAAAGTCTGTCCCAGGACTTGTAGTGAAACCTATAGATCCTACGGAAAAGGCTGAGCCCCCTGTGATGGAGCCTTGTCCAATGATGTTTGCACAAAACATACATGGAATGGCCTTCAGGCTTTTCTGTTCTGGTCTTTGCTCATGCCCTTGTCTGGCAGGCAGTATCACAGGGTGTGCTTTTGGACAAGAAAGGAAAAGTGACTCTGAAAAGATAATTCAAACTCAGTTCATCTCAATGACTTCTAACCTTTATGTTAGCATTTCAGACCCTATGTGGTCTGGCTCCTATTCACCATTTCCACCAAAATCCTGCTACTTGAGTTGTTTGGGCTATTCTATCCAGAACATTCTCTACTCCACTTTGTTTTCTGAGTTCCTGCTTAGCCTTTGGCTCAGGTTTGGTATCACTTTCTCCCCTGACCTCTGTATTTGGATTAAATTTCTTGCTTTACTACATTGTACATTTACTACATTTATCCACTGTTGGTCTACTGATTTTAATTGCCATTTGAGAGTGTGTATCTCCTAGACTGTAAACTCCTCAAGGTCAAGATCTGTGTCTTGCACACTATTGTGTACTCTGTTTGTATCACAGAGCCTGGGTCATGGTGGATGCTGAGTAAAGGATTTTTGATCGACTTCATTTGCCAAAATTGTAGAGCATCTATCATGTGCTGATTTGCAGAAACTACGAAACTGACCCACAGGCTATCTGGAGTTACTTAGTCAGAACTGAACTGTGATCTTATATATCACCTATCAGGAGAGCCATAATCTCTGCTTTCCTGGGACCCCGGAAACCAGACACCAGACCCAAAGTGACTGTTGTCAAGGACAGTAAATGGAGTGGGGAGAACCTGAGAGTCTACTGAGCCTGCTCCTTTGTTGGATGCACATACTTTTACAGTAGTAAAGTTTTGGTTTTTGTTTGAAAAGTAATAAAATACTTCCTATTTTAGTGCAGGCAGGCATAGTAAAAGAAATAAGATCAACTCAGTTGGTCTGAGGGAATAGGTTGGATAAAGATTATCCAAATATTGGAAGTGGAGTATTGGGCAAGTATTGGAAGTGGAGGTTCATGCCTTTAAATAAACCTTCAATGGGTATGAGCCCACATACCACCCTTCATTCACTAACTCAGAATTACCACCTCCCTAGAGTCTTCTTCAATCCTGAAGCCACAGAACACTTTTACCATTGGTACAACACATAGCACACTTTGCCTTGTAGGGCGTGTGGTGTGGTCTGGGCTTCACATCACACAAGATCGTGAAGGGTTAGAACTTTTCTAGTATAAGTCTGTGGTCTGTCCAATGCCTTGCACAGTTCCAGGCACATGGTGGACCTTCAGGCATTGTGGGTGTATGAATGAATGCTCAGATCATAGAAGGATTAGCACCTTCATGAGGGTATTGTGTGGTTAAGGCTCTGACCTGTACAAGCACAATTATCTGAATAGATTGAACACTTTCATCAATGTCATCTTGGAATATGGCAAACTGTGGGGAAATTGGGAGATGAAAAGCAACTCACTGCAAAGCTATTTCAGGGATTTCTTAGAATAATAAAAATTTTTCATGAAGAAAACTGGGCTCACCTGCTCCATCCTTTGTCCAATCTTCATCTTCGTCGAAGTGAGTGTCTCCACCCAAACCCAGACCAGGAGGAAAGGCATGGCCGAGGACTCCCAAGGGGCCATCAAAATAACGAGGACACCAGCCGTGGACTGAGATACAGTTCACAGGAGGGAAAAGGTCAGCCTCTTCATATCTCCTGAGATGGAAATAGTTGTTCTTTTATCTCTGCTGGAAATCTTACCTCGGGTCCTAAAGGCAATCATGATGTCTGCAATCCCCTTGGAAATCTTGGTGAATGTCAGCGGAGTAACTCCACTCCACACTTCTAGGCCATTCTGGATAGCCTTGTCCACATCCACTCGTGCCATATCTGGAGTATAGTTTACAATTCTTAAAAAAAATTAAAAAAACCAGATCACTTGGGGGTTACACATGCATGTAGGCACACAGACAAAAAGAAGATGGTTTCTTATCAATTGTGTGCTGCAGTAACTTCTAGTATCCTACTATTCTTGCATTGGTATAATACCTTACGATTTCAATCAAGCACTTTTATATATTCTGTATGATCCAATCCTGCATCTGCCCTCCTGATCAGGTAGTATATCCCCTCACTTTAACAAATGGGAATCAAAGAGGTTCAGTGACTTTCCTAAGATCATATTCTGAGTAGGAGAGCATTAATCACATGTACATGCTTGCTGTGTACGTGAATGTATTATCAATGCATCCTCGATAGAATGGAGATCTGCTTTCTCAGATGGCTTGTGGAAATCAGTCTTACACATGCATCATGTATTAAGAGTCTCTCTTGAGAGCCTTAAAGAGTTAGTTACTCAGGAAAAGATTTTCCTCTGGTTTATATTCCCTATCTTGCTGAAGCTATTTTTAATTCCTAAGACTCAATAAAGTGAAGGAAGAGCTATGAGAAGTACCCTTCGGTGTCTGCCAGTAGGGCTTGGGAGCAACAGTCAAGGCCACCGACTCAGGCCGGAAGCGCACATCATCATCTTTCTGCCAATGAGCCTTTCCTTGAGGTGCCTGGGAGCAAAGGCCCCAGTTCACCCCCGGGTCCATCTGAAATTTGATGACTCTGACCCAGAAGTGTCGCTAACATGAACTGGTTGTACTTGAGCATACTCCAGCCATATCTTCAGCCATCTGCCTGTGCTGCCATCTGACAGTGCTTCTTGTCTTGAATATATATGCAAGTGGCAGAGGCTAGAGATTAAAGCATATCGGCCAGAGCCAGTCGCTGGTAAGACTGGATAGAATAAATGAGATCTGTGAAGGGCCATGCACCAGGGAAGTGCTCTATAAAATAAACTATTATTATTGTTCCTTGGAGATCATGTTCCTGTGTTTGGGATGAGGGGGAAATAAGTGTGCAGAAGCATTACCTGTACGTGAGGTTGTATTTTCTCCACCCTGGAAGGGTGTAGCCATACTGACCCACATCAGGGACTCCACACCTGGGTGTCTTCATGATCTCAAGAGTGTTTGAGTCCAGTTGTCCAGTCACTGTCAATCCAAAAAATGCTTGCATTTCCCGAATTTTGCCAACTAAGAGACTCTTGTTCTTGCTTTGGGCAAGATGACTCCCTTCTATTTCAAGAGAGTAGAACTGGTTGAGATACGCCTGACCAAAAAGACAAAAAAGGGTACAGACTACAGGACAACAAATCTGTATCTCAGGACAAAACAAAATTGCCTGAAATGTTTTTTGGCAGTGTGTGTGTGTGGGGGTGGGTGGGTGTGGTGGAGAAAGAAGTCAGGAGTCAGGGGAGGGAAGGAGTGAGGAGGAAAGAAGAAAGGAAGAGTCATCCTGCCTTTTCATTTCCAGGAAGTAGCTGAACTGTGTGACCAAAATTATCTACACCACACAGCCCATAAAACTCCAAACCTTTACAGAAGACAATCAGCTGCTTCTACATGTTAAAGATCACATATCTCACACAGTTTTGCTGCTACTTTCATTTTGATGTTTCCTTGAAACAAATTCTAGAAGAGATGTGTGTTTTTTTATTTTGCAAATTTAATTATTTTAACCAAATATGGCAAATTCACTGGACTGATTTTTAGAAGAAATCTTCAAGGCAAAGTATTTTTCATGCATGTAGGAGTAAGAGGATCTAAGGTTGTAGCTAGGACCTCCTGGCTGGTACAGAAATTCCCAAATGATTTAGAAATGTTTAGAAATATAGAAATGGAGAGATCCCCATTTCTCCCAGGGATGTCCCCTTTCTCCTGCCTCTGCCTTCACTCGGACCCATTGCTTGAAGTGGCAGCAAGTCCTCCGTTTCCACCCCACTCACCCTCCACCCCACACTCGGTTACTTGGTGTCCTCAGAGCTAAGGGGAAGTACAGGAATCTTTTGTAGGAATTTGTTGCCATTTTAGGTTCCAAGGCAATCAGTAAAGTTAATTTTCATTGATAGTCATTATTAACATGTATTGAGACAGTACCTGTGCCAGTTGCATGTTTTCTTCAGTGTCCATCTTTTGTTCTGTAGGAAATGCAGATGAAAACGTTATAAAAAGAAAAAATTGAAGCAGAAGGCTCTTCATTCCTCTCTCTTTTCTGTCGAAGCCTGTTTCTGTTTCCACAGAATTTAGAAAACAAGAGCAAGACGTGGCATGAATTGGCTTGTATCATCATTTAATTAATAACAGAAAAGAACATTTGCCATGAAGTGTGTCATGATATGCTTTTTTTTCCCCTTAGGTTAACTTGATTTTGCAATCATGATCTGTAGTGTTTGAATAAACACAATCACTGTTCATTATTGAACTGAATATATAATAGGAAGTCAGCCTCCAAGTTACTGCTGTCCTTGCAAAGTTGGAGATTTTCTTATTTTTGAAATTCTTGAGAGTTTATAAAGTGATTTTTTTAAATGAAACTCCAGAGTATCTTGGATAGAAGGGTATCACGAAAAGACAATTGAATCAGGAGTCATTTGGGGTTACCCAAATTACCCCAATATAAACATCCCATGTTTGTTGGGCATCTGCTATTTGCCTGCCACCATAAATTGAAGCATGGATAAGATGCCATTCCAATCTTGTTGGGGAATTCAAACTTGTACAGAAATTAATGCCAAACAAAACCAAGGCAAGTGGCAAAATGTACACTGAGGATTCCAGAGTGTGAGAAGAGCCAAAGCTGATGGGTTGCCTCGGTAGCTTCAGCCAGGTGGGGCTTCCTCTGGGTCTTGAAGAATAGGTAGGATTTGGATAGCACAGAGGGTGTGGGAGGGAGGGCACAGGAAGCAGTTAGCCCAGCAGAAATGAACTGCTGTGGATATGGCCAACTAGAGCACATGTACATGTACACAGCTGAGGGAGATGGGAACGGACACTCTGAAGGGTGCGAGGAAAATGAATGTTTTGGATATTTTCATGCCGAAGAATGTCCTTATTCCATCCCGGCACCTGATTGAGAGTGTGTCTCTAGAATGTCAGACTGATATAAATTTTCTTTAGAACGTTAGATGTTAGAGGCCCCCTTCCATTGTTTTCTAGAATCTAGTTGCTGGGAAGTCTTTTTTTTTTTTTTTTTTTTTGAAAATGAAAGTCCTTTTTATCACTGTTAGTTCTGAGCTGCAGGACATTTCTTCAAAATGTGGGCGCAGTAGGATATTCTCTCAAGAGCAGGCACGGTTGGGCTTTTTCTCACCCCCATCAGTTGGGTTTCCCTTCTGGTAGAGGCCAGCCCTGACAACGGCAGGCCTTCCCGACACTGCAGACCATTGGCTGTATAGCCCAGCTCCCTCAGAATAGAGAAGCCCAGAAACAGCTGAGCAGACCAGGTCTCCTTCCCTTCCCCAAACAGGCCACTTCCCATCTCAGGCAGATGAGAACGTGTTGGCATCTAATTCACATACCTAACGTTCACTCTTCAAGTGAGTACAGTCCATTGGTTTTTAGTGTTCTCTGACTTGTTGCTGGGAAGTCTTTAATTCTGATTCTTGATATGTTTTCTTCTGAAAAATGCTGGAAATATTCTCTTTATGCAGATATTCTGAAATTTTGTTATGGTGTATCCTGATGTGATGTTCTTTTCTTTTTTCTTTTTCTTTTTGCATTAACATTGCTGGACAGTAAGCAGCCCCTTTCATTATGAAAACTTCAAGAAAATTTTCCTGTTGTTTCTTTGATAATTTCTTTCCTCTTGATTTTCTCTTTCCCTTTATGGAATACATATCTGTTGGACTTCGTGGATTGAACCTCCATGCTTCTGATATATCTTTTATTACTTTCTGCCAACATTATTTTCCCCTCCCAGTTGTTTAGTTTCCAAGAGCTCTTTCAGTTATCTGAATACTTTATTTCTTTTCTTTTCTTGCATTTTGTTAGTGGTTTTTGGACATAGAATATGTCTTATCTTTTGAGAATGTTTACTATTTTTAAGTTTGTCTTGAAATTTTCTTTTGCTCCCAGAATTGTCTCTATTTCTTCAAAGTTTCTTTCTGGGTGCCAGTTTCTTGCATTAGAAGATTTTTTTCACATGTTTGGAGACTTTGTGCTGTGCAATCTATTTAAGAATGAGAGACCAGAGTGCTGACTGGAAGCCCTGTGAGCATGGACAGGGCTTGCCAACCGATGACCTTCCCTTCAGAGAGGCAGGGTAGGTTCCAGATGTTCATGTGATGCATTAGTTGGGATAAGATTTGGTTGAGTATAACAGAGTATTCAAAATACTTGATAATTGCTTTATAAAATTAAAGCTTATTTCTCCCTCACATTTGGAAGCACAGATTGAAACCCAGGGCTTGTATGGCAACTCTCCACCCCTGAGGGTGCAGGTAACATCCACCTGGCTGCAAGGGTTTCTCAGTGCAATGCCTCGTGGTCTCCAAGTGGCTGCTCAGGCTCTGATGGTTGCATCAGCATTACAGGCAGCAGAAAGGAGGATGGCAGAGAAAGGAAATTCCCAGTCTCTTTCCAGAGGCCCACATAATAGTCTGTATGCGTTTTGGCAAGAAATTAAACATTGGCCACATCTAGCTATAAGAAAAACCACAAAATGTATTCTTTTTGCTGGATGTATTACTACCTCAAATGAAATTGGGGTCTTATCACAGCAAAGGCGGAGGGGGGGGAGGTGTTAATGAGACCATTAGTGACCTCTACCATGTTGACATTTCTACCCTGTCAGTATCTATAAATCTTCTTTCTTGGGCTGTTAAATTTCTCCAGAGAAGACTTCCTCAATTTCCAATTATTTGAATCTCCCATCATGGAAAATGTAGGAGATGCCTCTGGCTTTCTGTTTCCTTCCCAGCGCATTATCCTAGAGCCAACCTATGCAGGAGGGAACTGAAGGTTGAATGCGTCAGCCTCCCGTCCCTTCCAGATCTGAACAATTGAACAGTGTTGGGTAGGCTTCTCAGGAGGTGCAACTGACATCGAGCCCTGGTTGCCCATTGTAGAAGCCTCAACAGCACCCTTGTATTGACTTTTCTCCCCTCTAACTCATTCTGTCTGCCTCCCCACTCTTGCTTCCCGGGAACATATCCCCAGTCAAATAACTGCACCAAGGGCTGGACTTAGGCTTTGCTTTCAAAGAAATTTAACCTAAAATAAAAATAATCTCATTATTTAAGATCTAAGCCTAGATTCTTGGAGCTCTTGTATTCATATAAAACCTCAGTGTAATGGCCAGAAAATACCGCATATCATTAAGAAGATAACTTTAAAAAAAAGGAATAATTTTTGAATTCTTTGTTTCACTTTACATTGATGTTCACATCCTAGGACTCTGAAATACAGTTAAAGAAATAATAAGAACTCAGTTCTCATCTCAAAAATGTGTATATACATGAGGTTTGGGACAAGAACCTAGCATAACTAGCTAGCACACCTAGCAGGTGTTCTGAATCTCCCATCTTCATGCTTGTAAAAATGGACATAAGAAGTCTCTGAAATTATGATAGTCTGAAATTGACTCTAATGTTAAAAAATGAAATACTCTGTTCTTACATTCTTTTGCACTTGTTAGACTGATGCAATGAATTACTTTTATCTCTCACTTTCCCTAGCACAGTACCTGAGAAAGGTAGGTGATTATTTATTGTTGAATAAATGAATGAATGAATGAAATGATAATATATCCTATCCTCATAAAATAAGTTGAGAAAAAATATGCTAACATATTTGAGGAATCTGTAAAGGAAGTTGAATATTTATAAAATATTTTATAAGTGGAAATAGTACCTAAAAATTCATGTCAATGTTATAATTCTGACAAGAAAATAAATGGTTGCAAATATACTGAAACTTGCTATTTGTTTTTACACTTTGTATGAAATATGTGGTAATGTCTTAAGAAATTATAGATCACAAGCCAGTCATTTATTTATTTTGAACTTATTTAATAAATGTTGAACCAAAGTAAGGTACCAAATTACTAAATTAATTACCTGTGAGATTTAAAAACTGACAGAAAAAGAAGATAGAATGTGTTAGTAATAAATATATCTTAAAATTCATTTAATGTATAATAAGCTGCATTATATTCTAACAACTGCAAATATGACATTATAATGATTTTGATGTTTGTATTAGTCATTATGGTCTCAGAATCCTATGGTTCCTGACAGAAAAGAACCACTATCAAATGTGTACATCTCAGCTTAGTTTATTTAGTTTAATGAGATTCATTGAATTTTGTGCCCAGCACTGTTTTTGTGGTAAATTCCACTTATGAGTAGAGTGTGCCCACCTGAGTATTCCTGGAAAAGAAGAAATAAGGAACAGATCCAAACACCAACACATTTGCTTGGACTCTAAGAGGACAGAGCAGGGAAGAGACAGAAGAGAAAGTGGTACCTCCTCTTTTTGCCCCTTTTCGGGGAAGATGACAATACTCTTTATTGAGGGTTCAATTTTGTCATTTGGTGTTGGTTTTCTTAAGTGCAGACATATTGTATTCACCGGTAGATGTCCGGCTACCGTAAGGAAGGGCTGCCATAAGGAAGTATCATAGACTTGGTGGCTTAAAGAACCCAGTTTATTCTATCTCAGTTCTGGAAGCCACAAGTCTAAAACCAAGGCATTGGGAGGATAAAATTCTTTTCTCTGAAGGTTCTAGGAAAGAACCTTCCTTGCCTCTCTAGCTTCTGGTGGTTGCTGGCCATTCTTGGCTTGTAGTTGCATCATTCCCATGTCTGTCCATCATTCCCATGGACAAAGACATGTCCACTACGTGTCTGTGTTGTTCTTCTTCTTACAAGGACATTGGTCCCTACATCCACCCTGCAGTAGAACCTCATTTTAACTAATTGCATCTTCAAAGACTCTACTTCCAAATTGAGTATATTCATAGTACCTAGGATTAGGACCTCAACCTTTCTTGGGGGGATACAATTCAAGGCACAACATAGTTCAACGATATTTTTTTTTCAAGAGTGGAAAATAGCACCACATTTTCAGTAAAGGCAAGAGGTGCTGTTGATGTTGTTTATGGTCTCTAAGTCTCACCAAAACCAGTGCTGAATTGTATGTAGCAGATTCGCTTAAGATATGTTTAAGACTTAGCTATAGACGAGCATTTTAGAAGCTAGGTAAGCAAGTGAAGAAATAGTGAATAGTCAGGTGACAAGGAAGGCTTCATTTCCTCTCTTGAGATGGAATCCGTAGGAACTCAATCAGCCCTGGAGACAATGGGACGCTCCAAATGTATTTTCACTGACGGCAGGTCCAATGAAGACAATGAGAACAAATGACATTACTTATTGTTGAGAAAAGTATAAACAGGAGAGAAGAAAATGGATATGCAAACTAGGCTTTCCTTCCACATGCAGAAAGTGGATGCAACATGTGTGACTCTGATTCAGCTTTATCTACAGTTGAGCCATCTGTTGGATCTACCAACCCTAATAACCTCGTGAGCACCAAGATCAAATGCATAATATCTTGGTCCGCTGAAGAAAAGGAAGACGTCTGTGAAAAAAAAAAAAAATAATGTATTCAATCAGCTGGTAAATCTCAGATATTTTTCAACTGACGACACCCCATGCCTGTTCCAATAAAACATTTAAATGCAAATGTGCTATTTTAAAAATGTAAACAAATTTATTATTAGTTTTTTTTTCTACTCACGATTCTGCTGGAAAACTGCATCAACTGTGCTTTCTATTCCTGGAAAGATACTTGCTATGCTTTTGGGGTAACCTGGTTCCATGGACTGTCTTTGGTTATCATATCTGATGAAAAAAAATGTCCCATGTTGTAAAACCAGTATAGTATATAGCGACAATAGTTTTCTTTAAAGTGCATATACTCTGCAAAGTGTCTTCACACCTACTTCCTCATTCAGTCTTCATAACGTCTTATTTCCTGGGCCTAAGGATGGTGAACTTCTCTACGTAAGGGTATGTTCTATTTATAAAATATGTGGGTAGCATCAACACTAAAACAGGCATCTGATGGGTAGCACAAATTGTTTTCCAAAGGAAGGGTTTCTATTTTCTGAAGATTTCCTTAATGGGCACATAGTCAGTCTCTCTCCCTTCCCCTCTGCCCCCCACCCTCTCTGAATATTGAGATAATAAGTTCCATGTGGCACCACATTCTGTAAACTACCTGAATAGCATTTTCTTGAGTGTGTTAGAATTCAACTCCTAACTTTTTTTGCATTTCATCCTGGTGTGTTATTAAGATTTGTTCTATTTCCTGACATAGAATTGTCAGTACCATTGGGAAGGTTTTTAAATTTTATAAAATTACACTTTCAAAATCCATTGGAACACTGAGCATTTTGCCAAGAAGAATGCCCACCAAAGATCTCCTGAGTATCTTAAAGCCATCGCATGGCAGGGTGTTGGTGGTCTGTAGATACATTTCGATCTCCAGCTGAAATAGTAGTTTGCCTTACCTCCAGACTTGGTCATTTACAAAGAAGTAGGTTTTTCTCCTGTAGTAAACAGCTGCATCGATGGCTTGGACGCTGCTTGGGAAGCTGTAGTCTGAGATATCCTTGGGATAACCTTGCTTGATATCATAGCCACTCAGAGCCCAGTACTGGCTGCCTGCCAACGAGTCAGGTCACAGATCAGATACGGTTCTTCTGTTCCTATGACATGATATGCTACCACTTCTTAGTCTTTGTGTAAATTCACCACAGAAACAACAATGGAACAAGAGCCTTTAAAAGACCATGGTGGTCAAGTTCAGTTCATGGGCTGGAAGAGCTCTCACGGTCCCAGCACCTGAACAAGTCCTGCTTCTTAGCCAGGCATGTCCGGCCCCACAGCTGGGGGACTATCTCATGTTGTGAGCCTCCTATGCAGAGACGATATGCCAGCTGTGGGGACTCATAGGCTGTCATACCTGGGTGGAGGAACACTACAGGTGTTCTCATTCTGTAGGTGGGCCAACAGGGCTGAGGAGGGAAGCCGTGTCTGGCCAGCACTAACATGCTCTCCTCGGCTCACCTCCCCTCACTCTGGAAGTCTCCCCCTTGCTTCAGGGACAACTAAAACAGGATGAGGACCATAGGCAATTACCTTTAAACAGGAAAACGAGGTCCTTGTCCACATCCTCATAGGCCGCCTGTATACCGTCAGGCAAAGATGGCCAGAACAGAGAAATGAAGTTGAGTTCCACTCTTGGCAGCTGTGGGTGCCTCCTCCAGAAGTACCTAGCAGAGCAAAAGGGAGAAGGGCACACAGGACATGTGAGTGGGCGGCCCCTCTGTGTGCTGCACCACTGCCCACCCGGCCAGACCCCTGGGACGGTGGGACAATGCCACCGAACCGCTTGTGAGCATCATAGCCAACACGCAGCCAGGGCTCTATGGTGAAGCTGGGTACTTGGCAGTTTTTAGAGGAGGTCCTAGGAGTGACCTTCTGTGATTATGTCTGTCCTGTCCTCCTCACACCCTGACAAGTCTCACTGGTATTCCTACAAAATGCTGAGACTTTTAGAATATTCCAGCAAAAGCAATAGGAGTAGATCTGGTCCCGATCACACAATCACAAGTGGCCAATGGAAAATTGAAAAATCCAACCAGTGAAATGACTCACCCCCCTCACCGCAGCTTATCCCAGGATAGTCTCTTTTACTGGACTGAATGTGGGTGGGACTGGATGATGTTTCTGTGTCTGGGAAACCCGTGTGTGGCATTCCCGAGCAGCTGGACCCATGTCTGTTATGCTATCACTTACATCTGAATGTTTATGTGTGTTTGAGGTTTTTTTGTTTTTTAAATTTTCCTGGATGTTTTGAGTTACCCAGAAAACACAATCTATTGCAATGAGGTGTACAAGCCCAGAATTTGAAGGAAAAGCTGAGTGATGTGTAATATGGGGTTTGATTAGAATCCAGTTCTAAGTTATGCCAGTAAATTAAGATAAAGGAAGAAATAGTTCAATCTTATACTTGTCTTTAAAGAATAGTATTTCTCCACGGAGTGTGGCGATAGCATCAAATGTCAGTCTGGGGTCACAAGTTGTGGGTGTGCTTGGTCCAGTTGGTTGGACAGGGTTGCTTGAAGGACCTCAAAAAAAAAAAAAAAAAAAAAAGAGAAGAAAGAAAAGAAAAGAAAGAAAATCTTTTTATAAGGTTAAGTCTAGTGTGACTCCTGGAGTACCTGGGCTCTTCCAGGAAGGGGAAGGGTTTTCGCAAGACGAAAATTCCTATCAGACGATCCCACAAGGTTTTAGACTCTCTTAACCTCATTATTATCATTTCAAATAAGAGAGGTGATTTCTGGAGATAAGTGCAGGTTATGTTGTGAAAGAAAATAATTTGAATTCTGTGCATCCTCCTCCCCTCCCTGTACTTTAAAATCCTAATTCTGTCCTGTCCCGTTTCTTGGTTCCTCCTGGATTTCTGTCCCTTGGTATCCACTCCCAGCTGTCTCACCAACTCCCAACTTCAGGAAAGGAACCAATGTTCATCTTTTGTCCTATAGCATAAATCTAAGCCAAATGTTAGCAATTTTTTTTCCTGTAGGTATTTGCATCTTCATGTGTTTTTTCATTGTTGAATGAATGGCTAGGCTAATAGTTAAGAGAATGTAAAATGTGGAGGGAAAAGGAAGGAGGTTTTTTCAGGGTGAAAGGAGTCAGGAAAGAGAGGAAGCTACTGTGAGTCTCATTGTTCTGGAAAGTTCTATCGTCATAAGGAAGCCCCGAGTTGTTGTGCTGGTATGCTTGGTTCTGTGGTGCTCTCCCCATTCTCCTCCCTCCACAGGGACCTAGAGATGCTCCAACCTTCTCTTGGGTGCCCTGTTCTTACGGCCTTTGGGGTCAGGAGGGCAGGGGGAGGGGACACATGATGGTCCCTACTTGTCTCAGAGCCGAGGCCTCCATCTCCCTCCCTGAAGAGCATAAGCCACATCTTTAAGAAACGTTCATTTCCTGCATCCTCCATTCCCATCCCCTCCCTCCTCTACAGACAACAGTTCTATTACCTGCAATATGTATCTTCTGCTGAGCATGTTTCTTGACATGCCTTGCTTTGCCTACATGCATCTGATATTTGTGGAATCAAATACTGTGTAATTTAAACACAGTATAATATGTATTATTATCTTGTTTCTTTTCTACGAAGCAGAATGTTTTAAAGACACTTCTATGTGGTTGTCACCTGTACATCTAATTCAGTGGTGTCCCCACTGAGTGTTACTCTGTAGTGTGCACCTGCCACCTTTGACAGACCCCAGACAGACCTCTGGGTACCCTCCAACTTCCACTACCATGGACAAGACTGCAAAGAACATCCCAGATATGCCCACACCTCACCATGTACTCAAGGTTCTTCCCACGCTCTTACCGTAGATGGTCTGAATGCCATTGATGTCATCTTGAGGGAGGGTGTAGGTGCTGGGGTCGTGGAAAACATAGTTGGGATACATCAAGGCACCAGGGTCAGTGGAATGAGAGAGCCCCAAGGAATGGCCAACTTCATGGGCAGCAACAAGAAACAAATTATAATCTGAAACACAAGCATGCATGGTGAGTGGCTTCAAGTGGATCCAAGGGTGGAGACAGTGGAACCTCAAGGACTGCAGCTTCCAAGCTAACAGTGCTGGAGAAACCATATTTTCCACACATGTCTTTTTCATTTTCCCTTCCCTGGGTGTGGACCTCAGGCTGAGAGGAGGGATGACAGGGCCGCCATGGTCTTGGGATGCCCCACAGCCCTCTCCAGCCTCCCAGGCCCTCAGCCCCTTGAGTAGAGCCTCAGCACACAGGTAGTTAGAGAAGAAACATGCCGGGCTGTGCATAGCCTCAGATGCAAATGGACTTGCATTCCCTCCCTGGTCACCCATCAGCCAGCACCAGCTCCTTCTTGATTCTGAGTTCTCAAAGCATCTTCAAGGACTCTCCATCTTCCCCCTTGTTTGAAAGAGAAAAACCCTGCTCCTTCTGCCATCTTTAACTTCCAGGAGCAGCGCTTTTCCCAGCTGGGAACCCCCTTCCCAGGCTCACACTTCTGTCAGATGGAGCCCTTACAACTTGGCCTGGTCCAAGGACCTTCCCTTGCCCAGCAGACACTTGAGGGCTTGACTTGCCTCATTCTGGTCATCCCATAAACACACCATGCATTTTCTTACATGCCCCCCTTAACAAAAAAGAGTACTTTCTATATGCTGGGAAGTGTAATATTATTCAGTCCTCACAACATTGGTGTGAAGTATCATTAGAAATATTTTTACAGTAAAGGAACTGAAGCCCATGGATTTTGGATACCTCTTTAAAGGTCTTACAACTGATAAGAGGTACAGCTGAGGTCAAATCCAGGTTGATGACATGACCTGTGCTCAGACGAGAGCATTCAACTTCCTATTTATAATTAGCCTCATGAAATTCTATCCATGCTCCTAGACACTTTCTCTTGATCATCACATCCTTGCATTTTTTGCATTCCTGAATACATCTCAGAAGACATTTTTGAGGGCCTGGAGTAGGTTGTGAGGGGCTCTGGGGGTTCTGTCATGAAGCACAGTTGAGAGAGGGAGATGTACGCCAACAACGTGAATGGCACAGCACAATGAGGAGAACAGTTAGAGAAAGAGAAACAAAGGCTGTTGGCATTCTGAGGAGAAAGTCCCCATTTCTGCTGGAAGTCAAGATGGGGAAGCATATGGCAGAGCAGAGAAAGAGATTTTGAAAGGAGGAACTTGGGGTGTAACGTGAGCAAATGTAGGGAGGTTGGGAATACATGGTGTGATGTAGGAACAGTGAATGTGCAATGTGGCTTCTGAGTGTGAAACAGGAAGACAGGTGTTAAGACGAGTTTGCAAACGAACAAGAGCCTTGAATGCCAAGGAGAGGAATTTGAGTGTTACGGGTCCAGAAATGTAACACTTGGACTTTAAGCAAGAGGGTAACATAATCTGAGATGGACTTTCCAAATGCAAATTTTGCTGGCATGCTGGGAAAACTTCAAGGTAGGAGAGATTGGAGGTTGACAGTCCAGGTGGGAATTTGGATCATTTAGTTCAAGTAAGAGGTGACGACCACATGGACCAGTGGGGAGGGCAACAGAGATCCAAAGTAGTGGAGAGAGATATTTATCTTTGGGTTCACACAGCTCCCAGTACAGGGACTTGGGTGAAATAAACACAATGTATATGTTGAGAAAATGGTGGGAGGAGCAGATCCCAAGCAAAGATAAAAGTTTCCTTTCTTGTTTTCTACAGTGTTCTGTGGTATATTGCTGCCCAGTGGCCTTGTGAAGTTCCACCTGGCCTGGATATTCCTTACTCATCCCCATTTCTTCCCTTCAGGTCTTCTCCTGAAAGGGGTGGTTTGTCCCATAAGAGCAACCACCGAGAAAGAGCTCCCTGAAGATGAAATAACTCGACCAAAAGGACGGTGACTGTTTTCTAAGTGGAATAGTTTTCTAAATGAACCTGATTATTTCTGAATTTTCAAAAATAAGGACCTTCTCCATACATCATGAAATTTCAGAATATTAAAAAAAACATATACCCAAAAGTAGTGGTCAGCAAACTTCTTCTGTGAAGGTTTAGATGGTAAGTAGTTCAGGCTTCGTGAGCCATGTGGTTTCCATAGCAAGTACTTAGCTCTGCTGTTGTATGGTGAGAATAGCCATAGACAATACAGAAGCAAGTAAAGGTGGCTGTTTCAATAAAACTTTATTTATACAAACAGGACCGGGCAGGATTTAGCCATAGTCTGTAGATTTCTAATTTCTGCCCTAGGAAAACACGGTCAGTAATTAGCCTTAGGACTTTTTGAAACCTGAATTGACTTAGTATTATGAGGTAGCAAAAATTTAAAGTGGTCAGCTTGTGTGAGTTTGAAATGTTAGCAGAATTTGGGTGTGTGCGTCCAAGGGGAGTTTCTTATGTGAGAAACACATATTTAGAAGCTGCCTGTTGACATGACTTTGGTTGACTTACTGCTAGAATTTTCGGTCCATGTTTCTTCTGCATCGAAGTGAACATCTCCTCCAATACCTTGGCCCGGCTGAAAGGCATGAGCGAGGATTCCATTGGGTCCGTCAAATGGCGAATTGTCACCATGATCTGAAATAGAGCAGTCTGCATGGGGTGCCTGTGGAGTCTCAGCTCAGCCAGGGAAAGCAAGTATGAGCACCACAGCTGCAAGCCCACCTCCTTGGACGAAAGAGATCCTGATGTCCACTTCTCCCTGTGAGACCTTGGTGAAGGTCAGGGGTGATACATTACTCCATACTTGAAAGGCTTTCTGAATAGCTGTCTCCACATTGGCCTCTGACAACTGTGGGGTGTACTTAATAATCCTTCAAATGAGAAAACGGGAGAAGGATTCATTATGGTTTAGAAGAGCCACCCATCAGCAGACCAAGCTTCTCCATTTAGGAGTGAGTGGTCTATGCCGAGCTGCCCCTGGAGAGGGTCTGCGAGCAGTTGCGGGACTCAGGGCTGCAGACATATGTGGCTTCTGGGCAGCTCACTCCTTATCTTTAAATCTAAAACATTTCTTTATTCATAAGATGATCATAAAATAGTAGCCCTCTCATAGGGTAGTTGTGGGGATTAAGTATGTGTGAAGCTCAGTACTGAGCAAATCAGAGTATTGAACAGATACTGGGGATCATACTGTCATCATTAAGATGCAGGGAGGTGGGGCTATAGTCTCTTCAGCAATGAGCGAGCTTCGTTTGAGTCCTTAATGGAATTCATAGAGAGGCAGCCTAATGTTGCCATCATCCTTTTGAGATTGCTGGAGAAGGACAAGAATTATCAGGCTGTGGGGTGAGGAGGCCTCTGGGGTCTGTGGTCTTTCACACAAGACTCTGGGCTCTTCAGGGCAGGGACACCTGTCTCCCCTGCATCCCACATCCTGGGACTGTGCCTGGCACATCACACATGCTCCATAAACACCCCCGTCAGATTCTGGGTCCCAGGAGCCATCACCTGTAGGTCAGGTTAGTTTGTTTCCACTTGGGGTTCCCCGGGGTTAACATAAAATCACCGCTGTCGGGCACTCCGCAGCGAGGCTTCTGCATCATCTCCAGGGTCTCCTGATTGGGCTTCCCCGTCTCGTTCAACCCAAAGAATCGCTGCATCTCTCTGAGCTTTTCCATAATCACACTGGTGCTGTTCTTCCTCTCAGACTGGAATCTGTTCCTGGGTAACTGGTAGAACTTTTCTAGGTAGTCCTGGGCAAAGACAAATATGGGAGGGGACTGGCTGGGTGATTCCTGCAGTTCTCTGGGCATTCTGTATCCTCTCTAAGTCACTGCAGACTTTTGACAGACTAACACCCTGAGAGACAAGCAAACACACGGATTTGGGGGTCGACTTTGAGGGAACAGGGACGATGGGCCAGAACGGCCCCCTTACATCCAGTGTTCCAGTTAGTGTTTATACATGAAAGCAGGTATTTCATAAGGGATGAAGCCCAAGTCCCCATGCAAAGTGCTAGTACACAGTCGGGAGACTGGCTCCTTTTATAAAAAATAAATAGCACTGGCTACTGATTTCTTGAGGTATTAATTGCATCAATGAAAATTCTCTTTTAACTATCTTTCCAATACTGTGGAGAAGATGTAATCATCCTAAGACATGGGTGTGCACAGATGGAAGGAAATTGCCAAGATGACAACTCAGATCCCAGACCTCCCTGGTGCTTCTTAAATGAGAACTGAAAATTTCACAAGAAGAACTGCAAACTGGGTTTGGGGTAACAGCACCATCCTTGACATTAGCCATTTACCCACCACAGCTCCTCTGGAAGGGACTGACGCTGCTGAGGAAACCAGTTCTGAGGCTTCTCTCACCCTAAGCAGCCCAGGGACACCTTCCACTTGGCAAGGGACACAAGACAGAGCACTTTTGTGCTTTTACTGGATTCAGAGAGGCTTGGGTTCAAATCTCAGCTCTGCCACAGATTAACTGAATTTTTGGACATGTCATTTAACTGATTTAAGATCCACTTTGGTCTCTAAAGTGGGAATAATAACAGCTGATCCCAGGAATGCCATGAGGACGACTCAAATGCTCAGTCATGCACAGAGTCAAGGCTCACGGGGCTCCAGCCTCTAGCCCAGGGGTAGATCACTGTAGGGGATGTGTAAGAAGAAAGGAAAAGGAAAAAAACCAAAAAGAATACTACTTTTCTATAACTGCAAAGCTAAGGAAATTGTGCGCAACAAATTCTCTGACAGCGTTCTCTGGTGCTTCTTCAAAATTTGGTCCGACTTTCCTACAATGGAAAGTAACCGTTGGTTTTGCTTCATAAACGTTTATATACATAATCAGATGTAGGAAATCTCACTGCATCACAAACTGACTTCTAGTTCCTTCTAATCTCCTGTCCTTGTGGTCTCTGGTCCACCTGAGATTTCTGGCTTCAGGACAAGTCCATAGAGATGGCACCAGACATGGTGACTGGGGTGCCTATAATGGCTGAGGAAAATCTTAGGTGAGTCAGAAAGAAAATCCCCTACTTTTATAATTAAGACCATTCCTTCTGAACGGGATCCCTGGCTGGGGGCAGCTCGACAGCAGTATCTTCCCAGAGTTCAAAGAGCCCAGCGAGGAACCCTCTGGACTCCTGATGTTTGAGCCCAAACTAAACATCCATATAACTCCTTTCAGGCTGATTTAACTAAAAAGAAGAAACAACCCACACAGTTTCCTAAGAACCAGCGCGTCAACCACCACCTGCTGGCGGGTGGGTTTACCTGAACAACTCGTGTGCTCTTCTCTTCTGGGGACTCCCCTCGAACTGGAAAGGTGTGTGAGAGCTGCACGCAGAGCAGGAGCAGAAGTGGGAGCTTCCTCAGGTCCAACGTGGCCTTATCTGCAAACGCTGCCATCCTGGCCTTCCTCTCCTGGGTCCCTCAGGGTTGCCGGGTCCTGTGTCACTCACGGCTCTCTCTTCTGACCCCTTATAAAAGCCATGTCTTGAACAATTGCCACACATCAGGAATGTGAAGTAACGCAGGTTATTTACGCTCTGACACTGTTGCGATGTTCTAATGTGATTTAGTATTCCTCAACAGGGGGCGGGGGATCTTTCGACAGAAAAAAATAGTGCAATTTGCTATTCTTTGCTCTTAGGATTTTGGTTAGAGATTTACTTTTGCAAAGCTGTCTGATGTAGGAGAAGACTTGGGGAATTGCTCCAGAGGGTAATAACCAGCACTTGGCTGTGGGTTTGCATTTTCTAGGTGGGAAGGTGCAGAGGCTGTATTAGCTCATGCAGGCACCTTGTTGGGTTAGCGTCATTATCCTGGTACCACAGAGCCCATTTGGAGGAGCCCTGTACTTAGCCACCCTTGCTGGGAGGACTGTGTGCCTGGGACTGTGGTCGCCATGCAGGGTTAGCATAGGGGTCCTAGAGCAGCTTCTGGAGGATGTGGTTTTGGCATCAGTGTAGTAGAGAAACCTATGTACTGTGTAATCAGTGTAGTAGAGAAAATCCAGATTGCACAGGCTGCAATGGGAAGGAGGAAGACAGCAATGCTGACACTGATAATAACAATCTAATATTTAAGGGGAGGAGGGCAGGGGGTGGGGGTGAATGGGTGACAGGCACTGAGGGGGGGCACTTGAGGGGATGAGCACTGGGTGCTATGCTGTATGTTGGCAAAGTGAACACCAATAAAAAATAAATTTATTATAAAAAAATCTAATATTTATTATTATTAATTATTAATTATTATTTATTATGTCCCCAACATCCACGCTGTACATATATTATGGCAGGATGCTAGTGTTTCTGCATTTTGCAAATGAAATAAAATCCAGGGAAGTAAGAGGATTTGTGCAAGTCACATGCTGAGTGGTGGGGGGAGGCTAGGATTCGGTCCCAGAGAGCCTGAGCTGATGGCTACTCCATCTGGCCACATTAAACCCTCCCATGGTGGAGCAGGGACCCTGGCTGGTGCTCACAGAGGAGGAATGAGAGGTGGTGTATGTGCCCCCGGGGAAAAGGCCTCGGGAGAGGGTTTACAGACCAGGTGACCATACAGGCCAGGGGCCCAGAGGCATGTTCTAAAATCATGTCACCTGTTTCACCTATTCTGACTCTATGTGTGTGAGATGAGGTCACGATGTATATATTTGTATGTGCTCACTTATGTGTATTTATATATTCTGCAAGGACAGGTATTTTGCGTATAAATGTTTGCATCAATGTGTGTGATCCAGGACGTGTTAGTATGTAAGTAATGTTTTTGTTTGAGATGCTATGGTAAAGACTTCAGGTCCCTCTTAAGGTTTCTCACAAGCTTTGTAAAAATCCCCCCAAAAAACATGTCTAGGGTTAGAGCATATCTGGGCAGTAGATTAATATTCATGACATAGATTCCTGCATTCACACAAACATTTGCTGCCACCTACCACGTGCCAGGTGCTGTGATGGGTATTAGCTTATTAGAGATAAGTTAATAGCAGTAGATGAAATGCTACAGCAGTGTGGAGGAAAAAGCAATGGTGGAGGGAGGCACAATCAAGGAAGGCCACATGGAGGAGGCCGACATTGAGCTGGACCTTGGAGGGGAAATAGAATGTGGATATGCAGAGATGTGACAATGCATTCCTTGTATGCACGGGCAAGCTGCCCACCCCCAGGCTGTTCAAGCTGTCCTGAGGTCATGATCATGCCAACCATCCCTGGGGCACAACTTAATCAGGCTGTGGCTTCCTCCACATTAGGTCTTTAGTGAGAAAATCTTTTTTTTTACCGAATAAGAATGCCTTAACATTGGTCTAGCCTATGGAGATGACACATTGGTTTATGCACAAGGTTCATGAAGGTACTTTCTCCTGAATGTAATATAAGTGATTTAGACAAGGATCCAAACCTGGTGGTGTCTGTGTAATTTTGTGTTAAATACAACTTGAATGAATGAAATGAATGAAAACAGAAGTACCATGTGCTCCAGTAATCCACTTCTGGGTATTGACCAATGAGGAACAACAAGACCACTTGCAGACGTTTACTGCAGCATGGGTTTACTGCGAGGGCTGGAAGCCACCTGCACCCATCCAGAGGTGGTAAGGAAGATATGGAGTGTGCACAAGGATACTGCAGAGCCACAACAAGAGTGAGACCTCGCCATTGTGACAACGTGGCTGGATGCGGAGGGCCTCGCATTAAGAGACGTCAGTCCAACAGAGAGAGGCGAACACCATGACTTCACTTTGGTGTAGAGTCGAAAAAATAAAAAAATCAAAACAAGCAAGACTCACATATGGAGGACGAGGGCTTGCCAGAGGTGAGGGGGCAAGGGAGCGATGAGATGGGTAAGGAGAGTAGGGCTGTGAGCCTCGGTCATGAGGGCGGCCTGGGCACACAGACACTTTGCGTGCTGACAGGTGGCACAGATTGCCTGAGGGGAGCGTGTGGCTGCGTCTGGACCTGTGGAACCCCTGTGCTATCCTCGGACACTGAAACCACAGGTCACCTGTGCTCCTGGAGCCCCAGCGAGGGGCGGAGAGGGACACATGGGTTTCCAGTGCCTGCAGCTTCTGTTTTCTTTATGCCTGGCTGCCACGTGCCCACTTGGTGTCCCTGTCTCACTCCTGCTGACGCCTGGAGCCCAGCGGTCCCTTAGGCCCTCTCCCCAGTGAAAACCTCCTACAGGGAAAGGATCGACCTCCAGTCATTTAAACCTTAGTGTGAACTTGGGGGCTATTGGCCTTTTGAGTCAAGTTACTAGAGGGGGGAAAAAAGCAAATGATGTATTAAAAATGAAGGCTTTGCTCCACGGAACAGGAGTTTTGGATAAGGCAGGATCCGTTTCCCTAACGCCAAGCCCCTCTGGCAGCAACATTGTCCAATGATCTGAAGTGCTGCCCACAGCAGAGATGGCAAGTTGTGTTTTAATGTCTCAGTTTTGCTATTTAGGCCCAAAGAGATGAAACTAATTGCGAAATTTAGTTGGTTTTCTCTTTCATTAAAGAAAGGGGGGTTGGTGTTCAGCCAGCTGGGATGCGCATAGGTCACAGGGAAGCCGCCTGGACTCATCAACGTGTGCTGGGATCTGGGAGGGGGAGTCAGTTTGCTAATGGGGACCGGGACCCAGCAGAGGAGGCAGGGTGCCCTAAGCCCAGGGGCACGTGGCTCATCGGGTTCACGTGAACAAAGGCAGGATTCCTGTCCATGTGCATTTGTGAATGCTGGTGAGCAGGATGGAGGTTGACACACTGATCGCATTAACAGGATCATTGTTGGGGTCATTTGTGTTGAAAGGGGCAAGAATACTGCACTTGGAATGATACTAACTGGGCTCAAGCTTTAATTCTCCTACTTCCTGCTTGTGCGACTTTTAGCAGCTCACCTCGGATGTTCTGAGCCTCATCTTCCCCTGCAGCCCCCCCCCCGCCCCCCGCCGACACGCCAGCACCTCCCTCCCTCGCTCGCTCAGCATCATCAGGAAGGTAGAGGACACAGGGTGGCAGAGAGCTGGTGTGGGCCTCCAGTATGGTGACCTCCTGCGGGGAGGCCATTGTCTGTCCTGCGAGTGGAGTTAGTGTGCTAGGAAGGCTTTTCTTTTCCAGAAAGGGAAGTGTTCACAGTTAAGCCACTGGGTGATGAAATCGCTTCCATGCCATTTCCCTCCGTGCCCGGCACTCAGTGCAACCGGACACACTTGGGTGAGTCAGACACCCCTGGGCAGAGCACCGGTGGTCTCGGTAAAATCACAGCAGCAGCAGGGCTGGCCGAACGCTGCTGGGGGAACTGCACGTGTGCGCAAAGTGTCTGGACCAGGTCCCTTCGGCCCCACAGCAGCCCGAGGACTGCTGGTTATTATCTGCATCTTTAAGGTAATGAGAATAAGGTTTGTAGAGCCCATCAAACATACCCTCCTATCGATCCTTCTGGGTGTGCCCTTTGCTGGCTCAGGGAGGAAAAATTCAAAACAAGACCATGGCTCTGCGTCTTGGCTCTTCATCAGAATCTGGATTAAAGACAGATAAACGGGCTCTGCTCCGACCGCTGAGTCAGAATCTCTGGAGTGGCGCCTGGGCCCACATGGTGCCAGCAGGACCGAGGGGCTCTGCTGCAAAAGATGGTGAACGGAGGACACAGGCCACCACGGCGTAGGACAAGGAACAGTCTCATCCTCCCAGGGGAGCCCATGAAGCCTGCCTGGATGGACTGGCCTTGCAGCTGCATTCTGGACGATGATGGATTTGGCCCAGAGATCGGGGTGAATGAGTGTGCGGGCATCCCCAAGGCTCTCACACGGAGCAGCAGGCAGGGCAGGGAGCTGGAGGCAGACAGCGGAGGGACGTCAGCGCCATGAGCAGGGCCCCGGGCGGCAGTCACTGAGTCAGTACAGCCGACCTGGCCGCTGCGTCTGGGGCAGAGCTGTGGGGAGGAGCGGGCAGGAGAACAGGGGGTCGGGGTCTGGTCGAGAGCTGGTCTTCACCGGCAGCCACAAGTCCTCCCCACTCATTGGAATTTAAATAAAAACTTAAAAAAAAAAAAAAAAACTGACCACAAAACAAGGAGGAGACCCAGCCGTCCTTGCGTGAGTCGGATGGGGAAGACAGGAGGCCCGAGGCAGCACGGCCGTCTGCGGGGGCAGCCCCCACGTCGCACACCTGCCGACCAGGTGGGGGCTCTTGTCCTGTGGATGGAGCAGGTCCAGCAGGCAGATGAGGCCAGAGGAGCAGGTGTGGCGGCCCCAGCGCGGGCGGGCAGGAGTGGACGGGGGGGGGGGGGGCACGGGCAGGGCAGGAGAAGCGTCTGTGACCGCAGTGTCCCCTGCTGCAAGCTGTCGGAGGCTCCCGGGCTGGGCTCCCGGGCTGGGCTCCCGGGCGGACACGCCCACAGGCCATCCCCAGGCCCCGGGAGCTGCGGGGCTGCAGCTGCGCAGGACGCGGCCACGCCAGGCCAGGAGAGGGCGCCCCGAGTCCACCTGGGCAGGTGTGCGGGCCGCGGCTGCCGACAGAGGCAGAACCCACGGCCACTAGCTCCTTCAGTAGGGAGGGCCAGAAGGACGCCCGGGGATTGGACGGGCAGCGCATCACGGACCCAGCCAGAGCTCATTAAAGTGTGGTTTGCTGTAGGCGAGACCGCTGGGTGGGAAACTTCACCGCGTGGTCACAGTTTAGTCCTGCAGTCACTGAAGAGCATCTTCTTAATGTCAGGCTGCGGTGGCGGCCTTAGAAGGTCCCTGGCAGGCCCTCTGTGGTTGAACGCGCTTGACGCACTTGCCCTACAGCAGCTGGGACCACTCTGGGAGGCCACGAGATGGTGCACCAGTGTGCCCAGCTTTCTCCCTGGAGAGCAGCTTCTCAACGAGTTTGGGGGATGATGGGTTGCAGGTGGACCTCATAGGCTGGGGAGGATGCTTCCCAAAGTCTGGACGCATCACAGTTTGCGGGGGAAATGACAGAAAAAAAGCCCTGTTAGGTAACAGTTGAAGACGTGCTCAGTACCTACATCAACTGTGAAGAGGCCCAGGAGCACCTGCAAGAGGCAGGTGTTTGTGCAGAGGCCTGAAGGAGCTGGCTGGGAAACAGCAGCGGCCGTTGCCAGGACAACAGGCCTCCTACTTGTGTACTGGCTCCTCCGCCGTGTGTGCTGGACACTGAGCATATCCAGACAGTGGCCTCAAAGGACCTTTCTGCTCAGGCCCGTGTCTTTCCTGTGTCTCTATGCCTGGCATCCTCCTGGCTTTCCCTTGCCCCTATGGAGCAGGCCCTATCTTGAGGCCCCCGCCCTGGCCATGTACGTTTCCTGAACTGTTCAGGGGTGCTGTTCCCCCAAGCCTTCCCTGAGGGACATCTGCTCAGTGAGTGCTAACCTGACTACTGGCCATGCTAGAGATCAGTTGACACCCCTCTCCACTGCCCTGCATGCCCCTCATCCTATGTGCTGTTCCGCCGTAATGTTTGTCGTCTTCCCACATACTCTATTTTTAATATGTGTTTACTCTTTATCTGTCTCCCCTGAACAGAAGTGTGAACCCCACGAAGATAGCTCTCACTACTTTGCCAAGGAATCCAAAATACCTAAAACAGAGCGTCCACATCATTGGCGGTCAGTAAGTACTTTTTCACTTAATACAATACAGACTACTTAATATCATGACATTCAACTATGTGGAAAATCCAGGCAATAAAACATGTGTACGATATATTTTTATATTTAGAGAAAAAAACATAAGCATTAAAATATCAGAGGTTTATGACCCAAAATGTTAATGGTGCTTATTGTTGGGTGCTAAGATTACAAATGATTTCTGCTTTATTTTTAGAATGCCTAGGGCTTTTTAAATTTTCTTCCAATTTTCCTTTCTCCCTTTTCCTTCTCCATCCTTTTCCATTTGTAATATTTTCCTTGTTTTTTTTTTTTTTTTTAACTCAGATATTCAGTTTGTTAATCACAGTCATCAGTTCAGGATAAACTATCCTCATTAGTCTATACATGACTCCTTTTGTTATTTTTATCACTGTTTTCCTCTTTCCTCAAATCACAGCTAAAAGACCTTCCCCTGTACAATGGAGTATTACTCAGCCACAAAAAAGAATGAAATCTTGCCATTTGTGAGGATGTGGATGGAACTAGAGGGTATTGTGCTAAGTGAAATAAGTCATTTAAAGAAAGACAAATACCATATGATTTCACTCATATGTGGAATATGGCGGAAAAAAACAATCTAAGAAAGAAGGAGATAAAGAAAAAGCCAGACTCTGAATTATAAAGAACACACTGAGGTCACCAAAGAGGAGGTGGGGGGCGGGGAGGGAAACAGGTCATGGGGATGAAGGACGCACCTGTTGTGATGAGCATTGGGTGATGTAGGGAAGTGTTGAGTCACTGTATTGTACACCTATCACACTGTATGCTAACTCATTGGAATTTAAATAAAAACTTAAAAAAAAAACTGACCACAAAACAAAAAACCAATATCTAATGTATCTAATACACATTTCCTTCTATTTTTCTTTCCAAATGTTCATTTAAATTTTCATGTATTTCTTGAAAAGTATATAGAATTGTTTCCTATATAAACTTTATATTTTCATAAATGGCCTTGGATTTCATGTTTCATTCTGTGTCTTACTCTTTGGTTAATACTTTTGCTTTGAGTCAGTTCCTGTTGCTCTAAGGCTTCCCAGAGTCCCGCCTCTCATTGCGCATGACGTTCTGATCACATACGTATGTGTTTCATGTCCTGTTTGTCAGTTCCCAAGCTAGGGCCATCCAGGCTGCCACTTGCTCCTGGTTGTTGCCAACGATGCTTTAATGGTGCGCCAGTCTCCTGCGCACATGGTCCGAATTAACACCCAGGAGTGGAATTACTGGGATTCAGGCAGAGGCATTCTTACAGTGCAGATGGATGGTGCTTCACCAGGGTTGTACCAGTGAACTCTCCTACCAGCTGTGAATGAATGTTCATTTTCCCCATGTTTTTATCAGCACTTAATGTTATCAAAACTTCTAGGTTCTGCCATTTTGATGGGTAGGAATTTATACCTTGTTTTCTTTAATTAATATTTCTCTGATTGATATTAGACTAGATATGTCTTTATATGCTCTTGGCTACCCAGGTATAAATTTTAAATGTTGATGTAGTCAAACCTATCAGCTCTACCCTGAATGGCTTCTGCTTTTTTGGTGCTGAGATATTCTTTCCCATGTTAAGGTGGCAAAAATATTCTACTCTTTTTTTCAATTATTTTTATGGTTTTGTCTTTCACATTGAGATCTTAAATCCATTCAAAGTTTAATTTTGTACTCGGTTTATAGCAGAGAGGATAGGGAAAATTATTCTATGATTATAAGCCCTGAATTATAACTTAATGTGCCCTAAAGCAATAAAAGTTTATGTCTTGCTCATGCCACATGTCTATATTGTTGGATGGAGGGTCTCTTTTATTTATTGAAGTCTTGTTCTGTTTTTACCAGATTATTTCCTACATATATCATAGATTTTGCTGTAGCTGTTAGTATTTTATTTTCAATATTTTATCTACTTGTTTATTGTGATTGTATAGGAATAGAAATGATTTTGATATGTTGATGTTATATTTGGAGACACTGAAGTGTCCATCTTGTCTGAAGAGTTTTGATTCTATTGGGCTTTTCTGTATAAGTGATCGAATTAACTACAAATAATGGTATTTTGGACTTCCCTTTTGACCTTTATATGTGATGTTATTTAAAATTTTTACCATTAGTTTTCTTGTCCTGATTTTTGGCCAGACCTCCAGGACTCTGTTGAAAAAGTATCACTGATGCAGGCAGACTTCTCCTATTTGTAGTATTAATAGGACCATGACTATAGTTCCTCCCTGTGTGTTGTGTGATGACAATAGAATATAGTGTTTTCTCTGAAAGAGTTTAAGCAAGATTGGGTTGATCTATTCCTGGAAATGGAACTTTTAACAAAACAAATGAATAAAACTATTTGGGCTGGTGTTTGTGGGGAGATTTGTAAACTACTATTTTTAAATTGTTTTAGTGGTTATATAATGATTAAGACTTCCTTTGTCTGTTAGTTTCTATTTCATTTATATATTTTTGAGATACTGTATACAGTGAAGTGTACAATCCTAAGTGCATAATCCAGTGAACTTTACAAACATACATGCCCATGTAACCCACGCCTGATGAAGAACTAGAATGTTTCCATCGCCCTAGAAAGTTCTCTATGCTCTTTCTCACTCAGTCTTAATCCTTCCTCAGAGCCAACTGCTGTTCTGATGTATTTCCCTCTAAACTACTTTCCTAGTCATGAAGTTCATATACACAGAAGCAAGAGGATGTACTCTTTTGTGTGGAATAATGGTTTTCAGATTAATCTATGCTATTGTGTGTACTAGTAGATCATTCACTGTCATTTTTCTATAGTATTGTATTGTATGAAGGTACTGTTTGCAGAATAGGCTACCATGCATAAAGAACCTTCTTAAACAAGCTTCTTGTGTGTTTGTGTTTGAATTTATTCCAGAAAAATATGCAGAAGAGGTCATAGGGTAGGTAAATATTGAACTTTGTGAGCAACTTCCATATGGTAGGAGACATATAAGCATTCCAGCTCCTAGTTTGGTGTTGTCAGTCATTAATATGAATATGTTTAGTGGTATTATAGAAATACCTTATATGAATTTTCTCTTCTTGAAAACTAATGATGTTAAGTACTTTTTCCATGTGTTTATTGGCCATTTATGTCTTCTTTTTAAAGATTTTATTTATTTATTTATTCATGAGAGACACGGAGAGAGAGGCAGAGACCCAGGCAGAGGGAGAAGCAGGCTCCCTGCGGGGAGCGTGATGTGGGGCTCGATTCCAGGACCCCGGTATCATGCCCTGAGCTAAAGGCAGATGCTCAACCACTGAGTCCCCCAGGCACCCCTATATATCTTTCTTTATGACTAGTTTAAGTCTTCTGTGTATTTTTAATTGGATAATTTGTCATGTTATTATTGATTTGCAGGAACTTTTTATGTATACTGGGTCAAGTCCTTTGTCAGACATATGTATTACAAATACATATTTTCCCTGTGATCTCATATTTCCATGGAACTGTCACTTTCCCTGGCCTCTGTAAATGGGTTAAGTCCTGGGTCCTGGTTTGTTCTCCGTGAGATGGATCAACATAGAATGGAAGCAGCTTTGGGCAGGGTGTTTGGTGAGAAAGTCTGCACAAACTGCTCTCATTTCTTATGTCCATCAGTGGGTCCTCCCTGTCAGGAACCACTCAGAAATTCTTTCTCAGGCTCTGAGCATTTCTGGGGGCTGCTGCTATGTCTGATTTTCTGGTCTGTGCTTGGGAGAATGGAAGTATAGAAGCCTTCAGGAGCTGGTCAACCTGACTTCCCAGCTTTGCTGGCATCCTGCATCACTTCTATATTAATTTATTACTTTTTTTGAGCACCTACTTGTTTCTTGAATTATATAAGTAAGTCAGAAAAACAATAACAAAAGTCAAAACAAAACTAACAATGGCCCCTGTTCTCATGGAGCATCCACTATAGAGGCAGACAGGCAGTGAGCAGTAGAGGGAATGAGAGGTTACAGACAATGCAGAAGATGTTAGGGGATCAGGGATAATTGCAGTGTTGTGTAGGACAATCGAGAGTATGTTTATGTATGTGGAGAGGGCAGGCATACGTGGTAATAGTAAAAGAGGAAGCCAGTGAAGGTCTCACTGAGAAGGACGTTTGAGCATCGCTGGAGAAGAGGGATGGGACTTAACCATGCAAGCATCTGAGGGAGACTTAGTGAAAAGGCCCCAAGGTCCGAATACTCCTCACGTGTTTGAAAACCAGCACAGAAGTTGGCACAGCCGGAATGAAGCCACAAGAGGGGAGAATCCTAAGGAATGAGGTACAAAGGGAGCAGAGCTTGTAGCACCTTGTAGGGACCTGAGCTTTTGTTGTCTGTGACATAGGGTTACCACCCTGATCTTATCTCTTGTCTCTTGTGGTCCTGCTGCCTTTCAGGCTGGCCATGCAGACACCAGATCCATAGCCTTGCGTGGGAGCGAAGGGGATACCAGCAGAACATGATTCCCAGAGCCTGCCCCACTTAGGGGAAGCTGGGCCTCCCCCATGCCAGCTGGGTCTGTCTGCTCACTCAGGTTTTCTTCCCGTTTGTGTCTGGCTCTAGGATGCCCAACCTCCCCTTACTTCATGATGCTGGTTCATGGGAAGGAGCTCACAGCTGGGTGGCATCTTGCCCAGAATTTCTGAGTGTGTGTTTATTATCACAGTAAACAGAAAAACAAATGGTACTCAACAACAAACTTTATACAAATCATTCACTATAAAATCAAGATATTCTTAACCTCCACCAGAAAACCTATGAGAAAGAATTTGTATGAGCAAAAAAGATACTTTGCATAGTATTGATTCTTTTTCAGCAGCAATAGTGAGACTCTGCAAATTTATACATGCATAATGTAACTTGAAGCCCACCCCAGGAATTCTGTATGGAAGCTCCCTGGGAAACAAGACCCAGCACCCTAATATTCAGGGATAAGCTCCTAACTTTATGATGTTAGCTAGGAAAATAGCTGAGAAGTCTTTATCCAGTGATCCTGCCACAACCCCTACAGCCAAAGCTCAATAAATCTCTTCTGTTATCATTATATTTTAAAAGCTGCTCATTTTTATTTATTTTTAAAGTTTTTTCAAGTAAGCTCTGTGCCCAACTTGGAGCTTGAACTCACAACCCTGATATCATGAGTCGTGTGCTCCACCAGATGAGCCCCCTGGGTTCTACAATCCCTCCCATCATTGGACTTAAAGGCTTAGATTGAAATCCAAACAAGAGAGGAGGGTCAATAGCAGCCCCTTTCCCTCATGCAATGCATATGCCACGAGAAGTACTTGAAAAGTTGTACATCCTATCTTCCCACTGACTTGCATAGTGAATTTGTTCAACCTAGAGACGTAACTATTGAGAATGTGGTTATTATGAGAAGCATAATCACTTAGAATATCATAGAATAGTGACAAAAGCTTTTCTCTAGGTAAACCTAAGGACGAACTATGACCGTGAGGTCCTCAGTGATCACTCAAAGCTAAATTGTGGAAGTTCCTAAAGAGGTACAGTCTTGCTAACACAGACTATCTTCAGATGGAGGTTAAACAAGCTTGTACTCATATGTCTGTTGCTCAGTGTTGCCAAGAGATGAAAATAAAATAGGAAAGTATCTGTGTCCTCAGAAAAGCATCTCTCCCAGGTTGATTAGAAGTATTTTTTTCTTTTCTCCTTTGTGATAGTCAGTCATCATTTATTTCTACATTTGAACCAGCTGTTGGTTTTCAAGAGGGTCAAAATTTGTTTCTTTTTAGGATCAAATTTGTATTGCCTTTTTCCATGAAAGAAATAGAAAAATCCTAGAAATAAAATGAGAGATAATGATTATGTTAGACAAATAAACAATGATTTTACACATGGACTCTTGAAAAAATATACATTTTTACACATGCAATTCGCTCTCAGATCTAAGGAACAGTCCATGTGTCATTTCTATGGCAGCAAAATGGAGAAACTGGATGGCCTTTACCTCCCTCTTGGAAGAGAGCATCAACTTTTTTGCCAATTCTAGGAAACCCATGAGCTATCCCTTTGGGAAAACCTGTATCCATAGACCGTGTGTTTTCATCACACCTTGTAAAAAAATTAATAGGAAAATCTGAATGTGTGATTAATATAATAACAATAAATCACACTCAACACTAAGTGTGAAGTCACTGTTCTGAGTGGGTTGCGTGTACCGATTCATTCAATCTTTGCTATAAATCTGAGAGATGGGGGTACCTTTATTTTCATTTTGTAGAAAACCAATGACTGCTTTAAACAGTTATGAGTAGATACATTGCTGGTATGAAAATAATGGGAGCTTTTAACTGGAGGGTCCCAGTTCAACAGGGTTATGGGAGACTGGAACCGAGTAGACCATCCCCAGAGTGACATCAATTCTAAAAATATGATTCAAATTCTGACTCCACTGTCTGCCCTATCTGCCCACTGTGGGGAAGAAATTTCCCTTTGGATGCTTCTGCTTTTTATCTCCCTTTTAAATGCCATCCTATAAATCCCTTGTCTTCCAAGGACAGGTGTAGTGTGATGATAACAGGTAGGGAACTAGTGGATGCTTGCTCTGGCACCATTCACCAAGGGAGGTTGGAGGTTCCACACAGTTTGAGAATAATTTCATAGATTTTATTTACTTAGAGAGAGAGAGAAAAGGAAAGAGAAATAGGGAGAGAGAGTATGAGCAGGGGGTGGGGAGGGGCAGAGGGAGAGGAAGAAGCAGATTCCTGGCTGAGCAGGGAGCCTGACGATGTGGCCCTGGATCCTAGGACCCTGAGATCATGACCTGAGACACCCAGGTGCCGCAAGAATTTCCAAAAATTCAATTGGAATTTTAAAAGGCAACTCTCCTTCCACGGAGTGATCTGATCTGACTTCCAAGGGTCTGTAGTTACCTCCAATACTCATTGGCAACAAAGAAGTACGTTTTCCTAGTATCATCCTCGTGAACAGCAGCGTTGATTTTCTTTACCCTCTGCGGGAAGCCCAAGGAGAAGTGGATGTCCCTGGGATATCCTTGCAGCATCTGCTCCCCGTTAAATGCCCAATATTTACTACCTGTCAACCAAAGAACCAATAGAAAACTTAGCCTGGAACTCTGGAGGACAGTAGGCAGGCTTCCCTCCAGACTTGCATTCATGAGAGGTGGGTGGAGAGTTTTATTTCCAGGTGGAGAGCCCCAGAGCTGGGCACCTCTCCAGAATGGCTCCCTTCCCCAGCTGCGCAGGGAGTGTGTGGGGGTCCATGTGGTGCTGCAGGGGCAGCCAGGCCACACACACAGGTGAGGAGTAGTTCCTCTCACTGGGCGGCACCTCTCAGCTCTTGTCTGGCCTGGGTTCCTATTTGCGGAGCTCCTCCAGCATGTTGATTCATCTTTACATCATGAAGCTATGGTATCTACATTACTTCATGTCACCATCTCACAAAAAGGCAGTTTAAGACATCATGTGTATAGAAATTCCCCTGATTTTCACTGTATATGTGTTAGATCTGTTTCGAGATTCTTGACTTATTTGATCGGCCCAGTTAATTTTCAACCAAAGAACCCGATGAAAAATGTAACTCATAGAAACATTGATCAAAAAAACCCAGAAGCTATACCTTAAAAAAAAAAAAAAAAAAGACTTGATCTCTGTTAACATCCCCATAAGCAGTGCCAACTGCATTTAACAGTGATTTCCAGAAGTCGGCGATGACAGTGCGTTCTGCTATCTTGTAGGAGGCACTTGTGCATAGGAAGAACCTGATTTAAAAGAAAGGGAAATATCTTGGCTGCAGCAAAGCTGTGGTTGATTTCCAGCATTCCTTCTCCCTGGACACGAGTCTAACACTCACAGAAGGGCCGCATCTGATATTCGGGGTCCTTTACCTACAAGATAGTTCATCTCACAGAAATCATCGATGGAAGCAAGCAAGGATAACGGAGGTGTAAGAGACTGCTCCAACCAGACTCTTCCATTTCAGGGGTTTTCAGAGTGTTTCTAAGACCATGGAGACCAAATGGAAGCCTATAGCAAGCCACCAGCCTTGGGAAGGACCAGAGGGCATATGTACGGGGAAGGGTCCTTCTTGTCAACCCCTTAGCAGACACTGTCCATGCCACATCCCTTGCCCCCACCGTCAAAGTCTCCTGCAGCTTTGGCACACAGTCCCCGTAGACAGCTCTCAGCCACTGAGCTCGCCTGCCTCAGGAGCACACTGAGCCGGGTGTTCCTTCCTGGGCAATAGCCTACATCACCCTAGGCATAGTGTAGACATCTGCTTTGAGCAGTGGTGTTCAGAAAGATCTGATTTGTTCTAACTCACTGATGTTTCTCATCCTAGACATGAGATGTGAAAGGAATTGGAAGACCAATTATTGCTCCACTACTGACAAGTCTCTGTTCTTCAAAAAGGAAAATTCTTTCTGCCTAACTCACATATTTGTATGTATGCTAGTGGTAGGGTGGGGGCCGTACGATGCCTTTTACTCCATGAACTTTCTAGTGAATGAATGACTTATCTGTGATACACATATTTTCATTCCTTTTTAAAAGTAATTTCTACACCCAATGTGGGGCTTAAACTCATGGCCTTGAGATTGAGAGTCACATGTTCTTCCAGCTGAGCCAACGCTTATCTGTGATAAAAACTTTAGTAGAATAAATCATTTAATGCAAATGTGCTATTAATTAAAATTACAAATTAAAAATATATTACTAAAGAAACCTATAGAACATTCAACAAAATATCAGAACACCTTAAAAATATAAGTCAGTGTTCATGGTAATTTCTTTTTTTTTTTTAACCTGTTTTTAAAGTAGAATAATTCTCCACAAATTTTGGCTATAGCATCAAATGTTAACTTGCTATCACAGGCTTGTGGTACTTGTGGTTGTCTTGGCTGGATGGGATTTTTGGAATGTACTAAAGCATAAATAAAGGTTCTGAAGTCAAGAGAAGTTGGTAATGATGTAACACAAAAGCACTTAGAATGAAGTCTCTTTTTAAAAGGACACAGTTAGTAGCTCTTTATCGGAAACCCACATAGAGACACTGAATCACTGGTCTAAGGTGCTTTCCTTTGTGCTCTCTCACCATAGAGTGCCGGGGGGCATCAATGTCCTTCTGAGACAGTAGGACATCTCCAAAGTAGATGTATCTGGGGAACATCAAGAACCAATGTCATTATCATGCAACAGTCTAAGGGAATGGCCCACTTCATGTGCTGCAACATGATACAAGTTGGAGTCTTAAAAGATGAACAAAACAAGTTTGCAATTACTGGAATACAGTTTTGAGGAGCCCAAGAAGGAATATAAGTATCAAAACTACAGATGCTTTACTGTTGACTTTGTGCAACTGTGGTGTGTTTTTGGTGGTCTGTCTGCATGGGGTGTATATGTGTGTGTATGTTTAATCAAAGACACGAGAGGGCCTTCATAATTCTAGTTAGGCTAATTAAAGTATGAATCTCTGAGATTGGGCTATATAATTCTTGGATGAAGTCAGCCAACAAAGAAAAATCCCCTTGATCAATAAGTATCAGAACATAAGGTAGGAAGTATTATATTCTGGAGGAATAATAGTATTCTATTAACATTTTATTATTTTTTCCTGCTCATAAATATTATATTATGCCCAGTTGTGCAAATGTAGATAATATAGGAAAGTATCAAGAAAAATTCCTCAAGAACACTTTACCAAAAATAACCATTTTAAAATTTTAGTGTGTAATTATATATTCAACGATATGATTTAAAACATCCTAGCAAAAATAGAGCTACCCTACAACCCAGCAATTGCACTACTGCATATTTGCCCCAAGATACTGACGTAGTGAAATTCCAGGACACCTGCATCCCAATGTTCACAGCAGCAATGTCCACAATAGCCAAACTGTGGAAGGAGCCACAGTGTCCTTCAACAGATGAATGGATAAAGAAGATGTGGTCAATGGAATATTACTCAGCCACCAGAAAGGACGAATACACTCCATTTGCTTCCACGTGGATGAAACTGGAGGGTATTATGCTGAGTGAAGTAAGTCAATTGGAGAAGGACAATCATCATATTGTTTCACTCATATGGGGAATATAAGAGATAGTGAAAGGGACTATAAGGGAAAGGAGGGGAACTGAGTAGGAAAAATTAGAGAGGAAGACAAAGCATGAGAGACTCCTAACTCTGGGAAATGAACAAAGGGTTGCAGAAGGGGAGTTGGGTGGGGGGTTGGGGTAACTGGGTGACAGGCACTTGAGGAGGGCACTTGAGGGAATGAGCACGGGGTGTTATAATATATATTGACAAATTGAATTTAAATCTTAAAAAAATGTAAAAATAAATAAATAAGTAAAACATGGTAGCAGCATTTTTAGAGTAACATATTTTGTTGGTAAAAATTACTTGCAGAAATAATATTCCCTTACATTTTTAAATAAACGGACACAAAGGAGTTACCATTACCTTTCTAAGCAATTATAGTTTTAATAAAAACTTATGTTTATTAAGGTATTTAAGGCTGATCACAACATTGGCTCATTTTACTAAAGCATCCTTTCAGATAAAACTTTGACCCATGAAAGGGAAAAATTGGAGGAATTTGTGGACTCACTTCTGAAATCATTGGTCCATGTTTTTCCTTATCAAAATGAACATCTCCTCCAATGTCTCTTGGTGGGAAAGCATGAGGGAGATGGTTTTGAAATCCACTGAAGGGGGAGTTGTCTCTGTGATCTGTGACAAACAGCAAGGCAAAGGCAAATCCCCATTTCTACATAACTTCCCCAGGAGGTGCGAGGACAGTTACAAGTGGCCCAAAGGCCTTCTTCATCCAAGAGGCCTCCCTTTGGCCCATAAAATCAACAGCCCGTTAGGAACACTCTGTCCTTGGTGCAGCTGAGCAGGTGTGGGAGCAGCGGTGACATTCAGGTGACGTTTAGGATGGTTTTAGGAGACAAGAAGAGCTTACCTCCCCAGACCAAGGAAATCATTATGTCCACTTGACCATCAAAGACCTTGGTGAAGGTCAGGGGAGAGGCGTTACTCCAGAGCTGAAAGACTTTCTCTTTTTTTTTTTTTTTTTTTAAAGATTTTATTTATTTATTCATGAGAGACACACTCACGGGGTGGGGGGGCAGAGACACAGGCAGAGGGAGAAGCAGGCTCCATGCAGGGAGCCCGATGTGGGACTCGATCCCAGGACTCCAGGATCAGGCCCTGGGCTGAAGGCAGCACTAAACTGCTGAGCCACCCGGGCTGCCCGACTTTCTCAATGGCACTGTCTACCTCTGCTCTCGGCAAATCTGGTGTGTAATTTTCAATCCTTAAAAATCAAAGAACACAGAGACACATTCCCATGTGTCTCACGGCTCACATGGCTCATGGCTCTGATGGGAAATAGCATCTCTGTCTGCCGCTCAGTCTGCTTACCTGATGTGTGTGGTCCCATTGGCTCCCATCAGTGAGGACGTACTGAGCCACATCGGGCACCCACATCTGGGCTGCTTCATCAGATTCAGGGTGTCCGTGTTGACCTTTCCAGTCACCTTCAGCCCAAAGAACGCCTGCATTTGCTTTAGCTTCTCAGCCACTAAGCTGTCGTTCCTCTGCCTCACAGATTTGTTGGTTCCAGTCTTCAAGTTGTAGTACTTCTGTAGGTAGTTCTGATAAAGAGAAAGATATTGAAACACAGGATGTGAAATCCTTCTTATTTTTTCCTGAAAATCTTTAGGAATTCACTGTGGTGACAGAGAAATTCTTTTGTCTTGAAGATTTAGTACAAAGGAAAAAAATGTGTCTGCAAAGGGAGTGATTTCATAGGCTTACTGTTGGCGTGGTGGCAAAGTCTAGCTTTGTTGGGCGTCGGTGTGAAGGTAGTCAGGACACTCTCTCTACCTCCATCTTCTGAAGGAAAGTCTATAGACAGGTAAGTAGATTTTTTTTTTTTTTTTAATGAAGGGGTCTGTTTCAGACAAAGTACTGACCCTAGAATGCATCCCACACTCGCTTGAGCTTCTACTCCTTGACCTTGGAAAAATGAGAATGTAATGCTCCTGTGTTGGTGGCATGTGAAAATCAGCCCTGGACCATCTCCATATCCTGCCCCTGTGTCCCTAAAGTCCATGGGAAGCTAGGGGACCCTATGTCCCAGAGCAGCTGCAGCAGCGGCAGCAGCAGCAGAAGGCTGGACATGCTGAGCTTCATTTTTCTTCTCTGCCCAGGGCGTCCTGCGGCTCTCTCCCTCTTGCTGCTCCAGGGTTTCGGCTGTAGTCTCCCCTTTATGTAGGGTCCTTGCAGCCCCAGAAAAACAAAGGCTATCTGATTCACCTCTGACAAGAGGACTCACATCCTCTTTATTTGCAACATGTGGCCTCAACTTTCAAAAACTGTAATATAAGGTAGATTAATCTTTAATCTTTTTGTCTTCACAATCTTATGATTGTGATCAAACAGGACATCAACAAAAAGATACACCTCATCTTTCACAATTGTCTTCTATTAATTCTGTGATATCTTAAGAAAGACCCTTACTATTTACACTATAATGTACAGCTTACAGAACAGTCCATGGACTTTTATTTTTTTAAGATTTTATTTATTTATTTATTTATTTATTTATTTATTTATTTATTTATTTAAGAGAGAGAGAGAGAGAAAAAATAAGCAGGGCAGAGGGGAAGAGAGAGATGCAAACTCCACCCTGAGCAGGGAGCCCGATGTGGGGCTAGATCCAAAGACCCTGAAATCATGACTTGAGCTGAACCCAAAAGTCAGATGCTCAACCAACTGGGCCACCTAGGCACCTCTCCTTCTGCCTTTAAGCTTCTTGATATAATTTGTTTTTATAGCAATCATGCACTGCTTAAATCACAAATCAGCTTGAAGTGACATTGTTGATGAGAAAGCTGATTACATAGGGTGGATGTTAGCATCTCTAGATTTCAATCCCACTTTGCCTGTTCCTGGGACACAGATGGACAGCTGTGAGGAGGTCCCAGGTAGAGCCGTGTCTGCAAGTCCCTTGGCTGAGTTCCCCTTTCTGCCATCAACTGCTCCTGGGGATGGAGCAGGTTTGGGGCATGTGTGGGACTGGACGATGATTACTTACTCTTTCACATCCTATTTCTCCATTCCGCAGATGAGCGCATAGTACCTTCTATGCCTCAGCCACCAAGCGGGCGAAGGAGAGGTGGGTCAGCAGAGTTTGATGCTGTGGAGATTGGTACAAAGTGCCACGGTTTTGGAGAAGATGGAGACACTGATCTCCCTGGGGGCGCCGGGTGAGCGGGCAGGCGAGGTGTCCCTGTGTTTCCTGACCTTCCTTAGCCTTCATTCCTCCTCCTGGATGTTTGCCAGATCTCCATACCCCACATTGAACTTGTTTGTCTTCTTTTTAGAATGCAATCCTTTAAAAATGTAACCTCCTTCTAATCATTGATGTCAATGGAAACATGATTAGCATCTCTGTTCTAGGCAGGAACGTCTGTGGGCCTCAGGGCTCTAGCCCAGTGGCTTCTCCCTTCTCTCAGGCGCTCAGCCTTCCCTGAGACCATGACTTGGACGGGCAAAGTGGACGGGATATTCATGCTGGGTTCTTCGCTCCTCCCTCTTTGGCAGGTGTCTCTCTCCTTTCCTTCCAAGGCAATTTGATTTCACAGAGTTCCGTGGGCTTTATAAATCTCTACTCTCCAAGCAGTGACCCTGACATTATGGTGGGCCCCATCGATTTCGGGCCCTGCCCCGGCCAGTGATGACGGGAACCTCGCCAAGTCTGTTTAAAGGGAAACTAACTACACCCTTGATATCTCTCAGGGTCTCATCACGCTGCTCTGACTCGGCAGCGATCCTGCCAAGCTGGTCTCCCCTTAACTTTGACGCTTCCTCGTAGCACTTTCCATCAATTGACCCCTGACTACCCGCCCACCTTCCCATGCTGTGTTGGAACAGAATCTGATGTTCCTGTTTGGACCACTGTCCAGCTCTGGTTTTTCTGAATGGGGAGTGGTGCCATCCAGTGGTTCTTGCACGTCCCATGGTCCCCTGGGCCACCCATGCACACTCACCTGAGATCAGAAGCCTCAGCCCCCCTCCGGGGCAACCACACAAGGACAGGGATGCCCAAACTGCCAACCCCACAGAAGATTCCATGGCTGCCATTTCACCTGCCCCGCTACTTCCTCCTCTAGTCAGTGATCTCCAGGTCTGCCACCGGACTCATCAATCTTTTCAAAGGACTTTCTTCTCCTTCTTCCCTGCCACATTCCTGTCCCCTTGAATACTAAAAGAAACTTTCTGGAATCACACTTCCTCTTCACACTATTGCTCTGTCTTTCTTCCCTTCATCACATCTTTCTTTTTCCCCCAAGGAGAGTTTATAGTCGCTCCTGCCATGGCCATGGCTGAAGGTAAGGATGTGATCCATAAGGCTAACCACATGGGGGACACATGAAAGGGATGCTTGTTTCAGGCTCAATTTGCAAAAATATTTGACTATATGATTAGATTCTGTTTTTTCACTCTTATTTTACTTTGGGGAGAATAATTACTTAAAATATCTTAGAGCAGGCATGGATGTTGAGGGGATGCTTCAAGTGAAATGCCTCTACTTCAGGATTGGTATGCCCCACCAAGGTCAGTTCCTTTCAGCCTGGACTCCACACTTCATTTGTTTGCATGCCAGGAATGGCTCCTCTTTGGTGTAATTTATGAAATAATCAGTAAGATGTTCTGGGTTATGGCACCAGTCACAGAGAGTGCAGCCCTCACATGAGCCAAACTTCTCTCTTAAGTATGCTCTTCCCAAAGGAGTTTGAACCTAAATGCTGTGGTGTGGCCGAGCCAGGACGAGTGAGGACCTGACTCCCTTCACCCCCCACCCCTGCACGGGGCTCTGATCTTACTCATGCTGCAATCCAGACTATGACTTGCTTGCTTGTGTGTCTCTAATGTGTGTTGATTTCCTGCCTTCAGATCCTTTATCTGTGAATCAGGTTTAGATTATGAAATAAATTATGTTCTATTTTGCTGAACATGCCTCTGCTTTGGATGAAGAGGAATTTTCACATGATACAAAACCTACACAGTTCCTATGCATTGCATTTTTATTTTTCTAGGTTCCTCATGCCTTGGTCCTCGTTTATTTCAAGGCCAAATAGTTTGACCTGTGGCTTTTCTTTAATTAGTTAACTCTTGGTCAAATGTGCACCAGAGGAAAAGAACAGTATTTGACATGTAGGGCTTCACCCCTTTCACAGAATGAGCTTAAATTTGTCTTTGCAACAACCCTATAGAGCATTTAGGGCAGATAGCATTAGTCTTATTTGATATAAGGGAACTAGCTCCCCACAGGAATTAGGAGACGTGCCTGAGATTGTGCAGCCACCACGTCGTGGGGGACAGTCTGGGGCTCAGGTCTCTGGGCCCCAAAATAGAAAACCAAGCTTTAAGTACACACCAGGGAACATCCAACATCTTGGCTTTTGAATGAGTTGTGGAGGAAACATAGATGGATAGATAGATAGAAGATAGGTCATTATTGAATATGATTTTATCAGTTTTGATACCCATCAGTGGGACTTGGCTGGTTGATCTCTCAACCAGAGAGATTGGTTCCTTTACTGGAGAATAGGGAAAATCAGAATAATATTTCCCAGAAATGTTTTTGGGGTAATTAAGTGGAATCATGTGTTTGTATCAATGCTCGTCCATTGAAATACGTTGCTCAATAAATGCTGATTCTTTCTAGAACTGAAAGAGATCTGCTAGAATATAACTTAATGAAATGCTGTCACATGACAGGGGGGAAAACAGATCCAGAAATGCTCAGTTGTTTTCTTGAAAGAAAATGGCTGGGAAGTGATTGAGGGATGGATGAGATCATTCAAAGTAGATTTCAACTTCTTAAAAGAAATGTGACTCCTGTTTCTTCAGTGAGACAAACAAAAAGTATTTTTAGCTGAATCCACATCATAAACTATGTTTGGAATTATCTCCTCTAAAAACTTGGGAGCCTTGCCCAAGAAACAGCCATGTGGTCAGATGTTCCTGCATCATGATCATCACCACCATAAGTTGAATACAGTTCTAAGAATAATTGCTAAAATGGGGGGTTTAGCAATTGAGTGCTGAGTGGTTGGCTCATGAGTTAAGCATCTGCCTTTGGCTCAGGGTGTGATCCTAGGGTCCTGTGATCGAGTCCCATATTGGACTCCCTGCAGGGAGCCTGTTTCTCCCTCTACTTATGTCTCTGCTTCTCTCTGGGTCTCTCATGAATAAATAAATAAAATCTTTTTAAAAATGACTAAAATGGCACATTTCCAAGAGAGATAAACTGTGGCCCAAGTCACACATCTTGCATAATCAAACTTGTGGTTTTGCTAATGGCAGTGCAATTCCACCCCCTTTAATCTTATTAGGAATGCTTTCTGATACATTTATGAATCAGCTTCAGATATCAACTGATCTATCACTTAGCAAGTCCATGCTCCAGGGAGGACTCTCCCCCAAATAGCTGTGTTTCCTACTGACTTTGCAGGAACCAAGTTTCTATAAATCCTTATTTACCTTTGTGGCAGGTAAACAAATGACCTTCGCTTTTTAAGATGCCTGCCCCTCCACCCCAGCCTTGGAGAGATCGGGTCTATGTCCCCAGGCTCAGTAATCACCTGAGCACAACCGCATAAGCACCTGAGCAAGGGCAGTAGATCTGTAAATAGTCAACACACAGAACCATGAGGGATTGTTTTTTCAAGCCCTTATGTTTTAGAGTGGCTTTTTGTTCTATAGCAATAAACAACCAGAAAATCTCCCTTGATTACATCTTTTGGAGGCTTTGTCATTCCTTCCCCTGCACACATACTAAAATCATGTGCATGTACCAGGTTACTGAAGAAATGGAACAGGCACAGAGCAGAGGGTACTTTGGTGTGCTTCCTCGCTAAGCACCTTCTTTTCCAATTTACATTTTGCTTGCTTAAAAATGGATTTGATGCTGTGATTGAATGATAATTGAAGGAATAAATGAATGAATGTGGTAAATGAATCATGAAAAACATAAGGTCAGGTGTGATATGAACTTTGTGGAGATTTTCATTAAATTGTTTCATATATTGAACAAAATTTCATGCTCTTCATTATAAGTTGACAGATTGAAGGCTTCGAAATGTTATCTCCAAAACAGACATCAAAAGGACCTATTCTTTTCTGGAGTCTAACCAGGTGTCTTCGGATTCCCAACCAGGATGTGCCTGTAATGGCCATGTGCCATCGCTCACGCCATTCCCTTCCTGGGGATGCCTTCCCTCTCCAGACCTGTGGCTTGACAATTCCCACTCTCTACTCTAGGGTCCAACATTCTTTCCTCCTCAGGATTACCAACTCATTTTTGCATTCACTCAGCAATCATTTACTGACCACCTGCTTTATGCCAATCATTGTGTCTTTGAGTAGGTGAGAGTGGCAGATAACGCTAGAGGGTTGCAGCCTGATATGGGATGAATTTGAGGCAGAAGTGAGAGTGGAGTGTGAGAAGTATATTGGGAACCCTAGGGCATGATGTACAACACATCTGGGAGCCCAGAGGGGCATTCCAGAGAATTAGTTCCTAAACTGGGTCCTGAAGTGCAAGGAGGCAGTTGGAGAGCACGGGGGAGAGCCTTTGTGGTTTGTTTAAGCTTCTGCTTATGTTTTTAATCAAGTCCATGAAACTGAACTAGGAGAGGGTTCAGTGTCAGTAAGTAGTACTGAGTGTACTACTACATTCAGTAGTAGTGCTTAGTATTTGCTCAGCACCGGGTAATAGAGTACCATGAAGATGTGGCAGAAAGCGAGAGTTAGCTTCTCCATCTGTTCCTCCAGGTCTCCCCAGCCTGCTTTGCTGCAGTTGCTGGGAGCCCACCGTCTCTGTCAGATTAGCCACCTGGGAGTTAACAATCAGGGTGCTGGGGACTCAGTGGTAACCATTCAGTCACGTGCACCAGCCATTTCCACAGCTGACTGTCAGGAGTCTGCGTGCTCACCCAGACAGTGCTTCTGGCAGGAGACACCCCAGAGATTCCCGTCTCTCTGCTGCCTGTCTTGACTGGTACAGGTCAGTGTACTCAGTGTTGCTCCTGCTGGCCCAAGAATGCTGGTCATTATTCTGTCATAAGTACAGAAAAGGAGAAACATCTGGAAGCTCTCCTTGCAGTTTCACAGCAATCTGGGTCTAGTGAAGCATGTAAGGTAAAAATTGGGCCCTTATAAAATCTTGGTCATTTCGTTTCCCTCGTAATTCCTTTTACTCTATTTTACAAATATATTGGTCTGTCATCTATTGAAAATTTAAGACACTGAATGAAATAAGTCAATTGGAAAAGGACAAACATTATATGGTCTCATTCATTTGGGGAATATAAAAATTAGTGAAACGGAATAAAGGGAAAGGAAAGAAAATGAGTGAAAACATCAGTGAGGGTGACAAAACATGAGAGACACCTAACTCTGGGAAATGAACAAGGGGTAGTGGAAGGGGAAGTGGGTGGGGGGTTGGGGTGACTGGGTGATGGGCACTGAGGGGGGCACTTGGCGGGATGAGCACTGGGTGTTATGCTATATGTTGGCAAATTGAACTCCAATAAAAAAAATAAATTAAAAAAAATTTAAGACACTGATTCTTTACTGCAGGTGGTGTGAGAAGCCCTGCTTTGGGGCACAAGGTCTAGACATTTCCCTAACCTCTCCTTTCCCTCCTCCTGGGCCACTCCCTCCAGAGGCTTCCTCAATTCTTGCTCTTGGATTTTTCACTTATGTGGTTGTCTCCCTTGGTGGCTTCCACTGACTTCAGTCCTGGATGTTGGGATGGAGCCCCTTCTTGATGATCCCACAGCTCTATGAGCTACCCCCACTATGGCCGCAGCACTTGGTCCCAAGTCAGCCAGACCACTCGCTTCTTTGTCCCCCTGGAGATTGTAAATGCTGGCAGAGCAGAGCCTAGTCCTTTCCCCTAGTCTTGCTCTGCGCGACCTCCCGCATCTCTGTTATGTGAGGAGGTTACCCAGGGAGCGCAGAAGTGAGAAGGTAGAAGTGCCATCCAGCCTCCAGCAGCAGCGGACCGCTCACGCCTCCCTCCACGAGCAGAGCAATCAGGCCTGGTTTCCTTGGGGGATGGTTCACCATGTTAGTACATGTTGCTGATTTCAAAATTACCACAAACTTAGTAGATTAATACATGATTTGTTTTAGTTTATTATTTTAGTTTTCGTGGCACAAGAATCTGGCTATGGCTTATGGGGTTCTTGCATAAAATCCTAAGGCTCTGGCTGGGCTGCAGTCTCATCTGGAGATGGGGAAAATCTACTTCCAAGCTCACTCAGGTTGTATTCACTTAATTTCTTTCCATCTCATTCCCACCATCATATGGCTATTTATTGACAGTTCCAAACTGTTTGCAACCTCAGCAGTCCTGTCCCCCCAAAGCTGGAATCATTCAATCCTTTCCTCTAGGTGAAGGCATACTTCTTACAATTGCCTGAACCAAAATTGACCACAGGTAGGAATCACTAAAACATCCACTTTACCTCCACTGGGAATCTGCACCAACTGATCCCAAACTGGTCTTGTCCTGATGTGGGGTCCAAATCTATCTCCTGCTTGGATTTCCTAGTATTGCTTACCTTGATTGTGCTGCTCAGTATTCCTCCTACCTGCTGAGATCTCCACTGACCCATCCTCAAACCTCATTTGCTTGTCTACATTATGACCAGGCACAGCGTTATACCCCTTTGGATGTGTGTTTTGTCCCCCGGGTTCAATCTCCTCATCAGCATCTGCATCTGAAACACTTTCTTGCTCTAAGAAATTGGCTACACTTATATTGATTCCAAGACTTACCAAATCCCTATCAGAAGTTAATTTTGAGTAGGAGGATATCAGAGACAAGATGGACAATGATGCAGGCATTGAGAGATGACTGGTTTTCTGCAGGTAAAGAGGGTGAGAGCGCTGGGAGGTGGGGAATGTGAGCACCAGCGTTGTGAAGTTGTGAAGACTGAGTTGTGAGTTCCCCCTGTCCACACTGCCACTCTCCAGCTGAAGTGTACTGTGCTCTCTCCACCCATGGCACAGGCAGACTTTAGAGGGTATGGTAACTGAGGGATTGTAGCCTGTGAGCCAAATTACAAGTCAAAGTTGAATGAGATTTTAAGATGAAGTAGGAAGAAGGTGGTGCTGTTATCTGAACTAGGGAAGGAGGAAGAAGTAACACGTCCAGGAAGGGCTCGTATGTTAAGGGAATGATAGAACTGCAGAGTCAGATTTCTCCTGTCTTCAAGAACCTAAAGGAGTCCACTCAATATTGCTGAGCCTAAGGTCTCTAAACACGCACCAAGTGCCATGAGCCCAACACTTCCCTACCAATTATGAGAGCGAGTCAGAATCTATTTTTGTCTCTGTGCTAATTGCCCTGAGCTGTTTTGTCATGCTAAAGTGTGCAGAATCAGGAACACGTTGGAGGTCTGCAGCTATCTCAGAGAACCACAATCTCAGTGAACTTTTGTCCTTTAAAAGCAATGACATTAGCACATAATGGAGACAAATTTAAGCTAGATTGGGGTGATTTATGGTCTGTTGATCCAGCCTCAGGAAGAGCAAGATGTTTGAAGCCACAGAGTTCTGGAGTGAATCTTGGACTGTTTACCATTACTGATCCTGGGAAAGTCTATCCTTCTGAGACAAAGTTCTGCGATAGCTAGGCATTACTATTTACTACAGCTCTTAGGAAGATCTCCTGAATTGCACATATAAAGCACCTTGTATAGGGCCTACATATTGAAACTCTATGTTTTCCTTAGTCCTCAACCAAATAAAGGCATTCATTAGCCTGGAAACATACGAGAAAACATTTCTGGGAGCACTTTCTTTGCCAACATTTCCTTGAGATTGTGCACCCTTTGCACTTTCTTACCTCACATTATTCGAGGTGGAAAACACTGATGTTGCTGTTTCTACATCCGCTCTGTCTACCCCGTTGCTGTTTCTACATCTGCTCTGTCCACCCATACTTGCTGGCGGCAGGATGATGAGATTGGGATTAAGCACTCCCCACCTTCACTGGTCTAAACCAGTCGTGGAGTCCTCTCACCTTCCCATGGTGGTTGGCTCAGTGTGTCCTGTGAACAAAGCTCAATCGGAGGAGAGCACAACTGTATTTGGTGGATAGAGATAATATGCTGAAGAAGGTAAAAACTGCAGCTTCCACACCACCATGAGAACATCCAGCCTCTAGGCTAAAACCATCATTCTGAGTGCAGAGCCTAAACAGCAGAGAGGAAAATCTTGGAAACTGCTGTTAGTCCATGAGCCACCTAACTAATCACTCTACAGCCAAATCATCCTGGGACACTGCTGTCAGATTTCTGCCACTATGTCTGCGCCCACACTGCCGTTGTCGGGAAGGCTCCCAGTGGAGCCCATGAGTTGCTTTTCCAGCCCTGCTTCCTCCAACCTCACTGCTCAGTGCTAAAGCTTTTCAGCAGGTACATTTGCATCTGTGAAATGACATATGTAAAATGATGTTCATTACATTACTGTTTTCAAAATCAAAACAGTATTGGTTACCCTTTGGGGTAAAACAAGACTTCGCAGAGATGCTTATAAATGCATAGACCAGATGGACAGATTCATGGGAATTAGAACTGCTTACTGCTGGGAAATACAGCTGGGTAGTGGGAGGAGAAAAACTTTTGACTAAATCATGTTTTCTTCCTTTGGACTTTGGGCCATTTATATGTACTTCCAACTCAAAAAATCTAATGTAAAGTACTTGCAGAAAAAATTTAAATGTACATATTTTTGTAAGGAAAAATCCTTTGTGGTTATGACTTGTGGTTATGATTGCTAAATATTTCTGACTCCACTCAGGCTCATGACAGGGTAGCATTTGTGTATCTTTGGCATTACATGAGGCAAAGCACATTTTCTTTGGCCAATGACCTGTAGACAGAAGGATGTTTGCTCTATCCCCATGGAGTTTTAGGAGGCAGTGAGAAACATACCAATTACCCTTTCCCTCTGCATGGCAAAGAACACAGCTCAAGGGGTGGCTGTTTCATCTGCTGGGTCTTGAAGTGGGACAACCTGGAGTAGAAATCCCATCAGAACACCATGATGGGCTTTTAGTTTTATCCACAGAGACATGAGAGCTATTTTTTCCAGCCTGAGTGACATTCGTGCCATAGGATTCAGTCCTTCAACAGCCTCTTTAACCTGCAGCCTCTCCATCTACCCTTACCTATTCCCATGACTTCAACACATCCCCCCGTCTCCCACAGCTTCATGTCCTGTGTGCTGGACTCCATCTTCCTTTATCAAATGGCCTGTTGATGACTTCACTTGGTTACCTCACAGGAATTTCTAAATTTGAAGAATGAGATGGTTCTTCCTCGCTCTAAACCATCTCCCATAAAACTACCTTAGAGGCACAGCTACTCCAGCTCACACTGGAAACCCAGCCGTTGTTCTGAACACCTTCCTTGCCCTCCCAATCAGCTGACCACTGAATCTGAATGATGTTAAATCTCAAGTTCATCTTGTATCCCGATCTCCCATCACCTATAAGCATCCTTTAACCTGTCCTCCAACTTCTAACATTACTTCCTTCCAATTCTCTCTAGTCAAAGTGGTCATTCAACATACATACTGGCTTGTGTTGCTTTACTGCTTAGAAATTCTTTCAACAAATCCATAATGCACTTAAAATAAGATAAAGTTCTTTAATTCACTGGATATGATTGGACTACCTGTCTAATGCCTTCTTACTCCATATCCACCCTCCAACACATAGCTCAGGCACACACTTTCTCTTAGTTCCTTGAACACGCCAGGATTTTTCCCCCTCTGAGCCTTGACATTATTTTACATGTTCTCTTCCTAGAATGGTGTGTCTCCTCCCATCCACCTGGTCTGGCTTGCTGAATTTAGATGCTTCCCCCCTGCTTTCATTATTATCTTGGGGAGACAATTTTGAACAACCAGACTCCAGCTGGTAACTTCCTTTTACCCCCAACATTATTTAACCTCCCTTACCATTGTGTCATTTCTTCAATAGCATCTTTATAGTTTATAATTATCTATTAATTTGTGTTCCTTGTGTTTCTTACTTCTTACTCCCACCAGACAGAATTCAGAGTTTGGGTTCAATGAGTTTTCCTCACTCTCCCATGCACTGTATTCAAGACAGTGTCTGTCATTTAAGTGAATCAGTAAAAGAATGAACAAGTCTCTGTGGGGTACCTGGTATGGTGTGAGGCATACAACTTAGTGATGATACACCTGTCATACAGTTGGCATGTCCACAGACACTATTATCACTATTTCCAGCCATAAAATGGGAACAAGAGAATATTTTAATAAAAGAAGAAGGAGGATATGAGAAATTTGGTCTCCAGGGAAGTCACAGAGCATCACTGGAATAATATTTGGGTTAAAAAAAAAAGACAACTGGGTTCCAAGCTAGTTTTGCTATCTCATCGGTAAATGATAATGTGCACTAGCTGATTTGCTAGCTTTTTAAGCTCCACTATTCTAGAATCTTCTACTTCTCAACTTTGTCCAGACCCAGTCTTACAAGACTATGTTGACTAAGCTCTTCTTCCTTAGGTGTGCAAAGAATTTTTACAATATCTGGGGGCAAAAATAAACATCATACTGATGGAGAGAATGGAAGAGGGTACATGACAGTCAAATGCTCCATCCACAGAGTGTGTGTTCCCACTATACCCACTAGCAGAACATCTGTTAAGTGCTCAGTCCACACTGTGGTCATTATATTTAAAATGAATTACTCTAGAAAGAAGGAACAGGCCAAAAATAAAAATCTTTATTAAATAGCAAATAAAACACCCATGGAGATACATTCTCTGACTAGTGCAGATGAATGCCTCCCACTTCTATTCAATATAACCTAACGGCAAGTGAAGTGGTCCAGATAAGTGTTCCGTGACACAGGAAATTGTCTACAAGACTCATCTTCTTTGGCCACTGCACAGGAAGGAAAAGTTCATCATTTTAACTTATAATGAATTAGGTGAATACTTATTATATTCATTTGAATCTATTTCCTTCATTTCTCATCTAACAATATAACCAGTTGTTACTCTTCAATTTATGTGTCACCACCTTGGCATTAGGGTCAAACTCAAACTGTAACGATCCTCTGAAGAAATAGAAAAATCCTATAAATATAGATGAGGAAAATAATGAGACATTTTCAAGCAAATCAATTTCGCAACATGCATAACTCAGAATAAGAATGATAATAATGAATGGCATTTAAGAAGTGGTTACTCTGTGCATCTCTTATATCCTTACTGGAAAAGTGTGAGATGTCACTAATGAGGACAAAGATGAGAATTAGGGAGATTTTGCAGTTTCCCCAAGGTAACATCTCTAATGAAACATGGAGGGAGAACTCCATCTCATCTGACTTCAAAGCCAGTGCTCTAAAACATTAGATTATACTACCTCCAAACTGATAAAATTTGATGGTATTTTATTTTATTTTTTTAAAAGATTTTATTTATTTATTCAGAGAGAGAGACAGAGAGACAGAGAGACAGAGACACAGGCAGAAGGAGAAGCAGGCTCTACGCAGGGAGCCCGAGGTGGGACTTGGTCCCAGGTCTCCAGGATCACATCCCGGGTTGCAGGCGGCGCTAAACTGCTGAGCCACCTGGGCTGCCCTCAATGGTATTTTAAATACTCCTCTACTCAGTCCTCAAGTGCAGCTTGGGAGGCAATTGGACCCGGGACATTAAGGTCAACAATACAAAGCACTGGAGGTCCATTTCAAGCTCTGTGCACACTAAAGTCAAGGTATCTTAGCAGTAAGATCACGAGTCTCCTTAGCATTATGAATGTCAAGTTCTGGCATCTCCTGGCAAAATTTCTTCAGAATGAGCACAAATGTTACCCTCCCATTTGCTCGTTACTAGGAATCAAATTTTGTCTATTTTGAACACATGGGAAGACTACTATTTATTTACACATGAATTATTTAATGCAGGCAATTGCAGACTGCAACAGACCCCCCTGGGATAGGATGGGAAAGAACAAGCAAGAGGATGAGAGAGGAAAATGATAACCCACCAATAGTAACCCTAGTTCACATCTGGTAGCATTTTTACACCAACACAGTGACCTGAGTAATAACAGCTATGATGTGAGGAAGTACCCTTTGATTTTATGTTCAGGTATGAAACAGAGAGACTTGGAAACTATTCAGGAAAAAATAAAATTTCAACTCAATTCGCACAAATTAGAAAGTTAAAATGTTCAGAAATTTAGAGTAAAAAGGCTATAGGACTGATGATTTGAACATTGCTTTGATTCTCCACATTATTTTGATTCCATAAAATGCTCCTGAGTATCCCCAATGGCAACGAAAGGAGTGCCTCCTTACCAAACTCCTGAAATATAGCATCAACCATTGGCTCAACCCCTGAAAGTCATCCACGATTAGTCTGGGGAAGCCTTGCTCCATGGACTGGCTGTTTTCATCAAATCTGTACCAAGTGAAAGAAGTACAGCTCAACCTCGTGCAGAGGCTCCATTACATACGATGGTATGATATGTTACTGCTCCAGTGTGGAATCCCAGATCATTCTCAAGTAGGGGAAACTAGCATTAAACATTTTTATGACTACAAAAATGTATGACTTTCCTGGACTGTAGGCTTAGCACAGAAACCAACATTTCCTCCAGGGAGATGAGTATCATGCTGTTCCACGGAGGTTCCATATATGTATGTCTTAGGTCAATTTTCTAAGCATCGACACAGACCCCAGTGCCCTTCCACCACAAATACATGAGGACTGCACTCATTAGATGCAAAGTGAATTAATCATTTGGCTAAAAATCTTCCAGTTATCTATCACACCTGCCCTGTAGACCTTGTCTCTACAGCCTGATACATCTGGGATTCCTCTGGTGGCCTGTTGTCTGTACCTCAGGTAGCTTCTCCTGATGTCTTCTGGTATCTGGATTTAGGACCCAGGGCCCAGCCATTCAGACAGTGCTTTATTATATCTGAGAATTCAAGTAACTGTCAGTTATCTTCTCCATAATCAGAAAGTTGGAAGTTAGAGCAAGTTAGAGGGTGGGAGTGGAGGATATCCTTAAAGAAAGAAAGAAAATAATTTCCTTAATGAAACTCCATACAAAGCCATCCCAAACATATCGTACTGCCAGTATTTGTCTCCTACAAAGAAGTATGTTTTCTTCTTTTCCTTGTCAAAAACGGCTGCATCAATTTTCCTTATGGTTGGAGGAAAACCCAGGCTGTGGATGCCTTTTGGATAACCTGTTTGTACCTCAGTTTCTCTGATGGCCCAGAACTGATTTCTTATGGAAAAAAAGAAAGCCAAGAAATTTTAGTGAAGACAAAAGTTTAAAAATATTTTTGTACATTTTTGTGGAAAATAGGAAGCCTTGGTTTTAATTCCAACCACTAACACAATCCCCAGGTGATAGCTAGTATTTAACAAATATTCCCCGAATGAGTGAATGAATAGGTGAGTGACTCTGGTCTCTGTCCTTTCTGGATCTTATGTTGTCTATAAATACTAGAGTTTATTGTAGTTTATAGTTACTATGACTGGTCCTGGCTGTCTCTTAGAGTTGCTGGTGACGTCTTAATCTAAGTTTCTAACTTGGAATTCTCTTGTAAACTTTGCATCACTAAGTGAATTACTTATTGGACACGTTCTCTTGGGTATCTTATGGTCACTAGTCCAGGCTGTGCTTCATCAGGATACCTTAGGAAGCCACCCAAATTTCAGTGAATCAGGACAGTGGAATCCCGTCAGTGTCTCTGCTTCTATTTCATCACATCTGCCCTCCATGCCAACCCCGAATCCCCTCTTGTATCATTGCAAGATTAACGAATCTAAAATGCCCATATGTTGTGTATCTCTCTTGCTTCATCTGAATTGAGTGATGTGTACCTGTCTGAGCAGCTCCAGATGCAGTCACCCCTTGGTATAGACAGCTCCTTCTGCTTTGAAGTCCTTTTCTACACTTAGACCCTGCCCATACAGCAAAGTTCTTCTCCTTCAACATGCATCCTAAATATAATCTCCTCCAAGGGTCTTTGCCGAGCTCTGGGTTCATGTCTTGGGCTCTTCCTCTGTGCTCCCACAGCATCTGGCTTCCCTCAATCCCAGCTCTTACTGGACGGAACACTCTTGGCTTCATCTCTGCTGCCCTCTCTAGAATATGACTCTCTTTTGGTTTGACCTCTACTAACGAGTACACTGCCTGGCACATTGCTAGGATAAAGTAGTACAAGATAAATCATGGATGATAGCAATATTTCAGAATTATAGAACCCTTTACAATATCCAATGCAACTTCACAATATTTCAATGACTCCTCATAAAAATGAGATTGTCAGAAATATCTAATTTTGAAAAATCCTCACACAGTTTGACATTTAAAAATACTCCCAGAAACTTAAGAGTCAAGGGAAAAATTAGTAATGGAAATTTTTTAAAAACTTAAAAATGAACAACATCAAAAATACCAAAACTTGTAGGAATGAAGCAAAAGCTGAGAAGAAAAGGTTATTTACAGGCATAAATGTTTATAACAGAAAAGAAGAAAGGGCTACAAGTAAAGGACCAAGTTTAAGCTATAAAAAAACAGCAATAAATTCAACGGCAGCACAGATCTGGGCAATAATGATGGGGACAAAAACTAATTAAATAAAAAATAAAAATATAATAGAGAGGATTAACAAAACTGAGAGTTTGTTCTTTGAGAGGATGAATAATATTGTTACATATCCTGTTGTCCCAGAGATTGGTAAAGAGAGAGGCACAAAGATTTAGTATTAGGAAGGACAAAGAGAACAAAACTTCAGCAATGATTAAAATGATGAAATAACACTCAGAGACTTTCATACCAGTTGATTTGAAAACGGACAGAGCTGATAAATTCCCAGAAAAATATGTTAGCAAAACTGACTCAAGAACTAACAGCAGCTCAAAGAGTGTAGTAACAGTGGAGGAAGTGGAAACAGCAATTGACAAATCTGACACGGAGCACAAAGGCCTGGCAAGTCCCATTAGCTACTGCACCCATCCTTGTTCTGACACTGCCTTATCTCATCCACCCAAGTGCTGCGACGCAAGACCTTCCTCCTCATCTTATTCTTCTCCAGGAGTATCCTGCCTATTCTTGGCTTTTGCCCTCCCACATAAGTTATAGAACTAGTTTGCCAAGTTCCATGAAAAATATTTTGGCATTTAAATGGAAAATTCTTTGTATCTATAGGTAAGTTGACATTCTTACTATATTGACTATATAACTACTATATTACATTATTACTATTTTCTATTCATGAACATGGGATAGTATCTATTATTTAGGTCTTGTTGAGTATTTTAAAGTAAAACTTACAATTTTCTTTGTACACATGTTATTTAAGTGTCGGGACTAAGTCTTGCAGTAATAAACCATACAAAATTTAATTTAATGGAGAAAATTCATGTCTTGGTGAAATTTTTGCAAATGAGATCTATTTCAACAAATTAAAATTCTTATATAGTACTTACCTTTAAACACAAAAAGGATATCTTTGCTTTACACTTCATATGCAGCATCCAAGTCTGAGGGTAGAGAGGGCCAAAATGTAGAAATCAAATGAAATTCGAGGTTGAAGTTCCAGTGAGATCTGTGCCAAAAATATCTGGAACACATAACAACTAATTATAATTGTCTTTCTGCTTTAGATATGTTCGTAAAGGAACATACTCTCTGTTTTTCAGTCAATGATGACTCAGAAGTCTGTATGGGACCATCTTCCTTCCTGCTATCCCAGGGTAATGAAACCCACAGCAGTGTAATTATTCAGCTTTAGTAGTATTCACTGAAGGGAAGGAGAATTCTTCTCTACCTTGGGACTCTTCCAGCTGGACTTGAAAATAAATGAAGATGAACAGGAGGAAAACCCCACAGTTTACTATGTGCCCACAGAGGCCACATAGATAAGATACTGAGACCTGAAGAAATGACCAAAGCAGGCAATTGTTATACTTTGGAGACAGAGAGCCTGTAAATCTGTGGGGCATTGACAGGACAAAGAGAACATAGCTTTGGCAGCTTCAGATACTAAGGAGTTGTGAGCAGACTTTGGGCCGGCATAGCACATCAGCAAAGAGTATGACAGTGGTTGACACAGCCTTCTCGGCTCTGAATTTCCCACGTGTGGTGACAGGGACATGTCTTTACCTCCTGGCACAGGTAGGGCACCTTTCACCTGAATGTTTATCTCTTGCTTTCAGGGGGACAGAGGATGGTCTCAGTGGCCTTCCTGCCCAGGCTGTCTCTTTTATTTTAAATAATTGATATGCCATAGTGGCACATTTTGGGGCCTTGGCCCCTACATCATTCTAAAAGCCTATAAATGGTATGTACATTATGCACTCATTAATATTTTTGAAAAAAGTAGCAGAAAAAACTATACCTATTTATGTTTGTATGCACACAGAATGTCTCTGTAAAGAGACAAAGGATTGGTCATAGTGCTAGCACATATGAGGAGAATGAGACTCTGCATAAGTCAGTCATGAAAAGAGATTTTTCTTTTTCACTCTGTGTCTTCTGGTGCTATTTTAATATTGTGCCAGAGCATATATCACTTTTTCTAAAATTAATTAATTTAAATAGAAGCATTTGCCAGTAAAGGCAAACATACAGTTCTACTTCTAAGATGCCTGTGCCTTTGGAAGCAGTGGTATGGTTTATGATAGTTAAATGCAGCAATTGCTCATTTGCTTATTCAACTGTCTCGCTGCATATGCCAGGCCCTGAGGACCAACAAGTGAACAACACAGATAAAACCCATGCCTTCATCCAGCTTACATTCTGGTGACCCAGAATCATCCTTTGAAAGTCTGCTAAAAAATTGTCTGGACTATTTTAAAGAGATGTTAAAATGCTACAAGAACCAGATCTGAATGATGTTAAAATGTAGAGGAAACGTTTTATTTGAACATTTCTGCCAAGTCTCTGTTCTCCTTTCTAAGTATTGTACATCAAAAGAATAGATAGGAAAACGTAATTTCTAGTTTGACCTCTCTTTAAAGAATAAGATCTCTCCCCTCAGAGTGCTGATTGAGTTGAAGGACAAAGTGAGGTCGCATGCGGCTGGTGTCCCCAGTCCTAGAGGCAGATTCTGTGGGCACCACGGGGTCATTAGGGGAAACAGGGGGAGGTCCTGAAGGGAACAGATGTGGGGTGCAAACAGAAGGAGAAATGTGATGACAATAGCCACCCAAACATTCTCAGGGTGCTTTGAGATGAAATGTCACAGAGCATTTTAAAGCTTTCCTGAAGACCGTCATTGTAATACTTTCCTAAAAAAACATCAGGAATGAACAGGCATTGTTTCCAGCATCACTCACCGTACAGGAACTGGATGCCATCCACATCATCTTGAGAAAGGCGGAAGTTGGCTGGGTCTGTGAGCAGGTTATAGAAGGAGTACATTAGAGTGTTAGGGTCAGCCGAGTGAAAGAGATCCAGGGAATGACCAAGTTCATGAGCAGCGATGATAAATAAATTGATTCCTATTTGAAAAATCATAAAAGTTCAGAATCTAACAGCTGTTAGTCCCTTAAACATGTGTAAGAAGAACACATGCCAGTTGTATGGCTGTCTTCAGAACCTCATGGCATCTCCTCATTTGTGAACTGGTTCGTTGATTGGTATATTCCCTACTTCATAGAAATTTAATTATTTTTCAAGGTTGACTTGAAGTCAATATAATCAGAGAGTTTTTCACCATATTCCTAGATCTCTCTTTGGACAGGGAAGCCTGGTCATTTCATCCATAGTGACAATGGTAAACATTGGTAAAACATGGTAAAAATACACAAAAGATTTTTTTTTTTTTGGAGGTACAAGACTACCATGTCAATACATAGAACTCCTCATTGTCTCTACAAATACAAAGTCGGTTATTGTTCGAATTTAGTAACATGTGCCAGTTGTAGCCTCAGTTGAAATTAATCACGGAGGATTTATGTTATTCCTCAAACTCTTACGCAACAAAAACTGCTCGTTTCCTGTGGGGTTTTAGCCTGAGATGTTTTTCCTCCTTTTCAAAATAATCAAATAATTTTTGAGGGTTAAAAACCTTTCCAGTAGTTGGTACCATGGGATAGGTACAATATTTAAAACAGAAATATGGCCAATAACAGTTTCTACAGCCCAAACACAGCTGAATTCAGTTTTTCTTTATATAAATTTTTTTGAAATTAACGGTACAAATTATTTAACCTAGGCTCCAAGTAATTATGCAGAGAAGAATAGTTGTTCGAAAAGGACAAGATCATTTCTTGCAGCACAAGTTTGTACCCTCAGTAAAGATGCTCTTTGCATTTGCATTAGAAATCCAAACAATCTTGAAAATATCAAATGTTTCAATTGTGTGTTTGCAAACTTCAGAAGCTGTTCAAAATAAATAAAGTGTAGCTAACTTTAGTCATTGCATTTAAATCTAGTAAAATCTTTCAGAACTAATTTAGAAAAAAAAAAAACTCCTACGCTGAAGATAGTTACATGCTTACTTAAATAGATGACTTAACAATTTCCTTTATTTTCTGGCATTTTTCATAATCTTTTTAAGAGAAAAAGAGACAAATAGAAAGAAAAGAAGAAACCCAAGGTCGCATTTTAGGTTGGAAGTGATTCAATGCAGTTCATTCTACCTTTATCATTTCTAGTTAAAAATAATGAAAAACATTGTGAAATGCCCATCATAAAACCTCTACGGCATCCTGAGCTGTGGAAGTAAGATGGAAAGATGCCTCCAGATTGTGCTTGCTGGGAGTGAAGAAAGAAATGCAGACGTCAGAAAATGTTCTTCAATCATGATTGAAATAACAGTGCTTCTGGTTGTTACCACTCAAACAATCACACATCGTACTTATTAGGATATTACATTTACTGCTCATTCTAAATAACCACACTATTTTTGGATAGTGTTAGACAATACTCTTGAGATCATCCAGAGAGGTATGTGCCCCACCTGGTCTATCCTCTGTCAATATTTCATCATCGTCAAAGTGAACATCTCCATAAATGCAGGCCCAGGTGGGTAGGCATGAGCCAGAGCACGCCCTCATCCATCAAAAGGGTTAAAGTCTCCATGATCTAACAGAGAAAATGTTTTTATTGGAAATATAGGTAATTAGGATCTCTTTGGAACATCCCTCACCCTTCCGCTCCCTCAACAACGGCAGCTAAATGGATGCGTTTCATGTTTTATTTGTTTTTGTTCCTCTACCTCTAACTGCAAAAGAAATCTTTATGTCAGCCTCTCCTTCATCAGTCCTGGAGAAAGTAAGTGGAGTCACCTCCTTCCAGACATTCAGAGCTTTCTCAATGGCAGAATCAACAGCATCTCTTGGCAAATCTGGTGTATAATTCATAATTCTTTAAGAAAAAAATGGAATGGGTTATTATTTTCTCCTGTGGTCATAATTTTAAAAATGTCGTTATTATGTGAAAACCTTTGTGGACCCGTTACCTGTAAGTAAGGTGAGTTTTCCTCCACTTGGGCATGCCAGGGAAGGTGGTGAAGTCACCGACGTCAGGAACGCCACACCTGGGCCTGCGCATCATCGCCAGGGTGTCCGAGTCCACCTTCCCTGTCACCTCCAACCCGAGGAACTTCTGCATTTCTCGGATTTTTTCAACGACAGGACCACTGTCCCTTCTTCTGACAAATGGTTTCACATCTTTCCCAAGATTGTAGTACTTTTCCAGGTATTGCTAATGGGGTGTTAAACAATAACAACAACAAAAACTCAACTGAATAATTTAAAAGTTCAAATTGGGCAGCCCGGGTGGCTCAGCAGTTTAGTACCGCCTTCAGCCCAGGGTGTGATCCTGGAGACCAGGGATCGAGTCCCATGTCGGGCTCCCTGCATGGAGCCTGCCTCTCCCTCTGCCTGTGTCTCTGCCTCTCTCTCTCTCTCTCTGTCTCTTTCTCTGTGTCTCTCATGAATAAATAAATCTTTTAAAAAATAAAAGTTCAAATTGGCTTTATTAAATAGTTGATGACTTAGCAACCCATCGAGGAAGTGTAAAGGACCTCCATCCAACTTTAGAAAAGAAAGGTTTTTAAAGGCAGAGAGGGGGGAGAAATTTACACTGTTATTGCAGATCTGGTTCAAGACCGCGGTGGGATAAATTCCTTTTCCTAAACATGAACAACGTTATTACCTGGAATTATTTGAAAATCAAAATGATCATGTTCCTCCTCCCTAACAGTTTCAATCAGAAATTCTAAAGCCAGAGTAGTTTAAAGAATTTCCCATTTGTTCCTCTCATTTAGCCCCAAAGCAGCTGCTAGTATTTCATTATACCACCTTGGGGAATTCTATGCCCTTCCTGCCCCTTTCTTCTCTTCTCTGTTCAAACATAGGGACATCCCCCCTCTGTCACTTTAACATTGTCCAGAGCTAACTTATTACAGCACAGTAATTGCCAATCACATCACCGTGCTTTGTGCTGCAACAGCAAGCAGGCACACCCACCCCACCCCACCCTGGAACCGGCCGGTGGCTGCCATTGGCACCACCACTAGTACCTGCACGAGATCCATGTTCCCGCCCTCCTCCCTGCCTGCCTCATTCAGTGGATGCGCTGAGCAGACCTAACAGCACAAGGATCGCGAGATGCTCCATTCTCACAGTCCTTACCTCAGGAAAATACCTTTCCTGCCTGTTGGCTACTATGTCTACCCTCTAATGTCTGTCCTTTTATACAATGATGCTGCTTTTACCTCAACGGTATGATTCGTGCATGTGTTTTTTAAAAATCTGAACACCAAAAATTTTCATACAAATTTAATGTAAAGCTGATACGATCTATATCACAATTTCCCCTCCCTTTCCCTTTTAAACTTGGATGAAGAAAGAATAATTGATTTCTAAGAAATGGTTTCTGTGTTTCTACAGAGGAAAAGGAATGGACTATTCACCTCAGTGTGTTTACTGAGGAGTATCTGAAAAGCCTGATAAAATGTCACATGAGTAGACATTTTGAAAGCAGCGCCATTTTCGTTTCAAAAGGTTAGATTTTTAAACTCAAATATAAGCAGGTTAGGAATAAATAGAATGAAAATGGAAAGAAATTCCAGATATAACTTTGGTCTAAATGTGGGAATAGTTATCTAGAAGATACTAGAAGAGATATTTCATTTCTTGAGTTCTAGAACTCAGCCGTTACTGATTTTCCAATGGATTTCCTGCCCCTGGGGAGGAGAAGCACTGAGGGGAGGAAGCAAGTGGTAGAAATGAGGGTCTGTAGAGGAAGGAGGGAGTGCAGTGTTTGTCCTGCCTTGTTAGCTCAGGCTGAGTGGATGCCTTGCATTTCAGAATGAAGACTTGCTTAAACACTCTGTAAAAACTCATTGCACTGGAATAGTCAAATTGCATCCTAGACTGAAAAATACATTCTACCTCCTTCTTATTTGCTTAAAAAAATATTTTTTTCAGTCCTCATTTCCTTCCCACACCCCCACCAAGTACACAGGAGGAGGTGGATAAGATTTGTAACGGGGAGTGATGTCAGGCTCGCCCCATCACCACTCACCTCTGCACATGCATAGCACTTTCTCTCTCCTTCTTTCCTCATCCCAGTGGGATGTTTTTCACATCATTAGTCTGCAATAACTTAATTTTACCATCTTGATGAAGTCCCAATAGTTCATTTTGGCTTTTGTTTCTCTTGCCTTCATGAATGTATCTTGCAAGAAGTTACCACCGCCAAGTTCAAAAAGGGTGTTGCCTGTGTTCTCCTCTAGGATTTTGATGGAATGAGAAACTTTTGCACAGCAAAAGAAACAGTCAACAAAACTAAAAGACAACCTACGGACGGAATGGAAGAAGATATTTGCAAATGACGTATCAGATAAAGGGGTAGTATCCAAGATCTATAAAGAACTTCTTAAACTCAACACCAAAGAAACAAACTTTCCAATCATGAAATGGGCAAAAGACATGAAGAGAAATCTCACAGAGGAAGACACAGACGTGGCCAACATGCACATGAGAAAATGCTCTGCATCACTTGCCATCAGGGAAATACAAATCAAAACCACAATGAGATACCACCTCACACCAGTGAGAATGGGGAAAATTAACGAGGCAGGAAACCACAAATGTTGGAGAGGATGTGGAGAAAGGGGAACCCTCTTGCACTGTTGGTGGGAATGTGAACTGGTGTAGCCACTCTGGAAAACTGTGTGGAGGTACCTCAAAGAGTTAACAATAGACCTGCCCTACGACTCAGCAATTGCACTGCTGGGGATTTACCAGCAGTAAATACAGATACAGATGAAATGAAACGCCGGGACACCTGCACCCCGATGTTTCTAGCAGCAATGTCCACAATAGCCAAACTGTGGAAGGAGCCTTGGTGTCCATCGAAAGATGAATGGATAAAGAAGATGTGGTTTATGTATACGATGGAATATTCCTCAGCCATTAGAAACGACAAACACCCACTTTGCTTCGACATGGATGGAACTGGAGGGTATTATGCTGAGTGAAGTAAGTCAATAGGAGAAGAACAAACATTATATGGTCTCATTCATTTGGGGAATATAAAAAATAGTGAAAGGGAATAAAGGGGAAAGGAGAAAAAATGAGTGGGAAATATCAGAAAGGGAGACAGAACATGAGAGATTCCTAACTCTGGGAAACGAACAAGGGGTGGTGGAAAGGGAGGTGGGCAGGGGATGGGGGTGACTGGGTGATGGGCACTGAGGGGGGCACTTGATGGGATGAGCACTGGGTGTTATTCTATATGTTGGCAAATTGAACTCCAATAAAAAATAAATTTAAAAAAAGTATTTTTACCAAATTAACCTATTAATATGGAGAAACCTAAAATTCTTGTAGTATAGAATTCTGATATTCTCTTCCTAAAGATGAATTAACTCTACCATGCCTGAAGTATGTAGCCCATCAATGCAACGAGAGTGTCAGTTCAGGAGAGTTCAGGAATACCCCCTCAGCACCACCTGCCCCCTGCCTGGAACCAGGGAAGACTGCACTGGGTGGGGCACCAGTTCTGGTGCCTGCATGCCAGAGCTGGAGTAAGCATGGGTACACCCTAAGCCAGCCTCATCCACCTGTGGTCTAACGGGGTCTTGGAGTGGCATGGATGGCCCTCAGCCTGAGATGGGGGCAGGTGGGGCTGACAGCTGGATGCTGACCAAGTGTAACATTTTCGTGGACCATTGTTTTGTCGTCTACAAAAATGGGGTAGACATAACCTCACTCACGGGGTTATCATGTGTTTTTATGCTGGGGAGCAAGTTTTCTCTTATTGATTTCCAAATCTTTACCAGACAAAGCTTGTTGGCCTGACAAACCAGTGGCATTTCTCACAGGCACTGATTTGGTAAGCTCTGTGATGCCTTGTCTTCAACTGAATCATAATTTTATTGGTATTGGCACACCCTGTTGATGGATATTATTCTGTGGTAAAGACACAATGAAAGTTCATGTGAGAGTGAGAGCTGTGATTATAATTGTCTGACATCAAAGCATGTGTCTCATGGGAGGGATGCTGGTATGTTTGCTCATCCTTTACCAACCTGTCACACCTGGATGCAACTAAGGACTCGGGCAGGAAGAGCCTAGGTTTGTCTGTAAGTTATTCATTACATTATTAAACACATTATTAAAGTGTGCATATGGTCAGGCAAGTATAGAATTGTTCCTTAAAGAAAGCTGAAATCTTTGTAGGTATGTACCACTGTATGCCAGGCCCTAACATGTGTGTTATTTCTAATACTTAGAACAACCCAATAGGGTAGATTAGGATCAGAAAAATTAATTAATGAAGGCAAGGTCAGCCAGCTAACAATGGGAAAGGAGGATTACTCAGAATTCTAACCGTTACAACTTATATTTTTACCAAAGCTTCTTGGCTTGTGAAACTTGGCTCTCCCCCAACACTTTTCTCTCACATTTGACACTTTTTGTTTTTCTCGTTCTTGAGGCTTATGTCTGAAATTGCCTACAATTTACCTCTTTATCATCTGTTCTTTTCTCAACTATCTGATCATCCTGGTAATCCAGGCTTTTCATTTGGTCTATGTCTACCTGGTCTGCCACCTACAGCTTTTGACTTGGTGTTAGAAGATGGAAGAAGGCCAGGGGATGTGTCCCCCAGACCCAGAAGGCACATTAATGCTGAAAAGCAAAGCAAGCCACTCCATACCATTTACAGAATGCTCTTCAGGGTAACTTACTGCTGGGGCAGCCAGGTGGATGACCCACGTGGCACTCTGTAGCCCTACCACATACATATTCTAACCCCTACCTCCTCTCCACCCATTCTCTGCCTCCTGTTCCCCCAGCCTTGATGGAGCAAGAGGCGCGGTGGTAAGTTCACAGGGTAGTTATCTAAGGTGGGCACCACTTGAGTGCCAGAGGGGCTCTTTATTAGTTATCTGAAGTGGCTTCATCTGTGCGCCAGAGGGGAGAAGACAGAAGGCCAAAGAAAGAGTCAGTGTTCCCACATCTGCACAGGTGTCATCCAGATAGACATATTCTAGGATTCATTGTATCCTGTGACCAAGCCTGAGAGATGTATCATGCTACCCATGTAGAGATGGTCCAATTCTTAGAAACTGGTTACCTATCAATTTTCAACTTTCAACAACCATTGATTCTAAGATTGTAGGTACACACTTGATCCTAGGTCAGTTGTGTCATGATACCAGCTATAATAATTTGCAACTTCTTCTTTCATTGGAAACTCCTGATGCTGGTACAGTTTGAGGTTATTGTGCTAAGTCACAGACTGAGAACAAGTGATGAGTCCACTTCCTTTCTCATGCTTTTCATACTAGTTTGTTTCAGAATGGGAACACAGCTTATTGCTGAATTTTAACCCATTTTCTTTCCCTTCTAATAATTTGGGTAAATATTTTAGGTCACAAGTTTTTGCCATGAAAATGACTATCAAGTAAGGAGACAAAGTGTTAAAATAGGGGCTAGACATGTCTCAGAATTATGCTTCAGTGCTATATTGTAAATACTAGAAAGTGTGATTAAATATGGTGACCTGTAACAGTCATTATTATTAATAATAGTTGGATACACAAAATAATGCTACTATATTTTCAATTTGGATTCAGGTTCATTGTTGGATTGGTTCATTAGTATGGTGGGCTTTTTTGATGGAAAGAAGGTTATGTGGAAGTAGAGTAGCAAGGATGAAAAATTCTGGGCTTAGGAGAATGTTAAAAGAAAAGACAATAATTATTTATTCACTATTTTCTATGTGGTAGGTTCTATGCTAGGTGATGTAGCCTTGTCCATCTTTAGGAAAACTCTGGGAGTTCGCAGTATTTTTCCTTTGTCATAGATAGGAAGTGAAAATCCAGAAAGTCCAAGTCGTTTGCTTAGGATCAGAGAGTTGAGTAGCAGAGCAGATCTCTGGCTTTCACTACAATTTGTTGGCTCTTCAAGACACATGGAATAGGTCTAGGAAAAAAGCTACTACTATTATAGTGTTTGGAGCTAAATTCTCCCAAAGGCCCTCAATTAGAAAAGCTAGACTTTTCCTTAAAACCAAAACAAAACGTAAACAAGCAAATATTCTACTTTTCAGTGCATCTGGGCTCATAGAAAATAAGGGAAATATTCAAACACTCCTCGTAAATCACTCCATGCTGAGATTCTGCAACTGGATTGATTTGCTCCTGTGAAGCAATCATGTCTGACACAGTAGCTGGGATGTGTCCAGCTGGGATGAAAGCCCACCATCACCCACCATGGTTCATTTGGTTTAAGCAAGGGCCAGATGATAAACTCTATGGGGTTGTTATAGAGACCATGGTACCTGCTACTTTTAGGTGTTTGATAGTATTACCGTTCTATGCAATCCTTCAGGATGTGGTATTGGTTTTTTTGTTGTTTCTAATTCACTATCTTGCCAGATATTTTAGGGAGGAGCAGTTTCAGAGGCTTCCAGTTGATCCTTCCTACCATAAGGTTCTAACTCCACAAGTCAACAAACCAAGAGGAAAGTTTGACCAAAGAAATAGCCACAGGATGTGTCCATGGACCCACTGGACCCCTGTGAGCTTGAGTCAGAGCTTTTTTTATTACTAACTTCTATAAGTCTTCTTTTTTAAAAAAGTTTTTATTTAAATTCCAGTTAGTTAACATATAGTGTAATATGAGTTTCAGGTGTAACATAAGGCTCCTTTCTAACCTAGAAGATCAACTTGCTATTTTGAGATCTCTTTATCAATGTCCATTCAGATCTGGTATTCAATTGTTTTTGAAAAATCTGGATACTTCTCTTTCCCCAGAACACAGTTACCTTGGTAAATGGATACAAATCCTTTTGTGGGGATAATTTAACACACACACACACACACACAGGCTAACTTCCTCTTATAGATTGAATTTTGTCTTCTCCAAAATTCATATGTTGAAGTCACAGCCCCCCATGACTCAAGATGAGACTGAATTTGGACACAAGATCTTTAAAGAGTCAACTGAGCTAAAACAAGGTCATAAAGTTGGACTTAATCAAATATATCTGGTGTTTGTGTTAGAAGAGGAAGTTAGGACAGCAGCACATTCAGAGAAAAGACCACAGGAAGACACAGGGAGAGGATGGCCATCTGCAAGCCAAAGGGAGAAACCGCAGAAGAACCCAACCCTGTCAATACCTTGATCTCAGGATTATAGCCTCTAGAATCATGAGAAACTAAACAACTCTGTTGTTTAAGCCACACAATCTGTGGTGTTTCCTACAGCAGCTCTAGCAAACTAATATAGCCCCTTTGAAGAAGGGTCTTTCTTAGATATGCGTAGGTATGAAGGAAGATCCTTCTTCAAGGAGACCTAACTTCCTCTGCAATTAATGACCTTGAAGATGTAAATCTTTTTAGATTTGAAAATTAAGTGAGAAACAGGGATTTTTTATTATAGTAACTGATATCGGCAATTTTTAAGTTTTAGAACTAGAAGTTCATCAATACCTCTATTGGCTGTTTATCTGCATACTACTAGAAACACATGATCTGTGGAGATGAAGACCCTCTGGTGCTGTTCTGCTCTCTACTAATTAGAGTTGTTTTTGTTTATCTTGTTTTTGGTGGTTAAGTGTGGCATCTGCCTTACACCATCCTGAAATCCCATCATCTCTAATGACACTAGAGAGCCCAAGTCCAAGAGATACCTCATTCTGTCACCCCCAACCCATAGAACAAACATCATTGTGTATCTCTGAGATACCAGTATGTCCCCTCACTAATGCGTTCTGTACAGCTTCAGTGAAGGAGTGCCCTCTGGACCAGGAGGAGTCCAGATATGGGTCCTCCAGTCTCATGTAATAAATCTATTTGAAGATTCCCATCTCTCTGTGGTTTCTGGATCATTCCCTAATATGATGTTACTGAAGGTTTGGCATACCACTGTAGGATATCCTTGTGTCCAAGATTAGAGACTCCAAGTCCGCAAAGTATTGAACCAACTGCTGGTTTCCTTGCCAGAATATGGACTCATGAGTCAAGAATGAGTGCACCAGAAATACCTACATAAATGTTAATAAATTCTTCCCTGCCCAGCCTTACATTCCCCCACACTGGTCCAGTGCCTTTTAAGTCTACTCCCACATGTAGTCCCCCTAGTTCCTGATGATCCTTAAGGACTGTATCTTCCAATTCCTTGGGTTTGTAAGCAATTTCCTGCCATAGCTAGGATTTGAGCTATCCTGAGACCTGACTTTATTTGTACGGAAACAATGAGTGTAGGAAGCAAATTGGGAGAAGGACAAGTATTATCTTTTGAGGTATTGGCTCAGGTAAGGGTTTGTTGATTCTCTATGCAAGGATATGTTGCCTTTCTCTGACAAAGAGAGAGCCTATTCCTGCCTATCTAGAACTTTCAAGAAAATTTAGATGTTGAGTATTTTCAGATTTGTTCCCCCATTATTCCAGCTTCCTAGCCCTATTTTGAAATTAGATCTGGGACTTATTTTCAGCACAGTCTACAATAGATGAGGATTTCCTTAAATGTCAATGCCTTTTGACTTTCACAGTGTGTCTTCATTTGATACTTAGCTGAAATAATTTCTTTCTTTTTACCAAATTCCCAGTGTAGTTGACCAGCCCACTGTATACTTCCTATAACCACCACTCTTCTCATGTCATGTAAGTGTCATGGCCAGCTGATGACCTGTTACACATCACTCACCTCTATTTCTTCACAATCAACCACAGATAAGAGTCTTAGTAATTTGATGACATGCTGATACCAAGGGTCATCTCTATCCCACTTCCAGAACAAATTACCTGAATCCAGTATTTTTAGAAAACAGAGCCTGAGACAAAATTTTAAGGGTAAGTACCTACTGAGGTATGTGATCCAGAGAGAAAGGCTGGATTGATGGTTGGGGAGAGAAAAACAGGAAAGTGGGAGAGGCAATGCAAAGATGGATTGCCAGCCAGGCAGAGATAAAAAAAACATCTTGCTCAGAATGGGACCGTTGGAGGACCCACTTGAAATACACCTTACGAACATCTCTCTGAAGAAAGAGAGGGAGATACATTCATTCATCTGTGTCTTTTACATTGGTAAAATGGTTGCCCCGCAAGTGACCACTCTTCTCACTTGCAGGTTGCTTATGCATGAGTTCTAAGTGAATTCCATAGCAGAGCTGGATGCAGCATCAACAGAAAAGGCACGTGAGCCCTGGAGCAGAAAGCATGGGCCCAATGATGAGAGCAGCTGCAAGTCTAGAAGCTGGTTTAAAACCTGGGCAGAACTGGTCACTGCTTCTGTGGCTGGAAAGACAGGAGGCCAAGGGAAGACCTGCAGAGATTATGTGCACTGAGAAGCTCTATGGCTCGGCAAGTGTGCTCTTAGGTATATAATCAACAGAAGTGCCTACATAAGTGCAGCCTTGTTTATAAAACCCCCAGATGGTAACAAATCAAAGTTTGTTACCAGCGAATGAAGTGCAGAAACGTGATGTTGAATGCCGCAAGGAGAATATACAGGAGATACAGGAGAATATATTTGATCTAGTTTAGTTCAAAAATGGCAAATTTCATCTCAGAGTCTAAAGTCAGCATGGTGGCTGCCTCTGGGAAATAGAGAATGTTTAGTGGATGTGGTTGGTCGTATCTCCAAACCCACATCAGCACCAGGGCGCCCATCCCCTGGCTACTTTGAGAGTCTGAGGTGCTTGCTGTTCCCAGTTTTCCCATTTCTTTGCCAAACAGGAGCCATTTTGCCTGGAAGCTATGCCACTCCCCCAAACCAGTCCTCAACTGAGGACTGATTGACACAGGACTAAAAAGCCTGGCCCCTTTGCCTCAAGATGAGACCATGATCCAAGTTTTGCTCCAGACCCCTTGCTCATGAGATTGGAGTGATCTAAGACCTCATTCTATAGCTGTTTCTCTGCTCCACAGTGTTCTTCCCACTCTTCTACTGAGAACAGCCCTCCCCCAGGGGCCCCAGTGAAGCATTCCTAATTTAGGCTCTGGTTGTGGTGAACTAAGCTGACACAGTGTTGAACGGTAACTGGGGACCTTGAGGGGGCCTACTGTGTCCCCGGTAATGTTCTATTTCTTGACCCGGGATGAGAGTCACATGGGATTGTTAACTTTGTCATAACTCATTGATAAGAATACTTACGACTTGCACATTTCTCTGTATTTATGTAGTATATATTTCAATATCAAAATGTTTATGAGAAAGGGAGAGACTTACAAAGGAGAGGTTACACTTCTTTCCAGATTCTTGAGTTGAGAACTGCCTGCCCCGGAACCATGAGTACCTCAAAATATTTTTTAAGACTCTCAACATACTTGGAGAGTCCGCCAACACCATGAACACCCACAAGCTCCTCCTTGTGGGGCTCAGATACTACCTGCAGGACTCCTACTCACATAACATCCTACGAAAGGAGGCATGGAAACCTCGATGAAGAAAAACTAGATTTTGTTGCCTTAACAAAATCTAGAATCTTAGTGGCTTAGAACAATCAAATTTTATTTCCTAAGCAAAATCTACTGAGGTTTGGAGTAATTGTTTGGAGTGGTAGCTTGGGAATTCTAGCTTCTTCCACCTTGTGGAAGTTCCAGCTGTCTTCCATGATCACCACAGCAAAGGGGACCACTGGAGAAATTTGTACCAGCAATCACATGTTTCCATCTGGAGGTGATATGGGTCTCTTTTGGGCACCATGCACTGGCTAGGACTAGTTAGATGCTGCCACCCACCCCTCCTCCACAATGGCAAGGAGTGGGACCTTGGAAGGCAGAGCCCCTCAGCTCATAAGGGAGAGGGCAAGATGTCACCTTCAAAAACTCTACTCAGCTGACATTGTTTTTAGCTAAAACCAATTTTGGAATCTTTACATGAGACATAGGAAATAAGTTTTAACCTCTTTTTCATAATGTAAATTCCATGAAAATTGGGGAATATCCCAACCTATTGTATATCCTAGCTTCCCATGTGAATATTTTGTGTATTTGTCTATTCCCATTTCAAATTTGCAAATCTCAGTAAGTATGACTTTATTGTCAGGAGATAATAATGTAATAAATATATCAGAAAGTTTATAAAACAGTAGAGACATGGATGCCTTTATTCCAAACTCACAATACTTTATTTTCTGTAACAAAAATTGTTCCTCGTATATTAGGATGGTCTAGTGGCTGCTCATATGCTCATGAACTGTCTTTTTCTGGTGAAGACTTATATCTCTGGGCTCCTCTCTTGAAGAGCTGCATTTCATGATCAATGTCACAGTCTTATACTTTGGAAAAGCTTTTTTCTCTGCTAAACTGGCCCATTTGAACCTATAAGCCATGAGCCTGACCTTTCTTAGCTCTCAGCTGTGGAACTAAATTATAGCAGTATGCAATACTTTGCATTCTCAAGCATAAAAAATAAGTGCAGAATGAGGTATAAATACTATTATACATAATAGCTCTGTATTTCATTTAAACAAATGGTCCTTCAGGAAGACACTGTCCATGGGATCTTGAAATGTATTTTCTGTTGTAACATTGTTGGTCAATTCCTTCAGCAGTTGAACCAGCTATTAGCTTTGTCAAGACTCAGAACTCTCTTAGTTCGAAGATCAAATTTGTATTGCCTTTTTCCATGAAAGAAGTAGAAAAGTCCTAGAAATAAACAAAAGATGCTTACTACATTTTACAAATGATTTCTGGGTTTAACTTGAATTCTTAAAAAATCCTGTCATTTCTGAGAACAAATATTTTTGGCATTTGCTGTTCCAAATTACAATACTAATGCTATTCTATGACAACAAAATAGAGGAAATATATATATATATATATATATATATATATATATATATATATATATATATATAATCACTTACCATCTTTCTGGAAAACAGCATCAACTTTATGGCCAATACCAGGAAAGTCAGCTGCTATCATCTGGGGATAACCTGCATCCATGGATTGCTTATATTCATCATACCTGGTCAAAAAAATAATTGGAAGTGTCAGAAGGTGTTAAATGTGTAGACTTCTCAAGGCCATTACAGAAGATTTGGCAGCAGAACTCTTATAAGAACTTTTAACTCCATAGGTCTGGTGTAGCAAGGTGGGGCTGAGGTAGGACGTTGGGTATTAGGAGATTTTTAAGGTCCCTCTCAACACCAACAACTAATTCTAATTGTTCAGGAGGTGCCGCACATTGTAAACTACAGTGAAAGATATGTTCCTATTGGCAGAGGGGGCTCTGTGAAGGTAAGTGCCCTCCTCCTTAGGTGTCCTTTCCCAAATTCAGCTGCATGTGTTTCCTGGATTCGCAGCACATGTGTTGCACGATGATCACCGAACGATGGACTTAGATGCTGGAATGACTACAGCCATTCACAGAAATGGCAGCTAGCCAAGGCAGTATGAAGTACATTTGGGAATGGTTCAATCTAGAATGTTCTCTCTAGGTAGAAAGAGATGGTGCACTAACATCTTTTGTATTCAGTCTTACCTCCAGTACTTGTTAGCAACAAAGAAATATGTTTTCCCAGTATTTTCGTCAGAAACAGCAGCATCGATGCTCTTCACGGTTCTAGGGAAGCCAAAGGATCTGTGGATGTCCTTGGGGTATCCATATAGCACATCCTGACCCTGAACAACCCAGTACTTATCACCTGCCAATCAAAAGACAAGGTTTAAAATACTTGTCCGGGGCACCAGAAGACATCTGATTTTCAGCCAAGTTCCTTGACTCATGCTAGATCTGTGTCTGCACAGTAGAAACATCTAGGAGACCTTTAAATATCATATCCCAGATCAATGAAATTAATACATATTTTAAAGCTTCCTTCATAATTCTAATCTGCAGTGAGCTTGGCGAGTGACTGGCTTGTGGGGTTGAGGGCTTTTTTCCAAAGCCAGATATTCAAATGACTAAAGAGTTCATCGTGCCACTCAGCGATACAGGGCTCACTCCCCCAGTTGCCCAAGGGCTGTGTAAGTTCATGCCAAAGGTTTCCCAAAGCCCAGAGTGTTGTAATGATTCAGAATATGTAATGACTTGCAACTTCTGTAGATAAAAAACATGGCATCGGACTAGAATACAGTGCCAAATAACTAATTTATGCTGTGTTCAGATCTGTGTATTGATCCTTAGTAAATCCCACATCATGTGAAACACATCATGTAAAACAAGGTCTTAGATCTTGAAGCCAGGATTATGCTCATGGCACAAATACACTCATTTGACCCTTATAAAAAAGCAGTTTGAAACTTCGTGCCTCTAAAATCCTATTTAATTTTGTGATTTAAGGATCAGAAAGCCTGTTTCAAAGTTTTTTGCCCATCTGAACCACATTCAATCCTTTGGCTGGGTCAAGTACTTTAATGCTCATGTGTACTATGCCAAACACCTATTTGCAGAAATATTGGTATTTGGCATAGTGTCTTCAAAGACAAGAGCCCCATCATTGGATTATATTTTGTTATGATAGAGTCAAAGATGTTTGTCCCATTCAATTCATGGTAAGACTTGTCATAGTTTAATGTACATACAAATTGCTTAAGAATCTTGTTAGAGTTCCAGAAGGTCTAAAGTGGAAGCTGACCATGTGGATGGACTTTGAGGAGTCATGCTAAGTGAGAGTCTGTGTTTCTAACAGACTCCCCAGGGTATGTCAACACTGCCAGTCCAGGGACCATACTTTGACAACCGGCTGCCCAGGGTAGCCTCTCCCTCCCTTAGGAGACTCATTTGTATTAAAATAGGCTCTAGGAAATCTGGGCACTTCCTTGTTTTTGCACCATCCTTTCTATATTACGGGCCTCAGGCTCTCCCTTTTATTCCTGACCATCCCCAGGGTGGATACATAATTGTTTGCACAGAAAACATTTTAATAAGTCCAGGTTCCTTGACCAGCAGAACACTGATAAACAGACTTTTTATTTAAAATGACTCAGAAATGCACTATGTAATTCTTAGTTAAGGTGATGGACTGCCATTTGGTGTGATAAGCGAGATTGTCAGATTTTCAGAAGTCCACAGGGAGAAAGCGGCTATAACTCTCTTATATCTCAGCACCAGAACAGATGAAAGATTAATTCGCAGAAACTGAACAATAGTTGGAAGTGTTACCTTTGAAAAACCGGACTTCATCTCTCTCAGAGACTTCATAAGCAGCCTGAAGTCCGTTTGGCAGGTTTGGCCAGAAAACAGAAATGAAATTAAGCTCAACTTCCGGATAGAAGGGATTTACGCGCATGTAGAACCTGATTTGAAAAAAGTGAAAAAGATTTTGATCTACTGGATACCAGAGGGGCTGACATCCAGCCCAGTGGTGTCTTGGCTCTCCGGGACATGGGGGATAGGGGTGGGACTGGGATGGGGTAAGGATGGCCTGGTAGGTAGTGATTGCTCACTTCCACTGTGACAACCCCAGGGCAGAGTTCAAGAGGTTCCCAGGAGCGTGCCGATATGTGATAACTGCTGCTGCCATACAAACACAGCAGGCCCAGTCGACCTCAAGAACATAGTCAAAATAATTACAAAGGGATCAGTTTTGCTTCTCTTTAGTGGCTTTGGGATTGATACAATTTAAGTTTAACTTTTTTTTTTTTTTTAGTTTAACTTTGAATAATAGCCGCATTTAACAATCATCTTGCACAAATTTTCACAATCTAACCATTGGCTTTGGTGGAGCCATTAGGAACCAGTGGCATACCACCAGCGGCCAGAACCCAACACTGCTCTCCAACACTGACTGTACGCCTAGGGCAGCTGGCTCTCTCCCTACATCACATCTTACAGAAACCCTAGAAGAGCCTGTTACTCTCATCTCACATTTCACAAGAGATTGAAGTCAGGCAGGTGAAGGGAGGTGTCTAAGGCCACATATCTGATAAGATGCAAAGGTTAATTTTAAACTCAGAGCTGGCAGCCACTCCCTTTGTCCTCCTTCAGTTGGTGGTTTACAGAGCTGGTTCTACAGTCCACAGGGAAGATGATGGCCCTGGAATCTGGAAGCCTGCCTGACAGGTCCAGTCCTGCCTCTGCTGACTGTGAGACCCCAGGCAAGTTTGCTACCGTCTCCAGCCTACCACAGTGTTATGACTTGGTCATGCTGAAATGATCTCAGTGTCCTTTCAGTTCTTCCAAATCCTAGACTTGCTCCTGTTCTTGAAGAAATCCCTCAAACACTTACTTTGATAGGTGTGTCCTGTCATATTGAGAACTTTCCTTTAAAACCAACTATTTCCTTAGCTCTCCCCAGCTTTGAGCCATAACCTATATGGTTTGCACCCAGCCTTTTCTTCAGTAAAAAAAGAGAATGGAAAGCATTTTGAACCAATACTCTCCATTATAGGGTGGACATGACTACTGACAGATTGGTGAAACAGCACAGACAAGACTCCAGGAATAGGGGCTGAGAAGTGAGCCCATCAGGGCACCCCTACTATCTACATACTGATGCCCTGGCACTCCCTCAGTGCTGATCTTTCTGTGAATGGAATCATTCAGAAAATTACTCTAGTATTATTTTGCATGGTGCTTTGGGAATCAGGACGATACAGAGAGTAGGCCTGTGTCTTGCCTGGGCTCCAGGACCTCCCTGTGAGGAAAGATGCATGTGGTGACCACGCACATGTGCTCACAGGAGGGTCCTCATGAACTCTTGAGAATTTTCCCCATGATGGCTCCTTCCCTTCCCTAGGTCTCTGCAGATCACAGGCTTTGGGTGGGAGGCATCTTTACTAGGATAGAAAGGTGATATTTACAGAGTGGCTACACAGCCCTGCTCAGCATCATGGTGCTGCAAAAAGGAATGGTTTCTCCTAATGAGGTAGTAACATTCCTCCATTCTTATTTCATCATTAATGAGAGAACTGAGGAGCAGGCATCAGAAGATCAGTTACTACTCTGTCACCAGAGAACTCTGTGCCCTGAAAGGATCTCTTTCCTTCTCTCTGTCTTACTTTACTGATCTATAAAATGGGATTCTACTTATTGAATTTTCTATTTCAATGGTATTTTTTTCTGAGAACCAAACAACAGAAGACATGTAGGGGAAAAGCTATTACAAGTTCATCACATTGTGCAAATGCTTGTACTTGCTTTCACTTAATTATAATTATAATTATGTATGCAAACAGGGTAAGATAATTAATGTGTGTGCACAGTAGTGGCCCATAGGCACCCACAGTTGTGAGTACCATCATTATTACAAACACAAGACAAAGAGGAACTGATGTCCTACCTGTCTTTAAGGAACATCACTTCTCCCCGAATTGTAGTGATAGCATCAAAAGTTAGCTTTCTATCACACACTTGTGGGGTTTGGGGGCCTGTTGGCTGGACAGGATTTTGGGAAGGTCCTGAAGGAAAAAGAGATCTGGAGTTAGTTCTGCCCAGTATTAGACAGCTTCTTAAAGGAGACAGCTAACAGCTGTTTTAATGGCCCCTTGTCTATAATTTTCTATACACTCACCATATATGGCCTGGATGCCATTGATGTCGTCCTGAGATAGCTGGACATTGCCACTATACATGTAGTTAGGGTACATCAGAGCCCCAATATCAGTAGAATGAGAAAGTCCAAGAGAATGACCCAATTCATGAGCTGCCACGCGATACAAGTTGTAATCTAAAAGGTCCAATAAAACCATTTGCCATTATTTGAAGTGTTCTCAGTTTTGAGACATGTAATTCAGAAGTAATCTACAATTCTACAAGGACCAATGCTTCTGTTTTGTCAGTAGCTTTTTGAAATATCTATAAAACTTCTCCCCAAAGGTGGGAAGATGGGAGACTTTTCTTAATAGTGAAGACACAGGCTAAAGCCCAAACTCTATGTTTACACTGATAATGACAAAGCAAGCTCAGCCGGCTTTGAGTCCTGCACAGATTGGTCAGTCTTGTCAGTGGTTAGATGGTGTCTATTAGTTCACAGAGAGACAATGGAGTTCTGTTAATTTTTTCTTCCTATGCCTATGCTGAAAATTTTGGAAAACACAATCTCTCCTTTAATTTTCACATATCTGAACTGCTGCAGCCGCTCTGGAAAACTGTGTGGAGGTGCCTCAAAGAAAATGAGTGAGAATATCAGTGAAGGGGATCCCTGGGTGGCGCAGCGGTTTGGCGCCTGCCTTTGGCCCAGGGCGCGATCCTGGAGACCCGGGATCGAATCCCACATCGGGCTGCCGGTGCATGGAGCCTGCTTCTCCCTCTGACTATGTCTCTGCCTCTCTCTCTCTCTGTGACTATCATAAATAAATAAAAATTAAAAAAAAAAAAAGAATATCAGTGAAGGTGACAAACATGAGAGACTCCTAACTCTGGGAAACACACAAGGGGTGGTGGAAAGGGAGGTGGGCGAGGTGGTTGGGGTGGTTGGGTGATGGGCACTGAGGGGGACACTTGTCAGGATGAGCACTGGGTATTATGCTATATGTATGTTGGCAAATTAAACTACAATAAAAAGAATTTAAAAAATAATTTTCACATAATCTTACTAACACTGTTAAATTTGGTGTGTCCTAAAAAAAAAATTCTATGTAGGTGCCCATAGCAAAACATTAAGATTTTCAATATTTTGAAAATATGTTGTGCAAATGCAAGTAATTGCTTCCTTTTAATTATATTTATAATTATCTATGCAAACAAGGGTAAGATAAATAATGTGTGTGCACAGTAGTGGCCCATAGGCACCCACAGTTGTGACGGCTGTTATTATTACAGACAAAAAAGACAAAGAGGAACTAATGTCCTACCTGTCTTTAAAGAACATCACTTCTCCCTGAATTGTAGTGATAGCATCAAAGTTCTCAATAAAATTTTTATTTTAATAAAACTTAATAAGATTTAATAAAATCTTAATACAAATTTTAAAGTAGCCTAATTGCAACCAAAGAGATGCTATTACTAACAGAAATACTCTTCTCTTCCACTTTTCCAAATGCATCATTAATTTTATAAGTGGTAGTAGAAAAATACATACTTCTACAAATGTATTCTTTCAGTTAAGTCAACCAATAGTACAATGAAGCAAGTAGGGGTGGGGGAATCAAGAGAGATAAGATGAGTGGACTCACTTCTGAAATTGTTGGTCCATGTTTCATCTTCATCAAAATGAATATCCCCTCCTAGATTTGGGCCTGGTTGAAAAGCATGAGCGAGGTTTCCATTGGGTCCATCAAAGGGAGAATTGTCACGGTGATCTGCCAGAAACAGAATTCAACAAATGTCCCTCTTGGTTCCAATTTAGGCTAATCCAGGAAAGAAAAGCATTAGGTTTGCTGAGAGGCCAACAGACTTCCATCAAATGTGACATAGTTTCCTTCTTTTAGCCCATAAAATCAAATAGCCTCTTAAATTCTTCCAGCTGCAAAGATGAAGGGATTGAGGAGCAAGGAGAAGTTAAGGTGAAAATACTTCTATGGTATAAGAAGAGCTTACCTCCCCAGACAAAGGAAATCATTATGTCTGCTTGACCCTCAAAGACCTTGGTGAAGGTCAGGGGAGAGGCGTTACTCCAGAGCTGAAAGGCTTTCTCAATGGCACTGTCTACCTCTGCTCTCGGCAAATCTGGTGTGTAATTTTCAATCCTTAAAAATCAAAGAACACAGAGACACATGGGACCTCATGGCTCACGGCTCTGATGGGAAATAGCGTCTCCGTCTGCCGCTCAGTCTGCTTACCTGTAGGTCAGATGCGTGTGGTCCCATTGGCTCCCATCAGTGAGGACGTACTGAGCCACATCGGGCACCCCACATCTGGGCTGCTTCATCAGATTCAGGGTGTCCGTGTCGACCTTTCCAGTCACCTTCAGCCCAAAGAACGCCTGCATTTGCTTCAGCTTCTCAGACACTAAGCTGTTGTTCCTCTGCCTCACAACTGGCTTCCCATCACTCTTCAGATAGTAATACTTTTCCAAGTAGTTCTGATGAAACATAAAATTATTGAAACATTGGGTGGGACATCTTTCTGTTTTCTGAAGATTGACAGTAAGAAATGTTAGCTGAAGTGGAAAACTACTTTTAAAGATCATGTTTAGATGTCATGGTGGAAATTATTATTGGTGGAAACTAATTTCAGGGTAGAAATCTCCCTAGACTAGTCAGTATGCAGTCAGAATCACAATTTGTAGAGTCACATTGGCATATGGTAGTTAGTTCCCACTCACCTCCACGTGGGAAAGGGAAAAGATGAAGTTGTGCGTAGCTGGATACAGTTTGGGGGAGAGAGCTCTTTCTACCAAAAATTTCTGTTTCTAAGAAATCCACCCTACATAAACCTCTTTAGGGTACCATTGCTATTCCATAATACTCTGCAAAAATACAAATAAAGGCTCTTGCATTTGTGGCATGTGAAATTGAGCATTTACCTGGACCATCTCCACATCTTGCTCCTGTGTCTCTGAAGTCACCGTTGGGAAGCCGTGGGACACCACGCCCCAGAGCAGCAGCAGCAGCAGAGGAAGGCTCAGCATGCTGAGCTTCGTTGTCCTTCTCAGTTAAAGGTCTCTGATGCTCCCACCTGCTTGCCTGTCCAGTGTCTCAGCGAGGAAGCTCCCGTTTTATATACAGACCCACACTTCCAGAAAGCCGGAGGCTGGCTGACTCACGTTTCATAACATCCTCTTTGATTAGCGATGAATAGCTGGAGCAATTATCAGAAATGGTGACGCCATGCAGATTATTTGGATTCACTTGGTGTCGCAATACTATGATTAATATCAAACAGGACGTGTGTGAAGGAGGCACAAGACAGTTGTTTTCTTCAATTCTAACCTCTTTGAAAAGGGGACTAGAGTACTCCCTGAGCATTTTGAAAAGTAGGGCTTTGCTCCTTGAATCTGCTGGCTATGAAGTGCTCCAGAGTGCACACGCCCTGCTCCCAATCAGGGCAGAGGGCAGAGGGCAGAGCTGCTGAGCTGGTAGGTGTGCTGTGCGCTCGTCCAGCAAGCACCCTACTGCAAGCCTACAGCCCTGCAGGTGCTTACCATGGGGTGGTTCTCCTGGCTTCAAGGGGAGTTCTCTTCAGCCTTTGCTACATCGCCTGGGAAACTATTTCCAGGCTCCCATGGTTTCTCTTAATCTTTCCTCAGGCCCAGAGTTGAGAACCTTGACTGAGAATCCCCCACCCAGTGGTGGGGTGTGAGATAACTTACCCTGTATAGACAGGCCCCATTGGCATCATGGGGCAAAGAGGATCCTCCTCTGAAACCTGTTAAAATGTACCAGATGAGGCAAGGAAGACCAAGTCTTATTGTCTCACTGGGAGTCTGTTGTCTTATTTTTAATCAGCCTCGCTCCCTTTGATATGGGCACATCTTTGCCCATTGAAGCTAGGCAGCAATGATTTATTTGTTCATGTATTTATGCATTCATCCATTCGAATGATCTTATTCAGCATCTTCTGCTCAGCAATTTCTATAGGAGGGATTAATTAGTAAATAGACATCGTATGAGACATCTTAAGATGGCTTTAACAGAAGCCCATATAAAGCTGCTCATATTAGTTTTGCCAGAAGGTTCTGGGGGAGAAGAGACTGTAGAACTGGTTGAAGTCTGTATTTCCTGACCTTCATTAATCCTCCTACCTCCATCATCATTTTTGCCAAATCCAGTGCCACCTTCTAGTATTATTTTTGTATTTTTCTTGAAATTTACAAGTTTTGCCTCATAGCAGGCTATCCTGTCTGTAAAATCATAGTTTTTTTTGTATGCATGTTAAAATAAATACGTGGCCATGTAATGAAAATTGTACATTATGCATCCGTGTTCTATATTAAAGTGTATTGTGGGGGTGTCCTTTCTACCCTTGGTGAGAAAAGATGATGTTAATCTGTGGCTTCCTCTACCCACTTTCCTTCCTGGAAAGTGTTAATGAGACAGGACGCTGAGAGCCACTTGCCTACATTTTCCCCCTTCAGCACCTAACAGGACGTTCTACCTCTCCCACCTGTCAGGCCAGCTTTCTCAGGACTTTCTCACCTCACCAACTTCTGTTTCCCTCTGTTTCCCTTGCCATACAAAGAACAACATCTTGCGCATAAATATTGCTTCAGTGTATTTTGGATTGATGTGAAAGAGCTCATTTCCTCCCTAATTATCTAACCACAATTTCCTCATCTAAGTGGAGTACTTCGTGAGTTCAAGCAGTAAGAGGAATTACAAGAAATTCTCATGAAGTTGAAACTCTCTCCTTTGCAGGGCATCAGATGGAAGATGGGGCCAGGACCACAGAACAGCAGCCACTGAACTGACTTTAGTGCAGGCAAGGGGAATCCTGAAAGAGGCTCTGAGATAAAGTCAAGGGACGACAGACACACCCTGACTCTTGGGGAATCTGGTCAGTGTGAAGAGGATGCATCCCACTCCCCTGGGCAGTGGGAATCATGGTCACTGGGTTAAGTCAGAACATGTGACCAGCTGGGGCTGGGCAAGGAATTACAGAGGCATCACCTGGGAAGTCTCTTACAATGTTCAATGTGGCAAAAGTTTACATATCTTATGGTCTATAAATTTTCCAACTTTTATAAACTACTATACCCTTTAGACAAAATCCCTCTGGAAATCCAACTTGTAAAGCAGATGAAAGCAGAAGTGTCCTGATGGAAGTGGGAAACAGGGCCTGAGAGCCTCACTTCCCTCCTTCCCTCCCTCCCACTTGGTCCCCTGTTTTCTCTCCTCCAGAGAAGTCTTCGACTTTTATGCAACAGTGATGATTCACTGCGATGAAGCTCAGAAACCATGGGTCTAGCCCAGCACCCTGATTTTCCAGATGAAGAGACTGGAAAGAAGGTCTGCGGTCACACCCCTGCAGGGATAGGGGGACATGGTCGGGGAGGGTACATACAGCTTGGACTAACTCTTCTGCTCCTGGTTTGAATGCAGAGTTCTTGACTTAAAAGCCATAAGTGTTCCATGACAACTTCAGGATGCTGGCGTGGATTGCAAACTGGTCACTAAAATTGCTTTTTGTTAAATTTCTTCTCGAAATAACAAAGAATTTTAAATTAAGTTTTGGTTGGGCAGTCAGCCTCAAAGATTCACATGGTCTTGAATCTCAAAATCAATAGGCAAATATTCATAGCAGAACACATGTAACTCCCTGGTTAGTGCTGGCATATGATATGTTGGAGAGTGGAAAAGAAAACATAAAAAACTACACCAGAAAGCTAGGGATTAAATCCCACCAAAATCCTAGCAATGCCTGAACATGGCACATTTCCAAGAAGCTCAAGACATGATAGGATTTTATTGTTTTTCACCTTTGAATGTTTTTTCACTGGGAGCTGCTTCTTTCCTGATAACTCTCGCTTGGATGTAGTTTTGTGGAAATTATTCCTCTACAGTATCCCTGGGAGAACAGTAGATGGAAATGGACTCTAGTGAGGGTGGCTGCATCAACTGGCTCCTGACTATTTCCAAGCAGGCAAACTGTTTTCAAGGTTTCCTTGGTCACTTCATGCCTGCTGCTCTTTGTTTTTTTTTTTTTTTTTTTAATTTTTTTAAATTTTTATTTATTTATGATGGTCACAGAAAGAGAGAGAGAGAGAGAGAAAGAGTGGCAGAGACATAGGCAGAGGGAGAAGCAGGCTCCATGCACCGGGAGCCCGACGTGGGATTCGATCCCGGGTCTCCAGGATCGCGCCCTGGGCCCAAGGCAGGCGCCAAACCGCTGCGCCACCCAGGGATCCCACCTGCTGCTCTTTGGAAGGAGAGCATGTTTGTGTTTTTCCGTATCAAACTTAGTCTTGGAATATCAACCTTGCTTCATATGCTTGGAAATTCAGTCTTTTTAATTTTATAATTCTATTTGAGTGTCAGATAATTTTTTATAGTTTTTTAGTCCCATGAGTCTTGAAATGACCTTTAGCCAGAACCTTTAAAAATATTTCATGCTGTTTTGTTTTGGGAGTAACATGAGGGAAAGCTTTGCCCCAGCTGGTATGTTCTCCCTACATATGGCCCTAGGTAGCTCTGTGGACAGCCGGTGTGTGCCCAACACTTAACAGACTCTGCGCACCTGCTGATTGCCTCAGTCGACATGGCTACCTTCTGGCTAGAAATGATTGACACACCAGCCTGGAGACGCTTACCGCCATGTGTCTGTGCAACTCCAGTCCACCAGCCTTGTGGTGTGCTGTCACCAGACATGACCCACATGCTCTGGGTGTGGAGGTTCTGCCTCCCTATCAGAGGAAGTGTTGTGAGACATGAGGCTGGATCCATCAGTTCTCTCATGTCCATAATAATGTCTCCGTGCCACTACCCTGTCCCTCAGGCCTGAAAGGATCCTAACTGAATCCTGCAGACATCTCTATATGTCTAACACTGGAATGCATCTCTTCGTCCTAACAGGGAACTGTTGTGGAAAAGCCAGTGAAAAAGTGTGGAAAAGTCCCTCTGGGTGTAAGCTGATGTCTTCCCCTGGGATTTCAACCCTTCTGTTTTCCTGTAAGCATCTCCTTTGGTACAAATTCCTGTGAACTTGTCTGCCCTGTGGAACAGATTGATGACCACGACCTCTCACCCACCTCTTTGCTCTTTACCATCAACTTTACAGTTTGAGCTTGATCTTGGCTTTGACCCCTGGTACTGGGCTCTCAGCAGACTGCTAACTTCCACCACCAGGTCAAATGGCTTTTCCTCAGTTCGTGTTGCCACTGGCACTCTCTGGCATTGTTTTGGAGATCTTTCTTTCCGTGGCGTGGGAGTCTCTGCACTTTGCTTTTTCTCCCTATGCTTTTTGATTACTCCCTCATCTTTGCTGGCATCTCTTCCTTTTCCCCCTCTTGAATCTGTCCATTCACTCAGGCCCTGCTCTGAGTCCTCACCTCTCATCTCTGACCACTTATGATCCCAGGACAGTGTTTTCTCCTCTTGTAACTTCAGCCTTCAGCCTCACAAAATTTCCTCCCTGAACGCGGACTGGGTCTTTTCCTGGACTCCTATCTCAACTTCACCTGCCGTGGGGACAGCACCACCTGGAGCTGCGGTGTCATTTCCTTCCAAAGTGAGACTCGTAATCTTCACTGTTTTAACTTCTTACTTGGAACAGAGTTTCAAACTAAACCACAGACCAGAACTCAAACATCAGCAGAGCCCTGACTACATAGCCTATTACTCGGTCTTTTTATGTCTTTTTTTTTAGTTTCAGAGGTAGAATTAGTGATTTATCAATTGTGTATAACACCCAGTGCTCACCACATCACGTGCCTTCCTTAATGCCTGTCACCCAGTTACCCCATCTCCCTATCCCTACCCTCTCCCCTCCAGCGACCCTGTTTGTTTCCTAGAGTCAAGAGTCTCTTATGGGATTGACATTCCTCTCAATTTTCATCTTACCAGTCTTTTTATGTCTTGATTTTCTCCCCTAAAAACTGGAAAAAAACAGTGCCTCAGACAGGTTTCTGAGATGGAGAAACACATGTAGGGTATCCTAGTCCAATGGCTGGGACATGATGTGCAGTAAATACAAAAGCCTCATAATTCTGTTTTATGAATAAAATCCTTCCGTGATTTCCTTTATTGACCAAAGAGGATGGCAGCGTGGGAGACCTGCTGAGCTCAGGCCTAGAGTGACTTCCCACTTCCGCCCCCCGCCCCCGCACAAATTGCTTCCACTGTTTCCCAGACCTGCCCTTCCCTTGATCCAAATCGACTTCTATCTGTTTCCCTCTGTTCCTACTTTACAGACTTCTGCCCATCCTTCTGGGCTTGTGTAAGCGCTACTTCATCCACAACGTTTTCTGTCTCCTCCTTAGTCTGAGTTTTCACAAAACATTACACTTTCTTAAAGCACTTTTCATATTTTCCTTACCTGGACTTGACTGTCCTAATGGATGGTAATTTTTTGAAAAGAGAGATGTTATTTTATATGTGTTCGCTTTTCTCTCCATTTTCCAGGGCAAAAATAATTGGATACTGATTTTTGCTCTCAGAAGTTAATTCTCTCATAAAATGGATACAGCCTGATTATTGTATAATCATTTCTTGAAGTAGCTGTCAAAAATTTTAAATGTAATTTGTATTACTCCAATGAATATTTATGTAGGCACGTATCTCCAAAATTTTTATGGAAGACAAAAAGAAAAACAAGATTTAAAACACAAAGATGTACTTTTATAGACAATTTACCCAGAAATCCACTTAATGACCAAAACAAATTCAATCAAAGTCTCTTTTTTGCATCCCTCTTTTAGTTCTGTACTTAGTTCTTAGAACCTAGCCCTGGTAACACATCTTGTCATGTTGGTGCAAGTAGCATCAGTTGGGTGTTCTTGGAGAGGCAGGTGGAGGGGGTCTTATTGCAGCTGCATTGTTAGATGTTTATTTGGACTACCTTCCAATGAGCCCCTTGGAGGGTCATTTGTTGGATCCCAGGCACCTGATGAGAGTGAAGAGCTCCCAAGCCATTGTGCACACTAAACCATGAGCAAGTATCAGGATTTGGTGCAGCAGGAAGGACATGCAGCTAGTTGATTTCAGAGTTATGTATCACATTGCAGAGAATTTCAGAGATTCACTCCATGATAGAAAGGGGGCAAATTTGCCAAGTCTTTCAGTTGCCTCATGACATAACTTAATCTTAGAGATCAGTTGAAAAGGTCATCAACTTCTGCTTCCCCAATTTTATGTTAGGTGGCAACATAACATATGTTATGTTGGGGTAGCATAATATTATTTTCTAAATAAATTACATGCACTAAGAACAGTACCTGGCACCGTATAACTGAGTAAGTACTAAGGAAGAGTTAGCTTCACTGTTTTTATTATTAGGTGTTCTTTACCAATTAAGTCCAATATAAGGTACAGAGGTACCTGTAGCCTATTATTTTTAGCCAGATTCTGTGGGGGCCTGAGCCTTGCACAGGCTCCATGCAGAAGGTCTCAGAAGGCAGTGACTTCCTCTTAGGCATGTGGTTCCCCTCCATGGTTTTGGGAAAGGAAGCGAGGTTCCCAGGCCATACAACTCTTGAAAGGAGCAGGAGAATGTGTACTGATATAGTCAATAGGGCATAAGGGTTTTTAGAGAAGTCTACCCCAAAGAGAAAAGCCAGGAGCCCTATCTTAAAAGCTATACAACTAGAACATTGGGGTGTTTTCTTCCCTGGCCTCAGAGTTCAGCCTGAGCCTCCTCAAATCCTCAGAGTCCTGCTTCTCCTCCAGCCCAGGATCTGCTTTCAGGATCATAAGAGCAAATCTGTACCCTCGTTTATGCTGAGGGGTTAGCACAGGCTCCATGTAAAGGGGACCAGTGTGTGTTGCATTATAGACATAGATATAGATATAGATATAGATATAGATATAGATATATAGATATATAGATATATAGATGTAGATATAGATATATGTTGACCTTCAGGACTCAAAATCTATAAATATGCATATCTAATGAACTTCATATATACACTTAACACAGTGAGAGAATACACATATGCAGTTCTATGGAGAATATATGTCATGGGCTAACATATTGGGATGTCAATTTTATGTTTTGTCCCATAATTTCCCCTGACCTTGCCAAGAACTCAGTGTTCCTAGTTCAGGGGCGTCTTCAGGACTATAGTCAAAATGTACCTGATTAAAAGCAGTATTTTTCCAACTTCGGGGAAAGTCTAATATCATTTGGGGAGGTTGTGCCAGGTGTCTTTAACTAAGAAGGGAAAGGAAAGTTTTGAGGGAAGCATGAGAGAACAGTTTCCATAAACTGGAAAAGGGAACATTTGGGCTGTCTCCAGCAGCCTACAGACCCCCACTCTGCTTCCTGCCCCTTGGGAGCTCCTGGGGGTGGCCATGGGGTGGGTGTGTGGAGGCTAGGCCCCTTAGAGCTGGATGCTTCCATGACTGGGCGAGGAGAAATGCAAACACACATTGTCTTCTCCACGAACCGGGAGGTGGCACAGTGAGGATTTAAGCCCAGGGCTCTCCATTTCCCAAGTCACTGTGTGTTCCAGGACTCGTGTTTGCTCACAAACCAGTGGCTCTAATTGTAGCGAGTGGGGTTGGTTATCCTGTACATGGGGAGAGGATGCATAAGAGAATTTGCCTTCAGGTACTGTCCAAAAGGTGTGGTAGGAAAAACACAGAATTTTGAGTCAAATGACATGGGTTTGAATCACAGCTGAGCAATTTCGGCTGTTATCTTCTGCAAAAAGGAGATTATAATGCCTAACCCATGTATTTATGATAGGATCGAACTAGCAGGTATCTCGTAAATGGAATGACTGTATATGGTGATTGTCCTTACCTCCTGACTTTACGACCATCTCCATGATCAGGTGCTCCACAGCAGTGCAAGTTAACCCGAGTTCACAGACAGGAAACTAATGTTCTAGGTCTGTAGTTAGCATTTTCTTGAAATAAAAAGACAAATTTGACCTTAGAATATTAATCAAAATACTGTACATGCATTACAAATGAACTGATTCCCATTGATTGATACTCCAGACAGCATGATTGCAAAGCAGACTTATTATGGATGTACACAGAAGAACACAGAACCAGATGCAGCATTCTGAACATGGAAGAAATCTAATTTTTCTGTAAAGCAGACTTGAACTCATACTTCTATTTTGCAGGTTTTTAGACTTGTAAACTTCAGCATGTTAATCTTTCTGATCTCTCATTTTCTCACATATAAAATGCAAATAATAATATCAAGATTTTCCATGATAGCTTTAGGACTACTTGAATCCCCAGATGCAAAAATACATCATGCTCATCACATAGTAGCTGCTCAATGAGTGTCTATTCCATATAGAGGGGAAAGACTCCTAAAATCATCTACGTTAGCCATACAACATTGGACGTGAGAAAATCAAGGTCCTAGATTTTCATTTGTTTTATTTCTTAGAAGTAAAACTCTTGCAACCATGAGTCCTGATGAGAACATGTCAATATGCCAAATATTGCTAGTGAAAAACTATCTATAATGTAAATTTAACACGATTCTCGAAGAAATTGTTATTATGCAATGATGTACAGCAAGTCAACGTCACTATAGCTTTTGGCTAAAATGCCCATCATAAGCTAACACAGTGAGTTACTCCTTGATTAACTTCAGAGGCCCACCCAAGAAGCAGCCAAACTATGAGACGGATCTCGGGCTGCATGTGCCTCTAACACTAAATGTCGAGGCAGCAGATTTCTCAGTTGCATAAATCATTGCCAGGAAGTCATGTAACATACATACTCACCTTCAGTTTTATCTTGGGAAAGTGAAACAGCTTCCTCTTACTCATGCTGAGGAGCTTTTATTGATAAGTACAGTTGCGTTATGAATCAGCTGTTGTGGTGTGGCCTGTCACTCACTTCTCGGGACGTACCCCAGGGTGGGACTCCCCCCTAAACCCCCTCACCTCCTCTGAAGCGGCTTTTCCCTACTGACTAACGAGGGTTTAAAGGACACTGTGGATTCTCTGGTAAATCCGGAAGGCCGGGGCACTTATCCCATGAATGCTGTGCCCCTGTCTGAGGCCTGTTTGGTCTACTTCAGAAATGCTAAAGACGTGCTATGTGTGCAGGAGGTAATGCTCAGTCAAGTTACCAGTTCAATTTATTGTATGAAGCCTGATGACTTCCCAAATGGATTTACTGCTGAGTTGTGCATGGACCCAATTAATTATTATGTTTCAGGGAGTGTCTTCTCAGTTGTTACATTTATTAATGGAAATGTAATGTATTTGGTTATGTAATAGCAAGTTGAATTTTTGGTATTCTCTTTACAATAGGATTCAGAAAAAAATATCTTTTCTTCACTGTAGTCAAGCCAACTCCTTGTGATTCTCCCAAATTGTGTTATCTCTCACATCTTCACACCACTGCACATGCTGTTCCCTTACACTCCACACGCAAGCCTGCTAGACTCTTACTGGTTAAAGAACATTGAGGATCAAGCACTGTTTCCTTCCTAAACTCATCCATCCACCCATCCATCCTCCATCTATCCATTCAATAAGAGCGTAATAAGCAACAGTTAAGAGGCAGAGCTGTGCTGGGCCCTGGTGGCAGTCCAGGACACAGTTGAGGACAGTTACAGCACACATGGATGAATGGGTGTACATAAGAGGGAGATTGCACACAGCCAGAGGCAGGGTGGGGAGATGTCAAAAACACACTGTAAACACAGACAGTAACGGAACAGCCACTGTTCTGCTCACCGACTGTTGGCTTCACTGAGACATAACACTTTCCTCTGCCCTGCTGGGACCCCGCAGCCAAACCCACACATTCTCTGAAGTTCTGGGTTTGTCAACCCGCTTCCAACATAGGCCTAAGCCAAGAGTCATTTTGTTGGGAGGTCAGTTAGAGTAGATTTATAATAAGGAACTTAGGGAATCTCAGGATAGCCATCCTGAGAAGTGAGAAGATCACAGGCTCTCTCTGTCTCTGTCTTTGTCTCTCATGCTTGTTCTTAGCCTGAGCCTGAGTATTTGCTGGTTTTCCCTTTTCTGCAGACCAGCTTTGCTCCAAGGATGATGCCTCCCTGTAAATAAGCTCATGCAGAACTTTGAGAGACCATGGTCCTAATTCTGATTTCAAGCCTAGGTGACCTTACAGATCCTATCCCCACCATGGGGACAGGGGGGCTGGAGGAGGCAGAGAGAACTGGCTTTTGGACAGAACTTCAGGTGGCTCCATGTACCTGGCATCAGCTCAGGGTGTGACGTCATGAGCGATGACATACAGAAGCAAGCAGGTGGCATAAAGATGCCCTGCTAGGGAGCTGGAGCGGATAAAAAGCCAAGTTGTGGAAACACTTTGTATATGTTATGCCGGAGGAGACATTCATCCTCTTCCCCTTTGCTCAGTAAGTATTTGCTGTGTGGGTTTCAGCTTAGCTGTGTCTCCTCTGAAGTCCTGCCTCGACCTCCCCAAACAGGGCTAGCCGCGTATGTCTCCCTGCTCCGTGTGCTTGCTGACACTGCTCGTGGCCCACCCTGCATTCCAAGTACCTGTTCACTTTCTGTCTCTTTTGCTGGAATATAAGAGGGAAATCTTATGTACCTTTCTCCCAGCACAGGGCCTGGCAGTCTTAGCATCCAGTAAATATTTGTTTAAGTAATGGATAAATCAATGAATGAATAATCAATGAGCGAATAAATCGATGAATGAATGAGAGAAAGAGATAAGTCAAGCCACAGCCATATCCCCTTTCCTTGCTTGAGAGGCCAAGGCCGGCTTTGCTTCTCAGACCAGCTGGAGCATTCTCGAGCCCTAGTCAGTGAGGAATGAACACCCCCCCCCCACACCCCGCTGGTCTCAGGCCTCAGCCCTGGGATCCGGATGAAAGTTCTCTTCAGACACCTCTCTCCTCCTTGTACCCCACCCACTTCCTACGTGACCACTCTAGATCACTTTCTTCATGTGATTCCCTGTTCTGTCATCTTAATCCTTTCCCTTCTTCACTCACTTCTCCCTAATTTCCTCCCTTGACTTGTAGAAATGCTTCCTTACCCACATTCTCATCATTGTATCATCTATGAAGGTTTCTGCACTCCCACCCCGAACTGTCCATGCCACCCCCACACCACGTTCTACCCTCTGTGTCAGGCACTCTGTGTACATATAATAATCCTGGGCTCCTACAAATAGCAAGAAGAGGCAATCTGTAGTTACAGATTCTGAGACACCCTGCTATTCTGCTTTGTTTTACTGACGACCATGATGCTCCTGGTCAGTACCGCGATGAAGATGGACATCTCAGATATACAACACGGCTGAAGGTGAGCCTCTGCTCTGCCCACAGCCTGATGGTTTCTCAGGCGGTGCTGACCTGGCAGCCTCATGCTTCCAGCTGCTGTGTCCTTCTCGACCCTTCTCTTGTTCTCACATTTCCCTGGTGGAAGGCATGGCCATCTCCTGCTGGAGCCCTGCAGGACCTCCTGACCAGAATCTGTGCTCCCCTGGAATCCAATGCAGCAGAACACACAGATGCTCTTCCGGTCCATACCTTCCACTGGCTCCTCCGTTTCACTCAACAGTAAAAACCAGTTTTACACTGGCCTCCGTGACTCCACGTGATCTGTTCCCACCTCAACCCTTACCTCTCTGGCTGTATCTTCTAGACCTCCCACCCCACCCACTCATTTCGTGGCCTCAAGAAGCCCTGCAAACCAAGGACCGTGAGTTCACTCCTTGCTGAGTCATAGGTAGAAACGACATCAGGTAGAGTTGTCGCACAAAAGGAAGCTTTATTTGCAGTGAGTAAAGAGATCATGGAGAATGGCTTCCGGAGCTGGGGCTCCCCAAGTGGGGGCAAGTGGGTTTCTTTTATTTAGGTTGGATACAGAAGTGGGTGTAAGGTCTGGCACACACAGGAAACATGTGTTGGCTCATGTCGTATGTTCATGAGGCTCGTGCTGCTCCAGGGGCCGAGGCGTGGGCACTATAATGAGGAAGAGGTAACTGTCAGATGCTCCACGGTCCCTCCCTGCAGTTGTGAGTTGGTGGTCCAGCCCAGACGGCTGCAGGGGCTCTTCCTGGGTTTTGCCTCAGAAAGATAAGGTTAGCATTCCTGTGATGAAGAGGGAGGACCAGGGGGAGTCCTGCTGGTGACACTTTCCATCTCAAGAGCCCTATGGGGCCTGGTTTCAATCCTGCAAAAACAACTCTAGAATGTGCATTAGGTCAGTCTTTACTTTTCAAACAGCGCTGAGGTTTGACCACTGATTTATGTCTCTGATGTCGTTTAGGCTATTTGCTGGCCCAGGAGAGACTGCTCATTTTTGGACTCCCTTTGTTTTTGTTTTTGTTTTTGTTTTTGTTTTTGTTTTTGTTTTACAATACTTAATGACTGGGGTTTTCACATTCCTTTGTTCTAACAGCTCCTAGGAAGCTCTGCAAGTAGTGTGCTGGACAAGTAGAGCTGGTCAGGCACAGATCACAGAGAATAGCTGGGGACCGAAAGTGACTTGCTATATTCTGAAAGCTGTGTCTTGTCTTTGTTTCTGGGGAAAAAAGCTCACACTGACCATGTAAATTATGCTGCAACCCACCACCACCCTCGGCCTCCTTCATTTGAATTCCCTTAACTCTACGTTTTTTCCATCGACAGATGAATGGATAAAGAAGCTGTGGTCTATGTATACGATGGAATATTACTCAGCCATTAGAAATGACAAATACCCACCATTTGCTTTGATGTGGAGGGAACTGGAGGGTATGACGCTGAGTGAAGTAAGTCAATTGGAGGACAAACATTATATGGTCTCATTCATTTGGGGAATATAAAAAATAGTGAAAGGGAATAAAGGGGAAAGGAGAGAAAATGAGTGGGACATATCAGAGAAGGTGACAGAACATGAGAGACTCCTAACCCTGGGAAATGAACTAGGGGTGGTGGAAGGGGAGGAGGGCGGGGGGTAGGGGTGACTGGGTGGCGGGCACTGAGAGGGGCACTTGTTGGGATGAACACTGGGTGTTATGCTATATGTTGGCAAATTGAACTCCAATAAAAAAATAATAATTAAAAAAAAAAACTCTACGGCAGCCCCAGTGGAGCAGCGGTTTAGTGCCGCCTGCAGCCCAGGCTGTGATCCTGGAGACCCGGGACCAAGTCCCACCTCCGGCTCCCTGCATGGAGCCTGCTTCTCCCTCTGCCTGTGTCTCTGCCTCTCTCTCTCTCTCTCTGTGTCTCTCTCCCTCTCTCTGAATAAATAAATAAATCTTTAAAAAAAAACCTCTCCAGTTGACTTACTTCACTCAGCATAATACCCTCCAGTTCCATCCACATTGAAGCAAATGGTGGGTATTTGTCGTTTCTAATGGCTGAGGAATATTCCATTGTATACAGAAACCACAGCTTCTTTATCCATTCATCTTTCGATGGACACCGAGGCTCCTTCCACAGTCTGGCTATTGTGGACATTGCTGCTAGACACATCGGGGTGCAGGTGGAACTGGAGGGTATTATGCTGAGTGAAGTAAGTCAATCGGAGAAGGACAAACATTATATGTTCTCATTCATTTGGGGAATATAAATAATAGTGAAAGGGAATAAAAGGAAAGGGAGAAGAAATGTGTGGGAAATATCAGAAAGGGAGACAGAACATAAAGACTCCTAACTCTGGGAAACGAACTAGGGGTGGTGGAAGGGGAGGAGGGCGGGGGGTGGGGGTGAATGGGTGACGGGCACTGAGGGAGGCACTTGACGGGATGAGCACTGGGTGTTATTCTGTATGTTGGCAAATTGAACACCAATAAAAAAATAAATTTACTAAAAAATAATAATAAAAAGATAGGAAAAACCATTAATATCTATAAATAGGCATTAAATAAATTATAGTGCATTAATAAAATGCAACACCTTTAATCTAGTTAAAAATGATATTGCAGATAAATATCCATTAGCATTGATAGATATTTATGATGTATGGTTAAGTAAAAAATTCAAGTTAATAAGCAGAATATAATATTGACACTAATATATATGATGGAAAAATGTGTGGAAATAAGTTTGTGAAAGTATTAACAGTTAGTTCTTTTTAAGAGGTGTGCTTGTGGGAGATTTTAAATTTATTTCACCTTTTGAGTTATCTGTAGATTCTCATTTTTCTATGGTCAAAATGTATTGTCTTTGTAATAATAATAAAAAAAGATAAACGAAAAAAAAAAAGACTCGTTTTTTCTTCTTTCCAGAGCATGTATCCCCATCTCACATACGGTACAGTGTATTTATAGTCTATAATTCTAATTCTTATCTGCCTGCCTCATGAATGTAAGTCCTAAGAAGACAAAGATCTGTGTCTGTTCTGTTCTCTGATGGGTGCAAGTTCTCAGCAGCGTGCTTACGTGTAGGGACAGCCTGGGAGGTATTGCTAAGAGTGAGTGAGCAAAGAAACTAGTGAACATCTCCTACCGTGTTCGCCCTTTATGTTATCTCCGGATCAGTGGTACCTTCCCCAGACTGTGAGCCCCAGAAGGGTAGGCAACATTTCTGTCCTCTCCTAGCAGAGCAAATTTTGACCTCAGTTTCTGCAAACTGTAGTCTTGTGGCTGTGACTCCCTTTATGCACTTATCACTCACTCACAGGGATGTCATTTGAGCCTGATTAGTCACAAGACGGCTGTGGGCTGAGAACGCTGACAAAAGATGCTCTGCTTCAGAGTAAATGGTGACAAATTAGGGCTTTGTGGGAAAAGAAATTCAAAACAAGTGAACATACAAAAAAGTTTAAGGGTTACATTGTCATTGTCAGATGCAGAACTTGAATGAGGTTCTGTGACAAGTCTACAAAATATGCCTTCAGAAACCTCCTTGTGGTCTCACTAGTCACATGTCACCTCAGTCCCTCAGCAGGGGCTCCACACTGTGCATTTGTGAGTCACGCCACTCCCTATGGTATCAGGTTTTGCAGTGATTTCTTAATGAATTAATCCCATTGGTAAATCATCAGATTTTCTTGAATTATGACATGACTAGTTTATTAATAACAGATCTTATTCCTATTCACTGAGATGCACATGAAATATTCCAGTACATGCTTAACATTCCTCATCTAAATGGAAAAAATAGCACTTACAGGAGCTTCTCAAGCGATAAGTCTTTGACTTTTGAATGTCTGTATCATGCAGCCCCTTGTCAGTCAGGCCAACTGACCTGCTGTCCAGCACCAGCCCCTTCCTCTCTCTTTTTCAGCTTCTGCCCTATTTCCCCTGTGGGTCTTTGCTTTGCTCCTCATCTTCCCTCCTTGCCATTAATCACTTTGATCAATTCATGCCAACATTCAGAGTAGGGGGCAGCAGAGAGCACCAAACCTCAGAGTGGGGTCAGGAGCTCTCGCTCTGCCGCTTCTCTGCATGACCTTGAGGATGGGGCTCAGTCTTTCTGAGTGGCAGCAATCCTATTTGTAAAATTGGTTTAGTAAACGCCGGGACACCTGCACCGTGATGTTTCTAGCAGCAATGTCCACAATAGCCACACTGTGGAAGGAGCCTCTGTGTCCATCGAAAGATGAATGGATAAAGAAGATGTGGTTTCTGTATACAATGGAATATTCCTCAGCCATTAGAAACGACAAATACCCACCATTTGCTTCAACGTGGATGGAACTGGAGGGTATTATGCTGAGTGAAGTAAGTCAATCGGAGAAGGACAAACAGTGTATGTTCTCATTCATTTGGGGAATATAAATAATAGTGAAAGGGAATAGAAGGGAAGGGAGAAGAAATGTGTGGGAAATATCAGAAAGGGAGACAGAACATGAAGACTCCTAACTCTGGGAAACGAACTAGGGGTGGTGGAAGGGGAGGAGGGCGGGGGGTGGGGGTGAATGGGTGACGGGCACTGAGGGGGGCACTTGACGGGATGAGCACTGGGTGTTATTCTGTATGTTGGCAAATTGAACACCAATAAAAAATAAATTTATTATTTTAAAAAATAAACTAAAATCTAGAAAAAAATGGTTTAGTAATACCTAACTTGTAAATAAGAATTAAAAGACATATTATACGCAGGGATGCCTGGATGGCTCAACGGTTGCGCCTCTGCCTTTGGCTCAGGTCGTGATCCCGGGATCCGGGATAGAGTGCGCATCGGGCTCCCTGCGAGGAGTCCGCTTCTCCCTCTGCCTGTGTCTTTGCCTCTCTCTCTCAGTCTGTATCTCTCATGAATAAATAAAATAAATCTTTAAAAAAGACATAATATATGTAAAGTATTTGTTTCTTTTCTGCATTAAAATAGGACTGGAAATATATGACAACCTTTCAGTTGGATTTGTTAATGCCTGAACACAGCTTGTTTTGCATGCCTATTAGTACAGTTTTACTTGCATCATAATTAATATTCAATTCATAAAAAAATAAATCTTAAGGTTTCTTAAGATTTTAAATTCAACATTCTAATCTTGTTATTCTCTTTTTTAATCTAGGAAATGTGTTTAAAATGATTATAATCACTTTCATTAGCTTTTTGATGAATAGTTGATGGATTTGTATGGTTAAAATTTTCAAATATCTTAAACATTTAATGCTATTTGCATTCATGAATATTTTCATCAACACTTCAAATTACAATTATGATATTAAAATAGCTGATTCTTCCAAATAATCCAAATCTATTTGTGCAGACTTAAAATCAGAGTATTTCTAAGTGTTTAAGAAATTCTTATTAATAAAGGGAAGAATTGAATTAATTCTAATCTGAAATCCAGGTTAACACTTTCTTATAATTAATGCCTGCCAATGTCTTCAATTGTACAGAAAATTGTTTTCATAAATTATTCATGCAGCATTGGAATAGTTTCAGCATGCTTTTCCCACTGTTTCTTCTCATGATAGGGGTCACAACTGATTTCCATGTCACTTCTGAGACAGCAACCCATCTGTAAGAAAGGGAGAGTTTCTGTACCCTCTTTATTCTTTATTTTCTTGTGGGTGTTAAATCCAAGTACTCATCTAATTCCCAGCTCCTGCTTTTCCCCCTCACCCTCCAATCTAGCATCACTTCCTGCAATGCAGATGTACTCTACAGTCCGAAGGCAAGAGAAATCAAGCCAGTTCTTGAACAGCATCCTGGGATTCAGCATCACGTCACCATCAGGGCTGGACTTGTCCTAACACAGGTTACAAGCCTGGTCCCTAGCACTTGGCCTCTACTTGGTGTCAAGAAACAAGGGTGGATGGCTTGTCAGCATACAAACATAACTCCAGTCCTTCAGGAACAAGATTGTTTGGGGAAATGTATACAGGAGAGTGTAGCAGGTGGGAGATCCCCCATGGTTTTTTATAATTTAGGATGGCTCAGGGGAATTGAGAGAGACCAGATCTTAGATACGATGCAAGAACCTTGGCCCCTGGGCTGGAAATTTTAAATGCAGGATTGAGGAAGAATCAACTTCCTCTCCTTGGGGTCATGCAATACGGTATAGCACAACCCCTAGCTCAGAACAGAGTCAAAACTAAGTGAGATAAGGCCATCCAGGCTGATTTATTGCCTGTTATTCTAGACAAAATAAGAACATGATCTTTGGAACCAGGAAGGAATGAAATCAGGTCCTGACTCTGCTAATTTGCATGTCCCCATGGCAGAGTCCCCAAGTCACTCTGAACTTCTACTTCTGCATGATGGAAACAAGCCACTGAGACAACAGCCCTTCCAAGGACTAAGCGAACACTTTGCCTCAAGCCCCTCATGTAGGGCCTGGCGAAAACCATGTATTCAGCCTATAAACAGTTGTTTCCTGCCATTTCCCCAACCAGGAAAAGACATAAAGAGAAACCAGGAATCGAGTCTGTCAGTACCAGGAATGTGTGTACTGCTTTCTTCATGCCTAGCCCAACTCCTCCAAAGAATTATCTGCACCTAGTACTTCCCCTTTGCCACCTGTCCAAGCACCTTTGTGGTGGACAGACAGGGCTTTCTGCCTCAGTATCCACCCCCGCCCCACTGTAACACATCTGGGTGACATGACTTCTCTTTGTTTTCCAGAATGCCCCCAGGATGTGACCGTTCTAGGATGCTCCCTCAATGACAGACAATCCAAACAGGTGGCTCACAGTGTGGTTTGCGGTTGCTCAGTGGCCTCCATAGGCGTGATGCCTGGAACTGCTGGAGGTGGCATGCTGCAGTGGGGACAGCCCCCCTAAGGCTCAGCTCTCACACGGGCAAGGGCCAGGCCAGAGGACGGTGAGGCAGCCAGAGCCACGGCTCCCCACAGCTACACCTGCATCATTACTGTGCTTTTAACTAATATCAATCAGCCAACTCCTATATTGTTATTTTCACTGTTTTGGTTTTTTAAATTTTTCCAGCTTTATGGAGGTATGATTGACAAATAAAAATTGTATATTTTGAGAGTGTCCAGTATGGTGTTTTGATATGTGAACACGTGCAATGATTACTACAGTCAAGCCACTTAGTACATCTGCCACCACACATAGTTACCTTTTCTCCTGCGGGTGAGTGGGGAGAATATTTAACATCTCCCCTCAGCAAAATTCAAGTCTACCATACAGATTTAGTGACTGTGGTCACCATGCTGTGCATTACCTCTCTAGAACTTATCATCTTAACATAAATTCTCTATCCTATCGCCAACATCTTCCAATTCTTACCTTTCCTCACAAAGCTGTGTGTCTCCAAGTCATCCCCCAGCTCAGCAAATGCTGCCATCATTTGTGACATTTGTCCTTCTGCTCTGGGAAGCTGGAAATTATATGGCCTCTTCCCTCTTCCTTCTCCCCCGTAGAGTCCTGCCATCTTGCGTATACTCATCAGGCTAGGCAGTGTGACTGCGTTAGTCCAGCCACAATCCCCTCCCCCATGTCTACAACTTCCCTCAAAACCTCCTCACTGCCATTCCCTCTAAAGTTCTAAGACAACCCAGGGAAGGGTAGGTCCTCCTATTATTATATTGAAGACATTGATGGTTTTCCTTTATGATTCTTTTTTTTAAGATTTTATTTATTTATTCATGAGAGACATAGAGAGAGAGAGGCAGAGACACAGGCAGAGGGAGAAGCAGGCTTCATGCAGGGAGCCCGACATGGGACTCGATCCTGGGACTCCAGGATCAGGCCCTGGGCCAAAGGCAGGCACTAAACTGCTAAGTCACCTAGGGATGCCCTTCCTTTATGATTCTTATTGAATTTAGAGTTGCATGTATGTATTTGTGGTTATTTGCACATACTTTTTCTTGCTGAGTTATAATCTTGATGAAGGCAGGGGCTGTGTCATGCTCCTATGCATACAACCCAGCACAATGCCTGGCACATGGAATATGAATACGATTAATTTCTTATTCTCAAATGAATGAAAAGTTAGAGTGCGAATGAGCTCTTACTGCATAGAGGATATTGTGCTAGACAAGTTAGTTAGGGGAGATATATCTTAGGATAAGCATTTGCTCATGGACTTTTAGCATGGACAAATACAAAATGAGTGCAAGAGGATATTTTCTCATGTGCAGTGGACATGAGCAAACCTATTTGCGAGGGCAGGCAAAGGGGTCTACTGGGGGTATAAAAGTAGAAGGAAAAGATAAAGAACAGGTTTGATTTTCTCCACTTGAAAAATGAAGTATGTGAACCAGGTGATTGACGATAATTCTGAAATGCTGCTTCCCAGTTTTTCCTAGAGCCTGCCCTGCAAGGTGACAACTTCCCTAGGTCTTTTTTTTTTTTTTTTTTTTTTTTATGATAGTCACACACACACACACACACACAGAGAGAGAGAGAGAGAGAGAGAGAGGCAGAGAGAGAAGCAGGCTCCATGCACCGGGAGCCCGACGTGGGACTTGATCCTGGGTCTCCAGGATCGCCCCCTGGGCCAAAGGCAGGAGCCAAACTGCTGCGCCACCCAGGGATCCCCCTAGGTCTTTCTCCTAGGGTATATTAGGAGCACACATGATGGCTGAGTGGTGGAAAGAGGGACACTTGTTTGCAGGGTGCTTGGCAAGGGCACATATACATTGTCTTCAGGTCTGGACGAGTCCATTGTGAGGCTTCAGCCATGGAGACCCAAGTCCTAACACCACTGGTCAATGATCTTGGGCTGTCTGCTGTCTAGTCCACACTGAACCCAGGTTTCTTTTCTTTTCTTTTTTAGTTTTTATTTACTTATGATAGTCACACACAGAGAGAGAGAGAGAGAGAGAGAGAGAGAGAGAGAGAGAGGCAGAGACACAGGCAGAGGGAGAAGCTGGCTCCATGCACCGGGAGCCCAACGTGGGACTCGATCCTGGGTCTCCAGGATCGCGCCCTGGGCCCAAGGCAGGCGCTAAACTGCTGCGCCACCCAGGGATCCCTGAACCCAGGTTTCTGAGGACAACTTGTTCTTGAAACAAAACGATAAAATAACTGACCAATTCTCTTTATTAAATAACAAGTAAATAGTCTATATACAGTCACTGGTCTTGCACATGAGTGCTTCCCCTTCTGTGGAAGTTATCCCATGTGATCAAAGCACCAGCTCAGCAGCATGCTCAAATGTCCAATAATAATGTGAATTGACCAGCAAGACACGCAGGTGACCCTCATACTGTCAGTCACCACACATGCAGGAGAAAACAAACCAGCTCAATTCACAAAGATTTAGGTAAAGACTTATTAGCTTCATTTCAAATGACTGTGTTGTGCATCTCAGCAGCTCAACAATTCAACCAGCTGTTGCTCTTCAAAACATGTGTCACTTTCTTTGCATTTGGGTCAAACTCCAACTGTGAAGATCCATTGAAGAAATAGTAAAACCCTGGAAACATGGACAAGGGAAATGAGATATTTTTTCAAAGAAATAAATTTGGCAACATATAAAACTCAGAATAATAGATAATTAAAATTGCTAAGTGATTAGAGTTTTACTATGTGCAGGGACAATGATAAGCATTTTATATGATTGTCTTTTCATTCCATATGATTGTCTTTTCATTTCTTTCTGCAATAATCCTATGAGGGAAGCATATCTAACTCCATTCTACAGATAAGCAAGTGGAGAGTCAACTTATGTTTGCCCAAGGTCACTCAGTGAGCAAAGGCTGGAGACAGCCTCCCAGCACTGCCTAAAGGCAAAGCCAGGCTCAACTTACTAGGTTATTTTGCTTCCAGTCAGACAAAACTCTTCTTTGGATACTATGAACTCTTTATTTTCTTTTCCCCAATAGTCCTCCTCCCCTTTCCTCACATTACAGCCTGAGGGTCATTTCTGGTCCCAGAGAAGCATGGAAACTCCTTCAGAACACCAGAGAGCCATTTATGGCTCTGCCATTATGGTGCTTGGGTTACCTTTCAATAAGGATCACCAGCTTCCAGCCTTGAGCAGGAAAAAAATATAACTTTTTCATTTTTATTTTTTTGAAAGATTTATTTATTTATTTTAGAGAGAGAGAGAGAGAGCATGAGTGGGAGAAGCAGAGGGAGAGGGAGAGAAAGAATCTCAAGCAGACTCCCCACTGAGCACAGAGCGGCTGTAGGGCTCCATTCCACGATGCTGAAATCATGACCTGAGCTGAAACCTAGAGTTGGATGCTCAATTTGCTGTGCCACCCAGGTGCCCCCCAAAATTACTTTTTTCAAACTTTGGGTGCATGAAGAAGCAATTATTTACAACTGACCAGTGTGGGCAGTGACTGACTCAGGGCAATCTCCCTGGGAATGAGTAGTTATAGCAAGATAGAGTGGAAGGGAAAGCCAGCCTGTGTGAAACCTGGCCACACCACTTGAGGGGATTTTTTTTTTTTTTCACTTGAGGGGATTTTTATACCCGCTTGGTAATTTGAAAAGTCTAGATGTAAGGAAGTGACACTTGAGCACTTCGGGTTTTTTCTGCATATTCAAAATAGAGATTTGTGTTAATTGTCTTTATAATTCAAATCAATGTATTATATGAAGTGGTCATATAACTGGTATGGAATTAGTAAGTTGAAATCTGGCAGAGAGGAAGGAACTGATTAAAGAAAATCTGTCATTACATGGGCCGCATGGGTGGCTCAGTCTCTTAAGCGTCTGACTCGATTTTGGCTCAGATCTTGATTTCCAGGTCATGAGATCAAGCCCTGCATTGGGCCCTGTGCTCATCAGGAAGTCTGCTTGAGTTTCTCTCCCTCTGCCTCTTCCTCAGTCATTCTCTGTCTCAAGTAAATAAATAAATCTTAAAAAAGAGAAACTCTGTCTTACAAATTAATCCAATTGTCCTCTGCTACCATACAATGTTTCAAGCAACCCATTGCCAACAAAACAATGTCCTCTTACCAAATGCTTCAAACGCAGCATCAACCTTCGAGTCAACCCCTGGAAAGTCTTCTGCTATTTGCTTGGGAAAGCCTGGCTCCATGGATTGTCTCTTCTCATCAAATCTGCATCCAGTAAAAGAAACAAAGCACAGCATCACACAGAGGCCAAGTTACCGAAATTCTTTTTTTTTTTTTAGAAATTTTTTTAAAGATTCATTTATTTATTTATGATAGACAGAGAGAGAGAGAGAGAGAGAGAGGCAGAGACACAGGCAGAGGGAGAAGCAGGCTCCATGCCGGGAGCCCGACGTAGGACTCAATCCCGGGACTCCAGGATCACACCCTGGGCCAAAGGCAGGTGCCAAACCGCTGAGCCACCCAGGGATCAAGTTACTGAAATTCTTAAGTCATGTTTGGTTTAATGTAGAATTCTAGTAAGCTTCCTAAGCACCACAAATAAATGCCAAACATATTAAGTATTACAGAAATATGTGCCTTTAATGGTATTGCAAACTTATTTCTTAGAACTGTATCTCCACCAGGAGCAGAGGTAACATCCTGATCCAGCAGATGCTGTCTGTTATCATACATCTAAGTCTGGACAGAAAGAACATTAGTTATCTTTCTATCGCAAAGACATGAAGGTATGAACAGATGAATTGGCTCACTCATCTCAAATACAGATTTCAAGTTCTCTACCACACTTAGCTCGTATATGTCCTCTCTACCCTGCACATCTGGATTTCCTATGGCAGCCTCTTAGGAAAAGGCAGAGATAAGGAAAGCACAGTGAATGTATTTCAGACTCACTGACTGGACATTGGTTCGTCCACCCAGTCGTCTGGGCAGATGGCCCAGAAATTAGCCTCTGTGAGTCCTGGGTTCTAGCCATAAAACTGGACCACTCTTGCTCATCATCCTCTGAAACAGGCAGCACTAATGAGAGCATGAGGTTAAGGGAAGCCCTGAAGAATCATCTAGTAAAGTGGGGAAGATGAGGCAAATACCCACAGAGGTGATGAGTCCATGGGAAAGGAATGTTAACTTGTGGCCTGGATTCTTGAGGCTTCTTTCAAAAAAATCCAAGCCCATCTAGGTTTGGAGTCCAGGAACGGAGCTCCACAGGGTGGTGGGATTTGAGGCAGGTCTTGAAAGGTGAGTGGGTTGGTGGGGGTGGATTTGTGGGGGCTGGGGGCAGAGGAGAGAAGAGGCCCTTCAGGCAGGTGGGGCAGTTCCAGCAGGAAGCTCCTGCCTGCTGCTCACAGGCTTAAGGCAGAAGTGAGGCAGAGGCCTCTGTGACCAGCGCTGCTGCCTTTGAAAGCAAGTGTGACCCCATCCTTCATACTGGAAGAGAGGTCACGCTGAGAGTGACCTGCAGGTTTCCTTGGGGGGGAAGAGAAGATAATTTCCCTAATGGGGTTCATACAAAGCCATCCCAACCACGTCTTACCGCCAGTATTTGTCTCCTACGAAGAAGTACGTTTTCTTCTTCTCCTTATCAAAAACAGCTGCATCAATTTTCTTCACGGTTGGAGGAAAACCCAGGGTGTGGATGCCTTTTGGATAACCGGCTTGTACCTCAGTTCCTCTCATGGCCCAGAACTGATTTCCTGTTAAGAAAATAATTCAGAGTCACACTGAATTTATAACAGTCGAGTCTGAGTTTTAGAAAATACTTGTCAGCACCTTTGTTTTCATAGTGAAGATTTAATCCCCAGCTCAAAGTGGGCTTCTAACAAAAATTTGCAGATTGAATTAATGAACACAAATCAAAGGAGGGAATTTACAACTTTGAGTGATTTATATTCCTATGTGCATTTTTATTATCTGTAAAATATAAATAAAATCATACCAGACCCAGATGTTTTTCACTGTCTTAGAATAATGAAGGAGACACGATTTGTCATAGTAGAGAAAATTCAAGTCCTATTCAGTTTTCCTGTGAAAGCATTTATTTCAACAAGTTAAAGAAATTATTTAATAATTACCTTTAAAAATGAAAACAATATCCTTGCTAGTCTCTTCATATGCGGCATCCAAGCCTGAAGGAAGGGATGGCCAAAATGAAGAGATTAAATAGAACCCAGGTTCAAGTGTCCTGAGGGATTTTCGCCAAAAATGTCTGAAATACATAAAAAGGGAAATGAAAATTGAAAAACAGATTTTCACCTTTAGCATATTTTTCTCATTGTCTTCCTCACCCGTCTTCCTCCCCCCTTTGTGTTCTAGGCTCGAAGGCAGGCAGAAATTAGGGATATCGCCAATGGGAAAATATCTTCTTTTTCTTGGGAAGCCTGCACTGGACCTCCAGCCAGAGTATTCCAAACCAGCTTCTTCTAAAGATAAGGCGACCCAACTGTGCAATAATTAGCAATTCATGCAAACCAGTGTAGCTGTCCTCACATCGTTTACAGATTCAAATAGGTGGATGGTGTGTGTACATGCATATGTATATGTCGGTATTTCTGGGGTGATTCTGGAAGTATGTACAGAGTCCTTAGCAGTTGATGGGTGGGGGGGATGCCTGGGGAACCCAGTGCCAGAGCAGTGAGGGCTTGCCTTTCACTTTCTTCCTATTTGTGCAGCTTGAATGTGTTATCATGGGCATATTTATCCAGCTGTGAGTAAATTAATTGATTAAATGTAATGCTGTTCTGATGCCATTTTTAAAGGAGACCAAGATAAAATTCTGATTCTGACGTTCAACTTGAGCCGTTTGAAGAGCAAGCCCGGCTTATAGTGACTGGAAACAACAATAAGAGGACAGGAATCAAATCAAGTCTTTGAAAAAGAGCTTGACACTTTTAGGAGAATGTAGAGGGCGAAGCACTAGATCTCAATGATTTCAAGCTCAGAGAAAACATTTTTGCTTTCAATATTTAAAAATCTTTATTAAGTCTCTGTTCTCCTTTCTAAGCATTGTACACCAAAAGAATAGATAGAGAAATGTAATTTTCTGGTCTGACCTGTCTTTAAAGAACAGGAACTCTCCCCTCAGGGTGCTGATTGCGTCGAAGGACAAAGTGGGGTCACATGCAGCTGGTGTCCCAGGTCCTGGAGGCACAGATTCCGTGGGCACCACGGGGTCATTGGAGGAATCAGAGGGAGGTCCTAAAGGGAACAGATGTGGGGTGCAAACAGAAGGAGAAATGTGATGACAGCGACCCATACACTCTCAGGGTGCTTTGAAATGCATTGCAAATGCTTTATGCAGCATTTTAAAGCTTTCCTGAAGACTATCACTGCAAAGCTACCATGCCTGATTTTTCTAGCATCACTTACCACCATACAGGGACTGGATGCCATTCACATCATCTTGAGAAAGATGGAAGCGGGCCAGATCTGCCAATACATTGTAGACTGGGTACATCAGAGCGCTAGGGTCAGCCGAGTGAAAGAGACCCAGGGAATGGCCAAGCTCATGAGCAGCAACGAGGAATAAATTGGTTCCTAAGTAGGAAATAATAAATAATAGTTACTTCATCCTTAAACACGTGTATATCCCCTAAGTCCTCTGTGTGTTATACTAGTTTACTTCCTGGAAGTACACAGGCTTTTCTTTGCCTTATTTTTTGGTTAACTGATCAGCTGATTATACTCTTCATGGAAAGCCAAGTGTTCTTCAAGGCTCATTCTTGAAATCAATCTTTGAGACAAAATATCCAGCCATGTCCAACCTACCCCCCACTCCTGCCCCAGGCTCTTATTTACTTCCTGAGAACCAGGTCCCTTTTCTTATATTCTGGAAGGGAACCAAACCACTTGTTTAGCACATCCATAAATATTTCTCTTCATTTGTCAACGAAAAGCTAAACACTGTTTCAGCATATTAATGTTTGCCAGTTATGGTCTCAGTTAAATGAATCACAATTTATTCATCTCAATTCTGAAATCCTTAAACAACCATATGCCTATTATTTTCCATTGGACTATTGCCTGCATAATTTTTCCACCTCAAGATTATTATTAAGCATATAGTGGGTCTGGAAATATTAGTAATGATAATTGTCATAGAGTTTTCAAGATTGGCCTAAAACATAGCATGCCTAATCACGCCTAGCATTTGTCACAAAAGAGATTTTGGCCACACAAACACTAGCTGTATTCGTATTTTTTCCTTCATATTATTTAACCCCCCCCAAAAAAATTAAAAAAATAAAAATAAATAAGTAAACCCAGAATGCTCAAAATTGGAAGTTATTGGATAATTATGTTTGACATGCTAAGTTTACTTTTGTAAGCATTATACATGTAACTTGTGATCCTAGAAAGTCCTCATTAGAGACTTTGCAGTAAGAAGTTGTTGAGTTAAAACAAAGAAATATATCTAACACTAATGTCACATTCATACTGTCTACAGAGATTCTATTTGTGTTTTGATTATAAATCCCAATAAATTTCAGAAGTTATATTATTTCTTTTAGCCAATTGTTTTAAAACTTTGGAAGCCAATCCTCAAAGTATACAGTTAAGAACTGAGAAATGTTCTTCTATCTAAAAAATTTGGACATTGTATTTGGGGGCTAGTGCTTTATTTCAGAACAAGTCCATTGAAACTCTTGTTAACCTAGAGACAGTAAAATGCTGATTTACCAGAAAAACCCAAACAGGAAAACTCAGTTTCTGAAATTTAATTCTCATCTCCATTTTGAAGAGTAAAGAAGAAATTTCCCCCAATGGGATACAAGTGGTATCAAGCGCCTGTATTAGTGCAGAATTAATGCAATGCACCATCCCTTGGATATCTGTAATTTGGTATAATGAGAAAATACTCTTAATGATGTTCCTAACCCACACTAGAGCTGTGGTCATCAAAGAAGTACTTAATGATGTTTCCATACTGTGCTGATCAAGACAGAGAATAAACTTTTTAGATATCTGAAAAATGGTTAAAACAAAAATATATTCTACTAACTCTTGAGCCATTTGGAAAATCTGGGAAGCCTGCTTCTTAAAGATTCTTAGCTATTAAGAATTTTCTAAATCTAAAAAAAACACCCACCAAAATCATTCTGAGAGCTGTGTAACTAACCTGATGTATCGCTTGTCCATTGTTCATCATCGTCAAAGTGGGCATCTCCATAAATGCCAGGCCCAGGTGGGTAGGCATGACCCAAAACATTTCCAGGTCCATCAAAAGGGTTAAAGTCTCCGTGATCTAACAGAGAAAATGTTTTTATTGGAAATATAGGTAATTAGGATCTCTTTGGAACATCCCTCACCCTCCCGCTCCCTCAACAACGGCAGCTAAATGGATGCGTTTCATGTTTTATTTGTTTTTGTTCCTTTACCTCTAACTGCAAAAGAAATCTTTATGTCAGCCTCTCCTTCATCAGTCCTGGAGAAAGTAAGTGGAGTCACCTCCTTCCAGACATTCAGAGCTTTCTCAATGGCAGAATCAACAGCATCTCTTGGCAAATCTGGTGTATAATTCATAATTCTTTAAGAAAAAAATGGAATGGGTTATTATTTTCTCCTGTGGTCATAATTTTAAAAATGTCGTTATTATGTGAAAACCTTTGTGGACCCGTTACCTGTAAGTAAGGTGAGTTTTCCTCCACTTGGGCATGCCAGGGAAGGTGGTGAAGTCACCGACGTCAGGAACGCCACACCTGGGCCTGCGCATCATCGCCAGGGTGTCCGAGTCCACCTTCCCTGTCACCTCCAACCCGAGGAACTTCTGCATTTCTCGGATTTTTTCAACGACAGGACCACTGTCCCTTCTTCTGACAAATGGTTTCACATCTTTCCCAAGGTTGTAGTAGTTTTCTAGGTATTGCTAATAGGATAATAAGTAGAGTTTTCAGGTCATACTTATGATTTTTAGTCTTTTATAGTAAATGGCAACTGCTGACTTAATCTGTCTGTAGTATTCCTCTGGTTTACTGAAATCAAAATAAATGTCATATTCTGTTCAATTCTTCAGTAACAGACTCCTCCTCACTTCTGTTTTATCTTTGTAACCAGAACTTAGTCTACTCCCAAAGCAATGAAAATGAAGCAGAAAATCAAGATAAGTATCTAGTAAACTTAAAGGAGGAGCACAGAGCAAATAGGCTTCTTTGGGCATAATTGTGTATCCCAAGCACATTTATTCAACTCCCTTGGCTTTCTACTTTATGTGTCTCACGGGGACCTGGCTTAAGGAAAAATGTTGGACAAATCCCTGCCTGCGTCTAAACACGACCCTAGCAATATAAATATCTAGCTAAACTTACGTTGGATTAAAATGCCTCAAGAAGTTCCAACCAAGGTACGTTTAATCATGCTCTGCACCTGTTACTCCTGCACTTCAAGCCCCCGTGCCGCTGCCGCCACAGTGGTTGCAATCTTAAATAAACACCTAATATTTCTGGCCTTTTTTGTTCCTGTGTGAGAGGAGGCTGCACGGTGGGATAGAAGACTGTCCACATCCCTTACCCTATAGCCCTCGGTCCCTGAACGGCTCCTACACAGTCAGCCTCAAGCATCCCGAGTGTTGGGTGAATGGAAAGCAGAGATGGTTTTCCCACTTGGCCCTGCCAGTGCATGTGGGGATGTGTCCATCACTTACCTGGGTGAGTTCCATGTTGTTGTTCTCATCCTCTGCAGCTCTGTCCACTGGATAGGCTGAGCACACAACCCCACAGAAGAGCAGTAGAGCTGGAAGGTTCTGCATTTCCACAGTCTCTTCTTGGCTCTATGACGTCTTAGTAGTGCCTTGCTCCCTGCCTACCTTCTCCTGGATGCACTCTCTGGAGCCCTGACTTTTATAGGGCGACAGTGTTGGTTTAGGTCACCCGCAGCTTGACTCATGATTGCTTTCATCCGAGTGGCAGCAGGACCATGTCCAAAATTCCAAATCCAAAGTAGGATGATACAACCTACTTTACTAATTTCTCTCAACCTTTCCAATTTTACAAATCATAACAGTGATTAAGCTCCAGGAAATGCTTCCTGTCTTTGTAAGAAGAAAACTGGGGCATTTTTTTTATTATGGAAAAAAAAGTGACCAGAATTTACTAGAAAATTTATGTTTGTATGTTTGAGAGAAGAGGAAAGCTGAGCTGGTAAAAAGTTAGAATAGGTTAGAAGATTTAAATGCAGTTTTATTTTAAGGAAAATAAACTTAAAATCAAATGTAATGAGATGTAAGTAAATGAAAAGCTGTGCTTACATAGCTCAAGTCTATACTATTAGATTCTGTTAAAACAGAAGAAATACATCTAGAATAAAATTGGAAGGAAGAGTTTATTTTTTGATTCCTTGATTTGAAATATATGCTATTAGTTTCTGGTTGGATTTGTTAGTTGTTGAGGAGGGAAAGCTCATGGGCAGGACAGAAGGAAGATTGTGAAGGGGAGGAGGTGTAACCTTTCTCTTCTGGTTTGTCTTCATTCTGTGCCCAATTTATGAGCAGGTGGCAGATCTCTGATGGCCGCCTGGAAATTACTGGTGGAGTTGATCATGCATAGGACCAAAATTCTCTTTCAATCTCTTTCCTTCATCCCTCAGTTCAAATTTGTAGATACTTTGAATTTTATTTTTTTTAAAGATTTTATTTATTTATTTGAGAGAGAGAGAGAAAGAGAGTAAGCAGGCGGAGCGGCAGAGGGAGAGGGAAAAGCAGACTCCCCGCTGAGCAGGGAGCCCAATGTGGGCTTGATCCCAGGACCCCAGGATCATGACCTGAGCTGAAGGCAGACACTTCACCAACTGAGCCCCCCAGGCACCCCTACTTTGAACTTAAAAAAAAAAAAAACACCCTGAATTATCTCCCAGAGTGCTTATCTGTTTTCTCTTCTCTCTTTCCTTTTACTCCCTTCTCTCCCCTTCCTCCCCTTTCCCTCCTGTCTCTTGCCCAGCAGAACGTCGCTCCCCACCCCCATGCCCCAACTGAGGAACAAATGCTTGTGGGGAAGACTGGAGACATCCCCAGGGAAGGGAGTTGGTTGAATGTTTTATCATCCTCTTGCCGCCTGCCACCCGCCCCTCCCTCGCTTGCTTGGCCTCCCTTAATCAGAAAAAGAGAAAGAAAAGCAAATTGGAAAGAGCAAAGCTTGCAATTATTAAATGTCCACCAAGTGAACATTTTTTATTTGCCGCCTCACTCAGGTTTTTCTTTCTTTGCTTATTTCTTTGCTGAGGAGCAGAACACCCAGGAATGAGAAACCCAGTGAAATGGTTAATAAAAATGAACAGTTAACAAATGCAAGTTTTGCTCACTGCCTTTGCATTTCTTGTGCATTTTCCTTTTTTTGCTGTATTTTTGTATGTTTCTGAATGAACGCTGGAAAGGTCTCCTCCAACATGTGTCAGAGAAGTAGTAAGACCCCTGTACCTGGCAGCGTCCAGTTATCTGCTGGCTACTTGCCAGGGGTTGAGCATCAAGTGTAAGCATCTGTTTTTAGACTAGATTCTATCTAAAGACATTCGTTCCTTTAGGGGAAAGAATGTGGATCTTGTCTTGATTGAAATCGGGGAAGTGCTCATCCACACTGATGTCTGGATAGCTAAGGGAGCAGAGTCCGGGGAAGGCTCCATAGAGTGAGGCAGAAGTTGTTACCCTCTAAACAGAAGAACCCTAGCAGCCACACCTCTCCATTCCTTCTGGATTAAGGTTGTTTTTGTGTAAATTTTCTCTAGGATCATAACTTGGAAAACATATTTCAAGTTTAGAGGGAAACCTGACAGATATCATGTTTATTTTCCCAGTTGTCTAAACACAGTCAGCAAAGTGGGCCATGTTGTTGCTCCTGAAATGGATGCAGAGGTCTGTTCAGACAGTGTCATCTGGTAAAATGATTTCAGAGACTTCTCCAGAAGTCTCAAGCCTCAGAAAGAGTTCACTATCTGTTTTTCAGTGGTGCCTTGGACTCACCTCTCTTGTAGACTGTCCATGCTGGGCTAGAGTGGGATGGTGTAAACCATGCTTCCCTCCATCACTGTAAATTCTCATTTCCCTCTGCACCCCTAATGGTGAACTGGGTGCCCAGGATAAAACAGACACCCTAAGATTGCTTAAAAAATTAATAATATATTAATTATGAATGAAAGGTTTAAAGGAAGAGTCAAAGAGATGAATGAATAGTCAAAAAAACCTCATGAATCATGCAGGTATTTCTAAATCCCCAGATCTTATGTGTCATATTTACCAAGTACCCTATTGACTAAATTTTTTTGTTTTATTGTCTTTGAAATCATTTAATAAAGAATAAATTGAAGACTTGTATACTCTTATTCTTCATTCCTATGTCTGTAAAATATTAAAACCGTGCAGCATCTAGGGGTTTCTGACAATGTGTGAGAGTTGATTTGCATCTGGTAGATTAAATTTTAAAAGGCAATGCGTTAATGAGGAATAGGTAGATCACGGAGCAACAGAGTGGAAGAAAAAAGGAAGAGAATGAGAACAAGAATAAATCCACTAAGTGTAGAGGGGGTCTGTGAACACTAGAAAAAAAGGTGGGCTTTTCCAGCACAGAAATGAAAATGACTGTTCCACAGAATGATTATTTGTTCTACGGCTAAAAACGTACGTCAGATAAGGGCTTGCTGCAAAAGCTGACCTGCAGAACTCAGAGGACTGGCAGCAAACTTAAATTCAATCTGATTCAGAGTTGGACTCAAAAGCTGGCAGACAGTCCCAGTCACATCCTTCCTGATAACTTCTCACGTTTGTCTCCATTCATTGCTCTTCTCCAGGACTGATCAGACAAGATAATACATGAACCTGCTTCTCCCTCTCCCTCCCCCTGCTCGTGCTCTCCCTCTCACTGTCTTTCTCAATCAAATAAATAAAATCTTTAAAAAAAAATACATGATGCTCATTACTGCCAGCAGAATCATTTTTTCAGAGATATGTTCATTTATTACACGTCTGAATCTCCATCTTAAATGCCTCAGAACCCCCAACTGAGAGTGCACATTTGGAGATCACAAGTAGTGGAGAAGCTTTGAGAAAACATGACCAAATGAGCAATTTAAAAATAAGAAGGAAGGAGGGGAGGACAAAATGCAGAGATGAAGGAAGGAAGGAAGGAAGGACATGATCCAGCAGAGCAGGTGGTTCCTGCAGAAGCACTTCTCGGGAGTATAAGAGCAGTTGGAACAGGCCCTGTGCAGAAGGAAGACGTCTGCTGCAGGAAAAGCCACAGGGCAGTGGACGCAGAGGAAACGCCGGGAACAGATTGAATACCTATGCAGAGTCAAGAAAGCTGAACATCTCTGTGGAAAATAGTAGAATTATTATTATTTTTTTTTTAAATAAAAAGTGCCTGAAAGATAGTGACAAAAAATGAAAAACGAGGCTATGGGCAAACAGGTTGGAGCTTTTTTGTGAAAACCCATTAGTCTCTGGCTAAAATGTTTATACTGTTTGTGATGGAAAGTCATATTTCTACAGATCTTTTAAATAAAGTTTTATATATTTCAATAAAATTTCATATTTTTATTATAATAAAATACAGAATACAGAAAAATGTAGAAAGTAGAAAGGAGATCACAAGCAGTCATGCCACAAGGAGAAAAACATGATTAACACTTCACTGTGCTTCCTTCTAATTTTTCATTTTTTTATATCATGGTGATTAGGTGAGATTTATAAAATTGTATCTGTTTTTTCCACAATTCTGAAACTCTCCAGCCAGGGAGAAATGCTAATAAGTACTTTTAATTTGAATTATAGGATCCTATTTGAATTATAGGAAAAATATGTTTCTTACAGGTTTAATATATGTTTTTCATAGTTGGAATTTGACTCCAGGGCACCTGGGTGGCTCAGCCAGTTAAGCATCTGCCTGCAGCTCAGGTCATGATCTCAGGGGTCCTGGGCTCCAGCTGGCATCAGGCTCCCTGCTCAGCAGTGTCTGCTTCTCCCTCCTCCTCTGTCCCTCCCCTTGCTCGTGCTCTCTCTCTCTCTCTCAAATAAATACATAAAATCTTAAAAAAAAAAAAAAAAAAAAAGAAATTTGACCTCATACACTAATCTTCATGACTATTTGCTGCAGAAACATCCAAACATTTTAGTTGGAAGGTAAATTGAAACAGAAAAGGAAATTAGGAACAGATAATACAAGCACGTGGATGGTCAGGTTTCTTTTCATTTATGAAAGCATAATGACTCAGATCACTCAACATGAGTGATAAAAATGTCGAAACCCATCACTGACATTCCTTGGTGGTAGCAACAGGCTTTGTGTGGCTCTGGGCAACTCCGATATTATGGAAAGAAGGAGGGTATTTTGTAATATTCTTGGCAGAAGTATTCCAATTGTGCAAACAGAATAACACGAATTAAAGTTCCTAGTGGTACTCCAACAGGCAGCATGCTCCATCTAATTATAAAAAGTGTTACTTGAGAAACATGTTTTCCAATGCGAGGATCACAGTGGAAGTAGGACAGGTGGGAGCAGCCCCATGAGGCAGGCATGGCCCCCGACGGCTGAGTCCACCTGCAAGCCAACTTTCTGCCGAAAACAGACTTTGTCAAGCAAACTGGAAAGACAGCCCTATTACACTTCCTAGAGCCTGACCTATGCATTCTGGAAATGTTCATTTGGAGTCAGTTGGCAATTGTATGCCTTTATGTAATTTTTTTCCAGGGGTGGTTCCACCATGTCTGAGCACATCTTTTGTTAACCTCTCCTATGGGAAATACCTTGGACGGGCATGAAGTGGGTCATGGTTTTTCCCCCTCTCTTTCCAACTCAACACACATCCAGTAGAGACATGGCTTCAATGTCTGGTAGGAAGAAAGTGATAGGAAGTACATGTTCTGGTGCCTGAGCAGATATGTGAGGAGCAAAATATCTTCCTAGTTCTTTCTGATTATCAGAGTCCCTGGGCTTCAGTTCATAAGATAGAGATGAGTCATCAAATCTTTTTCTCCAGGGATGCCTGGCTGGCTCAGTGGTTGTGAGTCTGGCTTCAGCTCAGGTCATGATTGTGGGGTCCAGGGATTGAGTCTCACATCGGGCTCCCTGCAGGAAGCCTGCTTCTCCCTCAGCCTGTGTCTCTGTCTCTCATGAATAAATAAATAAAACATTTTTTAAAAAATCTTTTTTTTCCAATGCAACTTTACTGCCCCTCTAAGCCACAGAACAATTCGTTATAAAACAGCCAACTTTGTTTTCAATGTCACAGCTTTTTTGTTTCTTTTCATTTTATGTGCAAGTCTGGGAAAGGTTGCTTCAGTGACTACTAGCCAGGGTCGTCTTCTTTATTTTTTAAAGAAATATTTATCATAGAGTTAGATATAAATATAGAGACAGATAATTTTCAAATTTCTATCTATTTAGGAGTATAAATTAAAACATATCTGAGCTGTTGCCCTTTGAGAGGTCCTATCCATGGAACACTATGGTTTTAGGAGCAGGATCACTGCATTTTCTAACATTAACTTTTTAAAAAAGACTTTATTATTATTTTTTAAAGGTTTCATTTATTTATTTATTTATGAGAGACACAGAGAGAGAGGCAGAGACACAGGCAGAGGGAGAAGCAGGCTCCATGCAGGGGGTCCGATATGGGACTCGATCCTGAGACTCCAGGATCATTCCCTGAACCAAAGGCAGATGCTCAACCACTGAGCCACTCAGGTGCCCCATAGCTCAGTCTTTTTTAAAAATGAGATTTATTTTTTTATTTGAGAGAGAGAAAAAGAGCATGAGTTGGGGGATGGAAGAGGGAGAGAATCTCAAGCAGGCTCCTCACTCAGCACAGACCCTGATGCCAGGCTGGATCCTATGACCCATGAGATTATGACTTGAGCCAAAGCCAAGAGTTGGACAACTAACTGATTGAGCCATCCAGACACCGTTAGATCATTCCTTTTTAGTGACGAATAATATTCTGGATGTTACCACCCTTTATTTATCTTTTCACCTACTGGAAGACATCTAAGTTGCTCCCAAGTCTTAGAAGTTATGAATAAAGCATCTATGTGTGGGTTTTTGTGTGGACATATGTTTTCAACACTTTTGAATAAATAACAAAGATCATGATTGTTGGATCATATGGTAAGAGTATGCTTAGTTTTGTTAGAAACTTCCAAACTGTTTTCCGACTTGTACCATTTTGCTTTCCCACCAGCAGTGCATGAGAGCCCCTGTTGCTCCACATGTTCTCCTGCATTTGATGTTGGCAGTGTTCTGGATTTTGGCATCTCATTGTTAATTGTAATCTGCACTTCCCTCATGACATGTGACATGGAGCATCTTTTTGTGTGTTTACTTGCTACCTGTGCGTCTTCTCTGTTAAGGTGTCTGTTAAGGTCTTTGGCCAATTTTTAAATTGGGATGATTGTTTTTGTATTGTTATTGTTGAGTTTTAAGAGTTCTTTATATATTTTGAATAACAGTCCTTTATCAGATGTGTCTTTTGCAAAAATTTTTCCCGGTCTGTGGTTTGTCTTCTTGTTTCTCGACACTGTCACTGAGCAGAAATGTCTAGGTTTTTTTTTTTTTTTAAGATTTTATTTATTTATTCATGAGAGACACACACAGAGAGAGGCAGAGACACAGGCAGAGGGAGAAACAGGCTCAAAGCAGGGAGCCTAATGCAGGAATTGATCCTGGGACTCCAGGATCACACACCCTGGGCCAAAGGCAGGTGCTAAACCGCTCAGCCACTCAGGGATCCCAGAAATGTTTAGTTTTAATGAAATCTAGTGTATCAACTCTGTCTCATGGATTGTGTCTTTGATTGTTGCATCTAAAAGGTCTGCCACACCCAAGGTCATTTGGGTTTTCTCTTGTGCTTTCTCTCTGGAGTTTTATGTTTCATATTTAAGCCTACAATCCATTCTGAGTTCATTTTGGTGAAGGTGTAAGATCTGTGCCTAGATTGACTTTTTGTGTGTGGACTTGCACATGCTTCAGGCTCCACTGCACTGCCTTTCTTCCTTTCTCAAAGATCAGTTGACATACTGACATGGGTCTATTTCTGGGATCTTTCTCCTGTTCCCCTGATCTGTTTGTTTTTTCTCTTATACCACACTGACTTGATCACTGTGGCTTTGGTAAGTTTTGAAGTCAGATAGTATCAGCCTCCTACTTTGTTTTTTTGTTTTTATCCTTCAATATTGTGCTTGCTATTCTGGACCTTTCTCCATATAAACTTTAGAATGAAATTGTCAATATCTATACAATAACTTGCTAGGATTTTGACCAAGATCACTTGTCTAATTAGAATGAAAATTTTCCCAGTTACTGTTCTTGTTCAGATAAACATCAGAACTCTGCTTCTATGGGATTTATCTGGTAGTAGGGATTGGCGTGGATTACAATATGAAGAAAGTGAAGTTGATAGGTTTAGGGGCTATAATAATCATCTTATTGAAATATAAGGAAAACCTGAAGGACTACAGATAGAAGTAAAAAGAACTGAGAAGGGAAAGAGATGGTCCAGTTAGAAAAAGAATAGGCAGGGTGAAAAAGGCATGACATGGCCTTGAGAAAAATCGAAACCACCTGGTCTGGGGTTAAAGGCGGTTTCTCTTTTTATGACTTGGCAGATCTTTGCCTGGTGTGGAAATAAATGAAGACCGACCAAAGGGGAACAAGGAATGATTGTTTATTCACAGCTTGCTATAACAAGGGAGTCAGCCACCATCACTTGTGTTTCAGCAGAGATTCAATAGCAGGGAGAGGAATGGGAAACTATTGTGGAAAAAGGTAGGGCTTCGTGGGTATCCTGCCTGGGGGCTTTTGGCATGAGGAAGCTGTACAGGGGTGAACTGGAAGCCAGGCATCTGTGCTATTTGTTTGGGCTTCATATTTGGCTTTTTCTGAGTGGTGTAGATTTGGAAATAGGGACAAATATTAGGGAAGCTACAAGTTGTCAGTCAAGTCCTGGACGTTTTGGACTGATTTTCACAGAAGTTATTGTTCGGCGTCCTGGGTTGTTACTAGAGATCACGATCTGGGTTCCTGCAAGTCTGACTTGTAGCAGGCTAACTTTCTGAGTTGTTTATTATAGATGAAGGAATTGGTTTCCTGGGCAGATTGCCGCAGATTGTGGGTCAATGTTCTGTTATATAGAATCTGTATAATAGATTTGTATATTCAGACTCTAATTGGAAAACTTGTTTCTACCCCATAGCTTATGCACCTCTGTGATAGATGAAAGCCCTTGGCTGAATGGCCTCTTCTTTTGCTATCCATATTTTCTTTGCTTAAACTCTGGAATTCATAAGTGTTTTATTCTGGGAGTTAGGTTTCTTCACATTTTTCTCAAATACCTAAAACCAGTAATGTTCATTGCCCTGACAGATCTGTGGTAATTGTCCTAGGCACTGCTTTGCCACAGCTCTGGGACATATCATCTTCTTTTGAGTCACAATTGTAAAGCTGACACATGTGTGGAGGGGTCACATTATGTAAGAATGACAAAATGAAGTCTTATATTGTGGTCAAAGCTAAAATGAGCACTGGGTAAAGACCAAGGCAGGATGAACCCACCCAACCTCATGGTGCTACTCCAGCTTATTCCCCACTAAAAGTATACTGTGAGAAAAATGGAATCAGGGTTCTGAACTTTCATTATTTTACATACTTTTAGGTAATTAATGTCTGAGTCTTCTTGCAGTGTGTAATATGGTCAAACAGATGTATATTCAGACTCATTCTTCAAGAAAGAAAGAAACTATATATGAATCATCTACTATGTGTCCTACATGTTACGGGTAGTATGTCTGGTCTTTACACCTGCACCATCAGGTGAAGATCAGTATCCTCACTTCACAGGTGCAAAAACTGAAGCTCAGGAGAGTAAAACATTTGCTCAAGTCCATGAACAAACTAAGTAGGAAAGATGATGCAAATGTTGTCCAGTGAAAACCCAAACACACTAAAATACAAGTCTACAGACTGATTCTAATCCCTATATCTCGTCTGTTCATATTCCCTCTTAGCCTGGACTTAACTGTCTCCACAAATGTGATCTTATAAGCTTTCACATTTTTAAAAACTGGACCCTCTATGTGTCTCTTAACACAGGCCTGTCTGATAACCAGTTTTCAGTTTGGGGGGCACCTCTCATCAATATACGACCCCTGACTTCCATGTCCCCCTTTCAAATCCAGGCTTTCCTGCCCGTGTTCTTCACTTATGCTGCCCAGATGTGACCCAGTTAGGACACATATCTGGGAGCAGTCACTATGCGTCACTAAGATCAGAAATACACAAAGCCTCCTCATTCACCAAGGTTAGTTAGTGTTCCAATTCCTGAAAAAGTTCACAAAATCTTGCTGGCTGTGAATTTCCGAGTGCTTGTCAAAAAACCCAATTCTCAGGTTCTCAGCATAAATACTCACTTTGATACCTTTGTGTCCAAAACATATTTCACAATCCTTGTTTCTTTTCAAAGTCATATGTTATTCAACTATGGAATGGGAACATGCTGTTCTAAGTCATGAATTTAGGGCTTAAGTGCAAAAATGTCTCTTCAGACCTCACTTATATTCTCATTTCCCTTAAGATATTTTCTTGCTAACTCGACTCCTCCTAAAAAGTACAGAAAAGGACTAGGATTTTTGGTTTTGATGGTAATTTACTGATTATTTTATCTTGCCATTAGTCATGGGGCCAAACAGCATCAGATCATGTTCTTTGTTAATTAAAAGATTATTGGCCAAAAGAAGAAAAGTGGCATAGTAAAAAGAGCTTGAGTTTGGGGTTAAATGGCCCTCAGTTCAAGTCTTAGTCTGGCACTTACCAGCTCTGTGACATCGAAAAAAACTGCCCTTTCATTTTTGTTCTTAAAATGGCTATAAAAATCTACCCTACAAGCTTGATATATATATAACAGAAAGTATATATGAACTTCTAGGCATATAATAAATATTATTCATAATCATTGGATAACTAAAGTGATGGCAAAAAATGAGGTGACTCTAACTTTGAATGATCTTAAGTGATGGGGAAGGAAGGAAATATGGAGACAATGGAGGAGGGAGACCATGGGCTCTCTACTTCCCATAAAAGTCAGAGAGGTTGTTGGGGTGTGAATATACCTGTGAGGGAGGACAGAAGCAAGACTGGGGAATTCTGGGTCAGAAGGAAGTCAAGATGGGAAGAGACAAGCTTCAGGTGAATAACTAGGAAGTTCTAGGAGCTTCACCTACATTAATCCTTGGAAAAACCTCACAGACATATACTGTTTTCCCTGAGACTCAAGAGGTCAACTAACTTGATTTAGATCAGACAATGAATCACAGTACAGATTTCCTAACTTATCAATATCATGGACTTTGTACAGTGAGTCACTGTCGACAACTCTGCTTTCCAAGATACTTGCAATGGGTTGAGAGACAAGCTACTCTTTTACTTCCTGCAGTATACAGACGATTTATTCCTAAGGGCCCTTTCATGGAAAACAGATTCAAATTTAATGAAACTTACTTTTCAGGGCTTTCCTGGGCTTGTAGGAGATATTTGAAATTTCTAAGGCTTTCCCATTCACCCTACACACATGCACACACACACCATGAGCTGAAGCTAGATTAAGGATGAATGAGCAGCTGGCCAAGAAAAATTGTGGGAAAAAAAAGGGAATTCTCTAAGGTCAAATGCTTTGTTAGAAGGACCCTGAGGGTACTAAATCTTGAGTAATTTATAAGAGAGAGGTTCTGCATCTAAAAGCAACTGCCACAAATCCTAGAAAGAGACCCGGGTAGTTTCAGATGCTTCCTAATAGAAGCAATAACCAATATCTTTAAGGGGGGAAAAAAGCATGTCCTTTTTTAGACCCTCTAGATTGCGGCAAATTAAGATTTTTAAAAATGGATCCCATGAATTCACCTAATATTAGGTCACAATACAAGGGAACAAATTCTAGGAATGAAAGTCAATAGAAACAGCAAATAACACATTTCGACCAACAAGGTCTTTGGAAATTTAAATGATTAAATCAAGGCTATAGAATAACAAAAAAATTTAAGGTATAAGGAAACAAATGATGAAACCACAGACATGAACCAGCAACAAGAAACTAACAAATGACTAGTCCGATCTGAAAATGAATCCAACGGAAATTTGCATTTCCCGGCTCTGGTTCCATTTACTCATTTTTCATATCTTTCATTTCTGTCCATATAATGTCCATGTTTTCCATGGAACCCTGAAATATCTTTATAACTGTTTTTAACATCCTTTTTCTGTTAATTTCATTATCTCTATCCTTCCTGCATATGTTTTTATTGACGGTTTTCTGTATTATGGGTCATAATTATATATATAATATAATATAATATATTTCCTGGCTCCCAGTGAATG